>NC_090307.1:47970859-49201859 GCF_039906515.1 Pseudorca crassidens
AAAAATAAAGGAAAAAACAGTATGCTTTTTAAAAATTGAAGTATAGCTGATATACAATATTATATAAGTTACAGGTATGCAATATAGTGATTCACAGTTTTTAAAGGTTAGACTCCATTTATGGTTATTATAAAATACTGGGCTATATTTCCTGTGTTGTACACTATATCCTTTGGTCAGTTTCTGACACTTACCATGGATAGTTAATTTCAATAAAAGGTCAAGTCCTTTTATAGTGAATCTTAAGCATAAGGAGGAAAAAATAAAAAATCAAGGGATGACAGGATCAGTGAGTATTGTAGGCCACCGTGCTCCGGCTCTCTACAGGAGATGTGCTAGAATGAATACACAGTAGGGTTTGCAGTTAGAGCCACCACACTGGCCTATCTTTGCTTTAAATGTCTCAGACAACATTTATTCCAGAATACCATATACTTATGTAACAGAGCATATAAATTGAAAGATATTAACATGAAAATATGAAATGACACCATATCCAAAATATTGGTAAGTAGTACAACAGTTATTGGGCAAAGGATAAACTACAATTACATTAAATAATCGTCACCGTCATCTGCCAACCTGTGTACAAATTCTGAAGTGCTTTTGCATAATCAAAGGAGGCACACTTAAAAAGTATATGTTAGCAATAAGTAGCAAGATATATGGGCAATTCCATCCCTAAATGACTCAGCAGCAATGTCTGTAAAGGGACACACCCCCAGTTATGAATATGTAGATATGCTAGAATATGAGGTTATTGAAGCATTGATAAGCACAGAAAAAAAGCAATATTAATTCAAAAATGATAAATGTAAAAAGAAATAAAACCAACATTCAAAATATAGTGAAAGATTTCAGGAATGGCAGGTGACTAATACCTTTCTTCTTTCTGAAAGACAAAAACCTCTAATTACATAGGACATTCTGTATAGAAAATGAATTCAGTACAGACTTGATGGAAAGCATGGCATTTACTAAAGCAACCCTACCTTCTCCTTCCTAAATATCTTAGATATTCTTGGCGATACATACACAAATAAAATCAAAGATTAACTTTGACTTTGAAGATGGTTACATGGTTATTTTGCTTAGAGTAGTCATCAGATTTTGAAAAAAAAAAGTAATATATTAAATGTATATAATATAAACACCTCAGTATTTGCCATGGGTTAAGAAGATGACCACTAGTGAGAAACACTTTTATTCCCTTAATAGGATTGTGGAACATAAACACATGCATATATATTTGAGAATGTATTTTAAAACGGTTTAAAATTATGTTAAAATAGAGTAACGTTTGCCAAGAAATATATAAGCCATAATGTAAGAGGTAGGCAATAAGAGATTATCATCTTTACTTAGCAACCAAGGTAAAACAACAATATTGTGTATATCATTTTACACCCAGTGATGCATTCGGTTCCTTTATGTTTGTGTTATACAGGGTTTGGTACATGTTTGTCAGGACTCCTCAGGTGTTCATGACAGAAATCCAATGCAAACTGTATTTAGCAAATGGAGAATGTATTAGGTCAAATAAATGAATAGTCTAGTTGTAGGTCTCTCTAAACCTGGCTTGATCCAGGGTTCAAGCTGAGTTTTCAGGATTTACTTTGGCTCTACCTCTTGGCACTATTTAGGCTACGTGGCTTCAATTTCAGGCAGTATCTCTCTCTTCTCTTTGGTACCTTTCTCTGCCTACATGTAAAGCCTAATTCTCTATGAGGAGATTTATGTATGTAGAAGCTGATATATATATAGCAACATGTTGCAATCTAAAAAACAGAGTATTGAGAGAAAAAGAAATAAAATAACATCTATAGCCAGTACAATAAGTCTAAATTAATAACATACACACATTGGGGCTTCCCTGGTGGTGCAGTGGTTAAGAATCCGCCTGCCAATGCAAGGGACACAGGTTCGAGCCCTGGTCCGGGAAGATCCCACGTGCCGCGGAGCAACTAAGCCTGTGCACCACAACTACTGAGCCTGCGCTCTAGAGCCTGTAAGCCACACTACGCAAGGCTGCGTGCCACAACTACTGAAGCTTGCGCCCTTAGAGCCCATGCTCCACGGCAAGAGAAACCACCACAATGAGAAGCCCACGCACCACAATGAAGAGTAGCCCCTGCTCACCATAACTAGAGAAAGCCCACGCACAGCAATGGAGAACCAACACAGCCATAAATAAATAAATAAATAAATAACATATATATACACACACACACACACACACACACACACACACACACACATATCCAGACATGTCATGTCATCAAGAAGAAAAAGATGACCCTACAAGCTCCCAAAGAGGAATCAAACAAGCCAATTATCATCTGACTTTGTAGTGGAAACACCAATTGTTGAAAAATTTAAAAAATAATGCTTTCAAAATAGTTTTCAGTGTAGAATTCTATACTAAGCCCAGATACTGATCAACTGTAAAGACAGAATGAAGAAAATTTCTGACATACTCAAAAAGTATACATTTTATGTACAATGTTTTGGAATACTACTGAGAGTTCACTACAACAAATAAGGGAATTTGTTGGGAAATAAGGGAAAGCAAAAGACAGACAGAAACAGAGGCAGAGTGAGATAGCAAGATGTCCACCCAAGATAAATAAGGAAAGTTCCAAGCTAATTGTTGTGCTGCAGGATTCAAGCAGGACTGAGGGATGGACAAATTCTACAAGAGTCATCTGTGGTTGGGGAAAAGAAGCCCACTTGATAGAGTATATAGTATATAATAAACACTCTAAAACTGTTGAGCTTGGGATAAAGGCATATTTTGCAAGAATAACAAATGAAAGGAAAAACAATAACACACACACAGAGACCCAATCAATTAATGGTACTTTATAGAGCCAATTAAACTATGGTGTGATTTCAAGCAACTGGTAGGATAAAAGTAAAGAGAATCCATTGGACAGTGTTAATGAGAACACTTTCCTTCAAATGTTACTATACTTAGGGGAGAAGAAAATGTAATCTTAGCCACTACCTGACTCCACACTAACAATATTTTGATGATCATATGCTGATGACCAATACCTACATGCTGATTATAGGTTATTTAAATATTTTGTCAACTATGGCCAAAGCTCTCAAGACCTGCTTGTGGTTCAGTATATAAAGTAAATATCAACAACCTTGACAAAGTAAAAGTGTAACTGACAGAATGTGGAATTAGAGGATTGGGGGAGAGAAGCAGTAAGAAAGGAAGATGAAAAGATTAAGACAAGATTTTTATTTAACAAGTGGAAACCTAAGAGATACTATCAAAAATTGTTAAGTCAGGAACTAGAAATTCACGTATAGAGCTTCCCTGGTGGCCCACTGGTTAAGAATCCACTTGCCAATACAGGGGACACAGGTTCGAGCCCTGGTCGGGGAAGATTCCACATGCTGCAGAGCACCTAAGCCCGTGCGCCACAACTACTGAGCCTGAGCTCTAGAGCCCACAAGCCACAACTACTGAGCCCACGTGCCACAACTACTGAAGCCTGTGTGCCTAGATTCCACGCTCCGCAACAAGAGAAGCCACAACAATGAAAAGCCCGCGTACCGCAACAAAGAGTAACCCCTGCTCACCTCAACTAGAGAAAGTCCACGCACAGCAACGAATACCCAATGCAGCCAAAAATAACTAAATTAATTAACTTTTTTAAAAAAAGAAATGCATGTATATATGTAAACTTATCCAAGAGGAGTAAAAATAATAAAGTAAATATTAAGATTTAGAGAGAAGGAAAGAGTTAGTGTGAAAAAAATACTCATCTTTCATATCCCTGAGTCAATAAATATTGTCTAAATTTTATTCAAGCAATAGGCAAGTATATTATCTAGAGTTATAGAGGAGACAAATAAAAACAAAATAATTTACAGAAAAGAGTTTTTCTTTGGAGAATTACACTTAAGGTTTAGATGGAAAAGGTAGAAAGCAGTTGCAATTCATCGTGGGCAAATTTCTTCTGAAGTATTTGATTGCGTTATGGATATGGAATAATTCGTTTAAAATACAATGTTTAAAATTTATTTGAAACAGTATTGTCTCTGGTAAGGGAAGAACAGCACTTGAAAGATGTTATTTGTATTTGTTCTGAAATTCTGTAATTTTGATGGATTGAAACAAGCAAGTCACCAATTCAACTCACCAAGTTTTTTCTTTATCATTTTAAAATGTTGCCAAAAAATTAACAAATAAACTTCATAGTTGTCACGTTGAGTCTTTATATGGTCATATTGGCAAATTAACTGGCATTTGCCACAGTCTGTCCAAATGAGGAAGACTAGGCTATGCCGGAACTATATGATGTAACTTTCAGAAGCACAGATAACCCAGGACATCTTGCCTCCAGAGCAGCTCTACTGTGCTGCCCTAAAAGCAGATAGCTTGGACTGAAAAGCCTTGCTTATTTAAAGCTGAAAGTCTACGGAGGCAAGGAAAGTGACCTAATTTAAGCTTGTTTTGTTTTTCCAAATGTGAAGTATGTGTTGCCGCAGAGTGTGTTAGCAACCTGCAGTCTTTCCAAATGCAGGTGAATAGGGAATTTTTTTTTTCCACAAAGGACACAGTTATGGGGAATCAGAAACCCCGTGAAGTGTGGCTAATAGCTGAGGAACGAGTATTAGGAGAGTTCTGATTATTTTCAATTCAAGAGTATGAAAAGCAGTGGATCAATTGTATACGTCAATTCATATGTGATCTTATTGATTATAAATTGAAGTTAGTTATTATAGTAGGAAAACAAAGATAATTGACACTTCTATTAACAAATATAACATCCCCACTTAAAGGTATACACAAGCACACACTCAGGCTCAAGTCTGATGGCTTGTCTTTTTGAGCAGTACTTCTCAAAATTAAATACCAGTCACCTGGGGGTCTGTGATAGGCTTGAGATTCTGCTTCTCTAGAGAGTTCCCAGGTGATGCCTAAACTGCTGGTACTCCAAACACATAGTAAGGAGAGCATCCAAATCTGTGTTTTATTCAATGATAAATGAACTGAAAACAATCTAATGAGTAAAAATCAGCATTATTCACAAGAGCCAAGATATGGAAACAATCCAAGTATCCAACAGATGAATGGATAAAGAAAATGCAGTATGCACCTGCACCGTGAAATATTATTCAGTCTTAAAAAAAGACAGAAACCCTGTCATTTTCTACAGTATGGACGAACCTGCACAATATTATGCTCATTGAAATAAGCCAGTCATAGAAGAACAAATACTGGATGATTTCACTTATCACGAGGTATCCAAATTGGTCAAAATCATAGAAGCCCAGAATCGAATGTTGGTTGCTGGTGACTGTGGGGGAGGGGGAAATGGGGAACTGCTGTTCAATGGGTATAAAGTTTCAGTTATGTAAGAGGAATAAGTTCTAGAGATCTGCTGTACAACCCAGTGCCTACAGTCAACCATACAGTGTCGTGCTCCTCAAAATTTAAGAGGGTAGATCTCATGTTAAATGTTCCTATCAATAAATGAGTTTATTTGTATCTTTTCTTTTTCAGATTCCACATATAGGCGATATTGTATGATATTTGGCTTTCTCTGTCTGACTTACTGCACTTAGTATGATAAGGTCCATCCATGTTGCTGCAAATGGCATTATTTCATTCTTTTTTATGGCTGAGTAATATCCCATTTTATATGTATGCCATATCTTCTTTAGCCATTCATCTGTCGATGGACATTTAGGTTGCTTCCACGTCTTACGTTTACAAAACAGAAAGAGACTCACACACATAGAAAATAAACTTATGGCTACCAAGGGGGAAAGGAGGGAGGGATAAATTAGGAGGTTGAGATTAACATATACACACTACTATATGTAAAATAGATAATCTACAAGGACCCACTGTATGGGAAATATAGTCAATATTTTTTAATAACCTGTAAGGGAAAAGAATCTGAAAAAGAACATACATATATATATACATATATATAAATATATATATATGTATACATATAACTGAATCACTTTGCTGTATACCTGAAACTAACACAACATTGTAAATCAACTATATTTCAATCAAAAAAATATTTTAACCAAAAAATAATAGAATTTTAAAAAGGGAGTGACACAGGAACACTTTGGGAAGTACTGGCTAAGTCTACTACTTTGACTGTGGTGATGGTCTCATGGATGTTTGCGTATGTCTAAACTCATCAAATTATACACATGCAGGTTTTAAATACATGCAGGTTTTGTATATCAATTACACCTCAATAAAGCTGTTGAATTTAAAAAAAGTAGTTTGGGGATTAGGTTAGCAATGAAAGATTTGAGACTAATACCTTGGGGAAAAAAAAAAGAAAGAGGATAAAATGACTAAAAAAACAATACAACTTTGAAACCAGAAGAAACTAAGAAACCTGTTTTGTATCTACATATGCACATTTTTCTGTTGCAGTATCAGACTGTCTCCTTAAACTGCTTAAAATGTATGAATTATTTCAAGTCTAAATAATCACAATAAAATTATTCAAGTTTTCTTAAAATCAAAAGAGGGATCTTTTGAAGCACATCTATTTCTGCTTGCACATTTCCACAGGTTGTGCTAAGTTCCAATAGAGTAAAAAAATAATGACTGATTTAGAATTCTCTGTCCGTTCTAAATGTCATGGATTACCAATCAGTCATAGCAGAGGGAAATCTGTTAGACTAAATATTATAACACAGACAAAAAAAGAGAGGGAGGATGTGGTCTTGTAATAAAAGCCTGGATTTACTTCCGAAGGAACACAACCTCAAAGGAAATTACATATTACTGTGGAATAATGAAGAATTAGAACATCCTTCCATTAAATAAGAATATAGCTGAAAGGTCAGATAAATTTAAAATAATGTCCACTACTCAGTAAACTAAATCCTTTAATTTGAGCTATAATGCCAATTATAAACCTTTTTTTCAGAACTTATCCTTTTTTTCCTGAAAAGTTGTATGAGTTTTTAACACCATGCTAATTATCTGTAAATTTAAGAAAAAAATAGACATCCAAAACATATTTATCCAATTTTTATTTATTTATAAAAATCCCACATTTACAACTAAAGAAAGAATACTATTTTAATGAACCAAAATAAAACATGTTCTCGATGACTGAGTCTGTTTCCAAGGTGTAGCACAAATCTACATAAAACTTAGAGTTTAACCTTGCAAAGCAAAAGAAATATCAAGCTGTCAAACACATGTCTACCTGGTTTAAAATATTTAAATTAGCAAAAAGATTGCTTTTGTTTCCAGAAAAACTATTGAACTAAGAAACTTCTAGGCTTTAAGATTATTAAAAAGATTGTCCAATATGTGACTGCTCTGAGCCCACAAAAATTCAATTTTTATTTGCTAACTTAAATCTTCCAGCAAATTTGCTGGCAGTGTGATGGTGGCTACTCATATCACAATAATCCTGCCCAAATAGTCATGTTTGATTACTTCTTGTTCTGGGCTGAGAGGGAAAAGTCCAATAAATTCTCTCTACTACTTTTCAAACCAGACAGTAGTCACAGTAAACATAAAAGAGTAAGACAAAAGGAGCACGAGCACACCTTTTGTCCTAAATGTTAGATTCTGAAAGAAGTGTAATAAATGAATGTGAAGAAAATGTCTAAAAACATAAAATTTTGAAAAGCTATAGATTAGGAACATATTAGGAAGACCCCCTCACTATTTTACTTCATAAGACACAAAAATTTACATTTTTCAATTAATATGAAAATAAAAAGACATAATGCAGTTCATTCCAAAACATATTTCCCATATATGGGGAGCTCTCATTGATAGGATATGAACAACTGTACAAAAATGAGCCTGTATGTACAAAGCATCATAACAAATAATTGACTCATTAAAAACGCCCCTTCTGTTCAGTTATATATGAGCTTAGCTGCTATAAATGAGACACAAAATGATAATGTCTTTTAAAAGCTAAAAGTTTATTTCTCTCACACATAAAATCTGAGCTGATGAGGTAGTGACTCTGCTCCATGAGGTCATGTGGGGTTAAGCGTCTTTCCATCTTATTACTCTGGCGTCTGTAGGGTTTTACCATTGCCCATATAGTCCAAGATGGCAATTTCACATTCCAGCCATCAAAAAAGAGAAAGGAAGAGAAGAAGGCATCCTTTCATTATAAAAATATGACTAAGAAATTGAACCCATCATGTCTACTTTCTTTCCATCGAACAGAACTTTAGTTACATGACTATGCTCAGCTGTAAGGAAAGATGGAAAACGTAGCCATTAACTGGGCAGCCACATACCAAGATTATGAATTCTGCCATTCTTCAGACCATGCATTTTTGTGATATTTATTGAGGGAGTCTTGCAATCTCAGTGACCAAAAATACTTCCTACCCTGCTGAAGTCTCTGAAATTCTAGCTAAAAGACCCATTCATTTTTATTAAAGTATAAACACAGATGTTCTTGGCTCCTTTTAGCCATGCCCACCTTTAAGCTATTTATCAGTTGTGAACACGTTAGCATAGAACAGTTTCTGTGACACTTGGCAGCTAACAGAGGGCTAGGCTGCCATGGAACGCAGTAGAAGCAAACTGTGATGATGGGGAAGTGGACATTTAAGTCCTGCAAGATAACAACAATTCTCTTTGTACAGAAGGGGCAACTGGGTACTGGGGGACATTGAACACCTTCCACTGTGACTTTTGGATATCACAGCATTGCTACAGGTTAGTTTTTCCCACTGTCAAATCAAGACACTAAACCTGCCTCACCTCCTTCATGGTCAGGATTAAATGAAATAATATGCATGGACATATAGTGTAAACTGTAAAGCAATGTATACACGTAAGACATTAATTATACTTTATGCTGGTAATTCACTGACCAAATGGGAAAAGATAAAAGGGGGAAGATGAAATTGAGAAAAAAAGGAATTATTTGTTGGTACTCTTTTCACAGAAGGAACATAAAGAAAAATCTTTTTTAGATGGAGTTTGAAGTTCAATCTAGTTATCTGTGATGTGTTAGACTCAGGATGAATTTAGACTACAAACATTATTGCCATAATTTGAAATGACACCTATTTGCACAGAATATTTCAGATGACATTCCAAGTCATGATTCTTTCACAAGAACTGCTGCCACATCCATTGTTATGAATGCAACACTGTGTGCCAGGAACTGTGCTTGGCACTGGAGATGAAGATGGATGTTGGTCACAGAAGAAAGAAATGTACGTGCATGTTTTGAAAAAATGACAAAGCAGCGTCGTAACTGAAATTATACAGATTTGTTTTTAAGCACTGTGGGAGGAGACTACAAAGTAAAAAATTTCTGCTAGCAAGCGTGGCATTTTGGTATCATGCTACCAATGCTTTAAAATGCCCACGTATTAGTAGCATGCTTCTCTAAAGTTAGAATTCTGAGTAGAAATTCACTGACGTTTTGGGGAATAACAGGTATATCTCCCACCTGCTGAAGTGCCTGAAATCTTAGCTCAAAACCTGAACAACAGAAATGTAAAAATTCTTCAAATAAACCACTTTACTAGGAGGGTAACTGATAATTTAAAAAGGACTAATAAATTCATTTAATATGAGAATATTTAAGATGAGCAAACCTATACATATTAATTAATTAATTAATTATGTTTTTTACTTATATACAATATAAATACAGGATTGTTTCTTATATTTCTATCTTTAATGAATTCATTTCTTTTTTAAAATTCAGTTCTTTGAAGAAAGTGAATATATATATATGGGATAAAAGAGACTCTTAGTAATCTTGAATTTTTTCTTTAAATAAAATTGCTTTTTGAAAACAAAATGAAGCAAAGAAATCCATCGGAACTTTGGAACATAGAGTTATTTCCAGTGTGAGCAATTTAGGGGCATTATTTTTAGAGGGTTTATAACTATCTCCCGATATGTTTTCCTAAATGGATGTTTAAGGCCAAAGTGATAAAAAGGTAATATTGTTAGACACTAAATATTCTGGCACTACTGAGCCTGTTATTACATTTCATGTCATTATTAAGTCAAAAAACATCCAGGATGTAATTTAGTTTGGGATATCTCGCTAGCTAGACAGTAAAACTAGAATCTTAGGCCAAGTAGAAAGTCATCTTGAGGTATTGGTTTATAGCTTGACAGATGTTTCAACATAAAATATTTGCATATTCAAGTTAGTTTGACGATTATATATGCAATCTGAATACATATAAACTTTTCTATTTTTATTTGATCCTAACTTTTAAAACATTTTCTGAAATGAAACATTTTTAGCAAAATACTGTATTTTCCCATGCATTTTGTCTTCTTCGGGTACTTCTTTGTTTTCTGGGACATTCCTTTACAATTAGATTCTCATAGATATTTCAGTACTTAATGAAACAGATTTTTTTAAGGTATTTGATTATAATCCCAATTTGTCTTAGACTTATAAAATTAGATATTTTCAAAAAAATAGAGTTCTGCCATTCTTCAGACCATGCATTTCTGTCGTGTTTATTGAGGGGTGTCTTCAGATCTCAGTAACCAAAAGCACCCCTCACCCTGCTGAAGTCTCTGAAATCCCATTCATTTTTATTAAAGTATAAACACAAATGTCCCTGGCTCCTCTCCGCCATGTCCACTTTTAAGCTATTTATCAGTCATGAGCACATTACCACAGAACAGGTTCTGTGACACCTGGCAGCTAACAGACGGCTGGGCTGCCATGGAATGCAGCAGAAGCAAACTGTGATGAGGGGGGAAGTGGGCATTTACGTCCTGCATGATGTACCCCAATGGGAAGAAATACCAGGAAATGGTGTCAGTGGGTGACTCTGGACGTTCTGAAGCAAGAATAAGAACATGTGATGCCAACAGACAAGTTATGGCCAGCGAGGAAACTAATTAAGATAGAGAAAAGCACTACGAACAATGGCGAGAACATACCAAAGGCAAATATGGCCAATTTCATAATTTTGCCAAGAACCTGGATCTCAGGTATATTCAGAGAAAAGAAACATTTTAGAGACTGAAATATTTTGTAAATGTTTTCCAAGCAACTAAGGCATGCAGGGGTCCACCAGCACTCTTGAGGTGACTGGAAGCTGGCTGGCTGGATGCTTAATTCCGCACTCTCCAATGTGTTTTCACTTTGGTGGTCTAATAAGATGTTTTATTAAAAAGGATTTCTGTAGTCAAACAGGTTTGGAGAACTCAGCATCCTATAATGCCCTCTTAGGGACCCCAAACTTGTATTAGCATATTAAAGGCTTTTAAAAGTTTTAGCGTTGAGAAATGTTTATAAAAGAAATTTTTATAAAAGAAATAAACTTTCTCTTATTTTTATAAAAGAAATAAAATTTCTCTTATTTTTACAAAAGAAATAAAATTTCTTTTAGTTTTATAAAAGAAATAAAATTTCTTTTAGTTTTATAAAAGAAATAAAATTTCTTTTAGTTTCATAAAAGAAATTTTTATATCTCAGCATTTCCCAGAGTTATTTGTCCTCATAACCATGTTTTTAGTAATCATCTTCTATCTGTGGCAGGGTAAATTTGTTCCTAGTTACAAACTGTGATAATGGAAGTATGATATATATTGTACCCAGTAATGAGAGCCACAAAATTATGATGGATTAAAATGAATATCTTTGTCAAAATCATCCCTTTTAATAAAAATTTAGCATGAAAGAGTGTTAAATGGACAATTACTAAAAATTCAAATCCTCTCTATACCTTAAAAATTGATAGTATGTAAGCAATCATCATCCAAGCATTCCCAACAGCAAGTGGATTGACTGATTTAAAAACTAAATGTAGATGTGACCAATTTAACCAGCCCTACCCCCCTGGAACCAGCTGAAGGGTTGTTAGTGGTAATTGTAGGAACGTGGCTTCCTGCCCACCAGCAAATGGACTGACATACCCATCAGCTGACATGAGGCACAGGACCAGTTATTACGGTCATTTTATAATTACTAATCCAAGTCAAATTTGAACAAATAGTCTAACAGAGAACATCTGGATCCTATATCCAATCTCTTCCAGCTTCCCATACCCTATACAAAATTAGGCAAATACATGCAAATATATGTATAGAGTATAGGATAAGAAAATGCCAGGATCAGTATCTTGTGTCACTCTCTGAGTAACTCTAACCCCACTCTGGACTTCTCTGTTACCCCAGGCTTCTGGTTTAAGCAGAGGCAAAGAAGATATCTTCTTAAATTTTCTAGAATTTGAAGGGAATTTCAAGGTTTGTGTAGCAACACTCATATTTTCTTAATCTCTAGCCCAATATTGCTTGCCCCTCCACCTGAACTTTTGAAATGATGGCTTTGGGTTACACAGAAAATGTCTCTAGTTGCCCCACTAACACATTTCTTTGGCTACATTGGAATGTATTTCTTAAAATAAGACAGGGCTTCCCTGGTGGCACAGTGGTTGAGAGTCCGCCTGCCGATGCAGGGGACGTGGGTTCGTGGTCCAGTCCAGGAAGATCCCACATGCCGCGGAGCGGCTGGGCCCGTGAGCCATGGCCGCTGGGCCTGCGCGTCCGGAGCCCGTGCTCCGCAACGGGAGAAGCCACAACAGTGAGAGGCCCGCATACCGCAAAAAAAACAAAAAAAAAAAAAAACAAAAAAGAGATAAGACAATGCAGTTTTGTTTTAGTGAGAAACTTGAATAGCCTGCCTTGGAAATAACTTAAATTTCTAATTTCTGTCTAGATCATACCTGGTACATCAGACACTGGGACACTGAGCTGGTAAAGCAAAACCGAGGAGGTAGGAAGAAGACTGAGAAGGGGATACAAAATGAAGAATGGGATATTGAAGGTCAGTGTTTCAGACCTTACAATTTGGTCCCTGTTTTGCTTCCAAATTGGTGTAAAAGAGATTTCCAGACAGCTTTTGGAGAATCTTAATGTCTATGATGCTGAGCTCTGCTCTTAGATATCTATCATTTAATATATGAATGCAATGTGAAATAGTGAAAGAGAGGAGGCTTGGGATAAGATAGATCTGGATTCAAATAGCAGCTCTCTAATATTCTGGTACCAAGGCATTAGGCATCCCTGCCATGGACTCACCCTAGTTAGTCTTCACATACATCACCCACCTCTGCAACAATTAGTCCAGGATGCTGTGATCACAGCAACTTTCCTGCCTTGGGTTTATCCAACTGTTCCACATATACTTCTCTAAGTTCTTCGGGACCCAAAACACTATTTTCCTTTTTTTTGCTCATTTTTTCCTAATACTGTAAAATTCTTTATACATGGCTGTACCTCCCTGGAAAACAACTTTTTTTTTTCCTCTGCTCATTTATTTTCTCTGGGAGGACAGGGATTATGCTGTCTCACTGACCATGCTAAGGTAATAAACTTTAATAAATATTTATTATGTACTTTTGAAGACTATTACTTAAGCTCTCAGATCCCCTTTTTTTCCTCCCCTGTAGAATATGGATACTGAAAGTAATAGAATTTTTGTGAAAGTTAAAAATGAGGTGGTTAATACATGCAGCTATCTTGCACACAAAAGGTAATCAAGAAATATTAACTCCCTTATCCATGCCCTTCTCCCTAGAGGCAGCACCACCTGAAAAGACAAGAAGATAACAGGGGTAGGGGCAGGGGAATCTCTTTCTGCTTTATAGTCATTATTATAGAGATTTCATCTAAAGATTATATAGAAAATTTTATCATGTCTTCAACATACTTTATTAGAATTTTCTTTTTTCCAACAAACTAAATTCATTTTAAAAAAATTATTCCTAGTTTTGCATTATTGTTCCCATATAACCATATGGGTTATTCATAAAGGTACATGGTCAGCAAGGATTGTGCTTCACACTGAAATTAAGCAGTGATATTTACAATCTGCTAGGTGGAGAATGAGGACAGGGGGTAGTTAAGGGAGTTAAACAGGATATAGCAAGAAGTCCTTATTTCTGACCATGAGGAAACTGTTTGCATCTCAGACTCCTCTCAGAGTATTAATCTTGCTGCAAAAGCATGTGCAAGATAAAACCCTTTCTCCTCTGAGCAATCAAGGGCCCAGGAGCAAAACCCAACATGCTAGAAGATCATGTCGGCAGAAAAAGAAACCATTTCAAGATAATGAGGAATTAGGGCTGGCATTTTACAGAGCATAGTTGAGAGATGACACCTCCTTAAAAGCCCCCGCTGATTAAAACTCAGTATTTAACGTGAACTTAGTGATCCCTCATAGGCAAAGACTAAGAATTTTCTGTAAGTAGTGAAAATGGCCCTGAATCAAGAAAGGGAGATTCTACCACAAACCCACATGGAAAATGAATACTGAGTAGCAGAGAAAAAGATAAGTAGAATTTGCCAGAGAATGAAAAGTGTTGAGAAAAAAATCATTCTTTAGATCATACCTGTCCGAGTGTTATCATTGGTTCCTCAAGGAGAGGAATTTGAAATTTATATCAGAAATAAATAGTATGTTATTTGTATTACATTGTAAATAAGTATGCTTAGGTTTACTATATGGCAAAGTATCTATGGTTCTCAACTCCTGAGTTTTAGTTCATTCTCATCTTAATAAGATTCTCTTATCAACTTAATAAGATTGAGATAAAACTCATTCATGTATTGTTACATATTTCAAATGGATGGACTATACCTGATCATTGTAGTAAAGACTTCCAAGGAGGAAAAACCTGCTAAATAATAACACCAACAATTCGATTTAATAAAGTTTACTTTTTTCTGGATAGACTTCTGATTAGACTTGCATATGAAAATACAGAGATGAATAGGAAACACTTATGGCTTCCTGACAGCTCTACATTCAGTTTCTTCCCCACCCTTTCCTCTAATTTATCCTGCACATCGTTGGCAGATTCCGTTTAACTAAACTGAAATTGTACCAGGAAGTGTACTGGGCACTGTGGATATAAAAATTAATGGCGGTGCCTCCCCTGGTGGTCCAGTGGGTAAGACTCCGTGCTCCCAAGGGAGGGGGCCTCGGTTCGATCCCTGTTCGGGGAACTAGATCCCACATGCATGCCGCAACTAAGAAGTCAGCATGCCACAACTAAATATCCCACACGCCACAACTAAAAACATGCCACAAGGAAGATCCCGCATGCTGCAACTAAGACCCGGTGCATCATAAATAAATAAATAAATAAACAAACAAGTTTATAGGTCTAAAACGCAGGGGAGGTATATGTGGCAGAGATACAAATTGGGGAATTTACAAAGCTTGACATAGCCTATGCATTTGTAAGAGTTAAAGATTTTTTGCCTTTATTCTTCCCTTTCCTATTTATGTATCCACCTTCCACTTTTGTGCTAGATCTCAAAGCCTCCCACATGCTCAGGGTCCTATCAATTATTCATTACCCCGTATTTTCAACCTCCTCTCCCTTACTGGCTCCTTTCCATCATTTATATATGCTAAAGCGTCTTTCATGTTTATCAACAAGGAAGCAGACAAGCAAAGCCCTTGTCTCCTGGTTACCATCCTATATCCTTCCTTCTTGAAAGGATTATCTAAGCTTCCTCTTTTCAGGTTCTTCTAAAGTTTGGTATTTGCTCTTCACCCCACCTCCAGAGCCATTATTCCACTATCATTACTCTGTCCACTTTCCCACCAAAATTGTACTGCTTGCTTTGCTGAGAAATTCCACAATTCTTCTCGGTCTTCCTCTTCAGGGGCTCTGAGCATCACTTGATACCACTGACCACTCCTTCCTTCTGGAAGCCCTCTCTCACCTTTGTGACCGGCTAATCTCCTGGTTTTTGCTCCTTTATAGGGTTCTCTCTTTTTTTCTCAAAGGCTGATACTCTTTTCTTACTCTATACATCTCCCTGTGTGATGTCATCTACGCATCTAAAATTATTATTTTCTATTGATGATTCCCATATCTCTGGCACAGAACTCTCTCTAAGGAATATAGGGCAACAAGGTGAAATTCAATCTCTTTAGCTAGGCATCCTCTAGTCTTTCCAACCTTTGTCATGCTACCAGTCTAACTTGTTTCCTGACTATTCCACTACACATCTCAAGTGAGAACACCTCTATTTTTTTGCTCCCATCTGTTTGCTAATTTAGAATGCCCTGCTCTCTTGTTCTATTAATTTATGTCTTATTAATCTTTTGAGTACAAGCTCAAGACTTATTTCTCCAGTAGGCATTTCCCTGACTGCTCTTTCCTCTGAATTTGTATCATATCCCTGTGCCATTCCCATAGTACAGGAATAACAAATAGGTTGCATCTTGAATGAAAATGCTAATTCACAGGTAACACCAACCTAGAGTTCAGTACCAAGGAACATTCACTCTTCCCCACATCCATACACAGAAGGAAAGTATCATGATTGATTATCAATGTCTACCTGGAGCACAAGAGAGAAAAGGGAGCCTCAGTCCACATGGTTGCCATGCATGTTATAGCTCTTAAGACACATTACCTTAAATTATTATTTACCTTGATTGTAAATGCCCTGTCTTTGCAACCAGATGTTAAATCATAACAAATTAGAGATTGGATCTTATTCTTCATATTTCCATCCAAAAAATTAATGATTAATAAATATTTGATGAGAAAGAGGAAGAGAAGGAGGAGATGCCAATAGAGTAAATTTTAGAAGTGGAAACAAACGTGGTATACAGAAAAAGTTAGCTTTCTAAAAATAGAGATTGATGTCTTACTACCTATTCTCTAACGATACATTCCAAAATTAAATCACCTTACTCTCTACAGACTCAGATGGGATAATAATATTTTTAGAGAACATATCTTTCTTTTGAATCTCATGCACTCTCCTTTTTTTTTTTTTTAAAAAAAAGAACAATCTTAAAGTATATGCTGTGTTTCTAATGGCTTCTACGAAACTAAGCATATGGCCCCTATTAAATCCAAAGTAAAGTTTTGGTAAAACAATAGATTGAAATGTAGAGTATTTTTAAACATATTTTGGAAGAAATGAGATATTTAGAGATATAATGAGATATTTATAATATATATATTTATAAGATATAAGATATAAATTTATAAGATATAAATATAAGATAAATATAAATAAGATATAAATGAGATATTTATACTAAAATAATGTTAAAAAATGAAAAATGACGGGGCAAAAATATCTTGAAAAGAATATTCTCTCATACCTCCTATTCTCTGCCATCTCCCATGACCCTTCCTACTGCACATATTTTTGGGGGATGGGCTCAGAGTTACAACATATAAAATATATGCTTCATATATAGATGAAGAACAGCTCTAGACATAGAGAAAAACTAAATCCATGAACCAGATATTTAAATATTCAATACTTCAATTCAGTTTCCTAGTTTCAATCCATCATAGTCTTTAACATCTTTTGTATGGTTTTACCATATTAATGGTTGATGGACTAAAATCGAGTTACAGCTTTTCAAGCAACAAATCAGAATATCCTAAGTTTCTAAATTTAGCTTTTAAAATCATTCCTCTTTCATTGCATGCTATACTACTTCTCTTGTAGCACTGGAGAGAGAAGCATTGTCTTGTAGACACACAGTTCTGAAACAGTGCTGAGAAAACTGTGTATTGAAAATACTACGCCTATTTGATTGAATAGGGGAAAGAACATAGTCTTCAGAATCAGACCAGATTTTGAATCACTCTCCATCACTTACTCTGTTTTCTCAGATAAGTTGTTTAACTTCCATGTAACTTTGGACAAGTATCTCATTTGCAAAATAGGAATGGTAATACCAAACACGTCAAAGTAGACTGTGGTCAGATGAAGTGAGGAGTACCGTGTAAAAAGCACAGTGCCTAGGACATAAAATGTGATTTACATATGCTGGCTCTGATGATTGTTTTCCTTTCAAATAATACAAAGAAAAATTACAAGATGAAAATATGAATTTAAAAACACCTATTATGATTTTTTCTTAAAGTATTCATGAAGGTATTTGCTTGATTGGAATGGGAAAAGGACAATATCAAATTTTAAATATAAAAACAATTCTCATAAGTAGAAGTGGTAATATCTAGGCATACGCTCTATCACGTTAGCTGGGTTGATATACATTGTTTTCTACTAGTTTCTTGCTATTTTATCGTTAACAAGCAATCTAATATAGAAGTTACCTTAAAGTTATTTATAACACACTATTGTAAGTAATATGTTTTAATACTTTTACAGCACCATAGATAGTACTTTAAAAAATACCTATGAAAGGAACTGTGCCATTTATTCTCAAAAGATGTACATAAAAACATAATAACATTTAAAATTTTATTCTATTTTCATGACTCTTGACATCATCCCAAAGTATCTCTCTTTTCTTTTTCTCAAAAATTTGTAATTAAATAGGAAGAGCATGGCTGGTATTTAGATCCATCTTGCATTTTTTTCTAAAGTAGAAATAATTTTATTATATTTCTATGAGAGATTTTAATAATCTCTTTGTTTGTGCTGCCACTGACTGATCTGAGATATCAGCAGGACATGTTGAGTAATGCCAACATCTGTAAAATAGCCTAAGAAATGATCAAAAACAACTTGGAAGCTAAACTAAGACACACACTCATTTGGCACATGGTGGCTGCCCTTCATCACTTCTAGAACAGGAGGGGGGTTTTACAGAGGTACTTTTTCAGTTATTATGTTACAAATTTTGACAATACTCATTATATAGTGATCTCTGGAAAAGATGTGAGCACTCCCACGATATCATAAAGCCTTAAAAGTAGGAAAGCAAGAGACAGAAGATGTTGCCTCAGTGAATTTCAACAAAGTGCAAGTTGAAAAGATACAGTAAATAAAATGAAATGTAAAGTAAGAATTAGTTTCAAAATACTTATAATTCAATAATCTATACATAAAAGAAATCTTGAGGATTCAGAATACATATTTGAGAAGATTTCTGTGCCCCTTTGGAGATCCAGAACAATAACTTGATATTATTAGTAGTTTAGAGGCAAATAATTTTGTTTTATTATGTTCCAGAGTAGGTAGAGGTAGCAATATCTTGGATATTATTATTTAATTTTACTGTTATCTAGCCTATCTGTCTAAGAAAAGCTACCATGTTCTAGTTGGTAGAATAATAAATTGGGAGAATATGGTGTTTCAATAAATAATTGATCATCAGACCCCACAGAATCTGGTCATTTACGGAGCACTAATTCTCCATGAAATCACAAGCATTACGTTCTTTCTGTTAAGTGATAATACTGATCGTGATCCCAAAATACTATTATAAAGTTAATGTGGCAGCACATTGCAAACCCCTCAAATGATAGGTTTTATGTAAGACCCAAAATAGTAATAATGTGTCAAAAATCTAAAAACTGCTCTCGAAGGTAAAAAGACAGAACTTTCTATATAAAAATAACACTGTAGGGCTTACCTGGTGGGGCAGTGGTTGAGAGTCCGCCTGCCGATGCAGGGGACACGGGTTCGTGACCCGGTCCGGGAAGATCCTACATGCCGCGGAGCGGCTGGGCCCGTGAGCCATGGCCGCTGAGCCTGCGCGTCCGGAGCCTGTGCTCCGCAATGGGAGAGGCCACAACAGTGAGAGGCCCTCGTACCGCAAAAAAAAAAAAGAAAAAAAAAAGTGTATTAAATGCAGAATGTAGAAATTAGAAAAATTAAGAATCAAGAGTCAACTTTTTTAATACCCTCTATAAAATGATTAGTTATGTGTTCATTCTTCCCCCATATCTATTCTCCCCTTCATCCTTTCCATAATGGACTCCCTCCCCCATAGAAGTGCACAGTCATAGCCAATCAGCTAAAGGCTACAATTCCCTTGTACTAGTGCATGGCATTTTGATGGGGCTTGGACAACAAAGCAAGTGCAAAACAACGTGGGCAACTCCCAGATCACATTTCTATCACAAAGCTGTTCTTTCCTTTCCCCTCTCTGCTGGATGACAGAGAAATGGAAACCATGTAACCACACGCAGGGGTGGGCTGCGGGTGATCATCCGGAACGAAACTCCCTCCTTGCCTTTACAGCTTCCTGCCTCTGAACTGTTCAGATGAGAAAGAGAACATTCCATCTTATCTGAGAACTTTGGTTTCTGTTAGAATGTCATAGTCTATGCTCTAATACAAAACTTGATACGGACAATTGGTGGTGCCCTAACTGCAACTTCAAATATGTGGAAATGGTGTAATGGTCAGATCAGAAAGCTGGTGACCCTTGTCATGCCATAGTAAAAGTGTAGTAAAACTGTTTCCCATGAGAACTTGAGAGCAGACTCTTTGTCGACTAAGACCGCGGCTCTATGGGAACATACTTAGAAACCAACAGGGTGTTGGTGCACTTGCCACCAATGCCAGGTGGTAACGAACTGAAAAAGAGAGCATTCCAGCAGGGATTAACCACTTCCTATGTCACAAGCAGAGAACCAAAGAAAGTTCTGCTAATTTGTTCAATGTCCAGGAATTTGGGGGCGGGACTGGGTTGGAAAAGCCAATGTCTCTGTTCCCCATATATCAGGAGATAAGGTTGTTGCACAGAGCCTTTCTCCAGAGGCTTGGGTTAAGTGTTCTCAAAGGTGAGCCAGGCGGTGGCAAAAGCAGATGAAGGTTGCCAGTTGTTTCAAATGGCCTCCAGGTGGCCATTCGTGGTAGCTTGAGAGAAACCACTGGATGGTCATGAACAGAAATCAATCAATCAATGAGCATACATCAAGAAACAAGAGAAGGAGAGATCTTTGACCCTAGTGATTCTGACTAGAAACATTTGACTAAAAGTCTGAATGTTGGAGAGAAGTTGGCATTAAAAATTATGCCTTTCTGGGACTTCCCTGGTGGTCCAGTGGTTAAGAATCCACGTTTCCACTGCAGGGGGCACAGGTGTGATCCCTGGTTGGGGAACTAAGTTCCCGCATGCCACGCGGTATGGCCAAAAACAAAATTATGCCTTTCTGGGGCCACACAGCTTTCACAGCCCGCTTTCTTACACGGCAGGTTAAGAGGCCTGGGCGGGGTGAGGGCGTCCCTAAATTACCCTCTAAAGCTTTTGCCACTCTGGCCTATAGTTTCTCTCCTTTGTCAAGGCGATTCCTTCAAAATCTAAGTCAGAAAAAAAATCCTACAAAAGCAAATCTGGGAGCCATAGAAGACAATGAACAAAGCAGTTCCTGACGGAGCCTGGATCCAGGGTTTCAACAAGGAACTTTCTCCATGGCCTTCTGACCTACAGAATTTCACTATTGCTATGGACCAGAGAGTTCTGTGTTTTTCCCCATCTTCCATTTTCTGAATGAAAAATTTTATTGGGGCTATTCTGATCGTATTCCATTATTTTTTACTGGGTGTGACATGGGAGGTAGAAAAATGATTTTTTTATAGGTCATTGGGCATCTAGGAGCCACTTCCAAGCCTGTTGGCACATCACTCAGAGATCCTGGACTTTGAGTTGGATGCAGTTTACTGGATGGGACTTAGGTCATTCTTACTTGGGACAAGGATGATGTGGTATCTGTGGGAAGAAGGGTGCCCAAGGCAGATGGGGGTAGGGGTACAGCCATGGATCACGGCACACAGCCTTTGTCTCTAAGTACTAGTCTCCCTTTCTTCTTTTTAACAGTAGAAACTTCCCTTGTGTTTTAGCTAGACACATGGCTGCTAAGCTACAGACTACATTTTCCAGCTCAACTTATATCCATTTCCTTTATTCCTATAAATGTCAGGTTTATTTATTGTACTTAAATACACATTAAGATACCATTCTCAAAGGACCATCAAAGCAGACTGATTAATATATGAGGCTGTCTACAAGGGATAGTAGAATAAAGAGTTTAAACATTATTTTGAGATCTCAGACTGAAGTAGCTTCAACAGGCAAAAAAGACAATTGTTTATCTGAAAATATTCAACAAATCCTTTAGATACATCTCCATTAAATTTCTCTGTGAAGCAGTCACTTTAGTGGCTAGCTCAATGTGAGAACTGGCCTAGCTCAATGTGAGAACTGGTCATATTTGTGCAAATTATAGTCACTTAGAGATCTAAAGCCACTTGGCTTTCTCAACATATCTAAGCTTTTGATAGCTCTGGCTTGATGTGTATATATGCATATATGTATTTACATATATTAGAATTCAATGTGTGTGTATTAGATGTGCATTTATGACTATGAAGGTTGTGATTATGGTTTTGAAAGCTAGAAAAAGTTAGCTAGAAAAGATAAGTTAATATTTGATAAGATAGTTGGTACCCCCATTAAAAGGAACAGTTATTAGAAAAGAGGGGAAAGGCTTTTGCAAATTGATTCCTAAGAACTGGCCTAGAGACTAATACCATATTGCTTTCCTCAGAGCTTTCCCTTTTGGAAAATACTGAATGAATATAATGTCATGTCACAACTAAGTAGAGGAAATCATGAAACTAACGGTTAATTGTGCCATTAAAATGACATTAAGTAGTTTTGGAGGGAGAGTAAGGCAGCTAAGGACATGGCATCTGCCCAGCTAAGATGTTGTTTTGGTACATCTAAAGTGCAAAGTTTGAGCCGCCTGAGGCGCATGCCCACACATGCTGAAAGAACTAACCAGTGTTATGTATTCAGTCTGAGATAAAATTCAGCATTAATTTGAAGGAGAAAAAAAAGGCTGGTACGGACTGTTTTAAAAATGTATAAAGTAACAGATAAGAATTAAAAAATCATAAGATTGCAGCTAAATAGAAAGAATAAAATTTTTGCAAAGCCATAATTTCATGAGACAAATACATTTTTATCATATTTTATGTATAATGTGTTCTGACGCTCTTTAAAGCCAGATGGAATGTCAGAGTGTTTTGTGATTTCGATTTTACCTAAGCGCTTGTTTTATGAACAAAGAAAATAATTCAGGATTACAAAGATAGTAACCTATTAAGGAGATCTGTGGTTTAAGATGTTCACTTTATTAAATATCACATCATATTTATTCCTCTGCAGAAATTCTGGATAGAGTATGAAGGACAACATTTCTAAAACTGGGTATTAAATAATTCAAAACCCAAGAGTTGTGATCAAACAGATCTGTAGGCATATGTAAGTGCCGCTGGAGGTAAAAGTGCCAACCAAAGCAATTAGATGGAAAATTAATGTATGGAGGTAATCAATGGAAGGACCGGCTGTGAGCTTTCTCATCTGCATCATCTTTGTTTATTGCCATAGCTGGGCATCACAGAAAACCAACTCATTTCTCAAAGACAGAGAAAGGATGTTTCCCTCCATTTAGACATGCCCAAATTAAACTGGAATCTATAGGAAGTGATTCTAAGCTCAGATCTTAAGATGATTTTTTATTAATGTTGCTGGGCAGTAATGAAGATAAATGGTAAGTACATCCCACTTAAGTCAGGAACTACAAATGCAAGGTTGGGACAGTTGGGAGTGATTAATTATATTCTCTCTGCAAGGGTTCATAGGGCACCGGGGTTACCTTTCTCTCTAATGATGGCCCCTCTCCTGACGACAGCAGCACTGATGCTGGAGTTGGACATTTGACATTCTCCTCAGTATCCAAATGTGACTTAGGGGCATCGTAATGAATGCTTCAAGATGAGCCCATCTTGGACATGTTTTTTTACATTTCATAATGTATATTATACCTGCTGGTAAAATTAAAAATCCCAGCAAGACCCATTTTAGCAATCATGTGTATGATTAGGGAAGCATTCACCTCTCATGGATAGAGTTCTCTTAACTTCTCATGAACAGAATTTTCCCGGGTAACCAAGGGGTTACAAAGAAAAACCTGTTTTGCTTCAACCTAAGTAGCTGAAAAAAATCTTTGCAAAATGCATTAGTTCACTTTACAGCCTTGCTAAGTACAGTATACTTAGACTAATTTAATATTTCTTTTATGATTGATGACTTTGCAGTGCCTGGGGGTCAGTATGAATTGTTATTGAGGTAATATGCTGTAGTATATTGAGCGCTGAATCTGAACTGACCAGATATTGGCTTATTTCATTGTGTTTTGCTTCTTTCTTCCTAAAGCAGAATACAGAAAAGAAATTCCCTGGCGTTACGGTTCTGGTTAGAGCTTTTGACTGTATAGGTATACCACACACTGTGCTTCTTAGGACAGGGGTGGCACATAAAATATTAAAAGTTTACAATGATCCTGCCATGTGGTCTGAAATGGACATGCTGACGATCCTGTTCCTGAATGTGGGAGACTCCTACCAGCCCAACTCAGTTTACAGGTACCTTAGTGCTTTCACATCCTCTGAAATGGCCATGTTCCAATCAGTGAAGAAATAAACACAACTGTAATTGGACTGTAGTATCGCTAATGACTTCATGGCCAAGTTGACAGCCGTGACAACTGTGCACTGAATTCTGATCTTTTAATAAAGAGATAATAATAATGATTTACTGACAAATTATGCCATCAATATAAAATTCCGTCCTCTGTAACAGTGGTGCCCCAGTGCAAGTCTGCAGACTGAAGACTGATACAAGCTTTCTCATCTTATTTGGGGAACTTTATAGAAACACAGCATCTGGGATTTTTCCTAGAGCTTCTCCTTCAGAAAGTTAAGAAAGTGGTCCATCACTCTGTTTCTGTTTTTGTTTTCAGATCTTTTCATTTTGTTCAGACAAAGGAACCACAACTCTAAAAAACAATAAAACCCTTGAGGAACAAATATAGAAACTACATGATGGACTCGTTAGGAATACTATACATAAGAGCTGAAGGGTCAATTCTCTCTACACCATTGTAAATCTAAGAAGACTGCAGACACCCATGGGAAATTACAGAGTGCTCCATGGTAATGGTGATGGGAGATCGGTCAAGGTTATTCCAAATGTTTCCATAACTTTTCTAACCTAAAGAATCCAAAGTCCTTAGGCTTTCATTTTGCTAGTTTCCACAACAGCACAACAGGCTCAAGAGTAGGGAACTTTTGGAAATATCTCTTTTAAAATAACAAGGAAATCGCTCCTTCCTTTTATCAAGGAATAAGATGTGAGAAAGCGAGTGGGGGAATGCGGAATAAAAATCATTCATGGAGGGCTTCCCTGGTGGCGCAGTGGTTGAGAGTCCGCCTGCTGATGCAGGTGACACGGGTTCATGCCCCGGTACGGGAGGATCCCACATGCCGCGGGGCGGCTGGGCCCGTGAGCCATGGCCGCTGAGCCTGAGCGTCCAGAGCCTGTGCTCCGCAACGGGAGAGGCCACAACAGAGAGAGGCCCTCGTACCGCAAAAACAAACAAAAAAACCCAAAACAAAACAAAACAAAAATCATTCATGGAGCACCTACTCTGTGAAGACATTTTAATAAGAACTTTATGTATATAACTTAATTCTCTTTTTAGTTCTATAAAAATGCAATGTTAGCTCCATTTATAAATGAAGAAATTGAGATTTAATGGTATTAAGTAATCTGCTAAAGGTAATAATTTTAATAGCAACAATAATAATTAGCAATAGTTACTATTTATGGAACACCGACTATATTTCAGGCATTGGGCTAGGTACTTTACGTACATTATATAACTTAAATTCCACCACATGGGGTAAACATTACTCAGTTTTTACAAAAGCAGACTGGGGCTCAGAGTTTTAAGTGACTGCCGGTGTCAAAGTAAAGGGCCACCGGGATTTAATTCAAGTTAGTCTGAGTCCAAAGCCTACTTTATTTCCACTATACCAACTTTAAATGGGGAGATCTACACAACCTGGTTCCCACAAGTATCGGGTAAGCCTTACCAGATCCAGTCAGGGAGGGTGCTGAATGAGGAGTTTTGTCCAACAATTTTAAAAAATGAGTTTTTCAGAATACACAACGTACAATTTTAGGCATTAAAAGGGATACCAAGAGGCATACAACATAGACTTTGCCTTCCAGGAATTTATGATCTGTAAAATACCCAGAAAGAAAGACTAGAGTGGTCGTTTATGATATAGATCAAATGACTTCTAATAATAGCAAATAGTTATTAACCTTCTTTGGTGCCAGACATCTGTTTTAAGCTTTGTATGTATTAACTAGCTTATCCTATAAGGAAGACAGGTAGGTAATGTCATTATCCCCCATTTTACATAAGAGAGACTTCTCTAAAACATAAGCTATGAAAATGTTCTGAGGATGAAAAGATCAATTTCTCCTAGGGGCATTAGTGAAGGCTTTTTGGAAGTGGTAATGGAAGGGGACAGCGCTTTGGAGAGGCTTCAAAATGGATCACACTTCACACAACAACAAAAATCGTTTCCGTTTCAACGGAAGCTCGCTAAGCCCTTTAGTAAGAGTGAAAATTTACATAATGGAAAAATTCTGATATCTTTACATACAAATGGACAGTAACAAGGAAGCAAGAAGAATAAACAGTTTATATAATAATCACTTAAAATCCTACATATGCATATAAAATCCTACAAATATAGTGCATAGCCAAAAAATTCTATTTTTATTTATATTTTAAAGAAATTATGGAAAGAACTCTTAATAAAAAGGATTCTTAGTTAACATGACTAAAAAAAGAAGAAGGAAAAGAATATAGATAACTTGAAATAATTATAGAGTTAACATCATTTTTCCAATTATCTGGGGAAATTTTGAAGAAGGAGCAGAAATTCCATTGTCAATGGAATATTACCCAGCCATTAAAAAGAATGAAATAATTCCATTTGCAGCAACATGAATGGACCTAGAGATTACCAGACTAAGTGGAGTAACTCAGAAAGAGAAAGACAAATGCCATATGATATCACTTATGTGTGGAATCTAAAATATGACACAAACGAACATATCTACGAAACAGAAACAGGCTCACAGACATGGAGAACAGATTGTGGTTGCCAAGGGGGAGAGGGGGTGGGGGAGAGAAGGATTGGGAGTTTGGGATCAGTTTTGGATGCAAACTGTTATATATAAGATGGATAAACAACAAGGTCCTACTGTATAGCACAGGGCACTATATTCAATGTCCTGTGATAAACCACAATGGAAAAGAATATATATATGTATAACTTAGTCACTTTGTTGTACTGCAGAAATTAATACAACATTGTAAATCAACTAGACTTCAATAAAATTAAAAAATTTTAAAAAAGAAATTCCATTGGTAGAACCGGCCCATGTGGGAAGTAAATGGATAACAATGGCAGCGAGAGGTAAGCACGTTTTTTCCCCAGCCCTGTTGAGGGAACGGCATGGAGTGGACCTGGGCATGGATCAGGATTACACCGTTTTGCCTAATTTCTCTTCATTGAAGAGCTAAGTACCATATTTCATCTAACCTAAGGAACTGTCAATTGAAAGCACACCATTAATTTAAATGCCACTAAGAAAGATAAATTAAACTATCATAATCAAACCATGACAAATACTCCCTTACCATCAATTATAAGGCCATCCTGATTTCAAAGATGCTAAAATGTGAACAAATGAGAATATTCCAATCAATGAAATATTACACAATCCAATTCTCAGCTAGGTCTTAACCTTAGCTAGTCTGCAAATCTATTCTGGGTTATGGAAAATCTGATTGTATGACCACGCATAAACTCAGGATGGAAAAGTCTAACTGATAATCTACTTTAAAAGAATAATATAACTAGAAAGAAATAGCAAAGTGTCAGAGAAAAATATAGATTTTGTAATTAAAGGTACTTGGCTTTTAACTCCAGTCCCACCCTGCATATATACGATGAAAAAAATTGTTTAATCTTTTAATCTTCCATTGTCTCATCTATAAAATAGATACCTACTGAGCCATCAGGGTTCTTGTGAGGGTTGAATAAAGGACCTACGTGTAGGACCTACCACAATTTCTGGCCCAAGGAACTGTTCACTAACAGAACCTCAGTAGAATATATGAGGATTGACAGGCTATTAAATTATGCCATCAGGTGAGTTTTCAATATTAATATTAAAGGCACAAGGTTCTCTCCAATCCCAGATTAATTAATTGTCCCTTCCTTCCTCTCAGATATCACCATATATTTCTCTAGTGACAATGTGCCACAGTATGGAACCAATGGAAATAAATATTGAACAAAATAACGAATAAATCTGACTTCTAGATGAACTGGAAAAAAATGCATTGATGACACCACAGATGAATGCAAAAGTGGAGTGTACAGGATTTGACTTGAGTTCAAGATTCATGAGGAATACGTGGTGTCACATTTAAGGGGGAAAGGACTATTGATGGCCACACATTTTAATCTATTGGGTTCTTCTGAGGAATAATCTGTTGTAAAATTTTGTTTTGTTTTGTTTGTTGTTTTTTTTGCTTGTTTTGTTTGTTTGCTTGTTTTAATTTATTCTTCATGTCACAGTTATAATGACCTTTAGACTTAGATTTTGTTTCTCACTAAGGATATAATAAATTAAGCTTTCTTGTACTGTGGCCGATTACATTTGCCTACATTAAATTCACTCTGTCTCTGTTGTACTCCATTGTTGCTTAGAAATGCCCTGGTGGACTTAATCTTTGTTTTCCTTTTCCTTCAGTAATATGTGCTGTCATATCAACTTGTAGCCAATATGAAAAATAAGAAAAGTTTAGAAAAATCAGATCAACAAAGTTCTGGGATGTCAAAAAATTAAACAAGCAAATTTCCCTGATTTTCTCAATAAAATGTCTTTATGAAAATAAGGAGGGTCATTTTTTTGGAGAACCCAGCCTTAAAAAACAAGAACCCTGACAATTTTAAAGAAATGCTTTATTTTCAATTATATCATTGGAACTAGGTTCAATTATTATATTTTATATCATTAAAATTAATAGCTAGCTGGAAACCTGAATACATATTTCAGTTTCTAGTGTTCTTAGAATAAAGCACACATTTCCGTGGTTAGAAATCATAATAATAATTTTATTTATATAAAGCCAGGTCAATACCAGGCCTAATAGCTACCTCAGGTACCTGTTTAAAGCAAACAATTAATTAAAACCAAATTCATCTAAGCCAAACAAAATAGGTTACTTGTACTTATAGGCAATATGGCCTAAGAAACAATTCCACGTAGCTAAGTCCACAGGCTTTGTAAGAAGTGTGCTGAGTTAAAATTAAAGTAACTACAATCGGGCAAAAAAAACAGCTAAAGATTCTATTTCTTAGGATTTTTGTCATAATCATTAAATAATTGATATGTACACATAAAACTGACATAAAATCTCTATTAACTCTGAATCTTGGACCAAATCAATGTTTTTGAAAGGAATAAAGAATTATTATAAAACCACAGGGAAAATTATTCCAGTCCAAGCCTTGCCGGGCCAAATTGCAGTGTATCTGAGCTCCATGCCCCCAGGTACATGAGGAAATAAAGATCAGTTATTGGGACATCTTAAACAGGAGATAACCTGAGTGTCTGAGAGAGGAGTCTCAGAGACTTTGAGGACATCTAGGGTATAGGTCCTTACTTTATTAAAAAAATATCTCCCCATTGATTGGGAATTATCAAGCAAGGCAGTTGTCTCTCTCCTTCATGAAGTAGCCATGAATTCTGGCTGAGAGTACAACTAGGAACAGACCCGAAACTAGTCTTCACTAATTAGGATAATACGTATCTCTTGCAACAGTCATACAGGATGGGTGGACATGTGGTCTAAGGTGATCCAATCGGTTATTTTCTTCTGTGGACACGAATAAGGAAACGCGAAGCTCTAGTTGGTGCTAGTAGTCTTTTCAATCATGCCAACTCATGGCAGAGGGGAGATCCAAAAGGGTCAGACAGAAGCAAGACCTTGCCTGAATTCTCCTCCACACCCAGACATTTTAGTTACATGGCACAGTAAATCCCCTTTCGTATTTAAGCCAGTTAGTTGCAACCGAAAGCATCGTAACTGAAGCAGGGGGGTGGGCTGACCCATTCATCCAGAACCTGGCTGAAATCAGTAGGTGTGTTTTCTATTTCCCAAGACAAGAGAGAAGAATTACTGACCCGGCACATGGTGTGTCCTGAGAGCAGTTCATCCTCTGATTTATCATCCCACTGGGAAATGGGGACATATTGAGCTAACTATTTGTGTGTCCTCCCAGCTTCTGTCACCTAAGCCGACAGCCTGCTCTAGGTCATCCCACAAAATTGTTACAGTGAAGCAAAGTTCCTTCATATCTGAGCAGATCTAGATAGAGTCCCTTCAAACAACCACGACCGGGCTTCCCTGGTGGCGCAGTGGTTGAGAGACCGCCTGCCGATGCAGGGGACACGGGTTCGTGCCCCGGTCTGGATAAATTCCCGATGCCGCGGAGCGGCTGGGCCCGTGAGCCCTGGCCGCTGAGCCTGCGCGTCTGGAGCCTGTGCTCCGCGGCGGGAGAGGCCACAGCAGTGAGAGGCCCGCGTGCCGCAAAAAAAAAAAAAAAAAAAAACAGCCACGACTGTCAACTTGGAGGTGGCCTCCTCACCTACTCCTTACACTGCTCTCCCCCACCAATGAACACTTTTGTGCCAAAAGGTGAGCATTCCAGAAAATAACTAAGAATAAATAGCTTCATTCCTTTTTGATGCCTCTACAGAGAATAAATAAAGCACCTGAGATTTTGTGCATTCAACCACTCACCAGGTTTCAAAGAAAGTCTAGGCTTAACCAGATTTTCAAACAGTAAAGGATGAAGCCAGGGAGAGCAAAGGGAAGAAGCACATGGAATTCTCCCTCCATCAGGACCTTGACAGTGGCTGATGCCATCCCCAACCCTGGAATTCCAAACCAGTGGACAGAGGCTTTCTTCCATCCCTTCAATCTTGGCAGACAGGAAAGCTGTAAGAATCTTCTAATGGTCCCAGATAGAGTCACTAATTCCAAAAAGACAGTCAACAACCAAAAACGTGTGACTTTATCTTCAGGGACAAAGACACACATGGATACATAAACAGCCTCTCCTTTAAGCATCCAAAACTTTCCTTAGTCCTCCATGTATCTGTAAAACATTAAGAGAAAGGGATCTCTCTTTGCTAGTGCACAGAAATACAACAGAACGTTAAACCAGAATTTTATTGTGACACCAAAATTAGCAGATATGAATGACGCCTCTACCACGAGGCATCAGTCGAAGATACATATTTTCAGTAAACATTTAAATAAATACTTGAAACTTGTAGTATAACTCAAACTCAATAACTGAGAGGGCATAAAAGGAGAGAGTTGTTGAAGTGTCATGAGTCCCATTTCTCCCCAGAGAGAGGTTGGCAGGGGTTGGGGTGGGGGAATTGACTGCTCATCTCAATCTTAGTAAAAAGGGCTTCAAACAAACCACTGGGAAATCCTGATATGTGTACCCCGCAACTGAGGGGCACGATAAGCTGTGTCTGACTCTTGTGCCCACACAAAAGTTTCTTCCCCAGTGGGAGAGAAGGATAGTTTCCTGCTATGTTGAGCAAATGAGATATATTTTCCTAGGGCAAAAAGCAGACCGTATACAGAGACGAGAGCAGAGGGTAGGTCCTACTCAGCCCAGCAAAGAAGGGTCCCCTAAAGGATGAACAGTGCTTAGGACAGAGAAGCTGTACCAGATTCCTACCAACTGTGGAAAGAGCCAGAGAAGAGAAAATAAAGAATTTCCCAGCCACTCTCTGATCAACGCCCTGACTGATCAGAAACCAAGTCAGCAAATTGGAAGAGGAGGATGTTGGAAAGAAAGAAAATGCTGACCATGTCTTCCTTCATCAACAGGGTACCAGCTGTAACAGGTCCCTGCTGGGAGAAAGGGGACATTTTGAGTCTGAGACTTTTGAATTTTATGTGTGGTATGATTCTAATTTCAGACTTTAGTAATTAAGAGGAACTTGTGGATTTTTTTTTTTTTTTTTTTTGAGCCTAAGGTTGATTGTAAAAGTCATGGAAGTGACCAAGTTTTCAACTGGACTATTGAGGAGGTAAGAATTTTTCTCACTGAACACAAGTTTAAAGGGGATGATGATGGAAGTCAATATAAAAAGTTATTTAATAATTTTTAAACATTATTGAGTATTTTTTAATAATATTTATATGATAAGATCCTTGGGGAGGAGGAGAGATCTCTGTTAGAACATCTCAGCACTACCAAGAGGTTGAGAGGTTGCAGAAGTAAAGGCCCTTTGGAGCAAAAGTTGTTCTTTATCTGATAGGTTAAAAGGCTGCCTATTTTGGAACAGCGACATTATTCTTACAGCCCACAGCAGAATTTGGGTCTGGGCAAGACACATAGAACTGTGAAAGCAAAAGCCAAAATAAATAGACTTCGTGTCCACTTAGGGAGACTTTGTTGAATACATGAACAATCTCCTAAATCTAGACTTAATACCTTTGAAATTTTGTCATAATCTAAATGTTTTCTTATATTAAGTTAATCAGATTTAGTTAACAATGCAACCTCATTAATATATAAAGAAATGCATGTTCGTTTACTACTACAAAAGTCTAGCATTGTCATCCATATACATTGTAACTCTATAGTTCGTGTTTCCTCCAAAGAGCTCAAAGCAAAGCAATTATCTCAGGTGTTTCTGTAGAGTAGGCAGGAGAGCACCTTATAATGAAAATAAATAAGGCACACAGTTTTGAAATGATTTTCCCAAGTTCACACAATGAATTGACTCGTGGCAGCTAAAATTAACTGCCTCTTTCTTGATTTCTACCTCAGTGTTTAAGAGCGTTAGAGTGCCTGTTTACCATTGTTTGTATAATCTTTACAATGTACAGTCTGCATTCTTTTTCATTAACTCAACAAATATTTATTTGGTACCTACTCTGTCCAGGCACTGTGTTAGATGATATCATACAGACTTAAAGATTATAAACTATAAAAACAGCCATACATATTAAGTATACTAGGGATTGTGACAATATCATTAAATCATTTAATTTTGTTACTAATATAAATATTTCAATCTTATGTTTCCTAGGGATGGAAGAATGGAATAGGGAGCCATGACCCATCTTGACTAATTCACTTTCAGGTTATATTGAGCCAAAATATACCCTATCTCACTGATATAAACAACAACAACAAAAAAGATTTTATTTGGGGATGCTGAGGACTTATTCTGTTTTTATTCAAATATTTATTTCTTTATTCTGTTATATGGTTTTCATTTTTAAAGGATATAATTAAACTTTGAAAAAAATTGTAGTTGTATTACATTGTTCTTGCTTTTTGTTACTGTTTGCCATACATGAAACAGTTTTTTTTTTACATCGCTGTAATCAGACAAGATGTGATTCTTTCTGTGTTTTTCTTCCCCCAGCCACAAAATAATGTTCGCAAAAATCAACCTTAGAATTAATGCGTGTAGGCGCCGATGGTTCTTGCTCTGTGTTAGTTGAAGCATGAACATTTTAATCAACATCCATAGTGTAGCATGTAAGTAAAGACATAAATACACAAATACCTTTATCTCTTTGTGTACTAAGTCATAAAAAAATCAAATTCATAGACTGTGTCAGAAAGGCTCATTATGTCGTCTGTCCTGTGTGGGCAATCCAGCACTGCCCCTCCCATCTAGACCTCCCCCTATTTTCAGTGGCTAGAAGCCTGGCCATTAAGGAATTTCTCAGAATCCCTTGCCAGTTGGATTCCAGGTTGCATTTTACCAATAAGCAGCATTTGTGAGAGATCTGAAAGGTGCAAAAGAGAAAGTGGTATTCATATAATTACTCTATGTCAGTTATGAGCAGAAACTTGGTCTTCAGCAGATTTGGAGGTTTTGCAGCGATCTCCAGGTATTTCCTAGTGAATCGCGTACTTTGGTATTGTAGGAAGCTGTGTTCATTACTAATAGTTTTACACGGCTTTTGAAATCCCCTGCCCCTCTGTAAGGCAGTAGTAAACTGAGAGTTAAGAGAGATCTTTCATGACCTTGGGTTCCCCAGGCATTCTAGCAATTAGGAAAGCTTCTAATGCCCTCCACTAAATTCTCTCCTGCTTGAAATAATTCAAGGAGCTGCCCTTATCCAGGTTGCACTTTCTGAGAAAATATTTGGTTCTGAAGGTGATCTCAAAAAATAGACTTTGAAAATGAGAAGTGCCTGGTTAAGTAAGGAGATAAAATAACCTCATTGCCATGATCCGTTATATTCAAAGATTTTAAAATAATCATTAACATATCACTGTAGTTGCCTGAAATGAAATGCCTACTGAAGACAAGGATTTGGGATGCAAAGTGGTCACTATAATAAAGCATCCTGTTGCAGGTGATGACCAGGACTATGGGGCAACCTATCTACTTCTGACTGCAATACTTCTTTATTTTTTTAAATTTATTTTATTGAAGTATAGTTGATTTACAATGTGTTAATTTCTGCTGTACAGCAAAGTGATTCTGTTTTATATATATATATATATATACACTTTTTCATATTCCTTTCCATTATGGTTTATCACAGCATATTGAATATAGTTCCCAGTAGTAGGACCTTACTGTTTATCCATTCTATATATAATAGTTTGCCTCTGCTAATTCCAAACTCTCAATCCTTCCCTCCACTACCCACTCCCTTGGCAATCACAAGTCTGTTCTCTATGTCTGTGAGTCTGTTTCTTTCATAGATAAGTTCATTTGTGTCATATTTTAGATTCAACATAGAAACAATATCATATGATATTTGCCTTTCTCTTTCTGACTTACTTCATTCAGTATGATAATCTCTAGGTCCATCCATGTTGCTGCAAATGACATTATTTCATTGTTTTTATGGCTGAGTAATATTCCAGTGTGTGTGTGTGTGTGTGTGTGTGTGTGTGTGTGTGTGTGTGTGTATATATATATATATATATACACCACATCTTCTTTATCCATTCATCTGTCGATGGACATTGCAATACTTGTTTCTACAAAGAGAAATTGACAAGCTCAGGGTTTTACATTTTTAGCTCAAAGCATGATCAGAAAACAAAAGAGCTTCCTAAAGTTTGTCTTGTCCTTGTAGCCAAATCCATGACTAACGTATTTGGAAAACTAGTCTCATAGTCCTGTGATGCTTATGGCAGAATTACAAAGCACATTTAACTCACAGTCTTGCTTGGTATCTTATGTGAAAGTTAGGGTACGTATTGGGGAAAAGTGGAGATTTTGGGTGGATTCTGATGGATTTGAGCCTCCAAATTCCACCGAACCCCCTTGAAAGTAGAAAGAGCCCTCGTCCCCATCTGAAGAACCTACAGGGCTGCATTTGACACAGTTACTGGCTTGGTTAAAAAGTTTGTTTTCTTGCATAAGCTGGCTCTAGGAGCGCTTAGTTGTCTTTAACTTCATTCAAAATGATTTTGTTAGATTGTATTGTGACAGCTGTCATATCAGTGTGCATTTTTTAAAAAACTTATCAAAATTGGTGAATTTTTGTGCAGCCATTTTAATATTGAAGTTGGAAGAAAAAAGCAATATTTTCAGCATACTATGCTTTGTAATTTCAAAAAAGGTAAAAATGCAACTGAAACATAGAAAAAGATTTGTGCAGTGTATGGAGAAGGTTCTGTGACTCATTGAACATATCAGAAGTGGTTTGCGAAGTTTCATGCCGGAGGTTTTTTGCTGAACGAATGCTCCATGGTCAGGTAGACTAGTTGAAGTTGACAGCGATCAAATTGAGGCAGTAATCGAGAACAATCAATGTTATACCACGCGGGAGATAGCCAACATACTCAAAATATCCCAATCAAGTGTTGAAAATCATCTGCACCAGCTTGGTCATGTTAATCGCTTTGATGTTTGGATTCCACAAAAGTTAAGCGAAAAAAACCTTCTTGACCGCGTTTCCACACGCGATTCTCTACTGAAACGTAACAAAAAAGTTCCGTTTTTAAAACAAATTGTGACGGGCGATGAAAAGTGGACACTGTACAATAATGTGGAACAGAAGAGATCATGACGCAAGTGAAATGAACCACCACCAACCACACCACAGGCCGGTCTTCATCCAAAGAAGGTGATGTTGTGTATATGGTGGGATTGGAAGGGAGTCCTCTATTATGAGCTCCTTCCGGAAAACCAAACGATTAATTTCAACAAGTACTGCTCCCAATTAAACCAACTGAAAGCAGCACTCGAAGCAAAGCAGCGTGAATTAGTCAACAGAAAACACATAATCTTCCATCAGGATAACGCAAGATCGCATGTTTCTTTGACGACCAGGCAAAAACTGTTACAGCTTGGCTGGGAAGTTGTGATTCATCTGCCGTATTCGCCAGATATTTCACCTTCAGATTTCCATTTATTTCGGTCTTTACAAAATTCTTTTAATGGAACAAATTTCAATTCCCTGGAAGACTGTAAAATGCACCTGGAACAGTTCTTTACTCAAAAAGATAAAAAGTTTCGGGAAGGTGAAATTATGAAGTTGCCTGAAAAATGGCAGAAGGTAGTGGAACAAAACGGTGAATACATTGTTTAATAAAGTTCTTGGTGAAAATGAAAAATGTGTCTTTTATTTTTACTTAAAAACCGAAGGAACTTTTGGGCCCACCCAATATTTTGCTTGGAGTTGCTGATTCTCCACAAGATGTGTCTCATTACCTTGCATTGCTTCCAGACCCATCACTACAATGAGATCACAGGAGAATTGGAACAAAGTCTGACTTGGGAGGGGGTAGCTTATCCATAAAAAGAACTGGAAGAGTTTGCTAATTTATATTGGTGGAAAGCTGGGGAGAAATGCTACAAATGGATTCTGAGGGTCCTAGTACAGGGAGACAGAAACAATTGGATTAAGCCACATTTATTAACATAATTACATTTCCGTAGATATAATAGATTAAAGGTGTTTGATGTTTGGATGCACAATTGTAGCTCATCAGATTACTTGGTCAGTAGACTGAAGCCTGGCTCCGTGGTGGCCAAGGCTAAATGAAATTGAGGTGCAAGGATTCCTCTATGTATAACATCATAGATGAAGTTATACAAAGAAAGATAGAAATGCTAGTGATGATTCATCAAGTATGACCTTCTACTCACCCCGTCACTGTGCTACTTAGATGAATTCTAAGGACATTCCTCCATCAGAGCAGGAAGAAACATCAAATGAGGCCATGCATGACTATAGGAAGGAACTCCATTCAAATGGGCTTCCTAAATTCAGTGCAGGATAATGGGATTCCAGAGAGAGGCAGAGTCCAAGAGGCTGTGCTGAGGCTTGAAAGCCAGAGACAAGTGGACATGATTCCCAAGTGGGCAGCAGGCTAAACAGTGACCAGAATGCCTTAAGCCACAGGAGTCACAGGTGGAGGCAAATATTGGGCTGGCCAAAAAGTACGTACGTTTTCCATAACATCTTACGGAAAAACCCGAATGAACTTTTTGGCCAATTCAATAGATCTTAGTGTCCCCCGGACTGAACTAGAACTACTTGGTTTTCATGATTTAAAACATTCTAGATCTCATTTTCAGGTTTTTGGCACAACAGAGAGTCATGGCCTCTCCCTCAATTTCTAAACTCAGAGTCCCTGAAATGAAAAGTAGGCCAGGTCCTTTTGAAGAAGTACCCTGTGTTTTTGCCAAAATAACAAACTGTAAACTTTCCTAGAGATTCCTCAGAGGAACCAATAGTCATCAACCAGAGTGACTGTGCATTATATAAAATGAGGTAATTGTCTCACTTTTTGAATGCGTGACAAAGATATACTCTGCCAATGCCAGAACGTCCACGTTGGTTCTGTGAGGCATGGGATGTTAGGAAGCAATGATTATTAGCCCCTGGAACTGCTTATCCCTTCCAAATTGTAAACTAAACTGAAGGATGGCACAGATCCATGCCATCAAAAAAAGACTAGAAGAATGCAGATGTAGGATTCCTATCATACTTATATTGAATTGATCTATTTGACCAGGGCTGGACATAGATGGCCTTAGGGAGTAACTCCAATTGCAGCTGCTTTTCCATATAGAGTGTCTTTTTTGGAGTAAATCAACACATCACTCAGCTCTGGTATGTGGCTATTGATCAGGCAAATGCTTTTTCAACATGTTATCAGGGAAAAAAAAAAAAAAAACAGCAAAGAGATTTGATTTCCCCTAATAGGGCAGCAGTATATCTTCAGTCTACTTGGACTCAGGACTAGGCCAACCATCTGCCCTCTGTCATAATCTAACCCACAGAGCTTAATCAGTCTGCTGTTGTATAGGACGTTTCATTGATCCACTACATTGATGTGATGGGTTGCATTTTGCAAGCTGGAAAGGTGGTCTCTGTAGGCTTCTCTTAACCTCTGATGAATCCAATCCAAGATACTTTGCTCTTTTGTTTGAGCAAACACTGTCCTGGGACTTTTGGTTATGAAAAGTTACTAAAATGACCAGAGGAAGATAAATGACCTTGTTCTATCTTTTAACATTGATTTTCCATTTTCTTTTGGTAGCTCAAGAGAGAAAAGTTTTACAGGAGCCCTTGGACATGAGGGAAAGAGATGATGAAGAAAGACTTCTTCTTCTTCTCACAGAGAGTGAGGGCATGAGTCAACCACATGGCATAAGGCACAGGCGAGGGTCTTCATAAAGGGAATCCCTGTGGCTTAGAAATCATGATACTGATATGCAGAGGTTAGCTGTTACTGTTCCCTGCTGCAACTGTCATCCATTAACCTCCTACATTCAGGAAAATCTAAATACACTGTAGAAATCACCATGGGACACTCCTCTGTTTTTTTTTCAGTGCTGTATCCAAGGACAAGAACATCACCTGGCACGCAGTAGTTGCTCAGTTAAAAAGAAAAAGAAGTATAAGTGACTGGATTAGTGGTGCTTTTGGAAATGTCTACATGATGTTTTGTCTGTGTTTGGGATAAAACACGGGAAGTGAAGACTTCTCAGTATACAGATAAAACGAAACAACTATAGGTGAAAACAAAACAGCAATACAGAGATCAGAGTAGGTGGTGTAGACAACACCATGTATTCAGGCACAAATACCCTGCACCTATTGAAGAATCCTTAGAGATACTGGGGAAGGCACTGGTTTTCCATCGATGACTTGAAATGGAGGCTCATGTGATTGTATGAAAGTATCAAAGAGAAGTTTGACTTCCTTAGGCTGAGGGACTTGGGGATATTAGGTAACACAGAATAGATTCATTTCAGCTAAATCTCATAAATGTGCACTCAGCTTGGTGAGTTCTAAATCACTGACCCAGCTCTTGTCTGAAAAGGGAAAATGCAAAAACGCAAAGGTGTACAGTCAGACTGTAAACTAAACCAGTGTGCAATTGAAGAGACAAGTCCTACCAGCTGGCTGAACTCTGTGTAACTGCCATCTGACCGGCTCTTACACGTTCCCCTGGACCCTTGAAACGAGAGGATCCCCCTCCACTGGAAGCTGAACGGAACAAGTCACTAATGGGGCACTAAGTCTGTGTGTGCAGGGGCCCAGATGGAGGATGGTGACTGTGGGAGCAGTGTTCGTGAGCACACAGATGTTCTGCCTTCTTGTAGCTCTCAGAGGGGCTGTCCTCTCAGACATAGCTCCTATTTTCTCTGTTCTCTGACAAGGCCCAGAGGATGAGTAGCAGAACAGTGGTAGGTGGTACCGGGGCTACGGAAACATTTGACTTCTAGGTGGGTTAAAAAGCAAAATGTCGTCTAAAAAAGCTTCACTCTAACCAAGGACCCAAACATCCTTTCTGAATGTTTCCTCTCCAGGAGTCTTGAATTTGTATTTAAACCTCAGTCCAAAGGTTGTACTAAATGCTAGGAGACTGGGCACTAATTTTCACGGTAGCGAAGTTGAGGTGTGCAAATGGTAAATTTCCTTACTTCTCTACATCTGCAATGAATTTAGCACCCAAGCTCTGATTTCTGCTAATGACTGTGAATTTTATGTGGAAATCAAGGCACACTCAAATTTGTGATTACTTTGTCTTTTGGGTGTAAACTCATGCTCTTTTGGGTAATTTCTCAGGCTATCAGAATGGGTCCCCTTCTCTTTCTCTTACACATCTCTCCAGCAGCCATCTAAATTCTGAGTGTGCATGTGTGTGTTCAGGGGTGTATATCATCCAAAGTTTGGGGGAAGGACATTTGATCTAGAATAGTGCTTTTCAAAGTGAGGTTCTCAACCAGAAACATCAGTGCCACCCAGGGACTTTTTAGAAATGCCAATTGTGGGGGTCCATCCCACACGGACCTACTGAATCAGAAACTCTAGATGACGGACCCAGGAATCTGCATTCTAGCAGGCCTCCAGGTGATTCTGATGTGCACTCACCTTTGAGAAGCACTCGTCCAAATTCATCGGCAGCCATCCACCCTGGCCTCTGATGCAATGTATGATCATTACTGGTCTTTGGTTTTGTGGCACCCAGCTCACTGCATGCATAACTGAAATGCCTTTCTCTGCTTATGGGCCACCTCTGTGTTCATTCTGCTTCCCCCTTAGACTCGTCTGGTCTGTTCCTCTCTACTTCTGCGCCTACTCAGACCTCACAATATTCTTACGTGCTCTTCTCCAGCCATTTCTACTTTATAGCTTGGGTTCCACGCTCAACACAGAGCTTCTCTAAAACTTGAGACCTTCCTACTCTATCTGAAAACTGGGCCATGCATCTCTTCCCTGGAATCCCCCAAACATCAGTGGGGTTTCCATCATCCTTGCTCATTAGGGATTGATCTTAGGAGAGGGGACGGGGGAAGACCCAATTCTCAGGCCCCTGAGTCATAGTTTATTCTGCTTTTTCTTTATCTCATTGCTCTTTCTCCTCCACAGTCAGGAAGTTTTTTGTTTTTTATCTGTGCTTCTCATGGAAAGAGAAAAAAAGCCTGGTCAGACACAGAGACTTCCAAACTGACCATCTTTGATAGGATCCATCCTTTTTATATAAATCACTGTTTTCTCTAATAATGTCCACTCTTATCATTGAAAACCTTAACTCGCAATTCTATTGGCCCTTAAAAAGTTTCAAAATCTGTTTTCTGTCTCAAAGCCTTAGCACTGATTGTTTCTTTGCATCATCTCTGCCTTAATACTCCTCCTTTTCCTTTAGACAATCAATACTACCTCTGACTGAATAGAGGAAGTATAAGGATGTGTAGAAAAGCAAACTCACTAATTAAAATTTTAAGATATTAGCACAGCACACCTTAATTTGAAACACTGTCATAACTTCCTAAGTGTACTACCTGATTCTAATCATTTCACACTAAAATCCTTCTGCTACTAAACTGCATAAAATACTCCTTTTAACACATCATTTCCTTCCTTGGGTTCTTTCAACAGATCCCTTTTTAACATAATTTTAGACAAGTCTTTACTCTAAAATTCATATTTCCATGTACATGTACAATGCTTGATAATGAATGAGTGAATTCCAAGCCATCCCTGACCTGGTTTTGACTCTTGTATTAGACTTTGTTTCTAGCCTATCACTTACACTCAGCCCTAATTTACATCATAACGAGATTCATATTAAAAATGCAGTCCCCATTTGTGGGCTCAGCCTGGTCTGAGATCTGGCATCATTCCTTATCTTTGGCAAGAAATATTTAAGCAGCATAAAGCTCTAGATTTAGAAACAAGTCACTCTTACGGCCTAAAGCCCTTTTATAATAGAGCTTTTGCTTTATTCTCAACCATCAATTCTCACCCTATTCCCCATCATTATTTGCTTGGCTTTCTTTCTACTCCACTCTCTTTCTTTCTGCATTCAACAACAATAGCACCGTTAAGTATTCAATGATATCGTTTTAATTCATTGGAATTGTTCATTTTATCAGTACTATTAAAATGTTTCCACTGACATTTGCAAAATCAAGTTTTCCTCCATTTACTATGGTACTAGAGCTATGATATGACCCAAACTATATTCCATTTGTCAGGACATCACAGGGCTGGAGGACTAAATCCTCTTTAATGATTTATTCCCACACTTTGGATTCAATAACATAGTCATATCTAAATTTAGAGTAACTAATCGTAATTTATACACTTGTATAATGTAATCTTTGGCTAAAAGGTTTTTTTTTCCCCATTAAATGTGATATATAAAGGTTACAGTTGCAGTTCCTATTTTACATTTCTAGTCTTCTGTATTTCATATTTCACTGCTCTGTGAAATTCTGTAAAATAATGGGGGGGGGTACTCTAATCGTCTTTTTAAAATTCCTCACGGGAAACATAGGCAAAGTTTCTACAATTTCGGGCACTCTGTTTGATGACAAAATCATTTCCAACTGTTGTCCCAGGTATTATAGAGTATTTTATTATAACGATGCATCCTCTCCTTTTCTATATCACCACCTCTCAATGCACTTCTGTAAGGAGATTGTGGCAATACAGTGGTGCTTCGTGATTACTTTGTGGTTCTCTGTGACTCCTTTGAAACCCTCTTTTTCTCACTCACTCTCCCTCCTGGCAGCCTTTCAGGTTGGAGAAAGATCCACTTGTTCAAAATTACCCATATAGCCATGCGTTGAATTAGTTATAGAGAAAGGATCTCTGTTAAAATCGAAGGACTCCATGATAGCCACATTCTGGTCTCCCGGAGAGCTGCGTGGAAAACTAAAGACATAGATCCGCTAACACTCTCATAAACGTAACTTACAAAACGCAAATTCAAATGTGTATAACTCATGTATTTCTACTATGGTCATGCTCATTCTTACAAAAGTTGCTTTAAAAATCTGAAATAAATATATTACGGTACCTAAAATAATTCTGTGATTTTATGTCACAAAATACTATTTTGAGTGTACATATTTTTAGTGTGTTTGTATTTAGTGGATTTTGAAAAGAATCAAGCCTTTTGGAAAAAACTATATAAAATACTACACCTATAGAGAAGCTAATGTGAGTCCATTTTTAACCTACAATGATTTTTTTTACAGCCAAATAATAGGGCTTTGAATAACAGAACTACTATAATTAACTCAGTTGTCAATGAAGGCAATTTTTCCAGGGCATCCATTCATAGTCTGAAATATTTCTAAATATCCTAGCCTTTTGTCATTACTATAGCACTCCAGAAAAGAATGCCTAGCTGCACCTGAATCTTTTTTTCTTAATCCTCTATTTAGGAAATGATTAAAATCATCTCTCAGATGCATTACAAGAATGTAGCGTCAATGTAACTAATATTAGGACAAGAACTTTTGGAGAAGTTGGTGCTTTTCATTTGCAAAATGAAAACCACAATTGCAACTCTTCTTATGTCAACAAAATCCAATTCACTATCTGGCTTAAATTGTTGCCTGAGCTGAGAGCAGTCTTCTGACCCACCGGCCTTCATATTTATTTAGTATTTCAATTTCAAGAAAAAAGAACTAAAGCAAAAGAATTTACTTAAATTCAAAAGTAGCAATCGGGCTTCCCTGGTGGCGCAGTGGTTGAGAGTCCGCCTGCCCATGCAGGGGACACGGGTTCGTGCCCCGGTCCAGGAAGATCGCACATGCCGCTGAGCGACTGGGCCCGTGAGCCATGGCCGCTGAGCCTGCGCGTCCGGAGCCTGTGCTCCGCAACGGGAGAGGCCACAACAGTGAGAAGCCCGCGTGCCGCAAAAAAAAAAAAAAAAAAAAGTAGCAATCAACACACTCAGAAGACTCACCAGCTGTAGAAAAACTCATAATGATGTTAATTATAAACTGTATACAGGTTTATTTAACAAAGCATAGACTAATAGTTGATTTTTAAAAATTTCTCTATAGTGTAAACAAATGTATCCCCCCTTTCTTTTTTTTGTTTTCAAAAAAAATTTTTTTAAAGTAACAGCTTTATTGAGATATAATTCACACACTATAGAGTTCACCCTTTTTTTTTTTTACGCGGGCCTCTCACTGTTGTGGCCTCTCCCGTTGCGGAGCACAGGCTCCGGACGCGCAGGCTCAGCGGCCATGGCTCACGGGCCCAGACGCCCCGCGGCACGTGGGATCCTCCCAGACCGGGGCACGAATCCGTGTCCCCTGCATCAGCAGGCGGACTCTCAACCACTGCACCACCAGGGAAGCCCACTCTCCTGCCCTTTCTTAAAGATAGTTATTTTCTTTAGGTAATCAGCTTTAAAAAATGAATCAAGATGAGGTATTTATGGCAGTAAAATGAAATATAAAAGCACTAACGTATACTTTAAAGAAATTATAGTATTTTATATTAAAACAATTTAAGTCCTCAATGAAATCAAAAAGATACTATGCCTTGCCAGTATAAAGACTGGTGAAAAAGAGCTTCACAGTTGTTAGCTCCCATTGCTCAGGAATGGAGCTGGAATCGATTAGGAAAGGGAGGAGAGTGTTGGGGGGTTCGCGAGGGTTCCTGTTGCCAGTACTGACCCTTTCCGGTGAAGGTGGCTTGGGTCACATCCCAGGAGCATGGCGCAGGGTTCTCAGGGAGGATGCCCCGGAAGCCAGGTAACAGGAGAGCATCCAGAGAAGGAAGAGAAAGCAGTGCTAATATGGCAATTACACAAGCTTCTAATTGGGAACTTAGCAAGCAGTTTAAGCTTCAAAAATAAATCTATGCCAACAACTAAGAGAGCAGTTCTGTTAAGTGAATGTAAGAACATTTCCTTTCACCCCAAATGTTTAGCATCTTGTGAAAAATCTGTTGATCAGAGGTCTCATATTATTTTTAAATCGGAAAAGAGAATGTAGTTTGGGTACAGTATGTTTCTGAGAGACAGAAAATACTCTGGCTAAAACATTTGACCCCCAAACTTTCCCTTTTCCTGTGATGCATATGTATAGCAGGCAAAATGATGCTGGAAATAATTTGGCTGGTGATAATTTTTCCATCTTTATATTCTTAAAAGGCACATTAAATCTTTTTGATCAGACCACAGTTAAAAATGTATTATTATTTTCTAGCTAAATTTAAGGGTCACTGATCCCCATTTAACCTATAAAGGACATGCTTATCACCACAAGGCCTTCTTTACTGCAAAGCGATTTTATGAAAAAAAGACTGCATGGGGAGGTTAAGATTATTCCCTAAAGATCTCTGACGGTTTTGCTATACTGATTTCTACCACTTTATGAAGTATATGTCCTCCGGGCAAGTTAGCTATGCAGCTGATTTTCCCAGATGCTAGACTGCAGACTAGTACCCTTTGTGGCAAATTTTTACTAATTCACAAAATGTTCATTTCTGAAAGGGGCTTGGAATGTCATCACCAGGTGGAAAACTTGTGGGTCCCTTACCAGCACCCAAGACGTCCCGGTGGTCAAGCAGTAAGATGCAGTGCTCAGTCACCCAGGGCTGGGGTCCTGCCCCCACAGGGTACCACGCCCTCCCTCCTCACCAACCATTCCTCCTCTTTGTCTCTCCTAAGATTTCTACATGCCTCATTCAACACAGATGGTCTAGTATCTGTGCTTTAAGTTTATCCAGCATTGATTACAGGCTTACACTGAGCTAGACACTGCCCAATGCACCAAGGCAAATAAGAAATCATTTCTGGCCTTGAAGAGTTTACGGTAAAAGGTGCTAGTCCAACACTAACAAACAAGGCAGAGCTGTTCACAGGGAAGGAACATATAGCATCAGAGCTTGTAGCTCCACCTAGGGATTCTATCAGGGCTTCCCGGAGGGGTTGATCCTAAACTAGTCTTGAAAGAAGGCGGCAACTTGGTCCTTTAAGAAAAAATGGGGAGGACTTTTAAGCCCAGATTATAGCATAAATGAAGGTCTTGAGGGTTTATAATGCTGTTACATGTCTCCCCTTAAATTCATATGTTGAAACTCTAACGCCTAAAATGATAGAACTTTTAAATAATTATGGTTAAATAAAGTCATAAGGGGGGGTGTCCTTACCCAATAAGATTGGTGGCCTTACAAGAAGAGAGAGCTGTCGCTCTTTCTCCAAGTGCACACACCAAGGAAAGGCCGTGAGAGCACACAGCAAGAAGACCACCTGCAAACCAGGAAAAGAGCTCTCCCCAGAACCCAGCCAGGCTTGCACCTTGCTCTCTTCCAGCCGCTAGAACTGTGAGGAAATAGATTTCTGTTGTTTAAGCCACCCAGTCTATAGTATTTTGTTATGGCAGCTAGAGCAGAATAAGACAAGTACTCCCATACATTTGGGTTACTTTAAAATGTACACTTATTAGACAATGAAGTTTGAGGTGGGTAGTGAGTGAAATGATACTGGAAATATAAAGAAGGAGCAGAGAGGTGAAAAGAAAGGAATGGGGAACAGATAAGGACATAACTCCCCAGAGAAACTTTGGATAAGGGAAAAAGAGAAGCTCATTCCTAGGGCTCTGGGAAGCACGTCATGAATTCTGGCATCTGCAGAGGGGAACTCTTAACTTCCCTTTCTTCCTCATCACTCTGCCCCTGTTTGCAAAGGGGTCAACTTCATTCCCTTGAGCTGGCTGCCTAGACTCACTGGAATTCTGGTTCACTTCCACCTTGGCTCCAAAGCACAGAGGAACTGGAGAGTTTAGGGACATTTCTTTTGGCCTTTGACCTGTGACAGTAGTGTTCCAGCAGCTGTTGCAAAATATGACTATAGAGAATAAAGCTAATGCTGAAAACACAAAATCATTCTCATTATTAGGGTAATAAAATGCAACAGCTTAGAAATTCCAATTTCTCCAAAAGAGGACTATGTAGCTATATATATATGTATATATATATATATATGTATATATATATATATATATATATTATTTTTGTGTGTGTGGTACGCGGGCCTCTGACTGTTGTGGCCTCTCCTGTTGCGGAGCACAGGCTCCGGATGCGCAGGCTCAGTGGCCATGGGTCACGGGCCCAGCCACTCCACGGCATGTGGGATCCTCCCGGACCAGGGCACGAACCCATGTCCCCTGCATCGGCAGACGGACTCTCAACCACTGCGCCACCAGGGAAGCCCTATGTAGCTATATTTATGACAAAGTTTACATAACTGGATTAATTATTGAAGGCTGGGAAGGGAGAAGATATGGATAAAGGAAACACAATTAATAAACAAGGGGCTCTTTGTTGCTATTTTGATTAATAAGCAAATAGTTATGAATACATATTAATTATTATGAGATAGCCACTAACAGAATTAAGCACAGGAAGTCTGATTTCTAAAACACCAAAAATATAAAAATAAACAAAATAGCCTGTAGAACAGAGGCCAAATGGTAAGCAAACAGAATACAGATAACAAAATTATCTAAGTCAGACCGACAAAATTAATGAGTATAGTATAAACTTCCCTCTTAAAAGGCAAAATGTATCTGATTGAATAATCCAGTGATTTATTACTTTTAAGAGAGATCTAAATAATAATTCAAATTACAGCCGAGGTGGCAACTTACACAAATGGGACTTAAAAAGGTTGTTATATATTGACAAAACCACAAACAGTAAAAAATAAAAATACTGAGTACCTAAAGCTTAATAGCTTAAAACACATAAAATTATTAAAAATACAGAAAATGATGTTTTAAACACACAACCTTATCTATCTATCTATCCTGTTAAACATCAAAGGACTATAGATAGATAGATAGACATATGAAATATCTCTATTTTTTTTTTTTTTTTTTTTTTTTTTTTTGCGGTACGCGGACCTCTCACTGCTGTGGCCTCTCCCATTGTGGAGCACAGGCTCCGGACGCGCAGGCTCAGCGGCCATGGCTCACGGGCCCAGCCGCTCCGCGGCATGTGGGATCTTCCCGGACCGGGGCATGAACCCGTGTCCCCGGCATCGGCAGGTGGACTCTCAACCACTGCGCCACCAGGGAAGCCCGAAATATCTCTATTTTTATATCAGTGTCTATATTATGAAAATTTAAGACATCTGAACAAGGTAGAATTGATTTATAGAATAACATTTATCCTCTGCTTTTCTGTTGGGAGATAATTCTCCATGGTAGTCTTGCATTTCTGCACATCCTGTGAGCAGAGGCACTGGATGCCTTCGTTCCAGACTATCTTTCCAAGGCTGCTTTCATAGGAAATAACCTTGGAAGAGAGAGAGAATATCTCCCACTGAATCAACGTGTTGGCTTGCTTTAAGTCTTGTAAGATAGAGACAGTGTCCTTCCAGAACAAAGGAGAGGCATGCTTACTGCCTTTTATTAAAAACTCAGGTTCTCTAAGCTCAGGGTTGCTCTCCTGTAAATATCCACTGTGTGTGGAGGTGTCACCTGACCCTCTTCACCTGCTCCTATGGAAATCACAGTGTGGGGAACTGACACAAAAATGATAACATTCTAGCTACTGCTATTGCTGCGAGTACTAAAATCCTTTGTCTCTGACACAGGAACGGCATGTCTTCTCCAAACATTCGTACAGGACTGGAAGCTAACTTGTTAGCTATCAAGTAGGGCAACATCCCCACCTTTCACAGTTCTTGACATTGCCGGTAACTTTCTTCAGGTAAAAGATGCAAAAAGCATCTATGGCAATTGGTACCAGACCAAAAGCAAAGTCGGTAATCCAAAGAAACCAAAACAATGCGCCACATTAACTGACAACAATGCAATGAAAATAGAAACTTTTTTTTTACTGAAAACAAGGTTCAACCACTTAGAAATGAAAACACACCTTTCTAAAAATGACTGAACCAAGGAAGAGATAAAGAGTAATATACAAAACTGTTAAAGCAAAGGTGGTGTGCAAAAGTGAATTCATAAATAAATATTTTTCTGTGTGTTGTGAAGAACCCAAACAAACAAAATTTTAGAAAAAGAAAATAAGATCAATTTTTAAAAAGGAAGAATTGGGTGACAAAATTAATTAAAAAAATAAATAGATCCAAAATTTTTTAAAAAAATATAATAAAAGCAAATGTCTAATAACATTATTAGTTATATAACATTATTATGTTACATAACATTATTAATTATATATTACATATATACATATATACATTATATAACATTATTAATTATTATTAAATAAAATTATGTAATAAACACAACATAACAATACTTTTAGAAATAAATATGAAATTTTGCTGAGGATATCAATATAAGAAAAAAGCCAATATATCTCCAAATGAATATGAATTTTAAAAATCACAAATGAAATCTTAGAACTTGACACTACATAAAAAATCATCAAGTAGAATTTATCTCAGGAATGCAAAAAGAATCAGTATTACTTACTTTATCATTATAAATCATTAAAGTATTAAGTCAATTAAGAAAAACATAAACATCATAATTTTGGAGCAATGCATTGAAAAAATTCAATGATCACAATTATTGAGAACACCCATAGCATACAGTATGCCACCAACATGATTAAAAATAGTTGCTTTCATACATTTCTAACAGTTAAACCCAAGGAAGATTTGCATTAAATGTGGAAAAAAACAGTAAGGATGTCTAACATCCTTATCAGAAGGTTTTGGTCAATGCTAGAAGACATGACCCAGAGCTAAGAGATAAATAAAAGACATAAAGAACAATGATTCATTTAAAGAAAATCCAAAATGACATCCTATGGAAAAATCTATACATTTATTTCATTTATTACAAGGGAAGAATTAAAAAAACCAATAGCATGTTCATATGCAGGTAATAGCAAATGTGGAAATAAAAGTATATAAAGAAATTTCACTCATTGTTGCAACAAAAATATAAAATCCCAAGAATCTACTTCAGTAAAAACACATTTAACATATGAAGAACATTACGAATATTTTTGAGAGATATAAATAACCCTTATGGGAAGACTATTTCGCAGATAAAATTATTGTCAAGTTAATTGGTAGCTAATGCTGTTCAAATAAAAATCAAATATGACTTGGAGTAATTTCAAATAATACTAAACTTTATGGAAAACAATCAGGTGAGAATAACCAGTAATTTTTTTAAAAAAAATAATAATAAGAGGGAAAGATAAGTCTTCTCAAATAGTTAATTTATTATAAAGCTACATCAATTAAAGTGCTGTGGAACTGATGCAAATCAGAAAGACCCTGATCAATGAATATAAAAAATATATATATCTCAAGTTTTTAGGGACTATCCTTGGGACAGCAGGCTAGTAATTAACTGTGGGGTTGGAGGTGGCATTTACTTTCAATCTTCACTTCCCATTTTGCATCATTAATAATCTGCAAAAGACATAGTGTGTGCAAGAATTAAATCTTTGTTAATTTAAGCCATTGAGTTTTAGGAAGTTTGTTAGCACAGCATAATTTAGCCTATCCAAACTGACAGTCATCCTCCAAGATATAATTTTTCCCAGTAAAGTTTAATGTTGACTAATAACATAAGCACACATTTAAAATATCTTTATCTTAAGTAACAAGGGCTTGAGTGTCTTATGGAACTAGGGTGCAAAACCCTAAACTGCCAGTAGGTGTCATGATCTACATTATGCGATGCTGGCTAAAAAAAAAAAAAAAGCCTGAGCTTCAGACTCATTAAACTCATTTATGAGTTGAGTGCCAAAGGTATGAAAGTAAGATACATATTCCTATTTGCCAGGCGTTAACTCCTAGTAATAATGATTTTTAAAAATTAGCTCGCTATGGGAATTTCCTGGCAGTCCAGTGGTTAGGACACTGTGCTTTCACTGCCAAGGGCACAGGTTCAAGCCCTGATCAGGGAACTAAGATCCCACAAGCCGCTCAGCACGGGCAAGAAAAAAAAAAAATTAGCTCTCTATCTTATCAGTTGTACAATTTTAAAATTTTGGTTTTCTTCAATGTGGAAATTTAAAAAATAATAATGTTTATTATCAATATTTGTCACATGGAACTTGATAATTGATACAAAATTACTGAAGCCATTGTTCAACCAGTTAAGTAATTCACAGCACTGTAAAATTTTAGTACTTGTACCGACACCTATAACCCCTTAACAAGAATCTCTATTACAAATACCCAGCCTAAAACCCTTTATTCTCCTCCAAACCCTGCCTCAGAGGCAATGGAAACCTTCCAGGTTTTCTGGTGGCTTTACTTGTTCTTTAGTCTTCTTTGTTCCATGCATGTTCATGTTTGCACCTAACGCTTGTCAAGTGGCCTGTTTGGGTCTGTAACAGCAAATAAAAAGCAGCAATGATGGAAACAAAACGGGCAGTTAACAGTTTAAATTGTGTCCATAATAAACAGCTGTGAAACTGCATTAGGAAAGTAGAATCTACTCTGGAGGCATATTCAGGATACAAATATACCCTTCTATTTTACAAAAGTAGATACAGCCCCAGGGAAGACTTCCTGAAGACCCCTGCTCTACGCCAATCAACATCAACTACATCCCTCTGAAGGTAAAGTAGCTGAGAAGTTGTTCTTTCTCAAATACATGTTTTTCTTTGAACCTGATGGATTTATCTGGTATTCTGTGGTGAGAGATGCCACAAAAACATTTGTTTTTTGGACTAGTTGGATGACTTCAGTTTCCAGAGCTGTCCGCTTGACAATTTTTACAAGTGGTAAGTTCAAGGGAAAGAAAATTTCTAAAATTAAAGATCAGTTATACAAAACATAAAAACTATACTAGCCTTAAAGGTTTGGAAGAGTCTGTTCTAAAGTATGAGCACCTCCTAATGGCTGGTTCAAAGAGCAAGGCCACTCCACTTCCATTTTTAGAGTTAGACATTTAAATAAAGCATTAAAAAAGTCAATAGTGTGGGGGCTTCCCTGGTGGCGCAGTGGTTGAGAGCCCGCCTGCTGATGCAGGGGACACGGGTTTGTGCCCCGGTCTGGGAAGATCCCACATGCCGCGGAGCGGCTGGGCCCGTGAGCCATGGCCGCTGAGCCTGCGCGTCCGGAGCCTGTGCTCTGCAACTGGAGCGGCCACAACAGTGAGAGGACCGCGTACCGCAAAAAAAGTCAACAGTGTGATAGCTGAGCATCCTTTTGTTCTTTCCTCGCCACTTACCCCCTCCTTATTTGTGTTTTCTTCCTTGCTTGTTTTTAAGATATTGTAAGCTGACTCAGAAGAAATAGATGTTTAAACATAGCATCAATCACAGAGAGCTAAGAAGTTATATTAGCTATAGGTTTTGATTCAAAGGAAAACAAAGGTGGAGAAATGTTTAGTGAAGACAAATGTGGTCAAAAGCAAATATTTTTAAACAAAACAGAAGTTGGGAAAATGGTAACTAAGGGTACAAAATATTTATTTATTAACATCTTTATTGGAGTATAATTGCTTTACAATGGTGTGTTAATTTCTACTGTATAACAAAGTGAATCAGCTATATGTATACATATATCTCCATATCCCTTCCCACCCTCCCTATCCCACCCCTCTAGGTGGTCACAAAGCACTAAGCTGATCTCCCTGTGCTATGAGGCTGCTTCCCACTAGCTATCTATTTTACATCCGGTAGTGTGTATATGTCAATGCTACTCTCTCACTTCGTCCCAGCTTACCCGTCCCCCTCCCTGTGTCCTCAAGTCCATTCTCTACGTCTTTATTCCTGTCCTGCCCCTAAGTTCATCAGAACCTTTTTTTTTTTTTTTTAGATTCCATATATATGTGTTAGCATATGGTATTTTTCTCTTTCTGACTTACTTCACTCTGTATGACAGACTCTCTAGGTCCATCCACCTCACTACAAATAGCTCAGTTTCGTTTCTTCTTATGGTGGAGTAATATTCCATAGTATATATGTGCCACATCTTCTTTATCCAGTCATCTGTCGATGGACACTTAGGTTGCTTCCATGTCCTGGCTATTGTAAATAGTGCTGCAGTGAACATTGTGGTGCATGTCTCTTTGAATTATGGTTTTCTCAGGGTATATGCCCAGTAGTGGGATTGCTGGGTCATATGGTAGTTCTATTTGTAGTTTTTTTTAGGAACCTCCATACTGTTCTCTATAGTGGCTGAATCAACTTACATTCCCACCAACAGTGCAAGAGGGTTCCCTTTTCTCCACACCCTCTCCAGCATTTATTGTTTGTAGATTTTTTGATGATGGCCATTCTGACTGGTGTGAGGTGATATCTCATTGTAGTTTTGATTTGCATTTCTCTAATGATTAGTGATGTTGAGCATCCTTTCATGTGTTTGTTGGCACTCTGTATATCTTCTTTGGAGAAATGTCTATTTAGGTCTTCTGCCCATTTTTGGATTGGGTTGTTTGTTTTTTTTGATATTGAGCTGCATGTATATTTTGGAGATTAATCCTTTGTCAGTTGCTTCACTTGCAAATATTTTCTCCCATTCTGAGGGCTGTCTTTTCATCTTGTTTATTTATTTTTATGTTCAAAATTTTGCACAAAGAGTTAAGAAGTTTCATTCTGGAAGAATATTAATTATGATATTGGTGTTTACAGTAAATGCAATGTTGTGGAGGATCACGTCTTTTTAACTGTTAGTGAAGATTCTTAACATTAACTTTGGGAAACTTAAAATAGCAAATATATTTTTACTTTAACTTTCATAATCATCTGATTTTGCTATATGGATTATAGGAGATGCTGTCAGTAGTCTGAACTGCAAGACATAGAGGAATGCAAAAGCATTCCTTAAAGGTGTATATCATGGGCAAGCAACTGGATTGATTTTGTGAGTTTTAAAAATAGACAAAAAAACCAGGAAAAAAATGTGTAACACAGGGGAACGCCTTTAAGGTTTTAGTCAGGGTCTTGGGTTAGTTTTTCTAGGCTCCACTGACCAAACTAAAGCATTTCCTCCTTATTCTAATCCTGATTTCCTCAGGCAGGAGCTAGATGAACTCATCATCTACTCATCACTAGCTTTTGCCAGGCACATGGAGTAGAAAAGTCTCTCTAGAGTTTTCATCGTCCGTGTTCCTGTTCGCCATGGTTCTCCCTCCCCGCCAGCGTGTTCCTTGCCCCACTGTTTCTTTCCCCGTAAACTCTATAGTCTGTACAGAGCTGCTCTAAGTTGACCTGTCCTCCTCAGAGCTAAGGGTAAAAGAAATTGATTGGCAGTTTTGGTCTTGTAGTTTGTTCTCACTCAGAGAAGTTCTCTGCACACAGTCTTTTAAAAGTCATCTTTTTTTAAGAGTAATTATTTCCCTTATTATTAAAAACCAGCTTTTTCCTCCCATACGTTAATAAATTTGTTATTACTAATAAGTGGTTTCCTACCCAATTCTAATGAAAGGTAAACCGGATACTCTCAGCAAAAGAGATACATTTCTTAGAACTGATTATCTGGAAATAAAAATCTTCTGGTGAAATGGTGAATGATTTCTATGCATCTGTTAAATGGACGCTAATACCCCTCTGAATTCCAAGCTTGCAATCATCATGTGGTTAAAATCTTTATAAATCCCTATAAGGTGAAGTGATGGTACCCTGTTGAATAGCAAGATGGTGAAATTCAACCTCATAAGGCTTCGAACAAATATTGGGTCGGCCAAAAGTTTCATTCAGGTTTTCTGAAAGACGTTACAGAAAAACCCAAATGAACTTTTTGGCCAACCCAATAGAAGGTTTATACTAAGTGAGAGTGAAGAGCAATTAAATATTCACTCAGTGATTCTCAGCACCAGGTGTGTTAGTGGGGAAAGTAGTAATGACCGTCCCCACCAGGAACATGTCACCATATTTTGGGGGGCAAGTTAAGGTAAAAGCACCTATTGATTCACATACATTTATAGGGTTCACCTCCCCCAACGAAAGATTTTTTTTCTAAGACATTTTAGCACCCACATATAGTATGACAACACCAGAAAAAAAAAATAGTTGAAGACAATTGTACTGATATATATATATATATATATGTATGTATACATACATATATATATACATACATATATATATATACATTAGTTAATGAGATACTTCTTTCTCCTCTAAATTTCAAGTTTCGATTACTAATGCTGTAAATTTATATCTTATCATTCTCTATTGGAATCATGAATCTAGCCATATTATATAGATAAGTACTTCATTCTGCATTGTTTTAGCTAGTGAGAAAGCAAGTGAACACATTAGGTGAATACACACCCATGAATTGCTTCAACAGCATGTGGTAAAACCTTAAAAATAGTTTTCATAACTATTATGTACGTTGAGGATAGAGCACTTACATTTTTTTAAGCTGAAAACTATAGGGGCTAAAACAATGATTTGGGACTAGGTAATTTGTGGAGGTGACACTATTTCTCTTAAAACATGGAGAATGGGGGCGTCAATTAATTGGAGGAGGGGCTGGGTCCTAGTGGGAGTTCTAAGCTGCTGCCATGAACATGGGCCTCCCTTGGGACTGATGTGTATCTCATCCTTGGGATGGGATAGATGACCAACTTAGACAGGGGAAAATATGAGCAATCATCCAACCTCCAGAAGATCACCGAGGGCTTCTTCTTTCCTCTGTCAAGCCATAAGTCACAGATTAAATCTAGACAGAGATAAGTAAGGACAAGCCAGCAGCAGAGTGCAGTGTGGCATGAGCCTGTCCCAGCGGGGGAGACTCTTTATACACTTGTGTGGGGCAGACATTAGAAAACTCTGAACTCATGACCCAGGGAAAACTGAGGCAGGGTAAGGTGGCTTATCAAAATCTGGGAGGATTAAGTGAAATTCTGCATACTGAACATTATCCCCAAGAAAGTCTCTCTAACATCAAAGACAGAGACAACAATAAACCCTGCAAGAAAAGCAACAGAGAGAAAACCAAGGTAATCCAGTGAGCAGAAGACAACTTTTAAGCAGTATGTGAAGAGATAAGAAAAACTCTCACATCCATGAAACAAGAGCAAGTTTCTAGGAAAGAAACTGTCAGAGAACCAAAAGCTCTTGGAAATTAAAAACATGATCAACTTTTCAACAGAAAGGCTGGAAGAGAGAGCTAAAGAAATCTTCCAGGAAATTTATTTAAAAGAGAGAAAGAAATTGTGGGGTGGGGGAGGTGAGAAAGATAAGAAAATTAAGGATTAATCTGTGAAGTTCTAAAAAACAGGAGTTCCAGAAAATTAAGGAAAAAAAAATAAAAGAAGCCAACATATGTCTTCCTTAGTTAAAGCGTATACTACCTCAATAACAAATGAATAGTGCTTATTTTTGACTTAAAAACAAACAAAAAACCCAAAAAGTCATTGTACATCATTTCCACCTTTACAAAAATAACTCAAGAGGAGAATTTTTGAAGTATAAACAGGGTTTTAGTATTTGTTGAAGTAAACAATTTAAGAGTTGAGAGTTAGCAGCTCACAACCCCACTAGCAAGCATCTGAGTGAAACTTTCTAACTGGCAGCGGTGACGACTTGCCCTTATCAAGAGATGTGCAAATTCTGGGACAGGACATTCTGCCATGGATGGACTGTTACTTATCAGTTGCCCTGTTGTGTGGCCCTTCCTATCTATTCTAGATGCCAAAAGGCTGTCCGCACACTCTTGTCCAAATTCCACGTCCTGTGTTTTGTTTTGTTGCAAAAACTGAGCAAATGTTTACTGAACAATTACTGGGATTATGACCTTGTCCCTATCCTGTAGTTTGGCCATAGTCCACGTTCTATCCACAACGAGCCCCTTCCCTCTTTAGAGAGCACAAACCTCAGGTGTTTTGTTTTGTTTTGTTTTAAAGCACATTCTCTGCATTCAAAGAGCTTATTCTTTTTTTAAATTGTTATTAATTAATTTATTTATTTTGGCTGTGTTGGGTCTTCGTTTCTGTGCGAGGGCTTTCTCTAGTTGTGGCAAGCGGGGGCTACTCTTCATCGCGGTGCGCAGGCCTCTCACTGTCGCGGCCTCTCTTGCTGGGGAGCGCAGGCTCCGGACGCGGCCTAGTTGCTCCGCGGCACGTGGGATCCTCCCAGACCAGGGCTCGAACCCGTGTCCCCTGCATTAGCAGGCAGACTCCCACCCACTGCGCCACCAGGGAAGCCCCCTCAGGTGCTTTCTTTAGTCCCCGCCTTCTTCTGATGTTCGCTTGTTCACTTGTGTCCATTTGTCCCTGCTTCTTCTCACCCCTTCCCTCAGAGCCTTGATGATCAGACTCCTTAAAGAACTCTTCCCTCAACTGGAGACATCAGGTGTCCTAGGGATCCTCAAAGAGTCTGAAATTTCATAAGGCTTGGATCAATTCATTTTGAAATGCAAATATGTGTTTTTTATTGGCCATCCTAACAACATCAGAAGTGAGAACATTCCCATCTCCTGCAAACTCGTTTTTGAAAAACCTTTCTCAGGGATGACTCAAAATAATAGACCTCCCAGAAGGATAATGCTTATTTGTGATATCACTCAGCTCTTTTGAGCTATGTAAAGAATGAATCACAGTGACATACGTTATAAATTCTGTGATAAATGGGACGATGGTTGATTTTTTGCGTTCACTGTATAAAAGGAAAACTCAGATTGTATCTTTCCAGAGAGTGCTGTGATATAAAGAATCAACTCTGAATCATCTGTGAATGATCATGGTGCACAGAACAATATAATTTTCTCAAGTATCTATGCATGAACATGTGTTGCTTTTGTAATAGAAAGCTAAATATGTTATTTTTAAATTTTGTGGATAAATGAAAATTAAAAAGGAGAAAGATTTAATAAGCACTTGGTGGCTTGTTGGTTATGCCATATCATTAAAATGTGACTTAACTTTTGGAACCAATTAATCATTCCTCTTGTGGTAGCTGAATCCACAGCCTTAAAGAATTCCATGTATTTCTCTAGAACTTCTCTCTAAAGAACTAAATAGGCTTTACTGACAGCCTTTTCTTAGTCCTCTGGCATTTTTTGAGGACAGTGGAATTCTTCCTCTTCTACAGATGAAAAAGCATGTAAAGACATGAAGTGGCATGTTTAAGATTATTCAGCCAGCCATTGACCTGGCAAGAGAACACAGGTATCCATAGCTTAATAAATACTTTATCAACTGCCTCTATTTTCACTGGAGGAAAGGGTACAGTCAATATAAGTTTAGATACTAAAGATGTCTTACTATCGTCTAAACACTGACAGTTGTATTTCAGAACTTTCCAGAAAGCAGAACTTTGCTTTTAAAAGGACATGAGGGCAAAAGCTTGGTACCACTAAACGTTACCAAAGTCTTCAGTATGATTTGTTTTATTTTCTGAAGAGAGGTTTAGCTTGAGAAATAGGCAGTCTGACTTTTAAATAATCCAAAGTGGTACCCCATAAATACCCACACTTCTGCTGTAGAAGGTAGATTTCTTGAATAGCATGCAAATCATATTTTCTCAGATACAGGTGATCTTCAAGCAGGACTCATGAAATCAACTAGGAAACCTGGACTCTGGGAATGAGTAGGCAGAAAGTGGTTCGAGAACTTTCAAGAGCCAGGTTCACAGGAGAAAGGCTCTGAGCAAAACGCGTTGTAGTCCTGGTCTTGCTATTATCAACTTCCGAGATAATTCAAAAATGAATTAGTTTTCCTGTATGAAATCAATATATTGACATTGACTATACTGTTCCTATGAATACTTTCATATTCTTAGATATGTTTTTATGCATTTTATAAAGCCACCAAATTTTTTATTACTTTTATCAGCCTGTGTGTTACTTACAGAGCCATTACGATCTACATTAGAGATTTCGGGTTGTTCTGTAAAATTTGAGCCTCCCGAATAAAACTCTGATTAAAAGTCTCGCCTGTTTTTTTTTTTTTTCAATTGCAGACAGAACTGGAGGAGATGAGAGGAACAGTCACTGAGATTCCTGAGTAACTCCACTCCAAATCCTCAGTGGAAATAATCATACTTCATACATGTACAGATGAAAAGCTAAGCTCCTGGGCTTCCCTGGTGGCGCAGTGGTTAAGAGTCCGCCTGCCGATGCAGGGGACAGGGGTTCGTTCCCCGGTCCAGGAAGATCCCACATGCCATGGAGCGGCTGGGCCCGTGAGCCATGGCCGCTGGGCCTGCGCGTTCGGAGCCTGTGCTCCGCAGTGGGAGAGGCCAAAACACTGAGAGGCCCGCGTACCGCAAAAAAAAAAAGCTAAGTTCCTAGTGTGTTGCTCTGTGTTCATATCAGGCTTTCTTAAGAAATTCTGGTATATTATCCACATTTGGGAGAGAGGGAAAAAGAACCTCAGAAATGTTCAGAAACTCACCCAAGTTCATGGAGCTAAGTCTACCTGAATTCAAATCCATAATCTGTTTATTACACCCTTCCACCTTCCAGAAAGGGATTTGGTGGTGCTCCTCCTAATACAGGGGCCGCTTGTGAATAACTTCCCTCGTCATGCAAATGTATAACAAACTCATTTTCTCACTTCCTTGACTGTATATACTTCAAGTGATAAATTTGGTGATATTTTCCATAAAAACTTTGAGTTTCATTTTCAAATACTAAAAAAAAGAAAGGTAAATAATATTTCCAAACTAGAGTGGATTATTTTTTAAAAGCCAGGTTTTTCTTCTAGTATTGGAACAGATCATGACTTCTCTCGGTGAGGATCAGATGAACGGATGGCTTGCACCTGGCTATAGGTTATATCAGAGATAATGACTCTTGAAATGCCAGAATCACACTAAGTCCCGTGAGATGATCGCACTGAGAAAGGCACCTGAGAATGGAGACCACTGAAAGGAAACGCGGACTTACATCTCCAATCAGACATACTTTGAAGAACAAAATACCTGAGGGAAATACTAGACAAATCCCCAGCATTATTAAATTCTCCTTTTCTTGTTTTTAAACCATCCTCATTCCACATAGGTGAATTTTTCTAAAGTTAAAAGAGACTCCGTAGGGGAGACTGGGAGTAAGACTGAGTCCCAGCCAGCGTTCTCTACTTGCCCGCTGGTAGCCTTCTGTACGTCTTTAAGCCTCAGCGTTCCTGTAAAATGAGGGAGTTGCACAGACCACCTTTACGTTTCATTTACAACAGTCCATGACTCTAAAAGGCCTATGAACCCAGGGAAGGTCAGTTTTAACAGACTAAAGCTGGCTGGGGAGAAACCTGCAAATGTGACGGCTACTTCCTAAGGGACAAGGGATAATCCCACCTTGCCCTGGAGATGGGGAGAGAAAGGGGGAAGCGTGGAGGGTCTTGAGTTAACATTTGGGAAGGACACTCAGCTGGGTGTCAGAGGCCAAGACTAGTGTGTGTCCTGCCCCAGAGGTGTGTGTGTCTGGGAGGAGTGTGTGTGCAGACTTGACAACTACTGTTTGCATTGCTTTCCAATGTCAGGATCCTTTTAGAAAAACATTCACGTAATGTATGTTTAGCAACTCCTGTTTGAGAATACACACCAGAAAAAAAAGTTATTATGACTTTTCTTTGAAATGAACGTTTAAAAAGGAATCATCATGGCATTTACCTGCATATGAAAACTTGCCATGAGTGCAAGAGGCGTCATTTATTCAGTCTGTCTGTAATGTTTGATGCAGGTATTCATTTGCAGACCTCTTGTAGTAAATCGGCAGCAGTGCCTAGGTCAGAAATCAAGGGATTAGGCTGATTTTCAGTGTTATGAGTCCAGCCTTAGTTTTAATTATTATTTTTCTGGTTTTCCCCCTCTTTCCCCCCTTCCCTCACAATCAAGCTGTTTCTCTGGGTCACTGCCTAAGTCCCTGCAGCCCTGGAGCTGAGCAAGCTGATAGGAAGTCTTCAGACTGGTAATGCCTTGAGGAGAAGCTGAAATCCTGACCGCTGGGTCACCACTTGCCCAGAGAAATGAAAGGCCCCATTAGATTACCTTTAGAATGGTGCAATGAAAGTACCATTTGTGTTGGGTGTCAAAGTCAACACTAGATCTACTTTCATTAGCATCAAAAGGATGCACAAGTCTCCAATAAGTTGATTTGAGGCTAGGCTATCCCTTCTTGTGATCAAAGGCTGATTAGCAAGGTTCAGCTGACCACGTGATCAGGTTAAACTCAGGCAAGATTCCAAAGCAGTCCATACCATTGAAGAGTGAGAGGCATGGAAGCTGGACATAAAATAAAAAAGTAAAAAAATAAAATGCTGCCAATGCTTACCTGTCTGATTGAAATCTACTGGAGTCAGAGAATTAGTTGACTGACAGGCATTCCAAAGCAGATTTTGAAGTCATAATAAGAGTTTAATTTATAAGGGGCAAGGTGTTTAAAGCTTCAAGCAAATAATACTAACAAGCAATAGTTATTCATGCTGAAATCTCTTCTACCTTTACATTAATCAGAATGGCAATAAACATCAGTGGCTATTGCTGGGAGTGGTGAGGATGTAAGTAAAGCCTCAAGTCCAGGATCACAGCTTAATTCTTAGGCATAGAGATGGGATCTATAAATTCCACTTTGAATACAACAAAGGATATCCCCATATTGCTACTAAGTGTTTTACTATTATGCATGACTCCTTGAAAGTGGAATTTATAAATACCCTATTGCGAGGAGTAATTTTAGGCCAATCAGCCATAGTATGACAATAATATCTAGCAAAGAAGGAAGAGAAAGAACAAGTGGGGCCTTTTGTCTTTAAATTTAATTAACATGACCTTCCTTATCCTTTTGAAAAGAAAATCCAGAAAAAATTTTTGAATTTCATTTTAAAAAGGCCTACAATATTATGTTTTAATTAAAATTGCATAAACTTCCCTATGAATATTGAATTTTGAAAAGCCTAGCCAGCGACAGTACATTATTAAAAGCTACATCACTTACGTCAAAGAAATTAGTACTTGATTTTTAGAGATTCATTATCAAGTTCTTAAATGATCAGTATCCTGAAACTCAAATTCAAATAATCTTAATACTTCAGTTACCCAAAGCAGAAGAGTAATGTACATTAACCGCAACGAAGTTCGATGACCTCCGAAGTGCTGAAACGCTTAGAAAAAAACCCGTATTTTTATTTACCTGAAAAACCTTAAAAAAAAAAAGTTCTGACAAAAACTTAATACCTCGCTAAAATCAATTGCTCCTCACCCTTCCCTCCATTCCACAAATGCTTGTGACCCAAACTTGTAAAGTCTCTCACTTTTTGTGAACCACCCCAAGTTCATGCCTTAAAAGGAGGAAGCAAATATCCTTTACTTGGTGCGAACTCTGAATCAGTCATTCATGTCTCAGATAATCCTATTTTCACGGCAAGTTCTGGTTTTAGGTCGTTTTCCCTTTTCTCTTTCTTTCTTTACTTTCTTTTGTTGTTATCGGGGGGGGGGGTGTACGGAGGGAGTCAAAGTCCCTTAGACCGTTTGCTAAAAATTGTGAACAGTATCACTAACGAGTAGAAACAGACAACAGGAGATTTCAAATAAAATAACACGCACTCTCAACCCCCCAGAGGGAAAAACAACAAAACAAGCACACACAAACTTGAGCTGTTCCAGCACATCCGCAACGGAGGGAGAGGTGCGTGCGCCCGAGAGAAGCCACGGGGCCTCCCCCCTCCAGGCCCGCAGGTGGCTCGCGGCGAGCGCCGCAGACAACAATGGCCAGGATGGGCTTTGCCTGCGTCGCCAGTTTGCTGTGTCGGCCCCTGCCCAGAAAAACAGCCAGAACAGAAAGAGAAGCGTGCGTGAGGCGACGGAGAACGCATTCCCTCTCCAAAGCCTAATCTCTGATTCCCCTTCGCGGTCCACAAATGAACCTGCCACCAATCAAGTTCCTGCGCAAGTTCTTTTCTTTCCCGCAGCCCCTCCACCTGCCGGGGCGGTGCTCTGCGCACCCCAGGCCTCCCTCCGGCGACCCCCCGCTGGCTGCAGCAAAAATGGGGCGCTTCGGCTGGGCGGGGGCGGGCGGCTGCCGCGGATCCGGCCGGCTACCGCTGCAGCTTGGTGGCCTCCGATTGGCCACGACGCGGGCGGGGAAGCTCGGCGGAGGAGGGAGGCGGGGGCGAGGGCGGCGGCGGCGGGAGGAGATCCGAGCGGGGAGCGGGCTGCGCAGCCAGGCAGCTCGCGGGGCGGGCGAGCGCGGGGAGAGCGGCGGCGGCAGCTCGCCCTGGGCGCGCTCGCGGAGGACGAGCGGGGCGCGCAGGCGGCGGCGGCGGAGGGGGTTGGGGCGGCGCGCGCGAGTGAGCGGCGCGGGGCGAGAACCGGCGGGCGGGTTCCCGGCGGGCGGGAACCAGCAGGGGCAGCCGCGGCGGCAGCTACGCGGGACGGAGCCGCGGCAGGAGCGGCCGCGCCGGACCCTGGCCTCACCCCCGCGGGTCGAGGCCAGAGAACAGTCTCCAACTCTCCCAGGGACCGGAAAGGGGAGCCCAGAAAGGGTCCTCAGCCCACACGCAGCGGGGGCGGCGGGACAGCTGCCCTTTGTGGGCGCAGCGCTCACGGCCCGAAGCGCCCTCCCCGCGGCGCTTTCGCCGCCGTCTTCGTCGTGCCGAGCGGCCCTGGAGAGGGGACCCGGAGGAAGCAAAACCCTGAGACCGAAACCTCGCGTTGCGGAGCTCCTGGGGGGTGCCAGCCGCTCTTCTTCCACCTCCGCATCCTCCACCGGCCAAGGTCCCCGCCGCCTGCATCCCTCCTGGCTTCCGCTGCGCTTTGGGCAGAGCAGCCGGCGCTGCCACCGCGGCCCCCCCCCCCACACACACACAGAGACACCCTCACGCGTACGCCCGCCTTCTCCCCCGCCCCCTCCCCAGCTCCTTGATCTCTCGGTCTGTTTTATTACTCGCGTTGCGAGTCCCGCGGACTCCGCGGCCCGCTATTTGTCATCAGCTCTCTCTCCATTGGCGGGGAGCGGGGAGCAGCGGCGAAGGGGGTGGGGTGGGGAGGGAAGGGAAGGGGGTGGAAACTGCCTGGAGCCGTCTCTCCGCGCCGCTGTTGGTGCTGCCGCCGCTGCTGCCGCCGCCGCCGCCTCCGGCTCCTCGCTCGGCCCCTCTCCGCCTCCATGTGCCGGATAGTGGGAGCGCCGCGGACCCTGCTGCCGCTGCTGGCGGCCCTGCTTCAGGTACGCGGCGGTCCCCGCGGGCCGGGCCGCGGGCGGGGTGGGGCGGGCGGCGCCGGGTCCCTTTGTTCCCCGCGCCGCTGCGGGGCCCGGCTGCGCACCCGGGAAGGGAGTTGCCGCACCAAGCGGGCGGGAGCTGCGCAGACACTAGGCTTGGGCAGGGCGCAAGGGCAGGGCTGCCGGAGCCAGCCGGTCTCCCGCGCCTCTCTTGGCGGGTCCCGAAGGGGCCGATCGCGGGCTCCCTCTGCTCCTGCGGGGTCAGGCGAGCTCGCGGGGCGGGGGGTGTCCCTAGGCAGCAGAAAGGTGAGGTAGGATAGCACTCCGGTTTTGCAGTTTTCCGCGCTTCTCGCCCTTAGCATTGAACTTTGCTCCATTTTTTGTTTGTTTATTTCTGCAGGGATGGGTCGCGAGTTTGCAGTAGGAATTCTCACTCTGGTATCTTAGTTACGGGACTTGCTTCCACCCCACCGCACCCTGGCACCCGCGCGCCTCCCGGTGCCCAAGGGCTCCCCCGTCCTATTGTCTTTATCGCAGCTTAGAGTTGCTTCTTATTTTTGTTTTCCTGCCCTCACAATTTTTTTTTTGAGTCGGTCCTACCTGAAAAGAAAACCTCACCCCCTAGCCCCAAAGAGTCTACGCGGGTCGGCGCCTCCGCACCCAGCCCCTGGCCCGCACGCCCCTTATCCCGCCGGGCGGGGAGAAGTTCCGTTACTCGGCTTTTATTCTTCTCCTGTCCGGCTGCCTCTGCCCTGCGTGCGTCCTGGGGGCGCCTTTACTTTTCACGCCTTCGGGAGAGCGCCAGACAGCCTTTCCCTGCAGTCGGTACCGGGAGGCTCCTCCGCGGCAGGAAGCACCTGCTCCAGGCTGGTCGCAGCCTCCCTCCCCACTCCGCGCCGCGGATCCCCAGTCCGGCCGAGCGCCCAACTTTCCCGCGGCGTCCGCCCGGAGGATGTACCGAGGCCCCTCCCGGCTGGCCAGTCGGGTCTTGTGAAGCGACGCCACGCGCCGCGGCTGCGACACCCGCGCTGGGCGGGGTCCGGGCGGGGGTCGCGAGTCTGCCCCCGCGAGCGGCGGGGGCCCCAAGCAGCTGCGGGAGAGGGGCGTGTCCGCCTTCACTTTAGGGCAGGATCTTCAGGGGAATCCGCCTGAAGGGCCCCCAGCGCACCGCCGACGGCTAGGAGTGGCCGGCCGGTGGCCGCTCCAAAAAGTGCGGGCGCGGCTTGGAAGTGCCTTTGCCACCGGGGCGACCGGGGCAGAGACAGATGGTGCGGATCGTCCCTCTCTGTGGTCTGCGTGAGTCAGGGCCTGGCGCGCTCCGGCCGCGGGCGCCGGGGGCTGGATCGGGCTGGCGCCCGCGGTCTCTCACACTCCCTCCCGCCACCCCCTAGAGGGGTGTGGGCCGCGGCTGCGCCGAGCCCTGTCCATGGTGCGCCGGCTCCGCGCTCTCCTCCCCCGGGTCCAGTTCTCCTACTTTCCGGCTTTCTCCCTCCCACTGGCTCCCGGGCCGCCCGGGTCCCGCCGTTCCTTTCTCCTTTCTTGGGTTTCTCCTTTTGTTCTTATCATCTCCAGCTGGTCTTTTTCTTTCCCCTTCCCCCATTCGCCAGTCCGCTCCCCCTCCCCCGTCCCCATTCTCTCTCCTGACTCGGGGGTTTCAAAACTGTTAGACATTTTGGCCTCTGCACTTTTGGGGAGTGGATGGAATTTCTCCTAACTTGGGGGAGGAGACCTGCCAGTCACTTGCTAACAAAAGTACCTCCTGTTATAAAACCGCCCTTTATTCTTGGAGCGCACACTCATTATTTCACCTCCTGTCACTTCATTTATTGTTTCTTCTTTTAAAATGGGGTTTATTGAAGAGGTTAGGCTGAATGGGGAAGAAGGAGAAAAGTGCTACTTCAAGTGTTTGAAGTTAAGGGGAAAGCAAGATAAACTTAACCCTGTGGACATCAGGTTTTTTTAAAGCAAATATGTCATAGATTAAACAAATCTCACTTTAAAAAACATTATGTTTTGGATATCATGGCATGGTCTGACTTATTTACAGGCAACTTATAATAAGTCCTAAGAGTGTGAGTCCAGCAGTGGATGGTATGCTCACCAACTTTTTGATCTGAAAGTAAGTTTTAATTGAATACTGTGCAGTGAAGTTAGGACAGGAGGAGACGTTTGTTGGTCGCTAATAACATGGGACTAAAGTGTGTACCACTGGAGCAATCTCATTTCCTCTTTGAGTCATCTGCCTTGAAACCAGGTGTGGATTTTGTAGGTCATTTTCTTTTATTTCCTTAAGCATTTTTAAAATACATCATTTATAAACGTCAAATCACGCCCTTCCCTTTTCCATTGTATGTTCTTTCTCAGTTTCTTCCAAGCCAATGTCTTGTTGACTTTTATAAACCTCGAGGAAAGGGGAGATTAAAACTTTGTCATCAAGTTTGGGTTATTCACGGGTTCGAGTCGAGCAATAACATTGAGTGGTTTGCAAGGTCATTAGAAGTGGAAGCAGAGCAGTTTATGCAACACGAGTTTTAGGGTTAAGTGCACCTTGTGGATTGTACACACTGAGATTGGAAATGACTTTGTGCTAATGGTCTGATTTACACACCAGAATAACACAGATCTATCCGCAAGGTGAAAATGGCCCCTCTGCAGTCATCTGCTATTAAAAGTCTAGGTTTTTGTTTGTTTGTTTGTTCATTTGTTTTCAGGCCAGACTAAGGAGTCATGAGTTTTAGAAAAGAGAATGAGTAGGTTATTAGTGTAGATAACGGAGCCGCCTTATTTTTTTCAGACCAGTTAAAGAAGAATAATTGAATATTCAAAAGGACTTTATCCCTTTAGTTAACTGAAGTGTTCTTTTACTTGGAACACTTTTTTCACTTTGAGAGAATCTTTACTAGTTGAGTTATTCTGTTACCTAGATTTACATAATTCTAGTCAATTTTGCATATTATGATATTCAGGTTTAAGATTTTCTCTATTCTTCCTCATTTTAGCTTGAGGCATTAGCATCGTCCTATTTTTAAAAAAAGCAGAATTTGAGCATTAAACTTCACTGATCAAGGGATATCACAAAGTTATGACAAGCTTTCCTTTTAAATTATACAAGTGACTTTCAAATCCTTAAATAGATTTATCATCAGGAATAAAAACCAATTTTACTTTTACTACTCATCCAGTAATGAATAGATTAGAAGCCTGCTTTGTTTTTCTAGTTCACATTTTAATTGCATAGCTGCATTGTTCTAATTTAAATATGTTTGTATGGGTTATGAAGAATCAAGGACACCTCCTTAAGATTCACAGATATTCTAGATTCTTAGTCTTATTGCCTTGGTTCTGCTTTCAACCCTGGATGAGGATGTATGAAAAAAGATGCACAAACCATATGTGATTTTCACCTATTAAGTATAGACGTTCAAGGCATTAATATTCAACACGTGAAATGTAAAAAAAAGCTTTGTTTTAGAATGTGGAAAATCTAGGATACAATAATCATTTTAAGTATAGACCATATATGTATTCACCATGTTTATTTGATTTTCAACAGCTTTGTAACAAGCTCCTATGAAATTAAGAATTAACATAGTTGGTGTTCACAGTTTATTCCACTTATGCGTCTCTGCCCTTTTTTAAACTTGTGGCATGTGGCCATGACTAACAAGTGGTGCATTGCACATGTTCTAGGGGTGATTTGAAAAATAATTTGTGTATCCTAAAATATTATAAACATATTTTAAAATTATATACATAAATTAAAATTATATATAATTTTTTAGGCCTTAATTGCAAGTTCAAAATTTACTTACAAAGTAGACTTTCATACCTTCATCAGAGTCTACCCTGACCTTCTTCTAAAAGTTTGAACTGAGATTTTAAGGGGAAATTCTTTTAGATAGTTTGTATTTTTTACGTGTAGAGACTCAATTCTTCTTGGAACAGATTATTTTGGTGACAGTGTATTGCACCAAACTGTCCTTAATTTCCGTTTTCATTAAAAAATCTTCAATTCTTAAATCTGTTGCGCCTCATTAAGCTTTAGGGTTATTAATTGTGAAATGTCAGGACTTAAAGCAACAGTTAATCTTGCTTTAAAACGCCTTCAAAAAAATCCTCATCCCCATCGTGTTTTCAAAGGGATAGTCTCAAGTTAGAAGAGTGATTAAAAAAAAAAAATCAGCTGTTATTTAAGAAGTGTAGTGTTTGTATGTACTTTCTATGGGTTTGCCCAAGTTAACATTATTCAAATTTGCTCTTTGGGCTCAAATACAAAAATTAATCAAGTTTAAGCACTGCACAGACTTGTGGTGAATTTCATCAGCCATTTAAAAAATATGATAGATTTGGAATTTGGGTTTTGTTATTTGAGTAATTATTTCACATCTGCCATGAGTACACCTTCTAGAATCTATTTTCAAGTTGGGTTAAGAACTTTAAGCTGAAACATAATTTGTACCAACAAATCATTACGCCTCACATTTCTGTTTTTTTCCTTCTACAAATTTATTTTTGTTTGAATTTTTCAGTAAATTATGCCAGTTAATTTGAGCGGATGATAGTCTTTGTGTATTTAACTAAATGTAGATAAGTTTTAAATTAAGCAAACCTATTCATGCCAGGGAGGAAGTATATACAGATAAATATTGTAGTAAGAGCTACATCTTCTGCATATACCAAGTGATGAGTTTAAAGTAGGCAGAAGGTGAATTCAGGATCTAAATGGGACCTTGTGAAAAATTTGAACTTAAAGATTATGATTTGTGTTACAATCGAGTTTTTAAGCTCTATTTTAGATTATGTGTAAATACTGCTCAGTTTTTCCATCTTACTCTCTTTAGGACCCAGTGTACTTCCTTGTCTGAGCTTCCAACTGTACTTACAGCAGGCAGGCTCTTGGGTTGCATATATATATGCGCAGTACGTAGGTTGAGGACTGCTATCTACATGCGTTCCCTGCAACATTTACCACAATTTGGCATGAACTGTCAATTGATAGTTAATTGATAACTTTGTGTGTGTCATCCAAGGTGGTTTGGGCACAAAGAGTATAATAGCTTTGTTCTGTGCAAGTGAGCTGCCCTGACATAGTGTCAAGGTCAAGAGCTAGTGTCAAGGGCAGAAAGCCTGGGGTTCTAATCCGGTCCAGATGTAGTTTAGTCTCTTAAACTCTGCTGACCTCATTTTCCTCAATAATAAAACCTCGGGCCTGGTTGGATTAGTTGATCTCTAAGGGACTTTCTAGTTCTGTGACTCTTGGGACTGCTTAAAATATCCCAAAATGATTCCTTTTCAAAGACTTTGGAATGACTTTAATAACTAACCTGAAATGCAGAGATTTTTCAGGTATTCAGAGTGATAGAGTATGATTTTTGAGAGCTATTGACAATAGTTTATCATATATGATAGCATATCATTCAGCATTAAGAATATAGCTCTTTTGGATGGACCTAGAGATTATCATATGAAGTGAAATAAGTCAGACAGAGAAAGACAAATATCATATGATATCACGTATATGTGGAACCTAAAAAAATGCAAATGAACTTATTTGCAAAACAGAAATAGACTCACAGACATAGAAAACAAACTTATGGTTACCAAAGGCAAAAGGGGGGAGAGAGAAATTAGAAGTTTGGGATTAACATATACACACTACTATGTATAAAGTAGATAAACAACAAGGACCTACTATATATAGCACAGGGAACTATATTCAGTAGCTTGTAATAACCTATTAAGGAAAAGAATCTGAAGAAGAACTTATATACATATATATATATGTATGTATGTTTAACTGAATCACCTTGCTGTATACCTGAACTAACACAACATTGTAAATTAACAATAAATAATAGTTCTTTTTTAAAAAAAATATGGCCTCTTGACCTAGCAAGTTCTTCTCTAGTCATTTTTACAGATATGTCTGTATTCATGATGTATGCATGATGTATATATTTACACATACAGGGATTTGCATTGAAGCATTGTTTATAATTACAAAAGATCAGATTAGATGGTCTCTGAAAGTCCGGTAGGGACTGATTTAATAAATTGTGGAATAATGTGCAGTCAGATTTGAGAACCCCTGCTGTGTGGAACAAAACATTTTAGTTCTACTTACAGTTCAAGAAAATTATTGTTAAACCACCTAATGTTTTAGCATAATCACTAGGTATCTACCTAGAAAAGCTTCAGGGAAGGACAGCCAAAATCATCAGTGGGATTTCAAGGCCTCTGAATGAAGAGGAATTGGACATAGACCACAGAGAGAAGCTATAACTGAAGAACAGAAAATCAATGAGAGTAGAAATAAGATGAAGATGACATACACTAACACTAGAACATCCTAAAGTTGGGTTGAGAACAACCCGTAGCAGGCTGAGCTTATAAGTAAGTCCAAGGAAAATTGGCTAAATTTAATGGGTAGTTATGTAATAGATAGTTTGCATGTTGTATCATGGAATGACCACACTGTGCTGAGTTATCTGTGCCCGAGAGATTATACTAGTTGGTTAAACCATTAAGATATTTCTTACATTCTCTTGACTGATTGAATATTTAATTTTTAACCTGTTCTGATAGTGAAAAGGTAGCCTAAAGTGGACCTTACTAGTACCTAGAACTTGAGATGCAGAAGAATGTTTAGTATTAGAATCAGATGTTTTGGTCTACAGCCTCAATTAAGTAAGATATTTAACTTTCTCAGGTAGCATTGGGAGAATTCGTGGTGTAATGCTTTTAAAACAGCTTGAGTCATTTAAAAGGAGGTGTTATTATAAACATAATATGGCATTCATAATCCAGTAACTTGGAGAAGTATTTGATCCATGATCTGTTCTTAGATTTTCTTTTGCAAAATATACCTACCTATACTAAAAATAAATAAATAAATCCTGGAATAATAGTGTACTTCTGTACTCCTACATACTGTTATTTTAATATTGTTTTTTATGTTAATTTTAAAAATTAACTTGACCATAGCATACTTATGTACGACCATATAGTTTTATATTTTTATGGTCTTAGTTTTAATGTTTGTTTTTGTGTTTTTTAAAAAATTGTACTTGACCATCATAATTTAAAACATTCATGTGGAGTTTCCCCACCCCCATTCTGTATATAATTTAGTGTTTTGGTGAATTAAGGAATTAGTAAAAAAAAAAAAAAAAAAAAATTAAAGGATCATAATTTGGAATCTTTATTATTCCAGAAATTATTGGAACTAGAAATGTGAAATGACTCTCTTTATCCTCATTATTATAATAAATTTTGAGTTTATTCAACTTTCTTCTATTGCATTAAATATCAAAATTTGTAAAATTCTGGCAAAGGGAAATCTAAATTGTAGGGACAGGAAATAGTTTAGTGGTTTCTGGGGCTGGATATGGATGGAGACAAGAGATTGGTTACAAAGGGGCATGAGGGAATTTTGTGGGTGACAGGAATTCTCTAGAACTTGACGGTGGTGGTTAGGTGAATGTATAATTTTTGAAACTCATTGAACTATACTCTTAAAATGGATGCATTTTATTGTATGTAAATCATACCACAATAAAATTGGTTAAAATATAAATGACAATTCACACATTAAAAAAAAAAGTATCGTATTTCGTATTACTGCTTCCAGTAAGGAATCTAAGGAATGCCCTTTCAGTGTTTTTTTTTTCCCATATGCAGTTCTAAGACATTTCACAATTTATTTTATTTTTAGTAATAATCAGTAGGTCATTCATATAAGTCAGAAGAGCACACATGCCAGATAAAACTATTTGAAACTTTAGATATTTGCTGTCATCTCTTCAAATATTTTTTTTAAAACCAACGTCTGGTAGTACTAAACCTTAAAAATGAAATAAGTTTAATTGTAGGGAAGGAAATTAACATGTTACCTCAGTTAATTATTTCTATAACCTTGTAACATAGGTGGTTTTATTTTCATTTTAGAGACTATCAAAGAGGGAGTCAGACAGTCTGAGTATTTATTGTGAGAATGCATAGTAGAACCATATCTGGTTATAGCAGAGTTAAGCCTGACTGCAGGGCCCAAGGTGTTTTCCCTCCACCAGGCTGGGACCCTTTTAATATGATATTCAGGGAATGAATATCGAATTAGAGGGAAATTTCAATTCCTCACTACTGAGTTTATAAGGTTTTTGTAAAGTAGTTAACTTTTGAGTTACATTCTCTATTTAATTTTGACCTTAAATAGTTTGATTTATTTTGGCATCTGAAACCAAAATTTAATGCTTGGTTAAGATTTTCATTCTTTTTTTTTTAAATATGTTCCCTTAGAGAAAGAAGAAAAAAAATCTTAGGTAAATGATTCATAATCAGTTTTATAATGTTCTTCAGATTGTCTTGATCAACAAATAATGTGTTGGTAAGTACTCAAAAAATATCTTTTTGTGTGTGAATCCTGGAATTTAAAATACTTTTTAAGAGCCAAGAAAGCCTCAGGCTACGCATGGTTGTTTTTGTTTTTTGGGTTTTTTTTTTTTGAAACTGTGTTTTTTCAATAAAAGTAAATTCAAGAGATTCTGTCATTGTGTTAAAACATTTTAATGTTTAATGGCACATTTTCCATGTTTGAGTAATTCGAATTACTTCTCCCACAAATGAAACCAGTTGACATCTTTTAAAAATATATACATCCACATCTACAACAGGTTTTTGTGTGACTGTTTTGTGGCGTGACTGAGTACACGCTGATTTGTTTGCTGCCCAGAAAGCCTAGAACTATTTTGTTTGTAACTTGACCTATCGTTGGTGGGTGGATACATTTGGCTTGACTATAATAGCAAACAAAATGTCTCTTAGTTGGTTGGGGAGCTGTTAAGCGAACTCTGAAATAAATCACTTAAAAAACATTAAACTTATTAAGTTAAAGGCTATGATTTAATCCCTATGCTTAACACAAATCTTTAATAAATCAGAGGCTGTGGCTACTTTAATTTTTTTTCTTTTGTTGTCTTAATTGGTTAACACAACAGTTCAAAGTCTGCAGTTCATTCTTTATGGCTTTCTGGTCCAGTTATAAAGAAAAGTGTGTTCTGTGCAACCAAAATATTAGTCTTTCACAGCTCCTTTGGTATACACCCCCACAAGAGCAACTCCAAGATTGGGTTCTCATGTCTTGCTTCTCATATTTCAGGAAATTCAAATTTTAAATTTCACACACACACACACACACACACACACACACACTCACTCTTTATGAAAGTATCAAATGTATACGGGACAGTGCACGTATAAGTGGATAGCCTGCTGAGTGTTCATTAATTGATCATAGTATTTAATCAGCACTCAGTCAAGACACAGCATTCCAGCATCCCAGGGGTACCCTCTCCAATTTGAGCCATCTCTTCAGTGGTTACTATTTACTTGACTTCTAATGGCATATATCAGTTTAGCTTATTCCCATACTTTATGAAGTCGTACACTGTACGCCGTTTTGTAGCTGGCATCTTTCACTCAATTTGTAGAATCATCTGTATATTTGTATCTTATATATTTTTTAATAGTCACAAAATTAGGAAAGGCTCATGGACTCTATAGAAGGATCTGGGGGATGAAGGAAGGTGAAAGCTGAGTTAAAAACAAAAATAAAAACAGGCTGTTTCATTGCAGCTAAAGGTCACTTCAGTGTTCATGGTGTCAAACCACGAAACACCTTTTGTGGATTTTCCTACCTAGATATCTTCTTCTTTAGTTCTGGTAAATTGGCAATATTGTTCACCAAAAACCAAAGACATTTGGAATTTAGTAAGGTATAGCTTTTCTTGGCTTCCCTATATCAGAAGGAGGATGGAGACAAAGCACTAAATATCTTTTTGACTTGAAGTCTTAAAGCAGAAGGTTTGGGTGTTAAGACTAATCTTTTCAGTGATGCTTCTTAATACCTTCTCTGAGCTTCCTAGTGACCCACTTCTCAATGAGGTCCTACCCAGATTTGTTTTTAATTAATTTTTATTGGAGTATAGTTGCTTTGCAATGTTGTGTTAGTTTCTGCTGTACAGCAGAATGAATCAGCCATACATATATATTTATCCCCTTTTTGGATTTCTTTCCCATCTAGGTCACCACAGTGCATTAAGTAGAGTTCCCTGTGCTATACAGTATGTTCTCATCAATTATGTTTTATACATAGTATCAAGATTTGTTTTTAATTTAAAAAAGGTTAAGTTGGGGGTTATAATACCACAGAATGCTAGTTTTCCGGCAGGTCAGTGCATCTTTGGGTATAGTTGATCCTCTTTTGTGTCTGTGTAGCTTTTTTAAATATCTGAGAGGTTGCCATGAAGGATGCGGAGCGCCATGCTTGTCCCAAGCTTTCTTTCTGAGGGCCTTTTCTCTCCATTTATAATACATGTTGAGTAGAGCTAGAATCTAGGTGGAGGATTCCATGCATAAGGATAAGGACTAAGGAATCCATATCCAGAGGGAATGGCCCACCAAGGGTCTGGTTTTTTTCAAGGCAGCTCTCATTCATTTATGTTTGTACATGAGTGGACTTCACAGTATTTACAAAGATTGTACTCTTGTGTGGCTTTAGCTTATTGATATCTAATTGGTACTTCACTTGTGTTCCGCCCTTACACATGGTTTTCTACCATAAAAGCAATTGTTTACATACAGTGTTTGTGTTTTCAGCATTAAATTTTATTTACAGTTCTGTCTTTTTTGTTTGACAGATAGCTAAGAACATTTGGGGAGAATCGCATAACCATTGATTTAATTTACCATCTGATTTATAGCTAAGTGCCTTGTAAATGAAGCTGAATTAAATCCGTGATTTGGTTTATGGTCTTTCCCTTTATTTGAGGCTGTCTCAATGGAGCTTTGTTTGAAAGGGGGATAGTGGTATATTTGAATGTAGATAACAACGGATTATGTGTAGATAGCTTATAACATTTTATGGCCTAGAATAAAGGCATTTTGGAAAACAGGTTACTTTTTCTAGTGTTTGTGTATGTAATGGATTTGTTAAGAATTGTCAAGACTCTGATATCTTATTTTCTGAAGTCTTGGTTCTTCATAATTAAAATAAATAATATATAATAATATACATAACATGTAATATGTATTATATATTATATATAGGTTGTATATATTGGAATAAAATTATATATAATAAATTAAATATATATACATATGGTGTGTTTCTGGAATACTACTTTGGTGGGTATGCCAAGATATAAATTGAGACTGTCCACCTCCAAACACAGTCTTCTCAAACATCATGCTGTATCAAATTATATTTACCTCTTTATATTTCGCTTATCTGAAATTTACTTTTGTATTTGGTATGAAATAGGAGGTCTTTTTTTTTTTTTTTTTTTGCGGTACGCGGGCCTCTCACTGTTGTGGCCTCTCCCGTTGCGGAGCACAGGCTCCGGACGCGCGGGCTCAGCGGCCATGGCTCACGGGCCCAGCCGCTCCGCGGCATGTGGGATCTTCCCGGACCGGGGCACAAATCCGTATCCCCTGCATCGGCAGGTGCCGACTGTCAACCACTGCGCCACCAGGGAAGCCCCGAAATAGGAGGTCTTAACATGTGGGTAGCTGTCATTTGTCAAAGAAAACTTCTGGTTTTTCTAAACAAATGCTTCCTCTATTAAGTACAGGTTGCCATAGGCTTCTGGATGTCCTTTTTTCTCTCTCCAATTGTGCTGATTGCCTAGTGAGGCAGTGTGCACAATGGTTAAGAATGTTGGCTCTGGAGCAGGACGACCTGTTTGGGGCCCTGGTTTTGACACTTGGCTGTTGTGTGAAGTTGGACAGCATGTGTGACATTTCTATCACGCAGGATGTCTGTTTGTAAAATGGGGGTAATAAGTAGTATCTGTCATAAGGTTGTTAGGAAGAGTAGGTGGGTTAATGTATATACATCATTTAGAAAAGTGCTTTCATATGGTAAACAAGATGTAAGATCTTTAACTGAAGATTTGGGGGTATAATCATTACCCTCGTTTTACACAAACATAATCAAGGGGTAATTTAATTGTTTGAATAAGCTTGAGTACTTGGTACATTCGAAGCGCTGTTCTGTGTTCAGTGTTCCAGGGGGATAACTTGTCCTTCTGCATGGAATGCTGCCAGTGCCCCTTAGATGGCATGTGGAAGCCACAATTGAAGGGCGCATATTTTAACATTCCTCCTTTAATTCTAACAGATGTTGTCTAGGCTGATACAATTAGGGAAAGGGATGAATATATATGGAGTGTCATTCTGTCAGCAATTTGATTTGGGAATTACAGGTAATCAAACAGGAGCTATTCTGGTGTCTTCGTAGGTCTGTCTCTTTGCTTCTGTGATTTAATTCTTTAATGTTCTTTTATGGACACAAGCGTGTGTGTGTGTGTGTGTGTGTTGTTTTGAGACTAGCCTGCAACCAGAGTAGGTTACTTAGTCTCTGAATGTTTTTAACATGATCATGAGGACCCAGCAGAGAGGAGAGGGTTGAGGGTAGTCTTATCATACTGGTTGATGCCAGTACAGAATCTGCAAAAACAGAGTGAAGGTAGATTCATTGTTCTTGTAGATGTTGATGATTTATTGATGATTAGATGCAAGAAATGTTACATTTAACTTAGTTTCATTCTATCTTAATAATATTGCATTATTTTTGAGTAATTACTATGTGCAGGCACTGTTCAAAGTACTTTACATTTATTAACTCATTTAATTTGCAAAAAAATTTTACTCAATTACGTATGAGGACACCAAAGTACAGATAGGTTAAACTGAGGTGCCCAAAGTTATTTTGTTAAGTGATGGAGCTAGGATTCCAATGCCAGCAGCCTGATGTCGGAGCCTGTGTTCCTAGGTTTGATATTTATTTGAATGTAGGTAAAAAAATTAAGGCAGGATAGACTTTTTAAAACAGCTTTTTCCATTGTAAAATGTGGTACATGTAGAGGAGTATATAAAGCATATATGCAGTTTAAACAATAATTAAAGTTTACAAAATATGTCCATACAACTACCAGACATCTTGAGAAATAGAATATTACCAGTGCCTTGAAAGTCTCCAGAGTACTGTTCCCATTTCCCTCCTTCCTCCCAGACGTAACCGTTATCTTCATTTTTGTGATAGTTATTCATCGATTTTCCTTATAGTTTTATCATCTATGTATATATTCCTTTTATATATGTGTAAATGTATATATAGAGATGTTTATATAAATGTGTATATATCATGCATATATGTGTAAATGTACCATGTATACGTGTGTATGTATGTATATATATATATATACACAAATGTGTGTGTGTATATATATATATATAATATATTTTTTGTGATTCCTTCTTCTCAGTATTATGTCCATAAGATTCATTCAACTGAGTCGTGTAGCTATAATGTATGCATTTTCACTGCTCTAGAGCACTGCATGCTATAAATACGGTACAATTTACTTACTCAGTTTATTGCTGATGGACTGTGTGTCTGGTTTCAGAATTTTGCTGCTGCAGACATTCCTGTACATGCCACCTGGTCGTAAGTGCCAGGGATACTCTAGGGCTGCATTTCCCAAATTTTAGCTTATATAAAAATCACCTAAAGCTTGTTAAACAGATTCCTGGCACGATCCCCTGAGCTCCTGATTCAGTACATCTCCAGCAAGCTCCCAGTGATGGAATGCTGGTCTGCTCTGGGGTATGTCCCAAGGATTGCTGGGTTACAAGTTATGTGCCTGTTCTTCTTTACCAGCTACTGCAAGAGTTGTTCTCCAGCTGCTCCACCAGCACCACGTACATACTTTTCTTTTTTCATAATCTTAGTATACATACTCTAGTTAAGCTTTAGCATTTTTAACGACCTGGTGGACTGCATAATGGTATCTCTTTTTGGTTTCAATTTGTATTCTTTTGGTTACTAACACGATGGAGATTGTTTTTATATATGTTCCGGCCTTTCGTCTTCCTTGCGGTGTCTGCAGAGCCCTAGTCCATGGAATGAAGTTTGTAACTCGTCTGTAGCTTGGCCTTGCTATTTGTTGCCCATTCTCTTTGCCTAACGTTTCCAGTCATGGTTTGTATAGTATCTTTCCAAGGAGTGTGAGCCTTCTGGAGAGCTCACTCGTGATTAAATCTATTATTTGTGGAGTGCTTACTATGTTCCAGGCCAAGCAGGCTGCCTGCATTGTCTTATGTAATCCTCACCTCAGCTTCCTGAGATAAGTCGGCATCATTATCATCATCCATTTTACAAAAGTCTGAATGCAGCCTGGCTTAACCCAAAGGCACACCTCTAGGAACCTCCCAGGGTTTGAGTATTTCTTCCGCCCTGGTAACAATCAGGTCCTTGGGAGTCTCCAAGAGCTGACCCAGTGGGAGCAAGATAAGTCTTTCTATTCAAGGTTTTGTAGGATTGCAGCCTGGAGGAGAATTTGGACTCTAGAATGAAGTCTTCAAGGATCTCAATTCCAGGGAGCAACCTTTGGCCTTATGAATGGGAAAATCTAACACTGAGCCAGTATTAGGCTAGGCTGCTGTGGAAGTAGGTGATTTCTGTCTCTGGCCAAACAACCCCTAGTGGTGATTTTAAGAGATGCAGGTAACTGATTGGTTGACAGTGCTGTGAATTGCCGTTTTTCCCGACCTCAAGCCGGCTTGGCCCTGAACTGTAGACACCCAGCAATGCAGAGGCACATGTGATTCTCTGTTCCCAGGACTTGGGCTTCACCGAGCACTTGAAGAGACTTGGTTGTCTGCTCTCAGACCCTCAGTGTCCAGCCATCCTAGTGGTCTTGCGGCCCTGCTGGCGGTCTCAGGATGTTATTTGGCCTGGCTTCTTTTTGATCTTCAGCCTTGGCCTCTGAGTATTCAGTAATGTTGAGACCTTGTTGGTAATTTTGTTGTCTTTGAAGAGACCTAATAAATAGTGCTTCTTATCCATCTGAGTTCTGGATGAATAAGACAAAAGAGTCAGCAGATAAAGAACCACAATACAACCTTTATTACTGAGAAGGACGAGGGTAGAACATACATAGGTCGCTGAATTAATTCCCCTCCCCCTGCACCCGCCTCCCATCTTTAATGGTGCTGGATGAGAGCCAGCTTCCCACCTAGGGATCCTGCTGTTTTAAGGTCATCTACAGCATAGCAACATTTGCACTGTGGAAGGAGGCTGGGCATCCAACAGAAAAGAGGTGAGGAAGGGACCAGGCTCTGTGTGCCCAGTCGTTTCATCCAAACTGACCAGAAAGGTTGACAGAGGTTGGGGAGTGGGTGGAGGTGGGACGTTGCTCACGTAGCTCTATATGGAAGGAGGGAGTAAGGGTTCCGCTAAGCCTTCCGCAGAGTTTGCATTAACCATTGAGTTTATTATGTTCTTACCCATCAAGTGTGTGCTCATCCCAAAGAGTGGCAGTCACCCTCAGAGGGAGAGATGGACTCTCTCAGGACAGTCTTGCTCCCAACTTCATGAAGTCCTGGACGATCAATAGCTTTACTTTATAAAGAATCCTCGAGCCTAATGCAGCACGCAGGATGGTCACAGCAGCGCGGGCGCATCTCGGAAATACTGTGTGTTAGATTCCAGAGCAGTGTGATAAAGCAAATACCGTAGTAAATGGAGTCACAAACTTTTTGGTTTCCTAGTGCATATAAAAGTTCTGTGTACACTATACTGTGGTCTTTTAAGTGTGCAGTAGCATTATGTCTACAAACGCAATGTACATGCCTTCATCAAAAAAGACTTCAGGGCTTCCCTGGTGGCGCAGTGGTTGGGAGTCCGCCTGCCGATGCAGGGGACACGAGTTCGTGCCCCTGTCCGGGAAGATCCCACGTGCCGCGGAGCGGCTGGGCCCGTGAGCCACGGCCGCTGAGCCTGCGCATCCGGAGCCTGTGCTCTGCCACAGGAGAGGCTACAACAGTGAGAGGCCCGCGTAGAGCAAAAAAAAAGACTTTATTGCTAAAAAATGCTAACTGTCATCTGACAATGCACAGTTGCCACAAACCTTCCATTTGTAAAAAAGAAAATCAATACCTGCAGAGTGCAGTAAAGCTGCGTATGCCTGTAGCTGTGCAGCCTACAAAGTTGGAAAGCAAACCGATCCTGATCCTAGGCGAGTTTTTCTAGGCGACATTATGACCCCAGAGCCTGTTCTTAAATGTCCCAAAGACCATGATAGGAAGCAGGTGACATCTGAGGGAAGGACTCACCATGGGTGGCAAGAACCTTCCCTGGTTGAGTCTTTCCCCAATGCTAATGGGGCTAAGCCTGTTGTCTGTAAGTCGTGACCTTTGAACTAAACACAGAGGTCAAAGGGGAAATGGAGACTTACAGAGACAGAATATGCTGGATGAGAAGGAAGGGCACCTCCAAAAAGATGGGGATCACCACCGGGGGTATTTCTGAACCTTGCACATAGGTGGCAGTATCTCAAACGCCAGCTTCCTGAAAGAAAACCCAGAAGGCACAGGTGGGTCCCCTCCCCCCGGATAAATACAGAATGCTAAATTTAACCTCCCACAGGGAGCCTCTCCCAGATGAATTTTGATTTGCAACCAGCACATTCAAACCTTCTACCTGGCCTTCCCCTGTGAGCCCCTCGAGGCTGTCAGCCCGCCACTGTCCCCAGCGTGGGTTCTGTTGGGTAGATGACTGGGGGATGCACTGTCTTGGGAGCAGGTGTTTTCTGTCTCTCACCACTTGCTGTGGGGTTGCTTTGGCCAAAAAAGGCCATGTGCGGGGGAAGATTTCTCCTTAGTTTATAAAGATCAGTCCAGACTGCTTGGTGGAGGCTGGCCCTTGAGCCTGTGGTCAGGTTACAAGAAGCCAAGATGTGCCTTCTTTGGCCTCCGAATGCAGAGCAGAATTAGAGACAGGCAATCCAGTGCCGCCCTCCTAGACCTGTCATTCATAATTTGAAGTGAGAACCTCCACAAGGCTCTTGAGTTCACTGCATTTAAAAATAGCAAATATTGTTCTGCTCACTAGTCTTTAGGCAGGAGATGTTGAAATGATCCCCTTTTTCTGTGCCTCAGCTGTCTCTGCTCATTCACGGGCACCCCCAGGAGTCCTGAGCTGCCTCAGACCTTTACCAAGGCCATGCTGCTACGGCCCTCACCCAAAGGCCTTTGCCATTTGGCCGTGGTCACCGCGTGGCCTGTCTCCTTGGTCCATGGCCTTCCCTGAAGTCCACCGTCTTTGCTCTGGGCCCTACCTCTGTAAACAAGCACTTTCCTAGAGAATAACCACCGTAAGTTGTGGTCACACATCAAGATCAAAATACCCTGTGGTTTAGGAACTAAAGCCTGTTGATGTTAAAAGCTGCCTGCCCAACTATAAAAACCCACCACACTGCACAATCAAGACTACAAACCACCAAGTTGAAAAACAGGCAGGGCCCTAGGAAAGCACCCTTCCTCCCCTGCCCAGAGCCCCAGTACCTCCGGGACTGTTTTCCTCCCCAGCACTGGATTCCTTTTTTTATTATTTCTCAAAGTCTCCAGAGCGTACACCAAATGCCTAAGTCTTTGAAGGGGCCCAATAAATGGGACCTCTCCTCCCTGAACCAGGTTCTGAACAGAGTGAAATAGAAGCCATGAGAGTCAACAGTTAGGAAAGGAGAATCTCACCATGGTTCTGGTGAGATCTGGGCTGGAAGGCATGGCCTTTATCCGTGGGCTTGTCTGTTGCCCATAGGGAACCCCAGAATTCCACAGACCTGCTCACTCAGTTGCAGGTGGTGCTGCCCCCCACCTACAAGTGCTGCAGGGGATCCGTGAGCTCCCAGCGTGGAAAATGAGATCACCACGCTTGTTCTCTGTGGGCCTGCGACTCCCAGGTGGGAGGAGTAGGGGTCAGAGCTGGGCACCAGGTGCCAAGATTGTTATTTCGAATTCAGCCTTCAGATAAGTTCAGTTCATCCCTCTTCTCTCTAGAGTAGCAGTTCACACATTTCTTGGTCTCAGGGCCCTTTTACACTCTTAAAAATCATTAAGTGCCCTAATGAGCTTCTATAATGTGGGTAATATCTACCGTTGTTTAGCATATTAGAAATTAAACTGAGGAAATTGTATGGTATTGATTTAATTCATTTAAAAGTATTAAACCCATTATGTAACACAAATACCAATTTTTATGAAAAATAACTATATTTTCCAAAGCAGAACAATGAAATTAGTAGGAAGAGTAGCATTGTGCTTTTGTATTTTTGCACATCTCCATGTCTGACTTAGTAGAAGACAGTGGGTTTCCTGTATCTGCTTCTGCGTTTACTCTGTGAAGGTATGACACATCACTCACCCTTTGGAAAACTCCACTTGACACTCGTGAGAGAATGTGAGTGGAAAGGATAAGAATATTGTTATATTATGGAAGTAGTTTTGCCTTTTCAGTTCCCCTGGAAGGATCTTGGGGACCCATAGGGATCCCGAGACCACACTTTGAGAACTGCTGTTCAGTCTGACTGACAGGTGGAGTGGAAACAGATGAGAGTATTGGGAAAGCAGAGTTCCTTCCACACGGAAAGAAGCTTCGAGAAGGGAAGATGCACTCCCCCTCTACAGGTTATACAGTGCAATTGTCCAAATGCCAGACTTAAACTACTCGAGATAACCATAGGTGGAAGAAATGCTAGTCTGCAGTCCCCCCGAGTTGAACCTGAAACTGGTGACATTAGCCCTGTAACCTGTGGGTTAGCATGCAGGGCTGGTGCGCTGGCTTCTTCATGGCTTAACCTAGAACACCGCCGGGCAGGGTGCTGCTTTGGGAGCAGGTTCAGGAATGGCTTGGAACTCTGACGTTATTGACAGAGCCCTCTTCATGGCAGCACATTTCTGGAGGCTGTGCTGGGAATGTGATTTTCTCACAAGAATAATGGTATAATTGTCTTGATAATTATCTCATCAAGGACTCAGAATGAGATAAATCATCACCATGGCCAGCTATTCAAATTAAATCAGAGTTACAGGCACTAGAAGCATTGGTAACCATTTTTAAAAAGTGAAATCATGTTCCAGGTTTTATGAAACAGACGTAATTGTACATGAAGACCAAGGAGTGTGGGGTTCAGAAAGTGTACAAAGAGTCTATCACAGGCTGTAATTAAGCCCTCATCGATATATCACCTACAGAAAATGAATACACTCACCATGGTGGGTATTTACTGATCATTTTCCATGTGTGCTTTTAGAAGAGTTTGGGGTTGGTTATGGTGGAGGCCGGGTAGGGCGGGGAGTGGGGTGACTTAAAAAACAAGTTGTTTTATAAAAGTTTGACCTGATGTCTTCTCTCCGTTTTTTTCACATGGTGAACAGAAACACTGTAATTATTCTGTTAACGTATGTCACAGTCATATTTGAGAATCATATTTTAGGAAAAAATTCACAATGGCAGCAGGTAGATTTGTCACTTGGTCTTAATTCTTATAGGACAATTTCCAGCCCTTAGCCAGTGTCTGAGGATGCTTCCTGATGGTTTGTGTGTGTGTGTGTGTGTGTGCCTGTGTGTGTGTGTGTGAGATGGGGCAGTGGCTAACAGTGGTCCCCAAAGCCTTTTGGTGTAGGTTTGAATATCATCCCTAAATTGACTAGCTAAATGCCTCATGGCGGTTTCCCTTCAGTTTGCTTCCTTGCCTGCGAAACAGCAGTAGTAATAGTACCTACCTTGTAGGGTGGTTGTGAAGATTGTTGAGATCTATGCATGGAAAGCATTGTAGCACCGTTCCTAGGCGCTCGATAAATATTAGCAATCACCAACATTCAGTGTATTTAGTTAATTTCCAAGTTGATTATAGCCACAGTCTGATGCCACGTACTCTACTACTTGATGGCATTTTGAACCTTGTGTAAAAAGCATGTTGCAGTCTCTGCTGAGTGTAATGAGTTGATGGGGCAAAATCAATCAAAGCCAGGATTGGCCACGTCTACTGGAATTGCTGTAGGCACTTCTGGAACTTTCAGTGGCAGTTTAATTGCATAACTGCCTGAGCCACTGTCTCAGGATTGTGTTATACTTCTATAAGCCGAGTCAGTCTGTAGGTGTAGCGTTGCTACCCCTGACGTTAAACATCCAGATGCTTATTGTAAACTCCTGTCTATCTTTTGAGACTCCACTCCACAAAGTCTTGATGCCTAGGAAGCCTCCCCTCACAGGGGCTGAAGAGATCAGCGACTGCACAGACCTCTGTGGACGTGACTTGCTACATGTTTGTATGTGGTCCTAAGGTCTGATAGGTTCAACTCCTGAGAAGTCCACACTCTAAACTGCATCTCCGATGAGGCACTCTGATTTTTGTCTGTCAAGGGTTTGTACTGCAGTACTGTCCTCCAGCTCAGAGTTCAAGGTCAGCACGGTTGTCAGGTTCCTGGACCAGCATCAACACCGCTGTTTGACTCTCTTTGTCCTTACTTGATTAAAAGAAATGAAAATCAGAAAAAAATAAAAGTACTGATACCAGAGATATTCAAGGACCTGTACTAGTAACAGAATTGAAATAAAGATGGACACGAGGTGGGTCACAGGGGGCAGTGTGACCCCTGCACCTAAGGTGGTCTAGGTTGTATTATGAAGGCAAGAAAGAGTTAACCCGTTCAAAACGCTGTGCTCTCCCTCCAGGACAGTACGTGACAAAACAAAAATATCAAAGTCCAGGGTTAAACTTCTGCACGTTTCAAGCATATTTCCAGGGATATGAAATCCAAAGTGTCATCAGTGGCATGACTTATGCAGAGAAAGATCTTTAAAGAGTGGCACTAGCTCTTGAATAATCTTCTTAACATAGCCTCCCACGTCATGGATGGAATCCTGTGAAATGTAGAGAATCTGGCAAATGTATGGTGATAAATTGGATTTAAACATTAAAAAAAAATTAGTCATGCAGAATTGGTCTTGAAGGGTTCCATTATTCTATTACCATGTACCCCACTAACTGCTTTAAAAGTGTCTTCACTAATTGCTTATATTGTTTGGAAGACATACAGCCATAATAAAAGCATCCTCAGAGCTGTCCCCCCCACCACCGCTACCCACCCACACCCACACATCACCTGTTATGAAAGGAATTTCACTTGTTTTCTTTTGTACATGTTTGTGAATGAAGTTTTATTCTTTGTCACCTTGGTTTCTTTTTTTTTTCTTGTTTTTAATTTTTTATACAGCAGGTTCTTATTAGTTATCTATTTTATATGTATCACTATATACATGTCAATCCCAATCTCCCAGTTCATCACACCAGCACCCCGCCCCCCGCCACTTCCCACCCTTGGTGTCCATATGTTTGTTCTCTACTTCTGTGTCTCTATTTCTGCCCTGCAAACCGGTTCATCTGTACCATTTTTCTAGATTCCACATATATGTGTTAATATATGATATTTGTTTTTCTCTTTCTGACTTATTTCACTCTGTATGACAGTCTCTAGATCCATCCACGTCTCTAAAACTGACCCAATTTCATTCCTTTTCATGGCTGAGTAATATTCCATTGTATATGTATACCACATCTTTATCCATTCATCTGTCGATGGGCATTTAGGTTGCTTCCATGACCTGACTATTGTAAATAGTGTTGCAGTGAACATTGGGGGTGCATGTCTTTTTGAATTATGGTTTTCTCTGGGTATATGCCCAGTAGTGGGCTTGCTGGGTCATATGGTAATTCTGTTTTTAGTTTTTTTTTTTTTTTTTTTTTTTTTTTTTTTTGCGGTACGCGGGCCTCTCACTGTTGTGGCCTCTCCCATTGCGGAGCACAGGCTCCGGACGCGCAGGCTCAGCGGCCATGGCTCACGGGCCCAGCCGCTCCGCGGCATGTGGGATCTTCCCGGACCGGGGCACGAACCCGTGTCCCCTGCATCGGCAGGCCGACTCTCAACCACTGCGCCACCAGGGAAGCCCGGTTTTTAGTTTTTTAAGGAACCTCCATACTGTTCTCCGTAGTGGCTGTATCTATTTACATACCCACAAACAGTGCATCACCTTGGTTTCTTTTCAGTATTCCTACTTCACAAAATTCTTTAAAAATAGTTCTCGGGTATTTATGTAGCAAAGAGGTAAAAGTCTTCACAAAAAACCCCCCAACAATATCATGACAATAGCTAACCCTTGTCTTATGGTGAATCAGGTGTTGTTGCTATGCCTCAAAGCAATCCTAGGAGACCAGTACTTCTCTTCTTCTTCTCCTCCTCTCCACCCGCTCCTTCTTCTTCTCCATATTATTGTTATTATTATTATTATTATGGAAAAGGTGGAGGCACAGATGAATTTATAAAGCTTGTCAAGGTCACATACGTAGCCAGAGGGGAGCCAGGATTTAAACCTAAGCAGGTTTGCTTGGAGGCCCAGGTCTTAACTACTACACACATTCCTGCCTTTGTTTCCGTAAAGAATAAGGGGAACAGACATATAAAGCAAAAAGAGTTTTCCAGCTTTGTCGACTGCATTTGATCATCTACCTTCTCAGTACTTGAATTGTTAGTAGATTCTGACCATCTGAAAGGGAAAAAAGGAAGAGATCAATGTATGGGGGGGGGAAACCCAAACATTCAATTGGTTAAACTTAAAGAGTTTATGATAATCAGCAGAGCCTTGGTTTTAGGTAGGCTGTCTTCAGAGCCAGAAAGAAAAGAGGAAGTTTCCATTAGGTTTGGGCTGCTTTCAGATGTGAAACGTTGAGCCAGTCACCATGAATGATCTTGATCAGGAAGAAGAGGGGCATGGAAAGGTCCGCTCTGGCTTCGGTGGAATATTTTAAGAGCTTGGATTCAGGAGTGACTTGGAGGAAATTGGAAAGCGGAGCCAGTGACCAAGGAAGACTATAAAAAAGAATCACGGAAATAGGAACCTCAAAGAGTAGTGGACTCAGCTTGAAAGCTCGTGGTACTGAGACTATGGGAAAATCATAACGAGAATAAAAAGCGATGTCACTGTGGGTTCAGAACCGGAACAGATAGACCAATCCTAACAGGCCCACAGAACTTCTCCGCTCCCATTATGCTTCTGTCCTTTTTAGACAAGGAGGTCGATCTTCCGCCTGGGAAGAGTAGAGCAAATACTTGTAAGAGGAAATTGAAACTCAGGATAGGTGAGCTGATTGTATTGAGCATGCAGAGCAGCACTAAATGAGTGGGGATCCTCTGCTCAGCATGAATTTCATCCTGGTGGGCCAGGAGGACGTGCCCACTGCTTTCATCTTGGAAGAATTGGGGAGAACGGGGTAATTACTAATGGACTGGGGATGGGTTAATGTCCCAATTAAAAGAAAAGCCAGGGCTTCCCTGGTGGCGCAGTGGTTGAGAGTCCGCCTGCCGATGCAGGGGACACGGGTTCGTGCCCCAGTCCGGGAAGATCCCACATGCCGCGGAGCGGCTGGGCCCGTGAGCCATGGCCGCTGAGCCTGCGCGTCCGGAGCCTGTGCTCCGCAACGGGAGAGGCCACAACAGTGAGAGGCCCGCGTACCAAAAAAAAAAAAAAAAAAAAAAAAGCCAAATCCAGAAAATGTGGTGTTCAAACAAAAGAATAGAGGGCCCCATGCTGACCTGGGGCAGAATTCTGCAGCCAGTAATGAGGAAAGTTTGGCTTGCAATTTTAATTTTCAGATGTACACAGTAACTAGGAAACAGCATGGACTTGTTCAGAACAGAAAAAAATAATTGTTTCTTTATTCCCTTTTGTTGCAAAGTTATTCAACTTGGAGACTAGGGCGGAAAGGCAGGCATGCCGATATCTGGAGTTCAGAAAGGTTTGGGGAGATGGAGGTATTGGGTTGGATGTGTGGCTGCCCAGTGCTGCATGGGCACTTGTTAAACATACTGATTTATCCACCACAGCTCTTAAGATTCTGTGTTAGTGAGTCTTGGGTTGGGACCCAGGAATCAATTTTTGGTGAATGTCCCAGATTACTTGCTATGCTGAGTAAGTTGGGAATGACTGGGCTTTAGGACAGATGTACGAGGTAGAATCGTGTTGTCATCATAGTATCAATACTGATGTTACTCAGGGCTAATACACTGAATAACCACGTGCCAGACACTATTCTAAGTGCTTTACACATGTGATCTCATTTAATCCTCACACCCGCCCTGTGCATGGGTGCTATCTCAATATACATATTGCACACCTGGGGGAACTGGGACTTCTGAGGTCTCACAGATAGTAAGTGATGGGCAGGATTCAAACTCGGGCAGTCTGGCGTGTTGAAAGTCTGGGCTGTCCCTCTTAAGAGCCTGGTTTATGGCTCTGGGTCAGTGGGAAGGGCCATGTCTGGGCATGTGTCATGCCCTGTCTTTAACATCAGAGTAGCATCATTATGAAGACATTGGGGTGATCCAGACAGCCGGGAGGAATGACTAAATCTGGATGGGAGTATTAATTTATCGAGATCAAGTCTTGGAGGGTTAAATGTAATTGCTGCCCCTCAGGGCCCCAAGTCAGAGCAAAGATACTGGAAGCCACTACTTAACAGTTGCCTGGTAAAAAAGACCTGGGTTGTTTGGGTTGACTGCGCGCTCAATATAAATCAACAAGGCCTTTGTCTCTGCTGTACCTTTTGCCTGGGATGCCCTTTTCCACTTCCTCCTCTTTCTCCTGGCAAAATTTTAATCATCTTTAAAGGCAGAGCCTAAATGTCACTGCAGCTATGGAGTCTCCTTTGATTTCTACAGGCAGATTTATCATCCCATTCTGCTGCTTTAGCACTTTGTTCCGGACGTTATAATTTTGCGATTATCTTTCTTAGCTTGTGCCACTCATGTCCACGGTCACTCAGCTGGAAACACGGAGGAGGAGGGCAGAACCTCCTTCCTCCCTCCCTCCCCTCCCTCCCACTCGAGTCCCTGCCGAGGAATCAATTTTAACTGTCTGCGTATTGATACAATCGCCCCTTTCTCATTCCTGCAGCCCCTGCCTGATTCAAGTCTGTGCCCTAACTTGTCGCCAACCTGTCACTTGTTGCCCCCCAACAAAACACATTTCCCACAAAGCATCAGAGAATTCTCTATCAAACACAATCTGCCTGTGCTGAAAATGTGTGCCTGGCTCCCCACAGCCAACAGGATAACCCCAAGCCCCCAGCCATCTATGATCTAACACTGTCTAACTCTCCAGCCTCAACTTTTGACTCCCTGCCTTGCTTCTTGGACTCCCGTGACACTGAACTCATTGTAATTCCCCAGGCAGTGTGCTGTTTCTTGCTGCCTTGTTCTGGCTCAAGCAGTGACTGCCTGGGATGGCTTCCCTGCCCACCGCCCCCCCCCCCCCCCCCACTGCCTGACTCCTCCTGGGCTCGGCTTGGGAGGCCCCCACATCCCTGCCCTGGGCTCTCCCCATGCCCTCTGCATCCCTCTACCTCTCACTGCCACTTTCTATTGCAATTATCTCTATTTTGCTCTCACTTGAAGCCTTGAACTTCCTAAGTGCAGGGCTGTGTTTCCTTCTGTTTCCCCTGGCAAGTGGACACTTAATACATGTTTCTGCAAAGAATTGTAACTATTTGTCCTACTTGGCAAGACTAGAGGATTAGAATCTTGCCGTTTCCTCTTCCTGGAGGTGAGGTCTTGGGTATTCACCTCTGAGGGAGAATCTGTTTGCTTATTTGTAAAATTCGGATAATTACAGTCCCCTCGGGGGCCATTGTGAGAATTAAGCGAGATGGCGGTGTTTTATAAAATTTAGCATCCTATTCCAGGGATCCACAAACTTCAGTCCTGCTGCCTGAGTTTGTATGGCCAAGAATCTTTTTCACATTTTTAAATGCTTTTTAAAAATTCGTAATAATAACTTTTGACCCTTGAAAACTATATGAAATTTCAATTTTAATGTCCATGAATGAAGTTTTATTTGAATGACCAGAGCCACTTTTATTCATCTACTGATTGCCCACTTTTGCACTTCGGCAGCAGAGCCGAGTACATTATTCAAGTTAGGAAAAGGCATGCAATTCACTGCCCCCTCCTTGTACACGGAACTTTTTGAGAGGAGGTTTCCTCTCTTTGAACTTCTGGAGCCCTCCCCCTGGTCCCCGCAGTGATGAGTTAGTGTCGGGGGGGAAGCCACAGGAGCTGGCTTTGGGCTTTCGGAAAAGGAGAACGTTCCAGTAAGAGTTTCGTGGGCTGTTGGGATAGATAGTGACCTCTGCACTGCTGGGGGTGTTAAGGGTAGTGGTCACTGGTTTTCTGTGTCACTGTGGAGCAGGGTGTCACAACATTGGCCCTATTGACATCTGGGGCTGGTTAATTCTCTGTGGTAGGGGCTGTCCTGGGCATTGTGTAATGGTTGGCAGCATCCCTGGCCTCTGGCCACTAAAAACCAGTGGCGTCACCTCTTCCAGTTTCAATGACAAATGTGTCCAGATGTTGCCAGATGTCCCGAGGGGGCAGTACCACCCCGGGTTGAGAATGAATGTTGGAGAACGTTGAAGCATTATGGGTGAGACTGCAAAACTTTCAATGTCCAAAAAGCTCTTGGCACTAGAGGCTTCATGAGTTGGAGCTGGCTTCCCTGGATGGGTTGTGTCACCAGCTCCGGGGTCTCGCATGATCCCGGACTTGGTCCCAGCCCCTGTTTTGTAAGGTTGCTGTGAGCATTAGATGAGATATCCACGCATCTACAAAAGACCTGTTTGGCGATTGTATTCATTTCAGTGCTTCCTGTCTGCTTTAGGAACATGTTACTTTTGTTATTCCTGGACTGAATATTAAGAGGGGAAATTAATAATAAATTAATAGGGAGAAATACATACTTGAATAATTTTATGGAACCTGTATTTAAGAAAACACATTATAGGGGCTTCCCTGGTGGCGCAGTGGTTGAGAGTCCGCCTGCCAATGCAGGGGACACGGGTTCGTGCCCCGGTCCAGGAAGATCCCACATGCCGCGGAGTGGCTGGGCCCGTGAGCCATGGCCGCTGAGCCTGCGCGTCCGGAGCCTGTGCTCCGCAACAGGAGAGGCCACAGCAGTGAGAGGCCCACGTACCGCAAAAAAAAAAAAAAAAAGAAAGAAAGAAAAAGAAAACACATTATAGAATAATAATAACATGTTATTTTGTGGGTCCATTTTGTCTTGGGGAAGAAGACTTCAGAAAAGTTTCAGTTGTTTAAAAATATGAAAATCTCATAAAGTAATACAGGACGCCCATGGCTGTTTAATATTGGTAGCCAGCATTTGTTAGGCCACAACAGTGAGAGGCCCGCGTACCGCAAAAAAAAAATAGAAGAGATGACAGTTTTCCTCTAGTCTGTAGATTTCATTGCCCTCTGAGAGTTCACCTAGAAAACCACACACCGCCCTAACCCTACCACCCACAGGATGGAATGTGACCCTTGTTTGTCTCTGGCCTGCTGCCCCCTCCGAGCTCTGTTCCCATCTACCTCTTGGGGTTGGATCCCCACCATGGCTCCCCTCTGTAGCGGGAAGGCTGGAGGTAAAAAGGCCCCTTAACCCCTAACCTGTCACTGGGACACAGATTTAGAACACATTGGTCCAACTTATATGGCGAACTTGGGACTTCCCTTTGTTTGTTTTAGTTAGCTAAAAGTTAACTAGAAGCGCTTGCTCTGTGCCAGGGCCAGTATAAATGCCTGGATGGTTGCAGCTGGCAAGTAGCAAAATATCACCCTGTGTCCCAAACTCGATGGCTGTTGGAGGCCCAAGTTCTTACTTCTCAGAGAGTCCTAGCGATTTTCTCTTTCTCACTTTGAAATACGTAGAGCAGGCAGGGTATACAGGGAATGATATACTTTGCACCCACGTGTCTGTGCACACCTTCACATTTTACCCTGTTTGCTTTAGATTCTTTTAGAAAGAAATGAATTATGACAAATAAAATCAAAGCTGCCTGTAGGATTCTTCCTGATGCTTTTCCTGACTCACCTTCCCCTGGGGTAGCGACTCTCCTAAATTTGGTGCTTATCGCTACTTTGTATATTTTTATATTCTTACTACATATGTATGTTGTACATTAGCCTTTGAATTCATACCTTATATATAAAAACAGTCATCAATCATGCTTTGGATTTTTGGGTTTTGTTTGCACGATTTAGACTGCAGTGCACCTTGTTGCCAGTCTGAATGTGGAATGTCGTATGAATAGATTTCTGAACTTACTAAAGATAATAGTCGTTCCTAGGTTGATTTATAATTAAATTTCTTTTTCAACCTTACTTGAAAGTTAAAGAAACTGAGTATTTGTTTTGAGATGGAACCTCGTGGATAGATGTAGCTCCAGTTCTTCCACTTTAATGCTTTTTTTTGACTAAGTGAAAATTTATTGGTCCATTTCTCCTATTGATGGGCGTTTAGGTAGTTTCTAGGTCCTGCAGTTACAACCATGCTGCAGTGAACATTGCTGCACACGTTGACTGGGGCACCCATGGGAGAGTTTCCCAGGGAATATACCTGCCATGTAGGATATGTCTACTTTTACCTTTACTAGGAGTTTCCGAATTGCACTCTAAGGTGATACCTGTGTAAGGGGGTTGATTGCTCTGTATCCTTGACTCGAGACAATCTTCTCTTGCCCTTAACAGACTTAATATTGTTTGCTAATTTGTTGGGTCTGACCTAATATCTCACTGTTGCTCCAAATACGGTTTTGAGATTAGATACTGTGTGAGATGTAACAAAGTCCAAATGTCCTTTTCTCTTGATTTTCTCGGATCTGAAAAGAATCCTTTAAATACTAGATTAGTCTGGATCCTTGCAACTTCAGTATTTGCAGTACTTCCCATGCATCATCCAGGAAGTCCTGTAGTTGTGAAGCTGTGCTGTATGGCTTCATTCAGACAACTGTTTTGAGGTCTCCCTATTTCTGGGGCCTCCCTTTCTCCTTCGTCCCAATTTCTTGTTCTCCTCCCCAGTGCAGACTTCTCCTAAGGCTGGTCCTGGAGCTTTTAAAATCCCTCCTTCAGGCAGCTTCTGTCCACTCTCTTCCTCCTGTATTTGGATCCCCATCAGGGCCGGGTAAAGATTTTTATAATTAACGTAAATGCTGCATGAGTTCTACTGAGGCTTAATCATCCTGTGATGATGTCAGTAGGAAGTAGGGAAATTAACTTGGGGTGGGGACGGTGGCGGCAGGTGGATAGCACTTGGCATGACGGAGATTTCAGCCCACTGGGAAGTTAGCTGTGTATGTGATGAGACAGAAGAAAACGGCAAGAGATAGTGACTTTCTCATTTTTAAGTATAAAAAGGAAACATAATTATATTAATTTTTATTTACATTTTTAATGTGTTCTTGCCCTTGATCAAATTAGAGAAAGATACACTTTTTTTTTTTAACTGAAGTATAGTTGACTTACAATGTTGTGTTAGTTTCAGGTGTACAGCAAAGTGATCAGTTTTATTTTTATATATATATATATATATATATATATATATATATTCTTTTTCAGATTCTTTTCCCTTATAGGTTATTAGAAGATATTGAATATAGTTCCCTGTGCCATACAGTAGGTCCTTGTTTTTTTATCTATTTTATATATAGTAGTGTGTATCTGTTAATCCCAAATTCCTAATTTATCCTTCCCCTGCATTTCCCCTTTGGTAACCATAAGTTTGTTTCCTATCTGTGTCTGTGAGTCTAGAGAAATATATACTTTCGATTGGCTGGTTTTACTTGGTATGAGACACTCTATATCCTTCAGTAAATATATTGCAATTTTGCTTTTTAATTCAAGGGTATATTGAAACAAACTTCATAGAGGATTAGACAAGAATATAGAAATCAATATACTCAAACGTACACATGTTTCTTGCGAAGTTAAGTTAGTGAAGGTGATTTGTGGAGGCTCAAAACTCTCGGGCTGTCCCCACACCTCCTGCTTCACTTGAGAGTTTTTCATTCACAATGACCATTTTGATGGAAATGTTCAGTCCTTAGAAGAACCTGGAATGTGCATTATTTAGATTTTACTGGACAAGTGGGATTTGTTTCTTCTACCCTAGTTATCAAAAAGATTAACCCTTTGACCTCTACACTCTAATCGCAACCACTCTGAAAACAAAGGGGTTATTTGTACAAACTAGTGGGAAAAGCAAGGCTTTATGCCAAGTGGGATGTTTCTCGGTTGAAGGAGGTGGCAATCACCGCGCACATTTTTTTTCTTGTGTTGCAGGCGTCTGTGGAGGCTTCTGGTGAGATCGCATTATGCAAGACTGGATTTCCTGAAGATGTTTACAGTGCAGTCTTGTCCCAGGATGTGCTCGAAGGACAGCCTCTTCTCAATGGTAGGATCTCAAAAGATACATTTGTACACACAGCGTCTGTGCTCTTGAAAGACTGTTCCATGCTGCAGTTAAAAAAGTCTCTAAATGATCTCTACTGTACAATAAGTATGAATTTTTCACTGTCCCTATAATGAAGCTGTAGGGACTTTATTTTAGGATTACAGAAGAGCTCACGAATCTCTTATGTACGTAACTGGAAGGCTCCCGATCTCTTGAAAACGTCAGAGAGCTTTCATTTTTCATTTACAGTGGAAACCATCACACAATTAATTTTTACAATTTTCTGCCTACATTTTACTTATGTTGAAAAATCATATTTACCAAATATCTGATTCTACTGCTTTTAAAAATTATTTACAGCTATCATCTACTTAGTATTTTGAATCAAAGAAATGGCTATAATATTATCTCTGCTGAGACATGTCAAACTTTAATATTTAGCAAAATTATAATGAACAGATTTAGCAGGTAAAGAAAGTCTCAAGACAGGAGCATGAAATCCATATTTTTATTATGCCATTGTTTATAGAAATTACTAGATAGCTGCTTTAGTTGTAATATATGTGAGTTTCCAATATAGACTCATCTTCTATCTAAATATGGATCAAAGTCATCACAGTTATCATATGAAATCTCTTGCCAATAAGTCTAGATTAAATCTGAAATAAAACTTGAAATCAAAAGCAAACTTCAAAGTCCCTTCTGTTACCTCTAATTGAAAGCAAATAAAATTTTGGGTAGTAATATTTTCATGGACTTATTTATCATTACTCAAAATGTCATTGAAATAGGAAAGCAAGAAGAATTGATTAAGAAGTTGTATTTAGGTTCTAATTTCCCACAAATCGTGCATCTCTCTGAGCCTGTTTTAGACAGTCGCTTTTAGAAAATCTGAGCGACCTCAACTAATTAATTTACACGGGACTCTACCACACAGCCTTAATTGAAGTGTCTCTGTAGCTCTGACAAACCTTAGTGGTACCATACTTAAGAATACCATAGACAGAGGACTTTGAAATGTAAATGGACCCTACTAAGCATCTGTGGTACAGGTCATCTTTTATTTTAATTTCTGTTCTGATTGTGATTTGCTTACACCTATGTGATCTTTCTGAAGTTGATTTCTTATTTAAAGACATCCTCCCGTCCCTGCCTCATCACGTGGTATTTTAATGAGTAAATGTTAAATCAGTCTGTCTCAATGCTGAATTGCTATCTCATCTAGTGGTTAATGGTTGATGCGATAGAGGTTTAATGCAAATCAAAGTGTGTAGATTTTTTTTATTTAATACAAGTTTCAGAGTTCTGCACATTTGTCATTTTCTTTAAATCTATAAATTATTATGTGGCATCCTAGGACCTATGTGACCTTAAATATTATTTGAATGCTGAAAAAATATATTGATATGATTCTAAAGAATAATTCAGGCAGAGCAAAAATGTCAGTGGAATTTGTTGCATTTTATTTTTGAGATACATTTTTAAATGGATAATTCCTTCTCCTACTTTCTCCTTCTAAAAGCTTGTTGAAATTTGCTGGTTACAAATGAACACACGGTCTGTCTCTAGAAGCCATTGATTTAAGGTGAAATACATTGGCATGCTGAATAGTTTTGAAAATGAAAGCCTGTTTTTTAGTTACTAGATAATGCTGGTGACAGTAGAAACCAGACACAGCTGATTGCCAGTGTCATTTTAGTATAACCTAGAAACTTGGAACTTCGCTGGACTTGTAAATATAAAAGATTGAAAATCCTTCTGACTTTGTGCTCTAGCCATCTCTGAGGGGAGTGTGTATGGCAGTCTTTGGTAGAATTTCTGCGCTTTCCGTATGCCCAGTTATTACCATTTTTATCTTTTAGCCTTTCTGATAAAACTGTTTCTCTTCTGACACACCATTATTTTTTTTCTTTATCATTCATAGAATATGTTAAAGAACACCAGCATCTCAATGTGTGAAACGTAAAGTTCATAGTATTGATTCCTAGAAAAAACGGGTTTTTTGGAAGGAGGAGGGCTTTTGTGAAACATCAACATTCCTTTTTACAAGAGTGTTGTCACCGGTTATATTTATTTGGGAGAATTGTTACTTAGAAGAATTCTAGTTATTTATTATTTTTTTTTACCTTTTCTGTCTTTTTGGAGCTTTTAGTGAGATGATAATCCAAAGTTGGGTGTGTCCAGTGAACCCAAATAAATACCATACCATAATTATATTCACGAATTCTACATTCTGCACTAAGTCCATTCACCATGTATATTCTAAAGCTGAGAGGAATCTATTGCAAGACCAACCAGAGTGATCACTTTTGCCATGGTTTTATGATTTACAGTGTTCAAGGAAAGAAGTAATTGTGCATAAGAAATATGCAACAGTTTTCCAAGGCATTTGCCTCATGGCAGGTTCTACCATATTAAGGTTGACATTAGAGTCTAAAAACCTGTTGAAGTCCTGACTCCTAACTCTTGATGCTTCCTTTAATTTCCCACTGATGACATTTGGGGAAAGGAGGACAGTAGTCCAACCGTATGTCTAGGATGGTTTCATAGTGTACGTTCCTGGTGCACTAGACTTTGTACAAAAGTTTAACATTTGGGTGTATAAGTGCCATGCAAGCTGATTCTTTTTCAAACAGTGAAGTCACAATCTTTGTGAAGGTGCTTGAAAAACATCAAGCATTGGCTAGAGAGAGACAGCGTTATAGTCATGTTAGAAAAGCGGGCTCTAGTCTAAAGAGCGTCCTCTTCTCCCATCCTCCCCTTCTATTTTCTGCCATTGTAATGAATTTCATAGAAAGACTGGACCCAATGAGCTAGTGCTATCCCTCCAATTTCTCTTACGGTTTTCATCAGAGAGTTTTTGGTAAAGTCATAAAGAGGGCAAATGTATTTTGTGATAAACCTTCACATTTCACATTATATCATGTTGAATATTTCCACTCTTTTGAAAAGAGGTCAGTACTTCAAAAAAATGGTTATCTAGGCCTCTCTCTGTTCCATTTTGTTAGCAAAACCAGATTTTACTTAACTGTGCCTCTATTTTTGCACTTACAGGTGGTTTCCAGTTTTTCTCTTACATATTGTGCTGCCGTGGAGATTCTTTTTTAGCGAACTCTGATTTTTCTTTAGGGATATTTTCTTTGGGGATTTGTGTTCGAAAGTAAAATTACTAGGTCAAAGGGAATGGAGAGCGTATATACTTTTTTGGTGCATTTTTGTAGAACTCTTCTTTTCAGGGCTGAAGGTCTGTTAGTTCTTTTCTCCATCCTCATTACCATTGAATTTTACAATGTTTTTTATTTTCCTACTTCCCCTCAGGTGAAAAACATTCCTTTGTTATCGTGTGGTATTCTCTGCTTGCCTTTTGTAAATTAGGATCAATTTTAATATGTTTAGGTCGTCATTTTTACGTTGCATTTTTCTATTCTGTTTTAAAAGCATTTCTTGCCAACCCCCTCATTTTACAGGTAAGCACATTGGAGCTCAGAGACATAATAGGCTTTTCCCATGACTGTACAGTTCTTTAGATTGTTAACTATAGATCCGGAATTAGAACGCAGGTTTCTGATACCTAATTTAGTGATGATGATGACGATGATGATGATAAAAAGCCATTATACAATAACACAGGAAAGAGTGAGAGCTAGCCTACCTGTCCATGTGTCTCGTGACAAGTTTATCTCAGAGTTGGTCTTCTTTATTTCCCACTTACCACCATGGTTTGTGTGTTACTAGACGCATTTGGGAATTGGTGACGCTAAGGCAAACAAACCCCCCTATGATTAAAAAATATCTCTCAGTGATTGTCACCATGAGTATTTTGTGCATACCTGTTTACAAGCAGAAACATTTACGGCTTTAGAAAATAATAGTTAGTCTTAAATATTTCACTTACACTCCACTGAACTAGAAAAAAATCTCTTGTGGGAGCACATTACTTGAAATAAAATAACTGCAATCATAAATTTTCATTCTGTCACCAGCAGTGTGTCTGACACTAGGAAATAACAACCATGCTGCAGTATCAGCAGAGAGCATCTAAGCCGTTTTTCGGCTGGATGTGAAGAGTAATTTTCCTGTGTGTTTTACATTGGTGGTCCGCATGCTTAGACATCTCGCTAAGTAAACTCCTCCAACTCTGGTCAACATAAATAGCAACCTGCAATTACCAAGAAGCTCTTCAGTAATGCATTCAGACTCACCAACTCTGGGCAGCCCATGATGATTATTTTCAACTAGATGGAATTTGATTTAGATTAGTTTACTTACTGATTGAGGCTCGCCCGCATTAACATGCTGAGAGGAAGCTGTCATACGGTATCTTTAGATACCAGTACTGAAATTTTTTTATTATCTAGCAGGACTATACAACTGCACTACTTTTTTAGTAATATAAGTGCTTGTGTATGTTACGCATTACTGAATTGGAAAGCCATCTATATTTTAAGCAGTTCTGCTGTGTTCCAGGCTTGTATGAATATGTTAGGAAACCTTGGCTTTTGTTTCAATTACTGTGGTTTTTTTACATTTTGATAAATCTTTTTTTTGTTGTTATTGAATGTGTAAATGTTTTAAGATATTTAAAAGGTAGGTTTCTAAGCATCTTGTTTATACCGTTGGGCAGCCCTTTACACTTTACTGATTCCCAGTTGATTGTGGGAAAAGGTGTTAAGGACTGAGATCGTTCTCTTGGATATTGATGATAGGCTCTTAGGAGTTACAAATGAAATAAAGATTCTCAGGGATGGAGAACTTTTTTTTTAATACCTCGTGGCATTTATTTTTTAAAGAACTATTAAGGATGTAATAAGATCAACATAAGAACTAAGAAATTTCATCCTTGTTTTCATCGTAATCATTTAGACTTTATTTAAGACTTGGGGGCTTCCCTGGTGTCGCAGTTGTTGAGAGTCCGCCTGCCGATGCAGGGGACACGGGTTCGTGCCCCGGTCTGGGAAGATCCCACGTGCCACGGAGCGGCTGGGCCCGTGAGCCATGGCCGCTGAACCTGTGCGTCCGGAGCCTGTGCTCTGCAATGGGAGAGGACACAACAGTGAGAGGCCCGCATACCGCAAAAAAAAAAAAAAAAAAAAGACTTGGAATTTTTTATATCCCTTTCAATGTGATATATTTTAGGTCCAGGTTTCTTAATGCAATGCTGCAAACCAAGATAAGCCAGTTTGGTTGGTCTCTCTCTCTTTTTTTTTTTTTAAAGTCCTTTTGCAGTTATACATAGCCTTCAGTAATTTGGAGTAGCTGAGGTCTGCCGTCTCACAAACTACCAGCCAGATCTGTGATAAAGAAAGTAAGTCACACCTCACCTGTGCAAACGTATCGGCAAGCAGGCACTGAACGGTTTAAAAATCTGTCCTCCTAAGATCAGGGAGCCCCTCTCGGTCTGTCCATTTAGCCTGTCTAGTAAGCATCTGGTGGAGAGTAGAAAATAAACACAATAAATAAGTAAAATTTACTTTATGCTAGATGCTATGGTGAAAAATAATGCAGAGAAGGGAAATAGGGAGAATGTGTGGTTTTGTTGTTTAAATAGGATGGTCGGGGAGGTGTCATTGCATAGGAGACATCTGAATAAGAATTGATGTTGCACATGGTCCAAGAGCTATAGATAACTGGGAGAGGAACATTTGAAATAACAGCAAACAGCACGTGCAAAGGCCCTGAGGCAGGATTGTGCCTGAAATGTTGAAGGGGCAGCAAAGAGCCTCCATGTGACAAGACATGGAGAGCGGAAGGGGCAGAGTAGTAGGGGGTGAAGTCAGATGAGGCTGGAGCAGTGGCGGGCCACGTTGTGTGGGGTCCTGTAGACCACCGTGAGGACGTAGGCTTTAACTACTAGGAGGTAGATATGAGGGGAAGAAGAGACAAAGTAGGAGGCTAGTGATAATCTAGGTGAGAGAAGACAGTGGCTTGAACCAACGTAGTAGTTGTAGAGGTAAGAAAAGGGGGTGGATTCTGAATAGTAAAAAAATAATCTATTGAAGTGAAATTTACATAACATAAAATTAACCGTTTAAAAGTGAACCATTCAATGGTATTTAGTGCCTTTCGGTGTTTTGTAAGCACCGCCTCTATCTAGTTCCAAATCATTTTTACCACTTCTAGGTAAAACTCCTTATCCATTAAGCATTTTCTCCCCATCCTCTTCAGTTCCACAGATCTTTTGTGTCTGGCTTCTTTCACTTTAGCATGTTTTGGAGGTTCATCCAGATTGTAGCACGTATCAGTACTTCATTCTGTCTTACGACTGATGGTATTCCATTGTACGTATGTATATGTGTATATAGTTTACAGCTTGTTTACCCATCATTAATTGATGGACATTTGGGATCTTATCACCTTTTGGCTATTGTGAATAGCGCTGGTTTGAACATGGGTATACATATACTTTTTTGAGTACCTTTTTTCAGTTCTTTTGGGTATATACCTGGGAATGGAATTAAGAGGTCGTATGGTAATTCTGTGTTTAACTTTTTGAGGAACTGACAAGCTCTTCTCCACAGCAGCTGAATCATTGTGCATTCCCACCAGCACTATGCAAGGGTTCCAATTGTTCGGCATTCTCACTAAAACTTGTTGTTTTCTGTTTATTTTGATAGTAACCATCCTAGTGAGTGTGAAGTGGTACCTCTTTGTGGTTGTGATTTGCATTTCCCGAAAGACTAATAATGTTGAGAATCTTCTCATGTGTATCATTGGTATATCTTCTTTAAAGAAAGGTCCTTTGCCCATTTTTTAATTGTTTGGTTTTCATTTTTGAGTTGTAAAAGTTTTTATGTATTCTGGATACTAGACCCTTATCAGATAGATGATTTGTAAGTATTTCTCCCATTCTCTAGGCTGTCTTTTCATTTCCTTGATAACGTTCTTTTATGCAAAAAGTTTCTAACTTTGACGAGGTGCAACTTACCTGTTTTTCCTCTTATTGCTCTTGCTTTTGGTGTCACCTCTAAGAATCCATTGTAAGATCCAAGGTCATAAAGATTTATTCCTGTGTTTTCTTCTAAGATTTTTATGGTTTTAGCTCTTCTATTTAGATCACTGACCCATTTTGAGTTCATTTTTGTATGTAGTGTGAGATAGATGTCCAACTTTGTTCTCGGAATATGTTTTGGCAGTAGAGCTGACAGGATTTGATGGATTGGTTGTGAGAAAAGAGGGGTCAAGGATGACTCCGTGATATTTGGTCTGAACCCTGGGTAGGACATTAGTCACTGTGATGGGAACGATCAGGAACTTGGTTTGAGTGTGTGGAGATGAATATCAAAGATAGGTAAGAAGACATTGAGTTGTGGGTTTGGGGTTTAGTGGAGTGGGCTGGGCTCTAGAGTGGGGCGTCCTAAGTGTATGAAGGAAAGCCATGACCCAGGGTGAAATCATAAGAGGATTTTCACAAAGTGTGAGGAGGAGAAAACCAAAGAGAGAAAGAAATGGTTTCGTATGGTGCCTTTGAGCACTGCAGGGTTAGGAAGTCAGGATTAAGAGGTGGTATGGAGATAAACAACAAGGTCCTACTGCATAGCACAGGGAACTATATTCAATATTCTATGACAAACCATACTGGAAAAGAATATGAAAAAGAATGTATATAGAGAGGTACATATATGTATAACTGAATCACTTTGCTGTACAGTAGAAATTAACACAACAGCAGGTTCCCACTAGCTATCTGTTTTACACATGGTAGTGTATTTATGTCAAACCTAATCTTCCAATTCATCCCACCCTCCCCTTGCCCCCTGTGTCCACCCGTCCATTCTCTATGTCTGCGTTTCTATTCCTGCCCTGAAGATAGGTTCATCTTGCTCTTTGATGACCTAGATGGGTGGGATGGGGTGGGGAGGGAGGTCCAAGAGGGAGGGGACATAAGTATACATATAGCTGATTCACTTCATTGTACAGCGGAAACTAACACAACATTGTAAAGCAATTATACTCCAATAAAAAAATTTAAAAATAAGTTTACATTGTAAATCAACTCTACTTCAATAAAATAAAATTTTAAAAAACCTCAAAAGATTGGTTTTATGCCTTTATCAACATGATAATGGGCATTTCCTCTAAAATTTAGATAGTTTTTGACTAGGGTCTCAAATATTTGGGATATATGGCTATTAAAATTTTATGCAGGAGCTTTTTCATCCCTTTACAGTTATGATTTCTTATTTTAAAGATATGACTGGGGCTTCCCTGGGGGCTCAGTGGTTCAGAGTCCGCCTGCCGATGCAGGGGACGTGGGTTCATGCCCCGGTCCGGGAAGATCCCACATGCCGCGGAGCAGCTGGGCCCGTGAGCCATGACCGCTGAGCCTGCGCATCCGGAGCCTGTGCTCCACAACAGTGAGAGGCCTGCGTACCACAGGAAAAAAAAAAAAAAAGGTATGACTCAAAAGGAAAAAAAGAGGAGGAATGGAGACCAAGAAAGAGTGACCAGAGAGTTAGGGGAAAAATCAGTAGGATGTGGTGTCCTCAAAGGCATGGTGGTAGCTGGACGTCTCTGACTCAGGTGTATTCCACAGTCAGGTGGAGGAAGGAAGCTGGCTACAGATTGAGTTTTCCTTTAGAAGGAAGGAGAGAAATTGGGTGGAGGTTGGAGAGGGAAGCAGGGTCAACCAAGGATGTTGGGCTTTTTGTTTTTTTATTTAAGTAAAGTTGAATTACAATGTGTTAATTGCTGCTGTACAGCAAAGTGACTCAGTTATACATATATACATTCTTTTTCATATTCTTTTCCATTATGGTTTATCACAGGATATTGATTATAGTTCCCTGAGCTTTACAGTAGGACCTTGTTGTTTATCCATCCTATATGTAATCGTTTGCATCTGCTAATACCAAACTTCCACTCCTGCCCTCTCCCACCCAAGGATGTTTTTTTGTTTGTTTTTTAAATTGAATTGTATACTTTATTTATTTATTTTTAAATTTATTTATTCTTTATTTTTGGCTGTTTTTGGGGTCTTTGTTGCTGCATGCGGGCTTTCTCTAGTTGTGGCGAGCAGGGGCTACTCTTCGTTGTGGTGCGTGGGCTTCTCATTGTGGTGGCTTCTCTCGTTGCAGAGCATGGGCTCTAGGCACTCGGGCTTCAGTAGTTGTGGCACATGGGCTCAGTAGTTGTGGCTCGTGGGTTCTAGAGCACAGGCTCAGTAGTTGTGGTGCACGGGCTTAGTTGCTCCGCGGCATGTGGGATCTTCCCGGACCAGGGCTCGTACCCGTGTCCCCTGCATTGGCAGGCGGATTCTTAACCACTGTGCCCCCAGGGAAGTCCCAAGGATAGTTTTTAAGGATGGGAGTAACATGTTTGCATGTTGATGGCAAAGACTCCAGTAGGGAGGGAAAGTGATGGTGCAGAAGAGAGGAGACAATTACCAGGGCAATATCATGGAGTGGACTAAAAAATGAAATCATGTGGGACTTAGAAATCTGTACTTATGATGAGCTCCACGGATGTTCTTTTGTACCTGTCTTTGGGCACCACTCTAGCCCATTTTGTTGACTTACTCCTAAAAGGGTTTTAAAGTCCTTCCTTTCAGCTTGATGATTTTATGTCAGCAGAAGGTTTGCTGTACAGAAATGGCAGCTAGGATAAAAATGAAACCCTTGTGGTGTTCAATGATGTAAACAGTGTTTTCATCGTTGTAGCATCCCTGACAGATGGTTATCCAGTTTCTGCAAGAATACCACTGCTCCCCCCTCCCCCCACAGGAGGAGGAGATCACTCCTTTCCAGAATCTGCTCCGTCGTTGGAGAGCTCTTACTGTTAAAAAGTGATTTCTGAAAAAGTTTAACTGAAGCATATGTTCCTAAAGATTTTACCCACTGGTGCCTGTTTCGTCATTTAGCACCGCACGGAGAAGCGAGTGTGTTCTCTTATGCTCTGAGGTAATTCATTTCATCAGTTTTTGTTCAATGAGTATTTTTGATCATTCATCACATGTCAGGTCCTTTTCAAGGAACAGGGCAATGCTGGTCCACAAGATAGGCAAAATCCTTGCAGTGGAAACTTACACTGAGAGATCCTTCAAATACCTGAGCATAATCACCTTGGCTCCTTAAATCTCTGCTGCAGGCTGAACATCAAACCGTTTCTTCCGTGGTGTTTGAACATTCTGGTTTACTCTTTCCTTTCAAACAGAGGAAACTGAGCTTCGCTCCAGGACTGAACGCATACCTGCTGTGTCCTGCCTGTGCTGCCAAGGTGTCCTTCTTGCCTTCGATGTGGATGCCACGCTAGTGCAGCCCAAGGTGGACTTAGCTTTGTTCACTGCTGCATCCTTCTGTTGGCTCCTGTTAAGACTGTGGTTAACGAACACTCATGGGTGTTTTTCAGATGAACTGCTTACCATCTTGCACTTAAAAAAAATGATTTTTGAACTCGATCTGCTTACTGTCTTGCACTTTAAAAAAGTGATTTTTGAACTCAAATGTTAAACCTATACGTAGATTTTTTTTTTTTTTTCAAAAAGGCCCTTCAACACCATCTGGAGACCCCAACTGGCAACCTAGACACATAGAAGCCCCAGGAATCAATGCCAGTATTTCTTTTAAATCTTCATTTGAACGAAGGGGCATATGATAACATCTGTACGTTTAAGATGACATAAGATGCCGAATTGGTGGAGTAAAGCATACACACACACACACAACACACACACACTCACACACTCTTTAAATTGCTAAATGACCAAAAAGTGGTGGATGAGTTTCAGCCTATAGCAACTTCGAGACACATGTTAAGATTCTATTTGAATTCATGGTTTATGGTTTTCTTAAAATAGGATTTCTCCATGTCAGGCAGTGGAGAAAAGGCCCATGGCAGATATGTGTAGGTATAAATAAGAGGGGATTTAGATCACCCCAGTTACTACTGTTTGACGTTCCTCCTGCAAAATGAATTTCCTTCGTCTTAACGGAAAATAAAAATCATCTATTTTCAAGAATGCACCTATCTTATTAAAGCACATCTATCGGTGTTACGAAGTCTCCATTTCATCTTGAGGACTTCTACCTCAGTAGATGGTTATCCCCTAAGTTGACGGAACATAGAACAGAGATGAACCTTTTATTGCCTTTGGAGATGTGAGCACTGGTTTTTTTTGGTGTTTGGGGTTCTTTTTTTTTTTGGCCTTCAGTAACTTTGTGTTTTGAACCCTGTCTCTGCAGGATTCTAAAGTTTGCTTTTTTAATTGTTCCTCATTGAATCTTTTATAGTGCACCCTAGTAGGGGTTTGCTCACTTTCAAGGGGAAAGTCACTGATACCTCATTCTATTATTTTTCTTTCTTCAATGTGGACTAGTTTCCTTTTGTGGATGTTTTAGCTTTCTGTGATTTTGGGGGGAAAAATGTCTTCTAGGTTTGTTTTTTTCCCCCAAAGGGAATCATCATCGTACGCTGTTGTTTCAAGAGTGAAGTTGCGAATGCCAACCACTGTTGAAGACGTGTGTCTCTGCACTGGCACGTGCCTTCTCTGAGCCTCACTGTAGCAGCCAGTCAGCCTTTGTGATGGTGCACCGTTTCTCCTCTGTGTAAGGTTTCCAGTCTATGAGGAGGTATCCCTGTAACATACAAATCCATCAAATTTTATTTGCACTGCCTTGTAATGACTGTTACATGGCTCTGCACTCTTCACATGCTTTTATTCTTTCGAGTGTAACTTTTGTTTGTAGTGTCTGTATTAAAAAAGTACAGGAACTTACTCTTCCAGAGTTCTCTTAACTTACTTTTTTTTTAACCAACATGATTGGTTTTTAGACATTCCAGTTTTTACCGATGAAATCCAAGTGATTCTAATAAAGGTGGTCTTCCGCCTGACTTACACAGTTGGCCCTTAGTGTGTATTTACATGACAGAAACCCAGGTTAGATCGATCTTTAGAGGTGTTATACTTTGAAGATTGTACATTACCTCTTCTCGAGTGCTTTTTTCTGAAGAAGCCTACTTTCTTCTCTTTGTTTGGACAGCTTTGGATCATCTAAGATAGATATTGATGAAACCTTTGTTCCTGTTTACAATCCAAACATATCTGTGTCCACTATTATTATATTTTTGTTCTTTTTAAACATCTGAATATTTATTTTACCAGATGAGGAGACTATTAAGTTCTAAAAAAGTGCTAATAAATCGAAACTAAGATTCTTCACTTACCTGGTAGAAAAAGAGTTACATCAAAGGAAATGGCCCATAAATTCTAATTCCTAGGGTTGAAATCTCCTCTTTCCTGGCCCCTTCATTCACTTGCTGATGTCGTGGTCTAACCCAGGGCATTTCTGTCGGAGGGGAAGCACCCGATAGACTACATTTGATTTTCCTCTGACATCAACTGGCTTTCCGGAAGTTCTCCTTTCCTGTTAGCCCTTGACTTTATTGAGCCGTTTGTTGAAGGGCATTTTCAAACCCTACAAACAAGGGCTAGTTCATTATTACTTTTGTCTTTTATTTCAGAATTTCACTTTAAATTAAGTGTCCTCAGATTAAGGTATTACGAATTTAACAAAATGTTGATTTGGAAATTCTCAGAGCCTGGGGAGTATTTGTGTTCCCAACATTTATTCAACAAATATTTGTTTTTTCTTCTGGGTAAGGAAGTCACTCTGCATTGCTTTGGAAAATGCCAGTGCCCAGCTCACATTTATTACTTGTGGTAGCGGGGAAAATAGTCCCAATTTGTGGTAATTATTTAAATTATAAATGTTTCTTTGGAGCATTTCTGTGTGGTTTTAAAGGGCAAAAATAATGGGCCACCTTAATCAAATGCTCGGTGAAAAAATTCGACAGAGCTGAATATTTGTTCTCCTAATTCCTTTGTGAAATTAAACCCTGCAGATTTTCACATTATGCATATATGTAATTATTCCTTCAGTTCAGTCACTTTGATTCGCTGTAGCATCTTTTGTTGACTTGTCATCTCTTCTGTCGTTGTAGAAGACATTTATTAAAGCATCTTGTTGCATTTATATTGTAGGAACATGTTCCCTTATGAGGTAATCTCACACTAACTACTCAAATTGATAAAGCCCCAGTATGGTATTGTCACTTTACTAATGATTAGCAAATTAGTAGATAGCGTGAATTCTCAATCCCTATTAGTGCCACATTCTCAGAAGTTCAGTAGTTTTATATTTAAATTGCTAATTTAATTGCTTAACCTATTTTATATTTTATATCTCAGAAGTTCAGTAGTTTTATATTTAAATTGCTAATTTAATTGCTTAACCCTAATTGCTTAACCTATCTCAAATAATAATCATAATTTATTATTTTCCAAGCAACCATTTAAATAAACTAAGCAGTTAAGAGCAGAATGCATCCTTTGTTTTGCTGATTATTGATGTATAATGTCTGGTGGTTGCAGCATGCACATTTGGGCAATGCTACGTTGAAATTTGTAAGAATCGCCTTACCTTCCACATTCAGATTGGTTATTTATAAGTGTATTATATTTGCATAGCATCTTATACTTCTTGAGAAATTTCATAAATGTTATTTTGGCTGCCCCAAACTCTGAGGGACAGCTAGGATGGGGCCCGGGGGTGCGGAGAGGGGAACATTTCTATGCTCACGTGATGAAAGTGAGGTGATTCACTTGGAATCATGAGTATTAAGTGGCTGGATGTGGTCTGGATATTGTCTTCTGATCTCTGTCCCTTGTACAGAGTCCTTCCCCTCCAGCTCATGAGAGATCCCTTTCTGAGCAGCCTTTCTGCTGCTCAGAAAGGCTGCTTCGCGTGGGACATTTTGTGCCCCTTCGACGCTCTCACCCCCCACGTGCCAGTACTCACTCGCTTGTCTGGGGTTTTAAAATCTGTGTTGCCAGACAAGGTGCAAGTTCATTTTCTCATCCGTTCTTTTATAAGAATGACCACAAAACCTTGCTCAGTTCCCTAGTGAGATCATCTGAGTCCTTCTCAGTCATTTGGTCCAATTGCCCCACCTTTCTGAACTCTAATAGGTTCTCAGCAACTTAGGTTTTAGGTGTTTTAGGGGTTTTTGTCGTTGTTGTTGTTGTTTGCTTATTTGTTTGTTTTCGTGGTGTGTCATCACCGTCTACTCAGCATACTCTACGCCCTGAATGTTTTCTACTTAAGAAATAGAAATTCATTTCTATGGAAGATGATAGAAGACACAGGTAGCCCTCATGAAGCAGCATCTTGGTTTTGCCAGGTACAGCTTGTTGGGCACAGATAGAGAGATGAATCCTCTTGTTTGCCCAGAATACTTGTTGTTAATTGAAGGTCTAGCATATGAGAGCTCTAGACAGCAACAGAAGACTGTGTATAAACAAGAGATTTCATGGTCCAATAATGATAATAGATTTTTTATTTATCAAGTGACTGTATGTTCCAGGTCCTTATAGAAGTTAAGTTTCATCTTTACCTGTGTTTCCATGTAAGGAAATTCAGATGTAAACAGTTTTAAAGTGACTTCCCTGAGGTATACCATTAGCAAGTGGTGGAACTGGGGGTTGAGTCTGGGTCTGTGGGATGTCTACTCCTGTGCTCTTCCTGATGGACTGTGCTGCCTCCACAGGGTGTGCTGAAAAGTCAGGTCAGTGAGGGACCAGACCCAGCAGGGATGAGGTATTGGGGGAGGTGATTGAGCAGCACTTTGGAGAGGGGCAGTTTGGGTACATAAGGAGGTGACATAGAATAAGGGGTGTGTGTCTGAGATCAGACGGACATGGGAGGATGATTTTTATTGGAGAACACACCCCCAAAATGTGGACTGATGGGACAAAGTCTTAAAGATCCTTGAGTTCCAGAGTGAGGGATTGAGTTGGCTGTTGAGGTGGGAGTCACCCAGAGATGGGAAGGAGAATTAGGTAATTATGGATTCTGGAGAGGACCATATGGATGAAGCTGACTTTAAAAGCTATAAACAGTATGTGCATAATGATTTGTGGTGAATCAGTGGCATGGTGGACATCATGGCAGCCTTCGCTGAGATTCATTCCTCAATTACTGTGCAGTTCTTAGCTTTAGGAGAAGTTTAATCCTCCTCCAGTTTTAGGGAAGAGGCATCACAGCCTTATTCCGAGGACCGCAGAGGAAACCTTTGGACCAGTGATGTCAAGTTTGGGGAAATTTTACTCCTCCTCCACCTGCAGGGGCAGGAGAAACTGGTTTGCAGGGTTATGGCCAGGAAGGGGAAGTATCAAGACAGAGGTAAGAAAGGTGCTGCTTTGATCAGGGGTCTGTGCTTTTCTGCTGAGGGCTTGAGATGGTGGTCAGCTCTATGTGGTGGGACATGTCACTTATTTACCCATTATCCTCAGGGCCTCACACAATACCTCCCAAATCCTGGCCGTAGCTCTAGCTGATAGATTAAATGAGTGTGAACAAAAGTTTGGAGATTTACGAGAAATAGGAAATGAGGTCAAGGAGAGTATCATCTGTTGCAGGGAATAGTATGGAAATTAAAAGAAAAATGAAGTCTTTAGTAATTTTGAAAGATGTAAATGGGATGCTAGCTTGTGAATTGATGAAAAGTATTTGGGTAAAAGGAAATTTTGACTAAGCTGAAGGGTCTCACTGTTTTAGGACACAAAAAACTGCTTTGGGAACAATTTCTTCTCTACTGTATCCTTATTTTTTTCTCTCTCTCTCTCTAAATGGACCTTTTTTTTTTTTCCTAAATCTCTTCCAAAATATTTTGATTTTCTTACAAGAATATATTGTAAGATAGAAAAGTGCAGGAAGAAAAATTAAGGGTTTTTCTAGGTCAGATCTTAATAGAAAATCACCATAGCAGTGATTGATGTGCTATGTGAAGATTCTATCAAAGTATTCCTGTAACTTGCCTAGAAGAGAAGTAAGGGATTGTCATTAAAAATCCTCAGGGTGCTTGCATAGGAACCTTGCTATGGTCATAGGGACCTTGCTATGGTCGTCTTCACCCTATGGCCTCTGTTCTTACAAAGTAAGGATGCAAATGTCATTCAGAGGGTTGGATTTTTAAAAATTGAAAGGAAATTCACTATCCAAGAAATTTTTTCCTTTGGTTTCTGTCTGAGTCCTTTTGGGCTGCTGTAACAGAGTACTGTAGACTTACACACAACAGAAATTTATTTCTCACTGCTCTGGAGGCTGGGAAGTCCAAGATCTAGACTCTGGCTGATACACTGAGGGCCTGCTTCCTGGTTCACAGACAGCTGTCTTCTCATGGGGTCCTCACATGGTGAAAAGGGCAGGGGAGCTCACTGTTATTTGTTTTTTTTCCATAAGGACACTAATCCCATCATGGGGGCTCCACCCTCATAACCTGATCACCTCCAAAAGTCCCACCTCCAAATGCCATCATATCAGGGAATAGGTTTCAACATATGAATTTTGGGGGAGCCACAAATATTCAGTCTATAGCAAGTTCCTAGCATAAAATTTAGTATTTACTAAACATAAGTTTTAGTATTTTTGAAAAAGAAAAGATATACAATTCTAGATTTGTGAAAAGGACAGAAGAGACTTGAAAGGAAATCATCACTTTCAAACACTGTAGAACTTAGAATAGCGTAGTTGAGCTTTTGTGTGTAGTTATATGGTATCTGTGGGTCCAAAATGACATTTGCTTTCTCAGATTTTTGGAACTATTTTTTTGGTTTTATGTCTGGTTAGCTGAGGACATGGTGTAAAGAGATGTTTTTAAAAATAAAGATTCCATTGAATAGATGAGTATGTGGGCTCAGATATGTGCCTGATTCTAAATTTTTAATTAACTCTTAAAGGGGGTTCATCAAAATTGGGGATTACTGAAGCCTCAGCCTCCCATGGAAATTTAATCCTTTCACTCTTCTCAAGTGCTTTAAAGAGGGCTATTGCCCTCACAGTGGAACTCCACTTTGGAAAGTCTTGGCAGAATTACAGCTCTCAGGGCCCCAATGGAGGCCTCCAACATAATTTTAGACTTTAGTCCCTGGAGACGGAGCCCAAATCTTCTCCTGCAGGGCTCGCTGGAAGAGGCCTGCTCAGCTGCTGTGATGCTCTCTGTTTTCTCAGGACTTTTGCCAATTAATTCTGCCATACAGACCCCAGCTTGGTGTCATTACTTCGCAGATGCCCTGTGTCGGGTGGGTGTATACCCGTGTCTTTTAGGGCACTAGTTTTCAAATTGCTATGACTGGGAGATGTCAGAAATACATTTTATGATCCTGTATATATGTATTTCACAAGACAGTACACTTACCCTTGACTGTGATGTACTCCATTTTCCATTCCATTCCAAATTATACTAATAATCTGTTGTTATCTGTACTTTGAAAAGCAGTGTATTCGCCCTGCTTTCTAGCGTGGAAGGAGTACTCAGCCCCAGAGTCTCCAGAGGGTTTCTGTCTGTTCTCCAGCAGAAGTGGCCCTCCGATGACCTGCCATGACTTCCCCATGCCCACAGTCACTCTATTAGTGCTAATGCCATTCCAAAGTGGTCATAATGCTTCTAACTAGTATTTATTTATTGAACACTGTGTGCTAGATATGAAAGGTTTTTTTGTGTGTTTGAATTACCACCCATTTGCTTTACAATCATCTGTTAGGTGTGAGCGCTGTGATTGTATGTCTATTTTACAAATGAAAAGAGAGGTTCCTTATTCTGTGAAGGATGTAGCAGAGAAGGGACACTATGCTTAAAGCTGAATTATTCCAAAAGTATGGCTTTTTAACCTAATAACACCTCTCTTATGTAGTTCTAGATTTCCTAAAAATAGGTAAGAAAGTTATATAAATTATGACTGATGACATATAGAGTCGTCATTCTTTTTTCTTATATTTATTTTATTAAAAAAATTTTGGAGGGGGCTGCATCAGGTCTTAGTTGTGGCACGTGGGACCTTCGTTGAGGCATGTGAGATCTTTCGTTGCGGCACGGGCTCCTCCTTGTGGCATGCAGGCTGCTCTCTAGCTGCGGCGTGTGGGGTCCAGACGCGTGGGCTCTGTAGTTTGCGGCACACAGGCTCTAGTTGAGGCGGGTGAACTCAATAGTTGTGGCGCGCGGGCTTAGTAACCCTGTGGCATGTGGGATCTTAGTTCCCCGACCAGGGATTGAACCCACGTCCCCTGCATTGGAAGGTGGATTCTTTACCACTGGAGCACCAGGGAAGTCCTTCCTCATTCATTTTCTGTAAGTTAATAAATTTTATTTTCCAAGTTTGGGCCAGGACTAGAGTCTCACTGGTATTCATCTGATTTGCAAATCATAAGCTGAACTTTCATTAAAAACAAGAAAGTTTTGATAGTTTATCTTTGGTTTATGTTTACCAAAGGAATCAAGGCCATCTTCTTTCACATATTTTTTGATAATTAAAGCATATTTACTTAAATCATGGATAGATTTTTATACACAGGTAGTTATGTTTTGTTTGTGAGTTTAAAATGTTTACAGCTGTAATTTTAAAATATTAAAGTGATGGAAGCAAATTCGTTTTCAGAGAAAAATAACTTAGCCTTAGGAATGTGTCAACTTTGGACTTGATGTTTTAAAAGGCAAATTACAATTTTCAGTGGAGTAGCTAATAAACAGATCACACAAAGGCAATTCTAAGTTCTGTTTGTGTATAGAAGGGGCAAAAATCCCATAATATATGATGCCTAATTGTTTTGAGTTGGCTAGGATACCAACTGAACCCTAGGGTCCTGAACCTGTTTATGAAGGTCTAATGTTATTAGAGGTTATGAGTGTGCCCTGTCCATTGTTGGCTGCATCTGAAATTAGTCTACAAATTTACTTTCAAATATAAGCAAAACAGCAATTCAGATAGGCTTTGGCTTACACTGGTGTATCTGCAAGAACCAAATAAATAGGGTGTGTATTGAACATGTGGTAAAGCTCCTTCTGTTTATTGTGTTTTTGTGTCCTTCTTTGGGAGGTAGCCTCATTAATAACAGGGTTAATGCTAAACCCAGTGTTCAGTGAGTTCCTTAACTCATGCCATTGAAACATATTAGAATAAAACTTTGAATACTGTAGGTTAACTATCAAGGTTCTTTGGAGGGTAGCTAACCATATGAGGAATAAATATACTACATCTGATATTTTGGGTACACACTTATTGTTTCATACACACAGAGTTCTTGATGAATAATTTAGGAAATTACATAAGTGATAAGGTTATAAAACTTATAATTTTAAAAGTTTTTCAGCACCTATTAATTAGTTTTAATTTTACATTTGATTACAGAAAAACCAAATGAAAAACTGACAAGGAATTTCATGATAACATTGTTAAAGTACATCAAAAGTGTGATAACGAGTTATCATGAACTCCTCGTACCTGTTCATGGCCTACTGACCACACTGTTTCACCGTTTCCTTTAGTCACATGTCCTGGGAACATCAGCAGTGTCCCAGGATGGCAGCCAACTCGTCATTGGTCACTTCTTTATCATTTCATTCATTAACTCAAATATTTGTCACTGTGCTTGCTTTTTTTTTTTTGCGGTACGCGGGCCTCTCACTGTTGTGGCCTCTCCCGTTGCGGAGCACAGGCTCCGGACGCGCAGGCTCAGCAGCCATGGCTCAAGGGCCCAGGCCCTCCGTGGTATGTGGGATCTTCCCTGCATCAGCAGGCGGACTCTCAACCACTGCGCCACCAGGGAAGCCCATCACTGCGCATATTTTTAAGGTTACAAGTTAATAGGTAATAATTCGGCTTTGCAAAATATTTGACCACCGTCACCTTTGGCCAGCGATACCATGCCCTTTGATGGCTAAGCACATAGAGCTTCACAATCTGTTAACCATACAGTTTGCTGAGTTCATGTGTTTATATGAAATGAAAGAGGAAATGACACACGTTTTTGTTCCTTTATGAAAGAATTTTCTAATTAAGTTCGTACTGAAACACAAGCCTTGAAGGTCTTGTATACATTAGGGCAACTCTGCTTCCAACCATAAAAAACCCCACTTTTTTTAGACCTAATTATATATGTTTTTAGACCTAATTATATATAACCCCACTTTTTTTAGACCTAATTATAAATATATATATATATGTTTTTTTTTTTTTGGCATGGCTTAAATTACTGTATTGTAGTCAACCTTAGTGCTCTGCTTTTTTAAAAGATTATTTTCCTTATTAAAAAGTGGAATCAGCATCATTTTAATAACATTAAATAAAATCTTACATGCGTGTGAATAGGTAAATTGGTTTGACCATTGCTCACTAAAAAGTATCTTTCCTTCACCTCAGGGCCTTGTACTGATGGCTGCTTCCAGATTCTAGATAGGGCTCGAAGAACCTGTCCCTCCAGCTACCGGAATTTGAATTGGCTATTATTAGGGGGAAACTTATAAATTTCCAAGCCACTCAAACTTTGAATCCATCAGCCAAATCCAGAGCTGCTGCCATGGGAACCGGGGGGAAAGCCCTACAGATTTTCATCTTATTTCTTCTGTATCAGCTTGGTGGATTGGATGACTTGACAGTCATTCTTTTTCTCTACAGAAGAAGATGATTTAATAAGTAACACAATGTTTATCTTTTTTTATAATAAAAATTCCTCTCCAAGTTATATTCCATACTGCTGCTGGAATTCTGTATACAGAATGGGTACTGTGTCTGTCGCCTGCCTAATGGGTCTACATGGGCCAGCAGTGCTGTGAGGACAAAGTCTAGCTGCCTGGTGTACCATGCAAGGCCTTCACCTGCAGGATCTGGCCCTGAAACTCGCCTCTGCAGTTACTTCGCCCCACGGCCCTTGTGGTCATTCTGGGCCCCGTCATAGGGAACTATTATTGATGCGTCCTGGTTGCAGATTGGATCACGTTGCCATATCTTTGCAGGTGCTGATCTGTCTCTCCAGAACCTACTAGCCCCCTCCGTCCACCTTGCAACTCTAGGAAGTTGGAAGTCACTTTTCCATGCTAGCTTTGCAGTTCTGCCAGACTGGCCTGTGTCTTTTTTTTTTTTTTTTTTTTTTTTTTGGCGGTACGCGGCCTTCTCACTGTTGTGGCCTCGGAGCACAGGCTCCGGACGCGCAGGCTCAGCGGCCATGGCTCACGGGCCTAGCCGCTCCGCGGCATGTGGGATCTTCCCGGACCGGGGCATGAACGCTGTCCCCTGCATCGGCAGGCGGACTCTCAACCACTGCGCCACCAGGGAAGCCCGGCCTGTGTCTTATTCACATATTTATCTCCTGTGCCAAGCACAGCACACTCAGTACTATCTGAAATCAATGATGGATTTCACTCACTCATTCTCTTTATTCAGGAGATTAGAAAATTGGAGCGATTTACCCAATATTAAAATTTTTTTCAAAGGTAATTATTTGTAGACGAGAGATTAGAAGCCCTCTGTGTTTTATATTTATGTACGTGTTAGGGGCTTAGATGTGTTGTTTAGCTTAATTATCTTATCAACCAGTGGGGTAAATTTTATATATATTTGAAAGGGATTGAGTAAACAGATTCGGAAAAGCTAAAGAGTTTGCACAAGCACCTAGCTAGTATTTGAAAGATTCCATATTTTATCAAAAGGCTACATGCCATCTCTCTAAGGCTAGCGTATGTATACACTGTTCTGGACTTTAAAGAAATGATTCATTTTGATTTTTAAAAGTTTATTATGTAGTCATATTATCTCCCCCTATTATTCTGTTTAAGTTTTATCTCATATATCCACTTGAGGACAGTGTATAATTAAGCAAACAGTCATGGATATCATGGTCCATTTTTCTCTGAATGATAGCAGTCTTCAAAATAAAAAAAAACCAATTGTACAGTTTTAAAAGCATAGCATCTGGATATTTCCTCTAGAATAACAATGTATGACCTTTTAACAATCTCATTTTATTAAACGTTTCCCTGTTTTTCTTTAAATGTGAACCCTTGTGCTGTCGGTCTGAGCAGTTCTAAGTGTTTAAACAGTGCAGTTAACTGTAGACTTCATCTCTTTTCCTGTAAAAATACTCTACTTAAGGTAAATTTTCATGTTTTTCATTTTCCATACTATTTTCAGTTCAACTTAAGGAGAATGTTGACACCATCTTGCATATTTTCTATACTCCCAAATATTTCTGAAATGGTAAACATATGCATTTTGTAATCAGGATCTGTGAGTTGTAGGTCATAAACTGTATCTGAGATGTAGCCCCTTCACCTTCCTTCAAATACTGAAGATAATAACAGTCCTTATTTTGCAAACCTGTTAGGGTGAATATACGAGTTAATATTTATAAACTGCTTAGAACAATGCCCGCCCATAGTAAATGTTCATTATGATGATTGAGGGTTCTTTTTTTTTTTTTTTGGAGGTATGAGGGCCTCTCACTGTTGTGGCCTCTCCCGTTGCGGAGCACAGGCTCCGGACGCGCAGGCTCAGCGGCCATGGCTCACGGGCCCAGCCGCTCCGCGGCACGTGGGATCTTCCCAGACCAGGGCACGAACCCGTGTCCCCTGCATCGGCAGGCGGACTCTCAACCACTGCGCCACCAGGGAAGCCCAATTGAGGGTTCTTTAACTTCTACACCTTCCTTTTCATCCTTGATTTTCAGAAATCAAGTTAATTTGTATTTAATAGGTTAGGGTAGATAAGTCCATTCTTATAAAACAAATATTTGGGTTGAGTTCCTCATTCCTCTCTCTCCTCAGTGTATTTCCACTTAATCTTGACCTCCTTTTGAAGAAGAAAATTAATGTTAATTTTGAGTCTTACTCTCTTCCACCTCTTGTCTTCTTGGAGTCACTGCTGGCTGATATTAGTTTTTGTACTCAGTGTATTAATTGAGCAGGGGCAGCTGCTTTAGTCATTCTAGGTACTTTGTAAATATTGGTTAAATGAATCAATGGCTGGGCAGTAATGTGCTGGGTTTCTGGCTTCTCGACCTTCAGAGGTCAGTTTTCTCATACTTCATAGTCTGAAACATAAATATTAAAGGAGAAGTCTCTCCCTCCTGCTTCCCCAAATAGAAAAGTCCTTATTATCTGCGTCACAGCTATGGTGGTCTCCTGATAAAGTGGACCTAAAGATTTTAGAATCTAAACCCCAGGCAGTTTTTAAAATAACTCATATTTGTATCTAATACTGTTTTCAAATAACTGTCTTAAAATTTCAGAACCAACCCAGTGAGTAGGCAGTGTGTACTCCATAATACTGAAACTGAAAAGCATAGCAACTCGCCTAAGGTACTGCACTGCACAGCCCTTTAGTGGCTGAACCGGGATTTGGACTGCATTCAAGTTTGAATCCAGTTCCGGGGCTAGATTTCCCCACCGTTAACCACCCTCCTCTGAACTACAACCAATTACTTTATTTTTTAAATGAGTCATCCTTTAATCATTATTGGTCAGTGAGGTTGAAGAGACCTAAGAGATAAGGAGGAAATGAATGCAGTGATTTAATCCTAAATCATTGTCGTCCTGTCTTTCAAATATGGTAATATTGGAGTAGTAAATGTAGATGATAATAATGAGTAAATATGATAGTGGATCAAAGTACTTAACCCGTTGAACTTGGAAGAGAAGGTGGAAGAACTTTTCAGAAATATTCCTTTGGCTGAAGTTTAGAAAAACAAGTTTTTCGTGTATTTGTTTTAAAACCGAGAATTAGAACATGTAAAGACGGACACTCACGAAATTTGGGAACACATGCTTGGCCTGGGTTCTGAAAACCAGGAGAAGGGGGTGTATGTTTACCCCTTGACAGCGGTTTTTTATTGTAATAAGATCAGTTCGCAGCATATCCAGGCATTTTGAATGAAAATTGAGTTTGACTGAAGAAAATCATGTCCTTCCAAATGAAAGTGAGCAGATGTACAAAACGAACCTTAAAATTAATCTTGGATTTACTCCTGCTTGTGATGCACGTGATCGTGTGAATGCATCAATTCACAGTCATGTTGAAAATGACAAGGGCAAAGGGAAAGCTGCTGCAGATTTAAAGTTTAAAAAAATCATTACAGACATAATTGGGGGGTTTCCACTGTATTGAACAACTGTCTTGAGGAGACAATTGCCTTTCTGCTTGAAGTCTGCAAAGAAGATATTCCTCTTTTTAAAGTCGTTTTACCTTTAACTTATTATGACGTCCTTTTTAAAACTGAGAAATCTTTGAATTGAATACAAGTTGTATCTCCCTGCCTCTTCTCTAACTGAATGCTGTCTATTATTTTAATCATGTTAATCTACTACTTAGTGGAAAACGCTGCTCTGTGGCTGCGGAGAACAAAAGTGCTTTCTGTTTCTCCTTCTTTAGTGAACCGGCCTTCACATGGTGCAGAACAGTCAGGGCTTTAATCCGAGCTGATCAATACATTCCGAACCCTTTATTTAGTGAGATCAATACAGTGTAATGAAGTCTGCGTTCCAGCTTCTTTCCAAACATTCCGGCCGGGCCAGGGAGGTGTCTGTTTTTCTGTTCTAAAGCACAATCAAAATTATGGTGGAGGTTTTTTCTTATTATTCTGGACTGGGCAGCGCTTTTGAGCGCCCTCCGGACAAGCTCCACCAAGCGCACTCCCCAGTCCATCCAAAGACGTGTCTCCTATAATAATGAAGGCGTCAAGAGAAATCATGTGATTCCAGAGAGAAAAATTAGTGTCAGCAAAATACTGCTTCAGTAATATCTGTGACTTAATCATGTAAGATGACTGCTGCTAAATGGCTTGGAATAAAATACTTTTTATGAAAGTATGCCCACAGATTAGCTGCGTGCTTGTGAAAAGTCTGTGGATTCTCAGAGAGGTGATCTGTCCACTGTAATTTTTGTATAGATTCATTTGCAGCAGGAATACAACAAATTGGAATCTATCGTACTTTCTTTTGAGTTTCTGTGTTTTGTTCAGGCTTTGCTCTTAGTGAGCCTTTTAAGCAGTTTTCATCTTAACTTTAAAACTATTTTTATATTTGGAACAGTGTTTTAGGGCATTTGGGATATCCGTTTTATAACTTTTGCATCAAGATATGCAGGCAGAACTGAAGCCTGAACATTGGTCCCTTATATAAAGTGCTAAGACACAATTTGTCATCTTGTTGGCTGTTTATATCTTCATATATTGTTTACAAACTTTCAGCATGACCTAACAATGTTCTGAGACTGTTCTTGCTTGGCATAGTCTATCTCAATAAAGGTATTTATTTATTGGAAATTTATTGGAAATTACTTGTTTTTCATATGGCAGCTAAGTCATTAATATGAGACCCACTGGAGATTTTTTTATTTTCTAGTTTCTGTTATACGAAATGTTGTAAGCTAATGTTTATATTCTTAGGCAAACATGAAGCACATACATGACTTCGAGTGTGCTAAGAGAGTTGTGTGTAAGAACGTTTGGAGGAATCACCTTATAGGATGTTGAGTCAAAACTGCTTATTTCTCAGTGTTTTATTTTTATTTTTATTTTTTTTGGCCCCGCCGATCAGCCTGTTCCCGGGGATCTAAGTTCCCTGGGCTGTCGGCAGTGAAAGCGCAGAGTCCTTACCACTGGACCGCCAGGGAAGTCCCCTCAGTGTTTTATAATTAGAAATCTTCATATTGACAATTTCTCCTTAACCATATTTTATAAGATCGAAGAAAAGACTAGAATTTTAGACTCGCAAGGAATTTTGCACATGGCCTAGGCGAGCCCTGCCCCCCTTCCATGGGGTCCGTGAATTAAAACAGTAAACCACAAATTAGCTAACTTAATTTATGCTGACTTTGCTCACAGAGTAAAATGAGACTGTGAACATACTCAATAATAAGAGCCAGGGTGAGGATGAATAGGAAATAAAAAACCTACTTGGAGAAAAGGCAGCACCTTTGAGCACCTGCTGTGCACGAATACTGTACCTCAGGGGTCCCTAACCCCCGGGGCCGCGGACCACTACCGGTCCGTGGCCTGTTAGGAACTGGGCCGCACAGCAGGAGGTGAGTGGCGGGCAAAGCTTCACCTGCCGCTCCCCCTCGCTCCCCATCGCTCGCACTACCGCCTGAACCAACCCCACCACCACCACCACAACCCGTCTGTGGAAAAATTGTCTTCCACGAAACCGGTCCCCGGTGCCAAAAGGTTGGGGACCGCTGCTGTAGCGCATATGTGGGCAGAAACAGTTTTGCTTTCTCTGAGCTTTTCATCAAATAGTGGAGCTGAGCACAACGGCAGACAGTTGAAATGTTAGGGGATCCATGAAGGAGTGATTCCTTGTGTGTGTGGTGGTTGGGAAAGGCTTCCTGCAGACATGGCCTTGGAGCCTGTCCTTAAAACAGAAGCATGAATTTGATGAAACTGACTGGGATTTTCTGCTTGGCAGTTGTTGGGTAGCGGGTACCGGGAGGAGAAGGGAGCCTAGCCTAAGACTTTCAAGATGTGTGAATAAGTATTAGCAACTAGAAGACTGCCGGTACCTCTGACGAAAATAAGGAAGCACCAAGACCAAATTTCAAGGGTGAGCAGGGAAGACCACCCTCCTTTTCTAGCACCTGTGGTTCTGCTGAGCAAAGGATGTGTGGTTCCGTTGAACCTTTCATGGTTCATCACACCAGTGTGAGTGTGGTTTTAGTTTATGGCACGACAGTGACCTTGTTTTTCTTGGTAACCCTAATCCTGGGCACACAGTCAATACTCAGTAGATTTCTGTTGGATTAATGAAAGAGGATAAAGAATTCTGATCATTGGAAAGATAACTGAGGGGAGGACATCCAGTAGTGTGGCTTGGGTTTACTTGGAGCTGGGGGAGAGGTTTGAGAACCTAATCTAGCTAGTTAGTTACAGTTGGTGCTTTAAAGCCTAGAATCTAGAGAAGAGTATGCCTTGGACTGCCTCGTGGGATCCAGACGTGGAGCTGAAGGAGGTTAGGAGAGAAACCAGTACAGTGTAAACGAAGGACAAAGAAAAATCTCAAGAATGAAGGAATGACCAAGGAGTTAAAATACTGCAGGGAGGCCAAGAAAAATGAGACATAATGAAAAGGTTGCATTTGGTGAATGGGCAGCCTTTGAGGCCCTTGAGAGTAGTTTAAATTGAGCGGTTAAGAGGAAAATATGTGTTTCTTTAAGAAAACATTCCCATGCTTTCACATGTTATTTGTAATGTGCTGGACAATTTAGTTTATTTAAGTGTTTTCTATTGACCCTTCACCCCTGGGTAACCAGCAGGCTGAGGGTTTCTTGTGGTCATTTTAGTTGATTGAAAGCTGGTTACTGCGTAAAACATATTCTAAGTACTGGATACTTTTGTGAAACTGCACAGAAGAATAACATTAGTGTTTCACTGTGGTTTCCATGGATTTCTCTGTTTGTCCTTGACTTGTAATGAGCCTGTTAACGGTAAGCTGTCCCAGTGCCTGTGGATAGAGTCAAATTCCATGAGTAACAGCTTACACCTGTGGCCAAAGGGACTTTCTCTTGAGAAGGGCTGAAACCCTTGCCAAACAATTTAATTTTCGAATCAGGAAATTGTTATCAAAGGAAATAAAAACAAGAAGACAACTTTTGATAGGATGGGTGACGTCTGTGTCTAGGGATGACCATTCTATGTTGTGTCTTTATTTCTTCAGCACTGTTGTTTCACTCTTAGGTTTACAATTTAGGACAGGATAGATGGGGTCGATGGAGTACCATAGGTTTTCTGTCTGACTCGGGCATAAATCATGCCTTCCTTTTATATCTATCACTTTTATAGTACTGCTCATCTGTCTTCTTTCTTACGGTCATGTCTTTTCAGTACACACAGGCTGTCTAGCTATGTCCTGTTGGATGCAATATCAATTTTGGTCATAGACAAGCATGTACTTGTTTTATACCTATGACTATGTAACAGCAAAAACTTTCTGGAGAAGACTAAGTAATGTATACAAGTTATGTATCAAAATCTGTATCTTTTCTGTGATGGAATATCCTGGCATTTCTTTGCTCAAGTTCTTGACTAGTCATATTTGAAAGCGTCTACTCCAGACAAAAGCATTAGGGAGAGGAAGTTTAAGAAATATGTTAGGGCTGTCAGCAAAATATTCCATCCGAAAATGACTGGGGCCCATACACACATATATGTATAAGACACAGGTGTATGATACATACATATATGTGTGTCTGTGTGTATCGTTTCAATCGTGTGTGTGTGTGTGTGTGTGTGTGTAATATAATTTAGACAGAATACTTAAGGATAATTAAAAAGTGTGGGTTTTGTTCACTTGGTTTATGAATTATGTAAGATACAAATTTGGCTGTGTGAAACAGGAGCTAGAAATAACAATAACTTAAAAGGAAGGAAGTTTACTTCCCTCACATGTAGCCATTTGGAAGTTGCCACTGGACATTCAGGGGAGGCAGGGTGACTTTGCTTCATAAAGTCACCCAGAGATCCCGGCTCCTTTGTCACTGTTTTGCCTTCCAAAGTGTCGCCCTCATTTGCACAGCCCAAGATGGCTCATAGTCAAGTTTACAGGCCAAGCAGCAGAAAGGGAGAGAATACCCCTTTTGTTTCAAGGCATGGTCTGGGAGTTGCACACATCACTGACCCTCACATCCTGTTGGCCAGAGGTTTCATAGGAAGCACAACCACCTGAAGGAAGGCAGGGAAATAACTTTATTCTGAGCTGCTGTGCGCCCAACTAAAAATTCTGTTACTTTGGAAGAAGGTAAGAATAAAAATCGGATTACAGTTTCTGTCCTAGGGCACAATAGAGTTTGTGTATCTAAATTGCAGTAATGTCATTCTCTATATTTGCATGATTATAGATCATTTATTGAATGTCTGCTCAATATTGGTCAATATTAAGGCATTATTGAATGCTTTATGAATGATGCATAAGACATCTCCTTCAACTGGAAAACGTGATGATCTCAAATTCCAGAACTTTGATCTGCGGAATTTGGTTGTGTGGTGGGTGGCACTGAATTGCTGCTGGAGGCCCATTTGTTTCCCAGCAGGTTAGCGTTGGCCTGTGTCCGATGACTTCTTGAATGCTGTTCTGTTCATTCATTTATTTCAGTCCTTTGTTAAGCTCCTCTAAGTGGAGGTCCTGTACCAGGTACTACATGAGATAGAAAGTGAATGGGACATAGGCTTTAGCATTAAGGTGTTTACAGTTGTCTCCACATCCCTGTGAAAAACTGGCCTTGACGATCATGGCTGTATCTGGTGAACATCACAGGCATAATTGCCCCAAAAGTCTCTTCTTCCTCATTCCATTCACTCAGAGTCTGCTCTGTACCATATTCCCTGAACACAATCCACTTTAGACCTGGTTGCTATCATGGGAAATATTTTTTTGAAGGTTCAGGTTCTTTCTGTTCCTTGGATTCGTTTTTGGTTTTGAATTTTCTAATATATTACGAAGTTGCCCCCACTGTAGTCAATTGGTCATGTCGGGGAGCAAGGAAAATAACTTTATTTATGTCTGTTTAATTAGTGAATTTTCAGGATTCGAAAAGTGCTTTTTTTTAGCATAACAAATATACTTTTAGCTAGTAGTTATGCATATTCTTCTCCTTTCTTGAGCAATTCAGATATTAAAATTTCCCATTTAATCGCACTATAACTTCTGGATATTTTAGAATGAACAATCTTAAGAAATTAGAGGCAATTTTAATACAAATTGATGGAATGCATCAATAACCATCCAGGTATACTGGCTAAGCCTCTCTTAGGTGCACTTGGGTTTGATTCTTAAAATCCCATACACAGCAAAACCTGGAATGACCTTCATATTGCTTGCGTCCTGAAATTAGCACACACACACTCATCAGACCCAAAATGTATTATGAAACAATAACATACTCAGCCATAGAAAGAACTAAATAATGCCATTTGCAGCAACACGGATGGACCTAGAGGGAAGTGAAGGAAGTCAAAGGAAGACAAGTATCATATGATATTAGTTATATGTGGAATCTAAAAAATGATACAAGTGAACTTACTTACAAAACAGAAATAGACTCACAGACATAGAAAACAAACTTATGGTTACCATAGGGGGAGCGGGGAAGGGATAATTTATGTTTAAAAAAAATAACAAAAAACTGGTCACCTAGTTTTATCTTTGTTTTTGTTATTCTCTTTAATGAGAACTTTGGACCTTGTTCTTTTTAGCAGTATTCTTTTGAAATTGTTTGATTATTTTCTTTGATTATATTACAACAGTGAGGACCAATAGTGATGTTACTAAAAGTCTTATATAGTAGAACATGGAACACTGCTTGGCTGTAAAAATGCATCAGTACATTTGTGGCAAAATCAGCACTTGTTCCTAATTCTTTTTTGCCTATTTGCACTTCTGTCCTTTCATTTCTCACTCTTCTTTCAAACTCAGTCTATTCTCTGTCCTTTCGTGTGGATATAAGTGGATATTAATTATCATATAGACAAATCTTGAAAGATTCTGCTTTACAGTATGGATAGAATCATATCATGGGGAAAAAACAAAACTCAACGGGGGCAAACAGAAAAGGAAAATGTCTCTATTGCCCTATACTTGGCAGAGGGCAGAGAAGATTTAAATTAAAATGGAGATATCACATCACTAATCTTTGTTTTGATTTTTAATAAATTAAGTCAGATCAAACACTTAGGTTGGGGTATGTGAAAACTCTTAATTTTTCCCCAGGACTGTACATAGTATTTAGATGACAGGCAGCCTAAGCTATTAGCTAGAGCAACAGTCTAGGAGTCAGGAAATTTGGGCTTCAGGGCCAGCCTGTTTTCTTATTTGTAAACTGCAGGGCGTGCACTATGTGATCACTAAGATTTCTCTCAGGTCTGTGATTTTCATTTTACTGGTTACTTTTATCTTAAAATTAACATAAAATAAAACAATAAGTCAGCAGTTTTTAAAGCCACTTTCTGCAAAGCAGGATTTGTGCATAGATCTGTGCAATCCATCTTACTTTAAAGATACACACTTTTCTTGATAGCTTAAATTCTTCCTTAATAAAATTTGTGACCTAGTGATGTTAAGCTCTGGTCCCTGGGGATAGCATGCAGCCTCTTCCTACTGTGATCAAGGAGCACTTACATAAAATCTCTTTGAACTAGTTTACAAGTGAAGCTGTGGGTGTGCATCTGGTGTGGGCAGCCGTGCCAGGTGTGCATCCTTTACAGACGAGAGGATGCCCAGCCTGCTGGTTGTCTGATCTGCTGGTTGTGAACATTTGGCCCTGTTGTATATTTTTTCCTTTATCCGTATTCCCCTTGGATCACATGTCTGGCCATATGGATTTAGTTCACTTAATTTGAGGTTGGTATTTCCAGTCCCAATCTTATTTAGAACAGTTTGGTTTTCACAAGTAGGTGTGGCTTTCTGTTCATGTGTCATTGCTTCCCCTTTGTGTAGTAAGAATCAATTTTAATTTAAAGGGAATATTCAATATCAGTATGAAGAAAAATGAGTAAGATAAACAAGCCAGTCTTCAAACTTCAGAAGTTAGAAGATTTGTTTCAAACACATTGTAATTTGTGAGGGAGGGAGAGGGAGAGTACAAAAACCAGATTGGGGACACAGTTGTGGGAGATGTAGCTGTTTAATGAACCCTATCCCACCTACAATATTTAAGTAATCTAGCTTTTAAAAAGATGAAATACTGATTCTTCCCACTTCATTCCTAAGACAGGTACTTACTACATAAAACAAGCAGCTATTCCTTTGGAGTATGCCTGTGTGAACTTTTTCAGTTCCCTTTAGTAAGGGCTGGTTCAGTTTCAGGAAGTCAGGAGTTCAGACTTCTAGTGGTTCAAACATCGAATGTCGATTGTGTCACACTGATTCGGAGCTCAGGATCAAAGGCCAATAGGGAAATAGCTTGAAAACTATTAACAAATGAAAGAGTTGTTTGGAAAAGTGTGAAACACATAGTCTTTGCTCTTGACTGGTCTTAGAGAGAAACCTTGAATGTCAATGACCTTTGGTATCATCTTGTTTAATCCTCTGGCCTTTTGGGAGTTCTTTCTAAAATAGGCACATGTGGGCTTCCCTGGTGGCGCAGTGGTTGAGGGTCCGCCTGCCGATGCAGGGGACACGGGTTCGTGCCCCGGTCCGGGAAGATCCCACATGCCGTAGAGCGGCTGGGCCCGTGGGCCGTGGCCGCTGAGCCTGCGCGTCCGGAGCCTGTGCTCCGCAGCGGGAGAGGCCACAGCAGGGAGAGGCCCGCGTACAGCAAAAAATAAAATAAAATAAAATAGGCACATGCGTGGTCATTCACTCTCCATGTAAAATCTTACAGTGATAAGGAACCCACTTCCTACTGAAATAGTTATTTTTCTGAGAAGCTTTGTATTAAGCTAAAATCCGTGTGGTGTGATCCAAAATGGTTCATAAAAGGGTGTTCGAAATGTACATAGAGTTTGATCAGAAAACAAGTTAAAGCAATTAGTAAAATTTAAAACATCATGCAGGATTTCCCTGGTGCGTAGTGGTTACAAATCCTCCTGCCAATGCAGGGTACACAGGTTCAATCCCTGGTCCGGGAAGATCCCATGTGCCGCGGAGCAGCTAAGCCTGTGGCCCCAACTGCTGAGCCTGTGCTCTAGAGCCTGTGAGCCATAACTACTGAGCCCACATGCCACAACTACTGAAGCTCACGAGCTTAAAGCCCGTGCTCCGCAACAAGAGAAGCCACCACAATGAGAAGCCCGCGCACAGCAATTAAGACCCACTGCAGCCAAAAATAAATAAATAAATAAATAAATAAAAATAAAACCACCATATTAAAAAAAAAATTATGCAAATGTATCATCTGTTATCGCCTTCATTCTTATAGATGCTCAGGCTTCAAAGTTATCTAGTCTGAAAATTCTTTGATTATTAAACTCTGTCAACTAGTGGTCTCTCCCTAACAAGTTGTCCGTTTTAGCTTAGCAATTCCAGGTCATTTGGATTAAAAAAATAAGTAAAATTTCAAAAAAAAAATTGCCTAGTGAAGGCTTTCGCCCCAGTTTCTCAACCTCAGCACTGTTCACGTTTTGGACCAAATAATTCTTTGATGTGTGCAACTGTCCTGGGCATTGTACCGTGTTTTGCAGCATCCCTGACCCCTACCCATTAGATGCCTCAGTATTTTGGTGACAATCAAAAATACCTCTAAAACCGGCCATGTTACCTGGAGGGCAGAATCACCCAGAGTTGAGAGTCATTGCATTAAACAATTATTACCATCATTTAACACCCGAAATGTCGGAATGAAGGATAAGGCTTCTCAAGGAAGGACAGTGTGGGAAACTTAAGCTGACCTAATAAAAATGCAGTATTAAAATTTTATGAGATTTATGTAGTTTACTTGTTTTCCGGATACATGTTTGACAGATCTGGACCAGATCATAGAAGGTGAAGTGGAGTTCAGATGCACCACTTGTTCCATCACTGAAAAAAATCATTGTAAAAATTCTAACTCACATAGGCATGTTTGTATAAATGGAGGTAATAATTTTAACATCTGTTACGTGATTTTGGAGTATTCTAGGCAAACTGGAAATGGCCAGTACAGTTGTTGTGGTGGTTCTGGTGTGGTTCTGATGAGGGTCCTGTTGACCTTCATGATTGGGTAGCCAGGGGCCCTGACATCAGGAAATTCCCTGAGAAAGATATGGGGACCAGTGGGAAGTTTTGTCACCAGCCAGTAGGAAACACTGGCCTGTGTTTGAGAATCCTTAGGGGTTGACTCATTTGATTTCCTCTTCCAGTCACAAATGGGTGCTACCCAGAAGAGCATGGTGATTCATGCTGGGGACATTCCTGCATCTTCCAGTTTGGAAGGTTTGAAGAATGAGGCAGGAATGAAAGTGATATGACTCATGCCCCCTTGTGGAAGTCATCACTGTGGCACCTGTGGGTAGGGGACTCTTTGTCAGGAATATCTCCCATAAAATCCTTCAGCCACCGCTACAGCCAGGAGGCAGCACTCTAGGTAAACCCAGTTCTTTCCAGGGTATCACTTTGGTTCCCAGCCTTCAAGTAAAGGCTGAAGACACCTGGCACTCCAGGGTTCTTAACTCATTGAGTTTCAATTGGCAAGATACATCTTCCAGGAGTGAGAATGGACCTACTCCTTTGACATCACTGAGTCACCGCTTAGGACCTCCTGGTTATTATTAGGGATTTGTCATACCCCTCTGGTGGGTTGGGCAGGAAAATGATTGAGAACTGGGGGAGCCTAAAAAATTTTTGACAGACGGAAGCTAAACCTTAATACTGTTTCTTGTAAAATATTTTTCCAATATTTGTTTCCATTATGAAGGCAGCCTACAATTTAGATAGAGGGTATTACAATGTTTTTTTTTTAGAAGATGGACAGGTTGAGCCAAAGTTTACAATGTGCCTGAGGTTATGGCATATTAATAACTGATTCAAGGCCTCACAATTTTAGATGGCCCATAACTAAAACCTCTCATGACATAGTAACCTTAGGTATTTTACTGACATCAGATTTAGATGATGATAACATTGATCTACAGCTTTAATGTGAGTCATTTTTCAAAACCCTCTTTGACAGCTACATGGCATAGAAAGAAGAGGAAAAGAATACAATTTAAATGAAACGAAAGCGGATTTTATTGCTCATCAGTTGTCAGTTAAATTTAGAAATAAATTCAAATAAAAACTTAAGTAATCCAGATATGAAGAACTTAATTGATTATTTTTTTTCTTATTCATCACGTTTCTGTATTAATTGTATGTTGGAGGATCAGTTAGAAAAATAATTAGTAGTGCGGGCATATAGGCCTGGGTTAAATTGGAAATATTTTAGGACCGGTTCTCTCTTTTTTTTTTTTTTTTGCGGTACGCGGGCCTCTCACTGTTGTGGCCTCTCCCATTGCGGAGCACAGGCTCCGGACGCGCAGCCTCAGCGGCCATGGCTCACGGGCCCAGCCGCTCCGTGGCATGTGTGAGATGTTCCCGGACTGGGGCACGAACCCGTGTCCCCTGCATCGGCAGGCGGACTCTCAACCACTGCGCCACCAGGGAAGCCCAGGACCGGTTCTCTTGTCCCACTTAACGTCTTAATTGTTGGAGTGGAGGATGACACTACCAAATACCATGGAACCTGATTTCTTTCCAAATGACTGCTCATGTTTTACATTGCCTTTTTCCTTTGTCCTTTTCAAGATACTGTCAATTTTCCTTAGTTTTTTTAAAAGGTAAATGCACATCTTCATTATGCCTCCTTAGAATTTGTATAAATCACTCAGTCTCTTGTGGAAGGTAACTTTATATACACTAGGAATCATGAAAAGCTTGATGGAATGTATAGCAGTAGTATTCCATGTTCCCTGTCCTTTTTTCCGAGCTAATCCTAAGTTATTTTTTAAAATCATGCTCATTTTACACAGTATTCTGAGGAAGAAGATCTGTATAAATGCCTACAGTAGGGATGTTTCAGTCCCAATTGCTATGAAGTTCTCTCTGATGTCTAAGTTTAAATCGTTCATGTTTCATGTATGCCTAATCTATCTCTATCTTGCCTTCCCTTCTCAGGCAGCAGAGAATTTTGTGCCACATCTTTGGTGAACATATGCCTTTTTTTCATCTTGTTTTTTTTTCTTCTCCTGGCTTACAACAGTATTTTGACACTTCTGAATTTCAGACAATCAACTATGTGTGTATTTAAACGTTCTGTTTAATATGGTGGCCAGCAGCCCAGATGTGGCTACTGGACATTGTAATGTGGCTACTTTTTTGAAGACTGAGTACAAAAAAAGGAATATAAAACGTCTCCTTTTTTGATTACATATTAAAATGATAGTATTTTGGATATGTTGGGTTAAATAAAATCTATTAAAATTAATTTCACTTGTTTCTTTTATACCTTTTTTTTTTTTTTTTTTTTTTTTCGCGGTACGTGGGCCTCTCACTGTTGTGGCCTCTCCCGTTGCGGAGCACAGGCTCAGCGGCCATGGCTCACGGGCCCAGCCGCTCCGCGGCATGTGGGATCTTCCCGGACTGGGGCACGAACCCGTGTCCCCTGCATCGGCAGGCGAACTCCCAACCACTGCACCACCAGGGAAGCCCCATATACCTTCTTTTTTTTTAAACTGACTACTGGAAGCTGTAAAATTACACATGCAACTCATATAATATTCCCACTGGGCAGCGCTGCTCCAGAATCTATTTAGTTTATTTGCACCTTAGAACCCAGATTCAGTATTTTACTCAGGGTCTGATAAATGTAGATGGTGTGGAAAGAATATTTACTGTCTTCATATTCTGTGAATGCTTCCCTATACTTTTAACCACTCCTCTAGTATTCTTAAATTTTAGCAAAACAGACAAATATATTTAAAATAAAATTTTTTCTTGTTCCACAGATTTGGCCCCCTTGATTTCCTTCCCTGTGTTGTCTCTATGCCTTTGACTTGCTTCCTTAAAAGAATTAGTGGACACCCTTTCAATGGCTGGGCCTTGTTTGCTTGCCAGCCTGCAGAGATAAGGGGTCTTAGACTGCACTTTGATCTGCTTGTTTGTGTTTGTAAATCTGCTACTTGAATGTGGGCTGAGATCCTCAGGAAGTTTTTTTGTTCTTCTTTTAAAATAAATTTTGAGGGACTTCCCTGGTGGCGCAGTGGTTAGGAACCTGCCTGCCAGGTTAGGAACAAGCCTGGACACGGGTTCGAGCCCTGGTCTGGGAAGGTCCCCCATGCCGTGGAGCAACTAAGCCTGTACGCCACAACTACTGAGACTGCGCTCTAGAGCCCACGAGCCACAACTACTGAGACTATGTGCCTCAACTACTGAAGCCCGCGCGCCTAGAGCCCATGCTCTGCAACAAGAGAAGCCACTGCAGTGAGAAGCCCGTGCACCACAACGAAGAGCAGCCCCTGCTCGCCGGAACTAGAGAAAGCCCACGCGCAGCAACGAAGACCCCAGGCAGCCAAAAATAAATAAATAAATAAATAAATGTATAAAATAGATAAATAAATAAATTAAATTAATTTTGAGTGACCAATTAGAGGACATTTATAAGAAGTCACATACATGATTTCTTATAAAAGATGACCAAGTAAGCAATAGAATGTAGTCTTAAGAAACTTCCTTTTTTTTTTCAAACCAGCCTGGTAATTTCTTTTAAGAGCCTTTGAAGCTTTCGCGAAATTCTACATGAACTTCATAGCCTTTTGTTGAATCTGTCACCTCGGTGCCTCCTTCAAAGGAATTTCGGTGTGGCCTTTTCACTGGCCATTTGGTGTCCTCTCTACTGAGAGCAGCCTGGAATGCCTTGCTGCTCATTAAGAGCCTGGTGTGGAATTCTGCGGGCAGAGACATCACTAACCCATCTGAGGACGGGAGTGCAGCAAGTCAGAAGGTTTTATTTTGGATCAGTGAATTTGTCTGTGGCTGTAGAGCTGAAACATGAAACAAACCAGCCCTGGAGACATAGCGTCTTGCATTTGTAGTGGAAGAGATTTAATGAGTGGTCGGGTAGTAACACAGACATGATTCATGCTCTATCTCCTGATGACGAAAGACTCCAAATACGTTCAGTGTACTGATAGTGCATTTCTTAAATGCTAAATATATCTAACTCTTATCCACTAACTGTTTGTCAGGGTCATTGTCTGCTGCCCTTAAATGTTAAGGTCAAACTGTCTTTCTAGTTTTGTAGATATAAAACTCTATCTCTGTGACAGAAGCGAGGAAAGAAAATATATACAAAAATAAGTGTACACTTGTATAACGTGGTTAGCTTAAAATTTTGAAAGCAATCACTGTAATGCCCTTAAGCTATTTAAAATTGTGATTCTTGTTGTTTACTTTATTCTTGTTATCTACTCTTCCTGAGTTTGGAACTGAATCACAGAACTTTAGATCGGGGCGGGAAAGACTTTAGAGATTGTCTGTTTCAAGCTCTTAATCTTTCCAAGTTGCATATTAGTAAACGCGGTTTGAAGAAGGTAAACGCCTTCTTTCAAGTCTCCCTGCTAATGAACAGCATAGGTTAAACCAAACTTTGAATTTCTGACACTTCCGTTTAGTGTTCCTTCTGCCGGCATTTGACTCTTCTCACTCAGAAAGTTTCAGGCAGATCCAGACATCTGTGTTTTTAATTTCAAAGAAGCAACACCTGCCTCTCTGATCCTCAGTTACTTCATTTATAAAATGATAGGTCTTGGTTAGAAGATTCCTAAGATGTTTTTGCGCTCCCACAAATCATAGCACAAGAGTTATTTCTTTTTTTGACGTGGACAGTGTCATTACCTCAAATGCATATGTTTCCAATCTTTAAAAAAGCCACTTCTGTTTCAAGGTTATGTTAAGTAACATTCAAATTACAGCTGAAACCGAAGAGAAAAGAAGGAACGTGAGATTCCCTTGCCTGGGTGGGGAGGAGAGACTTGAGTACACGATGTGTTCGCGCCTCGTGAGCTCTGAGCATCTTCATCTCGGTCAGGGTGGGGAGGGGGCACTGAAGCCGAGGCCAGGCTGCTGGGCTTTGAGATTTGGTGATAGAAGTCCGGCTCTGTTGTTTTCTTTCCTGGCCGTATCTGTCTTGCCTGTTTCCAAGGCCTGTAAGTAGGCCAGGCGAGCCACTGAAGGTCAGCCTTGGGAGTTGATAGAAGAACTGATAAGAACTCTGTTACAACGCTGGGCAAGAAGGCACCTGATTCGGTGCCGACTGTCAGATGGGCGTGTTCTTTCTTCATCCTCTTCTTTAATTTCTCTACCAACCCAGTTCAGCTTGATTTACCTTCAGTCCTGCTGTGTCTCTGAATTGGACCGTGGAGGCAGTGTGGCTGGGTGAAGGGAACCCACGATTTGGAGAATAGAGATTTGCGTTCTGCAGCCAGCTGGGTGCCCTTGGCCAAGCCTGGCCACCTCCCTCTGGCTTCAGTTTCAGCTGCAGCCTACAGAGGCCTGGGCAGCTTTCTCTTCTGCACTCTTGATGCAGTAGTAACAGGTTCACTTCAGCACTTATGTCCCACACTTACTTTGTGGTCATCACTGCCTTATTTGGTAGCAGAAAGTCATCCTCTGTATACCTTTGGCTCCTGAATAGCATGTAAGCTCACCGCCTCCAGATAACCCCTACTATCGCTTAGGGGGTCAGCCCACTAGCTGGCAGTGCAGACTTTTAATTTAAGGATTGGGGAACAGAGGCAAAGATTTATTTTCAAGAAACAATTGATGCGGTGAAGGAATGTGGCTGATAGAGGGTCCCACGTAGGGAGATGCTGTTTTCTGTTAGTCTTTGGCTGGAACTAAAACAAAGCAGGGGGGACTTCCCTGGCGGTCCAGTGGTTAAGACTTCGCCTTCCAATGCAGGGGGTGCGGGTTTGATCCATGGTCGGGGAGCTAAGATCCCACATGCCTTGGGGCCAAAAAACCAAAACATAAAGCGGAAGCGATATTCTAACAAATTCAATAAAGACTTTAAAAATGGTCCACATCAAAAAAAATTCTTTTTCTTTAAAAGTTAAAACACAGAAAGGAAAACAAAGCAGGATTTACCAGAGGACAGTGCATCGCAGTGGTGATAACAGCAGAGGTCCCGCGTGTAACTAGTCCAGCGTGAGAGTGTTCTCATTTCATAAGCTCGCATGGGCAACGCCAAGTTCATAATTCAGAAAGACAGTCAGCTCCAAAAGGTTGATTGCCTTTCACCTCTTATCTCAAGAAAGGACAGCACATCGCCCTGTTTTTGTATACTCCTGCCGTGACAATTCCTTCTGTCAAAAAGGATTTTCTCCAGAAGGATAGTGTGTAAATTCTTGTCTGATCATTCAAAAAAGGAAGGGAATAGTGTGTATTAACTAGCATTTATTTTTGAAAATACGGCTCTGACATATGAAAGAGGAATTAACAACCCCCTGTAAGTGTTGACACTATTTATGTACTTTTAATGATAATAAGAATACATAATTTTATAAACACTAAAGAAAGCTTTCTTTCTGATCTGCTTCTCTAGACATGAAAGTTTGGGGGGTTTTTTTGGCTTTTGTTTTTAGAGTTTCATGTTGCAAAGTAGTAGGGAAAGTGTCAAAGAGATTTTGACACCAGCTATTTGTGAAATCACCTTGAAGGAAGACTTGGTTCTGTCTTGCATGATATTGAAATCTGCAATAATAAATCATTCCCCAGTTTGGGGGACTAATATTGCAAAATGTCTTATTTGTACGATCGTTCCCATAGTTAGCGTCTCATATTATTTATTATGATAATACTTAGAAGGAGACATGGAAACTAACACAGCATTGTAAATCAACTCTACTTCAATTTAAAAAATAAATAAATAAAATAGAAGGAGACACGGCCAAAGAGTTCCACTTTAAGTTTTCATTATGCTCAGTAAACCTTTCTCCTTAAATCTTTCATGAACTGTAAGGGGGAAGAAAGCATGACTCTTTATTTCTAAATATGTACAGATAAAGGAATTCCCCCCAGTTAAACTTAGATGGCATTCCATTATTTATTTATTTGTCAGTTCTTTGTAAACTGGCAAAACTTCCTTCTATCATAAGTGTTAAAATTTACACTAAAGGTTACTTAAGGTCACAGGCCTATCTACCAAAATTTATTTATTTTGTGGCCTAGGAATCTTGTTTCTATGGGAAGTTTTCTTAATTTGTGTTGGGCATTTCAAGGACAAACTTTCTCTTTTGACCCTTATTAGTTCCAATCATAAGAGTTTGTAGATACAGTATTTATGTCGTTAGCAGTCTCATTATTTTCCCACTGCATGGTGGCCATGGTTCAGATGCTGGCTGAATAAGATTAATCAGACTGCTTTTAGTACTGGAGAAGGTGCTGCCCTGTTGTCAAAGTATTATTTACTGTTCAACATGGACAGAACCTGTTGAGGGATGACTGGACTTGGGTTTCATTATTCTGCATTTCTTCACAGATCAGGTAAATGGAATTCTATAGACTACGAAGAGAGGGAAGTGTTTCAAATTTGTTTAGACATTTCTCTTGCTTCTAGTTAAGGTCAAGAAAATTTGGGAAAAGCTGTTCTGTTCTAACCGTGACCTGTTTTTTTTTAAAGTACCCCTTTATGTTTTTGCAAAGCAGAGTTCACATCAATAGAAAATAGCTAGTTAAAACCTTCTGATATGTCGTCTGCCTAATGCAAAATATTACCATAGAATAAACCAGAGTTTGTAGTTTTATAATTGAGGTTTGTGTATATCAGGCACGCACAAATGGATTTTGAGGACGTAGAATAAACTTGATTTCTCTGAAATTCCTCGTTGGATGGATGTTGTGTTTGACTGGTAAAGGGACACAAATGTGTCTTCGAGCAGCCGCTTGGTTAAAAGTTGAGCCCCAGTCTATTGGGATGAGTGAGAATTGGTCAGGATTCAGGGGTCTATGATTGCATTTCATGTGTTTGCTATCTCAACGGATGGATCTGTTTCTTTGAGAATTTGTACTTTGTCCTTCAGCAATGACTAGATACACCAATGACTGTAGATGCCATGGACCAGAAAGAGTTAATGATGCTTTTCAGTAGAATGTTATGTTTCCCATAGTAGTTTTTAAATTTATGGATCAAATAAGCAACTGGGAGTTTTCAGTACTTTTTCAGGTCTTTGGAAGTTGGCTCAAAAGCCTGATCCAAGGAAAATGATTTCACTTTTTATCTTTCCAGGGTTTCCATGCCCTCTCAACACCTGTGTACTAATGGGATAAGGAAGAATGGTTTTCACTTCTTGGAACCTGCAGGCTATCAAATGGAGGGAGAAAAAATGGAAATGCTTTCCTCTGTCTACCAGGTTTTATTATGGAAACTGTTCACCAGATAATTGGGTTTAATTTGAAACAGAGGAGAAGATTTGTATTGTAAACAAGAAAGTTCTTTGAAGATAAATCTTGTTAGTAGCTGGAGGAAGCCTTGACATATATATATATATATATATATATATATATATATATTTATATATTTATATTTATTTATTTTTTTTAATGGCCTTGAGTGAGAGGCTGCTTTTCTTTTTCTTTTTTTTTTTCACCCCCTTTCCTTCCTTTTTGCTAGACTCCAAAGTGTTATGGGACTGGAAGGTGATAATTAGTAGTCTTCACCTGTTTTTTTTGTTGTTTGTTTTTTGGATTTTTTTGCAAGTAGGCTAATTAAAATGCATAAAAACTTTTACTTCCTTTGTTTCCCGTACTTCTTTTGACAACTGCCTTTCTGATCTTCTGCCCTCTTCTCTGCAACCCTCTTTGTTTTATTGACTGATTCTTATATACAGCAGAGAAGAACTCTAATATGCTTATTTGTAACTCTTACGTGTTAGGGGAATGAGTTCCACTTGTAAATGCAAGGCTTGTAGCAATATTATACTCCTATGAAGTCATTTATTCAGTTCTTCTAGTTCTTTACATGGGGCTTTTTCTTACTTAGTCTTGTGTCATCTTAAGGCCTTAGAAAATAGTGTTCCTACACTCTTAGATATTATAATACATCACGGATTCCACGGTTTCTGCGTTAATATGCATACCAGCTCTCATTCTAGACTTTACTGTCACACCAAGAACCAGCTAATTTTTCAACATTTTAAACATAACATATGTAGGTATTGGAGTGTTGTAGATATGTGTCTAGGTTCACTTTTAAGTTTTAGGTGTCTTGCTTCAGAGAATATATTATTCCTGATGAGCTTTGATTTTATAGTCTAAAATGGTGCTAGATTTTTATGAGACATTAACTCCAGCAAATGTACTGTAGTAGAATATTCTAGTTTTGTCTACTTTTAATTGTCAAACTTGTGGGGTTTTCCAGTTTTACTGTCCAAGTTTCTCACCATCTCAGAAAATATTTGGCAGGGAATTGGTAATGAATGCTTAGTTTTGTGTGTGTGTGCGTGTGCACATTTCTAATTAGCCCCTCTTCGTATGTAATTTTGATTTTTCTATTTATATCCAAAATAATTTTCACTAAACATGTGTGTAGCTAAATGAACTGTAAAAAAAAAATTGTCTCATGCGACCTAGAATATAATTCATACAGTTAGACTTGCTAAATCTAAATTATAAATTATTTTAAGGACTTGAATTTGATTTTTTAAAAAGCTGATATATAAGATACTTATTCTATAGGAAAATAGTTTATAAAGAATAGTTTAGTTAAGCCAGAAACAAGAGTCTATGAAATGAGACAGATGCTCTGAGTCTCAGAAACAGATGACTAGCTCATCTTGTGGACTTCCTCACTGTTGAGTACTTACAAGTTACATGATTTTTAAAAAATCATATCTATAAATTTATAACTGTAGTGGATAATTTCTATAGATAGTTTTTTTCTTTCTCAGATGAAAAATTAAATTCAAGCCACCTATCAGGGAAGAAGAAAAAAACCCAGTGAGTTGATGCTCATAAGATGCAGATAACACTTTCCAACCCCATGTTTGCTCATGGTGACTGACTGCTGGCAGGAAATAAACATTTTCAAGAATCTCACATTCATAATCTCAGAGCAGAGAACTTGTGAATAAGCCCTTTGAGGGAGGTAATAGCATGAGGATATTACTCAAGAGAATGCATTCTACTCATTTCCCATTTATTACAACATCCAGTTACTGCTTTTATGGTAGGTCCTCAATTAACTAATCCACACAGTTGTTGTTTTTTTTTTTTCCTGGTTCATTATAGTCCTGTAGGGGTTAACCAGGAACCTAGTTCTATTCAAGCTTTACTTTTAAACATTTTTATAAAACGCATTAGGAGACTTCGGCTATTTATTATAACACCAATAATGAATGTGATTATATTTTTAATTAAGGACTGTGCATTGACCTGGGTGAATATTTTTGTGAATTTGAATTTTCATTTTAGAGTTCTGTGACACGGCCATGCCCCAGAAGTTAGAGGAAAGAGTAAAAGGTTTATTGAATGACAGATACGAATTTGTTCTGATGTCAAATTGAACTTTTCCCTCTAAGATTAGAGTAAAAAGAATTTTTTTTTAACTTTAAATATATAAAAGTGATGGCTTCCGTTTAATTGAGGCTTACTGTATTTCTTCTTCTGAAAGTCTTACTTTGAAAAGGATAGAAGGAATCTGGAAGTATTCATACTTAATAGTATGAATAAAATTCATACTTAATAGTTTGCTTCATTCAGATTTATTTTGATTGGCATGTGATTCTTATGTTGTGTTCTGAAATAGCCGAAATCACAACATCTTGATAGAGTCTCCTCTATTTTTGAATTGTTTTAAATAGTAACTGAAAAATTTGCATTAATTGAACAGTACCTTGTCATAACATTTGCTTTGTGTCATGAAAGGTTACCTATATTTGGAAGTAACATTTTGGTAAAAGGAAGATTATGGAATATTTATGAACTTTCTCTCTCACAGATTCATAGGTTATTAGAACAGGATGGAACTTTAGAGCTTTTCAACCACAACCTTCTCAATTTACAGTGGAAGGAAATGAGGTCCAGAGAGATTAAATGACTTGCCCAAGGACACACAGCTGAAGAGCTGTATAAAAAGGACTGTAACCCTGAACTCTTAGCTGCAGGTCAGGTATTTTGTTTGTTTGTTTGTTTGTTTGCTTTGCGGTACGCGGGCCTCTCACAGCTGTGGTCTCTCCTTTGTGGAGCACAGGCTCCGGACGCGCAGGCTCAGCGGCCATGGCTCACGGGCCCAGCCGCTCCGCGGCATGTGGGATCCTCCCAGACGGGGGCACAAACCCGTGTGCCCTGCATAAGCAGGCAGACTTTCAACCACTGCGCCACCAGGGAAGCCCCAGGTCAGGTATTTTTACTATGAAAAATTCTCTCCAATAAATGTACTATAACTTCAAAAAATTATGGTGTGAAGCTGGAGGGTGTTGAATTTTATTTTCAGTATACTTCATTATGGTGAATTAGTTTTTGCATCCACATATATGTTTAGGTAGTTAAATGCCTTTATTTGTATGAAAGTATGTTTAATTCAATTTGTGAATTAATTGCAAGAATAAGTTTATTTGGGTGAGGATAATTTTATTTATTTTCATGACCCAGTTTTAGGACTTTTGCTCCTGAAAACCTCCATAAGATAGTGGGGAGGAATAGGGATACTGTGTAAAACAACTAGTTTAAATTCTTGGATTACTTCCTGGTTTTTACAAAAATGTTTGAAGAAAGATGAGAATTAATTATCATCTGTTTATGACCCTTAGTTTCAATATACCAAGAGTTATAATTTCAACTTCGAGGTAACTGAATTTTATTGTATAGAACAGCTACCTGTGCACTTTTAATTACCTTTGTTTTAGTTAATTTCTTCAGATGCAAATGCGTGAGGAATCTTTCAGTGCATAGATTTGTGGTAAATATTGGGTTGGCTGAATTGGTCGTTTGGGGTTTTCCATAAGATCTTACAGAAAAATCCGAATGAACTTTTTGGCCAATCCAATATTTTCACGGTCGTAATATTTGGTACAGAACCAACAGAAACTGTTGATGATAACATTATTTATAGTATTCTTTCATTATAAATCTGTTTAAATAACCAAAATCAATAATATAACCAACTGGAGTTAACAGTGATTGTTTTCTTAGAGGGGCAGACAGAAAAAAGGCACAGCCAGTTGGCATCAAAGTATAGCAAGAGTTTAGTGCCACTGGCCACAGCTGGTGGAGTTTGCCAAAAAAGTGCTACTCCAACTTCTATTGGGCCATTGATATTCACATGTGCAGCCTTTTTTCATATTATAGAGCCCAAAACTTTTCTTTTAATTGCATTTTAAAATCCTGTTAATTTTTTTTTTGGCATTTATAAATATGTAAGAGTTTATCAGTTGGGCTTAAGACGCTTACTTATATTACTTCATTTATTTCTTAACTGGCTGTTCATTGATTACCTACCTACAAGTACCTATTAAGTAACTAGTGAAAACAGGGTGCTCTTTCTAGGCAAATCATGTTTTGATGATTGTAATCAGCTCCGTTGTACGTATTCATGTATTTTTCCTGACTTCACATTTACACTCTAAATTTTTTTATAATTTGAAAGCCAGTTTCAAATTGCAGTGTTAGGCATTCTTAGGTAATTAGCATTGCTCAGTAGTTATTAATAGCCTCTTTTTATACTTTACAGTTCCTTCTAATTTCCATTTCTCAGATAAGTAGTTTTGGGCCACAACCCTAACCCCCTGCTGCCTCTCCCACAAATAAGCCAAATAAATAAGGCCTCTAATGACAAAAATTGGCTTCAAACCACAAGATAAGTTTTAGGATTTTCTGTGTTTACTTTACATTAAGTGCCTAAACTCTTGACTTAAACAGGCAAGAGAGTAATTTACATATTCATTAAAAAATAAATAATAATCTGCTCTGCCACCGCCCTTCCCCAAGGTACCAGCTACTGTCACTCACTAATGGATACTCAGTGTGGGAATGGGCCTCTTGTCCTGCATAAAGTTCCACAGCCTTGACTGCCGGGCTGGATGTATAGAACCAGAAAGCAGAGATTTGGGTCTATGGTAGTGTACCCAGTATTTCTAGTTCAAACAGAACAAAACCAAAGAAAACGTTTCGGGCTAGGCTGTGCTTGAAATTTTTCATTTCTTAATTCTTTAGGTATTTTGCAGTCCATCAATTCCAAACGCTTGGGGATTCATTTCTCCATTTAATAAAGTTAAAAAAAAATAAGGTTTTTTTCCTACGAAAATTAACTCATGATTTCTTGGTTTATGGAAAACATCACAGTTTCCCCCAAAGAGAGGGAGGAACCACTCACTTTTACTTTCTCTTCTAAATGGAAAGGGAGGACACAGGCCAATTTCACAGTAGAAGTGGTTTCAGCCCCTCCCATGGAGTTGATAAGACTGGGGGGCCTTTCTGTACAGATGGCCGAGGGAAAGGGGAACACGCATCAGCTTCTCACACTGCATGTCCATCGCTGGCTCCCTCTTGAGCAGTTTGAGAAACAGGAAGAGAAGTAGGTGGAAATGGAGAGGGCAGAGAAAACCTGAAACAGGTGCACGAGTGGCTAATTTTGGCTTTGATAGGATATTCATTAAGACCAAAGCAGGGAGTCTTGGTAGGGTGAAGTAATTTTATTTTTTACTTTTGCGTATTTGGAAGCCTTCTTAAGCAATCAAGGAAATTAGAAACCCTTTGATACTTAGGGCAGATTTTGTGATCTATTGTGTTTGGTTTCCTGGATTCCAGAGAAGTTTATTCCTGTCCTTTAATCAATTCTTTCTCTTTTTAAAACTGAGGCCCCAAGAACTGCTATTTCTGGCAAACATAATGTTTTACTCAAAATTGCACGTAGGTATTAAGTAAGCTGGGTGAGATTAAATTCTGAAACGTGTTGTGGTGTATTTGTTTATACATCACAGGTGTGGGTACAGTCAAGTCTCCAGGTGGCTTTTGGAGAAGTTTAAGTTAAGAGGGTGCTGTTAAAGAAATGCATACAGCTGCAGATGGCTTTGAGAGGCGGGAAAATTCACCACTAACTTCATTATGGGAGATGAAAATAAGTTGTGTGTAGTCGGGAGGGTCGTGTAAATAGCTCCAGGGCTCAGATGACACTGCCAGGGAGGTAGCAGCTATGTGTGTAGCTGAGAATGGGAACATGGGAAGCTCTCGAATATTCTCGAACAGAAGTTTGGACATAAAAAATATTAAGTGGGAAGCAACCTCCTGAGGTTTTCTAGGTATAGTGTAACTGGAGAGTTATTTAAATCATTCACATGAATTCATTAGCAACAGCTGTGTTAGAGGTGAACTATTACGTTTTGTAATCCAGATCGCCATGGTGAGTCCTCCACTCGGAGGTCCTAGAATCAGATTTGAAGTGTCATGAGTAATATGACAGTAACACTTGTTAACAAATTTTACAGAATTTCCCTTTTTTAAAACGTGTCTGAGTGAATTCCAGTTTACCCCTCTTAGTGGAGTTTGTCTTACTTGCGTTCAGACCTTCTTGTTCAATGGGACAGACGGGTAAAGTGTCAGCTAGGTGAAGCACATGTCATTGCCATGCAGGTGGCCTGTCCTGAGCTAGCGTCTCAAAATTTACTGTAATAACTGTAGAGAGTCTAATAATTGTAGTCCTTTAAGTTCCAACAAAAAGTTTTTAGGTTTTTTAGAAATTTTTAAAATATGCTTACATGATGCATAGTCTTAAATATGCATAACGTTGGATTGTCTCATGGTTGAAGAGTCTGCCAAGCTAGACTGAAGACCAGAGGCATCGTGTCATGTACCAGATTTGGAGAAACTCAGGCCCTCTGTCTTTCTCGTATATACCGTGGTAGTCTAGCATGGTATACTACTGTATTACTAAGGGTCTTCCAGAGAAACACTTATATATGTTTTATTGTATAAACCCTTATATATGATTTATTGTAAGGAATTGGCTCAAGTGGTTATGGAGGCTAAGTCCCGAGGTCTACAAGCTGGACACTCAGGAGAGCCGGTGGTGTAGTTCTGGCCTGAGGGCCATAGGCTCAAGGCCCAGGAAAAGTCGATGTTTCAGTTCCAAGTCCCAAAGCAGGAAAAAACTGATGTCCAAGTTCGAAGGCAGTCAGGCAGGAGGGATTCTCTTTTACTTGGAGAGGAGGATTAGCGTTTTTTGTTCTATTCAGGCTTTAACTGATTAGATGAGGTCTACCCACATTAGGGAGGGCAATCTGCTTTACTCAGTCTACCTGTTTAATTCAATTTCATCCAAAAACACCCTCACAGAAGCACTCAGAGTAATGTTTTACCAAATACCTGGGCAACCTGTGGCCCAGTCAAGTTGACATAAAATTTCCATATCACACATGGTGTCTGTACAGTGCCCAGAACAATACAAACACCAGTGCTCAATAAGTATTGATGGATGGATGGATGATGGATGGATAAATGACAGTTCATTATAGAAGTTAAAGAATCATAAGTTTCCATTCTGTAAATCTGGAAATACTTCTGTTTTTGCTGGTTGAAAAGCCATAATTTCTTTTCTAAAAAAAAAAGGAAATTAACAAAATAAACTCTCCATTTTTATCAAATTTTGAAAACTTTTATGGGATTTTGAAAAAATTATAAGTTATTTTTATCTTTCATTTCAGTGGCCATTTATAGCAACTGTTTTCTAATATATTTAACTTGCAGGGCAGTGTATTTTAGACAGGGAGAGAATTGCAGATTAGATAAGAATGCACTTGCAGGAGCCCTTAGGGTTTTTTAGTCCAACCTTCTCTTTGTATTGATACAGTTGAAGACTGGTTTGAATATTCTAATGTGAATTCAAGATTTTAAAAAGAACCAAACTGGGGAATGGGGGAGGGATGGATTGGGAGTTTGGGATTAGCAGATAATAACTATTACATATAGAATGGATAAACAACGAGGTCCTACTGTGTAGCACAGGGAATTATAGTCAATATCCTGTAATAAACCATAATGGAAAAGAATATACATGTATAACCGAGTCACTTTGCTGTACACCAGAAACGGACACAACATTGTAGATCTACAATACATGAATATAAATAAATAAATAAATAATAAATAAGTTCCTTTCCAAAAAAGAACCAAACTACATAGCTTTATTTTCTTCTGAATGTTATAACCCATAGGTATGGAGGAGAACTCAGACTGTTTACCTCCATTTACAGCCCCTCTTTGATTTCTTTTGTCTAGCTCTGTTAGAGATCTCTAAATTCAGGAAGCAAGAATCACACATCTGTTCTTTGTAGATGCAGGTGTGTAAGCGCAGAAGGGGTATCACTCCCTCCCCGGCCCCACAAGTCAGAACAAGTACACATAGACCCTCTGCTGCAAGGGAGATCCTGATTAATGCCTTAGGAGGAATCTGAGCTGAATACACTGGAAATACAGAGGTTGGAGTAAATGTTACTTTCTGCTGTGAGAATTGACGGCTGAAAGAGGTGACGTGTGTGCTAGACATTGAAAGATGACTTATGTTAATGGGAAAAATTATCTAATGCTATAAATTTGCATGCCTCTACTACATTGGCAGATGTTTAATTTTGCATATGATTTTTCTTGAGTAGTGAGCATGTCTAGCTTATCATTTATTTTAAGCATTGCTGCTACAAGAGAACAAATGTTGATTTATGCCATTTACTTCTTATTTACAAAGTACATGTGGCATTTCATAGTTTGCACATTTCTTCATATCAGATTTTTCAGTTTGTTTCTGCAGTGCCTTTGAGATCGTAAATTATTGAATAAGTAATATTAGATTGTGTCGCTATATTTTAATTTGTTAACATTTTACCCTAATCTGATCATTTTGGATTTTGTTCCACTTTTTGATTATTACAGATAGTGCCAAAGAACAGCTTAATGCTCACATCTTTTTTATTTCTTGTGGGATATTTTTAGAGCATATATTCCTAGGAGTGGAATTACTTGGAGTTGTTTCATTGCTTTTGTCGTGTATTTTCATACTGCTTTCCAAAAACGTGTTTTAATTAATAGTATTCTTTACAATAGTTACCCCATCATCGTGTGTTATGTGTGTTATTTTAAAAAAAAGAGTCTTGCTTCCTTAGCGGCCATAAAATGGCATCTCAAGTTTGCTTTAATTTATGTATCTTTGATTTCTAGCAAGGATAGACCTTTTTCTAATAGTATTTACTGTTGGAATTTTGTCTTGTGCAAAATCATTATTCACAATTTTTACCCAAATACTTGCCCAGTGGAGCCTTTTCTTTGCCACAATTAAGGTCATTCCATTTTTTATGGAGTGATTCCATATACTTTTTATGTACGTAAAATTTAAAATCTCTACTGTGTACGTTCACAGACCTAGTGGTACAGAGGGAACTGCACCTCATGTTATTGGGTTTTCATTTGGATCCAGACTAAGGAATAAATACATGTGTGAACCACCCTCATAATAACCCCTAAAAGAAGCAGAGCTAGTACAAAGGGCGTAATTCCCATATAGTTTATTTTCTGACATTGGAATGCACCCAGTTATTCACAGTAATCACCTCTTAGGCCTCATACCAATTCGTTCATCCCTTTTCTGTTGTTATTATACCTCATGTACGTACACTCTCCATTTGTAGGACTTAATCTCAGTACATCGTAATTCTTTTTTATGTGTCTGTGTTCCCTCTTCCGGATGCTTCCTGGGAGGTGGAAACCCATAGTCAGATTCTTCTTTTTTTTTTAATTCCTCACGCCTAACACATAACAATGCAGTTCCTCCTACGTTTGTTCATTAATTCAAGTATTTATTGGATGTCTGAGTGCTGTCCTAAGATTTATTGGGCACAGAGTATATAAAGATGAGAAAACCCTGGTGCCTGAAGTCTGGCCAGACTATTTATGGAGGGAAAACCTGGGTCCCTAGATAATTTACAAGTCTGATTTTAGAGCTTAAAAGGGTCTTAAGCGCTAGAAAATATGAGTTGAGACACTTTTTTAAAGCAGCAATGATCAGGAATTATTGGAAAAATTATGTAATAACATGCTATAAATTCATCAAAGGTTATTTTCCCAAACTTGATCAACTTTTAATTAAATTGGCCTGGCCAGCTATAAATCCCAACACTCATTCATTAAAAACTTCAAGTCCTAGAAGAGTAGCATTTAGAGCTGGGAGAGATCTTAGAAATCATCTATTTAAAACTCTTCACAGTTGGGGAAGCCGAACTGCAAAGCGGTTGTGACTTTCCTCAGGCTAGCTGAGGTTTTTATTTCAAAAAGAAAATATTTCAAAAAGGTAGAAGGATATATTTCTTAAGAAATATAATGAAGAACTTTAGGCACCTCTTTGCATATTTGAGCCTAAGAGTTTTTAATCAAATGCGAGAATAACTTACGTTTGCTCATTCGTGGGCTGTGACAGTGTGTCCAATTGGCCTTTAGGGAAGTCTGTGTCATATGCTACCCCATCTCTCATCATCCTATGTGTTCCTCCAAAAATGCTTCCTGTGTATGCTGTCTGCTTTTTAAAAAGTGGGATTGAAGTTTTGGGACTTTAGTTATAGTTCTCTTTGTGACAAGGACATGAACAAATTACTACTGGGTTTTGAGTTTTCGTTTTTCCATATTCTCTATAATATGTAAAAGAATGAAATAGGCTATGTCAAGGAAATTGTATTAGTCATGCAACCGGCTGGCAGTATTAGTGTTTTTCACAGTGTTTTGTCTGAACTTTGTCAAGTGCTTTTTTGTTTTCGAGAACAATCGAATGTTTTATTTTGTCTTTTTTGTTTTTGTTTTTTTTTTACTTTGCTTAGACTTTAAAAGATAAAGACATATTTTTCTTAATCACACCAGACACAGCTAACAGTGGCCTCCATATGGGATTAGAATGGAGTAAAGGGCAGAAAGAAACCTTTGAAACTCTATAGTATCTCTTTACTGAGTTCCAAAAACTTAGAACTCCCACCTTATTACTTTATTACATGGAAACTCTCAGTTAAGATAAGGGCTCAGGGGGCTTCCCTGGTGGCGCAGTGGTTGAGAGTCCGCCTGCCGATGCAAGGGACACGGGTTCTTGCCCCGATCCGGGAAGATCCCACGTGCCGCGGAGCGGCTGGGCCTGTGAGCCATGGTCGCTGAGCCTGCGCGTCCGGAGCCTGTGCTCCGCAACGGGAGAGGCCACAGCAGTGAGAGGACCACGTACCGCAAAAAAAAAAAAAAAAAAAAAAAAATGAGCTCAGGGGCAAAAAACTCCAGTTAAAATCTTCTAACTTGGGCTTTGTTTCTGATCCATGTCAGAAGTTTTACTTCTTGAGTACTTTTTAGGGTAGTATTTGATTTTTCTGAAATGCCAAATTTTGTATGTTTGTGTATTTTTTTCTGGAAAATGGGATTTATAACATCATCAACAGTATTTTCAAAGGTGAAAGAGGTGACTTATGAAAAGGCAAACAACTCTGTTGTCACTATCTTTTTGAACAAGTCCTTCAGAATAACAGAGGTGACAGTTCAGTGTTACCTACATTTGTGATTTGTTCAACAGTATGAAAAGTATTCAGATTCATTGGTTGTCTTTGGAAAGAGATGTAACTTAGATGTAGGGCAGTGGCCGCGGCTTGAACATTGAATGATTCCACTTGGTTGTCGAGAAAATTTCTTTTTGATGGACCTCATCCTTTACTGTTAAAATGAGGGGAAAGATGTGAAGATTTCTGTGATTCTGTCCTTCTCGTATAATTTCATGCATTCTATGGAATGTAAATAAAATTAGAAATAAATACTAGAAGTGTGATTTCGTGCCACCTGGGTTATAGATTTTGCCTAGCTGTGGTTTCCTTAAAGATATGGTCTCTGACAAAAATAATATTTCTGTATTAGGATTTTCAACTGCTTAGTTTTTGTAAGGCTTTTACAATTTTCATGCTTTTTGCTTTTTGTTTTGTTTTGTTTTTTTCTCCTCTGATCAATATTTTATTCCTATTTCTTGATTTAGGGCTGTTGAAAGAATTTTGACAATTGGATTGAATGCCTCCCCTTGGGCTTCTGAGCGCTAACAAATAAAATTTGTGTGTCTAACTCTTCCTCTAACTTATTTATGTTGGTTTGATCATAACCATTACAAATTTATACACAAAAAGTTATCATTTCTTCAGTTATAAAAAGGCTAAGGTTAGACCACGACTAGCACTGACCATTGTTGGTTTGGCATCATGGTCAGTGATTTTCCTGACTTTTCCACAGTCTTCTTTCCTTGGCCTTGGAGATAAACAATGCTGGGCTGAGAAGATTAGACAGAAATGAAGAGGGTTAAGTTTTGGTTAGTGGGGATGTTACAGGCTGAATTTGTCCCCCTCCAAATTCATATATTGAACCTACAGTACCTCTAAAAATGACTGTATTTGGAGAGAAGGTCTTTCCAGAGGTAATTAAGGCAAAATAAGGTCATCGAGTCAAAATGAGGTCATCAGGGTGAGCCCTAATCCGATGTGACCTGAGTCCTTACAAGAGGAGATCAGGATACAGACATACCCAGAGGGAAGACCACGTAAAGACACAGGGAGAAGACGGGCATCCATAAGCCAGGCAGAGAGGCCTCAATGGAAATCAACCCTGCCTGCACCTTGATCTCAGACTTCCAGCCTCCAGAATTGTGAGAAAATAAATGTCTGTTGTTAGCCACCAAGTCTGTGGTACTTCTCTAGGCAGCCCTAGCGAACTAATACAGGGGGTCGTGTTTCAAGCTCAGTTAATCAACTGACAAAAATAAATCTATCATTTGCCTTTGGAAACAATGTCCCTTCCTCACAGCCCCTTTGAGAGTGTCCTAAAACCATCAGTATTTTGTTAATTTTCCAATGGCAGCTCCTTCAGGGCGCTGATCAGTAGGTCGTCTTTAAAGTATCTTTTTCTGTGAAGCTTCAGGAAACATATACTTCGAAAAAGAATTTGCGTTAATCATTAGGATTAATTGCTCCATTCCCATCACAATATTATTTTATCTTCTTTGATGGTTTAAATTAATAAGTTGTTTTTTTCTTCCCCAATTTACAAAAACACACTGAAAGAATTGTGAAATATATGCCAGACAGACTGAAAGACAAAGTCTCTGGCTAACTAAACTAGAGGGAATTAAATCCACTTGGTTACAGAGTAGGTGAAAGGCAGCTCAGTGCCAGGGGGCATTTTTCATTTGCCATTTTCTCAAGGTAATTGAAGAATAAAGGGAGAAAAAAGAGGGAAAGGGAAGAAAGTACAATTTTATCACCTCTGCTCTCAATTTGGTTTATGATCCCTAATTGTTGATTTCTAGTAGGGAAAACAAAAACGAAAGCAACCTTTTTGCAATCATGTAGGTATTACAGAAATCAGTACTCTTAAGTTTACTTTCTTCTTGTGGCTTCATATCAGAGTATATCTAGATTCTATCATTTTTACAGCTTTATCCTGGAAAATACGGGATAGTCGACCTATGCAATTAAATGCAAAATCAATGTAAACTGCCCAAAGGACTAACATATTGGGTATTAGATTGTGGAGACAAATGCTTTTTCAGTCCTCTTGTGGTTCTACCACTATTGGATGTAGAAATTTAAGGCTTAATCTCTATTATCTCAATGTTCTAGTTGTAGGCAGAGTGAAAAGGAATAAAAAGACTTTTCTTTTCTTCCCCAATCCAGAAAGTTGCATTAGAAATATTATACTGGCTTCTGGGTGATTTTAGGCCATGATAGATGCAACATTCTACAGTACAGTAAGAGAAAATTTGTCTTTTGCCCTGAAGTTATATTTTAGGTTTCGTTACGTTCTTATCTACCATAAGATTGGAAGGAGAAAATCTTGTAGAGCATTTCCAAGAGTGTACTGAAATGCAGTAGGATATATACACAGTGTTGACTTCTGAATTCTGGAAAGGTAAAGGAGAAATGTCCTCTTTGGAAGGAAGATTGTGGGTAGCACCGGAGCAGGGTTTATAGATCTTTACCTGGGTGGAAGCTAGTAGACCTCAGTGTTGTCAAGTTAACTATCCTGCTCACGGGAGTGTGACCTTGGCAAGATGGTTCCATCATCTCTGGCCCTCAGTTGTCCTTCAGTGGTGACATGAGGGAGGTGGATGAGATTTGGGCTCTTTCCTTTTAGGGACCTCAGAATCATTGCCCAATACACAAATCCATATTAATACCACACGTTTGCCACTATTCTTCAAATGAATTTAGATGCGATTGAGATAATTACAATATGCATCCGTTTAAAAGCATATTGAATTCAAAATAGTTCTTTCATTATCATTATCTTAGTCCACAGATGCTAAAAAGAACATTACCAATATGTGGGAGGAAGTCAGTTGTGTGTTTTGTGTACTTTTGTTTATAAATTAAACATTAGAACTTACATTCCAAAAGGAAAGGAACAGCCTCATTGATCTCTAAGACCCTTATAGCTGTGGCAGCCAATAATTTTTTGAAAGTTGCTATCTACACTTTAGTTTCTCATGACTGAAACCTCAAAGATTTACTAAAAGGATAAAATCAAAAAGTTTATAAAAACACAATTTACAGTGGGTTTGAAGGGTCTCTGTCTGCCAAACACGGATCCGAAGTGTGGACAGCTCCAGTGTGACCGGCATGGGGCTCTGTCTTGTGTCCTGCCAGTGTTCCTGGCACCTGTCATACACTGTTAGGTGGTATGTGACAAAAAAATATTTGTTGCTGACTGTATCTCTCGGAAAAAGACCTGGTTTCAGCTAACCTTACTTCCCCCAATTTTTCTTTTAAAAAACAGTTATAGATATAACCAAATAGGAAATTGATAAATTAGATATAACCATTTGCTTTAGAAAGATTATTGGGCCTGAAAGAAATTGCAGTGGAAATTGTTTTACATTATTTAAAATTTTTAAATAATTAACTTTATTAAACAATAATTAAATAATTGAAGCATGACTCTCTTTACAGACCATCAATTTATAGGCTTTTTAGGAAGAAGACTGTGAAAAAACAGATATTCTTGTATACAGAGAGGTACGACCATTTAAACTTTTTCTCACATTTTAGGAAATGCTGTTGACAGTGAGAATAATTGTGATGTATATAATTATAATGTGAAGAAATGTGTGCAACTGGTTATTCTTTCTAAGTGGTGACTGAATATTATTGTTTGATTTTTCCGTGGTAATTATTATGTGGTTTCTGACTCCTTTATTTGAAGTCCTAAAATCTTTCTTCCAGAAAGTTATCAGTTCATGGTGTCCTTATCTGGCTTAGAGTCAGAGAAGTTTGTTTGGCATTTAGGTTTTTAGGAGGTTTGTTTCTACTGCAAGTAAAGGGAACATCCTTCTAATCTGTTGTCAAACTCTTCTTCTTTCTCTTTTCTATTCAATGTATATTCAGTTATGAGAAAGAAGAAATGAATAAAACTAAGCCACATAAATAATAATGAATAAAACTAAGTAGTTTTTTATTTGTTTATAAAGCTCTTTTAGAATCGCTATTATAAATTATACTTAAGTGTAATAGTCTGTATAATAATTTTCTTTAAGTCAGCTTTGGTTTCCCTTTGAATTTGCACTGTAGTCTTTACCTGACACCCAGCATAAACCTCTTGCTTTCTCTCACACTACGCAGGCTCTGCTTCCACTCGGTTCGCACTTACACTGTTTTGTATCCTTGTTATCTTTTGGTATGTACAGAGAGCCCCCAGTTTAGAAACACTTGACTTGCTGGGAAGGTGGCTGCCATGGAAACCTCCCTCAATCCCCTAGGAACCCTTCCCCACCACTGGGGACACTGCTAGAGCTGGGAGCTTTACTGTCTCTATCTGCTGCTTTAGGAGGTACCCAGCTCACTAGACCCCTCTAGGACAGACCTACACTCAGAAAGAACATTTCCTGCCCCATCACTGTCAGGGTCTGCGTGCATTCAAGTACATGAGGTTCCTTGTGCTGGTAATTCACTATTTTAGAAAGGATTCTAGGTTAGAAAGGATTCTCTGAGCTATTTTGGAGACATCCCTATGATTCCCAATTTAGTTTGAAATAAATCAAGAGTCAGACCTGTAAATTAACTTTCAAACCCATTTGTATGTTCAGGGTTCACATGTCTTATTTCTGATACTAGATTTTCAGTCTCACTGGGTAAGGGCAGTTGCTTAAAAGTGCCCAGAGCGATTTTTGCTTATATACTCAAAAATGCAATTCACGGGCTTCCCTGGTGGCGCGGTGGTTGAGAGTCCGCCTGCCGATGCAGGGGACACGGGTTCGTGCCCCGGTCCGGGAAGATCCCACATGCCGCGGAGCGGCTGGGCCCATGAGCCATGACCGCTGAGCCTGTGCGTCTGGAGCCTGTGCTCCACAACGGAAGAGGTCACAACAGTGAGAGGCCCGTGCACCCCCCCCCAAAAAAAAAAAAAGCAATTCACTTTTTGAGTACCAGTCTACACCCCCCACCCCATAAAAAAGAAAAGAATTATACTTTAATTTGATGTGAAAGTCTCTTTTTTCTTTAACCTATTTTTGTCAATTTAGCCATATAACTTAGTTGCTTCTCATCCATTAAGCCTAATTGATCAAGGTAGTATTTCATTTTCTCTGACTTACTGTCTGGTTTAACATTTTCACTAAGGAGCCTAGTTACCAAAGAGTCATCTTTTCATTTTGACAAACTAAGCATGTCCACTGAGGAGCTTGTGTTTGTAAATTTTACATTCCAGCCCCTCTGAGGGGGAAAAATAATGAGGAGACAAACAATACAAACCACTAGCCTGGATTTCCCTGTCCTTGTATTGTACCGCAGCTATAATTTCCCTGTCCCAGGGCTCCCATGGTAGAAGTCTGGTCAGCATTATTTTTTGTTCTGTTTTCTTGCTGTTTTTACGACTGGAGCAGTGGAAAAATATGTATTTCAGCAGGAGATGATGACAGCTAAGGGGCCTTGCCACACTTTTCAAAATATAACAATATTATATCCAAGGAGTATATATTTGGGTATTGAGGTATTTGAGGTATAGAAAGAAAGATTGTTATTTTATTTATTTTTTATTTTTTTACTTTTTAACCGAATGTAGTAAAAAGATTGGATGAAGACAGTCCCAGGAGTACAAACTCACTGTGTCCAAATGGTGTCATTGCAGGAGGGCATGAGTGTGTGGCTTGTTTGTGTTGGCATGCAGGCATGTATAGAGGGTGGCATAAAATACCCAGGCATGTGAGACAGCAAGAAGATGCTTTTAGTCCTTGAACCCGATTACTGTTTCTGTTAGAACATGTGCTCTGCTTTCTTCAGGCAGGCTCGTTGTGTTTACACCATTCCATCTTTGTCTGTCCTCATGGCATGGGGAGAAACACTTTATGCTTCCCTGCGCTTCTCTTCACAACAGATGCACAGCCCTTTGTGTGCTTTGCCTCAAACTTCTCTTTCATCCTGTCTTTTGTATCTTTCGCAAGGAAATTGATCTCATAAAGAATGCTATCAAATTCATCAACAGGCAAAAGCTAGCATTTCAGAGTATAAGGAAGGGGCATAAAAAGAATGCAATCGTAAGCTTGACTGTTTCAACAGAGCTGCTCAGCAGAAAATATGAAATCGGCCTGCATGCCATGAAATCACTCAGGGCATGGCTAGCGAAAGAATTTCACAATGTGGATAACCTCCAGCCCTCTGACTGTATGCAAAGTAGGAGGCCTGAATAAGAGTATTGTGTTAGAAAACCTTAAGCTGGAGGGAGTCTAAAAAGCCCAATCTCGCTGTTTATTTTGGACATTCAAATGCTGTCTAAGAGAAGAGAACTCATTATGACTCAGTTCCGTTAATTAGACGTAAATTACCATCTTTTGTCTGATACAAAAGAAGGTAAAGGGAACTCTGCAAGACCAGAGGATACAGAAATTCTAATGAGATGAGGGCATGGTCTGGGAAACCCAGACTGAACACAGGAGCCATTCAACTTGAGGCGAGCCCCTAGTAGGGCTTGTGTATGAGCAAAAAGCAAAAACATACATTTGTAATTGTCCAGATTCATATACTATTGAGAGCCGTGGTCAATGCTCCCACAGAGCTCATAGGGTCCTGATTTTGACAGGATGTGAGGCTGACCCAGGAAATTTGCTCTTCTTATCCATTCCTCATTCCACTCTTAAGATTTTTGTTGTGTACACAGTCTGTTCTCAGTGGGAAATGAAAGGCCTCAACCGTGATTGAATGATAAGTAAATGGACCTTTTAACTTAAAAACAATGAAGTCTTAATAAATCAAGGAAATTAGCAAAGTTTGACCAGGAGACTTAAGGAGTTAAACAGAAGGAGAGAAATTGTTTAAGCTTAACAATAACTGGAGAAGTACAAAATTCTGCTGTTGGAAAGGACTGTAGGGTAATTTTGGAACTGAAAAGCCACTTCATTAGGCTAAGAAAATAGTAACCCCATTAATCCTTTCTTTAGAAATGTATAAACACGTTCTTAATTGCATCAACTTCTCAATGGCAAACCAGGTTGTTCCAGAGCAAATTTAGCCTCACTGTTTCTGCCTACTAGAAAGTTGCCCTTGTGTTGGGCAGAAATTAACAGGGTCTCAAAGGTCCTATGGTCTGGTCACTAAATGTCATTAGTTTCTAAAACAAGTTTATAATACAGTGGTAAACATGCTTCCTGGTGGATAATATTTTCATTCCCCTTTGAGAAGATGGGGGCAGTAGGAGTTTATATCCTGTGTCCTACACTGTTGACTATCATGCTATGAGTTCACATGACTCTAATGCTAATTTTATAGGAAGTTATAATGTTAGAAGTAATTAGTTCATTCATTCAGCACATTAAGTACATATTAAGTCCCAAACACAGTGTTATGCAGGAGGGATTCAAGGATTACTGTGACCCAAGGATAGCGAGTACAGGACCACACTTGGAAGAAAGTTCCCTCAGATCAAGATGCCCATGAACATGGTAATGTCAGTCAATGCCAAGTACCTCACTGAACATGGTTTTCTGAACACGGCGGTTAAGTCCAAGCAAATAGGTCCAGATCTAGGAGTCCCCAGGAGGGAGCTGGTTGTTGATAGCATACTGTAGTGGATGGAATCATTCAGGATGAGTGAGAAGAGCCAGGACTTGGGAATGATGCCCCCAGGGTATTAAGATTCAAGGGGCGGGTGGGAAATTGAGGCACCTGAGATGGAAAATCAAGCCTGTTCAGAGAAGCAGGGTGAAACAAGTAGAGGCCATGCTGTGATTGCCGGGCAGCACAGTTCCTTTTCTCAGTATGCTTGAGTTGTAGGGTGCATGTGTCTGTCCATTTGCATGCGTTGTGGTGGGAGGTGGGCGGCACGGAAGAAAGGGACTGCCAAGTAGAGCCTGAAAAGTGTAGTGATTAGCCTGGAGAGAAAAATGGTCATTTTGGAACAAGCTTATGGCCTGCATACAGGAAAGTGTAAAAAGAGTAGTTGAAAAAAGGAAGAGGGGGGTGACCTACGTCTCTAGGTGAAATCAGGGTCAAGGACAAAGTTGGAAGGCTAGTCACCAATAGGAAGAGAACTTCCAACTGTAATCCTGGAGTTGGGAATGGGTGTGAATGCTGATAACTTTATAGGTAGAAGAGTGGGGAATTGAACTTTGACCATGGCTGGTGGCCTCCATCTTCCCAGGAGAGTAGGAGGTAAAGTCACCCGTTGGTTGGGTGGGAGTCTAGTGAAGGTTCAGTATGGTCCCTGAAGGAGGGGGAGAAAAAAGTGTTATCAAAAACTTCATGCCTACTAGTTACCCAATTAGGACTCAAGGCGTGCATTGGAGGAGATGCAGAGCTGCAAGATTTTTTTCCAGAAACTCTCAGCTTCCTGCATCTGGGTGAGATGGTGCTTTGCTATATCGATCCCAGTTTTCAAGTTTTGCTGGGCGGATGAGGTTGAAAGATCAGGCCAAAATGGAACAATCATTTAGCTGATCAGTAACCTAGTAAGGGTGGCCTGGGGCTTAGATATGTGGACCGTGATGTCTGTGTGTGTGCGTGTGCGTGTGTTTGTGTGCGCGTGCATGCGTGCATGCGTGCACATGCCATGGCTTCTCAGTACCCTTCCTTCTCTATGAAATGTGTTGATAGTAGCTTGGAGAAACCAGGTAAACGGGGAGATTCTCTGGCCATTTCTCAGATGCTTGACCACAGATGAAGACACAAAAAGCAAGCCCTGAAGTGTTGGTGATTCTTCCTGTCATCATTTGGTACTCTTGAGTCTTCCAGGAAAGCAAAATAATGAAGAAACAACAAAGGAGGGAACATAAAAGTCCTTTCTCTGGTGTGTTTGATCTCAGTGACTCTGGCTGAATCCACCCCATTGATGTTCTTAGAATTCTGAGTAAGGGGTTGAATTCTGTCTTCAATATTGCCTGCTAGTTTTCAGGCAACAAAGAAACTGTGGGTACTGCCTTTGATATTTGTAAAAACTCAGAGACTAAGAGGTATACAGAGAGTTAAATAAATAGGATTCATTTATGCTAGCTGCCAGCCCTGAATCATGTACCGTTGGTGTTCGGTAATTTGAATTTGTCAGACAAAAGTCTTCATGGCTGATTTGTTTACTGGCTACCCAGGACAGGCTGCAGATTGTATGTGAACCCAGCTGGAGACAGCTCTCTAAATTCTGCAAAATTGCTCTCTGCTGTACTCTGCAAGGCAGCTGGGGAGCTAACTAAACCAAAATATGTACCTTCTCACCCCCATGTAAAAATGTGAGTTTGAGGAGTTGGTCATAGAACCAACCTAATGTGTTCTCCAAACACTGAATTTAGGACAGTGATTATTGCCTACCCTGACGTTGTAATATCTGTGCCTGTTTCCGTTTGCCTTAAGGAAAATCATGGTTTTAATTCATTTGACTATAGTGTGTGTATGTATATTTTCAGTCGGCCTTAAATTTGTCATACCTTTGAGGAATGAGAGAACATATTGAAATCAAGCTTCAGGGGGCTGGGGACTTTGTGAGTAAACCTAGGCCTGAAAATAAGGCAATCTGGGTTCTGGTTCTTGTTCAGCAACTAACCAGCTTCGTAACCTTGAGTGAGTCACTTATCTTTGGGGTCTTAATTTCCTCTGCCATAAAATGATCTTTAAGGTCTTTTCCAGCTCTTAATAATTCATGATTCTTTCAGTTGTGTTTGAAAGAGTTTTACAACAGTTGTTTTTTTTCTTGCTGTTTTCTACTTGGGTAAATGTGATCCACATTTTTTTTTCCTGGCACAACAGTGCTTGTGCTTAAACTATAGATTACCCAGGTTTCTGTTGGATCAAAGCCCTTTCTTTTCAAATTCTTAGTCTTCTATGTGTCTCGTGACTTTTGACTATTTGTCTATTCATTACCACCTCAGGGAGAGGTGGACAGGGATGATAAAATATAAGATTTAGGCAAGAGGGCTTCCCTGGTGGTGCAGTGGTTGAGAGCCCACCTGCCGATGCAGGGGACACGGGTTCGTGCCCCGGTCTGGGAAGATCCCACATGCCGCAGAGCGGCTGGGCCCGTGAGCCATGGCCGCTGAGCCTGTGCGACCGGAGCCTGTGCTCCACAGTGGAAGAGGCCACAACAGTGAGAGGCCCGAGTACGGCAAAAAAAAAAAAAAAAAAAGATTTAGGCAAGATACTGCTGTAGGCTTTGTCCTGATGTTGAAAATGAGTTTCTTGGGGGATGTTATCTGTAGTTACTTAATTATACTCTCTATGTCTCCAGGAGCTAATTGAAGGAATGGCTTTACAAACAGATCAACAAGAGCACACATCTTTTCTAGGACTTCTCCCCTAGGAAGTTCATGGGCAGGAAATTTCATATCAGCATTCTTTTCTGCTTGGGTTGGCATAAATTGTTACTTGCTTTTAGGCTGCTCCGAAGTGTTTATAGTGCATTTTAGTTTAGTCCAGTGTGAAGAAGAACAAACCCTACTCCTGTGGTCATAGACCAGGGTGGGAAAGAACCTGTGGGAAAGAACCTTCGAGGTGATTCAGACCAGTCCTCCGCCAGTGCTGAAATCCTCCCCTTCAGAGAAGACTCTCACTCTCGCCTGTGGGTACTGACAGTATTTTTCCTGTTCTTTTTCCTTGAGTCCTAAATAATGGAAAAAAATTTAACGTGTGTTTGCATTAGATTCAAGAAACGAAAGCTGAAGTACAATTAAGAAAGCAATCATTTAAGGAACAGCTGTGTGGTCATAAGACAACATGTGTAATGCACCCATTTCATAATCTAATGTAAAATAGGATTAATGAAATGATAGGAATTGCTTTGTGAATCTTTGAACAGTTTGTAGGAAAAAAAAGAAATTAATTTCTAGATGGGGGTGCCTCTTAAAATCTTTAATGTGACAAAGATACTTCATAGGAATTTGATCCACTGTGGCTAGTTCGAATCGACTTAGGTTATGAAGAAGTCTCCAGAGAAGAAATGTAACCAAGCCTAAAAGGATTGGTTGCCATTTTTAAAACTTAAAAAAAAAAAAAAAACCCTGAGGTAGCTGTGTTCCTTATAGTAATAGGTAGGAAATACTTGGATCGGCCATTTGGTTGCAATAAGCTTGCAAATAGTTCACAGCAAGATTTTTCTTACCAAACTATAAACTTAATTTTGAACTTGAATATGTTATGTGAGGAGCCGTTACAGAAAAAGGTACTGTTTAAGAGATGGCAATGAAGAAAATATGAACCTCTCGCTTTCTGACCTGCATATGCTGTGCATTTTAATCAAATGAAATACCCTGCTCTAAAATGTTTCACCTTTGGCAAACATTATTCACATATATTTCATTACCTTAATGTTAAATTATGTGTGAGGTTCCACAGCGACTAAGCTAACCGTTTAAACCATGCTGACATGGACTGAAGCTTGTAGCGTAGAAAATAATTAATTTTGCAGATGCGACGTAATCATTATTCAGCAAAGTCTTATGAACCATCCAGGAAGCATTGTTACACATGATAGGTGAAATAATACAATTAATGTTGTGCTTTACTCATATAATAGAGAGTAAATTACTTCTGTAGGATGGTCTAAGAAGTAAGACTTATAATACTGCAACTTGCAAAAAACACCTTAGAAGATAAAATATTTCAGCTGGTTTATAAAAAACTTTAAAAATAGCCCGTTTGTGAGGGATTCCTTGTAATTTTAAAACATTCCCTAAAAGTTAATTTTAATATCTAGGTATAAGCTGTTTGCCTAAAACATATTTTAAATTTGTCCACTCTGGGCTTCAGTGAATATTTATCTTGACTAGTGCTTTATGAAGTACTTCAGGATATAAAAGGGACCTGTCCTAATGGAATAAAATACACCTGGGGAGAATTACTAATTTGAGTAAATAATTTAAAAGCAATTAAATGTAAATTGTTAGAGTTAAAGGAATCCAGGAAAGGAGAGATTATCCTGACCTAGATGGACAAACAGCATCTAGGACTGGATCTAGAATGATGAGGGCAAGTGTAAGTGACTCCAATGGTCTATAAGAGGCCCTGCTAGGCCCTTTGTGGATGGTAAGCCTCATAACAGCCTTTTCTCAACCAGGAGCCCAAGTCTCAGAGCTTAGTCACTTACCCTTGATCACAAAGCTACTTTGGGATAAGAAGACATTCAAAGTGGAAGGAATGCTTAAAAAAGGCCCTGAGGTAGGCTCAGCGGTGCTTTCCAGGAGTTCATGGCTGCTGAGCTTATAGGAAATCTGCATTACTGGAAAAATGATTTACATACGAGCCAGGACCCTTTTGATTATCGTTAAATATCTTTCTTGGTATTTATTACAAGGTGTGGAATATCTTAGGTGCTCAGGTATCTTAGTTGACAGTGTGCAGGAGAAATGCATCTTTCTCAATTTACTGTATAATACTTAAATGAGGTTGGTCATTGGGTTAAAAGTTAGCATGAGCATGATTTCACAAATGAGCCATAAGTATTATACGAACAAAATAACTTTTTAAACTGTATTAAAACTTGTGGTAATTTGTTTCCCCATTCTTTGATAATCAAAGGTGTCAGATTTTTTTTTAAAGTACTTCCTTTTCCTTTGTTGTCTTGTGCTGTTAATTTTTGAAAGACCTATTAAAGATTATTAAATTTATGCGGTATTGTCTGACAACTTCAAAATTTAGAAAGTGAGGCATCTTTACAGCAAAAATCAACCAGTTTGCATTGTAAACTTGTGTCTTAGTGTAATTTCTGTGGAATTTTAATTTCTTTTTGAATAGGAATGGGCTATTTCAAGTTGCCTTATTAAATAGGAAATGAAAACAGAGATTTCTGTATTCTGGTGTTAGATTCTGGTGTTATTCATGGTTTTTAGAATATCCCTGAAAGGCCTCTGGGCTTGTGTTAGATTTCAGGTAGTGACCTTCAATATTCATGGCTAATTTCTCTTTGGCCTTACAGCAGCTGTCTTTTTGTGTTTTTTTCCTTTGCCTTCAGGCCTTGTCTTTTCTCCACTTTCTGGTAAATTAATTACCAGAATATTCTTTCTCTTTTGAATATCAGCCCTGAGGAATCTGTCATTAGTCACTGAAAACTCCTCAGGGTCCCTGAATCAGACTCTGGGTAAATTCATTCTAGAGAATTTCAGTTTACATGTTAGATGTAGGAAGATGTTTTTCTGACCTCATGTTTCCCTTTGCTAAAATTTTTTTTTTTTTTAATGTAGAAAATAACGGGCCAGTTTTTAAAAATCAGTTAAGTCTGTACGATCATATGACACATTTTCTCTGGAAAAAATAATTCACGTTTTATAAAGGTTACCCACTGTATCTGCTAGAGTTAAAGTCTCGGTCATAGGGCCTTGCTCTAACAATGTAGGGCTGTGGTTTTGAGGACAGTGTCCTGTTGACAGAGCTCTCCCCTTCTCAAGTATGTGTCATCTTGCCTCTGACCTGATAACAGAACTGGAATTGGGAATCTTTACCACTTTAAACCATTGACCAGAGCATCCTTTTTTTTAAGTAAATTGATCCTACAAAGGAAAAATATTCATTGGGATTAGGGAATTTAAAGCCATGATCTCTAAAAAAGCAGGATAATTTGCACCAAGGGAAAGCACAGAGCTATAGAACAGCAAATAATTGGAGAGACCCAAATACAGCTGAATATGTATTTGATTGTATACAGACAGGACCCACACAAGATTGGAAATAATGTAAACCTTTCACTATGCCTCTCTTGTAAATAGTATTTATTTTCTTGCTAGGTTGCCGTATTTTAAGAATTAATGGAGAAATTAAAGAAAGGAGTAGAAAGAATGATTAGAGAACAAGGGTTTTTATAATATATTCAGTGGACGAGAAATATGGCTCATCCCCACCTATGGAGGAGGAGAGGAGATGAATTACTTTTTAACTACAGAGCTTTACTTTGAGAAATTAAGCCAAGTGTCTACTGAAAAAAACACACAACCTAAAAGTTGAAAATTCTGTGTAAGAAGGAATCTTAATTTAAATAGCTAAATGTTAGATTATTTTCATTATTTATTTAGCAAATATTTGTTGAGCACTTAACATGTTGCTAGATGCAAAGATAAATAAGAAATGTTCTTATAGGCTTGAGGAACTGAAAGTCCACTAGTAAAACCAGGTAAACAATTACAGTTCAAGGTGGGCTCTACTCTCTTGATTCGTATGTGGCAGACTGATGTTATGAGTGTCCAGAGGAAATTCCCATTCTAAGTTATCCCAGATAACTGAGCAACTTAGGGTTGCTCAGCCCTGTGTGAAATAAGCACGCTCACAATGGAAGAGTGAGCAGTGGGCTTTGGAGGCATAAAAGACAGGGATGAGACTGCTGGGGAAAAGGCACAGAAAGCTGTGGATGTGCGGAAATGTTTTCCTAGAGTCTGGAAAGATAAGTAGGAGTTTTTCTGCTGGAGAAAGGTATTTCAGGCAGAAAGACTCCATGTGCAAATTCACGAGTGCTTGAAAGAACACAGTACAGTAAGTCCCCTACATGCGAACCTTCAAGTTGCGAACTTTCAAAGATGTGAACGTGCATTCGCAAGTCCAACCACGTGAGTTAGTTCACGTGTCTGGCGTACATTGTCACGTGTGTGCATCCTCTACAAGTGGCTGGCTTTTGTGTACTTTACTGTACAGTACTGTATAGAGTACAATAGTACAGTGTCTTTATTTCAAGCCCAGGATACCTGGAAGCAAGTGTAAGAGCAGCGGTGACGTAGCTGGTACTGCTAAGAAGCTCTAGCTGTTGTATTGTACTACTGTACTTTTCAAGGTACTGTACTGTAAGATTAAAAATATTTTCTTTATTTTTTGTGTTTGTTTTTTATGTATTATTTGTGCAAAGAGTATTATAAACCTATTACAGTACAGTACTATATAGCCGATTGTGTTAGTTGGGTACCTAGGGCTAACTTTGTTGGACATACGAACAAATTGGACTTAATGAACATGCTCTCGGAATGGAACTCATTCATATGTAGGGGACTTACTGTACTGGAAGGGAGAATTTAGTGTAGCTTGGGTATTAGATGTGAGGAAGGGGAGGCTCAGGAGGTGAGGCAGGCTGGTAAGATCAGGAAGCACTTGGTTCTGATGTTGGAGATAACATCATTCCACTCCCTTACCCCAGTTTCTCAGTTAGTCACCAGCGATTGCCCCTACCACCTCAACCTACCTTTCCTTAAGTTCTTCCTCAACACTCTACCTGTCCTGTTGCTGAAATATAGATTCTCCTCTTTTTTCTTTTTAATTTATGTATTTATTTTATTTATTTATTTTTGGCTGCTTTGGGTCTTCCTTGCTGTGTGCAGGCTTTCTCTAGTTGCGGCGAGCGGGGGTTACTCTTCGTTGCGGTGCGCGGGCTTCTCATTGCGGTGGCTTTTCTTGTTGCAGAGCACGGGCTCTAGGCACGCGGGCTTCAGTAGTTGTGGCTTGCGGGCTCTAGAGCTCAGGCTCTGTAGTTGTGGCGCACGGGCTTCGTTGCTCTGCGGCATGTGGGAACTTCCCTGTCCAGGGCTTGAACCCTTGTCCCCTGCACTGGCAGGCGGATTCTTAACCACTGTGCCACCAGGGAAGCCCACTCCTTTTTTTATCAAGACATTAGTGAATCAAGAAATTCATTAATAATTCTCCATCTCATTTATATGTGAACATCACTACTTTCCTTGTACGAATTGAATAAGTGTAGTGTTTGCCCAAGACAGGGAGCTTAAGATGACCTGGAAAGTTCTTTCAGCCCTGGAGAATGCTTTGAGTTAATCTGGAGGATTCTGGGGCACAGAGTAGGTCTTGCAAAGCACATTCCAAGATCTTTTGAAAACTGTGTTTTCATGTCAAGTGGAAATGCAAAAGGAATGTAATGTGTTCTGTATGCAAGGACATTTTGCAAGTAGTTAAGTATATATGCCATGGCGTGGATGTCTCCTGGTACAAAGCTTACATCCAACTTTGTGTTCTCTGAACAGAACCTAATCAGTTTTGAACTTGATAACCAAGTAGTGCCTCCCTTGCAATGGCCACAGATTTGATTTAGCATCTAGAATTTTACAAAGCTTCCACTTTATAGGAGAATAAATGTTAGTGATAACCACTGTTCCTTTTCTTTTAAAACACGATAGATGTTTGCAATTTCTTTTAATTTTTTTCTGTTGATTTTTAGAGGAAGTTAAAAGATGATGGTCTTTCTGGGTTTTCGGACATTACCCTGTTAGAAGGCTTTAGTGTAACAGAAGCAGGAATTTTTGAATGTCCTTGTACTGGTGATTTCCTTTACTAGAGCACATATCAATCTTGTTTTAATTTCTAGTTTGATAACATCTTCCTTTATAAATTTACATTTTAGTCAATTTGGATTCTGAAATCTCTGATGTAATTTATTCATTTAGTATTTATTCCAAGATTATGACTTCTGCTTTTCACAAGCAGAATAAAATGTTGTTACTCAGTTGTTGGTTTTTCCCAGTTTGAACATACTTAGAACAACAGTGTGGCCAATGTACCAGAAAACAGTAACTATCTAAATAGGAAACATAAAATGAACATTTATGGCCAATTTGGCTACTTAATACAAATAGCACCTAGGTTTCCTTCTTAAAGTGAAAGATGAATAGATACGTCTATAGATAATGATGACTGATGATTACGATAATGATGGTAATGATAATGACAAAACTTTATTAAGAACAGGAGATAGGTACCGTATAGAGTACTTCTCATGCATCATCTCATTTAATTTTCACAGCTCTTTGCTTTTTCACCTGTCAGAGATTGGCAAAGATGTTTGGGTATAATTTTGTGAGAGATCTGATGAACTAAGCAATGCATTCCCTAAAAACAGCGTTTCTCAAGCTTGGAATTTAAAAAAGGGCCTCTTTCACAGACGATTTAAATTCTATCATGTTAGTTATAACATGCAAAATATGAAACTAGTTAAGCCTTTCTTACAATACATCTCTCATAAAGGCAAAGTAGTTTTAAGCCACACCAGAAAACTAAAAAGTCATTAGAATTGGAGTTAGAGTGTTAATTCAGTGTCATGGATGATGAGGTTTTGTTGAAACAAGCATTACACAAAATGTGTCTGTATTACGCTAATGGGTTCAGTGTTCTCATATATGCATGTGTCACATGGCAACCAACTTCCCTCACTGCTTTCCTCGTTCAGATGATTTCAAAGCTTCGTACAGCATGGCATGGCATCATTTGACCTTTGCTTGACAAGACAGTATCATATACATATCAAGTCCACCTTCCCATGACTGCTTTGAACCTCCTTGTACATGTGGACACAGGCGGGCATCAAATACTCGTGCTAACTTGGTGAATAAAAAACAAAATCTAATTTAAAAAATCCTTGTAGAGTGAGAATTTCTAGTTTTCCAGAATTCTTTGGGCACATCTGCTGCCCCTGCTAAATGAAATTAATACGGTAGAAATAATAAGAGGACAAATGGCTAGGTGCTGTGCTAAGCTCTTTATAGCCACCATCTTATTGAATCGTGCAGCAACCCTGGGAGCCAGGTCATCTTGTTAACCCTCTTCTGTAGATAAGGACACTGAATCTTGGACATATTGAGTAAAGGCCTCCCAAGGTCACATGACGAGTAGCAAATGATTTTGTACCCAGGGACTTTCATTCTAGAGCCTGTAATCCTCCCACAGTAGCTTCATGTCTTTACCAATTCTATAAATATATATGGTGTACTTTCCAATGTACCAGGTCCCAAGTCAAATGCTTCCCATGCATTACAGTCTTTACAAGAATCTCAGCAGAGTGGCACTGTCATCTGCCTTTGGTAAGCTGAGAAGGCTCAAGGTCACCCGTTTAGTAACAGTCACCCCCCACCTTGAAAACAAAGTAACGATTTAAAGATGCAGAGTCAGCGTTAAAAGCAGAGTTTAAAGTAATGTCTTCATTTTCTAGCGCTTCAGGAGCTTGATTTATATTTTTCAAAGAAAAACAATCAACTAAGAGATCTTATACTTATATTGATTTTTTTTAAAAGAAAAACTTAAAAAACGTCATTAGAAAACAGGCCTAGTAAGCTTTGTTTTTTTTTTTTTTAAGAACCTAGTAAGCTTTTTAAAGGCCTCTGTTGTATGTAAACCTTGACAAAGGATATGAAATAAATGCCTTGTGAAATGAAGTTCTCAACATTAAAAACATTCTTGGTCAGCAAATTTTGTGGCAAATTTATCAGTGTGGTAAATATTTCATTTACTAATAGGGCTGTTTGGAAGAAGGCTTGTTTACACTAGGGAACTGAAGGAAATGTAATCCAAATGGCAGGGCATAATGATTCTCAGTGATAGTCTCGCAGTACCCTTTGGCTTATATGCATTTGTAAAGTGATTATTTAAAAAAAAAAAACACTCTGTGTCACCATCTATATAATTTATGTGAGATTATTGACAATTAGTATACTGGTAGCTCAGACAGTAATAGGAACTCTAGGTGTGTGTATGTGTGAGTACGCATGTAGGTGTGTATAGGCACACACACGCACATAACTGTGTAACCCATGAATCTAACTAGAGTTCACATGCTTTTGAACATTGATGGATTTTTTATTTTGAATTTATGATACCACTCATGTTCAAATATTACTTTGCATACAGCAGAAATTGCCTTGGGTGCAAACAATTAAGGACTTTTTTAAAAATTGAAGTATAGTTAATTTACAATGTGTTAGTTTCTGGTGTACAGCAAAGTGATTCAGTTACACATATATATGTATTCTTTTTCATATTTTTTCCATTATAGGTGATTACAAGATATTGAATATAGTTTGTGCTATACGGTAGGACGTTGTTGTTTATCTATTTTGTATATAGTAGTTTGTATCTGCTAATCCCAAACTCCTAATTTATCCCTCCCTCCACCCCCTTTCCCCTTTGGTAACCTTGTCTGTGAGTCTGTCTGTAAATAAGTTCATTTGTATCATATTTTAGATTCCACATATAAGTGATATCATATAATATTTGTCTTTCTCTGTCTGACTTACTTCACTTAGTATGATACTCTCTAGGTCCATCCATGTGGCTACAAATGGCATTATTTCATTCTTTTTTAATGGCTGAGTAGTATTCCATTGTAAACTCTAATTCAAAAACATACATGCATCCCAGTGTTCATTGCAGCACTATTTACAATAGCCAAGCCATGGAAGCAACCTAAATGTCCATCGACAGAGGAATGGATAGAGAAGATGTGATATTTAAGGTCTTTTAATAGATTACTTCTGTTTGAAGGATAATACATTGTGATGATGAATAATATAGCCTAAAGTTCAGAAAGTCTCCCCATGTTACATGTAAAAGTTTCATGGAAAACTATCATTTTGTTTTGGTTTTGGTCTCTGTGATTTAGATATGACCTGCTCATCTGTTCTGTTACTCAGGACTCTTGATTGGCTACTTGCAAAGTTCTGGAGCAGTAGTGTGGGTAACTAGAGGGATGGAGTCCCTGACCTGGTGAAACTAGTGAGTCAGACAGACAGCTAACAAGTCGTGATACCAAATTGTGGTGAGGATGGAGAAGATTCATGCCAGATTGAGTCTCCAAGGTTGAGCAAAGGAAAGAGAGAGCCACGTGGATGCGGACACTGCTCAGAAGCTGGAAAGCATGCAGTATGGCGGTCATATAAGGCTAGCCTGGGGATAGGTGGGTGGTTAGCTTGGATGGGCCAAAGTGCTCTTTATACCATTTAAAGAAGATTCAACTCAAGAGAGAGGACAAAGAGATAAGAAAGAGGTACAAAAGTGGGCGAGGAACAGGAGAAAATGATAACCAAGAGCTAGGTTAGGGGTGGGAGGGTGAAGGTTCAGGGCAGAGTTGACGGTGTCAAATCTGACTGCATCTTTCAAGACAAGCTCTCTACAGAGTCGTTGACTTGGGCAATTAAGCAGTCATTGGTGGGCTTATCAAAAGCAATATCATTATCCCTACTGTCTATTGAATTTCTAGGATCTTAGAAGAGGAATTGTATAAGAAAGTCCCATACATGTACACACTGCTATATTTAAAAAAGATAACCAACAAGGACCTACTGTATAGCACAGGGAACTCTGCTCAATGTTATGTGGCAGCCTGGATGGGAGAGGAGTCTTGTGGAGAATACATACATGTATATGTATGGCTGAGTCACTTTGCTGTGCACCTGCAACTATCACAACATTGTTAATCGGCTATACTCCAATACAAAATAAAAAGTTAAAAAAAAAAAAAGAAAGTCTCATAAAACTAGTCCCTTTTTGTTTTTGTTTTTTTTTTTAATTAGTTTTTTTTGGCTGCGTTGGGTCTTCATTGCTGTGTGCGGGCTTTCTCTAGTTGCGGCCGGCGGGGGCTACTCTTCATTGCAGTGCACAGTCTTCTCACTGCAGTGGCTTCTCTTTTTGTGGAGCACCGGCTCTAGGTGCGCGGGCTTCGGTAGTTGCAGCACCCTGGCTCAGTAGTTGTGGCTTGCGAGCTCTAGAGTGCAGGCTCAGTAGTTGTGGTGCATGGGCTTAGTTGCTCCTCGGCATGTGGGATCTTCCCGGACCAGGGCTCGAACCCATGTCCCCTGCATTGGCAGGCGGATTCCTAACCACTGCACCACCAAGGAAGTCCCGTCCCTTTTTCTAATGATGGTGGAACTACTATAGGCAGCATTCTTGCCACCCTTAGGGTTATTAGTGAAGTCCCCAAGATGAGGAGGAGGGAGGGAAGAAAGGCTTCCTCAAGCTACTTCAAGGAAATGGACAGTGTACATAGGCTCATCTCGAATTTTTAAGTGGCGGGATTTATCTTAAGTAGCTTATAAACAAAATTACTTGGGTTGGTTACTGATCAAGAAAATGCATGCTGGCTTTTCAGAATGCCGGCGGTTTCTTATATAGCAATAAAAGAGGTTTAATTATTTGCCTGCTTTTGAACTAATGGGAAGATAAGGGGTGAGAAAGGTAGAGTGGGTCAGGGTCCTGCAGTTCCAGGAAGGCTGAGGTGGCCTCCTGTCCCCAGTGTTCTGCTGTGAAGGCATTGATGATGGAGTTACAGTTATGGACAGATGTCCCTCTGTCCCCCCCATCTCTGTTTCTTTCACTCACTCACTTGCCCTTGTGAACTTCCTGCTTCATTCTCCAGGGAACAGAGATGACCTTCCAGCTTGTACACACCTGAATTTTTGCTCAGAGCAGAGATGACCTTCCAGCTTGTACACACCTGCTTTTTTGCTCACTAGCACTTTTTTTTCTGTCCCTTTAGGAACTGGGAAATACATATTTTCCCAGCTTCTTCCTCCTACTTAAAGGAAGGGAAAAAAGGTGGGGGGAGGAGGGAGGGAACAAAAATTGGCAGAAAACCCTGCAAGAGAATGAGTTTAACAGATTTGTTCGGTTCTGGATTTCTGTCTTCCTGTTCCTTAAATCTGTCAGAAAAGCTAAGGCCCTGCCCCCACGATGAATAAAATCCCTAAGGCCACTGTCTGAAAAGAGGGGAGATACACATCATTTTCTCTCCAGATTATCAGAGGAAGATCCATGCAGACAGAACCAAGACACAAGTCATTATCTTTGAATTATTGGTGGGAAATCAAATTAATGCTGGAGGCTTAAAAATGGGTGGGCTAATGTGGAGGAAGAAGAAAAAATAATTGAAAAACAGAATGTCTAATGAATAATAAATACGTAAAATCTAGTTGTAATTTAATCCGAATCCTACCACTAATGTATTGCTCGTAATTAGCGGTGTGGCATGCTTTTTTACCATTTCCTGAAATTTCACCTCTCTACCTACGCTGTCTGATAAATGCTGAAACATTTATCTTAGGATGTTTAATTACTTGTTTACACTTGGTTGTCTCCAGTTAGGCCAGGGACCTCCGTGAGAGCTGGGACCAGGCATACTGCCTTCTCAGAGATCCACCCACAATAGATGTTCCAGAAGGCTCTTGCGTGCGTCAGAGAAAGTCAAGCAGTTTTTATTTTGTAGAGATTGATCTAGTGAGGCGTCCAGCTTCAGAAGAGAGGCTGGACCAGTGGTGTTCTCTTCCCAGATGCACTGGCTCCGCGCTTTGCCCTTTGCATTTCGGCCCTGGCTTCTCCCTGGGCTTGTGGAGTTCGTCTCCTTCTGTGGGATGGAATGACCCCCACTGCAGTCCACCTCTACTCCACCCCGCAAGAACCTTAGCAACTTTTACACACTTTTCCCAGCCTTAGCAATAAGGAGGGTAATTATACCTACCTCCTTGGCTGGTAATAGGACCCAAAAAGGATAATTACTATGAAAGCACTTTGTAAATTATGAAGGCAGTAGTTGTAGTTAGGGCTGTTAAGAGGGCAGAACAATAGCTGCAGATACTATACTTCCTAAGCAACGTTTACTCTTGGCAAGGTGCCTCGTACAGAGAAGATAGATAGATAGGTAGATAGATAGATAGACAGACAAATAGGTAATAGAGTGAGAGTGTGTGTGTAAATTTTCTTGACCTGCAGAGTTCTTGCCTAATTCAAAGCTGTATCCTCCAACCCCAGTTTTCCCATCTCTGATCCTGTGCAGATCGGGTTAGCTGTCTGGCTAGTCACCGTGTTTCTCATCCTCCTGAGCCCATCTTGCCCCCTGGGCTTCTCGCGGCTGTGGATGCTCTGGAGGCCTGAAAGTAGACCTTCACTTTTTGCATTATTCTCGGTTGGGAGGCTGCTTGTGTATCACATTTTTTTTATAGACTCTCCAGGGAAGTGGAACCTTCAGGGTTTTTCAAAGTGAGGTGGAGCGCGAGGTAAGTCATTCCTCCAGATGCATCCAGATAAGTTGGATGGTCAGCACTGAACACAGCTCAGGCTCATTATGAGGGTGACTCCAGCATCACATGAAACGTGGTCCATGCCTTCATGTATCTCACGTTCTGGTGGGGCATCTTATTCCTTGTGTGTGTGTGTGCTGTACTAACAGGTATCAAATAAGCTTGCGGAAGCCCAGGGACTGGGTACTGCTCATCTTCAGGTGAGATATCAAATGTTGTCTTTTATCCTCAAGATTTCAGAGAGGAACGTTCAGGCAGTCCACCTGGAAGGTGTCCTGGAAAGTCGCGTTAAGATGAGTTGGTTGTCACTGGGTCTCTTGGTTCTGGACACTTGAAACCTGGAGTGAAAAACCATGGCACAGAGGACAAAATGAGGAGGGTAGTTCTTTCGGGAAGAATGAAATTCAGTTTCCATTGCCTGGGAGTAATATTGGAGGTTCAGAAAAAATTGACTCTTTTTACCACTTAGAGAATAATCATATAGATATTTTCAGATTGTTACCTCGAAAAATTTTGAAGAAGCATGTCAAATTCTAGATTAACAAGACAAGCAAAGGGTAGCATTACAGTGTCAGTGTTATCGAATTTCCAAAATTGAAAATACTTACTGGAATATAAAGATATGTAGAAAATTCTTTGCATAAATTCTGAAATAATGTGCATCTCCCCAAGTAAAAAATGTGTCAAGGTTACTACAATTTCAAAATGGTTGAGCTGAATGAGTTTTCATGGTGGTTCTATTTCATATGGTAAACAGAAATAGCTCAGTCATTTACCAGGCATAGTCTTGGTTAAGGGAGAATCCAGGAATATGCTCCTTGAGTGATACATGACTGTTCTCCAAAAATAGCAAGAGAGAGAGAGAGAGAGAGAGAAAGAATAAAGATGGTTTATTATATGGTAGGGAATGACTTGTCCTTTTCTTATTTAACCTGTTTCTCATGTTATTAAACAGATTTCGGATTGAATAGCTTTTCACTATTGATAGCATGGTTTCTATCAGGTTGTCCAATTAGGCACTAGTTAATGGAACAGCCCAGGATCTAGTTCACCATGATGAGTTGGCTCTACAGCTCTTCTTTAGCTGGAGGGCATTTCTTGTCAGCCTTTTTAAGACCAAGTTTAGTCTTAAAGCTGCTGCTACTGAGTGATAGTGGCTAATGTCATTATCTTCATGTATGAACATTAGGTGTCATAACCTTGCCACAAGGCTTACTGAAGCTATTTTGGTCATGCTGTTGACACTTCTGCTTTTAATACCAAGTGTCTGCATTATCGGCTGTATGAGTAAATTCGGTTTATTTTTAATTTGTTGATAAGTTTTGTGGTGGTTAAGAACATTTATCTGAGGGTTCCTTCTCAGATTGTTCAAAGTGGTCTTGATAGTGACATTATGAGTGTTTATGTGTGTGCATGTTTGTTGATTTCGCTTACTTGGTGCTTCAGAAATGCACACGGACTACGTATCATTTGGACTCTCTGGAACATTCTTTGTGTTTATAAATAACCAGCATACTTGCTCATAATGTTGACAATTTAAAGCAAGCAACTCTGATATTTTTTTTTTTCCTCTTTTGCTCTTAGCTTTCAAAATTTGAAACACTGTGTGAAGTGCTTGGGGACCAGGAATCTTTTCTTTGTTCCTCCAGGTCGGCTCTCTGCCCCAGGAGGCTGGCCCGTATGGGCTACACCATTGGGCTCCTTTGCCCTCTGTTTCTGGATGGATTTAGCCAATGAAATCCTTGCCAGAGAATCCATTTCTAGATTCCTTATACTTGAAACTCAGAAGTAATTTTTATTTCACCATAACTAGACAATCCATCATTTCATAAATGAGAAAATTGAGGCCCATATAAGGTGGTGAGCCTTGCTTTTAACTCTTACAACTGGACTCTCAGGGACATTTAGTACTTTTGACCATAATCTTGAACGGTAAGTAAATTATTTTACTTTGCGGAGACGATGCTTTGTAGAGCTTGATAGGATGAGTATATTTAGTCAAGAAAGTAAAACTAGATAAGAGTTACTATTTTTAAAAGTAGTTAATTGGAAGTAACCCAAATGCCCATCAGCTGATGAATGGGTACATAAAATACGGCATAGCTGTCTAAAATAATATTTTTCATCCATAAAAAGAAATGAGGTTCTGTTACATTCTACAACCTGGATGAATCTTGAGAACATTATACTAAGTGAAAGAAGCCAGTCAGGAAGGGCCATATGTTCCGTGTATATCTAAAAAATAGGTAGATCCGGCTTCCCTGGTGGCGCAGTGGTTGAGAGTCCGCCTGCCGAAGCAGGGGACACGGGTTCGTGCCCTGGTCCGGGAAGATCCCACATGCCGCGGAGCGGCTGGGCCCGTGAGCCATGGCTGCTGAGCCTGCGCGTCCGGAGCCTGTGCTCCGCAACGGGAGAGGCCACAGCAGTGGGAGGCCCAGGTACTGGAAAAAAAAAAAAAAAGGTAGATCTATAGAGGCAGAGAGTAGATCAGTGGGTGCCTAGGGTTCGGTAGTAGGGAGTTGAGATGGGGGCTGGTAAGGGAGGTGATAGCTAAGAGGGGCAGAGTTTCTTTTTGGATTAAAAAAATTGTGGTAATGGAAGTACAACTGTGTGAATATACTAAATGCCATTGAGTTGTATACTTTAAATGGGTAAAGTGTATAATCTGTGAATTATATCTCAATAAAGGTATGAGAAAATTAGTCAGTGTCGCTGGAAATAAACAAAGAACAAACAAAACCAAAACCACAAACACAGGAATACATATACTGCATATTCAATATGAGTTTACCAATATTTGCTTTCAGATTCTGTGAACTTTTAACATAAATTTCTAGTTATTGCCGTTGCCATGAAGTATACAGATCCGTGCAATCTCTTTGTTAGTACATTTATAGAGTTTGTTTTCCCTTCCAGTTTATGAGGTTCTGTTTTTGTAGGTTTGTTTGTTTATGAGAAGAAAGATTCAGGTAGAAAACTAAATTTCTACGATGCTTTTGTTTTAGGGCTTTTATTTCAAGTGTTACTTGAAATTTACTCTGGGCTTTTCCATTTTGGGGCTTTGTCACTTCTTTCATGTTGGAGGAGCATGTATACAAATGCTGCAAGAGTTGAGTCTCTGGAATGTTCAATGTGCTCATACTGTGGATTTCAGATTCTGACAATACACATTTTTTTTTGTAACTTACAGGTTAAATTTTTTTTTCCATCTGATCCGGTGGTAAAACTTATCCTTTGCACCATTCAGATTCAACTTGACTATAATAGAAATCATTATTCAAACAGTAGAGTAGTACCAGCCTTTCAGTGGCACCTAAACTGAAAAGAGAATTAGTAAAACGGTTTTAATTACATGCTTGTCTGTTTGATAGGCAGTAAGAAAAGGAGAGTTTAGCCTTTGAAAAGCGAAAGGGGTCTATTTGGAAAAGGGGGTTGTCAATACAATCCCATGCACCGCTATCAAGAATTATTCTGAAAACTGTTGATGCATTAAACATAAGAACCTTTGTTCGAACTCTCGCTCTAAAGGTGGCAACCTTCAACTCTAAAAATACTCTGATTAGGAATCCAAGTTTTACTTTCAATCATGTAAAAGCAGTGTTTCTCTTCATGAAATATCTGCAATTTTGAAGCTCATCTGTAACTGGTTTTGAAAATAAAATTATTTTACATTTCGTAATTATCTGCTTTGGCTAAGTCTTTTCTTTTTCCTGTGTGCAGTTGAAATAAGCCGTCCAGTTCAATCCATTTGAGTTCTAGCTTTTCAGATAAACATTTTGAATTTAAGAATGATTCTTTTAAAGACGGTGATTAAGTACCCTTCAAACAGTTATCATAGAGAGTTGTGGCAGAAATTGACATGCCGATCTTGAAACTAGCAGGCTCTCAGATATTTGATGAACAAACAGGGAAATTGGGGGGATGTAGCCCCAAACCCTATCACCTCCCACCCCCACTTTAACCAGAAAGCCCCAAGATGCCTTCTTCCTCAGATTTACTATGTATCTTAAGGAATAATCATCAGGGCCTAGGGAGAGTGAAATTTAATTTTGCGATCTTTTTCAAACCCCCAGCATTCAAGTCTGGCGTTCCTACAAGAAATGAATGCCGATGGTTGTCCTGCTTTTCTGAGTCGTTAATCACCTCATTACCCAGGGGACTGACTAGGTCTTCCTCTAAGATACCCTTGCTTATGGTCTCCTGCAGAATTTAATATTGTAGAATTGGACACGATGATGATGATGATGATGATGATGATGACGATGACGATGACAATGACAATGACTACCGTGGAGAAGATGTTGATGTAATATCTCTTACCATGTCAGCACTCTGGGAAAACAAGGAACCAATTCTATAGCAAGTGACCATGGATTTCTTTGGAGGTTGACAATAACGGGATTATCAGCGTAGCCAGCATTCTTCGCACTTGAGCCAGCGTCTGAGAATGTAGAACAGTAATCCCTCTTCCATATTAGGAGATGGAAGCGTTTTATAGTTGAAAATAGCAGTCCTTTCAGAAGATTTCTCTATTACGTTTGCTCTGGGAGGGATTCTTCTTAACAGACAATTTGAGTGCCTTTTTGAGTAATACATCTTCTGTAATTAAAGCATTGTTTTGGAGACTCCTTAATCAGCCTATTACCTGCATCCTGATATCTGGGTGTTACGTTGCATAGATTATCAATTGTGATGCCTAATAGAATTGGGGCCCTGGTTTGGATCTTGGCTTATATCTTATTACCTCTCTGAACAGTGAAGTGTCAACGGGAGATAAACCCCTTGATGACTGAGTTTCTGACTCTCCTCCCAAGAGCTCCCTTTACAAGAGGGACTGAGGCATGTTGAAATGAGCTACAAACGAGGGTGGTCACAGTAATTTATAGTTTTTTAGTGGCCACCGAGCACAGCACTTGAGTTGTAGCACAACACCATTTGTGACGTGCTTGGGTCTGAGAAATCTGATGATGGTAGGCAGCTGCTGGGAAGGAAGGGACCTGAAAATTCATGGTTCTTGAACAGGACAAGCGGAGGGAGTAGCAAAGAGCAGAGGCGGGTTTATCAGGAAGCTAAGGAAGCTGGAAGTTCAGGGCCCCTCACTTGCAGGCCCTGAGTGATGGGATTTGTTGGGATTTATTCCAGAGTCTCCTCCAAGGGGACGAGAAGCCAGGTTGTAATCTGAAAACATTTCTAGTAAATGGTTTGAAGAAAAGAAAAAGAATAAATGAATGTGGAAACCAAGCCAGATGTATTCAGAAACCTGAAGCCCTGTTGAAAAAAGTACAGAATGTAAAATGGGGTGAACATTTACTTAAAATGAGAGAAATGAATCACCAAAATTACTGGAGCCTTGAGAGATTCAGGTCTCTTTCTTCTGAGATCTCTTCAGGAAGTTCAGAACACTAGGAGGGGTGGCTAGTTACGTTCATCCCTGTTTTTCTATTTTAGTCTCTATTTCAGTCCTTTCTTTCTCTTTTTTTCTTCCCCCCTTCCTCACCCCCTCCCTCTGTCTCTCTCTCTCTCTCTCCCTCCCCCTTTCTCCCTCTCCTCCTATTCTCTACTTCAGTACACTCTGGTATATCCCCATAAGCTCTGGCTGGTACTTCATGGAAAAATTTCTACTTTCGGAAGCCCGTAAAAGAAAAAGAATGGGGAAAACTGTTCTAATTCCCAGAGATCACTTCCATCCAAATACTAGATTCAGAGGTGAGGCTCCTTTTGAGACAGGAGAAAGAAACTCTCTCTCTCCCCGCTCCCTTCCCGCTTTGAGGAATTTATAGTTTTAAGAGATTTCCAGATGTTTCTCATCCAGACACGTCTGGAGAAATAAATGAAGGACAGCATATATTTTAACTTGTTTTGGCTGTTAACACCTCTCAGGCAGGCAATAAATATTGTATTACTTTTTCCTTTGCTTAAGTTGGCCTTAATGATAGAATAAATTGGGGCTGGTTGTATGTAGTAGAATGTGCTGCTAGTGATTTTTGAAGATTGGAGAATATAGATGGTTACCAGTAATAATAGGAAGCTCCTTTAGGGAAAAAAAAAAAATGTAGAAAAGCCTATTAATGCTTTTTGAAGCGTGAAAGAGGATACTTTGTCTACAAATCCCAGGGACGTGTAGCTTAAATGATGTGAAGTTTTACATATACACAGTTCCGCTGTCAGATCTGCCCCAGCCAGGGGAATTTGTCTCCGTAGACACCCCGCTACAGATCATTACTGGGTTCAGGCTTCCCTTTACGGCTTCCTGAAGCTATAGGCCTCCTGCTGACATTTAGTTTTGCATGCAGATGGGAAAGGAACCCTTATGCAAAGTTTTTATTAGGGTGCGTTAATGATGCTTTCCTGCTCCATACGGCGGGTGAGAGGGATCTGCTGTTGTGCTGGGTGTGTGCCCCCATAAATAACTTGCCAGGGGTCCCCATTTCTTTTTCCTCCAGATGAGAAAGACTGCTTCTCCTCCCATCCCCCCAAACAATGGGGTGTTCTTCTGCCTTTGGTCCGTGTACTCTTCCTCTGTTGCTGGTTCTTGACTCCCTGCCCACTTTTCTTTTCTTTTTTCCTTTGACACCAGACAGTGACTGTGTTATAGTAGTCATGAGATGTACAGTAAAATGGTTGAGATTCGAAATGCAAGAAAACGATATCAACGTTGCTGTCGCCCTGTAATAATTTGGGAGTGTGTGATTTTTGTCCAAGTCCTTTTTCATGAAATAAATAGAATTGTACAAAGCTCTCTGCTTTTATTTTTTTAGAAAACCACCCTTAAAATGAGTGGCTTAAGAGGGAGTAGCTGCTTTTTGAAGCCCTGCTTGTTTTTCTATGATATTATAATATAGTCTGAACAATTTGGGAGCCTGTTAGGCTCGTATAAAACTTGCATTTCACAATTTGTGACGTTTCATTCCATTTTTTCCCTTAATGTTGTACCATTAAAATTTGGAAAGTTTTCATATACGCGGCCGCCTGATTTCATGTTAATGTGGTTCCTATTTGCATTTCTCAACTACCTAGTGTGGATTACCTGATTGGCAGTATCAGGAGATGTTTTTAAAAAACACCTAGGAATTATAAAAGTTTTCATCTATAGTATGCTGTAAAAATAATGAAGACACCCAAAACTGAGACTCTATTATTGACTCAAGTTGCGTCTATTAGATTATAAATCGCCGTCAGTTAGTTGAATGTTCTATAGTTCCTGTTGGAAACATCGCTAGATCCTTTCATTTAGTGGACAGGTGCATGAAAAGTTGCCAGGTGTCTATCCTATTCCATTATATTCCCTTCCTTTTGAAACAATGTTAGCCACTTTTTAAAGTTAAAAGAGACATAAGTGGCTAGAATGAAGATTCAATATCTCACAAGTTTATTGCAAAAAATAAGGCTGTTCATTGCAGCTGTTTGTAAAATTTAAAGACAGGAACAAACCAAATGACTCTGAGTCGGGTACTGGTTGAATAGATTATAGTACATCCATCGGAGCAAGTACTATGCGGCTATAAAAGGAATGCGGGCTATCTATAAACTGCTGTGGAGAGATCTCTTAGATAAAATGTTAAGTGAAAACAGCACTGCCCAGGAAAGTGTACTCAAATAAACAGTGCTACTGCTTATTTAAGGGGGGTGTTTTGTGGATTTGGCTCTGGAAATGTGTCCATATTTTACATAAGTATAAAACAAAATCAATAAAATGAAGACAACCATTAAAGATGAAATAAATAAACCTCACTGTATATCTAGTTTCTGGTCTAACCAGTCAGAGACAAACCATTTCAAATGATACTAAGACACAGAAGTTTGACTGTATATCCTCAGTGGATTATACTCTAAGATCTAAAAAAAGAGGCAAAGAAATTTTAAATGTTCTCACAATCATATTTGGTAGCAGTGTTAGTTTTGGAAACTGTTGTGTGTGTAATTGTGGGGTAAAGCAAGTAAGTGACCATGTTTTTGGCTGGGAGAAGGGAGATGTAAGATTAGTGTGACTGAGTAAAAATCCTGATACCCTGAATCAAGTCAGAGGTATCAAAATGAATTCATCTTTAAAATGTTTATTTCTTAAATGTGTCCTTTAAAATACCTGAAAACAATGAACATCCTTCCAGTAGCCATGAGTTCCCCTGGGGTCCACATTGAGATTCACCAGAAGGAACCTCTTGGAAGAAATGGCTGATTCCAGGTGAATGGCAAGAAGTGTGTCGACTGAAAAAAATGCACAACCTTAGCTGAGAGTTATGTGTTATTCAGTGGACATACTGAGGGCTTAAGCCCGGGAGTCAGCCTCTCAGATAGCTGTGAGGGACTGTTCCAAAGAGGTAAGGGAGAAGCCAGGATATAGGATGTTTTGCAACAAAAACCAGTAGTCGGAACATCAAAAGATTACTGTTAATTGAAGAAAACCAGACATCTCAAGTTAATGAATTTAGTGCTTTTCTATGTATGGGAAGATGCAAGAATCTAGGCTCAATGAAATCATCTCTTTGATTTGCACCTTGATTATCTAAGGCCAGTATCCTGTTTTTCTCCATCCTGAATCCCCTCAGGTTGCACACCTGAGGCTGCAGGGGCTGATGGCTTGATGGCCACAACATCCTTTGTTTACTGATATGGCAGGTGACATTCTTTGTCCACAAGTATATGGGATGACCTGGAATATCTTGTTGCCCCACCACACAGCAACACAACTATCAACGATCACTAGTCTTATCAAACAGTTTCCCCAAGTTAGGTCAGCTTTGGCCATGAACAAGGTTAATGACTGCAGTGGGAAAAAAACGAACCCATTTTGGTCATTGATTTGAAAATTGTTAAATAATGGGAAATAATAAAGTATTTATCTTGTTTTTTTCTATAATGCTTGATTTCATGGTAGCCCTATATATGAATAGATGGTGGGAGTAAGTTCCTTTTTATAGAAGTATTGAAGCTAATACATGAAGAAGGAACTACAGAAATCATCACCATTTTGCATCTCTTATTAAAATAGTGTTTCTAGGCAATGATCACCAGTGACTAAAAGAAAGAAAATCTGTTGTTTCCTTCTTCTAAGAATACACAACATCATCTGTGAACTAGCGTCACCTGACAAAAAAAGTAATTAATAAGCCTGGATTTGATCGAGCTTCTAGATCTGTCAGCTTGTAAGAAACACAGAGGGCAGAGGATCACGTTACATGACATTATAGAATTACAATCACCCAAGATCTAGATTGTGGGGAAATGCTGTAGCCCAAATGATCTGGTTTCTTCAGCAACAGCAAAAAACTTAAAAGGAAAAAGGGGATGGAGAACTTATAAATTAAAGGAGCCAGTCTCACTGGAATCTGATTCAAACAAATGTGTATGTGTGTGTGCAGGTTTATAATAGACATACAAATACACGTAAAGTCTATATGTGAAACAAGCACATCTACATGCAAATGTGTATGTATATATGCATACGTATGTATATACATGACAGTCAGGGAAATTCGATTCCTGACTGAATATTTGGTAATTGTAATGAATTATAGTTCACTTTGAGATATGATACGTATTACTATCTTTACAAAATGTTTAATACTTATTAAAATATTAAAGTAATACTGACTTGCCTGATTATGAATGAAGTCAGTGACTTAAGTTTTAGAGTTTTCGGCATTACATAGTATATTCGTTTGCTCGGGTTGTCATAACAAAATACCACAGGCTGGGGGGCTTAAAACAGCAGAAACTTACTTTCTCACAGTTCTGGAGGCGAAAAAGTCCAAGATCAAGTTATTGGCAGGTTGAGTTTCTGCTGAGGCCTCTCTCCTTGGCTTACAGGTGGCCGCCTTCCTACCATGTCCTCACGTGATCTTTTCTCAGTGTATGTGCCTATCTGTGTCCCCATTTCCTCTACTTATAAGGACTCCAGTCATACTGGATTAGGACCTGCCCATGTGACTTCATTTTACCTTCATTACTTCTTTAAATTCCTTATATTCTAAGGTACTGAGGGTTAGAGCTTCCACTTATGAATTTGGGGGGTAGGGACAAAATTGAGCCCATAACACACAAAATATAATGTTTTAGTGATCTGAGGAGAGAGATTGATTTCTTTTCTTGTTCAAAAAACAAGTTAGCTAGTTTCAGTGATCTAACCTATATATATATTCTTTTTCATTGTCTTTTCCATTATGGTTTATTACAGGATATTGACTATAGTTCCCCGTGCTATACAGTAGGACCTTGTTGTTTATCTATGTTATATATATATTAGAAGTTTGTATCTGCTAATCCCAAACTCCTAATTTATCCCTCCCCCACCCCCTTTCCCCTTTGGTGACCATAAATTTGTTTTCTATGTCTGTGAGTCTATTTCTGTTTTGTAAATAAGTTCATCTGTATCATATTTTAGATTCCACATATAAGTGATATCATATGATGTTTGTCTTTCTCTGGCTTACTTCACTTAGTATGATACTCTCTAGGTCCATCCATGTTGCTGCAAATGACATTATTTCCTTCTTTTTTATGACTGAGTAGTATTCCATTGTATATATGTACCACATCTTCTTTATCCAGTCATCTATTGATGGACACTTCAGTTGCTTCCATGTCTTGGCTGTTGTAAATAATACTGCTGTGAACATAGGGGTGCATGTATATTTTTTAATTATAGTTTTTTCTGGGTATATGCCCAGGAGTGGGATTGCTGGATCATATGGCAGCTCTATTTTTAGTGTTTTGAGGAACCTCCATACTGTTCTCCATAGTGGCTGCACCAAGTTACATTCCCACCAACAGTGTAGGAGGGTTCCTTTTTCTCCACACTCTCTTCAGCATTTATTGTTTCAACGATCTATTTCTTGGTGTCCAACAAGCAGAAGCCCTTGCAGAACACCTGGCCACCTGGTCATGCAGATATTTTCACTTTCTGTCCTTTGTCAGTTTCTGCTTTGTTCCCATGCTGGTTTCCTTTTCTTTTCTTTTGATGCATGTGCAACACTGAAGTTAGGGCACTATCTAATCACTTGAAACCACCTCTCTACAGTTTTTGGAATTTCCCTCCCTTTCCAAACAAATGAGTAAGACCCTATAGAGAAGGAAACCCTTAAGTATGATGTAAGCTTTTTATTTAAATTAACTTAAGAAAGGATGTTCTTCGGAGTTCACTTCCATAGGCTTTTTAATGACAATGAACTCTGAGAAGTTTAAATGCAATTTTTCATTTGCTGTTGTTACAGCCTAAATATAAACTAACATTCAAGTAATGATTTCTCCCCCTTTGTCTGTTTAATTGCAAGTTTGATATACATATTGATACCATGTCTTCTCTTAGTCATACATCCCTTACACAAATTACTTTCCATGTGTTATAAATTGAAAATGGAAATTATGACTTATCTAATTACTTTTTCATTTCTTCATTGTGCCTTTTGGAAAAGTATTGTAGTGCTGGGAAATACAAGTAATTTTCCTTGTGAAATAGACTATGATGGGAAAACGAACTTGCTTTAAACTTCGTAGACTGGTTATTCCATGATGCCAAACAGTTATCACTGATTGTATTAGGGCTGTCATGGCATTGTGATTCTGTAAGATAGTGTTCACATTTTTTGAGACAGATACCAATGGGATCAAGGATTTGCTTTAAAATACTTAAGCAGTGATGACAAAAGAGACAGAAGAGACACATACGGCAAAATTCTGATAATAGCCCACTCTGGATGATTGGTATGAGTTCATTGTGCATTCTCTCCTTTTGTGTATTTTACAATTATTCCCAATTAAAGTTAATGTCATGACATAATTATCATCATTACATAGTGAGTCCATAGAAAAATATATACCAGTAAGTATTTACCACATTGATTCATACAGTTTGTTTTCCTAGAGACACAGGCATTCCTAGCAGGCCTGATACAGACTGTGTGCTAGGAAACGTAGTCATAAAGAATCTTGTACCAGGGGAAGGGCAATTCTACAGTTAGTAGGAAGCATTTTTGAGTATGGTTCATTTGCAGCAAAGGATTAAATTATTTTTTTTTATTAAAAATCTTGAGCACTAAAATCTTAATTTTTAAAAGTCAAGCATTCCTGATAGGTATTAGAATGATTCTGACATAGAATCTGTCATCTTACATGCAATTACCTCCGTTTACTTTATAGACTTCATTTCTTAGGATGAGCAGACATTTTTGGTTGCAAGCCTGATATTACTGACTGCAGAGATAATGTCATCCTATCAATTATGCAAGTGTTATTTTTAGTGCATTTGGTATCTTCGCAAGGTCATTTTTACTCCTAACATAATATCTAGTTTTCCTACATCTTAAAGTTTTGAAAGATCTTTACCCAGTGTCATGTTAGCTATCCTTTAGTTTCCACTACTATGAAATAGCCTGACCACCCTGAAATATTAGGAAATATATCTGATAAAACAGGAATTTTATGATAATTTAGTGTAATGCTTAGAAAGGCTGACTCTCTGCATCAGAATCTTTTCAAAGCTACCTCAGAATCTTTTAAAAGCTACCATCCATAGGACAATATTCATAGTTATCTGTTTTTTAATAATATGCATAAGATTTAGAAATGGGGAAGGAAAATTGTTTGAAAGAATTGTTTTCTTTTCAGTTCTTAGTATGTATGTATAAGTAGCCCTTATCAAGCCTGAGCTAACTTAATGATCATAGATGAAAAGAAGTAAACTTAAGTACCCTCTTGAGCTAAAACTTATGTCTATCTTAGGAATTTTCTAGGTTGTACTTCTCCTTTACAAGAAGAGAGCTTTCAGTCATCCCCAGAGGCCTCTCCTTGTCAAGTGGACCATCTGGGGGTGGGAATGGGAGAGCTATTTCAGTGCCAGATGAGTTCCTACAGAGCAACAGAAATGAAAAAGACATTATATCTCCTCTGTGGAGTCGGCTTGTTCCTCCTTTAAACATTCTTAAATAGAAAAAAACTTTACTGAAATATGGTAAGTATTAAGGATGCACCTACTTGAAATCGAGAGCTGCAGCCTATTAGCTCTGTGGTCTAAGTTACTTAACCTCTGTGAGTTTTGATTCCCTTATCAGAAGGGGAATAAAGTTACATTACGGGAATTGTTTTAAGAGTCAAATGAATAGAAAGTGACTGCTTTAGTGCCTGAGATGCTGAGGCTGAAACATCGTGTTGAAGAAATGGCAGCAGCTACTTACATGAACTTGGAGGGGGTTAAAACTAAGAAGGTCCAATTTGATTGAGGCTTTTAACTATAGTCTATCAGCAATAATGAAATCTCTATGTTTTTATTTCACCCTATACCATTATTTAACATATAGACACTATTTATGATGATATGTTAATCATATCATTATTAGTACTGTTATCTTAGTGAGCTCTTGCTAAAATAATGCTGCATAACAGACCACTGCAAAACTCAGTGGCAGGCACAGCAATCATTATTCCTGCTCGTGCATTTGTGGACTGGGGAAGGCTCAGCTGCTCCAGGCTGGGCTTGGATACAAGCTGCAGACTGAGTTTCTATCTACTCCACATTCCCTTCATCCTCCTGAGCTCCGTGGTAGCCAGATCATGTTCCTTTGCACCGTGATGGCATCCTCCAAGAAGGCAGGCCCCTCAGTGGAAGCGCGTTTCAAGCATTGGCTTGTGTCACGTCTACTAACATCCCCGTGGCCAAAGCAAGACACAGATTCAAGCCCAACATCAATGGAATGGGAAAGTAATATTCTGCCCATAGCGGGGGAAGAAGCGAGTGAATATTTCCTGTCTAGTAATTCAAACGATTAAAATGATTATCATCATCTGTCATTATTATTCATTGCATTGGGTTACATTGTATTGAAAGTTTCTAAAAGCAGCGGACAGGTCTGCAGGATACGGCTGAGAAGGTTTTTTGTTGTTGGTTGTTTACTTTTTGACGCTGAATGTGCATGTGGCCTCGTCATGGACGTTATTCAGTGATGAGTTCGTCTAGTCCCTCAGCATCCTTCTGGTCAGTACGCTATGCCCAATGAACAAACGCCTATAAAAATTGTAAGGCACATTGGTGCTTCTGTGGTATCGTTAATGATCGCATCTAGCTGAGGATGTTTTCTGTTTTATCAATCTGCATTACTCCATCTAACTTGCCCTTCAGTCCTACCACAGTGTGTATTTGTACTGTTCATTTCATCTCTGTGTGAAGAGTTTCATCTCTCACTGAAGGTAGAGTTTCAGGAGCTTGTTTAGCATTGTAACAGGTGAATTGGAAATAGCTGTAAAGCAACTAGTGACTGTTGTTTTGGCACAAGTACCACGTGCCCACGGCACGTTTTTGTGTAGACATCACAGAGGGGACTTTTAAAATGCATGCTGCTGCTTTCAGACTTTTCCTTGCACCTCCACATGACCCCAAACAAATCAATCATAAGCCCTCTGGTTGAAAACTTTTCCCGTATATGATGTGACACCAGCGGAATCTTTTTAAAAAGAACTGTGTTTCCCTCTAAATGTACAATAACTAGGAGCATAACATGGGTTCAGGGAAAAAAATAGTGCGTAAAGGGGCGTCAGAGGCTGCTGGGGATTTCATGCTGGAGTGAGCAAGTGGACTGGCAAGGTTTGTCTTTCTGCTTGCATGCAGATAGTATTGTCTGTCCTTTCTTTTTCCCCATACACAAGTGGGAGGAGAGGGCTGTTTCACCTGCCATTGATGAAAATCAAACTCCCAATGTCTGATGGCAGGCTGCTCTTTCACGCTCTGCCATTTTTGTTTCAACAGAAATTGAGTTTGTTGTTTTTGCTGGCAGTGTTTGCCTCTTCTGAAGTAGGGAGACTGCTGCTTTTAGTTAGGGGTTCAGCGTTTTTTCCTTCCATTCAGATTCATGTCCCTGAGTATCGTGCTTCCGATATATTAAATAGAAACACCTCCACGTAGGCTGGGAAATAGCGTCATGAATAACACTGTAGTTTTTGAAGAAATGCCAAAAAAACTTTAACGTCAGTCTCTCGTTTCCCACTTTGTATGCTTTGGGGACACTGGACCCACATTACATATCAAATTCAGTTACTCTTTATAACAACTGGAATTATTTATCACCATGTGATGCATACTTTGGCAGGGTTGTTTCTGTGTATACGTTTAACATGATAAAATCTTTGACCATCATGTCAAGTGAGAAGCAGAGGTGGAGCCGAAATGTAACAGGAAATTTTATTTCAGCTCCCCTCCCCTTTTATTTTTTGGCATTCGGCATTTAAACACTAAAGGTAAAAAAAAAATACCACATTTCAAACTCACCAAAGCATTATTCTGCATATGGAAATGAACTGGTTAGTCAATCTTTTGTGGGACTTCCCTGGTGGCACAGTGGTTAAGAATCTGCCTGCCAGTGCAGGGGACACGGGTTCAATCCCTGGTCCAGGAAGATCCCACATGCCACGGAGCAACTAAGCCCATGCACCACAACTACTGAGCCTGTGTGCTGCAACTACTGAAGCCCATGCACCTAGAGCCCGTGCTCTGCAACAAGAGAAGCCACCACAGTGAGAAGCCCGTGCACCACAATGAAGAGTAGCCCCCATTCGCTGCAACTAGAGAAAGCCCACATGCAACAACGAAGACCCAATGCAGCCAAAAATAATGAAAAATAAATAGATAAATAAATAAATAAATAAAATGTTTTGTAATGAGAACTTAAATAATCAGATGAAAACTCGATTTTACCTTAACTGATAATTATGGAACTGAAGTCTAGCCTGGCTTTAGAAGGCAAGTTTTAACGTTTTATTTTTTATTTTAAAAGGATAATCGTAAGTATTACAGTTCATTGGCTGAGTGCTCGGGAGGCCAATCTTACCCTCTGGTCTTAAAACATCTTGGGATGTAAAGTGCAGAGTATTTTGACATGTTTTCTTGCTCAGCAATGAATATAGAGGGTCAAGGCTTTCTATGGACAGATGTTTAACCTTTATCAGTATCTCATTCCTTCTTGGCTTCTAGCAAGCTTCTAGGTATTTAAATCTCTTAGTGCTTTTTTTACTCAGCTGCCTTTCCTACAGCTGAGAATCCACTTCTTCTGGAAGTGATTGTAATTCGTTTGTGAACTCCCTGGAGCGTGGCAGATCACAAGCCATAGAAGATCTGAAGGGTTAAGGAATCCCTCTAGGAATCCCACCAAATACAATCATTTGGTTTCTCACACATCCCAGTAATGCCTGCTTCTTGAAATTCATCGTCGTCTTTTCCCAACCCTCCACTAGATTTCACAAAGGTAATATCGTGTACCTGCCTTTTCGGCAGCTTGAAAAGGAGAAATTTACTTCTGCTTAATCAGTCATGGCTCCTGTCACTTTCATCCATTATTCCAGTTCAACAGAAGTGAGATCTTAAATGCAAAATTATGTCTTGCTCCCAGGGAAGTAAATTGGAGAAGTCTAAACAATTTTTTTTAACTGTTTATTAAACTTAGAATGGATAGTGCTCTTAAAGTCTATTAAAATGTCCATTCATTTCCTTTAGATTTTTTGACTGAGTAGGTTGAAACTGATGGATAAATTATGTCAATTTTATTCTGGTCTGTGACAATATGTAGAAGATCTGTTATCTAGGATGCATTCTGGAAATTTGCAGAGTGTTTTTCTCAGCACCCAGTCTTATATTACAACATAATTTGATTCAGGAATGTAAGATTTTCTTCTAAATTGTTAGTTCTCTTTACTTCCCTTCCTTGAATCACCTTATGTCAAAAAATACTGATTTTTTTTTTTTTTGGTTTCTGACCACATCTTTGCATATTTTCTTAATGTTTTATTATTGCATGTTTATCAACATTTTTTAAAGAAGTAATTCTCTATTTTAATCAGCTATCAAACAGTTTCCCCCAGTGCTTTTTTTTTTTTTTTTTTTTTTTTGGCGGTACGCGGGCCTCTCACTGTTGTGGCCTATCCCGTTGCGGAGCACAGGCTCCGGACGCGCAGGCTCAGCGGCCATGGCTCACCGGCCCAGCCGCTCCGCGGCATGTGGGATCCTCCCGGACCAGGGCACGAACCCGTGTCCCCTGCATTGGCAGGTGGACTCTCAACCACTGCGCCACCAGGGAAGCCCTCCCCCAGTTCATTTTTATCTTCTTGTTTTCTTCTAAAACTTTCAGTACCCATTAAGGAAGTTATGCAACTTAACACTAAAGTTGCCCAAATTTCCTAATAATATAGGAGATGGTCTCAGATTACTAGACACTAGTAAGCTGTTTTCTGGTGTTGCCCAGTAATGCACCACATTGAAATTCTTTAGACCAGAAGACATTTATAAGTCTCTCAAATTGTCATTTAAGGGGCAATAGCCATCTTACAAAACTGCACGCTGCCTCAGCCCCTTTTGGAATAACATGTCAGCTTCATCACACACGTGGTTACCTTCAATAGGGTATTCTCAATAGCTATGATGGAATGTCTTCTTAATTAGTAGAAATCATAATTATGAACAGTTATGATATTCTGTATTATTGTGGGTCCTGTGAGATGCTGAATGTCTTCAGACTCCAAAACAACATACTCTGAACTTTGCTTTTTATTCTTGAAATTCAAATTTTAAATTCCCTTAGCTGTCTCTTTCTGTTTGTTACCTTCATTCAGGGAGCATATATTAAGGGCCTGTTATGGGCCAGACCTGAGCTGATCATCAGTGACCCTAAAGGAAAAAGGCACAGCTCTGCCCTTTCAGTTTGGAAAAATAGGTACACAAACACATTAAATACAAGTGTGAGTGCTATGATGGAGGTATTTAAGGTTACATTTGCAACTGGTTACAGTTGGAGCACAAATGTGTGGGAGGGCTATATCTGCCGAGGCTTCATAAAGGAAATGACCTTCGAAAGATGCATAGCCACTTGCCAGGGTGCTGAAGGAAGGACGTTCCACTCAGATGGACCAGCAGGAACAGGCTGCTGTGGTCCAGAAACTGTAAGCAAGTAGGTGTGATTGGAGCAGAGTTCACTAACAAGGCGTGATGAGAGAATGAGAGAATTAACTCCAGGCCATGGCCACATTGTCAAGGACATGTGTAACAGTCCAAAGAGTACATCTTTATTCTCTAATCAATGGAGAGCTATTAATAGACTTAAACTTGATCTGCTTTGAGTTTTAGAAAGACATCTTCATTAGCTGTTGGGAGGGTAAATTTGGTGAGCTCTGCAAAGGCCAAGCATATCAGATAGGAAGCTATTGTTGGAAGCCTGGTGAGAGGCATAGAAGATCTTTGTACCCGGAGAAGGGGAGAGGACGGATTTGAGAGATGTTAAGGGGGTAAATTTTACAGGGTGGGGTTCGAGTGGGATGAGGAAAGCGTTTTAAGATGATTAGACTTGTGGCTAGGTGAGTGATGGTTGATGGTATCCTTCATTCTTCAAAGTAAGGGATGTACGAGAACCCAGATTGAAAGGAATGAAGATGTTAATTTTTCTTTTGGATAGATTGAATTTGAAATTTGAGGTCTGTCTACATGGAAAGGTCATAGAGACCCTTAAATCTGTGGCTCTGAATCTCAAGAAAGGGCTTGAGGTTAAAGATATAGATTTAAGTCATAATGAAATAAAATGGCTGTCATTTATGGAAAACATTCTATATGCTAGACCCTGTGCTACTTATTTATATATATATTCTTTTTCATCTTTAGTATAACTCTAGGAACAAGATATGATTATCCTCACTTTATTAAAGGGTAACTATGTTTTAGAGAGGTGAGAAAACTTGTGCGAACTTCCACATCTAATAATTAGCAGGTCCAGCATTGAAGCCAAACATATATCATTAAAACTATGTTCACTGCCCAAGTGCCACAACTACTGAAGCCCGCGTGCTGCAACTACTGAAGCCCGTGCACCTAGAGCCCGTGCTGTGCAACAAGAGAAGCCACCCAATGAGAAGCCCGCGCACCGCAATGAAGAGTAACCCCCGCTCGCAGCAACTACAGAAAAGCCCGCACACAGCAACAAAGACCCAAGGCAGCCAAAAATAAAAATAAATAAATTTATTTTTTTAAAAATTATGTTCACTGTCTTTTCCATTATTTTGTTTTAGGAAGAATTGGAAGCAAGGGATGGAAGTGGTGACAGGCTATGTGTGCACTTGGACCTGGATTTGAAAGCTTATTGGAGAGCCATCCAGAGAATATCAGAATGTTGGCAGATTTGATTTTATCTTATTGGCAGTTGGGAACAGTGAAAGTCTTTAGCAGGGTAATTAGAAAAAAGGAAATGAATTCAAATAAGGATACAAAATGAACCAGTGAAAAGGGATATATTGGGTTGGCCAAAAAGTTTGTCTGGGTTTTTTCTGTAAGACGTTATGGGAAAACCCGAACGAACTTTGTGTCCAACCTGATAACATTATAATATTAATGTTCTTTTGGTTACAAATAACAGAAACCAACTTAAGCAAAAAGGATTGTTTATTGGAAGAATCCCAAGAAAGTCTCCCAGAAACAAAGTAAGAGGTTAACAGCCAAGAAGTGGAGCAGTTTGTGGAATTTCCCCTCCAGGGTTCAGCCAAAAATTAACATGCTATCTGCAGGGCCCTGGCTTTCTGTATCTCTGTTCAAAATTTCAAGAAGCTAAAAAAGAGATGCACGGTCTAGCTGGGGGTGGTTCCTCAGCGCTGCTCCTGTCACTTGAGATAATTCACTTGGAAACCTGGCCTCTCCAGCTCCTTTCCGTCTCTTGTCCAACTTTTGATCTTAGGGAAATCATTTCTTCTATCTTTATTTGTTAACTTGAAATGAAAATGACATTTTTCGAAGGTGTGGGCCATAAGAATAATGCTAGTGGGATATTTATTTCATAAGGAAAAGTCATAAAGTTAGAAGTGAAATGAAAGGTAATGAAAACTCACTGCCACTAAAGAACTTATTCAAGTGCCCTTAAAAATCACAGATCTCCAGGAACTTCTCCAAATCAAACCCGTTTTTCAGATATCCACATTTTATCTCCACAGTAGGAAGGAGGTCGCTCCTTTCACTCCTGTGCCAGGTCATGATTTCTGCTAGAAGTCACTAGTTCTAGTTACTCTGTGTTTTCTTCCTCTTCTTTAGTGGAAAATGATGAAATTCCTTCATTTTGTAGACTTCAAGCAGAAATAAGGCTAAAAGTGTATTTTTAAAACCTTATTTTCCTTTAATGACTTATCCGTGTAAACATGGCCTTCATTCAGTTAAAAACTTGTGCGGTGGGAGTGGGGGATGTTTTGTTCACTGCTGTATTCCTAAGGCTCATAACAGTGCCTTGCACATAGTAGGTGTTCAATAAGTAATTGTTACTCAGCGGTAAGAAAAGGATGAAATAATGCCATTTGCAGCAACATGGATGGACCTAGCAATTATCATACTAGGTAAAGTAAGCTGGACAGAGAAAGACACATATCATATGATACCACTTATATGTGGAATCTAAAAAACAATGATCCAAATGAACTTATATACAAAACAGAAGTAGACCCACAGACACAGAAAACAAACTTAGGGTTACCAAAGGGGAGAGGGATAAACTAGGAGTTTGGGATTAACATATACACACGACTCTATATAATATAGATAACCAATGAGGACCTACTGTATAGCACAGGGGACTCCACTCAATATTTTGTAATAACCCATAAGGGAAAAGAATCTGAAAAGGCATATATGTGTGTATATATATATATATATATATATATATATATGACAATCACTTTGCTGTACACCTGAAACTAACACAACATTGTAAGTCAACTATACCTCAATGAAAAATAAGTAATTGTTAAATGAATGAATGATTTTATGACATGTTAAAGTGAGGTGATTTGTCTACTTATTTTCAACATGAAGAATACAACAGAATTTATCAAAGTTTAAGATGTGTATATGCTTTGGGTGTGTTATGTCAGGCCATCAATGGAGATGCACCAACTATAATACCATTTTATAGAGAGTGGATTTTAGTGTCAAACAGATCACCTTAGATGTCATCTGAGGCAGGTTAATCATGGAATTACCAAAGAATCTTTAACTTAGAGTACACTTAAAGTAAAATAATAAAGCACTATTTCAGTAATTCCAATGCTATATTATTGGCTATTATAAAAACAGAAAATCTTGTCTGTGAATCAACAGAAAAATAAATCAATTGGTCTAAATACAATGTTCAGAATTTTGTTTCCTTTATACATACAGTCAAAAACATTTAACAACAAAATGTATTAGTAAAATATAAAAGCACATATATTGTGAATAAAAAAAGTGCTTATTAACAATTTGGTGTTTCAAATATACCAGCTACAGGGCATCCCTGGTGGCGCAGTGGTTGAGAGTCCGCCTGCCGATGCAGGGGACGCGGGTTCGTGCCCCGGTCCGGGAACATCCCACATGCCGCGGAGCGGCTGGGCCCGTGAGCCATGGCCGCTGAGCCTGCACATCCGGAGCCTGTGCTCCGCGACAGGAGAGGCCACAACAGTGGGAGGCTCGCGTACAGCAAAAACAAAAAAAACCAAAAAAACAAATATACCAGCTACGGCTTTCATATTTCCTGTTTTTATGATGATGATTGCCCTCCTAGTATACAGCTGTTTCTCAGTTGTAACTACAAAGGGTGTAACAAAACCTAAGAACAACTATTTAAAGAGAAAATCGTTTCTTGGTATTAATTCATTTGTTTCATCAATAAATTATATTTTTAAAAGTTTTCATCTATAAGATGTATAAAGTCTGAAGATTTAATGTGTAACATGGTGACTATAACACTATTGTATATTTGAGTTTTACTAAAACAATAGAACTTAAAGGTCCTCACCAAAAAATAAATATAAATATATATACACACATATAAAATATGTGAGGTGATAGATGTGTTAATTAACTAGATGAGCGGAATCTTCACAATGTACACGTATATCAAATCATCACAATGTATGCTTTAAATATCTTACAGTTTATTCATCAGTTATACCTCTATAAGGCCAATGAATGAAAAACTGTATTTAAGTGAAATCAGGGTTACATACTTAAGGTAATTGGAAACATTTTGACAAAATGGTATACCTTTGTGTATTCATTTTTAGAAAATAAACATACATTTTCATTTCATCCATTCTTACGGTTATTGGGAACTTTATAATTTGCTTATGAATTACAAGGAAATATGTAAAGTGTAGGATTGTTAAAAAGTGCCAGATGGACAGCACTTAGCACACAAGCTCTCTATCAGTTCAGGAACAGGTATAAAAGTGATGCGGAGGCAGGTCCTTTTTTCTGCAATGCTTCTTAATTCTGCTGAGAATGATTCATTTCTAAGAAGGAAAGGAAAGAGGTGGATTGATCTCTAGGCTAATTCTATTCCTAATCTCTTTGAGCCTGCTAACAGTGTTGCTTGCACTACTGTGGCATTTTTTCCTGTTGTCATGGACACTTATCCATTGAAAACACACAGATGCCTGCTGACTGTCCATTTTTTTCACTTTGCCTGGTGAGTCTTGGGTCTGATTCAGGCTTTGATTAAAGCAAGAAGTACTCAGTAGAAATCCATTCTTCTTATTTCATGTAAAACTCGATGTGTGATTCCAGTGAGAAATTAAATGAATTGTGATTTTTTTTTTTAAGAAAAGTCAAAAAGATTTATGAAGCCCAGGTGCCTGTGGATACCTTATTTTAACAGATTTTCACAGCAGGAAACCACTTTTACGAACATGCCAATTAAGAGAGATTGTTTCACGAATGTATCAAACGATAGGATTCCATTAGTTTATAAATGTGTAATCTAGTGTGGTTTCTAAGGGAAAGATAGTTTTATTCATAAATATATTGATTCATGGCAAGGCTTATGTTTTTACTCTCCACTTGTGCTTACTGTGGACTCCTCTCCCCAAACTGAAAGGCAGTGAGGTATTTTTGAAAAAGCATACCAGGCTTTGGAATCACACAGCCATGTTCAAATACTAGTTCCACCACCGTGTGACCTTGGACCTGGTATTTTATCTCCCTGTAACTTGTTTTCTTTCTTCTTTTTCTTTTCATCTCTAAAATAGCATCTACCTTTTAGAGTTGTTTTTAGGATTAAATGAGATCGTGTATGTAGTGTGTCTGGCATAATCACTGAATCAATGGACCAAAGATCTTTCAATATGAGAATGATGAGCTAGAATCCTTGGTCTTTGTTTTTCTTTCACTATCCTGTGAGTCTCTGGAGGTCAGGACTGGAGTTCCCCATCTTGGTGTTCTGTGTTTAATACTGCTGCACTTAGTAGGGTATTCACTGTAGTGAGGGTTTGCAGAATTCCACTTCAAAGCTCAGCTGGACTGTGTCAGTTCAACTTCTCCTTTATACTGTTTCCTCTGCTTTCTGCATCTGATGTCTTTCAAGCAGTTATCAATTTTGCAACCTATGGATGACCTTGTTTCTGACACTTCTGTTAACAGGAGGTAAAACTACGAAATTTTGTGTTGAGTGCAGATCTTAGGAACACAGTGTTTACCAGGGCACTGACCTAAGAAAATCACCATGCTCTGTTCCTCACGGAATTTTAGCTACTGGGAAATGAGTTAATTATTTTGCCATTGGCGTCACATTTTTGGAGGACTGCCTTAGCAGAAATCATAATTTACCCTCTGCTTATATGAAGGCAGTTTTGTAGCTCTTCAAGCGCTATATAGCTGTAGGATAGTGGTCCTATTATTATCTTAATCAGACAGTACAGCTGATATAATTCCCTTTGCTAAAGAGCAATGTCTTAGCTGTAAAGCAGAGCAGTGGAAAGGGCCACAGCATGACACACAGTTGCTTGGACACTTAACTCCAAGGCCCTGGGCACAAGTGCTTAGTCAACGTTCAATAAGCATCACGGGCTCCAACTAAGAAAATAGATGTTTGTTCTTTGGTGACACCATCGTAAGGTATTATCATAATAAAAACTATTTGCAACTTTGATTTGTGCTCAATTAGTCAAAAAAGGCTTTGCTTCTATTTTGGGCATTGCTGGTCAGTCATGACAATAGCAAAGCCTGCGTCATCATCAGAATATAGTTTAAAAGACATTGACTCATTGTTGGTTGCCTAATACTCTCCTTTTCTTGCACCATGAATGTTGACTTACTTTAACTTTGCTTCCTTTGTGTTTGCGGTGTCACTGTAAAATACCAAGATCTGTTTTATAGTCACACAAGACTAAATTGGGGGGAATTGCTTATCCCTACAACTAGTAGAATTGGAGGGAAATTATCCTTACAAATCAGTCGTGAGAAGAACCTTGATTTGACCAAAAAAACACATGATACAGACTGTGAAATCCTAACTTGGCACTGATAGAGCAGAAAATAGGTCATTTAACAAGCCATCAGCTAAATGTGAGCTAGAAACCTACCATTATTTGTAGTTCATTTGGTCCCGAATAATGGCAGTTTGCTCTCTTTGACAGTCGTGGGACCTCCGGCAGGTTGCTTCATCTCCCTGAGCTTTAATGAATTCATTGTAAAATGGAAATATGAGTTGCTGCCTACTCAGGCTGGAGTGAGTCGTCAGGTACCATTAGGGTCATGTCTGGGAATCACTGAAATGTCAGCGCCAGTCTCCGCCAGTCTCCCCCATCCAAGAGCAGATTGGAAGGAACACTAGAAGAATGCAGCCAAGTGAAGGGGACCACTGTGCCCATGTGCCCTGACCTCAAACACCTGCCATCCCATGCATCGTATGTTCCTGCCCTCCCCTGAGCCTCAGAATCCTTAGATGTCAGAACTGGATTCATGCAGTTTAGGTTGTGGCCTCACCAGAGATAACTTTCAGTGACTGTGGAAAGGAGAGAAATGAAGCGGTTCTTTGTGACATGAGACCCAAGCCATAAATCTGGTAGAGCATTAAGCAAGGGACCAAGAACTTAAAGAATGACTCTTAGAGGCCGCTGCCACCCTGTGTACAACACCAGAGATGGGGCATGCATGGCTCAATGATCATTAATCCTTCCAAAGATTTTTAGGCTCGAAAGAAGTTGCCAAGCCTGCCTAAGAGATACAAAAGCTGAAAACTAGTTTACATTCAGTAGGTACTCAAGTGTTGTTTGCAATAATTCGCACCAGCATTGGAGCTCTTAAGAATTTAATTTTGTGAGTTTTATGTTTGAAAAAGGTAGTAGCAAGTTAGAATATGGCGCAGAGGAAAAAAACCCAAATTACCAAAGGTTCAGGAGTAAAGAAGGGAATAGATTTTATAAGGAGGAAAAAAAAGACAAAAGCTTGACTCAATAAGTTTTTATCTTTTTGAAGAGATGTCTGCGGATGAGATGGCGATCAGGTGTTTTCTGTCAATTAGACAACTAAACAAGATCACCTCAGCAGGAAAATTTTAAATTAGACATGACTCTCCCTGAAAGATCTCACCCCATCCCTGTGGCTTCGGCTGAGCGCACGATTTGTGTGTCTGTCTCTCTAATCAAACTAAGAGCTCCTTCAGATAAGGTCTGTATGGTAATTTATGAATTCCTTCTACCTAGCCCCATGTCAGGCATTCAGAAGATGCACGATTCGTATATTTTTATTTTATTTTATTTATTTTTGCGGTACGTGGGCCTCTCTCACTGTTGTGGCCTCTCCCGTTGCGGGGTACAGGCTCCGGACGCGCAGGCTCAGCGGCCATGGCTCACGGGCCCAGCCGCTCCGCGGCATGTGGGATCTTCCCGGACCGGGGCACGAACCCGTGTCCCCTGCAAAGGCAGGCGAACTCTCAACCACTGCGCCACCAGGGAAGCCCCGTATATATTTTTTAATGCTAAATTAAATCAGCAGTTCTGGAAAGGAGTCTTTCCTAAAACTATTTCCTCCCTCAAATTTAGCCCATTTCCACTCCTCTTTTTAAACAGTCAGCTAGACTCAAAACATTGGAATCCTTTTCGACTCCTGACGTTTCCTTCCTGGCCGTTTCTCCTCCTCACATCTAATTAGTCTTCTCTTCCTATGGATTCTTTTTTCACCACTTCTCTGAATCTGTATTTCTTCTTTGGGATTCCTGTTGCCATCACTGGCTCGGGTCCCTAGTTCATGCTCAAACACTGATCTCTTCAGTAAAATGTCTTTGGCTTTTCACCCTAATCCCAGCCTGCGTGTTTAAGTTAGGTCATTTGTCCCAAAACACTGCTTGCGCTTTCCCCGCCCCAAAATCTTCAGCATCTGTCTCCCAAATTTTTACAAGCGCTCTACAGTTTGTCTATACTAAATCTGCAGGCGCATCTTCCACTCTATCCCTACATTAACTTGATATTTCAAGCAGTGGTTAGCTTTCGCCTTTCCTTGGGTATGTTGTAAGTCTTCTTTCCTCTGCTCTGGGTTATTCCAGTTACCTACCAGAATTCCCTTTTCTTCCTAGTATCATCTTCCCAAATCCTCCAAGGTTCACAATTGCCCCAAAATACTTCTGTAGACTTCCTCACTGGTTCCCACAGTACTCTCATGCTATACTCAACTATTTAGCATATGGTATGAACTGGAAAGTTAATTGTTGAAAGGGGGATGTTTCAGAACAAGACAACGTCTGACTAGCCATTGTTAAAAGTAGTTCTGCCTTCACGCGAGAACCCTATCTGAAAACCTTATAAAGTTTTTTGGAACGTTTAACGTCTGTAGCAATCTGAGAGAAAAAGCGCTCAAGAATCTTGTGTCTACCCATTAGCGAAATTATTTGTAGGCATGTTTTACACTTTGAGCACCTTTTAGGTGCATTTAGAGCATAGAGTGCATTTCTCTAATTACGAAATTTTGTATTTTAACAAGTATTCTCCGACACACTCATTTTGACATTTAATCTTGGATTCATACCCAATTCTGGGTACAAAACCAACGAGTCCTTACCAGCCTTAATGATCTTAGAAGCACTTTGAGCGCTGCTGGGTACACAAAGCACGTTCATTATTGACCTCTCATCCAAGTTGCTGCTTTGGAGAAAGCTACGAGAGCTACAGATATTTATTACTTAACGAATTGCTAAATAACAGGTGACGGAGAGTGACTAGCTGACAAAACTAGGTAGAACGCTCATCTTAAGAGAACCCAAAGGGGGAGATTTGTCCAAAGAGAAAAGCTGTTTCCCCCGACCCCTACCCCCACCCCCAAGAATTTATTCTGTTGTATTTTGTTTTGCAAACAGACAAAAGGACCGGCAGAGCTCAGGAGGGTTTTGTGTTGCACCGAGGTTGGGGGCAAGAATTTGAAAGGGATCAGTGAATCAGATGTAATGTGGACCCTGTTAAGCCACCCAATCTCTCTTTTTTGCTGACGGTCAGTATTCCAGTTATAAAAAGCTGCAGAGGCATTTCCGCCCACTCGAAAGAACTTTATCCCTGTTTTTATTCTGACATACCTATTATGACTTTGTTCACTAAGCAGAAGGAATTATGGGAAATGGAAATTCAATGGCATGTTTTTATTAAAGGGCTATGTGTGTATCTTCATGGAGAAATTAAAGAACCAAGCAGAATCCTACATTTTCCTTTCAGGTAACAGAAATTGCCTTATTCATTCTCACTAACAGTGATTTGGTTGAACCAGAAAACAAAGTAGCATAAAATGAGATGGCTTATACACAAAGCATATTTTATATTTTTAAAAAAAGAAGTCAGTGATGCTATGAATTTCTGTGATTCTAAAAATCAAATTAAAACATAATCACAGGGACTTCCTTGGTGATGCAGTGGGTAAGAATCCACTTGCCAATGCACAGGACACGGGTTCGAGCCCTGGTCCAGGAAGATCCCACATGCCGGGGAGCAGCTAAGCCCATGAGCCACAACTGCTGAGCCCGTGAGCCACAACTACTGAAGCCCGTGCACCTAGAGCCTGTGCTCTGCAACAAGAGAAGCCACCGCAATGAGAAGCCCGTGCACCGCAACGAAGAGTAGCCCCCACTCGCTGCAACTAAAGAAAACCTAAGAGCAGCAACGAAGACCCAACGCAGCCAAAAAAAAAAAAAACAACTGTACACATGTATTCTGTGGGGCAGGGGTGGTGGTTTAAGGAGGGAATGCTTAAAAGCCGTATTTCTCCTTTGCCTTCCTTAGTGCTGTAAGTATAGAGAATTGCACATCTTCAAATCCAGCTGCTGATACTTGGCAACAGACTCTGTTCGTCCCTTTCTGTATGTAGTAGACATTTTCCTGCAATCTGCAAATAAATGAAAGGTTTACAAGCCACACGTTTTTGTGGCAAACTTTATCCCTTTTGCGATACTCTATTTAAACATGTTTTTAAATGTCACCTTCAGCTTTTTGATTTCGTGGCCTAATTTCCCTAATGCCCACTATGTAGATCTTCATCTTAAATCACATAATTTGCTAGAGAAATATTTAGATGAGACTGTGACTTCCTTGATGGTAGAACACTTGCCATGTTTACGTTCAGATTTCAGCTCCTTCCTTACAGGAGGACGGACACGTTCAGACATGGGAAAAGGAGTACGAAAATAGAATATTAGGCAGCTATGAAAAGGAATCTTATAAATAGAAAAGCATTATTAATGTCCCTTTACATTTTAGTTCAGATGTCTATATTTTTACAAATCTAATTTATTTGAAGCGGGATTAACCTGTATTTAGTTGCCTAAATGTGCTTAAGATTAAGAATGTGTCGCATACTTCTCTTACTTAAGATATACTTTGAGTTTAGTAGATCTTCCTGAAAATAAAGTCAAATTTAAAAGTCCTTGGCTACGAGTCATCTTTAAATAAGAGATCTCTGTTAACCTAAAGTAACTCTGCAAGTCTGAGAAATGAAGGTTAACCTCATTAATTTTGTAAAAATTTGCCAGACATCAAGGGATTTGAAACCGCCTAGAAAAATAATCAGATATTCAACAAAGTTTCTTGTTTTAAAGGCTAAACTGTAATCCGTGAAAGAATTATCCAAAGGTGGTATATGCATATAAAACAGGCGGTTTAAAGAAATTGACTTTGAACCTGAAAAAAAAAGAATGCTACTCATTAGAAACCAAAACTTGGCAGCAGAATGTTTTTGTCTGGCCATTATGGTAAGAACGAATAAAGAATGTCTCCTTTATAACAAACACTGAGTTTATTTTATTGGAAACTTTTAAAAGAAAATATGTCGTGTAAAAGCTAAAGGAGTACCTATTTTACTTCATCTTGAAATAGTCACATTGGTTTTCTTGCCGTATAATCTCCCAAGGAACTTTGTAGGTCCTCAATTTATCTTTCCTGAGGAGCATTTATGCTATCAAAATTGCAAACTCAGGAGAAATCATGGATCGCATCTTTAGTTGTCTCGAATGCATATTTTTATCTTCCAGAGTTTTTATTTCCAGAGAAATATTTCTAAAGAAATGTCTTCTAAAGAAGTTCAGGCTTTACCTCTTCTCATTGACATTCATTATTATTATTTTTATTTTTCTTCTTTTTGCGGTACATAGGCCTCTCACTCCTGTGGCCTCTCCCACTGCGGAGCACAGGCTCCGGACGCGCAGGCTCAGCGGCCATGGCTCACGGGCCCAGCCGCTCCGCGGCATGTGGGATCTTCCCGGACCGGGACACGAACCCGCATCCCCTGCATCGGCAGGCGGACTCTCAACCACTGCGCCACCAGGGAAGCCCGACATTCATTATTTTTAAAGGGAGTGAGGAATAGAATTTGGAACTTGAAATACTGGTCGTATCTTTTGCCTTCAAAGATTTATACTCATTGTGACACCCTAGTACAGAAATGACTGAAATCTGTTCATGCAAAGTCTATCAGAGGAAGAGTCGTGTTTCAAACAGAATAACTTAAGCTTCTTTACTTTTCTTGGTGACAAAGAAATTCTAGCAAAAGGAAAGCAACCAGATTATAAAGTACAATTCATTAATGCCCATGTAATTTGTTAACCTCTTGAAAGGAAGAGTGACCATTGAATCATTGTCATGATTTCGATCACTCTAGCTGTTGCTGCCCTTTCATCCGTCGTTACATGGAATGTGATACTTAGATTTTAACTTTGCTCTGGGATTTGATAGCTTTTAATAACTAGAGAACAATACATTTAAAATGATTTTATTCCTGTAGGAGTAGTCCTTTGCTTTTTGTCTCGGAGAAGCCATTGTCTTTTACTTAAAACTTACTCAACAACAATTAAAACAAAACAACCAAAAAACAAAAAAAAAACGAGTATCACGTTCGGTGGTAATATTCACTCAGGGATTTGTTATGATATTGAATTTTAGAATATGTGTATGCATCTTTTTAGTGCTATAAAAGATATTAGCAGTCTTCCAGTGAGACTTTCCCATAAGAAATGAAGATCCAAAGCTGGTCAGAGGATTATTGGGCATCAGTGGGACCGCAACCAAAACGGAATTTACTGACTTGTGGTCCTCTCTTCTCTTTATTTTTTGCAAACAAGAACAGAATGATAAGAAAAAACATCTCATCATCAATGCAGTTCCTTCTTATTCAGAGAAAAGTACCCTACGTCAGACTAGTTGAGGGTATGGTTCAATTGAGTATAAAACGGTAGTGTTTTAATGGAGATTTCTTATAAAATACATGAGATTAGAGTTGGCCTTTATTATACAAGCAGTGTTTTGGTTTTTTTTTTTAGTATCGTTTAGCTTTATGAATAATTCATCTGATTAGAAGCTGAGGTTACCTCTGTACTGTACTCCAAATTAAAGTGCATATTTAGTGCCCCTGTTGTTTGGACTATAATTTATTCAAGGCGTGCTTGTTATATAATGAGTCTGATTTTTCTGTGTGATTTGCGGAATCAATCCTATTTCTTTATAATCACATCTTGCATATTATATTGTGTATTTTTGAATAATTCCCACGTTTAAAAAATGCCACTCATGGTCTTCCTCATGTTAAGAGGTCACCCATGGGCTCTGGAAAAGGGGAAATGCTAAGCCTTTTTTAAAAACTAGAATGGCATTTAAATTTTAACAGTGAATCCTACTGTCACATAGGCATGGTATACACACGCACTGCCCCTGAATTCTATGAACCAATTTCATGTGCATCAGTGATTAGATTGTTCGTTTGTACCTCTGTTGACATTTCTTCTTTTAGCTGAATGGATTTCAGTCTACCTGGAGACTGCTTCTCTCAGTAAAGCCTTTAGCCCATAAGACTCCCTCCCCCACAAAGATAATATGTCCCCAAAACTCCTTGCCAAACAAATTTGCCCTAGAAAAAGATCCTTTACAGATACTCATCCTTAACAAAGGCATTGAGCGAGAAGCAGCTGAGCTGATCCAGACACCACTCTTTCCATAAACACTGATGCCTCTGTGAAGGCACCATCACTGCCAGACTGCCATGCCTCGATCACGTTAAAGCCACCACCTCTCGCCCGTCGCCACGCAGCCTATCGGAGTCCTGTTCATCCTTCTCTGCTCAGTTCAAAAGTCGGCTGCCATTTCACTACATCTTTAGTGATCGCCTTTCTCCCTTCGGTTGTAATTGTCAAAAGCTTTGGTTTAGCCCATCTTGTTATATATTGTTCTACTTTACTGTTAGTTATTGGAGCCCTTTTCTCCTAATTTTAAACTCCTAGAGATTAGGGATCTTGTTATCTTCATTTCAGTATTCATCTTAAATGGCAAACAAGGAATCATTTGGTTAATCTTCATTGAGAGTGGGCTGTTCGGGGAGAAATGGAAATCAGCCTTCGTCCTGAGAGGTAATGGGTGCTACCTAGGATGCCCCCAAAGAATTTCGGGCAGCAGTGGCCACACTCTCAATGTGATGAGGGAACTTACACTCTGTGGCCTTCTGTTTCCCTATGTATGAAGATGGGCAGCTAAAGAAAGAATAGGAAAAAATAAGTACATGAAAGTATTTATATCATTGTAGGTGATATTTAAATGAGACATATCACAAACATTCTAAACTCTGAACTCTGGGCTTGGAAACAGTAATACTGAGAGTATTAGTTGACTGCTTACTCTGTACATGCTGAGTTACTCTGTAAGTTGACCACCTACTCTGTAGTTACTACTTACTCAGAGTACAGCACTAAGTAGACAGATAGATGGATTCACACATACATACAAAATAAGTTCATGTGATGTTATTAACTAGTACTGTCGGATCTGTGGAAGAGGGTGAAATCCCCACCTTTGTCTTTTGTTTCTTTCTATCGAGTCATCCAAGGAATATAAAAAAGAATGTGTATATATATGTATTACTGAGTCCTTTTGCTGTACAGCAGAAATTAACACAACATTGTAAATCAACTATACTTCAATTTTTTTAAAAGTTAAATAAAAAAAATAAAAAAAAGGTCATCCTATCCACCTTCTCATTGAAGCAGGTTATAGCTGGTGGTTAAGATGCTGAAACCCACAAGTTGCTTTATGCCCATTCTTAGTGGTCCCCAGTTTTGAGGAGACTTCATGCATACATGAATGAACACTAGCTCAGCACTAGACTGTTGTTGTTTGCCTTATTCTTCACTATTGAGGAGCTGGTTGGAATTTGTTCATTCCTCCTGCAAGTTTTCAAACCACCATTGTCTGAGAGGTCATGTAGTACAGCAGAGCACAGACTCTGGGAGGTCTGTGGCATCCCAGCCATGGCTACACGTTTTGCCCATTAGGCCAATGACTAGGCTGCAAACATCAAAACACTTTCGTTTGCTGCCTCTCTATTTGCTTAGCTCTTATTAAGATGCATGATATGCTGTGCTCCTCCCCTATGTGTTCTGTGATTCCTATTACTCATCCCTAGTCAACCCAGGTAATAAATAAAAAGAGTGTCTTGCATTCCTTTTATTCATTCTCTGGTTTGATTGGAAAAAGTCAGCTCTAATCATGTATTGCTATCAGTGACATGGAAAAAAAAAGAAAGGAAGCAAGTTGGAAAAAATTAGGAAAGGTGACTTTATCTATAAAGACTAAAAAGACTAAAATTAACCTAGTGGCCTTTTACCTGGGCAATTGATTAATCAATTAATTGATTAATTATCAATTAATTAATCAATCTCCTGCCTGCCTGTTGTCCAAGTTTTCTTGCTTCCTCTCTTATTCTTTCCTCTCCTCTCTCCTGCATTGTGTAATATTCCAAATATACGGAAAAGGGCCTGGGGCAGGAATCAGTGTAGCTTGTTGGAGGAATCACCAGACGGCCTACGTGACTGTGGCTGCCCAGTGAGCTCCAAGAGGAAAGGAGGAAGAGGTTGCAGGGCCAAGGGCTTTTGTTAAGGATTTTGTTCTACGTGGTGTGATAGGAAGCCTTTGAGCATGATTTAATTTATGTTTTTAAAAGGCCAGTCTAGGTGTCGCAGAGAGTGGGAGTGATAGGCGAGTCAGAGGCTCCAGCTGTAATTCAGCCCAGATAATGGCTGGTGCCGTGGGGGTGCTGAGAAATGGCCATATTGGGGATATATTTTGAAAGCAGAGCTGACAGAACTTTCAAATAGATTCCTTTTGGAATAAGACAGGAGTCAAGCTCAACTCCTAGTCTTGTAGTCAGAGCATTTGGGTGAAGGGTGAAACTGTTCACCATGGCATTTGTTGAGGGCAGAAGTGAATCAAGAGTTGGCTTTGGAACCTGTTCAGTTTGAGTTGCCTATTCGATGTCCAAATGGAGGTGGCAAGTAGGCAATTGGATATAGGAGTCTAGAGCTCGAGGGAACAGTCAATTTCTCAACAATCTTCTTTGTGTAGGTGGTTTTTAAAACCTTGGGGCTGGTTGAAATCACCTAGGGTGAGAATGGAAAGAAGTGAAGATGCCGGGCTGAAGCTTGAGGCATCTTACAGAATTGCAGAAGTAGCCAGTGGGTTAGAGCGAACCAGAGGAATGTTCCATGAAATTAAATTCATTTGAAGTGTGTTAGATTCTGATTGTTGATTTCGTTGACTGTCCTTAGTATTAGATTGTTTGATGTACGATACTTTGGGATTGTGGAATTTTTGTTTTCATCTCTCATTCTGCCCTTGCACAAAACCACTCTGAGCCCAGTCCCAGCCCCACATCCTGGCGTCAAATGGCAACCTAGATGCTGTGCCCTACGTCTTCTGACCTTCAAGCCCCTTAACCCAACAGAAGCTGAACTTCCAGTTGTCCCTGCCTGCTTCCTATCCAGGTGGCAAATTACATTAAGTTCATTTCTGGTCCACAGAGATGTTTATTTTGTTTTAGAGTGTGGCTAGATTTTGTCTCTCTCTTTTTAAAAACTCTTTATACTTCATCATTGCTGCCTGTTTGGAGCAAGGTTGCCCATCGAAAACATGACCCGACTGTGCCATGCCACGCTATCCAGAAGTCTCCTTCATACCTTGCATTTCTATTTGTTCTTGGTTTTTATATCCCTCTTTTTTTTTTAAATGGGATTTTTTTAAGATGAAAAATCCACATTTAATAGATCTTTCATCATCCCTGTTTAGGTGTATGTTTTTATATCTTTGTCTCAATTATTTACGTGTGTTGTTTTAATTCATTTTAACGACTCTGGAAGTCAAATGTCTAAGTTACTTTTTCAAAAATAGGGCTTTTAGTATATTATCCTAAAACATTAGTATTGCTGGGGCTTTTAGGCAAAAAGATGTAATTCCAACTGGTCTGCTTAATGCATCTACTTATCAGGATGGGATAAGGATATTGTTTTAGCCTAAGTCAGTTTTTTGTAGCTAACACATGCAGACTGAGAATTGGTTAAGTTGGGAGTAAATAGTGTGTACATAGGATACTTGCCTTGACATCCTCTTGGTTAATGTAGTGAAAATCCTTTAATACATGCCTGTGTATTCATGGGGTAAATCAAACATGCAAAATCTTTATCTCTGTAAAACTTAGAGATACCCTGACCCTTCATAAGTTTACCTTAGAGCTGGACTAAGTGTCATTTGGAAAAGCAGGGGTAAGAATAATGTCCCTGGACAGAACACTCATGCACCTAAGATGTTTTCAGATAAATCACAGTGTGGAGCATGTGAGCTGGCCATAATGTTACAGTGTGTGACCATTCATCCCATGCACTTTGATATAATTAAGGAGAATGGTGAAATAGAAGTGTAATCATTTCTCCAAGAGGGAATGTCAACGCATTAATGAGTAGAAGGCTTATTATTGTCAGTTGAAGCAGCAGATTTTTGCCCAGCAATTTGGATTGCTGAGTTGGTGTGTTCACAGAGGTAGATGTTCATTTCAGGCTGTGATAGAAGGGAGGGGAACGCTTTTGAAGAGGATTTTTTGTTTCACTTTTTTGTTTGTTTGGTTGGTTCTTTTAAACCAATGACAGCGTTTTGGAATGACTGCAATTTTGGGCATTATAATAAAAATTTAATAAGCATAAAATATAATTTCTAAATATAAATAAGTAATTGACATTTAAAAGAGTATTACTCAAATATTTATGCATTTGCATAAAACCAAATAATCTTGAAATAGCCCTTTACTACTATTACACTGATGCATTAAAATCATAGCCCATTTTTTTTATTATATGTCATAGATTACTTACCCTTGTTTTTCTTGTGACTATCTGCAGTAGATCAGAGTAAGTACTAAGAAATTCTGTCTGGTTAGGCTGTTGGAAGAATACTTTCATGCTGTTAGAGCAGCTTTCTAGGGTTTATACAATAATTCTTCAAAAAGTTGGAAACTGGTCTACTGAGACAATAAAAAAATGGAGGCCATGTTTTTCCCCAGGTTATACAGTGATGTTTACCCACTAACAACCCATTAACTGAATCTACATTAGAATTAGTTCATTGCTTTTACTACTTAAATTTCATTGGCAACTTAGAGACTTCATATAATTACTTTGAGCAACTTCATTGGCTCTGTGAAAGACATAGTAACATTGATGACATTTTTATGGAATCCGATATATATTAAATACTTAATACACATCGTGTTGCTCATGTTCAGAAAAATGTAGACAGCCTTTAGAAATAACGCATGTAATATTGTGGGTTTTGGTGTTGCTTTTGTTAAATTTTTAGTTTGTTTTCTGTAGAAAGTCCAACTTTGCTCTTTGCAAAGTTCTTTCCAGTAGCTAGTGAGCCAGTATTTCTTTGGGGGGAATTTGGCAGTAATAATAGGGAATTCAGCTTTTAAATTATGAGTTATGTGTTATGGCAGATTTTCAAGAGCTGTTTTATATATCAGTACATTGTCATTTCTTCATATATGACAAGGATATTTTTCTCTAAAATCGAGTAAAGGAATAAATATTTCTTAAATTGTTTTAAGTGTTTAGGATAAAAATCTTATCCTTTCTGTTTTCTAACTTTACTGTAAGCAAATAATTTGGGATTTAATAGTTTAATAGTTCAATGGACTTTAATTTCCATTCATGTGATATCATGTCGTACTGTAGGACTGAGTTGCTTAATGAACATTATGTTCTATGTACCTCTTTCTCTTATTCAAATTTTATAAAATGTACAACATCCTTTTGTTCCTTGGTATACCCATGTCTTACTTAGCAAGTTGGGCATTCTGGGGAGACGTTCCCTCTTTCTGGTCTCTGTGGCACATTTTTAAGCCACATTGTTGAAATTGATTTAAACACAAGATTAGTTTAGTTTTGTTTTTTCCTTTCTAGTGGTATACTTGAAAACTCCAATTAGCAAGAATTTCTTTTTTCAGCAAAGTTTATTCGGAGAACTCTGTTTTCTTTAAAAATTAATAAAAACCTGCCACAAAACTTAGGAATTAGGATCCTTCTTTGTTGACATAAGTAGCCTGAAACATAAAGCTAACTAAATTGCATCAAATTTCAGAGACTAATAATCATACATTTGGGAAAAAGAGCTTCCACACAACCTGTGTTCTGTCAGAGTAATTTAATTAGAGGTAGTGATATTTCAGTGTAATTTGTTAATGGGCACATTCTGCAAAAAAAAAAAAAAAAAGTAATTCTGCCTGAACACTGATCATTTAATATATTTTTAGCTGGATTCTGTCAAAAGAAAGGGTTTTCATTGAATTTCATGAAACAGAGATGCCTGGAGGAAGAATATCAATGAAGTGAAGAACAGAAGAACAGTTTAAATTTTTTGAGTTACTAGAATTGCATATAAGGGAGAATGTAATAACCTTACTGCTTTTCCAGAGGTTTAATATATGAAATCGTATGCATAGCATTATTGGACAATTGAAAATCTAAATTTCATATTTTGAATGTCATAATCATCATCCCTACTGCTTGTTTTGATTTTTTTCAATTTCACGAAGAATATCGTAGCTCTTTATTCCTTTCTTTTATTTGTGGCAACTTGTATATAGATGTTAGTTAAATACTACATGACTTGCCCTGGAAAGAAAATGAAATAACAGCTTCTCTAGATTTTATAACATTTTAGAGAACATTATAATAAAATCTCTTGCTTTTGGTGGGGAAATACCAACGCTTTTAGTAAGAAGAAATATTTTAGTTGTATTAATTTGATCTACAATAAGTTTGATTCTGATTTATTTCATTTCATAGACACTTCATCCTAATTCTGCTGCAGTGAGAGGGATTTAGGTCACTCAAGTTGAGACCTTATCATGATAGGCTAGGATGTGCTGCAGTAACAATTACCCCCATTCTTCTGTGCTTAACGTAAAAAATGTCAATTTCCCCTTCCTGCGAAGAAGTCCTCGGTGGAAGCAGGAGACTCTCCAGGGCAGTTCTCCATGGCTGGGCTCACTCACCCCGGCGGTTCGATCCTGTTATTATCTGCGTTTAACATGTCCTTTCTTAATTGCCACTGCAGGGAAAGAGGGCATCAACTTTTTTTTTTTTAATTTCTGCTGTTCAGCAAAGTGACTCAGGTGGCTCTCCCTCTCTCTCTCTCTCTCTCTCTCTCTCTCTCTCTCTCTATATATATATATATATATATATTCTTTTTTATATTCTTTTCCATTATCGTTTATCCCAGAACATTCAATATAGTTCCCTGTGCTATACAGTAGGACCTTGTTGTCCATCCATTCTCTATGCATCTACTAACCCCAGACTCCCAGTCCATCCCTTCCCAACACCCCCCGCCCTGCTGCCCCTGGCAATCACAAGTCTGTTCTCTATATCTGCGAGTTTTATAAAGAAGTTCATTTGTGTCATATTTTAGATTCCGCATGTAAGTGATATCGTAACGTATTTGTCTTTCTCTTTTTGACTTACTTCACTTAGTATGATAACCTCTAGTTGCATCCATGCTGCTGCAAATGGCATTATTTCATTCTTTTTTATGGCTGAGTAGTATTCCATTGCATATATGTACCACATCTTCTTTATCCATTACTCTCTCAATGGACATTTAGGTTGTTTCTGTGTCTTGGTTATTGTGAATAGTGCTGCTGTGGACATAGGTGTACATGTATGTTTTTGAATTATAGTTTTGTCTGGCTGTAGAGGGTATCAACTTTTAAATGCTGCTGCTGGGAAGCAATATGTGTGACTTCAATCCCCAGATTTTATTGGCCAGAGTAATCCACATGGTCATGCTGAAGGCCAAGGAGATGAGAAGTGTCATCTTTATGAATGTTTAGAAAGAGGAGAAAAACTGAAATTATTGGTCATCATTCTCAATGCCAACTGAAGCGTTAATATTTCAGCAGTATGGCAAAATAGATCAGTGTTTCCCAACCAGATTGCCAAGAATGGGATATAAGTGTGCTGTAGATACTCATGGTTGAACTTTTTTATAGTGTTAAAAATGTGAAGGCATTTTTATTATAAAACAGGTCAGTAAATTAACTCACAATAGTGAACATTACATTTGAATGCTCTTTCATTGCTTTCTGTAAAAACTTCCTGAAAGTTTTTATTATTTTTATTATTTTTCTCTTTTGCTAAGATTTGCATAGACCCAAGTCTCCACATAGCATCTCCCCAGATCTTTTCATTGGCCAAGTACTTGCCGCACATGGAGTGAGCACCAAAATGTCCCCTTTCCCACTGAAGCCCCCCAGTCACCTGATCATTGTTTTCATATCAGCGTGTTTATCCTAAGTGAAAATTTTATGCAAATGTTACTTTTATTATTCTTTCAATTTAATTTGCTTGCATCTTTTGCTCATACTTTTCTCCATTTAATTGTAAAAGAGAAGGTATATATAAATTTTATGTTTTTGTCAGGTACCAGAGAATTATTAACTTGGTTAGATTTCTCAGTTGTTTATTTCTTCTTCCCTCCTTCTTTTTCTTTTTTCTACTTTCTTCTTTTGCTTTTTTTCCTTTATTCCTGTTGGATTTTAAAGTTAACAGTCAAAATCTTTTCTCGATGGAAACCAATAGTTAATTTTTGTGTGTTTTTTAAAATTAAAATGTCTCTATTATGTTAAATTTATATAGGTTTTTGGAAACAAATTCCTTAGAATTAAATTGATTGGTTTTTCTGGACATAAAATTTACTAAATTACTAAACAGGACTGTAAGTTACAGAAATGGATTGCTTTCAAAATATTTTTTGATTATCCAGAACTGTAAATAATGATTATATTTTGTACATTTTTAAGACTTTCAATTATTAAATTAAGTGAAAATTAATATTCAGTATTCCAATTTAGATTACAGTACGTTCAATTTTCCAAGCTTTTCATATGCCTTATATTTAAATGTTTTAACAATGCAGAAGACCTGAAATATATTTATTTTATAGTTGTAATATTTATACTATTCATTAGTATATTACAGGATAATATTACTTATACTTTACTATTTATATATTATATGTATATTATATATTATTTACACATAGATTTTCTGAAGCTATACATGCCTGCAGTCTCTTTTGTCTTTAGATTTCATTTTAAAGTATGTTTACTTTCCCAACCCAGTGGAAAATGAAAAGACTTCAGTTACAAAAACCCCTTCAAATGTTTTCCCTCAAATTGGAATTCATGAGTCCTTATAATTATTCTCACACCTGGTCTAAAGGTTTTATCTGATGCAAACGTGAGCCAGTGAAGCTACATGCAGGACTAATTGTGCGCTCACTGTACCCCAAAACAACCAATTTAGGCAGAAGAAATTTGGGATTCTCTTAAGCAGAAAGTAAGCAAATTCCTTTATGAGATTGCGTATAGCACTACATGATCAAGTTCTAAAAGCCATTTATGGGATTTTACACTTAATGCCTGAGGCCAAAATGCCTCACACAAAGGCAGAATTTCTTAGTTTACCAGCCTATATGTGTATCATCAGTGCTATACTGGAAACCAAGGAAGTAGAAGAAATCGAAAAGGAGCCACTTTTGAATAATACACTCAGGAGAGGTACTGTTGGCATGTCACACATCATAGTGACAGCACTAATCAAAAAGATGATTAGATCAAAAGAGTGATCATTGCATGTTGATGACTTTAAGGAATTAATAAATATGTTGGCTAATAGCAGTCGTTAGAATCCTTAAAGAGCATTATTCATTTTGGAAAAAAAAGGAGGATAAACTTTTGTAAATCATACATTCAAAGACCCAAATGAACACTTTAAAGCAAGATTTTAAGCAAATATTACATGAGGCTGATGCTTTGGCCATAATGGCGTGAAGGTATAATGGCTATAAATGGTATGAAGATATAAACATCAGGAATTTAATCTGAGAGCCCCGTGATTCTGTTAGTTTTACTCACCTAGAAACTCTTGTATATAAAGGTTTGCTCATAAATCTTAAAACCACATAAATTGATATTATGAAAATAAATGGCAACAGCTTTATGCAAAGATCAGGGATTAGAAAACCATATTTGCTGATATATACCAAAGTGCCCAAGCTGTCCAAAGGACACTTTTTTTGCAAGAGTTTATTAGCTAATAGAAAAATGGATTGTGAGTGTGTTTGAATGTTGTTCACTGCAGATTTGTTGAAGGAGAGTTATTTGCTTGAAAAAAATAGCCTATTTAACTGACATTTTGGAGCACCTGAATGAACTTAATTGAAAATCGCAAAGGCCATGTAAATAATAGTACACATACTCACCAAGCTTATGGATTTGAAACAAAGTTCAGCTTTGGAAAAAGGATAAAAATGATTCATTTGTGATGTTTAGTTGGTGTTACATTTTAAATCCTAAGGAAGAATTATTGACTGTTAGAGCAATATATATATGCTTGAAGTCAAGTTTTATCATTATTTTAAAATACTTAGGATGAAAAAATATGAAAACTTTTGCATTTCCACAAGGAATTTCAACATTGTATTTGTCAATTAAGAAAAAGAAGGACCAGGAAATTTAATCAGTATATCCCTCATGGTTCATGACGAGAAAGAACTTTCTGTCAATTGGAGAAAAAGTGATGAACTCTGTGCTACCCATTTGCTACCACCAACTTTTGTGAATAAAGTTTGCCTTGGTGGTAATTATCAAGCATTTGATGTCTCTGTCATAAAACTTGTTATTAAAAAGGCATTTCATGCAAATAAGCTCAAATTTCTTATTAAAGATTTTTAAAAATTCTTTTGTATGGAAGTTTTATGTATATTTAATAGTCAGTATGTTTCCCAAAACTCTGTATTTCATTTTTCTTATCATAATTATATGCTATAAAGAAAATGGAATGACTTTTTCCACCAAGGTCCATATGGAAATTTCCAAACTGTCTCTAGTGTATCCTACTGTGCATGTGTGAAAAGGATTGGTGGACCCTAAATGGTTCTAGGAAAAATTGTTCCTCAAATTGAAACTCAGAAAGGGCCTAGAGTAAGCGAAGAATATCTAAGCAGATAAGCAAACCTGCACTTGGTAACCTTTCTCCATTGGAATCTGTAAGTAAAAACACCATGAAATCCTTAATGTTGAGACAGTTCTTCTCTACCTTCCTCCCTATCACTTCTTCACTAATAGATAGCTAGCTAACTCCTTAATAAATATTGCCCTGTCCCCATAGAAGGAGAACGTCTGTTAACACTGTGAAACTATTTCTGTTTTCCCAATATGCCTTCAGAAATAGCAATTCATGTGGGAAAAAAATACAATAAAAAAGTCAAAGATATATTTAGGCACAAAACTATTTTACAGTGTTCTCTTGTAATTGTTTCTAAATATGGGTGATGTTTTACTCAGGCAAAAATTATAAACTGTATGTGTGTATTTGCACATTTTCATTTCTGTGGTTTATGTAGTGCTATTAACTGCTAATACATTTAATATATAAGATCCGTGGTTTGCCATTAATATTTTATAAGGATATTATGCTTTTATGGTCAACATTAATTTGAGGTATGGCTTTAAGAGTCAAAAGTACTTTAAAATAATTATTTCACTGGTGTTTAATTTCATATTAATCATGTTAACAAAGTTTTATGTAGGCTAGAACACAGTAACTATATATTATATGTAAACTATGCAATGACTCTAATAATAAATTTCTTGTTTAATATGATGATGTTTTTTGGCACAAACATTTAATTTTGTGTAGAGTTGTTTTAAATTTGAATGATCCAGTGGATCAAGTTTGCTTTTTCGGTTGTCTAAGGCAATTTATTTCCTTTTCTCCTATGTTTTGAAATTCTACAGCTTCTACTCTAAGTTATTTGAGCACTTAAGCAAAATTAACGTCTTAATGTAAAGAAGATCGTCAGAAAAAAAATATTTCAAGTTGAGTTCGATTGTTTTTCAAATAACAGAATTTCAGCTTTATTACATGTCTGGTAAAATATTATGACTTTCATGAAACTACCTTCAGTATCTCCATACATAGGGTGTTTATGTAAAGTTATTGATTCAGTTATATTATCCAGCTCCAGCTAATACCACGTTGCGGCAATTCACTGGAACTCACGTTTGGGAGAGACAGGATATTGACAACTATCTACTCCTTTTAAATATCTAATAATATAGCTAGTTCCCCTAAAGGAAGTATTTTTTAATTATGAATCGACTTTATTTTTTAGAACAATTCTAAGTTTACAGAAAAATCGAGCACCAAGTGAAGAGTTCCATATCCACCCCACCCCATAGTTTTCCCTATTATTAACGTCTCGCATTAATGTGGCACATTTGTTACAACCAATAATGATACATTACTGTAAAGTCCTTAATTTTACTTTAGGATTCACCCTTTGTGTTGCTCAGTCCATGAGTTTTGACAAACGCGTCCTGTCACGTATCTGCCATCACAGTATCATACAGAATAGTTTCACTGCTAAGGATGCATTTTAATTTAAAGTAAATGTATCATCACCTTTTCTTAAAAACCTATACATTAAAAAATGATCAAACTGCTTCATATTTTGGAAAATAAATGTTGAAAATCGTATTATATTACTCAGAATTCTTTACCTACTATCCATTAGGAAAATATGTTAATAACAGAAACAGCGTGGTTCCAGTGAACTATGTATTTCTCCTCACAAGTCATATAACTATGATGTTTGCCTTCCTCATCTCAAAGTGGAAATTTACATCTAATCTTAATTTTACCATGTCCCTTGAATATCTCGTTCTCCCTTTCAAGTGGCTTCTGTCCACTCTCCTTTTTATTTTTAACCAGGTTTTCTGGTAAACATATTTTGCCATAGTCCTCCTGAAAACCGTTTTGAAAGTCCATAACTGGTAAATAAATATATTATATAAATTATAAATATGTATTAGTGCTGTAACTGAGATTCTATAACATAGCGGTTTTCCACTTTTTCTATTAATTTCTATGTTTCTGTAAAAACTTTCTCCTAAGTAAGTTTCAGCGCTTGGTGCTAGGGCAGAAGTGAATCTGGTCAATTTTGAGAAAATATTCATGGTGCATCTAAGTCATAAATGAACAAAACAACACACAATAAACGCTGACCAATGGTTAACGAATGGAATTCGTGTATTGTCCATTTAGTAGACTACAGAGTGGGTGGTTTCAGTGACAGAAATTTATTTTCTCACAGTTCTGGAGGCTGGAAGTCTGAGATCAAGGGGCCAGCCGGTTTGGGTTTTCTTGAGACCTTTCTCTCTGGCTTGCAGATGGCCATCTTTTCCTCTGTGCGCACAATGGTCTTTCCTCTACGTATATGTGCATCTATGTCCAAATTTCCTCTTCTTATAAGACACCAGTCATATTGGATGAGGGCCCAGCCATATGAGCTCATTTACCTTAATTACCTCTTTAAAAACCGTATCTCCAAATATACTTATATTCTAAGGTACTGGGAATTAGGGCTTCAGCCTGTGAATTTTGGGGAACAGAATTCAGTCCATAACACTCATTGAAATTAATAAGCTTTTTAATTTGCATGACTTGAAAACAGTAAAACCTGGTAATTATTGATTAAGCATGTGAACCAGGCATATTTTGTGCATTAAATCACAACCACGGGATGAAATCAGGATTGATACTTCACTAAGGAGAACTTTTTCATTTGGCAATGGACCTTGAGTTGAGGTATTGATTCCACTGGTTGAATGTACAAAGGGAATTATGTAATACAAGACCTTTCTCTAAAACTGAGTAATGTCCCAAATGCTGCTTATTTTAATATTAAAGCAAATGAAAATTACCAGTTGTTTTAAAAACCCAGAACAATTTAATAACAGAAATATTAAACCAATGGGGGCAGGGGTATTAGAAAAGCGAAACAATTTTAAGTAACTAACCATTATGCAATTTCCTCCCACGTGTTTTCTCCGATGTCAAACTCTCTGGGATCACCCACTTCTCATTCATAGGATGTGCAGTGACCCTTTGTAGGAAAAGGCACATGTTTTCCTTCTTTGCTAATACATTTTTTCAAAGGCCTGTATCTTTCCTAGCCTGCATCTTTCTGACACCTGAATCCAAATAGGTAAGCTGAGTACCAAATTAGCCGAAGTCAGTGGCAGTAACAGTGAGTGTGAATTTTTCTCATTTGCCACACACTCTCATTAGCCTGTGAGGGGCTCAGCTCCTCCCCTCTGTGGGACATTCAAGCTATGCTCCAAATGAAGAACTCCTTTTTAATATGCTAGTTACTTTGGTACTTTCAGAGATCTAAATGTGGCATTACTCTCTTCCCAAGCATCTATCAAGCCTCTTTTACTTTACTTTTGTTGTCTATTAAAGGTTTAAGACGTGAAGATCCCTTTGTGCTCCTATAAGGCAAACAACCACTAACAGTCAAAAGCTTGGAGAATTGGTGGCTTTCTGAATTTTCTTCCGCATCTGTAGAACAGATAAAATGATTCCTACTTTGGGTGGTTATTCTTAAGGTTAAAGTAAATAACCTTAAGTGTCTTGTTCAGTGCCTAGCATTCAACGAATGTTAATTCATTTTCTTTCACAGCCCAACACCCTAAGTGTTCATCATCATATGAATGGCTAAAGATGTGGTATACACACACACACACACACACACACACACACACACACACACACACACACACACACACACAATGGAATACTACTCAGCCATAAAAAAGAATGAAGTTTTACCACTTGCAGCAACATGGGTGGACTTGGAGGGGACTATGCTAAGTGAAATAAGTCAGACAGAGAAAGACAAATACTGTATGATATCACTTATATGTGGGATCTAAAAAATACCACAAACTAGTGAATGAAACAAAAAAGAAGCAGACTCACAAATCTAGAGAACAAACTAGTGGTTACCAGTGGGGGGAAGCGGGGAGGGGCAATACAGGGGTGAGGGTGGGAGTCACAAATGATTGAGTGTAACATAGACTATAGAGATGTCCTGTACAACATGGGGAATATAGCTAATATTTGGAATAACTGTAAATGGAGTGGTGTAACTTTTAAAAAAAATTTTAATGAAAATTTAATAATGTAAAAATAAAATTTTGGGGGCTTCCCTGGTGGCGCAGTGGTTGAGAGTCCGCCTGCTGATGCAGGGGACGCAGGTTCGTGCCCCGGTCCGGGAAGATCCCACATGCCGTGGAGCGGCTGGGCCTGTGAGCCATGGCCGCTGAGCCTGCACGTCCGGAGCCTGTGCTCCGCAACGGGAGAGGCCACAACAGTGAGAGGCCCGCGTACCGCAAAAAATAAAATAAAATAAAATTTTTGTGTTTCATGATGCTACGTTTTATTTTTAACCTAATCAGGATATAGCATTAGATGAATAGTTTTTTTTGCCTTTGTGGTATAATTAGTCTTACGTATTTATTATCTTCTGCAGTGAAGTTTAGCAACTGCAACGGGAAAAGAAAAGTACAGTATGAAAGCAGCGAACCAGCAGATTTTAAGGTGGATGCAGATGGCATGGTGTATGCCGTGAGAAGCTTTCCCCTCTCCTCTGAGCACTCAAAGTTCCTGATATATGCTCAAGACAAAGAGACTCAGGAAAAGTGGCAAGTGGCAGTAAAATTGAGCCTCAAACCAACCTTATCTGAGGATTCAGTGAAGGTAGAGTATCCAAGTATGGCTTTGGATGGAGTTATGTTTGCAGATCAGAAATGTGCAGTTTGAACTAAATACATACTTTGCATCACATTAATGGGTGGCCAATATTTGACTTTGTATCAGCTTCATTTGCTACAATAGTATTTTGCTGTTTTTAACCTTATAAGATGCTTAGACAAAATATATTATCAGCAATCCTAAACTGTATTTGAAAGGTTTGTTTATACTTTGAGATTTATAACTTACTTTAAATTAGAAGTAGTTGTTTGTTTTAAATTTCTTAGCAACTTGATAAGGTGTTAAATTTAACCACAAAATAAACAATTGTTTGTAAGATGTCACCAGCCAAATTTATTAGATGGGAAATACAGATTTATAGTAGTAGAAGGAAAGAATTTCTGTCAAGGAGTACTGGGTTTTTGTCTTGTCTCTTAATAATTAAATTGAGGAGTATGAATTATTTATACTACCGACATGACTTTTAGGAATAATATACTCCCTCTGGTGGAAGCTGCTATAAGCCAAGATAAAATAAATAAGATACATTTCTAACAGAGTAAAGTTCAATTCAGTTCAATATTTATTGAGCACTTATTTTGTGTAAGGCACTATTTTAAGAATTTTAAATAGAAACGTTAACTTCTTCAGTAAAGTTATGATAACATTATTCTGAATATTCTAGTCCTTTGAGTTGATTAATATAATCTCAAGTCCATGATTTTATGACTTTTACATTTTGTATATTTATTGTACTGTGAGAGATAAGAATACACACATTCTTTTCTGGTATTTCATTGTAAATGTGATATACACAGCCATAATCAAATATGAATAAATTTAGAGAAAAAGATATTTTTTCTCTTATACCCATGTTGGACTTTCATTATGTGACATGTAATTTGTTAATCTATTAACTGTTAGGGGAAATCATGTCATTTGGGTACTATAAAGTAAGGAACTGGTAACTGAGTGAAAAGATGCTTTGGTTGTTGTTGATGATTCGCTGTGTTCCAGCAAACTAGCTTGGATCTTTGCATTGAAGCAGCAAGGGCTAATGGCTAAAATGTCTACAGACATAGGGAGAAACAGAAGAAAATGTTGACACCCAGCAGAGATTAATACCCCATGTGCAAAGTGGGTCATCTCCAGCATCCATCACGACTGACATAGGTTTAGAATAAGTACAGCATTAATTCTGTGGGATTTAGTAGGGTCATAAATATTTGAGACGTTCCTTAGCAGTATGTATTAAACTTCTTTTGAAATCCAAATTATATTTTAGCACATCAAGATCTAAATTTAACGTACACAGTAGCACATTACCTGAACTATGGTTTAAACTAATGAGAAATGTATAAAAGGGCACTATTAAACTTTGCTCAGTATTAACTGCTATCTAAGATGGCTTATAGAAACCGCAAATAGTTTACACAGCTGTGCCACATAATAAATTTTTTGGAATTCAGTTTTTCAGTGAACACTGTCACCCACAATTTTACGGTGTTTTCTATTATTTTAATAGGGGGATGAGGAGAGGGCCTCCAGACCTGTTTTCTTGTTCATAATAAACTGTGATTCCTACGCTTACAGGTATCCATTGATATTGATGTACTTTCAGAAAATGTTTTCCTAGTACTCAGGAATGTCTTCTTGTATTTTAATGCAAAGGAATCACGAGAAATTGAAGAAATAGTATTCCCAAGACAATTGACTAAGCACAATGGCTACCTACAAAGGCAGAAGAGAGACTGGGTTATCCCTCCAATCAACTTGCCAGAAAACTCCAGAGGGCCTTTTCCTCAAGAACTTGTCAGGGTAGGGTGGCACAGTTTCATTGATCTCCATGGCATGTGTCAAGTGTATGTTAGAAGTGCTTTTGTCTCTTTTTTCACAAGGTAGAGTTTACAACATGTATGTACTAAAACATATTTTGCTTTGTAGTGATGAAATGTCTGTAGTGTTATAAACAGTCTCTTCTCCATTTTTTCATTACCTCAGATTATTTATAGATAGAGCACTCTGTGGGTCAGTCCTATATTTCATGGATGATAAAGTTTGTTCAGTGTCTGAATACATACGCCTTAGCTCCAACATGCTTCACACCCACACCGTACCCTTTCCCACACACCTTAGCTTCCCTGTCTGAAATCTGCACTCCCCGTGATGATCTTTGCCCTCTACAAATAGCTTTTGGGCCAAAGAAAAAATAAAGGGGCAATCATTGCTAAAAATGCCAGTACCAAGTGCGTTTGAGAGTTTTCTAAAGAAATAAAAAATGACCTCTGATACCATTAACAGACTCCCTGGGGCTGTGCAAAAACATAGGCTTTCAGAGCTGAAGAGTGAGATTTTTCTCCATTTACTCTAAATGCATACCATCAGACCCAGAGAACAAAATGACGGATATCTCTACACGTTTAGTAAAATGAGCAACCTTTTATTTATTACAAAAAGAAAATAAGACAAAGTCATTGTATTCCCACCTAGTAGAAAGTAAATGTTTCTGTATAGGATTAATTTAACATTCCAACAGATACATACAGAAAGCTGTATTTTTTAATAAGTCATTTATTTGTGTTGTATAGTCTATGGTAATGAGCATTATAATTCAGTTTAACAATGAAAGACGTAGCCCCCCAATCGAGGTGTTTTCTGTGTTTCTACTTTAATGGAGAATGAGAAAAGAATTTTGCCTTAGCTAAAAAAACAAAACAAAACAAAAACTGGATTCTGTTACTGGATTAAAGATATCTACCTAATACACAAATATCTTGTATCATCACCTCCAAACAGTATTGCTCAGCTGGCCCTTTCTCTGTACTGTTCTCCTTCCTCCCTTTTTATAACCTGTTCCTATGACCACTCATAAAAATAAACTTATTTTTCCAGGAATTGTTGTATTTGGAGGAGAAGGCAGTGAGCCTATAATGGGTGTAATTTTTAAGAGTAATAGAGATATATTATAAAATCATTTCTTGCTTGCTTTGTTATTAATAAAGATTTTGGGGTATTAGGTGCCACCTTAAAATAACATGGGAAGCTTTGGTTGCAGTGAAAAACATCAGCACGATGCAAGTACAGGAATCTCACTTCCGGGCTCAACCATAATCTTAGAGTTCCCATGTGAGGCTCTTTCACACTATGGTGAGACAATTATTTCTTATCCTAACTTATGCAAAAAGTAAACAATTTCTATCTTCATTAAATTGGACACCTGTTACAGGGTTAAATATTCTAACCTCCAGATTCCCAGGAGAGACTTTGATTCTGTTTAAAAACTGATGCTCCTTAATTTTGACTTTTGCACTACTCCTAGTGTGTGTTCTTTTAGATGTTAACATTGCCCCCAGTCCTTCTGGTGATAGGTGACATCTCGTTTTGAAGCCCATCACCCAGCAGCAAGGAAAAGGGACAGGACAGGCAGAGTTTCAAGGGTTTTCTGGGAAGAGATGGTATACGTTTGTAACTGGAAGAGACCGTGAGGTGTGGCATGCCCTGTCTCTGATAATGAGCTTATTTAGTCCCTTGTTTAATGTGATTGTCTTCTTGACCCTCAGATCAGGTCCGATAGAGATAAAAACCTCTCTCTGCGGTACAGCGTAACTGGGCCGGGAGCCGACCAGCCTCCAACTGGTATCTTCATTATCAACCCCATCTCAGGTCAGCTGTCAGTGACCAAGCCTCTGGATCGCGAGCTCATAGCCCGGTTTCATGTAAGATTTCAGCCAGCTGATAATTCTCTGTATTAATACTCTTCCAAATATGTGCAGGGTTTAACATTTGCCTCTCACGTCAGTCTTAAAGCTTTGATCCTGATTCTAACGCCAGAAATGTACTTGTAGCCTTCTCAGTTTATTTTTAATAAGTTTACTTATTGTTTATTTTATTTATTTGTTTATAGTTTTTACCTTACTATAACTTAGTTTTCATAAAATTGATGAATGCTCATGGTAAAAAACAAACAATGCCAAGAAGAAACTAAAACTGCTTAAAATCATATTACTGTTTACATGCTGATACTTGCCTTCAGATACGTGGCTAAGAATTTATAAGAACAAATTTACATGAAAGGGGTCAATACTGTTTCATATAAATTATATAAAGACCACAACATTTTTAATGGCTGTATAGTATTCGTTGAATACGTAAACTATCATTTTAATAGCAGTTTCTTATTAATATACATTTATGTTTGTCATTTTATCTGTTCCTGCTGGTATTATTATTACCATTAGAGTCGTAGTAAATGGATAGCACATTTTTGTTTTGTTATTTGTTGGTCATATTAACTCCAGAAAGATGTGCCGTTTTGGTCTGCCTATTGGGAATTAAGATTTCCCTTTTCCACATAACCCTGCCAATACTTGGTTTCATCAATCTGCCAGTCTGAACAATCTTTTCTTAGGTATATTATCTAGTTATATTTCTTATGCAAATTTTTGTGTTATTTTTCTATTTTATTCATTTTCCTATTAAGTTATAACAGCTTTTGTATATAGTTATATGTTCATATTTTTTAATATACGTATTTGTTTGAAACTGATTTAAAAATAATTTTGTAATGAGTATTTTAAAACTCAAGAATTACCTAATATTAAGGTCTAAATTCCAGAAAGCATTTTTCTTTCATTTTTTTCTAGTCATGCTTGCACATTTTTCTGGAACAAGATTTCAACAATTTTTTCATGCATTTAATATAGAAACCTAAGTTGATCTTTATTACTTCTCCAGTTTCTATAGGAATTACTAAAACTTTTAATGAAAGTATCATTTTCTCTTAGAAAAGAATATTGGCACATTGTAAAAACTTCAAATAATACAGAAATGAAATTTTTCAAATAATACAGTATTAGTAAGAAAGTGAAAAGAATTTGAAATCCCAGTACATAAAACTAACCATTTTCTTTTTTTTTTTTTTCCCTAACTTTGGTGATATTCTGTAAGATATTTCTCTGTGCATAGAGTCATAAATGTATTGTTTTGAAGTTGGGATCATTCTCTGAAACCAGCTTTTGTCACTTAGCAATCATAAGATTTAGCATCTTTCCATGTCAGTAAATCAGTGTTTATTTATATCATCATTTTTGATTGCTCTAAAGTAATTTTAAGTAATTACCTACTGGTAGATATTTGGGTAATTTAGTTCTTTCAGTTGTATTTTACAACTACTGTATAAATAATGTGACAATGAACATCTCTCTGTACATTTTCGCATTATATCCTTGGAAAAATTTCCTAAAATTGGAATTATTTTGGTAAATATAGTGAAATTGTTCTCTAGAATAGTTGTATTGTGTTGCACTACCTTCCCACTATATAGTAGATACTTTCCACTCCATTATCAATTCCAGGCATTATTTATTTATTGCCAGTACTATTGGTAAAAGAATTATCTTGACGTTTTAAGTTGCATATGTTGAATATCATGATATCCTTACTCCTGTCTTATGTTGAATTTGGGCAGGGGGTTGTTTATCTTTTTCTGTACTCTTAAGAACCTTTTATCTACTAGCGTTGTCAATACATGGTTTGTCATATATTTCCCCATTTGTTGTTTATTTTTAAACTTTGTTTATAGTTTTTACCTTATTATAACTTATAGTTTTTACATGGTGATGTTTGTTGCTGTTGTTTTAATTTTATCAGGCATTCTGGCTTTCCAGAGATGTTGATAAAGGTTTTTCCCTCTCCAAGATGCTAATCTCCTCCATTTTATCTGTTTTATTTATTTATTTATTTTTGCCTCTAAATGTTCAACCTCTGTGGAGTTTAGAAGAAAGGGATATAGATCCACTTTGCTTTTCCTTTACGGCCAGCGCAATTATCGCAACACCATATATTGAATTAGTATTTCCATTGATTTAGCATGTCATTCCATACTTTTTACTCCACCTGTGCATGTGTTTGTTTTTAGACTCTTATTTTTCTCATTAATATATTTGTTGAATTTTTTGCACTTGTACAAACTTTTAAGATTATTGAAGTTTTGAAAATTATTAAAATACTGATATGTGGTAGAGCAAGACTCCCCTAGATATAAACAGGCAAATAAGCATATAAAAAACTAAAAATGTTTTAAATCCGAAGTCTCACTCAACTCCCTCCTCCCAAAGGCCTTGATTGTTCTATCAACCAATTCTTCTAAAATCCTTAAGGAACATGTAATTCTAATGCTTTTTATATTGTTCTAAAACATAAAGAAAGAAGTAAAACTTGCAAGCCTTTCACAAAAACATCACATTTATAAGAAAACTTAATAAAGGCAGCACACAATAGACCAGTCCTTAATTAGACTAGTTTCTAATTTATGAATATAAATAATATCACTATCAAAAATTCTAAATATCTCTTCTGTACGAATTCTCACTATCTGAACTTCTGTGGTTAAAACTCAGGAAATAAATATTTTCAGGTCAATTTCGGGGTGAATTCTTGATCTCCAGATTCTCAGTACTTGCACGTAAATGAGCAATATCCGTAACAAAATAGAATTAATTATAGAATGGCCGGGATAGTTCATTATTAAGAATCTCTTAATGTAATAAGAGTATTATTATTATTTAATACCATCAATGTATTAAATAAGTCAAGGGAAAAAGGAATTCTTTCTGTAGGTGTTGAAAAGGCCAGTGTAATGAAATTTACATTGTTTCATGTGTTAACCTCTAAATAAAAAAAGGATATGTTGATGATTCTTTAGGTTGATAAAGCATATCCGACAGAAATCAGCAGGCAGCATCATACTTAACAGGAAAATCATAGAAGCATTCTCTTTTAAAGAAACAATTCAGTGAACAGTACATAGCTTTTGAAAAGATTGAAATGGTTTTCTATGTTCCGCATGAAAAGATTTTGAAGATATTTTGCCAAGAGTAGCTGAGTGATTATATTTGTTTAAAAAGGAAGAAAAAGATAAAATTTCTAGAAAAGTACCTATAATACTGAGAACTCAACCTTGGGAGAGTAACAACTGCCTTATGTACTTTTAATATTTATGAGTGAGTGACTTTTACAATTAAAAAAGAGTCAAAATTCCTTGTACACACCTAATTCTTTCTAGATTCTCTCCTTTTCTCTTGTTCTCTATGACTATTCTAGGCCAGTACCACATTTTTAATTACCCTGACTCTTGTACGGACTTAGCAAAAGGATTTGGGAGCTGGACAGAACTGGCTTTGGACAGGGGCTCTGTCAGTAAACAGAGTAAAGTTACTTAGCTTTTCTGAAGCTCAATTTCCTTACCTTCAAATGTGGATTTGTTTCTACCTCACTCTTTTGTATATACATTAAACGAAGTAAAATCCCTAGAGCTCTGAGCAGGGTGCCTAGCAGATAGCAAGTGGTGACCTTTTGCTACTCTATCTCCCCTAATTATATAGAGTTTGGCTAACTTAAATTTTGATGGGACAAATAGCTTTTTTTTCCCCCTTTGGCCATACCACGCTGCTTGTGGGACCTTAGTTCCCCAACTAGGGATCAAACCCGTGCCCTCGCCAGTGAAAGCTCGGAGCCCTAACCACTGGACCACCAGGGAATTCCTTTTTTTTTTTTTTGATGGGACGAAGAGCTTTTGGTTTTCAGTCCATCTGTGCTGTTTTGGTAGCATGGGTATGTTGTCTTTTATCTTCTCACTCGAGACCTAAATCTGTTAAATTGTTTTGTTTTCTAATTACTCTTGCAGTTGAGGGCGCATGCAGTGGATATTAATGGAAACCAAGTGGAGAACCCGATTGACATTGTCATCAATGTTATTGACATGAATGATAACAGACCCGAGTTCTTACACCAGGTTTGGAATGGGACGGTTCCTGAGGGATCAAAGCCTGGTAAGTTCAAAGATCATAATTTGGAGATTGCTTGAGGAAATGCAATGTAATCCAACACGTATATAAGCAGGATAAGGAGAAATCACGTGAGCCTTTTGTGTCATTTTCTTTCATTCATGCTGCTTTTAGGCAAAAAGGAAGGTAACTTAGGGAAAAACAGACTGAAGAGAGAAAACAGAAAAATACCCCTCTACGGCCTACAATAACTTTTTCCACTTTTGAAAAAATATATGCTACAGTATCTGACACTAGACTGTAAAATCTATACAATCCTTTGATGCTGCTATGGTTGATAAAGGCCATAGAGCTAGAAAGTGAACGCTGGAAGACCAGGGTCTTTCTGTTTGTAAAGTGTAGATTTTATCTTACGAGTCGTAGCAGCACCTAAAACAACTGGAGTGTCTTAAAACACGTGGCGTTCCTAGGACCAGGCAGTGGGGCAAAACCAAAAGCAGAGAGGGGGCTTGGTGACAGCTGAGGTTCTCTAGCTACACAAGATACTTCCTTTCAGGGTGACCCTAATGTCTTCTGCAGCCCTTGCATTTAACCTAGTGTCATGGAAAGTGACCTAGCCTAGAAAGAGCAGCTACCAGAAAGCCTCTCGCCATTGCGAAGTGATATTTGACCAAGATTTTAGATTTCTGTACTGAAAACCCCGTAAACTTCAGTCACAGTGGAATACCAAGGCCAGAAAGGTCTCTTGAGTTTGGAAAACTTGTGGACAAGAAAATCAGTTGGGATAGAGGTGGTAAAAGGAAACATTTTGCCAGCTTTCCTGAGATGTTTGGGTATTTAGAGAGACTTAATTAATTATAGTTTAATATTTTGTATGTAAGAAAGCCTCGACATTTCAGCTTACGCTATGCGTTTCCTTCGTCATCTATACTGGATTTGCATAAGCCAATTTATAGATATAGCCAACTATGCCTTAAACTGGCACTTTTCCTGGTCCAAATACACTTGTCTGTATCCTCAGAAGAGTGGGGTGTGCAGGCAGCTGGGTGGGAAGACAGGGCCTGTGCCGGAAGTTCAACCATCTGTGGCTCTGAGTCACATTTCAGAGTCGCATTCGTCAGTATTTTAAAATACAGGAAAAAAAAAAAATCAAAAAATGTTAAACATATCCTTACTAAAACACAAGGCTTTTACATATATTCTAAGGATAAATAAACGTTGTGCTTTTTTGCCTGGGGAAGGTTTTCGGTCTTTTAAAATCATTCATTCTCTTTTTTCCTCTATTATTTCTAATTGTATCAAAAGTATTGTTTCATAAAACTTGTCAAAAATAAACCATTACAGATATATTTATTACGCATCTGACCATGAATTGCCATAAATCCCTCCCATAAATAAATGACTCTCAGTGACCAGGAGACATAAAGACATTTCGTGAGTCGATTTCCTGCAGTGTAAGTTTGAAAACATCCTTCTAGGCAAGGTTTGATAATGTCATGAATCTTGAGTTAGACTAAGATGCAATATTGTAAGCAGTATTTGGTTCAAGATTCCAAAACATTTTTTTTGTTTGTTTCAACAATTCATTCATTCAACAAATGTTTATAGAGCACATGCTGTGTGCCAGGCAGTGTTCTGGCACTGTGGATACAGCAGTGACAAGTTAGTTGTGCCCTGTTGGAGCTTAAAATCTAGTAGAGGAGAAATGTAAAAGGCAAACAAGCAAGTAAATGTGCAGTAAAATTTTGGGAAAAAGAATAAAGTTGGCACATCATCAAATAGCGTGTCTTGTTTAGAGGGACAAGCTCTGAAAAGAGATTTGAATTATGTGAACAAGCCTTCGTTAATTCTGGGGCAAAAAAATGTACCCTGTGGAGGGAACAGCAATGGTAAAGGCTCTAAACTAGAACTGACCATAGGGTACTTACAAAGATGGTAGACTGGAGATGGAACATTTTATAATCCAGTTCTTATAAAGATCACAAAGAACAAACCATCTTTAATAGTAACTACTTTTCTCTTTACTTCTCAGTTGCACAGTTTGTCTAGCTAGTTGGAATTTATTTGATCCTGGTGCTTTGTAGACTTCCTTTCCACAATATCTAGTAAATTGAAGTCCCTGAGTTTGTTACAATGTTCTTTTAATCTCCTAGGAAATAATGAACCACAATGCAAAACTCCCTATATTCAATGTACCAAAACAGTCATGCATGGAATGATTCCTCACGACCTCAGTAAATGGAGTGTGGGTCCTTACGCAGCTGGCTTACTTTCAGAGAGTGACTTAGGCATTGGGGAGAATCATGCCCAGCATGTCATTTTAGATGTTACTGCATAACGGAAAAAATACGGCAGAGGGAAGGCATTGGTGGCCATAAAAGAAGTTTCAGATGGCATCTATGTTACTTATTATTTGCATTTTATATCAGTGAAGGTCTAAAGGGGTTCTTTCTTTGAATCATACAGTGAATTTGTCTTCTAAGTATATGGAAACATTGAGTCTTTATAGATGTAAATTTTAAAAAAAATTATTTTCCTTTCAAGCATCACAACCATGTTCAGTATTTTTTGAATTGAGTCCTGTTCTTATCAATAGTGTTTTTAATCAAGTCGAAATGATTACATGTTGCTTTGAAAAAGTGGAATGAAGATTGATGGAGAAGGTAAATATACCTTCCGTTTGGGAGACGCTGACATGAAGTGTGACCATTCATTGTCCATGTCTGCTGTGTCTAGGAACATATGTGATGACGGTCACTGCAATTGATGCTGACGATCCAAATGCCCTCAATGGGATGCTGAGGTACAGAATCCTGTCCCAGGCACCAAGCAGCCCTTCGCCCAACATGTTTACAATCAACAACGAGACTGGGGACATCATCACAGTGGCAGCTGGACTAGACAGAGAGGTAAGCCAACCGACATCTGTATTTGAATTTGTTTGTAATCTTAAAAGTGCACAGGGTCACATACAGTTCGTCTCCAGGTAATAACGACTCCGCAAGATGATTCACAATGCTCACGGTCACGAAGAAATCTGTTGTACTGCTTTCTACAGAACTTCAAGTTGGTCAGATGATCTAGGTATACTGGATAAATCTTTGCTGGTCCATGTAATATTTAATGTGATCATTGACTAAGTTATGCCAATAACCCTCTGGCATCTCATTTTTACAGTTCTTGGCATATTCTGTTTTCCCTCACATTCAAAGGTTTTGGTGAGGAATTAAGTGAAAAATCATGCCCAAATAAAGTATACATAAATTTAGGATAATTTTTAATGTTCGTATTTCTAAGAGGCTACAGATAACATGTATGATGAGTATTTTTGTGGCCTCCTGATTTAGTGCAGAAGAGATGATCTCCTTCCCTTTAACTTCAAATAAGGTTAACTTATTTAACAGGTTTGAACACCAAGAATGGCATTCATTCTGCTGACAAGCCTTTAAAGTTCTAAATTCAGAGAAACACATTTCTGGCCTAATATTTTGTTGCAAAGGCATAAAATCTTGACAGTATTGAACTATTATGTAGTATCACAGGCTGAGAGGGAATAGGTATTTCAGTCATTCCAGATGGGTCATCTCGCTGTGACAGACCTGAGCCCATCATGCTCCGGCACCCTGCTGTGTTTTGTTCACGTGATTCCTTCTGCCAGGAATGTCTTGCCCATTTTTCTTGATCTTGAACCTTCCAATTCTTCATGCTGCCATTCAAGCCCTGTTTATATCCTTTCCTGAAAACTCTAGCCCTCACAAATTTTTTACACCCTTTCTCTATTCTGTTCTGACCATTTCCTTAGAGATTCTCAAGGTCATTAGTGACCACTGGTGATCACTGTGTGAGTGAATTATCCAGGTGCCAACTCATAGAGATCCGTGCTTGTAGATTTCTGGCTGAGCCAGCTTTTGTAGTGATAAGACCTCATATTATGTGTGTCAAAAGGAACCAACCATTAGACCTACCATACTAAATATTATTGACAAGGATTTTAGGAGTTGGTTTTTATGACGCTTTATTTGCCTTAGTAAGTAGCATCCACTCGAATTGGATTGAAGAAAACATTACTATTGCAATTCATTATATACGCAAGATAGTGCTAGCAACACTTTAATAAAGTAATATGAGCCAATCAAGATTACTTAATTCACAACTGAGCTGAGACCTTACTTAAGAGTTAGATGTATGGCTATTACATTGTGCTTATTAATTCCCACGTGTCAACAATTCCTCTAGGAATGTTTTGCACCAGAGATTGTTGAAATTTAGTTTTTGCAGTAGTACCTTTAGTTCAGTGATATTTGGAACATGTATGTCTTTACACCTCTTCCATTACTGTATGAAATACTATTCTTAAATGTCAGTAAATTCAGCATGAATGCTATATTTTTTATGAGAATATGTTATATTTTTTAATATTGTCTCTTGAGTGCCAGGCTGCTCACATACTAAGTTGGTACAGCTCATCTCCCAAAGCTAATATTTCTCTTTCATTTCACACTCTCATTGTGAGATACAGAAATGGGGCTTCATCTTGTTTTCATACGGTAATATTCACATTTAGCCTCACTGTTTTATGAAAAGCAAGAGGCATAGAGAATGAAAGATAGTTTTGCCAAAGCAAACCAACTGTATTTAAAAATCAAAGAGACTGTATTTAGTTTAGAGGGTGAAAGTCGGAAGTCAGGCTGTACTTTGGGTAAGGATGTCTTGCGGTGAACGGAAGCAGCTATCCACGACCCGATGAAATGAATGTGGAGGTGAATTCAAAGCCGGTGAATCACGGGTTAGATACAGTATGAGAAATTGCTCCTTAACAGTGAAATTATTAAACACAACAACGAGTTACTAGGGAAAATTATAGAAAACCTTCCTTTCCTAAAAGTCATTTAACATGGGGAAAACGTCTGTCTTGGGTGGTTTATGGTAATTCTGCCTGAGGCCGGAGGGTACCTTATTCTGACATCTCCAGGCCTCCGTGCTGGCTGGAGATGCTCTTATTTCAATTAGAATTCACAGTTTTCTTTATGTTGAGTCATTTCCGTTGTCATCCTCCCAGGATGGATGACACCTTTAAGTGATTCCTAATCACTGAAATGCTTACTGAGATTCAGCTTTTTATTTACCTTTCATCTCCACGTTTAAAAAAAATTCCAATTCTTGGGGTTTTTCCAGGCCTAAAGCTGTACCCACCATACTTGCCAGTCTTCAATTTTTTAATCTCCACCTGATTTCTTTTTTTGGGGGGGTTTCCAAATACATTTTTTAAAATTTATTTTATTGAAGTATAGTTGATTTACAATGTTATGTTAATTTCTGCCGTACTGCAAAGTGATTCCGTTTTACATATATCCTTTTTATCAGTTTTATAAAATATTCTTTTTCATGTTCTTTTCCATCATGGTTGATTACAGGATATTGAATATAGTTCCCTGTACTATACAGTAGGACCTTGTTGTTTATCCACCTGACTTCTTGTTGCCTGATTTGGTGGTACCCATTCCTGGCATTTTCTTCTTTGCTCCAGCTTTTATATGTCCATCTCCTGCCCTTTTCGGTCAGGACTACTGATGAGTTACCCTCTGCTTCACTAGGTTTGAATCATTCTGGCTTTGCCTGTGATGGGCTATTTGACCTTCAGTGTATTAACCTGAAACCTCAGCTCCCCCGTCTGTAAATGGGGGTGATAATATTACATCTACTCCATGGGACGGTTGTAAGGATGATGTAACGCGAGGCAGAAAGCATTCAGAATAGTGTCCAATACATACTAACTCTCATTTTCCCTGCTGCCATCGTAAATCCATTCCCAGCATCCAGTTACGATCACCATCACTTTGACTCTTCATCATAATTTTTCTCATGATGAAGAAAGAATTATGCTTCCTGTTTTCCACGCCCAATAATATGTTTACTCGTGCCCTCGATTCTGTGTTCTCTCCTGAAGGAATGTTCTCCTGTTTCCTGTGGTCTTGGTCTTCCCTCCTCTGCAGGTTCCCTCCTACAAACCCCACTGGTTCCTTCATAATCCACAACCCACAGCATGAAGTCAGAGCTCTTTAACGTGGCGCTCCAGACCCTCTAGCACACTGGTCCCAAAGCCTTCTTTAGTCCAAGCTCCTAGAATTCCTTACGTCCTGCTAAGGAGCCACTGATGCCCTCCGCCCATACAGCCACATGTCAGTCCTTGTACAGATCTGAACTTATTCTATTCTTCTCTGTCTTTTGTTTCCCCTGCCTGAAGATTTCTGTCCCATCTCTCTATAGAGCAGGCTAATGCTCGCTCTCCAAGAGCCGGGTCCTCAGCCCCTCCCCAGGGCACACACAGCGGCGTGTGTTCCTCCAGATACACGGAGACCGTGTTAAGTGGACAACATACCTGCCTGCCAGCTCCCGGTATTCACTGAGGTCCATGTGCTCCTCTTTTCACCTTGAACAGGAACCTGGAAGAAAAGTTCAAGTTACTCGATTTTCTTCTTGTCAACAGCAGACTCCTAAGAAGGGCAGCCCATACTCACCTCTCACCCCTCCCTTTTCCTGGTCTCCTTGGAATCTGGCTTTCCACCTCCTTCCCCCACTCAGGATTCACTCAGGCCATGCCTGTATTCCCACTTGCTTGGAGGGCACTCATATAGCACAACAATTAATGGTACAGACTCTGGACTCAGAGAGACCTGGATTCAAATCTTTTCTCAGCTGCTTATGACTCGGTGTCAATGGGCAAAGCTTCCCTGGCTCCCTAAGCCTTGGTTTCCTCCTCTGTAAAATGGGGATGAAAACAGTCCACCTGCCTTATAGGTTTATTTTGAGGACTAAATGAGACACAATGTATAGTGTGGCTCATAGTTAGTGCTCCTTTGCAATAAATGTTATTTTTTTATTATCAAGGCCCTTAGAACAGTGCCCCGGTATACAGTAACCATTCAAAAAAAATGTTTTAGCCCACAAACTTACAAGGTAGATAGCACTGTCAGCCCCATTTCACAGATGAGGGAACTGGGGCTTTGCATTTAAGAATTTGAACAGGGTCACGAACCTGCACTCCCCTCCCAAGTTCTCAGACATTATTACTTACTTGTCCATCCTTGAACTCAATGCATCTTTTCAAAAGCAAACCTATCATCTCCTTAAACCTGTGCTTCCTGAGGAATTTCCTATTTCATGTGATCAGTGTGCCACCTCCCCAGTTTCTCAAGATCATGGTCTATACCTCCCTTTCCTGTGCCCTGCCTTCCATCCACTGATTGATTTAGCCGTCAAGTTCCTCTCAGTCTACCCCCAAAATGCGTCTTGCATTCATTCCTCCCTCCAGGTTCGGAGGACTGGTTGAAGGCACCCTATGAAAGCTTCCTCCCATCACTTCTTCCTACTCTCACTATGGTTGCATTGCACATTTGGCCCTGTGACCCCTTCATAGTTGTCTCTTTCACTTAATGGCAGCAAAGCCATCTCTGGTTTTGTTCATTATTTTCTCCAGGTAAGCACTACACTGCCTGGCACCTAGTAGACACTCATTAAATGTGTGCCAAATGGATGACTGACTGTTCTCACCTCTTCGTTCACTTAGAGCACTCTGGTTCAGGGCTCTAGTTTCAAAAGTGTGGCACACAAGTATAATGGTTTTAACTGATACACGTAGGGAAGCCTCTAGGGAAAACCAGAGACCACAAGTCTTTTAGATGCTACTCCATCAAGTAGAGACTGCCAGAGCACAGGCATTGCATTGTGTTTAGTTGTAGAGTTATATTTATGGCAAGTGATGCTACTTTTCCATTTACAGTACTTTTACAATAAATTGTTTTTTAAAAGGGAGTTCACGTCAAGATAAATAGTAAGTGACTCATGGTGTAGAAATATGAGGATATAGCAGAATTGGGAAGATGGTATATGAATCAGTTTAGCGGTTTGGGAAACAGTGAGCTAGTTTATGCTCCCAGTATATATGTTTTAATGAATAAATGATAGCTAGCCATGTAAATAAGGAGATGGTTTTTCCCAAACCTGAAGTGATTTTTATAATATAATGCAAGGCCCGAGGTTTCCCATACATTCACCCACCAGCTACAGATTCAAAAGCATTTGTCCCTTGCTTATGCTGTGTCAGGCATTACGCTATATGCCAGGGACATAAAGGTCTGCAAAGCAGTGACCCTGGGGAGGGGTGTGGGTATATGTGTATGTAGCCGGGGAGGACAGACAGATGGACTGAAAACAGCCTCAGAAACTAGAAACAGTGATAGAGGTGTGTCCTGAGTAGGCAAACAGCTCTTCCTCAAGGACTTTCAGAAGTCATCTCTGAGGCGACTTTAAGCTTCGTGTTTGTTAGGCTCAGATAAAGGGGGAAGGGTATTCTGGGCCAGGGTTTCTCAACCTCGGCTCTGTTGACATTTTGGACAGGATAAGTCTCTGTTGTGGGAGCCTGTCCTGTGCATCGTAGGTGTTTAGTAGCGTCTGTGGTCTCTACCCATTAGACGTCAGTAGCACTACCCAGTTGTGACAACCAGGAATGTCTCAGGTTATTGACAAATATCCCCTGGGGGAGATGTAGGGCCAAATCGCTCCAGTTAAGAACCACTGATTCAGGCAGAGGAAAATGCCAAATGCAGTGGCGCAGGGATGCGATAGGCATTTGAAGATAAATACAAACAGCTCAAGGTATGGGGTCAGTGAATGGAAGGTGAGAGCTTTGGTGGGAAAGGTGAGTCACAGACATGGAAGGATTGACAGCAAGCAGAGGGGTTGAGACTTTGTCCTTTCTAGAACAGAAAGCAAGGAAATGTTTTTAAGCAAAGCCCCCTTGATCAGATGCGAAACTATGAGGGTGGGAAGTCAAATTCTTATGAAATCTAAATGTCAGTCATTCAGAACCAGATGCCAAGTGACTAAATTAGGCAAGAAGCTCTAAATAGTTTGGTTGTCTAAAACATAGACTGCGATGACTTCCTTACTAAATGTAAAAGCATTTTTACCAATCAGGCACTTAAAATTGGAGATTATATTATTTACCAAGTTGGTATTTTTCTTTACTCGAAGAAGCACTGCATTTTAGAAATAACAATGTTCTTTTGTAACTTACATATCTGAAGACTCGCTTGAAGCAATGGGAAATTTCAGGTATTAGCTACTGATCCCAATATTTCAGCTCAGTGGAAAATTGTACATATTATGCTTATATAATTCTAAAGATCACTGTAAAGTAGACATTAACAGAGAACCATGTCTCCAGATAATACCTATGTACACTTTTTATCTTCTGTAAAAAATTCCATTTTTTTCTTTTTTGAGAATGTTCATCTGTTTCTGCAAATAGCAGCCAACAAAAATGGCATTTCAAAGTCATAACAAATTTTTCTTTTTCATGATTTTCAGCTGGGAGGCTGAATTGAATGCCCTACAAAATTCTCTTGTTAACTGTGAGAGCATTATGCCGAAATGACACTCTTGATTGGGAATGGAAATCATTGAGAAATATTTTAGCCTATGTAAGCATTATGGTGAGGGGTTATGGGTTAAGAAAAATTAAAATGGCTCAACCAACACTATTCCTTTGTTTCTTTTTTTTTTTTCCCAATCAAAAAAGTGGGTGTTTTTTTTGGAAGACAAAGGAAAAGGAACTGAAATAACTGCTAGAGATTGGCGTCTTGGTGGACAGACACTAAAAATTGAATGTGTGAGGTTTGACTTTCCCTCCTACCCCTTTCTTTGCCTTGCCTTTGCCACTAACAGCTAAAGCAAGAGCTACAATTTGTGTCTGTTCTCTCTAAGCTCCAGAAATCCCTCAAGAGTGGCCATTCATAATGTTGGCTATACTTAGAATTAGAGAAAACTACTCGTTGCAGTGACTGTTTATTTTTGTATGAAGAAGTGAGTTCTGTTGTTCAGGATGTTTTAACATGTTTCAATGATCTATGTTTTTTATCTGTGCCAGTTTCCACAGAGATTTCTAATGATTTCAGGTATTTGTTTTGTTTAGGTTTTCCTAATACAGAACTTCATCAACTAGTGCTGTAGACGTTTCAGACGATCTCACGGTTTTTCTCTGAGACACATTACAGCTGAATATGGCTCCCCTTTAAAAACTTCAGTCTGGAATTTAAAAGCAGTGATGCTATTTGATATTAACCATCTATATGAAAATGTATCCGTATTCATTATAGGTCTGTGGACCCAATGAGTGTTATGCCCAAATAGCAGTCCACTGAGTATGCAACTATTAAATACCTACTGTGTTACAAAATGAAGGATATAGACACAAACCCTTTATTCTGGTTTTGACTTCATTTAACAATGTCTCTCTCCTCTATAGTTGTAAATAGTATACACTAATGGAAATTCGGAGAAAATTACTGTATCAACCTTGGTATAATAGAAGGAACATCTTTAAGGATATATAAAAGGAAAGCATATATACTTTATGAATTATATATGCTTTCTTCTCTCTCAAGTTTCTTTATTGTTTTCAGTATCCTAAACCGAGTAGAAATTAACGTCTGAGAAAGTAAATACAAACCACATGACTTGAATGCTTGATGACAATGTTGTGAAGTTCAGAAGAAAAAGAAAGGTTGAGACCAGATGGAAGTTTCAGCTTCGCAGTGAATTTCACACATCTGCCACGCTTTCCTTTCCGCCAGTAGAGGCGAAAACATATAGTTGAATCTCTCTAGACAAGGACCAGACCTGTGCTTCACAAGTTAAAGTAAACTCCACTTGGGAAATTTTGAGTCCTGTTAATCAGGGTGAATAATGCTGTGCTTTCCGTGTGTAATCAAGAGCCGTTTACAGAACAACTGTTCCGTCTTCTTGAGGAATTCGTTGCCTTTAAGTTGTTATCTTTATGTCTTTTTAGAAAGTGCAACAGTATACGTTAATAATTCAAGCTACAGACATGGAAGGCAATCCCACATATGGCCTTTCAAACACAGCCACGGCTGTCATCACGGTGACAGATGTCAACGACAATCCTCCGGAGTTTACTGCCATGACAGTAAGTACAGACTGTCACTCACGGAAGTCTAGGCCTGCGGTCCATTACTGAGAAGTTTTGTCATGAATAATAAACGCGTTAAAACAGAGCTGGAACTTGCTTCATTCTTCTCATTGTAGAATGGCTACTGACCCCTAAGTTTCCTGTCACTTACACCAGGGTTTTAAATAAGGCACCGAAGTAATTTGTTTTGTCGTTCTCTCCAAGTCCACTGATAAAGCTGTTAAAACATGCTGCCTGGAAGAAATGCCCTAAAGAGACTTTATGCTGTTATAACAAAATATTTATAAATATCTTCAGTTGCACGAACCACGTGACTGATAGATGCTACTTTGTCAGCATATAATTATGATCTCTTGAGTAAAATGATTTCCTTCAGACAAGTCCTTTACTCCTGCCCACTCCCCCCCCCACCCAGATACTCACCGAAGGACGCTAATTTAATGTTAATGAAACTGTAACATAATTTCAAAAAAAAAATTTGAGGGCCGAAAAAAGTTGTAGTATTTTTAAAGTCAAACATAAATGCTGTGATTACCTGCATTACTGATCTCCTCGTTTCGTGTGGATAATAAAGATGTAATGGGGTGGTAACATCAGGGCAGTGTGGTCATCAAGACACACCGTCCTTCAGCGGTGCCTGTCGCTCCTCTGACTGAGCTTTGTCTTTTCTTATAGTTCTATGGCGAAGTCCCTGAAAACAGGGTAGAGATCATAGTTGCTAATCTGACTGTGACAGACAAGGATCAGCCCCACACGCCAGCCTGGAACGCCGTCTACAGAATCAGCGGCGGGGACCCCGCCGGGCGCTTTGCCATTCAGACCGACCCCAACAGTAACGACGGCTTAGTCACCGTAGTAAAAGTAAGTGCGATGGTCTCTCTGATGGCCACTCTGCAGCAACCCATATATGCCACCCCTTAGTTTGTTATTGAATCTCAGGACTTTTTTCTTCTGAATATCTCTGAATCTGAGTTAATGTATTTGGAGGAGTCACATTTGTTATTTTTCACTTATGCCGAGGCCAACATAGATAGTCTCACTTTATCCCTGGAATATGATTGTGTTTCAGTCATCGGGGAGTTTTAACAGTGAAGACAGGACAGCCCTCAACAGTGCTGTCAGTGCCATGGATATGTTAGTGATATGTTACATCATGGATTTTTGATGGCCAATTGATAGCTATTAAGAAGGATGCCCCACACGTACTATTCTTATGTCTACAGGTTGCTACTAGAGTATTGGCTCAGGGAACAAACCAGAAAATATCACAGACATAATACAGGGTGAGTGTAGGCAAGGAGAGGGCCTATGCTCTTAAAAGGTTTCGAATTTACATTGCTGTTTTTTTTCTTTTTTTTTTAAAGTATTAGCTTGCATTTCCTTTTGTTTTCTTTTTAATTTTTTATTTAATTTTGGCTGCGTTGGGTCTTTGTTGCTGCACGTGGGCTTTCTCCAGTTGCGGTGAGCGGGGGCCACTCCCTACCATGGCGCGCGGGCTTCTTGTTACGGTGGCGTCCCCCATCGTGGAGCACGGGCTTCAGGCGCACTGGCCCCAGCAGTTGTGGCTCGCGGGCTCTAGAGCACAGGCTCAGTAGTTGTGCACGGGCTTAGTTGCTCTGCGGCATGTGGGATCTTCCCAGACCAGGGCTCGAGCCCGCGTCCCCTGCATTGGCAGGCGGAGGTCAACCACTGTGCCACCAGGGAAGTCCCTACATTGCTGTTTTTAAGTGCTATTTTCAAGACTTTAAGAAATTGGTCCTTCTGATCCTTAATTGTCAAAAAATAAAATAAAGCTGAGTGCCGGAAGTAAAAGGGATGTTAACTTCAAGGGTAACAAATAGATGGTACTAACGGATGGAAGAGCTCTTTGAAGCGATCATCTCTTTTTAGCCATCCAGGGAAGAGAGCTGCTTCTTTGCCTCACATCCCAACACTCTGGATTTGTAAGGGAACCTGAATGTTGGTCTTACAGAGAAAGGTGTACCAAGGGCTCCGTTGCCAAGAATGTTATATGTGCGTGAGTAGAACGGTAATCTCCCCCTTGAGGTGGGAGTGGGAAATTCTCTGAACACAGCATAGTGAGTGACAGTGCCACCCCTCTGTCTTCGAATCCCAGCTCTGCCCTTCGTAGTGGAGACAACATGGCAGGTTTTTTAAGCCTCAGGTTCTTACACAGACAGTGAGGAGATAACTGGTACCTAAGTCTCAATGTTGTTCTGTGGGATAAATAAGCTTAATACCCATTAAAGGTCTTAGCAAAAGTAAATGTTGTCAGGGATGTTTCATGGAGCTAATGCGCTTACTCAAAAGAATTGTCTTCTTTCTTGGCTTCTTTGCCGTCTTGTTGAAAATAATTCAGAAAGGGAAGTTGAACTGGGGATTGTAGAGTGAGAGGGAAGAAACTCTGAAGAGTTGAGGAGGTGGTCTAGGTGAAGAAACTGGTGTGGTCTGTGCTAATATTGTGGCTTCCTCGTAGCTGCTGCCCTTGGTCCTTCTTAGACTCTCCAGGATGGCATGAGAGCTCTCCAAGCTCTTTTTTTCATACTGTTAGGCACAGTAATGCTTACCTGCACCTCAGCTAGAAGATGGTCAGGGAAATTAAGAGGGAAAGTCCAGTCTGGTCCCTTGACTCCTGGTAACTTTTCTGTTGACAATGGGATTCAGTGGAACTCTGGAAGTTAATATTTACATTAAGGTTATTTGCTCATTGCCTTTATCTAGAGTGGCATTCTTAGATTTGGGATTTGTACAGACCAGTAAAATCCCCAAAATTATTCTGGAAAACAGCCAGAAAAAATAAAGTTTTTAGTTTGCTAACTAAGGAAAAAATAAAAATCCTTCTACCTACAAACACTACTGTTTATTTAAGGTGTATATGTGTGTGTAGTCTAAAATGTATACTTCAAATTATGAATGATACTTTTAAATAGAGTAAGTTTAGCTTTATGAGGAAAAAAAAAATCACATTTTCCAGTTTTTGTTTTGTCCACTTTTGTCCACTTTGTTGACCACAGACTGGTAAAAGCTTTCCTGGATGAGGAGTGGTCTTTGTACCAGTGTTTGAGAGTACAATCGACACCATCATGTTCTCACTTGATCCCAGATTATTTAGTATTTTTTTTTATTTTTGGTCAACAGTGCTGTTCTTAAGAATAACTCAGTTGTTAGATGTAGCTAAATAAATACAGCGTGCAATAGTAATAAGCATTATTTTGTGAACATAAGTCTGTGAAATGCCCAAGATATATAAATATCTTATATAAGTAGGTTAAATTGAGATAAATGTTTCAGTCAATGGCCATGCTAATGCATATTTTCCAGAAATTTGAGAGGAACCTACGGTGTAGTGAATGAAAAATTAATGTTTTAGAAATGGAGTTGCTAGAAGGATAAACTGCAGAATGCAAATATTCTTATTTCCTGCAAAAATACGGTTTCTCCTTTAAAAAAATATTTTTTTTCTTTTTCCAGCCAATCGACTTTGAAACAAATAGGATGTATGTCCTTACTGTCGCTGCAGAAAATCAAGTGCCATTAGCCAAGGGTATTCAGCACCCACCTCAGTCAACTGCAACTGTGTCTGTCACAGTTATTGATGTGAATGAAAACCCTTATTTTGCCCCAAATCCTAAGATCATTCGCCAAGAGGAAGGTCTTCACGCCGGTACCATGTTAACAACGTTCACTGCTCAGGACCCAGATCGATATATGCAGCAAAATATTAGGTATCAAATGCCATTTTGTAATTTACGTTCTGTTCTATGCTGTGCACAAAATCTATTCACCATCTGAGTGAGAAATTTTCATTAGCACGCAAACTCCTTATTACGAGATTATTTTTAATTCTTTGATGAAGTTTCTTCAGTGGACCCATGCGTGTCTTATATCAGAAATATAAGATGGATCTACTCATGTATTATTTAAAGAAATAAGTTTTCAGCCTCTTTTCTCCTGTCCTCTTTCCTTTTTGAAAATCTTTAGTAATAATTTAGCCTGTGCTTTTATGCCAACCATCACATAAAGTTTCTCCTGTAAGTAAATAGGGGAGTCTCAGAAGCTTATAACGTTTACCTCTTCCCCACACATCAGGAAGAAAAGAAAACTCATGCCATCACCAAGATATAAGAGCTAATTATCTTCATCCCTTACCTGTACAGTGGTTATAGGACTTCCAAAACATATGTGTAAAGATTTCCAGCCTCAGCGAAGTCTAGTTTATCCTTCCTAATGAGGGAGTAGATGGTTAGCGGAGCATACTCCACATGACTGTTATCCATCGCTGGTGATGGTAATTTTTAAAATTAGCTCATATTTTATTTAACTTCTTTCAGAACTGTTGCTAACAGATGAATAACTGCGTATCTTCTTCATGTCTCTATACATTGGAATCAAGATAGAGAAACAGCTAGTGAATAGGTATCCTGGACTCCTGCAAATGTTTACCTCTCAAAACATAGGATATGTTTTCCAATTTGTCTATTGGTTTCCCAAGCTTGAAAAGCTTGTCCCCACGCCACATAAAAAAGGAGGTTAAGCTGATACAGATAAATCTGCTCAGACCATGGGACTTGCCTTGAAGGGTGTAGTTCAGAGGCTTGGCCCAGGTGGGGAGATCCTAGGAAGAGTGGGAATTGGTGGGCGCGGGGAGGTCCTCCCCACTGTGACCACATCTCCACCATGATAAGGTGGTAAACGTTTTAGGAGTGTTCTGTGATAGAAAATTCAACTTCTATGAAAATTTCTCTTAAGCCCTATACATTAGGGCTCCTGCTCGCTTAGAAGATATATTTGAGCTATTTTTTCTGCACCGTTGCTATCCTATGAACTAGATAACAGCTTAAAATCAGATCTGTCAAATCCCCCTTAACCCCAAACTGCAGTAGGGAGACTGGGCTCCTGGTCTTTCCCCTGGAACACCTATGCAATGTTTCCTGTGCGCCTGGCCACGCAGCACACAACCTTCATGTACCTCCCCAAACCACTGCCACAGAAATTCTTTCCCGCGTTACGGCTGCATGTCCAACCATCAGCTACAAAAATGCAAGTTGATGCACCGGTTTCACCTGGGACTACACCTGAAAAATAGGCTTTATTTTTTAAGTGTCCTGCCAAAATAGTAAATGTATTGTGCTTCCATTTTGTAGATACACAGAATTATCTGACCCTGCCAACTGGCTAAAAATAGATCCTGTGAATGGGCAGATAACTACAATTGCTGTTTTGGACAGAGAGTCTCCAAATGTGAAAAATAATGTATATAACGCTACTTTCCTTGCTTCTGACAATGGTACGTAATTAAACATAGTCACTCTATTATCCTGGATGTTGTCAAGCGCGTAGAGCCTTATCACAAATGCACCGTCAGGAAATGAAGTTTTCTACAAAACCCAATTGTCTAGAAAACTGACCTTCATTCTTCTAAGGCCCCAATTTCTATTTTCCATTTCCACTGGGCTTTCTGTGATACATCCCCTGTCTTCTGTAATGAATGTTCCCAATGTCCTTATACCCTCCGTGGTCACCTAGTATTGTGATCACAAGCCTTTGTGGTTTTTCTGCCCTGCTGCACCTTGATGCCTCAGTGGCCCAGACACAGTGGTTTTTGAGGTGGTCTTTTTATATTTCTTCTAGTCAATGTGTTTGTTGCCATCAGTTTGTCTGTATCTAGCATTTTTTCTAATTCTCTACCTCTAGTCTGCCACAGGCTAGGCAACTCTAAATGTCATGCCTAAATTGAAATAATTGAGTACTTGAGCTTTAGTGGGTTGGTTTTGAAAAACATAAACATATAGTTTAGCATCTTTTTTATTTCTGGGTCTCTGCTGGATTCTAAATGGCTGATATTAACAGAGAGCACTTTTTTTGAGATATGTAAGATGAAAATGACTCACGTTAAACTGGAGTCAGACTTGTTTCAGCTCTCAATATGACATGGTTTAAGAGTGAAGCTTTGAAGTTCCACCTGACCCCCAGGGTCCAGACTCCAGTTCTATCATTTTCTAACTGCAGGACTGGCAACAGGGTTTTAAATCTGTCCATTTCCTTTTTCTGTTAAATAGGGATAATGGTAGCAGTATGTAACTCATAGCGTACAGGGGAAGATAACAAGGCTTATACATGTAAAGGTTTTAAAACAGTGCCTGGCACAAACTAAACACTCAAATAAACATTTCTATATGTGTTAATAGTTTTAAAGCTGAATCATGACCATCTTTTAAAATCATTTTAATGTTGGACTCTGAATGTTAGCATCTAATAAAAATAGTAGGCTTTTCTATTTGGTGGCCGAGATATGCAGTTTGAAAAACGTTGCATATCAACATTTTTGATAAGAACAGTTTCAAAGAACCTTTCCAAATCCTGTATAATAAGATTCAATGAGATCATTATCTGTCAGAAATCTACAAGGTGACAGGGCCAAAGCAATATTTCTTATACTTTCTAATATGAGACCTACTGTTCAAATATTTAGAATTGAAACTTGGCAGGAACCTCTTCTGCCATTTCACATCAAAGCACAGCATTCGTGTGTGTTGTATCTTGTCTCGCCATATGTAAGTGGTAGCTTTCTCCACAGTGAAACTTAAAGTAATATATCTTGCACCATTATGTTGAGATTTAAAGAGCTATAAAATTATATGTATATATGTTGGTTGTGAGTTACAACCAGATTTTTCATTCACCAAGGTGGATTGTTTTCTACTTGAAAGGGTGTTTGATACAAGAGAGAAGTGAGCAGTTAAATCTGTGTAGCTGTGATGCTTTGCAAATGCACTTGACTCTAAATCACAAGACTGGATTTAGAGCCCCAGTTCTGCTCCTTAATAATTGGACAAGCTGTTATAATCTCTGTGCCTTTGTTTCATTATTAATTGTTGTTTTTGCTGCTTGCTATTCTGTGAAGTTGTTATGGCAGTCAAATAATATTAAATGTGATAATAAATGTGAAACTAACTCAAACTACAAAGAATCATAGTGGTTCTGGTGCTATTAGAATATGGTGAACAGCCATCCTACCGCTCCACCTTAAACTCCCTGCTCTCAGAGCCACCCGTACTCCTTAGGGAGGTCCGTGGAGATTTCTCCTTGTCCCTTCCTGAGGAGTGTATGTGTACACCTTCCTGGTTTCATGACCTTGGGCAGGTCACTTAAACCTCTGGGTTTCAATATTCAGCCTTGTTTAGAAAATTCCTATATTTCTATTATATTAGATTTATATAATATATATCAATTATATGATTAAATGTAATTGTCTTATATATTTAATATAATGTTTATATAATAATGGTTTCATTACATTTTATATATTAGTTATATATTTATGTATAAATATTTATAACACAGCAGAGTCCAAGTCACCAGTCTAAATGTTCACAAGTGATGAGTACAGAGACCACATTTTATAGTGGAATGAGAATGGATTTGGGGTCAGGCAGACCAGTCTTTACTAGCAACCCTACCACTTCTAAGAGGGTGTGACCGTGACCAGTTTACAGCAACTTCGGTGCCTATCTGTTTAAACCTACTTCGTAGGATGACAAATAACGTATAGGGAGCAACCTAATACTTTCTCAAGGAGGTAGTTGGTTGATCAGTAAATACCATGTCTCTTCTCCATGGGCTCCTCCCCAAGATGAGGTCTGTGGGTCCATATCACTTGTCTGTAGACTGTTTCGATATTTCAGAGCAGTGTCTGAGCTTGAAAAGCATTCTTGGGTTCTTTTGTGCACACGGCTTGGTTCTCCCTCAAAGAGTAGGGCCCATGAGATCATGAGCCCGGGGTTCTGCTTCTCTTACAATCCCCGGTGCCTAGAGGAGCGCGATGTGCACGGGGCCCAGAGTAAGGACGGCGAGGGCGCCGGATCACCCTTTGGCCAGGCCAGGGGCGTGCGCATGCGCCTTGTTACCGCCCCTCAGCGCCCGCAGCCCCAGCGGGGGCAGCACAGGGTCATCCTGCAAAAGAGGCATGAAGTGGCCTTGTACCAAAAACAGTCTGCCGAGATGCTGTGGCAACTACATTCTTCCAAGGTTACGCAGTGATAGGGGCAAGCAGGCTGGAAACTTAGTTTCATCGTAAGTGAGTCTCAAGGGAAAGAATTGTTCAGCGTCGGTTTGTGGTTTTTTTCTCCCTTTTAAGGAATCCCTCCTATGAGTGGAACAGGAACGCTGCAGATCTATTTACTTGATATTAATGACAATGCCCCTCAAGTGCTACCTCAAGAGGCAGAGACTTGCGAAACTCCGGACCCCAATTCAATTAACATCACGGCACTTGACTATGACATTGATCCAAACGCTGGACCATTTGCTTTTGATCTTCCTTTGTCTCCAGTGACTATTAAGAGAAATTGGACCATCACTCGGCTTAATGGTGAGAACAGGTTCATTATTTGAATATATGTGCAGTTGAGAGGCTTTGACCTGGCATGAAAAGTTAATTTTAAGTGCTTTATTATCTTCCCCTTAAATGTATTTTAAAAGCTACTTAAAGTTTAAATAAGATATTAGAAGCCCTTAAAGACAAAAAAAAAAAAAAAAACTTGACAGTGCAGGGTAGTTGAAAACTGCTTTATATGTACCATTCGGGAGTAATACGTTCTGGAAAATGCCATGTGTTTTTGAATCGTGTAATGTATGAACTATCAGACTGTATTTTTCCCTTTTTTGTATAGGTGATTTTGCTCAGCTCAATTTAAAGATAAAATTTCTTGAAGCCGGGATATATGAAGTTCCAATCATAATCACAGATTCGGGTAATCCTCCCAAGTCAAATATTTCCATCCTTCGCGTGAAGGTTTGCCAGTGTGACTCCAACGGGGACTGCACAGATGTGGATAGAATTGTGGGCGCAGGGCTGGGCACGGGCGCCATCATTGCAATCCTGCTTTGCATCATCATCCTGCTCAGTGAGTACTTTCCTCGTCTCTTAGGTGTAATTCTTGTTGCTTCTAGGATGTTTAGCAAAGTAACTTTTTATTGTCGCCTTTCATCATAACCTAACAACCCTCTTCCACCTCTGAGCATTTTCTTGCAGCCACGCCCACTTCAGAATGAGAGAAGCCCTGAGCATCCTTGCAAGCACTTACATGTTTGCAGCAAACCCAGCCAGGCTACCTCTTTCGTGCCCTTTTGCAGTTTTCTGATGCTGATCGCTTGGGGAGCTGTAGCAAACTCGTTTCATAGAAAAATATTAGACAGTGCTCAGTTGGAGCCCTTCTCTTAGGATTCGAGTCTGAATTCATGGCACGTAGTTGGTGATTTAGGAAAATAAGTGTATTGCTTTCCTTCATATAAAGTGCAGTCAGCAACCTGCTCTAGTCATGCAAGGATCAAGGTATTTGTTTTCGACGGGCTGCATAAAATAGTGAGAGATTGTACTTCATACAGCACATTGGATAATAGAAATGATTGCACAGCTCAATAAACTGTCTGTCTTTAGAGCAAGTCTAGATTAAGGAATTGCTCCTTTTTAAAATACTTTGCAGTCTTTGGTTCAGTGGAATGCAAGGAATTAACCACTGGGAAGTACTTTAGGAGCCACTTGTAAGCATGCAGGTTAAAAGAATAAATTGCCTGGACCCTGTGTTGTATTGTTGAATAGCAGCAGGACTTAGTTTACTGTGCGGTCATGCTATGCACCAATCACTTTCTTGAAAGTGTTGGCCATTTCTTTTATGTTTTCTCCATTTGCAAGTGTTCTAGTAATTTAGAATGCTGTCCCTTTTTTTTTTAAGCAATTACTGTAGAGGGCTAAGCATTTTTTACTTCCTATGTGGAGACTACTCTGACTATAATTTGAAACCTACATGCTGTACTAATAATCCACTTGCTGGATTTAGCCCTGGAACAATGGCAAATGAGATCATGTATCTGGCTTTAAAAGGAGGATATTTACTTTTATGGCCAATAATAAAAATGTGCTCAAATAGAGTCATTAAATCTTTTGCTTCAGGATGTAAACTGATAGCCCTAGATTTTAGAAGGAATGTGCACTAGATGTACACTTAAGGATATGCTTCAGTTTCAACTAACGTGGGGCATATACACCAACCTTATCAAGAAAGACTTAGAGCTGATGGATTGTGGCATGAAGAAGTGACTCAAGCCATTTTGAAGGAAAACGAATCAATGCTGATTGTAGCATCAACGCACTGGAAAATTTATTATTCTAATCCTGGCACAGAAATGTAAAGCATGAACGCCTAATGTTATTTCAGTGCTCAAACTAATCCCCTGGCCTTCTTACCTGAAACATGCAGTGGAATAGGAAAGGGAAAAGCACAATAGTTCAGTAGAAGGACCCAGGCCCTTGGGAGTCAAAAATCCTCATGATCAGGTCGCTGATCCAGGTCTAATGTACTACCAAAGGCACCTTGGCAAGCACGTCCTGCCCTTGACAAGTGCCCTTCTCTCTGATTTGGGGAGTAGAATGATGACGGATCAACTGGAATGAAACAGCAATTAAATAACGAGTGACTATTTCACTTACTGTTGTTTGCTGTTCTAAAATTTACAAGCCATTATATTAAGCGTATCCTATCCTCTGGCAAGACAAAGTAAAAGACAGAAATAGTTTTTTGTCCCCATTTGCAGATGGTAAAACTGAGGACAGACGTCCACTCAGTGAGTTCACAGGGCACCAGTTTGCAGAACCCGGGTCCTCACACTCTAAACCTAGCGCTCAGGGCCTCTGCTTTGTCTTGGCTCTGGTCATGTGAGGCCAGAAATAGGTAACAGAGTAAAAGACACATTACAAGTTTTCCAGCCATATAAGTATAAATTTTTAATGTTGAAGACTGTGATTAGACAGGTCGAGTTTTTAAAATTACAACACTGTACGTCTTTACTCTCTTTCTGCTGCCTAGTCCTCGTTCTGATGTTTGTAGTATGGATGAAACGTCGGGATAAGGAACGCCAGGCCAAGCAACTTTTAATTGATCCAGAAGACGATGTAAGAGATAATATTTTAAAATATGATGAAGAAGGTGGAGGAGAAGAAGACCAGGTGAGCAATGTTTTAAATCTTTAAATCTCTAAGTGAAATTTTATCATCTTAAAATTAAAGTGGTGGGCTTCCCTGGTGGCGCAGTGGTTGAGAGTCCGCCTGCCGATGCAGGGGACGCGGGTTCATGCCCTGGTCTGGGAAGATCCCACGTGCCGCAGAGCGGCTGGGCCCATGAGCCATGGCCACTGAGCCTGCACGTGTGCTCTGCAACGGGAGAGGCCACAACAGTGAGAGGCCTGCGTACCGCAAAAAAACAAACAAACCAAAAACAAAAAATTAAAGTGGTGGGGAAAATATTAATACATAGAGTAAAAGAATGGGATCAAGTTTCTTTTCCTTTATCACATTCTCAGACACTTGGTGAATTCTTTCCAACCAGTGCTGCTTATTGATTTTTTTTTCCCAAAGTGCCAAATGTCATTGTATTTATTTTGTGAGAAGATCATTAACATTGATTCAAGGAGCCCAGGATTTACACCTAATACTAATTATATCCGTACTGATAAAAATGTTTTTCTTTACAGTTTTTCTTCATTGCATATCCAAACTAAAAGTAAAAGTAGTTTCTATGTTGGAATTTGGATTTTTATCAGTATGGCAGAAAAAGCACAAGCTATTCATTTCATAAACACTTACCAAGCACATTCAATAATCCAGGCACTATTTTAATCATTGGGGAAACAGAGGTGGGCAGAGCCAACAAAGATTTGCCCTCAAGAATCTTACTTTTTTTTTCTTTTTGGCCACTCCGCACATGGCTTGTGGGATCTTAGTTCCCCAACCAAGGATTGAACCCGGGCCCTGGCAGGGAAAGTGCTGAGTCCTAACCACTGGACCGCTAGGGAATTCCCAAGAGTCTTACATTCTTGAGAATGTAAGAGACAATATCTAGCTCACCTCTGTACCCGTGATGTCTGTCATGGTGCCTGGCTTATAGTAGTTGCTTAATAAATGTTGAGCTCCTGACTGGTTATAGAACATGAGCTTCTGTATGTACATAAGGAACTGCATCCCTGTTTGAGGATGGGAATGACCAATACGTGGAAAATGAAGAACTTTATCTGCTGGGAAGCAGCATTGTAGCTATCATTATAACTAACACTTTCAAGGTCTATACTACATACCAGGCATTCTGCTAAGCACATTAAATGCTGTTACCTCTTAAATCTTTGAAAGCTGTGTACTGTATTGTGACTATGTCCACTTTTGTGTTAGCAAACAGATAGGGATTGTTGGAGTCTATAAATTCATACAACTAGGAAGTGATAGAAGTAGGATTTGAATCCAGGTCTGTCTGATGATACAGCCTAAACTAACTATATAGTTATCAATATACAGTTCCTTTTGAAATGATCTGGAAGGTATGAGTATAATCCATGAGCAATCACTGTGAGAGGTATTTCTTAGATACATTGGGTAGCTCTCACTTCCATATACTAATGCAAGTGTTGGGGGTAGTAGTCAGGTAAAGAACCCAGAATCCTTGGGTCTGGGATCATTATCAGTAAATTCAAAATACTTTGTCTGCAGAGTATATACGTAGACATTAGTGATAGGACTGTTAACTTGAAAAATTAATTCAAGCAAATTTCTGAACATATGTTCTCTTTCTCTTCTTTACTCCTTTGAGGAAATAATATATCGCTTTTGGTTTTACAAAGCACATTCACACCCATTGTTGTGTTTCATCTTTGTGGCAGTCCATCAGAGTTTTCCATTTGAACAGGTTTTGTGATTTGCTCTCCAAGTCTGTAACTGGCAGAGTCAGAACTCAAGCCCGAATCTTCCGATTCCTGATTCCATGCTTGGTTTACAATACCTCAATTCTCTCATTTAGAAGAGATGTGTATTTTAAATCTGTCGAAAACTTGACTCATGTGTAAAGCTGTTTTGAATACTGACTAATTAAAGTGGCTCTATAAATATACCCCAGGGTTTCTTGCTTATAAATGTCTTTGGATATTAAAATTCATGTTTGGCTTAATCCCTCATTAATCTGTCCTTTCACTTTCCTGAGCTATGTTCAAGAACAGCAAACATTATACTGATCACATTATCTCATAAGTCTTCTTCTTTCAGCATTTTATTTTTCATGTCATTGTGCATAATTTTCTAGGCATAAACCTAAACCCAACTCAGTGAAACTTTGGTAAAAATAGTAACAACTAGAAGGACATCAGTCATGACTGGATGCTGCCTAGAATCAAGAACCAAGATATTTCACAGCTTCCGAGGGTCTGGACCAGGGTACTTGATGTCAGCTGATCTGGCTTTTTCTCCTCCCTTCCAATTCCTTTAAGAAATTATTTAATGAAATTTTATTGTTGTCGTTATTTTAGGAAAGACTTTTACTGACTGTGTCCACTTAGATTGATGCTTGAGATCAAATGGTAAAACTTACCTATTGCAAGATTTATTAAAATTGTTATCGATCTTCAACCTCTTCTTTACCTGACCCGGGACATTTTCTCTGCTCCCAGATCAACTCTTGGGCACGAGTGTGTCGCTTCCTACCCACTTTCTTGATAGTCCAGAGACTCTTCTGGAACTTGCTGTGGATTGACCTCAGTGGCTCGTTTCTTTATTGAAATAGCGCTGGTCTTCCTGTGGTGTCTTCCTGTTGCCTCTTGGTTCTTTGATGGCAGTTCCGTCTAGATCAAGAGCCTCCACCCATTCTCTGATCCTGTTACGATTCCCATTTGCAGTTCTCATTATAGAAAATTGTGACAAAATTAGATAACGGGTTTTTTATTCACTCTAACTTGGACCTCATAATAGCGGAATAAAATATGCAGCATAGGAAGCCTACACCGAAGGTTCTGTCTCCTCTGCCTCTAAAGTGGTTCATGAAATCCACTCACTTTCACCATCATCCAGGCCACTGCCTTCACTTAGGTCAGAAGCATCACTGACCTGCGGCGGCCTCCTCATGAGCGTCCGGTCTCTGGATGCACACCCCATCTGCTCTTTGGAAATTATCAAATCCAAACTCCCTCCTTAGTATGACAGATCTGTGGCCCTGCACCCACCCTTTGGTGGACCCCCACTTTGTGCACTAGGTAAAGGCCTATGGGAAGGAGCTGGTGGTAGGTACGGGCTCCCCAAGGATGTGACTTCATCAAGCCTATATCCACTCATGGCCACTAAAGTTTCCTTCAGAGTCGGGGTGATCCGTCCTTCTCCCATTGAATGACTCTTCTCACTCTTCCTCTGGGGATAAGAACAGTTATGAGTCTTCTTTCTCCTAGAAAGGGCTTGCTGGTTTCTTTATTTTCATTCAGTTAGATCTCATTATGTTTTTAGCTATCTTATGTTCTCAGAAATCTGTGATTTAGTAACATACCTGGCTCGTTCTTAGCATTAGAGTGTCAGTGATAATCTCATGCTTTTCTCTATCCCAACCAGAAGCAGAAGGCTTCCTCCCTGTTTAAGAGTATAATCATCACTCATGTCAACAAAGCCTGTTTCCATTACCCCAGAAACTCACTGTGTTTCAGGCAGTATGCCCTGTGTCAAAAGTAACTAGTATTTTTTATTTCTATCACCATAGATGGGCATTACCTGGTTTTGGATTTTATTATAAAAATGGATGTTATACAGTAGGTACTTTTCCTGCCTGGCTTCCTTTACTCGATATTTTATCTGTAAGATTCATCCATGCTACATTTAGAAGTAGTTCATTTCTTGTCATTGCCAAATACTGTTGTGTTGTGAGAATTGACCACATTTTATTTATCCATCCTACTACACTTGGCATTTGAGTTGATCCAGCTGAGTTATTATGAATAAAACTGCCATGAATGTTCTTATGCCTGTGTTTTGGCACACTTGCGCTGGTATGTGCTCAGGGATTGAATTTCTAGGTCCTAGAATATGCATATAGGTGCAGCCCTCAGTACAATCCTGCCAGTTTTCCGAAGTGATTGTACCAGTTCACACTCCCCCGGCCACAGCGGCATACGAGACTTCCCATTGCCCTACATCCTCATTAGCCCTTGGGTTTTCTCAGTCTTTCAAAATTTTAGCCACTCTGGTGGTATATGCCTCATTATGATTTAATTGGGATGTTCCTACTGACTTACTTGCCGTTTTGATATCTTCTCTGTGAAGTGTCTGTTCAGCTTGTTTACTTTTCTATTGGGTTGTTTGTCTTTTTCTTACTGATTTGTAGGAGGGCCTTCTGTACTATGGATATCAGTTCTTTGTCGGATAAATGTATTATAAATATCTTCTATTCTGTAGCTTGCTTTTTTATTCTCTTAGGGGTACCTTATGATGAAAAGAAGTTTTTAATTTTAGTGAAGTCTAATTTATCAGTTTTTTCCATTATGGTTAGTACATTTATACCTATTTAAGGAAACTTTGTCTCCCTGAGTTAATGAATGCCCCCCCCAAAAAAAATCTTGCCTTCTTGAAGCTTTATGGTTTTACCTATTATATTAAGTCTGTGATCCATCTGTAATGGATTATTCGTGTAGTATAAGTAAGCCAGAAAGAGAAAAACAGATATTGTATATTAACGCATATTTGTGGAATCTAGAAAAATGGTACAGATGAACCTATTTGCAGGGCAGGAATAGAGAAGCAGACGTAGAGAACGGACATATGGACACAGAGGGGTGGGGTGGGACAAATTGGGAGATTAGGTTTGACATAAATACACTACCATGTGTGAAATAGCTAGCAAGTGGGAACCTGCTGTATAGCACAGGGAGCTCAGCTCGGTGCTCTGTGACGACCTAGTTGGGTAGGATGGGGGTGGAGGGAGGTCCAAGGGGGAGGGGATATAGATATACATATAGCTGATTCACTTCATTGTACAGCAGAAACTAACACAGCATTATAAAGCAATTATACTCCAATTAAAAAAAAAAGATATAGATCAGGGGTCTCTTGTTTTCTTCCTAGCTGGCTATCCAGCACTGTTTACTAAAAAGGTAACCCAACTCCACTGCATTGAAGGGGTTCGTTTGTCATAAAGCAGGTGGTTATATATGTGTGGACCTGTGGGGGGGCTTCCAGATGCTCTGTGCTGTACTAGTTGTCCTATTTGTCTATTCTTAGGCCAATACCATGCTGTTTTCATTACTAGAGCTTTCTAATATATCTCCCTATCATCTGTTAGGATATTTTCTCCAATAGAATTCATCAAGATTTCTATTTTAAAGTTTTGGATGGATTTTATCATTTACTTTTTTTCCTTAAGAAAAAGAAACACTTTATTTAATACTCTTACTTTCTAAGTGAATTTATGCCAAATGCTTCTCCATGTTCTAAACAAGATGCCATTGCTTTTTAGTCTTAAAGTCATAGCCGGTTCCTGAGAAGTTCAGTTTTGTGAAGTATACTGTATACTATTGTCCATAATTCACATGTGGCTCCCTGTTAGAAATTCTATTTCTTTGAAGCATGCATTAAGCCTTTTTGGCAACAGACTTTGGCTCATACTTTTTATTGTTTTTTTTTTGAAGACATTATGTTTTTACAAGAGTGAGCCTCGGAAATGGAACTGGTGCCACGTTACATTCTAGACAAGTTTTGGTCGATTTTTATTACCCGTAGCAGGTATTTTACAGAGCATGGGTGTTACCTCCAGATGTGGTTGGAGACGGTGCCACAGGAAGCAGACAGCTTGTCATGATCAGGCTGTGGTCCGCCGGACGTCTCTGCCAGACCGTCTTTCAGAATCATCAGCTTTCAAAGATGGGTAGACCTCAGAGGTCAGTTTAGCTAGTTGGTGGAGGCTTGTGGCTACAGGCAAAGGCAGGTCTGCAGCAGCTGTCGCCAGGAGGCTATGATGCCTAGCCTAAAGCTGGCTTAGCCAAAATTCTTATTCTTCCCGCCCAGAGGAAGTGTCCTTAAGGAGCTAACTGATTAGAAAGAAAACAAAGCAAACCAGTCCTTTACAAGGGAGCCTTTATCTTCCCTGCTGTTGATTAGCATCTCTGTTTAAGTTCTGTGCCAAAACACAGGTTGCTAGTTTCTTTAACAAAATAGCTAAAACTATAGAGCCTAAGAAAAGAAAAACAAAACAAACAGACCAGAAAAACACCTCCACATCTTTTCTCTTGTCTTGTGGACAGTAGACTTGTCTCGGTGCGTGTGAATATTCTGCTCTGGTTTCCATTGTCATGTGACTAGGTTGGGCCCGTTTCTGAAACTGGCGTTAGATGTGTTCTGAACACAACCATTATTTCCTCACAGCGCTGTTGGCAGTTGGACAGACTCAGTATAATGCCCAGTCTCTTTCGAGAGGGTGAGGTCCCTTCTTTATCTGCTTCACTGCCGTGATCAGAGGGGCTTTGGGTATTTATCAGGTCATGTTTAATTATCCTCATTAGTAAATGTCCTTCAGTGCCCTTTTGGTCAGTGGAGCTGATTGCAGACCCTGGCTCCCTTTTCACGATCTTTGTATCTGGTTCCTTCCATATCAGAATCACTAATAAAATACGGGTGAATGTACAGTGGAACCACCTGATAGTTCACTTCTCCTGGAACCCATCCCCTTTTAGCCCCAGGATGGGAAACAGAAACTGTTAGCTTCCTGCTCTCTAAATCTTAGACTTAATTACGATTACTGTTACATTAAACAGACATATACTGAATGTGTGTTATGTTTGTAATACTCACTAGTGCTGTCTTTAAACAACCTCTGCCTAAACCTCTTGACATGATACAGCTTCATTCTCCATAATAACAGCAGAAGCTATTGTTGGGGGGGCAGGGTGTGTGTGGTAACCTACGTATTAGGCACGGTACTGAATACCTGTACTAAGTGCTTTATATCCGTAATTTCATTTGACCCTCCCCCAGTCCAGCAAAGAAGGTCCCCACCGTTAGAAAGTAGTGAAGGTGGGGATTAAATCGCAGTAGGCCTGAGCCCAAAGAAGATGGTACCTTCCTTGGCAAAGCTGAAACTCAGCCTGGCAACGAAAACAGTGCCTTTCACAATGTCATCTGAATTTATTGGAAGAAGGCCGTCCCCTTCTTGAAGTAGGCTCCGGGTGAATGAAAACTACTACAGTAGTTTTCTCTGCTCTTAAAATTTAACTTGGGAAGATTTTCCGTTCCCGAGGCCTTGGGCTGTCTGGGGGCTCTGGGTCTATGGAAGAAGGTGCTGCCACGCACGTTCAGAAGTTTCTCCAGTGACAGTCAGTGGATGCTGGGGGCCTTAGGACCACAGCTGGTGGTTCAGGGGAACAAGGGTAGCAGTAAGGGAGCAGGCGTATCATCTGCACAAGCAGAGTCAACTCATTTGAGATTAACGCTGACGCTGGTCAGAGCTGATCCGGACGGAAAGTGTGAATAGCTGCATGAAGGCGCTGCTCTCTGGGTCACTCTTGGATTCTCAGCCCTTGTTATCCACTGGGTACCGCTCTGAATTCCCATACCTACTGCTGCTGTTGAGCAGAGCCTCACGATGGGCTAATAAGCTGTTTGCTCTCGGTCTCTTGCCCCAAGGCCCAGCACCTCTTGGGCTCAGCAGGCTTCACATTCCAGGCCGATGGGGACTCTCAGAATGCCCAAACTTGGTTCCTGAAGTCTTAGAGACATGCTCTGGGCTAGTTTCTTTTGCACTAGAGATGGTTCTGAGCTCTCTGAGAAGGTACCTGCTACCAGCCCTGATGGTTCGGGGCCATGTCAGAAAGCTGGATTCTGGATCGCTTGAAAGTCACAGTTCAGACACAGGGGGTCTGTTCATGAAAAGCCCACAGCTGTGTTTTGTTCAGCTGGCAGAGTTTAAAAACCGACAAAAATTCACATAAAAGAATTCTGGCTCTTCCTGTCCTCTCAAAAAATGGAAAGATGGCCTGCATCCTGACGTGGCAGTGATTGTTGGAAACTAAACAGAGACGTCTTCTTTAAGCAGCAAGCGCGTTCCAGTAATTGTTGGTTTCCTTTTTTCCATACCAGGCCAGCTTTATAGATTTATGTTATCAGCTTATCCTTTGGAGATACCCCTTTTTGCAGACTCTGATTCAATTATATAATAATTATTATGCTTTGGATGAACAAAACCAAATTCCTATGGGAAGGAGGTACTACAGTGCTCTGAAACCATGGGATAGTCTCCTGTGGTACTGGTTTTTGAAAAAGAGACAGAAAGAACGAGAATTAGCCACAAATATATTTAGGCAGATCTCTTAGTTAAAATAGGCTAGCTGCTCGAACAAGCTCCAAGATTTCAGTGACCTAAGCCTCATTGAAGTTTATTTCTTGCTTACTTGGCCGTAATTGGGTTTCGAGTCATGGGAGTTTGGAATGGAGAGAGAAAGTTCGTGCCATTCCACGCAGTCACTCAGCGCGCCAGTGACTCCCCCATCTTCCACATGTGGCTTCCAAGGTCACCCTAGCCATACGTACATGTGTCACTGGGTGACAGAAGGGCAGGAAGGATGATTTGTGGGAGATTTTCATGGGCCAGGCCTGGAAATGAGACACATCACTTCCACTCCTGCCTTGAGAGAAGAATAAATGGGTTTGGTGACCAGCTGGAAGGCTCTAGCCACCCCGGTTAGGTACCTGAGTTTAGAGAATCTTTCTGAGGTTCTGTGAGAACATGCTTTCTCACAGTAACTACCCACAGCTAGATCAAGAGCATCGATCTGACCCATCCAGATGTGTCAGAAAGAAGTGGGTCCCTGGACACGGAGGAGACACAGGAGGTCCAGCAGGAAAATGGGACACTGTGTGTCAGGCTCACCTAAATCCAGGGAGAGCGGCTGTCCCCCACCTGGGGAGCACTGCCCCTGCGCCCCGGGGATACTAAAGTCTTCTTGATCGAGGCCCAGCACTTGCCCGTGAAAGGAATCACGTATTTAAGGATAAAAGGAGTCATGCCAGGAGCTATTTTTAGTGGGCAGGGATTCCAAAGCCCAAAAGATCCAGATGTGATTGCTGTATGAGTGTCAACTGGCTTTTTTTTTTTTCCAATGAAATTAATGTCTTCCGCGATTTCTAGAAATTAGTCTCAGTATTTCAGTAGATCAGATCCCCAGCATCTCCATGACTCAGAAAGCACATTTAACAGAATTGAAGTGACTGAGCTGGGGAAAGAACCCACAGTTCCTGTGACTCAGGGTTTGGCTTTGAGGAAGGGGGACTCTGCGGGTTGATGACTCACTTTTACCTCCCATTGATCCTCCACCTTGCATTTTAAACTGCAGTAGAATTGAACTTCCTATACATCTAACCTGTCTCACGCTATTTCACACTTTTATGGCTTAGTCCACAGTCTTGCCCTACCTGACTCTATTCAGCCCCCAAGATTCCATCTCAGGACATCTCTCAGGGTCGCAGGCTGAATCAGGTGTCTCTGCTGCGTGCTCCCACAGCATATCCCATGTCTGCCTCTATTTTGAGATCTTGTGTGCAGCCCTGGTCCTGACCTTAAAGGCCCTGAGAGCAGGGACTTGTCACATTCATTTTTTTCTTCCAGCATCTAGGACAATTGGCACCTCGCAGGCACTCATAGAATGTTTGTGCATTGGGCCCTCTTCCAGAATCTCTTAGTTTGCAAGTCTTTCTACAGGGTTAATTGAACCATTACAGCCTGATAACTTCACTTTCATTTTTTGAAATCTGTGATGGCTTCAGGAAACGATGATCAGATTCATAAATGCCAGTGTTTCATTACATACTTGTCCTGTGTCAGGCACTGGGCTCTGCTCTCAGTTCACGTGTCTTTTATAATCTTTTATAATCCCAACAACCCTATGCAGTAGATATTGCCATTAGTCCAGTTTTCAAACCCAGGTCCACGTGACTTGAGAGGCCCAGCTCTTATGCACCGGGATGGAGGTCACATGAAAGACGTTTTATTTACTCTTGCTTGTCTATGGCAGGCAGGTGTTACTCTGTAGAAACAGTGAGGCTGGGCGCTTAGCCTCAGTTTATTAGATGACCACTGGTAATCTGGCTTTAGAACAGGCAAAGGGTAAGACCCAATTAATTCGTTAAGCATGGCTTGCAAAATGGAGCACATTTTGACACTGACAAGTGTAGAATCTTAGAAAAGCAATTTGAGCAGCCAAGTTATTAAAAGACCTGAGATACAATCTGGGCAACAGGTACTAAAATCTAAAATCCACGCTGGATACCTAGACAGAAGGATGAGACACAGGTACAAGAAAGCACCTGGAGACCAAACCAGCCACTTCCCTGAGACCAGGGATCTCTGCTTGAGCCAAGACGGTCTCTAAAGATTAGCCACCAATCTCAGGAACCAGCCCCAGTGTGGGCAACCAAGCCTGACCCTCTGACTCAAGCAGAGAATGAAACCGGTATATTTGATTCTTCGAAATAACTGCTTTACAAAATCATTCTGCTTTATAAACAAGCTAACAGATGGCTGACTCTGGACATAGCTGTGGAGACCACTTTCAACATTTTCATTGCTGGCCAAAGCACACTCTTGTAAATATGTTCCCAAGTTGTTCATGCATTTATACCCACCTGCAAACTCCAGTATATATTAGCTATTGAAAGAGTGACACTGATTTCACAAAAGGAAAGTTTCACCAGGAATTTGGGTTAGCACACTGCCATCCCTTTTTTCATGCTGTTTTCAAAAACCCTCATGGCCAGGTGACTCACTGGTAGGCTACAGACAACATATGGTCTGAACTGGTTGGTGCCCATTCCCTATTGGGCATTCAATATTTTTAATGTGCACTTGATTTGCACGTGAATTTTATTTACTATCCTGATCACTTCACGTAAATTAACACAATATTTTATGTAATTCATCTTAATGTTTATTCTTCCTGACTGATTTTAAGTTTATTACATTTAGTTTTAGAGGAATGGAAAGTTACCCAGCAATACAGAGATAAAGATTTGTATGCCAAGTATGTGTTACCAGGATGTAAAAAAAAGCTAGGATACTAAGTGATATATGCCAGACTTCTACCAGTTGTCCAGATCTACCAGTTGCCTATTTCTATAAAGTTGTATTGGAACTTTATAAAAATTCCGTTTTGTGTGGCCTTGCGCCATGTCCACAGCTTACGTACTGCCTATAGCTACTATGACACAGCAGCAGCAGAGTTGAGGTGTTTTGACAGAGACTCGATGGCCCCAAAAGCCTGAAATATTTACTATCAGGGCTTACAGGAAAAGTTGATCCCTGCTATAGACGTCTTTCCATTAATGAAGTCTTCATTCACTCTTTTGTCCAAAGGTTGAATACTCTGAAGGTTAGCACAGGAAATGTATGTAATCTGCCCAAGGTCACCCAGATAGATAGGGTAGAGCCGGGATTTGAATCCAGATGCTCTGATTTCAGAATCCATTTTTTAAAATCACAATACTATATTCCCTTTTCTGTATTGATTTCATTTGTAAATTTATCTTAAAACAAAGACTATATCTCTTTAGGAAATTCCAAAACAACGTGACATAAACGAGTGAAGGATTTTGATGCCGTCACCATATTCCCAACCAAATACTGCCATTCCTTTATTATTTATTATTTATTACTATTATTTATTTATTACTATTATTATTTATTCCTTTATTACCTATCTTTAGATTTCCTCCAAGGTAGAATAATAGGTCACGCTAAGACAGAATGACCTTGACCTTTTCAGAGTGGTGACATTTTTGTTTTACGTAAGGAGAAGTTGGGGCTTGGGGTGAGAATGTATTACTGAAGATGCATTCAGAAAGCTATACTTTTTGTCTCCCAAGACAGTGCTTGAAAGGGTTAAAAAAACATGTCCATGTTTATAAGGCAGTAACTGAATTACATGGAAAGAATGGGAAATTACAAACATCAGGGTAAAAAATAAATCTTACATTTTGAGAGAAGCATATCATCTTTCTGAAGCCCCTGTTACTCTGCTAGAAATGCTTTGTGTATCCACATCCTTATTTCTTTCAGCAACACCTCTTTCACAGCTCCTTACACCTTCATTTTCCATATTTTTGTAATAGTTTTATCTATTATGTTAAATTTATATTAGCTTTAAATGTGTCCTTTTAAAAGACACTAGACTAAAAGCTCTATGAGGTCAGTAAACGAGTCTGTGGCCCAAGAGACTCTTCAGAAAGACTTTGTTGAATCAAATTGAATTGCATTGTATTTGCTGCATGTGTTTCCAGAAAAACACGCCATAATTTTACAATGGGAAATAAGTTGTGACAAAATTTCAACAGTGCCAGTTTCTGAAGCAGAACCACAATTTTGCACCAAAGAATGTGCTCATTCTCGAAAACAGAATTTTAAAAGAAGCTGTGACAGGGCAGCATGAACGGTAAACCACGGAAGCAGAAGCCATGAATGTGTTTAATGGAGACTCACCTCCCTCCCACTGTGGGGAGTGGTAAAGTGGCTCTCCAGTGAGATGAAAACAGAATGGGGGACCTTCATCTATATGTTAAGTCTCCAAGTTACTTTATTTCTATTAGGCTTATGATTTAAACCAGAAAAGCTGTTAGCAAATCTTTTGTTTTGGGGGCTTTCGTAATCCCTAGAATCAACCTCGTTTTCCACATCAATTCCCCTGTGTAAATAGCTAACCATCGTAACTACACCTCACTGGGAAAGAAAATCAGGTTGTAATGTAATTTACATAAAGCTTGCAAGTGTATTCAACTTAGCTGTCAGCGGCTGTATAGTAATGTGTTGACACCTTATCGTTATTTTATTCAATTATTTTAATGCCAGGAGCTATATAGGGTGAGGTAATAATGTTCTCCTTTTCCATCTTCCATTCCTTTTTGTGGCTGACTGAAGGGTTTCTTACCTTTGCCACAGGCAAGAAAAAGTAAAAGGTATCGGGTACCTTTTTTTTTCCCCTTGAGAATTTTGTCCATTTACTTTCATGTTAGTATTTTTATTTCTCTCACTCAGTCTTGAAACATTAAAAATATTTACCTTATCTATATAGGAATTTGAAAGTTACTTGCCCTTGCCTTTGCTACTGTAAAAGGAACATTTTCCACTTGTACCAACCAGCCAAACTGGCTCTTGTGTTCCATCCCTGGTTCTCACCGGTAGAGGCTGAGAAAGGACCAGGAACTTTGAGAGCCCTCCCCCTCCCTCACGTGACAGACTGTTGTTGGACCCAAGTGAAGACTCCTTTCTGACTGAAAGTCAGTGAGGCTTTAACCGGCTGTGCGCAGACCAGAGTCCTGGATTCCACGGCCTAGTTAGCATAACCACCTTGAACTTCCCTTCTGGCTCTTAAAGCCCCTCATTTTCCCCCCTTCAGCAAACTCTTCTGTCCCTTTCTTCACTGGCCCAGGCAACAAGGTACAGCCTTTTTTTTGAAGAATAGTTGGTTTACAATGTTGTGTTTAATTTCTCCTGTACAGCAAAGTGACTCAGGTATACAAATATATATTGTTTTTCATGTTCTTTTCCATTATGGTTTATCACAGGATATTGAATGTAGTTCCCTGTGCTATACAGTAGGACCTTGTTGTTTTTCCGTCTGATATGTAATAGTTTGCATCTGCTAATCCCAAACTTTCAGTCCTTCCCTCCCTCACCCCGCCCCGCCCTTGACAGCCACAGTTCTATTCTCTATATATGAAGATACAGCTTTTTTTAGTTGTTATTTTGCTTGCTCTGGTGGTCTCTGTTTGCTCCTTCCACACTGTTTCACTGAGTCCATGATCTTGGGCAGATCATTAACCTCTCTGAGTTACGGGAATCAATGGGATAGAACAGCACTCTCTTGGCAGGATTTTGCTTGGAGCGTCTGAGATATCACATAAGGAGGCACCTAAGGTAACTCCTGACAGATGATGGGCACCAGGTAAAGGCTGGTTTCCTTCTTTCACACTCTCAGAGCTAAAAATGGCATCAGGCACCCAGTAAGCTCTCTTTGGATACTCATGAAACGGTAAATGAATATTTTCATCGCTCTATAAAACAGACGTAATTGGGGCTTCCCTGGTGGCGCAGTGGTTGAGAGTCCGCCTGCCGATGCAGGGGACACGGGTTCGTGCCCCGGTCCGGGAGGATCCCACATGCCGCGGAGCGGCTGGGCCCGTGAGCCATGGCCGCTGAGCCTCCGCGTCCGGAGCCTGTGCTCCGCAACGGGGGAGGCCACAACAGTGAGAGGCCCGCGTACCGCAAATAAATAAATTAATTAATTAATTAAAAAAAAAAAAGACATAATTGCACGATTCTGTAGATTCTACCAGCCACAGAGCTTTCTGAAATTTTTGCCTGGGAATCTAGAATTTCACTTTATACTGAAGCAGCATTTTATTTTATTTAAACGTAACCAAATGCCTTCAGGTCGATTCGTGGTATCATTTTCTGAACCAATGATAGATCATTGCAAGTCAGTGGAATTTAATAAGAAAAGACAGAACCAGAGTTAAAGCTGCTGACTAACTTCTTAGTAACTCTCCCAGAATTGTGTCACCTTTAAGACATTTTAAATCATAGACCCAAAAAGAAGTGTTTTCAGTTACTTGCAATGTTTATATCTAAAAACCCTAATTCTATGCCTGCTTCTCATGACCATTGCCAAATAACACATATTCCAAACGTTAGTTAAAATAAGATTTTCCATGGCCTTAGTTTGAAAACTGGATTTCTCTGGGAAGTTAATGTTGACAAAGTAAGGTTGACAATTGTAAGAGAATTTTCAGATCCACTGTTTCTCTAGAGAGTTTTAGGAACCAAATAAAGATTTCTTCTGGGGTTTTTTCTAATCTTCAGAAGTAAGGCCATGAACCCAGTGACCCTGAGAATGTTTTCAGTCTCTGTAATTCTCTTTAGAATTCTTATCCTACATGCTGTAATTTGTGTGTTTAAGTAAAGCATCATGGGATTATAAAGATATATAATTTAGGGTGTATAATTTCACATAGAGTGACCCCTTACCAAAAGGCTTAAAATTGGATCCTCGGGGCAGGACTCTGCCATAGAGCACAGATGGATGTGGACAGAAAAACCATCTCTGTGATCTGAAGACACTTCTGCCCACTTCATACCACCATCAGATTTTCATATCCCGTATTTGCAATAGACAAGGGAAACCATCACAGAGAAGAGTTAAGCCGCGTGTTTTAACCCAAATTCTAGTTTCCTGTAAATCAGTGGGTTTGTGCCTCTTTTTTAGATATCAGTGTATCTGAGGAACATGACACGTTTGCATCACGGAGGGGGAGGTACTCACCATGGCCAAGAGTGTCAGCAATGGGACCCAGGGTCTTTTTCCCTTCCTCCCCATTGTGAATCACTGCCATGGTGTGTCACGCGATCCAAAGCACATTTCTTGCTCTTGTGCACATCTGGCATGAATGTCATCCCTGAGACTTTTATTCAACACATTTTTAGTGAGCACTTTCTATGGGCCTGACATATTGACCACAGACATCTTTAGACTTCCTGCTCTGGTTCTTAAGATAGTAGGAAAGGGCTATGGAAAGGAAGGTAAGAATCTGTAAATGAATATGCTCGTGCATGTGTACACTAATAAGCGAAGCAGGCCAAGTGGACGGTCTGTCCTTGTCCAAACGAGATAGATGCTCTCAGCTGTAACAGCTTTCTGTGTCAGAAGTTAAGCCTGGTTTTACACCACATCTTCCTATTTGCAGGCAAAATATCCCAAAGTCTGAGTGTTGACAACTTATTAGAAAATTTTTTCAACGCTGTCAACCAAACATAATGCATTTCTGCTTGTAACCTTTGGATATAGTGGGAGCTGTATAAGAAATCAAGGTGGACAAGTCCTTTCCACGTAAGAAACATCCCACTGCCTCTCGTGGCTCCAGTTATGCCAAAGAAATCACTCTGTATTCTTATATGGAGTTGTCGTGATATACTGAGGACAGTCAAGGAATGTGTCACCAGATTAAAGACAGTCCTTGAGCATAAGATTCAATTACTTAATTTCATGTAATTGAGATCTCTAATAGAGCATTTTTCACCCTCAGTGTAAAAATATTTATTAACTGTCATCATCCCTGTACTTAGAGTCTGTTTTTCCCTTTCTACAAAAAGCTTCCGGGCTTCCCTGGTGGCGCAGTGGTTGAGAGTCTGCCTGCCGATGCAGGGGACACGGGTTCGTGCCCCGGTCCGGGAAGATCCCACATGCCGCGGAGCCGCTAGGCCCGTGAGCCATGGCCGCTGAGCCTGCACGTCCGGAGCCTGTGCTCCGCAACGGGAGAGGCCACAACAGTGAGAGGCCTGCATATCGCAAAAAAAAAAAAAAAAAAAAAAGCTTCCATCATTGTCAGAAGACACGCTTACTCATGGCTAAGCCCCTCTGTTAAGCTTGGTAGTTATGTAATTAAACATCACCTGGAAAACGATGCTTCTTCATATGTAAGCGTTCAGAATTCTCTAAATGAAGCCCTCTTTTTATTTTGTATAACATTTTAACATTTCAAAGGCTTTCCCGTCTGTCATACCATTATGTGCCTGCCTTAAGATAGTCTATAAATAACTCACACGTCCTATAAAATTTTAAATGGAGCCCATGTGTGCAAGATCAAGGTGTTTTCACTCAAGTTTTGTATGGGTGCTTTGAAATACTCTACCCTCACAAAAGGAGACAGCATCCCCATGCCTTTGCTCACGCTGTTGATTCCACCAGAATGGTCCTTTCTCCCAAACCCACGTGTCATTCAAGGTTCGAACCTAACGCGCTCTTTCCCTCTCTGAGCGTTTTATACTTGGCGATGTACCAACCGTACATCCCACTCTGGCTTGTCCTACTCTGTGTGCCTGCCTCCCCTCCCGTAACACCTTGTACATCCCTCAGAGGAGGAGCTTTTCCTGAGTGCCTTCACTCGTTGGCTTAGTTGAAGCCCTTGGTTAAGAGTTGTTTAGGGGAGGGTTGTCAGAACAACTAGGGCGTCTCAACGAACAGAGCTCAGTGTTAGATTGACATTTGGAAGTCAGACACACCTGGTTTTGATTCTCATGTCAATCGAATACCAGCTGTGTGACCTTGGACAAGTTACTCAACCTTTCCGAGTCTGTTTCTTCATCTAAAATTATGGTAATAAAGCATTCTTCAGAAAGAAGAAAGGAGAAGTATCAGTGAGAAGACACTTACAGGAGGCTGGTATAGCTCCTGGTACATAGTGGGTTGAATGTCAGTGACTTCTTTGTTGTTTTAATCATTCTTCACCTTCCTGCCCCTTCTCCCTCATCCATCCAACCTTGTAGCTGGGACTTGACTCGCCTTCCCGGATGCCTGCGCCAGGAGCTAGGCTTTAGAGTCTAATCCATTTGAAGTCAGAGCCTGTCTCTGTGTCTCAGTAGATATGGAGCCATCGACAGATGACTTGGGTGATTTGAGACTCAGTTTCCTCAATTCTTAAATGAGGATAATAAAACTTAACGTCACACAGTGTTGTTCAGAGCATTAAATGAGCAAACATATGTAAAGGATCTCGAGCATTGCCAGAACATGGTAAATATTCAAGCGTCGAATGAATCAAAACCACTATAGAGATAACTGTAAACAGTTTTGAGCTGGTTTCAGACAGAGATGAAGCCTGAACTAAAAAGAGTACCAGCAAATCTGTACTTTCTGTAAATATCAACAGTGAATTAGAGAATTTCAGTTAAGCTGGGGATGTGACGTTTTATATCACCAGAATTTAGAGGTTTGAAAACTATAAAGTATTTGCCCAAACCTAAAATTTTGATGCATTTCCACATTATAGTGTCTTTGGACATTCCTGTCCAGCTGGCTGATGCTAAAGCTGAAAGTAGTTCTGAAGGTCCACCCAATGGCCAGAGCATCCTTCTTCCCAAGTTCTTCTCTGCCCCTCAAAGTGAACAGGCTGTTATTTCCAAGACATTCCCACAGGACTGCACCAGAAGAGAATCCACACTCCCTGGCTTCTTACCTCTGGGCCAGAGGTTGGAAAACTTTTTCTTTAAAGGGCTAGATAGCAAGGCTTTGGGGGCCACATATAGTCTCCGTAGAATATTCTTTGTCTTCTTTATTGTTACCGTTGTTTTAAATAATCCTTTAAAAATGTAAAAGCCATTCTTCAAGAAAAACAGGCCACAGATCAGACTGGACCCACCAACAATAGTTTGCAGACTCTAGACCAGCGGTCCCCAACCTTTTTGGCACCAGGGACCGGTTTTGTGGAAGACAATTTTTCCACGGACCAGAGTGGGGTGGGGTGATGGCTTGGGGATGATTCAAGTGCATTATATTCATTGTGCACTTTATTTCTATTATTATTACATTGTAATATATAATGAAATGATTATACAACTCACCATAATGCTGACAGGAGGCGGAGCTCAGGTGGTAATGAGAGCGATGGGGAGCGGCTGTAAATACAGATGAATCTTCACTCTCTCACCCGCCGCCCACCTCCTACTGTGGGGCCTGGTCTGTGCCCTGGGGGTTGGGGACCCCTGCTCTAGACCACTGAAGGGAGGGAGGAGTGAAGTGGTTTTGAAACCTTGATGAACTAATGCCTTCCTCTAAGTAAAGGAAAATACACTTGCAACAGTTTCTTTTAATATGAAAGCAATATAACATTGTAGGGGAGGAAAAAGTTTTCTCGACCCTCCTCAGGTCCCTGGCTGAGTCTGAAAATTAAACCAACAAAGACAGATTAACAAGAGAAGAGCACACACGTTTGATCAAACTTTTACCTGTACATGGGGACCTTCACAAGAGAATGAAGACCTGAAGAAGTGACCAGAGCAAGAAGAGCTTATACCCTTTAGACAAAGAAACAGTAAATTTGTAAAGAATTGACAAGACAAAGGGTTTGGGCTGAGAGTAGTAAATGGTGAAGTAACTAGGAAGTTAAGAGTTATTTTAAGAAGGTTTGCCGTAAAAAAAGAAAAAGAAATAATGCCATTTGCAGCAACATGGATGGACCTAGAGATTGCCATATTGAGTGAAGTAAGTCAGACAGAGAAAGACAAATATATGATATCATTTATATGTGGAATCTAAAACAAGGGTACAAATGAACTTATCTACAAAACAGAAATAGAGTTACAGATGTAGAAAACAAACTTATGGCTATCAGGGGTAAGGGAGGGAGGGATAAATTGGGAGACTGGGATTGACATATACACACTACTGTATATAATAAAATAGATAACTAATAAGGACCTACTGTATAGAACAAGGAACTCTACTCAATACTCTGTAATGGCCTATATGGGAAAACAATCTAGAAAAGAGTGGATATATGTATATGTATAACTGATTCGCTTGGAAACTAACACAACATTGTAAATCAACTATACTCCAATAAAAATTTTTTTAAAAAAATAACATTTCATTATAGTAATAAAATACACCCAAATATGACCGCCGCATTGCAGAATTACAGATGAGATTGCTTTCTTTATAGCTTTTTTATTTTCTGAGTTTTATATCATAAACACGTAATTCTTTCATCATTAAAGAAAGGTTTGTTTGTGCAGAGTTCTAGGTCCCAAATCCTAGTCTCTGATGATGAAGAGGACTTTCCTCCTCCTGGTCCAGGAGGGGGCTTTTCACATGGGAACGTTACGACCTGTTTCAGGGAAGAAGGGTGAGGTGGGAAGAGTCAGAGGGACGTTCCTGCTTCTGCCGTTTTTAAAAAGAGTGCTTGAGCTTCAGATATTTAATATGCCACGATGCCATAGTTTGGGGTAGCTGTCCTGAACCCCATCAACATTAAGCTAGTACTTTTACTTCTATGGTACAACTATATTTTCTAGTCGGTTTTTTAGTCACTTTGTAGTGGGACCTCATCTCACTGCTGTTTCCCATTGGAAACTGATGAGGAACATAGGAAAGCAGATGGCGCACAGACTGTCGAAATGAAAAACACAGAAGAAAGAGCTGCGTGAAAGAAATATTTAATCATAACATGAAAAGCTCCTAGTGGCAACTTTTCCATTATGTTAAATTTCATTCATTTCTATGCATTCTGGGTGTGAGTTTAAAAACAGAGGTGGTAACTTTCCATCTTAATGCCCGTCTCCCATGGGGTGTTGGTTTTGTCTCTTGCAGGACTATGATTTGAGCCAGCTCCAGCAGCCTGATACCGTGGAGCCAGATGCCATCAAGCCGGTCGGAATCCGACGGTTGGATGAGAGACCCATCCATGCTGAGCCCCAGTACCCGGTTCGATCTGCAGCCCCGCACCCTGGGGACATCGGTGACTTTATTAATGAGGTGCAAAGAGAGACTCACTTTTTTTTATAAGGGTGTTCATTTTATGCTAACAGTTAGTACTATGGAGACCACAAGTTGCTGGGAATACAGCTATGTAGTTCATTAAAACACAATTCTTTTTCCTAACTTTATGCAAAAGGAAATGTGGCTTCAGTAACAGAGAACAGATGAGATGGCTTTGGTCAGCCCAAAAGAGACGGATCAACTAATGTTCTGCATTTGTAAATGACATCCGTATATATTATCAGTATTAGTCACACTCTCTCCAAAAGAATTTTTTCCCTAGATTACAAGTAATAAATAGGCTAACGATATTATAGTGAATTCTAATTTCAGTTATTAACACCGATACATGTAATAAGAGTTCACTTTCATTTTCCTCACACTGTACCCTTTGAATGCCACAAATGGTGAGAATTCAGTGCCTACCCAACGACAGGTCCATCATATGAGATTAACAGGAAGAGCAGCTAAATTAAATATTATGTAAGTGATTTAAATACTTGTCTAGTTGAGGAGTTTTAAGAGCTTCTGCAAGAGGCAGCTAATTCTCTGTTGAATATAACAGATATGATTTCCACTGTCAAAATTATTATGGTATTCTCTTATTTCATTACTGACCAAGAGTTCTGCTACACTTAATCCTTAAGTTTTGAAGTCAGATGATTTATACTGCTTCTTTTGATCATGTCTACAGTTTTACTGCAATTCTTTTTTTTTTTTTTTTTTTTTTTTTTTGCGGTACGCGAGCCTCTCACTGTCGTGGCCTCTCCCATTGCGGAGCACAGGCTCCGGACGCGCAGGCTTAGCGGCAATGGCTCATGGGCCCAGCCGCTCCGCGGCATGTGGGATCTTCCCGGACCGGGGCACGAACCCGTGTCCCCTGCATCGGCAGGTGGACTCTCAACCACTGCGCCACCAGGGAAGCCTTGCAATTCTTCTTTCGAATTTTTATTGTTAGTATAAGAAAATGATAACATATTGATATTGATCGCGAATATATGGCAGGGCCTGTGTTCTCTGGGCAGATCCTCCCACTCAGAATCTCCAAGATTAGAATTGGTCTCAGTGCCTTACAAAGTGGAAAGCATCTGTTGTATATATTGCCTTCAGTCTCGTGCAGATAAGACTCTTTTCCTGGGCTTCCTTGAAATAGTTGTATATTACATCTACATAATCAATCTACCTTAGATTTTTAGATGCTCTTATAGTTTGTAGGAAAAGTTTTGAAACAAAATTAGCTTATCTGTCTTTACAATATTCATTACTATCTATTCCTAAAATACATGCTACTTTTTGAACTTATCTGTTCACGTCTGTTAAATTGGTAATGGGTTAATTTGTAGTAGACACGATTTAAAAGCTGATAGAAGGCAAAAACAGGATGCTGGTAACTCCTTTATGTACAAAAATATGCCCCGACTTTTCCAGATTACTTATATACATATAGGCCTGGTTAGGGGAATTAGCAGGAATATATATGATATAAATATAATATATATTATATAAAACATATATATTATATAAAATATAATATATATATATAACTAGATATTTTTGAATATATAAGAGTGCCTGATGATTTTACTTCTGATGATTTTACTTCTAATTTAGCTTTCGTCATTACAAGAAATTATTTATTCCTGTGGTTGTCAGGTTTCAAGATATAGTGAACCTTTGACTGTAGGTGTAGGCACTGGATTTTTTTCAAGCAAGATTTCTGGCTTTGGTGTAATTCAGCAAATACTTACCTGAATGTTTCTGCCAGTCCCTGAAGTGTCACTGTTCCGTGGGCTTCCATCCCATCCAGGACACTCTGCTTTTCTCGTGATAAAATTCAAGCACTAAGGGTCATTTCTAAGGCTGTCTGTAATCTGATTCCTGCCCTCTCTTCCCTCCACATTCCCTTTCTGTGCTGCAGCCCCCTGAACTATTTGTAGTTCCTCAAAAGCATCACAGGTTTAACTATAACTTTTGCAAAGCCCTTCCTTCTTGACCTTTAATGAGACACTCATTTAGCCTTCAGATTCAACTCAAGCGCCCCTTCTCTGTGAAGCCCCTTTGATACCCCTGGGAAGGTTACAAGACTCTCCCTCACCATGGGGTGTCACTGTTAGTATTTATTTCTTCCTTATGAGTGCGTCCATTCTCTCTGAAACGGGGGCCATTTCCCGTTCTTCTTTGTGTAACCTAAACATATACTATGTTGCATAACTCTTAGATTCTGTTGTTTCAAGGAATTCAAGGACTGTGGCGGGCGTGTAGGGCATGCAGCCATGAGCATCACCCATCTGCATTTGGCTGGGATTCACTGGGGCCCATGTCTAGAGGCTTTCACTCTCACTGGTGCCGATTACATTCAGGAAGTGAGGATATTGGCTGTTCCAAGCTGTGTGTTTTGTGTACCTTGTGTTTGTGTCTGGTGCGTTCACTCATTTTTTTTTTTTTTTAACATGACTGGATTTTCTTCAGTAGAGAGAGGAGAGTATCTAGTTAGTAAGGTTCAGTTGCCCAACCCTTCTAATGCCACAGTAGGAAAAGGTACACAGTAGGAATTTCCGTTTGGAATCGCCTTTTCCTAAAACAGCGCCCAGGTACACAGTCTATAAAGTGGCTGGAGGTCGTAGCAAACATGCGTGAATACATATATGAAGAAGTTTGTTCTGAACAACTGACTTGCCGATTAACTTCCAGAATACAACCCATTCATACTCTGAAAATTGTCTGCATTTGTTGGAAATGGCTCATTTGGAAATCATCTTGAGCTTGGTTAAGGATTATTCATTTACCAGATAACTACCGAATATCTATGGTGTGTACATCCTGTGCCAGTGATGTGTAGATAAGACATTAGACAGAGATTCTCTCTGTGTGAGTTCCCTGCGCTGCTGCTAGCGTGATCTCTGTGCCAGGCAAACGTTCCAGTATCTGAACTCTTACTTTGCCAGGCAGAGGACACCCATTAGATCTGGTTCTTATTAGGTGGTCCGGCTTCATCTCAGGCCCCTCCCCTACCTGCATCCTACAGGCCAGCAACAGAGACCTCTACTTGTAATTTCTTCTCAGCTTGTGATTCCATGCCAGCACCAGTTCCCACAGTGTTTTTCCTGCCTGGAGTGTCCTTTGCCCTTTTTCTAGATATTAGTTAAGTCCTTACCAGACCAAGAAGGGTCAGGGACACAGAGTATGGGTGGGCACCATCCTGCAACATCCCAATGTACCTAGAACTCGCCTCCCTCCATGACTCCCATCCCAAGCATCCCTTCTACCTCCCCTCAGGGCCCTCCTGTGGTCCAGTGGAAGAGGTGTATCCCTGGGGAATCATTGTGGGGCACACTGGTTCGGTGAGTACATGAATGGACAAAAGGATCACATTTGGAAATTATTCCCCAAATGGCTACTGAATCCTTGAAATTGAATGTGATTGTAAGGCAGAGGAATATGGAGTAGAAAGGGGAACCCAAAATCTATACCTAGAAATGCCCTACTTTTGGACACAGGAAAAAGAAAGTCTAAGGCGTTTAAGGTGTCACAGAAAACAACTAAAAAGAGGGTCGAGGGATGTGATGGTCAGGTCTGTGGAAAAGTCCAAAGAGATCAAACTGTTCAAAGGCCTAAATCAGAGATTACATTCAGACTCACTGTGTAGATTCTTCCACCTAAGACACGCATTAAGACTTGTACAGTATCTTTCTATAATTGGACAGATAAAAATAAATACAGGTAAAGTTTTAAAAGTGGTTGCAGTCACCTAGAAAGAACTCAAGCACATTTTATAAATACACTTAAAATACAAACAGATTTCTTTATCCCCAGGTTTTATTTGGTTTAGCATAATACCGAATGTTCCAAAGGAAGAAGAATATAGTGGTGATTATAATTGGAGTGTGTTTACAGGTGTAAGGAATAGGTAAACGCATGAGAAATTTTTCTAGTTTGCTTATTTAAATAATAAATCTCAAAAATGATAGCATTTCCAGATGGTAGGTAGGGTAAAACAAATCACACATTTTTGAATTTTAAACACAGAATTTCATTCTATTTTGAGATTTTTAAACAAGACCTTCAGATGGTGAAGAGTTGAAACAGTGTCATTTAATCTCAGCCCGACAGTAGATATTAGCATACCTCCAGTAACGATACTAATTCTGTATATTTCTTTATCTCAGGAATCTAAAAACCAAGGACATATTTCTATTAAAGGACTGACTTTTGATTAATCTTATTAAAAAACTTATGGAAGGTGCTCCTGGAATACTTTGTTTAAAACTCCTGAAGTTTAAAATTGTTGCCTTTTTTCTCCTATTCATTAAATTTAACATGTTCTTTTAAAAATATCTTTGTCTTCTCCTACAAGAGTTAGGCGTTTTAGTTCAAATCCAGGTGCCTCATTTAACAGCTCTGTGACCTTGTACAAGGTCAAGGTCCTTGGACGTAACCACTTGGATTTCTAGTTTTCTTATTCATAAAATGGGGGTGAGAATAGACCCTTCTACTAAGATTGCAGTGAGGAATGAATAATAAAATCGATGTAAAGTGCTTGGTATAGTGACTGTTGCATAGTAAAATCTCTTAATTATTATTAGTATTGTATTATCATTACAAGTTACTATTCAGGAGTAAAAACTTTCTACTGCCCTATAACTGTAAATAAAACAGATAGAAACCTCTCCTTTTCAAAAAAAAAAAAAATGCTTTCAGTAAAATGAATTTCCCAGAAGGAGACATAGTCATGTTGGCGTTGGTAAGTCACAGAATTCCACTGTCATGTGATCATGGTATACTTTTATGTCCGCAGAGATTTTAAACCTAAATCCTAGCTTCTTCTGAAAGGTATAGATAGAAACATGAACGAGGTGCTGAGGAGAAAAAATTAAGCCCAGGACAACAGTACAAAGCTACCATCTAGAATACTTACTGGATGTCAAGCAGTGTTTTGGACAGCGGATATGAAATGAATACAACACCACCTCAGCAGAAAGGGATGTCACAATCTAGTGTAACCAAAACATGGCAATAGAAGTAAAGAGGACCAGAGAGACCACAGGAATTACTCTCGGTCATGGTTAGGGGAAAACTTCCAGGCAGCAGAAGTGACTTTTTTTTTTTTTTTTTTTTTGCGGTATGTGGGCCTCTCACTACTGTGGCCTCTCCCGTTGCAGAGCACAGGCTCTGGACGCGCAGGCTCAGTGGCCGTAGCTCACGGGCCCAGCCGCTCCGCGGCATGTGGGATCTTCCCGGACCGGGGCACGAACCCGTGTCCCCTGCATCGGCAGGCGGACTCTCAACCACTGCGCCACCAGGGAAGCCCAGAAGTGACATTTTTAACAGTGGATGGATGGATGGATGGATGGAAATTAAATGAAAAAATATGAGATGGGACATTTTAAACAAAAGGAATCACATTTCAGCTAGCAGGAAATGAATGCATAAATAACATGGAGGTACACTAAGAACATGACTTTTTTAGGTTTGGGGAGATTTTGGTGAATAATTCAGTTATGGTTGCTGGAATTGAGAAGAGTTGCAACAGAAGAGGTGGGTGAACAGATTAGGTCCACTGAATGCTCCTCAGAGGGTTTTGACATCATCCTATAGCTTACTCTAACATCAGGCATCAGGCATTTGAGTAACACCTAGTTTTTTCCATGTCTGCAAACTTCATCTATGATGTACTTATTAAACTTTTAATCAATTGTAACTTTTTTTAAAATAAATTGTTTTAAAGTGCCTGTGCACCAATTAAAAATCATCTTGCATACACCTAGGGGGACTCCTCCCTTATTTTGGAAACACTGCTGTAGGGGATAGCAATCAGAAAGTTTTACTTGGCGTGGGGAGGATTGACATCAAATAATCAAATAACGTCTGAAAAAGGAACCAATAGTTGTTTGTAAGTAAGAAACAGGAATAGGGAATTCCCTGGCAGTCCAGTGATTAAGGCTCTGCGCTTTCACTACCGAGGGCCTGGGTTCCATCCCTAGTCTGTGAACTAAGATCTCACAAGCTGCACACCGCACCCCCCCCAAAAAAGCAGGAATAGTCCTGGGGACAGGGAGACCAGTCAGGCCTTTGCTGTGGTCCAGGCAGGATATAATGATGACCTGAACTAAGGCGGTGGATTTGAGACAATAGAGGACTGGATGTAAGGGATCAATAGGACCTCTTTCCTCTTACCTCCTTCGTGTGTTCCCTCACCCAAGAATGTGGGTTTTTTATAGTCCCTATAGAAGCATGTCTCCATCCATAAAGCATGGGATCAGAAGTCTATAAATATAAGCTCAGCAAGAATTCAGCCAGGGCCACAGCTCTTTGATTTGACAGAGGCAGTTCACTATGGAAACTAGTTCAGATTTATCCAGAGTTCAAGCTCTGCCTGTCCAGGAAAGGTGAAACAAGCGCATCCTCTTCTAGATTTAGTCAAACCCAGGTAGGGAGAGAGAAACACATGCAGTTAGCTTGTAAATGTGGCAACAGTGTGTCACACATCATGTGAAGGGGTGTCCACACGTACAAATAAAGGAATCCCATAAGGGAGGACCAGAGCTCGTGTGCCCCGCCTCCCACTCCCAGATTTATCGGTACGTTCACCCTGCTTGCCGGCCTGTCACCATCAGTTTCTCAGGACTTGACTATGAACTTTTTAGAATTACCAAAATACTACCCGGAATTGATATAATGCCTCAGCCGGAACAGTCATATTTTATTCTCGGATACAAATCAGTGCTCTCCAAGTGGAGGGGACTTAAAGTTCTTAACCTTCAGCCTAGAAAGACGGCTCTTGCCTAAGAATTCTTGAAAACTTCACTGGGTTTTGCTCTTTTGTAATCATGAAAACCTGAGGCAGTGTTTGATGTTCTGGCTAGCACAGTGACCTCTCAGGGGTTTTATAGCCTTAACCCCTTTTTTAAAAAAGAAGTAAAGCATAGATTCAACAGCTATCAGAATGACCAGAAAGTCAGGGCAGGAGATTAAAAAAATTTTTAAGAAATATTTTTGAGAACCTCGGTGGTGAGTATGGAGCTGGATTCTCACCAGTGTTATATTTGTTTTAAGGAAATTAATTAGGTGGCATAGACATTTGATGAAGAGTCTTGGGCCCTTTAACACACTGGTGAAGACCAGGGAGCGTCTAGCATTTATTTTAAGTCACAGGAAGCACAGGCCATGGTTTTCATCTCCAGGGAATCCAGGCACACATGATGCCCTGCCATTGACCCTTTCAAGTTCGTCTTCACCTTTCCGTATTTCCAGTTTGGTGCTGATGCCATGATTCACATATCTTCTGTATTTCAGGATCCAGGCAGAAGGAAAACTTTCCTCTGGGGCAGGCTCTTCTCCCGGCAGAGGGGGAAAGGCGAGGGGACTGGTGGAAGCATGTTAGACTCTTCGAGTCTCCTCCACGCAGCTGCTTCCATTCATTGGCCAACGCCAGTCGGGTAGCCAAGCCTGACAGTGGGTTAGGGAAGTCAGCTGGCTCCAGAGAGGCACTTGTGGTGCTGCGGGCGTGTGATCCACCCAAAGGGAGAGGATGGTGAATCACTGAGGACAGTAACACAATCTACCACAAAAAGAAATTAGGAATTTTGAGAAATTGGAAGTTTGCAGTTCTCCGTCTTAACAGAATTGCCCTGTAGCTTATTCCGTAAATATGATCAAGAAACTCCTATCCAAAATTATTTGTGTTTTATACACTGAAGTAGTTCAAGGAAGACTTGTTTTATTTTACTTTACACAGGCATGTCTGGGTTATAGTCCACCTGAGGAGAGGAACAGTGGTGTTTAATTGAAGGTTAGGATTGTTGGTGAGACAGACTTTGGGATGGGGAAGCAGTAGGGTGTACTTTTCTTTCTGGTTTTTGATTGAAGTCCAGCAGCTGCCATTTTGTTTCTAAAATGCTATGTCTTCACATCTATTTTTCTTTTTTTCAAATTCCAAAGCAAGAATCTTTTTCTCTAACCTTAAAAATTAAATTAAAAAAAATCACTAATATTCCTTGAGCTCTAACAAGTGCCAGACACTGTGGTGAGCCCTTGGGTCCCTTTATTTTATTTGGTCTCCGTAATGATCCTATTACTGTGATTACAGTTGCAGATGAGGAAATGAAGCTGGTAGAGCTTAGCCCAGGTCCCACAGCTAGTACTGTGCGGAGCGCGTCGCCCCAGAGTCTGAGCTCTTAACCACTACGTGTGCTGACTCTGACCTTAATTTTCATGCTCTTTTCCCTCTCCCTCCTCCTTTCTACTGATAGAAAACATATATGTACTCATAAAACACATATGGATTGGAAGGACTGATCTGAAGATGGACAGTTCATCACGTCTTGGATGAGTGAAGCCACCATAAGCCCACCGGCATTTTTTTTTTAATCTTTATTGGAGTATAATTGCTTCACAATACTGTGTTAGTTTCTGTTGTACACCAAAGTGAATCAGCTATATGCATACATATGTCCCCATATCCCCTCCCTCATAAGCCTCCCTCCCATCCTTCCTATCCCACCCCTCTAGGTCATAGCAAAGCACCAATCTGATCTCCCTGTGCTATGCGGCTGCTTCCCACTAGCTATTTTACATTCGGTAGTGTATGTATGTCGATGCTACTCTCACTTCGTCCCAGCTTCCCCCTCCCACCCTGTGTCCTCAAGTCCATTTTCTGTGTCTACATCTAAGGGTTGTGGGAAAAGAGAATGATTGTTTGGAGACTAACATTGGTATATCTTGGACTTACTAGAATGGAAGTGGGAAAAAATTAGAGAAAAAAATACTTAGTATTTTTAGTATAAAAAAAATACTTAGTATGTGGCAAAAAGACATAGTATTAAATCTTTAAAGTTTTGTAGAGCATAATTATGAATTACGATAGCTTCAGATACATGAGTTATGTATAAAGAAAGCATCTTTTTGCAGGAGTTAAGTGTATTGATAAGCATTTCATTGATTCTTATTTTTCCAGTTCTTTTTAAGAGCCATGTATACACATATTACTTTACATTGGCAGGATCCTCTTCCTCAATGTTTATACTATGTATTGATATTGGATCATGACGTTTCTAAAGCCTGTGGGAGCTAGAAGTCACTCCGTTCTTAAAAAATAATACCTGATCACAATTTATCAATTAATTTCACATTTTATGTTCTGTTGAGAACATAAATGATTTAGTGAATAATGTTCCTTGTATTGTAATCACATCTGGCCCGTCTTCTTTCTTCCTTTGACATCTTTCCAAATTTATGACAAATAGAATACCACTTCCTCCTTGGACACGTAGTTCTCATCGCCGGTCGAAGTTTGTTTTCAGCATTCTGATAATTTTTGTCCAGACTTCATAGTTTTGGTACTTGTTTATCATTTATTTCATACTACAATAATGTCTGTTATGCTAGACTGTAAGCTTACAGAGGGCAAGGATCATATGGCACTCATTTCTATGTCTCTCTTTTTGCCTTGCCTATAATTCCTTTTAAGCCAGTCTGTTGTCAGAATCCTCTGACTGACCCTACATAGATTAGGGTCCACATACCACATGATTTCATAGCCTTCTGTATTATTTCATGTAACTTACTCTTCCAGTAATTATTCAAAACTGGTCTTGCCCGATGTACTGTTACAGGAATGCATTTCCAGACTTCATTTAAGGTCTTCCCCCTCACAGCTTCAGGCAGTTGGCCATTCATTTCTGTCACCTGTCAAACGCATTCTCCAATGAACCCTGTCCCGTGGTATGTTTCGGCCTCACTGGGCTAGACTCCTTAGGCTTCTTTCTTCGCAGAGGAAAAGACAACAGTTAGTTTTTGTCTAACTTTCAAACATGGTGATAACCCCAGTTTCTCTGGGTTGCAAATGCGGTGGTCTGCAGGTGGAAACTTAAAAACAAGTGTTTGATGCCACGGGACCACTAGCGTCTGCTTGTGGAGTTGCTAATTGTAACCCTCTCTTCATCCTTTTCTTGTCTTCCAAACTGCAGGGCCTTAAAGCTGCTGACAACGATCCCACAGCTCCGCCGTATGACTCCCTCTTAGTGTTTGACTATGAAGGCAGTGGTTCCACGGCCGGGTCCTTGAGCTCCCTGAACTCCTCCAGTAGTGGAGGCGACCAGGATTATGACTACCTGAACGACTGGGGGCCCCGCTTCAAGAAACTCGCCGACATGTACGGTGGAGGTGATGACTGAACTTCAGGGTGAACTTCGCTTTTGGACAAGTACAAACAATTTCAACTGATATTCCCAAAAAGCATTCAGAAGCTAGGCTTGAACTTTGTAGTCTACTAGCACAGTGCTTGCTGGAGGCTGTGGCAGAGGCTGTAAACCAGTTTGGGCTCAGAGGGAATATCAGTGATCCAATACTGTTTGGAAAGACACTGAGCTCAGTTACACTTGAATTTTACAGTACAGAAGCACTGGGATTTTATGTGCCTTTTTGTACCTTTTTCAGATTGGAATTAGTTTTATGTTTAAGGCTTTAATGGTACTGATTTCTGAAACGATAAGTAAAAGACAAAATATTTTGTGGTGGGAGCAGTAAGTTAAACCATGATATGCTTCGACACGCTTTTGTTACAATGCATTTGCTTTTATTAAAAATACGGAATTAAAGAGACAAAACCACTCATGGAGCAATTTTATTATCTTGGGGGATGAGACCATGAGATTGGAAAATGTACATTACTTCTAGATTTAGACTTTAGTTTTTTTTTGTTTTTTTTTTTTCCACTAAAATCTTAAAACTTATGCAGCTGGTTGCAAATAAAGGGAGTTTTCATATCACCAATTTGTAGCAAAATTGAATTTTTTCATAAACTAGAATGTTAGACACATTTTGGTCTTAATCCATGTACACTTTTTTATTTACTGTATTTTTTCCACTTCACTGTAAAAATGGTATGTGTACATAATGTTTTATTGGCATAGTCTATGGAGAAGTGCAGAAACTTCAGAACACGTGTATGTATTATTTGGACTGGATTCAGGTTTTTTGCATGTTTATATCTTTCGTTATGGATAAAGTATTTACAAAACAGTGACATTTGATTCAGTTGTTGAGCTGTAGTTAGAATACTCAATTTTTAATTTTTTTATTTTTTTTATTTTTTATTTTCATTTTTGTTTGGGGAGGGAGAAAAGTTCTTAGCACAAATGTTTTACATAATTTGTACCAAAAAAAAAAAAAAGGAAACATAAGAAACGAAAGGGGTGGCCTGACACTGGTGGCACTACTAAAGTGTGTGTTTTTTTAAAAAAATGAAAAAAAAAGCTTTTAAACTGGAGAGACTTCTGACAACAGCTTTGCCTCTGTATTGTGTACCAGAATATAAATGATACACCTCTGACCCCAGCGTTCTGAATAAAATGCTAATTTTGGATCTGGTGACTGGTTTGAACTTTTTCTTTTCTACTTGAGCTGCTTTGAATGTTGCAAAGATCCAGGTCCTGGAGTTGCGTTGAGAACCGTAGTACAAAAGCGTGTATTAGTTCTTGCACTGTTCACCACTGAAAGCCTTAGCGTGGCAGCCGTGTCCAGTGGGCAGCAGAGAGAACCACTGTGGATCTTCTCATCATAGAAGAAAAACATCGAGTGACACAAGAATAGACTACACTGAAGGTGGTATACAAATCACATCCTTAAGTTCAGTGAACTTTGTGTCATTCCTAACATCCTTTATGCCCTTCTGCTCATGCTTGTGGTTACAACTGACTCCAACGGGCCTTTCCCACTAGAGCACCAGTTTAAAGAAAAGCTCACTAAAAAGGGCTAGAGCTGGCCCTGGAAACTGCAGCGGATGCCAGGAATTCCCAGGCAATCTGTTGAAGCCATTGTTTGATGTATCTAGTGAAATACACTTTGGTCTGACTTCTATTCATTGACTGGACCTTTTTTTCCCCCCAGCTTTATTAAAGAGGTATAACTGACAAAATTTTGTATATTTGAAGTGTACGATGTGATGACTTGATATACGTATACGTTGTGAAATGATTTCCACAATCATGTTATTTAATGAATCTATCACCTCACATAGTTACCCTTTTTGTGTATGTGTGGTGAGAACACTTAAGATCTACTCTCTTAACAAACTTCAAGCATATAGTACAGTAGGAGCCTGATGTAGTCACAGAGGACAGAAAAGCAAAACCACCTTACTCAGTTCTGTAAAACTGTTCAGTGTCATACTATGATTCATAAATGGATTTTAAGAGACTTGAAAAAATTCTCACTCTATTTTCCTGTATCCCTCATGATCGTTATCTCACTACATATGCTTATGTTGTACACTTTGAAAAAAACTTACACAATATACCTCCTCTAATTAACTCCATGTGGTTTTTTGCTTAACTTAAAGATAATTTTATATTAGTGAAATTTACTTTTCTATTGATTCACTCTGTAAGCAATAGTTTCTTGTTACTTTTCTAATCATTGAATGCCAGACCTTACCTCTGGGAATTTTCATAATGAAACTTACTAATTTGCTAATTGGAAGTCTTTTGTTTTTTAATGGATTTTTAGACTGCACCTCTGTGCTGCTGTACATCCAAATGAAAACTGAACTATCTTCTTAAATTCAAATGTTGCAACATTTAAAATTCGCAGCACTCAGGTAAACAAATATAATTACTTTCTTTTTTTTAATTTTATTTATTTTTGGCTGTGTTGGGTCTTCCTTAATGCGCTCAGACTTTCTTTAGTTGCAGTGAGCGGGGACTACTCTTCATTGCGGTGAGCAGGCTTCTCATTGCAGTGGCTTCCCTTGTTGCGGAGCATGGGCTCTAGGCGTGCAGGCTTCAGTAGTTGTGGCGCACAGGCTTAGTTGCTCCACGGCATGTGGCATCTTCCCAGACCAGGGATCGAACTCGTGTCCCCTGAATTGGCAGGTGGATTCTTAACCACTGTGCCACCAGGGAAGTCCCCCAATTACTTTCTTATGGTTGATGTTCAGTCACAGACTATCTCTAACACAGGCATACATTGTTCTATTGCCCTTTGCTTTATTGCGCTTTGCAGATACTGCATTTTTTTACAAAATGAAGGTTTGTGGCAACCCTGCGTGGAGCACATCTATCATGCCATTTTTACAACAGCATTTGCGTAACTGCTTGTTTCTGTGTCACATTTTGGTAATTCTTGCAATATTATAAACCCTCCACCAGCATAAAAGATTATTACTCACTGAAGCCTCAGATGATGGTTAGCATTTTTTTAGCAATAAAGTATTTTTTAATTAAGGTAAGTGCATTCTTTTAGACATAATGCTGATGCCTACTTAGTAGACTACAGTATGGTGTAAACATAACTTTTTTTTTTTTTTGCGATATGCGGGCCTCACTGTTGTGGCCTCTCCCGTTGCGGAGCACAGGCTCCAGACGCGCAGGCCCAGCGGCCATGGCTCATGGGCCCAGCCGCTCCGCGGCATGTGGGATCTTCCCGGACCGGGACACAAACCCGCGTCCGCTGCATTGGCAGGCGGACTCTCCAACCACTGCGCCACCAGGGAAGCCCTAAACATAACTTTTATGTGCACCAGGAAACCAGAAAAAATGTGTGTGGCTCTATAGCGATATCCACTTTATTGTAGTGGTCTGTAACTGAACCCTCAATATCTCTGAGGTATGCTTGTGTGTATATATATATATATATATATATATATATATATATACACACACACACAGACATATATATATATATAAATTTTAAGCACTAATAATAAGCATTTTATATATACACAATCAGTAAATGTAAACATAGTATTTTTCAAAACTTCCCTTTTTTGCAGGAGTAATTCATGACTACATTTCCTTTGTGAAAATACTTTTTCAAATTTAAAAAAAACAGGAAACAAAGTAGAAGCCCCCTGCCCTGATACAGGAGGAACATCTGTTTAGCTATTTAATATGTAATTTCTAGTCTTTTCCAAAAAAGCATTTTTACATATACCTTTCCATAAAGATTTTATTTTGTTTTGTTTTCATGAAAGTGGGATTGTACATTATGTATTTTCTGTAATTTGTCTTTTTCACTAGGAATGAATCTTGGAAATTTTTCCATATTAGTGTACATATCTACTTCATTCTTTTTAACTGCTACATATAGTATACCTTAATATGCATATAGAGTTTAACACTTTCCCAAGTCACTGGTCCCCAACCTTTTTGGCACCAGGGACCAGTTTCATGGGAGACAGTTTTTCCACGAATGGGGTGGAGGATGGTTTGGGAATGATTCAAGTGTATTACATTTATTGTGCACTTTATTTCTATTATTATTACATTGTAATATATAATGAAATAATTATACAACTCACCATAATGCAGAATCAGCGTGAGCCCTGAGCTTGTTTTCACTTGCCACTCACTGATAGGGTTTTGACGAGCCTGCAAGCAATTGACATATTAAGGTCTCTGTGCAGTCAAACCTCTGTGCTAATGATACTCTGTATTTGCAGCCGCTCCCCAGCACTAGCATCACCGCCTCAGCTCCACCTCAGATCATCAGGCATTAGATTCTCATATGGAGCGCACAGCCTAGATCCCTCGCATGCGCAGTTCACACTAGGGTTCGCGCTCCTATGAGAATCTAATGCCGGTGGGACTCACGTGGTAATGCGAGCGATGGGGATCAGCTGTAAATACAGATGAAGCTTCACTCGCTCACCCACCGCTCACCTCCTCCTGTGTGGTCCGGTTCCTAACAGGCCATAGACCAGTACCAGTCCTCGGCCCAAGGGTTGGGGACCCCTGTCCTAAGTAATTGGGTGTTTCCAACTTTTTCACTACTACAAACAACGCTGCAATCAGTTAACATCCTTCTGCCTGTCTCTTCGTATGTTAGATGCTTGGAGATGGAATTGCTAGATTAAAGAACGTGAAGAGTAGTTAATTAAATATGGCTAAAATTATAAGTGTTTTAATGTTACTTCAAAGTGCCTTTTAGCTAAAAGATGATGAGGCTTTCTAAAAGCCAGCAACTTCCTTCTTTGGCAAAAGGATTTTATGCTGCTCAAAATAGTAACCACAAAATGTAAGACAATCTAGCCAAGGCCTTTTTCTTTTTTCTTTGGAAGGTAGCCTTTGAGTCAGGCCACAGTGCTAGTTTCAAATACTCTGTAAAATGACTGTAACTATGTAATGTAATAAAACCTTGAAGACTATATTTATGAACGTGGTTTATGGACCCCATCAAGAAACATGTTTTTCTAGGTCGTTTCTAGTGATTTGGATCAGTTCTGCAACATTGCCAATAAAAAAACTTGCATACAAAGTGCTGGAATCTCTGTGAAGTGGGTTATTTTCCATGACAAAAATGTCTGCATTTTAAATTTTAATGAGACATGACCAAATTGCCCTAATAAACACTACACCAATTGACACTCCCGACAACACTGTATATAAAAATCTATAGATCCTCATCTTCAACAATCTGGGACATTACACGTGTTTAAAAGTTTTGCCAATATGATACACAACATAAGATAAACTCATGCTAATTATGACTTTCCTGATTACTAATGAGATGGGTTGGTGATTTTTTTCTTACGTTTATTAGCCATTTGTGTTTCTTTGAATTGCCTGTTTTTATTTCCCTATTGAATTACTTGGCTTTTTCCAATTGATTAGTAAGAACTTGTTACCTGCATTTTTTTTCCCGGTCTTTTGCTAGTCTTGTAAATTTGTCTATGGTGTTTTACGGACAAACACTTCATTTATGTGGTTTACTCTGTCAGTATTTTCAACCGTAGATTTTTGAGAGCGTCTTCTCACTTCCAAATTATAAAATTATTATCCTATGTTGTTTTCTGTTTTTTTATGGTTTTGCACTTATTTAGCTCTTTAATTTACCTGATAATTATTTTGTATGAGGTAGAAATCTAACTTTTAAAATCCTCTTTAGGGGCTTCCCTGGTGGCACAGTGGTTAAGAATCCGCCTGCCAATGCAGGGGACATGGGTTCGAGCCCTGGTCCGGGAAGATCCCACATGCTGCGGAGCAACCAAACCCATGCGCCACAACTATTGAGCCTGCGCTCTAGAGCCCGGACTCCACAACAAGCGAAGCCACCGTAATGAGAAGCCCGCGCACCACAACCAAGAGTAGCCCCCGCTCACTGCAACTAGAAAAAGCCTGAGCACATTAATGAAGACCCAACGCAGCCAAAAATGAATAAATAACTTTCTAGATAACATGGTCTGTTTTCCAAACACCATTTGTTAACCCAATCATAACCCACCTTTATCATATACACAATTCCCATAGAAGTGTATGATTATTCCTAGACCATTTATTCTGATCATTTACTTAATCCCTGCACATTACTAGATCTTTATACTAGAATATAATTTCTGACAAGCCAGTCCACACAGTTCTTTCTTCTAATCAAAATTTTCTATATTCTTAATCTTTCTTTTGTACGTTAATTTTAGAAACTTTTTGTCAAGTTCCATAACAAATTTTCTTGGAAATTTTATAGAGCTGTGAAGAGTTAATAGCTTCATCCATTCTCCCATCCAATACTATAATCTCTCTCGCTTTTCCGATTATATAGAGAGTTTTATTAAACATCTCATTTTATTACACTGTTTTATAATTTTTACTTCATTAGTGCAATCTACTTTTGCAGCATTTTTTTCAAATGATTCTTTTACTGCTGTATTGGAAATTTATCCACGTTTATTTATTTTTCTTGTTTCTAACTGTCACTTTACTCTTGTGTTATTTCTAATAGATTTTTAGTGATTCTCTTGGATTTTTCTGATAGATAATCATTATTGCATACAATGAGGTTTTTTCCTTATTCCAAGATCAATACTAAGTTTATTTCCTGTGTAGTTAGTAGTAATGTCAATCATAGCTTTTATTTTTGCTATCGATAGGATAGTTTTGTATATTTCATCATTATGTATAACATTTACTATAGGTATAGGTATATTTCATGGTATACCTAGCTGACTTTGAGATTTTATGAGTGTCCATGTTGAATTTTATAAAATGCATTTCCTTCATCCACAGAGATACTAAAATATTAATCCATTCATATAGTGAAATATGCCATTAGGTTTTCTAATATTGAATCAAACTTTTTTGGAATAAACCCTACTTGGTCATAATGTTATTCTTTTAACGGACTCACGTATTTGATTTGCTGCCACTTTACTTAGGACTTTTAAATTACATGTAATTTTTTGTACTTTTATGTTTTTCCACTATTCTTGCTCAATGTTAATCCTAGATTTATTCTGGCCTCAATAAAGAATTAGGAAGACTGCCATTTTTTCTGTGCTCTGAGATAATTTATATAAACTGGGATTATCTATTCATAAAAATTTGTTAGAATTCTACAATTTTACCATTGTGGGGATAGGCTTTTCCCAGTAGAAACTGGTGTATTAGACATTATGCTTCTTTTTGACCAATTTTCACAATTTACATCTTCCTGAAAAAGTGTCTATCTAACATTTTAAAAATTTATTGATAGAAAGTTCCATATAGGATTTAAAAACTCTGTTTCATATCTGAAGTTATGTATCCTTTTTTTTCTGTCTTTTACTTTTTTTTCCTTTTTCCTTTAACAGAGTAGTTTAAAGTGTCTATTTTTCTGTTCAAATAGCTAGCTTTTTGATTTATTGATATAGAATATTTATTCACTTGATTACAGGGTACATATTTTTCTAAACCTGTTTCTTTTATTCTTCAAGTATTTAGTGTTTTACTTACTTTTGACTTATCAGTTTCTGTAGCATTTTGGATTTCTGTATGTCAGGCCATATTGATGTGTGCTTAAAACTGTTCTATCCTCTAGTTTGGTTTTTAGCTTTTATCAGTGGAAAACATCTTGCTTGACAACTTTTAGTGCTTTTGGCCCTAAATTCCATTTTGTCTGTCCTTCATGTAGCCATACCTGTCTTCCTTTTTCTATTGGTTTTGTTTTAGCATTTGCCTGATATAGCTTGGTCCATCTCTTTATTGTTAAGGATTTTTGAATAATTTTGCCTTTTATATCCTTGCAACCAACATACAAATTTAAATTTGTTTTACTGCCATTTTCAAACAGGCACTATAAAAGAGGATGGGTCAAAACATCAGTCTTGATAATGGTTTTTACAATTTGGTCTTGATTTGCTTTTTACAATTCACCATCTCTGCAACCAGTAACCTCCAATCATGTATTTTTAGAAGTGAACCTCAGTGAACTGGGCATATGAGGTGACCCTCCCACTAATAGTTCATACTGCTTTTCATGGTATCTCCAGACCAATGGCATGTGAACTGATTGACCCCTATGGTATGAAAACAGTAAAGGCATTAAAAAAACAGGTCTCTTTCCACTCTCATTTTTACCTTGCAGCTTTACAGTTGTTCATTTACATATTTTCTCCTCATTGGGAGGGGAAAATGTATCATTTTTGTATTCAAAGGAAAAACTGGAAGACATAAAGAAAGCCATACTACCCTGAACTGTCGCTTTTTTTTAACTCATAGGAGATGCTAGTGAGATGAAACAAATATAAAATACCTGACAGGTGTATTACTACCATGTGTTCAACAACAAACAAAAACCCTTCTTCTTAGAAAATATCAGTTGATTAACCCCCTTTAAGAAGGCATTTGGAGGACTTCCCTGGTGGTCCAGTGGTTAAGAATCAGCCTTCCAATACGGGGGACACGGTTTCGATCCTTGGTCGGGGAACTAAGATCGCACATGCCTCGGGGCAACTAAGCCCTTGCGCCACAACTACAGAGCCCATGCGCTCTGGAGCCCAGTGCCACAACTAGAGAGAAGCCTGCACACCACAATGAAAGATCCCACCTGTCGCAGCTAAGACCCAATGCAGCCAAAACTAAATAAATAAATATTTTTTAAAAAAGAAGGCATTTGGAGGAGGAAAGCAACAAAACTCTCTTTTTCTTGAGGCAGCAAATTCAGTCTTACTATAGATACTACTTTTTGATTGACTGTGAGCATTTCTATAAGGTTGTTAATGAAAGTTCATATATCACCATTTTTCTCTGTTTGTTAGCCAGTCTAATTAAGAGTTCAGTGGGTGGAAATTAGCTAAAATAAGTTTGTGGGAGATTATCTATAGATTTAAAGTAATTCAGATTCCCTTCATTTCTCTTACAACAAATGATTGTGCTGAATATAGGTGCAACTTGAAAGTGTGAGAATATATTTATTCTTTTGTTTTAATAAAATATATGTCCATGTAAGCATTGTGATACTGATTGTTTTAAGTGCCTACACATACATGGAGAATGGGCTGGGGTGGAGTGGGTCTCTTGACTAGAAATGCTTTTATGAATCAGAAACATGATGGTGGGCTGATATTTTTGAGGTATTCTATTACTCTAAATCAATATATATATTTAATATATTGGATTCATTTATTCAGTTTTTAAAGTTTCAACATGTTGACCTCAAGGATAATTCTTAAAAGCATTTATTTGTTCAGGAATGCATGATGAACTTAATTACTGCATGGATACCAGTCAGCTGCTACAGTAATTTGTTTTTTGATCTTTTTCTGCAACTAATGTACTTTGAGTAAGAAGCTTCAAGCTTTACAATGGTACCTTTATCTTGTATGTTAATACATATATATCAGCGACGGTTTATTTTTTCAGTTTCTACTTTGTGGGAAATACAGTTTGCATAGTACAATTTTAGAGTTTGCCGCTTTTTTCTAATAGGGTTTTTGATTGTGTGTGGTAAAAACATTTACTGTGGTAACATCCAAGTCAGAAGAGAAATATGACTGGTTTGTATGAAAATATTTTCTAATTTAGTTTATTTTAATTTTAAATGGCTTCTGTATTTGGAGGGTTACTTGAGACTGTATTTTAATAATGTTTTTCTTGTTTCATGAGATTATTTTTTACCTTCCTGTTTAAATCCCTTTTGATCGTTAGTATAAATAAAGGCATCAACAACCACAGGCTGAAAGAAACTTCTTCCTTTGCCCCAGGGTTTTTTCACCTTCTGTACTTACTTAGTTCATATCACTGCACTAGGATCTCTACGACCTTCAGAGTAAGTCAAACTGAATCAATGCCTTATCTTCCCAGTCCCCCTATGAACTTATAAATTGAAGTTGACTCTTGTGTTTGGAGAAAATATGGCCTCATAGACTCTATTGAACTAAACCTTTTGCTCACATATACCCCAAAACACATACACACTCAACTACATGGAAAAATTTTAACCATACTGAGTTCTTTTTATGTGCAAAGATACTGATTTAGTCACTCAGCATATTGGCTCATTTAATGCTTACAGTAATTACCTACTTCATTGCTTCTAATAGACTTATCATTTTTTCCCCCACAATGTAATAATTCCAAGATCAGAAAGCATCATACAATTACTGAGTGAATCCCAGCCTGGTGGTGCAGCACTATAGTTGTGTTATCAAACTCAGGCTCAGCTGCTCATCGTTCAAGAATACAATACTGAGAGACAGGTGTTGGGTAAAAGAAACGACAGCTTTATCGAGGAAGCTGGCAATCATGGGGAAAAGGTAGACTCATGTCCCAAAGAACCAACTCCCCACTCCCTAAGTTTGCTTGGATATTTTATAGGGAAAAGAAGAACGGACTACGGGCTGGGTAGGGGACAGTCTTCTATTTTCAGAGATGATTGTCTCCATTGTGCAATTCCAAGGAGCCACCATGTCTCGCTTGTGGTTGGAACATTATCTGAGCCATAAATCTCTGGTCAGCTAGTCCTTCTGGTTCCAACCGGTCTGAGGTCTACATGCCTGTGGGCAGCATACAGTTAACTTATTCTACCTGTGGGGGATTCAGTACCTGCAAAACAGCTCAAAGGATATGGCTCAGAATGTTATGTATAGCCCTTGAAGAGGAGCCATTGTTTAATGGCTAAACTATTATTATTTTGTCTTGCTTGACTATTTTCCTTTGTTTCTGCATTTTCTCATATCTCTGATTAAATTTATTCTTTGGAACTTGGGGAAGGCCTAAGAGGCTAGAGTTTTTTGGTTTTTGTTTTTTGCAAACAAGGCAGGCAGAGGACATGAGAGGCTGGCAAGGCAGGGGCGGGTGGCTGTCCAGAGAAGGCCCATAGCATCCTATTCTGTTAAAGTTCTGTGAAAACTCCCCAGTGACGCCTTTTGATAACAACAATAAAGCACTAGCATCAGCATGGCTTGGAGTCTATGATATACGTATTAAGGTATATAAGGTCGCTTCTATTTTCCCCAGTTTCTTTAGATGGAGAAGCCAGAGCAGAAGTTACGTGGCTTGTCCACTAACACTCAGCTAGTAAGTGGCAGAGCCAAGATTTAAGCCCAACCGTCTGGCTCCTGGGCTGACACTATCTCATCACTCAGTGGCAGCAGGCACTGAGTGAAAAAACACACGGCTGAGTGAACAAAGGAAAAAGCAGCTCTATTGCACACTATCCTTTACGTTAGGGGCACCATATAGGATTGCCATTGGGGATGTCAAAACAGTCGAATATCTTTAATTTACATACCTCAGTTAAACTTTTAAATGAGTGCAACCTAAATTTTTAAAATAAATCATATATTTTACAAGGAAACATACATATACTATGACACTCTGAGAAGGAGGTATGTGGGAGGGAGGGGAGGTATGTAGTGAGGAGGTATGTGGGAGGGAGGGGAGTCGGAGGCCCCAAGATGAGAGGGGAATTTTTAAATTTCATCGTTCCTTATACTCACTAAGTCATTTTCTCGGACTGTTTATACCAAGACTGGTACAGTCCTAGCATTCTTACGCATCAATCCCTTCCCCAATCTTAGGCAGACAGCACTGTGCCCTGTTGACCCAAGACCTGGAGAGCTGCTCCAAGCATCCTTCCTCTCCGAGCCTCTATCAACAGTCTCTCTCATTCATTCATACGAGACCCACCTGTCATCTCTAGCCCAAACGTTTCATTTTCTGGTGTAAGCTGAACAATTTTGGAAATCAAAGTAACGTTTCCAAGGCTCTGGGGGAACATTCAGTCTGCCAGCAGAAACTCATTTTCTTCTCAGCTAAGAAAGAGGAATCTTTTATTCTGTTCCTTTACCCAACATAGCCGGTTTGTTTTTCCAATATACTAACTTCTGGCCTGCCAGAACACTGCAACAACCTCAAGTGCCTTAAGGAGAAACTAAACTTTCTCAGAAGGCACAGGCGGCTGTGATTATCCCTGGGTTCGGATCCTGTTCCGCCCATTAACTGCTTCATATCTTCCGATAATTTGCTTGGTCTCTCAGTGTCCTTGTCTGTAAAATAGGGGTACGTCACAGGGCTGTTGGGAGGACAGTGCCTGTGACATTGATCATAGTAATCACTCCATAGAAGTTAGCTATTCTTATCTACTGTCATTAAGACATAGTCATCTTTATCTACCTATCCATATGTCCTTTTATAATTTACAAGAAAATGCTTTCACTTTCAAAAAGCTTTCTCACTTTAACTTTCAATGTTATCTCTTATTTTTTCAAAGATTATTAACCAGGTTCAGTTGGAACTTTCATAAGAACTTTAAGATTCTATAATACATATTCTTTCACCTTTTCAATGTGTACACCTACCTTGATAAAAGACTTTATTTTACCTCTTTAAGTTGAAGAAAATCTGTTTTCTGCAGTCTATTTTTAAAACTCTGTTATCTTTATTAAAGCAGCATTAAATATATTTTATATAATGTATTTGGCCCTAATAGTCAAGTTTATGGAAGCAAAATAGTCCATGGGCTTCCCTGGTGGCGCAGTGGTTGAGAGTCCGCCTGCCGATGCAGGATTCGTGCCCCGGTCTGGGAGGATCCCACATGCCGTGGAGCAGGTGGGCCCGTGAGCCATGGCCGCTGAGCCTGCGCGTCCGGAGCCTGTGCTCCGCAACGGGAGAGGCCACAACAGTGAGAGGCCCCCGCGTACCGCAAAAAAAAAAAAAAAAAAAAAAAAAAAAAGTCCATGATTCCAGGCCCCAATGACCAGACTGCTTCAACACCTATCAACTCTGTTTCCTTAATCACCAAGACTAAGAACATCCAAGTACACCCAGGAAACTTGGAACTACAGAAATTCTAAAAACTGAATAAATTGACTGGAAATGATAGATCCTAAAGAGATAAAACTTTATTACTTTGGAAATTTTCTTTGTGGACTTCTGCAAAAAAGATTCAGACTTAATAACTGAGCTATGTGAGCAGAATCATCTATTTCAGCTTGGCTCACCTAATTCTAAATCCACTTTCTAATATTCCTTCTTAATAGTACCATTCCTCTTAAGCCCTTTGACTGCATGTATAGGAATCTTTCAAAAATTAGGTCATCATGCAACATTAAACCTTAATAAATGGATGTATAGGGCATAGCAGCAAATACATTAAATTGCTTTTTGTTAATCATGATTACATTCTGTACAAGAACTTAATGCCAGTATTACCCAGTTTATTAAATTATTCGGCACAACTGGAGAATGTCAAATGAGATAATTGATGTGAAGATATGTTATAAACTGCAAAGGGCAGTATAAATGTTAGGTCTCAAATATTAAATTCATAACTTGGAAAATTGAACAGAATATGTATCTTCAGAAAGACACTACATAGATTGAAGCCTCAAATATGTGTCTCCCTTATGTATTAAAAGCTAGTACCTAGCTATCCCAGAAATTACTGATATCACAACCCAGAGAGGACAGAGATAGAGCTATTAGTTTGTTCTTTTGTTTCAGCGTTCATTTGCTTGATAATTTTAATTTTCTTAAATAATTTATTGTAACTATGGACTTCTTAATGGTGGGATAAAATAAGTAAATAGTGTGACAAAATAATCCCTTGTCCTTTGATGCATGGTGTCTTCTACTATTTTTGCATGTTAAGTTGATTCTTCTATTGTCAAATCGTAATTCTAACATGACTACACTAGTTCTCTAGGAAAGATGCAATGCGTAAGTAAATAAGTCATGGAGATCTTGAAGAATGAAGGAACCATAACCTGAGTTAAGGACACTGAAGTCGCTCATGGGTCTCAGTGTTGAAAAGCATGGCTCTGCAGATGAACATTAAGTAAAACTATTCCCCAAATCAAACACAAGAACACCAAAGAGATAGCAAGGGTCCCTTCAATAAGGACGTACAGCCAGGAAGGTAGAGAGACTTGAAGTGGCAGAGTTATTGGCCAGTGGTTCCTGAACTTACCTACACACTAGAATGCTGGCAGTATTTTACAAATACTAATGCCTGGCTCCCATCCCGAAATACCCAAGGCCACACTCTGAGCAAATGAACCTACCATGTGAAATCACCCAAGCGAAAAACGAGTCCAGGTTTGCCTAAAAGTATTGTAGAGGTCCCTTCTGACTTGAGAGAGTTGGTAACTTCTTAACACTTAATTAAGAACATGTCCCAGGATGAGGTTCGAAGGAAGCAGATTCTGAGATGATTGGCATGCAGGAAGTTTATCAGGGAGGGCTCTGGTGATCGATGTTTGCGGAAAACAAGTGAAAGAAACCAGATTAGGAAGAAGGAGATGATGAGCTGCAATGCTGTCTCAAGGAAGACCTCAGCTGACATGTCAGGCTGTTATAAACCTGCAAATGTCCTTCAGAGTTGCTCTAAATTGAGGCAAGGACATTGCATCTCTACAGCCCCACGTAGACCAATCACTGGATGCATGGCGCCCTAGGAGGGTTTCTGACCTAGATAACTGGGCACTGTCCGGTAGAGGCAATCTTGAAAGAAGACTGCCAGGACTGTCTGTCGGCAGCTTTCTCAGCTACTGGGGAACTACATTCTCCAATTCTCAAGAGAGTTCTGGGAGGCACACCATAAGGAATGCTTATTAACTGTTTTAAACGTTAGTACCTAGCCATTTTATTATGTGGTCTAGTAAAAACAAAATTAAACCACCTGGTATACAAATTCCTCTTACAGGTAATAAGGCAATGTGTAGGAACATAACTCCTTGGGGTTGAGACCGAGTATAAAAGAGGTGAATAAAGAATATCATATTTGAAATCCAGAGGAATAAGAGTGGTGGTGTGGGGTGGAAGTCAGAAAAGCATGGGGTAAAGATGAGAGAATACGTGTGATTAAATATCATTAGGGAAAAGATTAATGTGAGGGATGTTTGATATTCAACTTCAGTTTCTTAGCACTGTGGTGTATAAACCACCCCTCCATTTCCACCCATAAAAGACATGCAGGAGGGGTTGGGGGTTTTGCCTTGTTGTTTGTCTTATTGTGTGTTTCTGGTGTTTTGTGGAAATCAATTAAAGATACATCAGAAATGTTGATACAGAGGGGCGTGGGGATGGACAGATTGAAATAGAAGTAATGGAGCTCTTAAGGACACCGAAACCCCAGGAGACATCTAAAATTGCAGCTATTTTTATTACTTCCAGTGTTTGCCCACAGCAATTAGCTCATACATGCAAGGGCTTAAGGCGCTTGCTTTGGTGCCTGCAAGGAAGAAACTGTAGGGAAACTCACTGGGTCCTAATGTACAGCCAAGTCGAAGGAGAAGAAGTCCAAGAAATAAAGGTGGTGGGAAATGTAGGATGCATTCCCAAATATACACAGAAAGAAAAGTCATCTGACCCAGAAGGCCCACAAACATTCTCCTGACAGAGACAGTTCTTTGCGTAAACCTCTAGGGGTGTAGTTCTATAATTTAAAGGAGTTCCTTCTATCCAGATTGTAAATATCATGCCCCCTGAATTTTTAAATTCCTTGTTAAAAATGTTTTTGCTTTCCTTCAAATATCCTAATTTAGCTGGTAAAATTTGCATGTACCTACATGTTAGTAGACCAGTTGACTGGTGTGCATGCCTTAAATTCTATTAGATTATACATACAGAGGTTTAGATATGACATTGCACTGTACTGTTCAATGCTGCTTAAAGAACTAATTTTTTAAAAATGGCCTAGAGGGCTTCCCTGGTGGCACAGTGGTTGAGAGTCCGCCTGCCGATGCAGGGGATACGGGTTCGTGCCCCGGTCCGGGAAGATCCCACATGCCGCGGAGCGGCTGGGCCCATGAGCCATGGCCGCTGAGCCTGCGCATCCGGAGCCTGTGCTCCGCAACGGGAGAGGCCACACCAGCGAGAGGCCCGCGTACCGCAAAAAAAAAAAAAAAAAAAAGAAAAAAAAAATGCCCTAGAGATTTGGTTCCTCAAGATAAAGAAAATATTCAGAAAGTAATAAAGTACAGTTTGTTAAAGAAGTATAGCAGATAATTAATTCTTAATAGACATAAGTCGCATCTTCTAGAACAAATTTTAAACTGACATTAATCTCAGAGATTTGAGAAAAATGTTTATGATTGGAAAAAAATAACCCAAAGTTTTCTTCATTTTATTCTCATAACTTTTTATCACCTTAAGAATGTGGGTGTCAGATGTAAGAATTATCCATTATAAAAATTCATTAAGGTATGTGAGAACAAACATGATTGACAAATATTGACTGTATAGTCGAACAGCATATCCAATTGAACACCGTGTGTGCTTTTCAAAATGTATGCCTATAGTTTTAAAGAAGGTAAAAAATAATTTACTGGTGTTTTCAGAATTAAGTGCAAGCTGCAATTCTTCATTTATAGCAGATGATTTTTTGACTTGACTATCTGGATTATATATTTTTTGATTAACTGAAGTACTGAGCTATTCAATTTCTTTTTTTGAGCTATTCCGTTTTGATCAAGGGAGCTTAAAATGTAGTTTTCACATCTTTAACTCCCTAGTGATCCTAATGTTGTGTTGCACACACCATAGGTTTTTTAACAATTAGTGAACAGAATTTTGAGAGAAAATTAGATCATGTGGCTGAGACTGTAGATTAGTTTCAGTGGTACATATCAGTGATTATTGGATAAAACAGTAAAAAGGCATATTAAAAATAACAAAAATATAAATTAGCCTAATGTCATAGAGCAATAACATAATCTTTTGTTTTATACATAGCTTACACTTACTGATGTGCTTTAAATAACGTATCTTCCTTTAAAAGTATCCAAACAGCAATCCATCTTACAGTTGAGGAAACTAATGTTCAAAAAAAATAAGCGAGTTGTCTAAAATCACACTGTGGATTACAGAACTTGGAGGAAAACTCATGAATGTCTAATTCTAAAATCCAGTATTTTTAACCAACACATATTCTTTTTTTTTTTTTTTTTTTCCTGCGGTACGCGGGCCCCTCACTGCTATGGACTCTCCCTTTGCGGAGCACAGGCTCCGGACGTGCAGGCTCAGCGGCCATGGCTCACGGGCCCAGCCGCTCCGCGGCACGCGGGATCCTCCCAGACCAGGACACGAACCGGCGTTCCCCGCGTCGGCAGGCAGACTCTCAACCACTGCGCCACCAGGGAAGCCCCCACATATTCTTTTAAATTAGTTTTCATTTTGATTGTAATAAATATTCATAAAACTGGTTTTATCTCCAATAAAGCAAAATTTCAGTCTTCACTTGTAAATTGTTCACATTCCGGTAAGATGTCAGCCTTTTAATATATTTGAAAGTTGACCGTATAATTGTAATGCCGCTAATGTTCCCAGCAAATAGCAGAAGTAGTCCAAAGGGGAGAAGAAGAGATAAGAAAGAAAAATATATAATCTATGAAAGAATGAGTGAGGAATAGATTGGTCTGCTTCTAGAAGGAGTTTGTAAGTAGCCAGGTTCATGGAATCAGGGATGTTACATAGTTTAGTGGAAAGAGAAGGATTTTAGGGCTAGAAGTCCTGAGCTAGCACCCCAAAATTAATTGCCAATTACTAATGCCATGACTACATGTCAACCACACAAACTTTGTCAGCATTGGCATCTTTATCTCTACCATGGGCATAATAACAATGCCTGTCGTGTACTTAATTTAAAAGGCTATTGTGAGAGGCAACAAGAAATGGTATATGAAAAGTCTTTGTCAAATGTAAATGTATATAAATATTAATTTTGGTCTTTTAACCTTGACAGGTGATTATCACAGCAGTTGTGCATTATGAATAAGCCCGCGAATGAAGTCTATAACTTCAGCTTAGTTTTCCGCAGTCAAGACAAAGTAAAACTAAAAACATAAAACTAAAATTATCTGACCTTCCCACGATGATCTATTTTCTGCCAATATTATAGCTGTGTTTATAGTACAGCAGAATAATATAGTCATTCACATAAGTCAAAGAGTTCAGGTTTTAGTGAAGCATTCTTAAAAGGGTTTTGTTAAATTCAACACTTTAGATGGGAATAAAAAATACCTTTTTGTCCTTAAGAGACAACTCTTGTGGTGCAAAAAGCTACAAAGTATTAAAGAGACATATTCCACTTTGTACGTTAACCTGGAAAGATACTTAGTTGTTGAACAACCAATAGATTGAGCCTCTATGCTGTCCAAGCATGATGCCATGCATGAGTCTATAAATGTAATTAAGACTTGGGGTCTGCCCTGCAGGGGCTTCTGTCCCGACAGGGAGACGAGTCACATGACTAGCCACTACAAGACGTGGTAAGTGCACAGCAGAAATGAGGCTGATTGCACTGGAACTACGAAAAAGAATAAATGACTCTGTTTCTTCATCATGGCAATACTTAAAATGAGTGTGGAAGGATAATTTCCCAAACCCCAAGGGGAGAACATTCTAGAAGGGAACGACATAATCAAAAGCATCGAGGTGCGATGGCAAGGCTCATTTTCAGAACGGTCAAGTCATTTGACAGGACTGTAGAATAGAATGGGGTGACAAGGAATTAGGCTTGCTTGAAGTGGGACCAGGTTCAGATAGTGCTCAGCCCTGCATAGCATGCTAAAGAACTTAGATTTTTATGCCTTAGGTTATGGAAAGTTGTGATAAGTGGTTAATATCCAAATACATAAAGAACTCATACAACTCAATAGCAAAATGCCACGCAATGTGATTACTAAGTGGGTAAGGAAACCAAATAGACATTTTCCCAAAGAGCATACTCACATGGCCAACAGGAACATGAAAAGGTGTTCAGCATCACTAATCATCAGGGAAATGAAAATCAAAAACGCTGACCTATCACCTCAGACCTTGTTAGAATGGCTATTATCAAAAAGGCAAGATAAAAAAAAAAAAAAAGGCAAGATAATAAGTATTGGTGAGGATGTGGTGAAAAAAGAACCCTTGTGCACTATTAGTGGGAATGTAAATTGGTATGACCACTGCGGAAAACAGTATGGAAGTTCCTCAAATGATTAAAAATAGAACTACCATATGATCCACCAATCCCACTTCTGGGTATATATCCGAAGGAAATGAAAACAGAATCTTGAAGAGGTAATCTGCATGCCCATGTTCATTGCAGCATTATACACAATAGTCAAGATACGGAATCAACTTAAGTGCCCATCAACAGATGAACAGATAAAAAATAGGAAATTCTGCCATTTGCAACAAAATTGGCTGGATTGCCCTTGAAGGCATTATGTGAAGTGAAATGTCAGATAAAGACAAATACTGTATGATTTCACTTATTTGTAGCATCTCAAAAATCCCAACTTGTGAAAACAGACAGTAGAATGAATGGTGGGTAACAGGTGCTGAGGGGTTGGGGAAATGTGAGATGTTGGTCAAAATGTAGAAACTTCCAGTTGTAAGATGAATAAATTCTGGGCACTTATTGTACAGCATGGTGATTATAGTTAATAATCCTATGTTTTATACTAGAAAATTTCTGAAAGAGTAAAACTTAAATGTTCTCACAGCAAAAAAAGAAATGATAAGACTTGATGAAGATATCAGCTAATGCTAAAGTGGTAATCATTTTGCAATATACAAGTGTGTCAAGTCAACATATAATATTATACACCTTAAACTTATACAATGTTATGTGCCAATTTTATCTCAATAAAGCTGGAAAATAAATTAGATTAAAATAAAATAAAATGATTCTCATAAAGTCCTGTGATCAACGACCAAAGAAAGCACATGTATATAACTATTTCATTGCACTTTAATATTAATAGGATGGTTCAGCCCTTAATGTGATTGTTTTATTTAATAAATGTATTATGAATATTGTTATACGGCCCTTTAAGGGAGATCTTGACTGAGAAAATAAATGACCTTTTGGGTAGGAAAGAGATACGCTAAAATTGGAAAGGGTTCCTAAAAGAAAATCCAACAGTATCAAAGAAACAAGAGACCACTCTGATTCTGGTAGAAAAACAAATCTATTCCTCCTAGTTGCAGTAATGGAACCTTCACTAGCTTGAAAGGAAATCTGTACATCAGAGAATAAATGGCACTCAGATTGCTCTCAGAATCATGTCAGAAGGTGATGGGGAGTTAACTGATACAACCTACTGGCTTGCTTGATAGACACAGACACAGACACAGACAGCAGCATAAACCAGACCTAAAATGGAAGTAGGCAGAATCAGGAAAAGAAATAGACCTTACGAGATACATCTGTGTGCACACACGGGCATTAGCATACTTTATGTAAGTAATGTAGAATAGAGGAATCACAATTTTTTGGTATATTTTATCCTATTATGTGTTTATTAAAATGAAGAGGATGTGGGCAGGTCATTCATCGTTTTACCCTTTCACAATTGTGTGAGAAGTACTTAGTGTGTATTAGCTGCGTCTTTTCTGGCTTTAATTTACGTTATCTCAGTGAAACTACTCACATGGATCCCAAATAGGTCAAGCTCTTCAATCAAAGCTACCTGAAATTTTCGGCATTTGCTTAATGTATTGTGGCATCAAAGTCAGCAAGTCTGGTAAACTGCTACACACGTTTGGGAAGACTTAGTTAAGAAAAACTTCAAATGTCTAAGAAAATATACACCAAGGCATAAGGCCATGTTGTTTAAATCCCAAACACTTCTAGCTTGCTTTTCCCAAAACATCCCTTGACTCATCAGTCAGTTTCAAAACGTGGAGACTTTGGGTATCCAGGATGGATTAGAGTTACACAATGTTTGACTTCTCAAGGTAAAAGCACTATATTGGGTCCCAAGACATCTTTTCTGCTAACGTAATAAATCTCTCTTTACTTCTCTCTCTTCTTTTTTCTAACCTAAGAACTGGAATTATGCAAATTAAAACAGATCACTAGTTATTGCAGCAAAATCATAGTTTTTACAAAATGCTATAGATTTCTGGAATGATATATATACATTAAGATTTTTTTTAGGTCATGGGAATGACTAAACAACTAATTCACAATGTTCTTTACATTTTTTAGATTTATAGTTGAAAGTGAAGAGGATCTATTTCCATAAAGGCCAGAATGTATGGATTTGCTGGTTTTATTGTTGACCAAGATATTCTTTGATTAAATGGAAAATTTCCCTTTATCTATGAAGTTGATATTAGATACAGAGGAAGACATGCATTTTTGTGTAAGAAGTTTCTTTAACATTATCACTGTTTCCCCTCCTGTTAATGGTATACATTAACAAGAATAGGTGAGATTTGAGATGCAGGCTTTCCATTTTCTCTCTGCAAAAATCTTCGCCCATACAGAGCTTCTACCTTTGACCTTGGCTTCATCAACACCATGATCTCAGCAATTCATCTATCATCTCTGCCTTTTGACCTAACAAATATGACTGCATTACATCAGAGAAGAGTGCCAGGGTCAACAATATCTTAGAGTTACGACTGCATATGAACCTATGTGCTTGCATTTTCAGCAATACTATTGTCTAGTGCTATTTATTTCTAAAATAAAAAGGAGCAAATAATGTGATTTGCTACCAAATATGATTCCAAACAGCAAATATTGTTAATATCTCTGGACAATAGAGTAGGATTCAGTAGGCCTGGTTACAAAGCCATTTCTAGCTTTCTCTTAAATAACGCTCTATATTTATTTGAATGATATCTGATTGGTTATTGATAAATACTAAAAATCAATGAAGAGAACTGATTGACCTAATATTCCACTTATCTATATCTTTTGTAAGTCAAAACTCCAAGTAAGGAATTTGAGAGTTAAAATATTGTGCTGGTGCCAACCCCCCTCACCATTTATGTGTTTTCTAACTGGAACGGTTATGTCTGTGCAACACAATTCAGCCTTCAGGCCAGAATGGATGGGGCTAATACCAGTTTACTTCTGAAAACATTTCATTCATTGCAAGTAAGATTTCAGCTCCATCTTTCTCATCTATCAATGGGGCCAAAGTATGCTTGGAGTTATTAAATAACCACTTTCCATCATATGGGTTGAAAAACAAAGGGAACTGGCCTCCACTAGGGACTAACCCAGCAACTGTGCAGAGACAGAAATCAGAGGGGATAGGAGACTCCTTGAGACAGGAGTCCTATCCCTCCTTCTCAGACTTTCTTTAGCACCAGCCCCACTGTCCTCTGTAAGTTCCAAAAGAGATCCCTAAATCCTGGCTCTAAATTTAATTCTTTGCTTAAAACGATTTTCTTTTACCCAAAACCAAAGAAGGCCTGAGAAATATAACTGGTAACCAAGAAGTGTTCAAGAGAAATCAAAGAAGGTTAATTGGTTCATAATCCCCAAAGATTCTGGCCTAAGAATTTCTTGCAAAAGGCAAAGTTAACTTAATTTAAATATTTTTCATATACATAATATCAATCAACTGTCATAATGACATAGTAGAAAAATCTCTAGTAAACTTGGTCTCTCTATACAGTAAGAGCCCCAAATAAATATGGCGTTTCAAGAGGGTAAAGCCATATATTATGCTAACAGTTAACCCAACAAAGACATGTTATTCTGCATGTGGGACAGGTAGCATTAATTTCTTAGAATAAGCAAATTAACATGAAATATGAATTTGATTCTGGTTCATTTGGGAAAAACAAGATCCCACCTACCTTGAGACAGAGGTACCATATGGACATAAGCATAGGCAATGAGAAGAAGACACTGGAAGAAGGCACATTGCCAAATATCATGAGTTTTAATCTGTTTACCAATGGTGTCCTAGATACCTTAAAGGCCTTTACTTTTCCCCCAGAGTTTTCAGGCTACAGCATGAATATGAATATGTATTAAGAGGGATAAATGATTCAACTAAGATTTATTCTGTTAACTAAGAGAGCCAGAGGCAATTCCATATTTGCATTTTTATTCTCACCTCTTAAAATAAGATTACATAAATTCTAAATTATCCAGTTGTTTTCCAAAACTTTTTTTTGCATCACATTTTGAATTAAAATTTATATTTGAAATAAAATCAATTTGGGGGGAAAAATTACTCTCTTCCACTTATGGGATTTGGTGGAAACTTTGAATTTCTCTTTTTATAATACTTTTCCAAAGACTATTGACCATGCAATGAATATTTTCATTTCTAAATTCAAGACTGGTGTTTAGTTAATGTCTATATTTTAAAAAATATGAAGTGATACAATGAGATAAGGTGAGTGAACTGGTTCATATTTCTAGAACAAATGGATCAAACCTCACGTAATCAGAAAATTTGAAGAAATAAAATGTCCCTTAAACTATACTGAATAACTGAAGTGTGCTTATATTTTAATATTTTCACATATTCATTAAATTGATGTGTAATTTTCAATCATTGCTAATTCCATTACTTTATGGGGCAACATAGTTTAGAAATCGCACAAACAGAAACCTTGACCTTTTGAACTGGGGTTTGAAAATGATAGAAAGAGGGTTAAAAAGATGCTATCAATTCTTAGATCTCTGCTCCAGGAAATTACATTTCAGCTGCTCCTTCACTGTTATTTATTTATTTATTTTGCGGTACGCGGGACTCTCACTGCTGTGGCCTCTCCCGTTGCGGAGCACAGGCTCCGGACGCGCAGGCTCAGCGGCCATGGCTCACAGGCCCAGCCGCTCTGCGGCATGTGGGATCTTCCCAGACCGAGGCACGAACCCGTGTCCCCTGCATCGGCAGGCGGACTCTCAACCACTGCGCCACCAGGGAAGCCCCCACTGCTATTTTTATAAACAAAAAGAAATGGTTATTGCTGGTATAACTATGGGATGCACTTCAAAGACTGATATTATTACACAGTGAATAAGGCACTACATAAATCAGAACTTTAAAAACAGGCAAATTTGATGTGTGGCTTCAAGGGCGCTTATGGGCATAGTGCCTTCTCAATGTGAATGACTAACTTCCATTATTGTTAATCATATTTTCTCATATAAGTATCTCAGGGAAGGAAACAATTTTCCTTTTATTGGTTGCCATTCCCATGTTTCTGAGTGTGTGTCAGCTCTTTGCAGATTGAACTAAATATTAGTTAATATTTAACTGACTTAAATGTATATTAAATCTCTTCATAACAAGATGGTGAGCTACTTAAGACTATTACTAGTTTTTAATACTAGAACAAAGATGATGTCAGATGTTGAAACATCAGTGAGCTATCATGATTTAATTGTTCTTTGTGTACAGCACAGTACTGCTTTCCTGTGTTTTGGTAAAGAGTATCTTTTGAGGTTGTAAAACATTTTACTGTATCTCTTACAAAAAGTAAACTTCAAATTTTAAGCAGCTGATGACATAATAAACCAAAACAGGACCTATCATCGCCATTTGGATAGTCTTAGGACCTAAGGACCCAGAAGAAATGAGATTGGTAGTACTAAATCCCTACTGGGTAGTAACTCACTTCAATTTCCCATTACACATAATTCAACATGGAGGACAACCAACTAAAAAAAGGTTGAAGACTGTTGTTCTGGGCACATAAATAGCTTATTACTTCTTATGATTGAAAAAGATTATTTCTTCTAGTCAAAATTAGTATTAGTGACAGGCAAGTATGACAGTTAAAAGGACAAAAATGGAAGCTCACCACAGAGATGGAGATAAGGGAATATTTGCCAAGATTGGACAGTATTTTTAAGCATAAATAAAAAATAGATTTTAGGGAACTTATCATTACTAAAATGATACTAACTGAAATGCATAAAAGGCAAACACAAGGTTTTAAAGAAGCAAAGAGTGGGTAGAACAAAGGTACCAGAAATAAGTATGGGGGGAGAGATTACACTCTATCCATAGAGCAGGTTCTCGGTAACAAAAACAAAGACTGTAAAATACCTTCAGCTTATTCTGCCTAAGTTTCAATTTCCTTAACCAGGAAATAGAGATATTAATAATCATACATACTTCATAGCATTGTTCTGAGCATTAAATGAGTTAATATGTATGAAGTACTTTGAACAGTATCTTGTATATACAGTAACAACTCAATAGATGTAGCTTCTACCATTTTAATTATTATTGCACTATTTCTTCATGAAAAAGAAAGAGCTTGGAGAGTGATCACTTTCCAAGTGATTTATCCTTTATCTTTACAACAGAAAGAGATAACGTATTATAGACTAACCTGAGGAGTATTAAAAAATATCTATTAACTGAACAAATAAATTTAGGAGGGTCATAGGATACAATATCAATGTACAAAACTCATTTTTTTAATATACTAGCAACAATTGGAAAATAGAAGTAAAATATAATTCTATTTACACATGTGACAAAAACATAAAAGATTTAGATATAAATTTTATTTGTTTATTTATTTATTTATTTGGCCACGCTGCACAGCTTGTGGGATTTTGGTTCCCTGACCAGAGATCGAACCTGGGCCCCTGGCAATTAGAGCACGGAGTCCTAACCACTGGACCATCAGGGAATGCCCTAGATATAAATTTAACACATGATATTCATGACCTCTATGCTTAAAAATCTAAAATATACTGAAAGACTTACATGCATAGGGAGATATACTATGTTCATGAATTGTAAGATAAGATTGTTAAGATGCCAATTCTTAATCAGTTGACCAATAATTATATCAGCAAACTTGGGAGGTCTTTTACTACTTGACTTCAAGACTTACTATAAAGATGTAATAATCAAGTCAGTATAGTATTGTTACAGAATAGACCAAAGAGATCAATGGAACAAAATACTCCTACAACAATCAATAGATTTTCAACAAATTTGCCAAAGCAATTCAACGTGGAAAGAAAAATCTCTTAAGTAATGGTACTAGATCTGGATATCCACAGGCAAAAATGAGAACCTTGACTCCTACCTCACACTGTACATAAAAGTTGACTTGATTTGGATCAAAGACCTAAACACAAATGGTAAAACTATACAGATTATAAAGGAAAGTAGAAGAAAATGTTTTTACAACAGGCAGGCATTGACTTAGGCACAGAAAGCAATAACCACAAAAGAAAAAAATGATAAATTAGGCTTCATCAAAACTAAAGTATTCTGCTTATCAAAAGACACTATAAAGAAAATAAATAGGCAAACTTCAACCTTGAAGAAAATATTTTCACCATATTTAGACAGAGAATTTGTACACAAGATATTTAACTCTTAGAACTCAATAATTAAATGACCAAAAAAATCAAAATATCTTGCAGGAAGATCCGCTATAATGAATCCAAGAAAACATTATTATGCAACAAGGTAATCCCTTCTATTGTTGAGCAGTTATAATAGACAATGTCTCATTTTATTCATTTGTACATCTATTCAACAAAAGTTAGGTTAGGCTCTGGGAATACAAAAAGGAACAACTGATTGCTTCCTAGTGAAGTGAGTGAAAGGAGTGAGTGAAATTGAATGAGTCAGACCAGAAAACAGGCAATCACAAAGTACCAGTATAAGGGGAAGTGGAGAATACTGCAGTGGCAAATAGGAGGACGAGCACACTCCGGGCATTAGCCGTGGTTATCCCAAGGAAGAAACATCAAAGCTAAGGCCTGAAGGTCAACAAAAGTTGGTAAGAGAAAGCAAGCATGTAGGGTTGAAAGAGGAGGAGATAGGAGATTTCAGACAGATGGAACAAAATAAGCAATGGTGAGAAAAAAGATGGTACATTGGGCAGACTGGAAATAATTCAGCATGGGAATTCACACAGGGTCTGTCTGCAAGCCTGGACCTAGGAACAACTAGGTGATTGGATTACGCCAAGGTTGGGATTGTGTTTGCCCTTGTTTGCCAGAGGGAATAAAAGCAGTTCATATTCTAGAGAGATACTATACAGTAGTGTCACCAGTATTTAGGTAGAGTCTATTTCTTCTAATGTCTTCTGCTGGCCGCCCTTAACAATAGAGTTCAAAATTCATCTCTATGGGGTCTTCTTTTCTTCTCTTCTCTGATAGTGTACTGTAGCTATCTTTACAGAGACATCACATTGTATTGTAAGTATTTGTTTCCTCACCAAATGAAGAGTGTCAAAGGCAGGAGTGACTGTTCACTCACCAATGTTAGCAGCTCATAGTAGGAAGCCTTGAACACAGTAGACATTTAGTAATCAAAACCAGCCGGTTCCTGGTTCCACATACAGTGTGTAAGTTATCTATACAGCAACCATGTTCCTCTGATTATTAAGAACAGGCTGATTTTCAAATTTTCTGTCTTGTTCCCTCTCAATAAACAATGAAAATACCCTAGAAACTCCAAATGACATCTTTTACTGCCTTTTCAATGCCTTCAACGCCTTTGCAATTTGAGTGAACACAACAATTCTTTGTCTGACTATGGGTACCAATTTTTTCATTCAGAGAATGAATTCACCAAAGTATATGCCATGTTGCCTGCAAGCGTCAGTGCCTAGGAGGCAGAAATTAATTGTGAGAATGTTCTGCTCAATTGATAGCGTGCTGGGGTTGCTCAATAGTTATTTAAAATATCAACAAAACTTGTTTCTTTGCTTTGACATTTGAACCAGCTATAGAATGTTGGGCAAGGATTTTGATTCCCATACATCTGCATGCCAGAGTTGAAAAATAAGGGACTTCTTTTTCCTTCAGAATTGTTTCATGCCTGTATCAAAATACCAAGTTACCATGGTGATGGCTACTCGTAAATAGGGCAACTCTACCCCCACCCCACCCCCCACAGAAGCAAATGTAACACAAAAGGGAGGAAAAATAAGCTCTCAAACAGAGGACAAAAGAGCCTGGGGAAAATCCCCACAGAGAAAGAGATAAAGGCTGTTCCAGATAAAAGTCTTGGAAGGTAACAGGCATTCCTTTTCCCTCCTCCTCACAAGCCGAAGAGGGTGGGACCTTGAATCCTTGAATGCTTGTAGTGAGGGGGGAGTACAGAGGCGGCCCACAGAGGTTGTATTTGCTGAGCACAGTGAAAATAAGGCGTTAATAAAAATAATAATAACTAACATTCATTGAGAGCCTATTCTGGCCATGCTTTAGTGCACAAACTCATTCAGTCCTCATAACACTTCTGTGAGGTAGATCAAAAGGCTATTTAAGGTCTTAGGCTGGGATTCAAGCTCCTGCACTTCACCTCTTTCGTTACTGCCTGAAAAGTAATGAGGAAGAAATATGAAAATCTAAAGGAAAGACCCTGGCCTGATCTTTTAGAAAAGAGTTCAGGAGAGAAGCAGCAGCAAAGTCAGGGTATGACCAACTAACTCGAGCTATCAGTTGCCCTGAGCTCCGAGAGGGGCCCTGGGAGGACAGCCAGGTTGGATTGGGAGGATTCTGGTAGGGGGAAGACAGCTTCAAATTACAGAAGAAAGTTGTGGTCAGAACAGAAGAGGAAAACCTTCTGCTAACTGATTCTGGATAGAAATTGAGGTCTGTGTGCGTACAATTAGCTTCTGTGAGTGAAAATATCCCTTATTCCAACCCCACATGTCTCTCAGCTGTACGTCTTCCTTCAGTGAACATGTTTTCCATTTTATTTTAATCAAATTTCAACAAACTGGTAGGTTGGGGCGATGGGTGACCTGCGGCTTTCATTGTCATCTACCCCATCTCTGAAACAGTCTTGATTTCTGGTTTCCTTTAGTTTAGGCTGCAAGCTCTGTGAAGAAAGAAAACGTTGCTTCAATCTTCTGTGCTCCACCTGGTCTAGAAGAAGAGATGGGAACCCAAGGCAGTGGTTCATGGTGGCGACAGTGCTGAAGTGGCTTGTAGGGAAGAGCCCTAACCTCGCAGAAACAGAATAGTTTTGTCAGAGATGCGTGCAAGTCTCCTCCAAAACCAGACAGCAAACCCTAACCAGGCCCCAATGTTGCACTATAAGGAATTTTTTTTTAAGATTTATTTATTTTATTCATTTTTGGCTGTGTCAGGTCTTAGTTGCAGCACACGTCACCTTCGTTGAGGCATGCGGGATCTTTAGTTGCTGTTGCAGTGGCATGTGGGCTCTTCGTTGCGGCACACGGGCTCCTCCCTAGTTGTGGAGCGTGGGTTTTCTCTTCTCTACTTGTGGCGCGTGGGCTCCAGAGCACGTGGGCTCTGCAGTTTTGCGGCACGTGGGCTCTCTAGTTGAAGCACTCGAGCTCAGCAGTTATGGCATGCGGACTTAGTTGCCCCATGGCATGTGGGATCTTAGTTCCCTGACTAGGGATCAAACCCACATCCCCTGCATTGTAAGACGGATTCTTTACCACTGGACCACCAGGGAAGTCCCCACTGTAGGGAATTATGAAATGCTGTTTGTTTAAATGTCAATACCATAACTAATGCAACAAAAAATGAATACTGTTCTGCAAAATAGATGCGTTGGAAGTTTATGTGCTCATTTTGATGAAGGTGCCATTTGTGCAAAATCCATTCAAATGTCTCGTGGAGCGATCACCATCATTCGTCATCATGTCTCATTTTCCTCCCTGAATCCTACTAGCCAGATTCATCACCTATTTTATTAACCATACTGGACTCCACATAACTTTCTTTTCAAAAATCGAATCCATTGTCAAAGGTTTAAGCTTCTCTACTGAGGATTTCCCGGAATACGTTGTGAGCTCTGAGAAAGCAATTCCAAAAGAGGAAATGCGAAGTGTTTTGGTCAAGGGTCAGCATCACAGTAAACGTGCCCTCCAAAGGTGAATGCTTTGATGTGGTCTGTACTCACACAGACTTGTAAAATTTGGTAGACTCGAAATAAATCAGCCACTTTCCTTACCAGACACACCCATTAGATTATGGTCAACAACTTGGTATAATGATATAAACAGTGAAGACAATATTAAGCAAATTCAGGACTAATTGTCTGTACCTTTCTTATGAAGTGCTTTTTATTTTTTGAGTTTGCTCTATTGCAAAATTTTTAAGGTAGATTTTTGTTTTTGGAGACTATACCCTTAAAGAAAAATCTTACTAAGGAAATTGATGCTCATTCATTCAAACACTCTTGTGGAATTAAGTACATCTTTTCCTACAACAATTGGATGAAGTTCCGCAAAAGAGTGATTACCATAAGTGATGAAAGTAACACCAATGACTTTGATCAATAAAATCTCTAATAGAGATTTTCTAAGGACGCACAGAGCACATGTGCCATTGTAGGTCTCACCGATACTCTGCCTTCCATTTTATGCACTTAGCTCTGTGCAAATTATCTAAATTGTGTGTACCTTATTCAAATAAAATTGCCAACTCCTTGAGGGTAAAGTACTACCCATGATAGTGCTAAACACCTGGGAAAAACTGGTATTTTACACGTAATCGGTCATAATAAGCAAAACTACAAGTCGATAACCAATGCAAGTCATAAAAGTGAAATGAAGTGTGTTCTTCTCCACTGTTACATTTCCCCTGATTTAAAAACTATATAAAACATTTCTGGCTTTTCTACAGTTCTTTGCTATTTGATATAAAGAAACTTGACTGATAATAAGACCTACCCCTGGCAAATTTAGCTGGATCAATATTTGCATGATTTAATTTTATCTTAATTGGGTATCTTGAGACACACTGAAGGGGGATTTTTCTCAGTATGTGCCAGTAAGTAGTCTCTTCCATTTGCTCTTCTTAAAATTGTATCCAAAGGCAAATATTCCAACTGTTTCCCTTTCTCCACTGATACCGAGCTCAGAACTAAACTGCATGATTGCCAAGATTTTACTATATTCAAAAGCAAGCCAGCTCACATTAGGGACCTACAGATGGAGGAGTAAGCAAACCTAACACTTTAAGTCGTAACGTCGAAAGGCCTTTTTAGGAGTCTTCTAATTTAATGCAATGCAACTTCAAGTTTTTACAAAGCTTTTTCTAATGCAAACTCTGTTTCTGCTAGAATCTCAACTTCGAAAGGCCTTTTTAGGAGTCTTCTAATTTAATGCAATGAAACTTCAAGTTGCTACAAAGCCTTTTTCTAATGCAAACTCTGTTTCTGCTAGAATCTCACATATTGGCATGTATTAAATATATTTCAGTAATTCAAAAGAAGTATCAAATATATAAAATGTACAATCCTGTTACAAGAAATACTCATGTATTCATGCCCATTCAGAGAACAATAATTTCAAAATTATGGCTGAAGTCCCCTGAGTGTCCCTCCCCAATCCATTTCCCATCTGTCACCCTCAGATGTTACCACTAGCCTATATTTTATACTTATCATTCCCTCATGATTTTTAACAGTGTTCCCCAAAATGATGTGACCCTAAATATATAGTTTTTTAAAACTTTTAATTTAGAAATGATTTTAGACTCACTGAAATGTTACAAAGTCACTACAGAGAGTTCCTGTGTAGTATAATCTTCATGCAGCTTCCCCTAAAGTTACCATCTTGCATAGTTCAATTATCAAACCCAGGAAACTAACGTTGGAAAAATATATGAACTACAGACCTTTTCAGATCTCACCATTTTTTCCCAGCAATGCTCTTTTCTGTTCCAGATTCTAATCCAGGATCTTACATTGCATTTAGTGTTAATTTGCATAACTCATTATGATTTAATTTAAATATTTTCCCATATGTTTCAGGACTATTTTATTTCCTTTTTTGTTTGAATTGTTTATTATGTCCTTTCAGAATTTTCTATGAAGACTTGATTCTTTGTCCCCCTCAATTTTTGAATTCTTTATAAATTAAGAATTTAGTCCTTTGTCTGTCACATATATTGAAAGTCCTTTGTCACATATATTTCTCCTAGTTGTTCAGTTGTCTTTTGACTTTATTTTTGGTATTTTGTGCAACATGAATTTTCAATTTTTATGTGGTCAAACTTAATCTTTTCTTTTATTGCATCTGTATTTTGAGTCATAATTAGAAAGTCTTCATCTACTCTGAAGTTAAAGATTCATTTACCCATGTTTTATTCTTGTGTTTGTAAGATTTAATTTTTTATATGTAAGTACCTAAACCATTTGGAGTTTATTTTTGTGTATGGGGTGAGATATAGATCTACTTGTATCTTTTTCCAAGTTGCTAAACAGTTATCTTGGCACCATTTATTTTAAAGTCAATCTTGTCCCAGTGATTTGAAATGCCACCTTTATCACATGCTGAATTTTTATACGTATTTGATTCTATTTCAGGGCTATATATTTTATTCCACTGTTCTGTCTAGTCATGCACCAGTACCATAATGGTTTAATTATAGACGCTTTAGCAGAGAGCAGAGTGTGCAGTAGAAGTTTGCTGAACGTATAATTATAGAATCTTTTTATTTCAATATCTGGTAGAGGTGGTTTTCCTTATAGTTTTTCTCTCTTAGTGTTTTTCCACATAAGCTTTAGTATCTTATCAACTTTGATTATTAATTTTTGGTTTTGCTTTGCATAGGTGTAATTCAGTTATCACTTTTGTGTAATATTCCATCATAGAATATATACAACAATTTATCCGTTCTACAGATGATAGGCATTTGGATTTTTTTACTTTTTTATTATCACAATCTCTACTGTTTTGGAAAATCTAGAGTATGCCTTTTATTGCACAAATGCAAGATTTCCCCTAGGGCATATACTTAAAAATGGAATTTGGGGACCATAGGATATAAACATTTTTCAACCTAACTAGATAATGCCAGCTTTCTTTCCAAAGAGGCTATTTCAGTTCATAGTTCCAGCAGTTATAAAAAGAGTACTGGTTAGTTTTTAATCACGTAGTATTCTAGTTGCTCTTTTCTTTTTTTGTTGTTTTTTCTATTGTACTAAAATATACATGACATAAAATTTACCATCTTAACTATTTTTAAGTATGGTTCCGTGTATTAAATATATTCATAATGCTGGACAACCATCACCACCATCCATATAGAGAACTCAGTTTTGTGAAACTGAAACTCCACATTGATTAAGCAATAACTCTCCATTCCCCACTCTCTCCAGCCCCTGACAACCACCATTATGCTCTCTGTCTATGATTTTTACTACTCTATGTGTCTCACGTAATTGAAATTACAAAGTATTTGTCATTTTGTCACTGGCTTATTTCACAAAGCCTAATAACCTGAAGTTTCATCCATGTGGTAGCATATGTCAAAATTTCTTTCTTTTTAAAGATTGAATAATATTCTAATGTATTATTTACTACATTTTGTTCATTCAGTCAAGTGTCAATGGACACCTGGGCTGTGTTCATGTTTTAGCTATTGTGAATAATGCTGCTTTGAAAATGGGTGTAACAATATCTCTTTGAGATCTTGCTTTCAATTCATTTGGGTGTTTACCTAGAAGAGGGATTACTGGACCACATGGTAGTTCTACTTTTAATTTTTTGAGGAACTGCCACATTTTCCAAAGTGGCTGCACCATTTTACATTTCCACCAGTAGTGCACAAAGTTTCCAATTATTCCACATCTTCATCCACACTTGCTGTTTTTCGTTTTTATGATAGCAGCCATCTAATGGATGTGAGGTGATATCTTATTGTAGTTTTGATTTGCATTTCCCTGATTATTAGTGATGTTGAGCATATTTTCATGTACTTATTGGCCATTTGGATGTCTTCTTTGGAGAAGTGTCTCTTCAGGTCCTTTGCCCATTTTGAATTGGGCTGTTTGGTTTTAGTTGTTGAGTTTTAGGAATTTTCTATAAATTCTGGATATTAACCCCTTACCAGATATCTGATTTTCAAATATGTTCTCCCAAAAAGTAAGTGGGTTGACTTTTTATTCTGTTGATAATGTCTTTTATTTTTATTAAAAATAAAAATTTTAATTTTAATGAAGTTCAATTTGTCTATTTTTTCTTCTGTTGCCTGTGCCTTTGGCACCATATCCAAGAAGGCATGGCCAAATCCAATGTCATGAAGCTTTTGCCCTATTTATTTTCCTTCTAAGAGTTCTATAGTTCTAGCTCTTACATTTAGGTCTTTGATCTATTTTGAGTTAGTTTTTGTATATGGTGCTAGGTAAGGGTCCAATTTCATTTCTTTCCAAATGCAAAGAGAAGAAAAAAAAAAAGCAAAACCAGAGCAGAACATGCAAGAACCATGGGCAAGTGTAAAAGGAGTACCATACACTATACCTAATTGGAATATCAGAAGACGGAGAGAAGGGAGTGGAAGACATATTTGAAGAAATACTGGCACCAAGAACTTCTCAAAATGAATGGCAGACAGGGAACCATAGATCCAGGAGTGTCAGAGAACATCAAGGAGGATACATACCAAATAAAACACACCTAGGCAAGTTATATTCAAACTGCAAAAGCCTGTAGACAAAGAGAAAATATTGTGGTGATGGTTACACAACTCTACTAACGTAGCAAACGTCATTGAATTGTCCAGTTAAAATGGGTAAATGTTATGATATGTAAATTACACCTCAATAAAGCTGTTAAAGAGATGCGTCAGTCACTCAGGGCAGTATTAAAAGCAAGTGTTGATGTCGAGGCAGATACAACGTGTATCTGCATCAGGGAATCATTTCATTTTTTTTCCTCAGCAATCAAGATTCTGAGGAGGTAAAAAAGAGGAGCCCTGCCAGAGCTTTGACCTGGGTGAGGCAACGTTAAATAAATAAGCATTTTATCTGTTGCTGTTCCACAGCCCAACTTTGAATCTGAGTCTGTTTCGGGTCTTCCCTCATTTTAAATTTGCTCATGTGTCACCAGTCATTTGCTTTATAACCTGACTGATGTATATTTTCCGGTCCCAACTTTTTAAAAAAGATAAGGGGAGGTTACCATGACAGAGGGTTAGATGCAAAATGAACCCCAGACTCCCAGGGACGGGAGTCTACTGGGAAGATACGCATTCCATGGGACTCATTTTTGTTTCAAATGCATGCGAATTTTCTGTTTCTAATCAGTGTTTCCTCCTCTCTTGAAAAGAAAAAATATAACTTTTAGAGTAGAATGGCCTCACTGACTTTTTCCCTCTGATGCAGTGCTTATCTGCTTCCCTCTGAAGGTTTCTCATTCGGTTTATCTGTCTTATGCTTTTAACAATTCCTGATCTGATTATTGTTATTTGTGCAGCCCTGAAGCCTTTTAATCCCTATGGGTGGACATCCATCATAAGGGCTGGTTGCTAGAGAAGAACATGATTTTCAAGAAGACTTTTGTCCTTCAATGGTAATCAGCACACAGATGCATCCTGCTTCTTCCCACTTTAACCTCTGTGGCCACCAGGGATGTTTTCATACAGTCTTAGGTTTTCTAATCCAGTAATTAGCTAGACCAATTTTATTAGTTTAAAAAAAAAAGGCAGTGAGAGAGGATAGATTCCTGGTTTAGGAATGAGGTAATTCATTCCAAGGTTAGCCTCTGACTCTGTATAACCCCGGCTGGGCAAATCATTTCAGTTTGGTTTGACAGCCTAAGCACTTCTGAAGCATTTGGGGGTTGACCTGGTAAGATTCACATCCATGCAACAAAACAAGTTATGCAGGAAAGATTAACTGAAATTATGTCATTGAAATTGATTTACCCCATCTAGTCAAAAGGGCAAAAGGCAAATAATTCCTAGGAAATTGGTTTGGTAAATTCTTTCTTGGGGGGCAGTGAGTCATCATCTAAATGGTTGATCCATAGGCCCACTTGCCCTGCTTCTAATTGTCTGCTGAGAACAGACCCAACTCCACTGCCATGATCCTAGAGGGATGTGAATAGTAGATTTTTTTCTTCCTTGTTTTAACAGAGCAGGAAGAAGAAATGGGCTAGGCAGAGAACTGGATTCAGTCAAGGAATTACACTGATCAAGAGAGAAGTTCCTAGAAGGAGAAAAGGAGGAAATGGAAACTTCCTCAGGGGATTCAGTAACACTGAATAAATGTGTGTGAATAAATAAACTGTGTCCCCAGGCTGTGAGCAATTTTGTGTCATTCAGTTTTAGCTCCCTTTTTGGATTCACTCTTTCCTGTATCTCTTACCAATGGTGTAGACCTTAAAACCTAAGATTTCTAAGACCCTAGAAATGTCCCTGAACCTACAAATGTGATGTCAAAATATTGGACTTCCTCCAAGAAGTACACTTCTATTGCATTTTTATAAAACAAATTGATTCTTGATCTATTCCTCAGATGGCTTTCATGGAGTTTTGGAGTCAGACAATTTTGGTGAAACATACTTAAAAAATGTAGGCATAAAGTAGATGCCAAACAAAACTAATACCACCAGCAAAAAAACAAAAACAAAACAGTAACTGTCCAAGTTACAATCTCAGAATTGCATAGAGTAATTTTATTTGGGCCAAAATTATTAATAACCTCAAAGAGTGATTTCTGTTACTTGGGGCTAGCTATATAGTCTTTTTGGGGGATTGAGTTTCTTCACCTTGAAAGTAGGTATAATAATTCCTAACTTTCTTGATTGTTGTGAATATTAAACTATAAAATATATTTAAATGTCAAGCTTGGTGCCTGGCATATAAATTATAGTTTGCACTTCTATTTTCTGTACCTCAGTTTATTATATTGCAAACTAGAATGGCTTTTATAACCTGTTTTCAAATTATTGTGAGATAAGGGCATAATAAATAATGGGAAAATATTGATAAAATCATTACAGGACACATTGAGCATTAATACATTGCCTGCATACTTTGAATTCTAGTAAAGTCTGAGCCTGGGGAAAATTCAAGACTTCTACCACATGGAGATGCATTATTGGACAAGGAAACACTTGGCCAGGTCATTTCACTGGTCTGTAGGTCAGAAAGCCACAACAAACGGTGACATTAGTATTTCTAGTTCCATGTGGTTTGACCCTATTGACAAGCTGTGACTATTCATGTTGACCACATTTTACAATCCTGGTGTAATTTGTTCACCAAATGGTCTAAAGCCAAAGTCATAAGTCCCTTAAACCTAAGAATATACAAGTCTTTCAAAAGAGACAGCAGTAGCTACCAAGCCTAACAGTGTTTGTAAACATCGCTGGGAGGGGCCCTGAAACATTTTCAGGCTGATAGGATGGGCAAATGATATCAGAAAATGAAAATACAGAACCAATTATGAAGGTTTAGGACAGCACCAGAGAACAGTTCTGTGTCCTTGGGTAGGTCTTTCCTTTCTTCCTGAAGCCACTGTGAGAACAGATTTCCTAATCCCCATATGGTACAGAGGATCTGGGAACCAGCCTGCAGATATTTTGAGCATATCTATCTCAACTTTTTTCATCAAGTTGTGGTTTTGCTTCTCAAACACTGAGGTGTATCCATGGACTTTTCTTATACAATGATATCATTCCTTCCATCTTATTGTTCTTTTCCCACATGCCAAACACTGCATGGTGCTAGATCATTCCACCTGAGTTTCTGACTGTGATTTCCCTATAAACTATAATTTATATGCCAGATATATAATTATATATATATAATATATATATAAGTGCAAACTATACTTTATATGCCAGATATATAATTTATATATCAGTTCATTACCTCAGGTGCTTTTGCTGCTCCCCCTGAGAATCTTTTAGGTACTTCTTAAAGTCTGTGAAAAGCAACTGTGAGAAGTTTTTGTTCTTTAATTAATCAAAGATGTTCCAGGCAATCAAGTATTATTTAGTATTCCTAGTATGATATTGCACATATGTGCCATAAACTAGGAAAAAAATCCGAGTTATAAATCTGAGTTATGGCCCTTACTATATTCAGTTAGTGCTTCCTGGGAAAATAATTAGTGGGTTATATATATATACATATATATGTATATATATATACATATATATATATTTTTAATTTTTTTGCGGTACGCGGGCCTCTCACTTGTTGTGGCCTCTCCCGTTGCGGAGCACAGGCTCCGGACTCGCAGGTTCAGTGGCCACGGCTCACGGGCCCAGCCGCTCCGTGGCACGTGGGATCTTCCCGGACCGGGGCATGAACCCGTGTCCCCTGCATCGGCAGGCGGACTCTCAACCACTGCGCCACTAGGGAAGCCCAGTGAGTTATATTTTTAAGATTGTTTTTCTCTTTGGTTTCTCTTTAATAGTGGATTCTAGCTTTGGTCTTTAGCATAAAGTTGTTAATGAGGCCATTCCTTACAAAGCACAGCTATTCTCTCCTTTCCAACAAGTGACTTCAAATCGCATACTCTCTCCTTGTTAAAGATGTCAATCTACCCTGTGATGACCAATCCTTACAGTATTATTTCACAGCAGAGAAGTCAAAATACTCAGATACCCACTCAATGACTCAGGTCTGTGTGAGACACAGTAATAATTAGGGAAAGCTTGCTTGCTAAATTCATACCAAACTCCCATAACAGGCAGAGATCACTAGTCCAGACATCTGCCGGAGTCTAACAGAGGACAAAAAGAAAATTAATCACATCTTCTCCCAAACAAGTTGCTAAAGTATATTTGTTTCACAAAATCAAATAATAGATGTTCTATTAAAGGATGTGTGAGATAAATAAAAATAAGAGGATTGAAAACTACGCACTAGATTAGGTAATCTTTTCTCTCTTTACTTTCATTAAACTGTGAGATTCTCTGTGTATCCCCAGTGCCTAAAAGAGCCTGGCACTTTGTTGAGACTGGCACATAAGAGACTGTTGAGTGAATGAGGGACAGCACAACTTTAATCTTAAAAGAATATAATGCTGGGCTTTCTCCTACTTTCTTATACTCAGGTGTTTATCTTTAGTTACCAAATGGGGGTGTTGATGTACACATGTATGAAGACTTCAAATGTAGCAGTTCTTTTGGTTCAAAAATATCTATAAACTATCTATGCTGTGTGGGATACAGAAATAAACACGGCCGCATGTTCAGCCTTCAAGGAATAGGTAAATGATTTCTTTCTTTTCATGTCCAGGAAGACGGCAAAAAGTAATTTAATTTCAAGTTGAAAATGTTAACAGTTTTACTAAACTGGGTCCAAAAGACACGGGTATACCAAGTGTCAGTGAAAGAGTCACCATCATGAATTCATAAAGTTTAATACATAAAAGCAAGTGCCAAATTCTGGTAACTCAGTGATCACCTCTGAGTTTCAGACAGGCATTACAGGACTAGGCATTTTCTAGGTCCTTCTCTATTTTAGTGAATGGTCTCTCAAGGACACTAGAATATTTTCATAGCTGCTCACACTTTTCCCATTTTCAAGCAGAAAAGGATCCAATGATATAATAACATAAAACAACAGTTTGCAAATAGCAGTATTTATTGTGCTAGTTTTTCTTGGTCGTAGTTTCAGGGAACAGTCAAGATTGATATACATGGGAAGAGGATGATACCTTCCACCCTTGACACCATCATCTGTTTCTAGGCTGACTTTAGAGGTGTGGATTCTGCTATGGACAGGGGCGACTCTTCACTGCTGGGACACAAGCCATCCTGACTCTGTGTCCCCTGTCCCTTTGATTTTCTCTTCTATAGTTGGGGGCAAAAAGATTTTCCTTTTTTGTGATTTTTGCTGAGTGAGAAACTCCAGGTTATTTCGGCTCCAAGTTTGGCAGCATAAACCCAGCCTAGGAATCTCTGTAATTTGTGATATTGGACGGTGCTGGGTATCCAAAATATTCGAACTTTTTTCAACTTACACACATCTGGGATGGAGAAAGTTAGGGCATTGGAATGGAGGGTTGAATCAGGTGTATGAGTATTCATATGCTTTAAAAATTCCCCAGGCGATTCTTACTTGGCCCAATTGCCAATCCCCCAAGAACCACTCCCCAGATGCACTAAGGCCTCAAGATCAAAATGAAATAGAGTACATTGGGACTTCCCTGGTGGTGAAGTGGTTAAGAATCTGCCTGCCAATGTAGGGGACATGGGTTCGATCCCTGGTCTGGGAAGATCCCACATGCCAAAGAGCAACGAAGCCTGTGCGCCACAACTACTGAGCCCACGTGCCGCAACTACTGAGCCCGGGTGCTGCAACTACTGAAGCCTGCATGCCTAGAGCCTGTGCTCCGCAACTAGAGAAGCCACTGCAATGAGAAGCCTGCGCACCTCAACAAAGAGTAGATCCCGCTCGCCGCAACTAGAGAAAGCCCATGCGCAGCAATGAAGACCCAATGCAGCCAAAAGATAAAAATAAAGAAAGAAAAAGTAAAATAAAATGAAACAGAGTACATTAAAGAAATCAAATTTAGAATCAGCTTATGATCTACTATTTAATACTGTGTGTAGTCCAAACTTAACAAATTTAGAACAGAATCACACACCCACATGAGCTGATCTAATTGCTTGTGCTGCTGTCTGCAGTTCCGTGGCACATTGTGTACCAAGGCCAAGGCCGGAATAGCAGTAGCAGATCTCGGTGAAAATCTAATTTAAGGGACAACAGTAGTGATACTGAGGCCATGGCAAGCTAACCTCTATTTTTCATTCCCTAATAATTTTCTCAGAAAAACACCTTTGGGTACATAATTTATCTTGCTTAGTTTGGACCCAAAAGTGAATTTGAGAAAGGCTTCAGTGAAATTCAGTAGGTTTTAAAGTTATGCTGCTGTGATCAGCTGAATTTGCTTTGCTACAAGAATATAAGCAGAATTTGCTTCATAATGTACCACCGGATGGATATGGTTTGATTTCAGTCCAGAATGGTTTATTTTGAACATTCAACTTATGTGGATATTCTAATGTGGATGATAATGAATGATTAATGAAATTGTAACAAAATATTTCTTGCCTACTAAATTGCTCAACGGATGATATAGATATGACCTAATGAATCTTTCCCTCCACACTGAAAAACAGATGAATACTAAATGTTTCCTTCTTAATTTAATCATGATATCTTCAATACGGAGACCACAAGTAATTTGTTGAAAAGCACCATATAATCATTGTAAAGCCCGGTAGCTTAGCCTGAAATTTTTCCAAATAGGAAAGAAGATAGAGTTTTAAAATGTATTTTTTGTCACTGGGTTTTGTGAGCTACTCAGAGGAAAGACAAGTCTTTGTGCTCAAGTACCTGTTATACTGTCAGATACTAGATAAAACAACGTAGATAAATAAAAACCAACCAAGCAAACAGACAAATAACAACCACAGCAAAAATAAGGTAGACCCTTGGCTTGCTATTATCAAGTCTGTTTCAAAAAGGAAGGCCTGGATATTCTTTGCCGTTCCTAGGTTTGACAATCACCCAAGTAAAGTGCCAAGGTTAGAACTGGAGGGGAGGGGGGATATTGGAGTGCACACCCATCAGCAGAGTTTCAAAGATTTTATGTCAATTAAGTGGTAGATAAAAACCACCTTTCAAAAAGCCTACCACTAAAAGCTAGCTAATTCCACTCCATGTGTTTTTGATTAAAAAAAAAAATGTGGAAAGTAAGAGGTAACATTCTAATGTTTCTGTTCACTGTTTCTGCTTAGATGTTTATAAATTTTGTGGTGAGTGGGGTGATCGAAAATAGGGGCAGCCAGGGGCAGAAAATATGCAGCAACTTCTTCAAAGCAAAAGCTATTTTCTGTAACAAAGAATAAAAGTAATGTATTTCTTTGCCTCTCTGTCTCCCAGTTTGCCTTGCTCTCCTCCATCCCGCAGTCAGTCCAGCCTGGCCCTCCCTACTCTCTTATCCTTGGCATCCAGTCCCCATCTCTTTATTCAAGACCAGGGAAGACTCTGGCTCTATAGTAACCTAAATCAACGATTAGATGAGATGAGATTAGAATCAGACATGATTAGATTTGGGCTTTTTGTGTTTGAATATTTTGGCTTCTAATTTCACTTTATGAAACTCTTAAAAATTAGATTAAACATATTTACTTCTAGCATAACATCCATTTTATATATTTTTAATTTTTTTAGTATAACGTATATTTTAAAATTTATTTCTAATATAACTTATACCCTCATGAGATGAGGATGTTGGACTGAAGGGAGGAATGTGGGGATGGCGTTTATTTGCCAATATTTATGCTTGAAATTGTCTTCGGGACAACAAGTAAGTTCTACAAAGTAAAATCTTGAGGAGTGCATTCCTGAGAAAATAACTTGGTTAAGAGTTGCTTTTTCTAACACTTGTTACATATCTTTATTTTATTATTTGAGCCTCTATTTTAACTTTTGCTGTTTTAACTTTTAACTTTTGCTATTTTAACTTTTGCTGCTTTTCTCACTAGGATAGATCTTAACGATCCTTTACATAAGATTTTACATTAGATGGCATCAGATATAGTGTCTGAAGTTTTGGGAGCACTAAAAAAATGGCAGTTAGGAAAAATAACTAAGATGCCATCTATTGAGATTCCTGGGTAAGGTGTTTGATCAGCCTAGTCTACTTATAATTAATTCAATTAATATATTTGACCCCAGTAGGTGGTGAGCACTGTGCAAGGAGCTGGTGAAAGAAGAAAAATGACATCAATCTTGTCCTCTACCGTTTCCATGATAAAGAGAAAAAAGAATAAAATGATAGGAAGGATAAAATATTGTGAGAGCCCTGAGCAGAGCAATGAGCAATGATTTTTACTTGCAAGATCTCATGGAGAATAAATCAATTAACTCAGTTTAATTTCATAAATCTTTATGGATGGCAATTACATGCCTGGCTCTGTGGCAGGTGCTGGGGTTATGAGGGTCTATTAAGCCACCGTGCAAGGGTCTCACAGTCTAACCAGGAAACAGACAGATAAACACATAAACAACCAAATAGGCATGAATGGAGGCATAAAAGAACATAGTCCATCTTTAGAAATTACACATATTCCTGCGTTATAAATGGAAAAGAGAGGAAGTCATTGGAAATGTCATTATGGACCAGATGAGAGAGAATCTTGTATGTCATGCAAAGGACTTGAATTTTAACATTAAAGTATTATATTTTATGTTTAAGATTGGCCATTTCTAGCATTAGAGTGACTACGAAATATTTATGCATACCCCTATCATAAGACCAATGTTACATGAGATATTCTATGTTTTAACTCTGTTTCTTTTGCTATATTCTAAATTCCTTCAAGGTAATCAAAATATCTTGATTACCATACCACATCCATAGGAGGTGTAATGTGAATATGATTTGGACTTAATTGATTATCAGCAAAATATTTAATATAGACCAAATACACTAACTGCTTCCTAAACAGTGGTTTACAAAATAAGCAGATATTTCCAAGTTCAAATATGCTGTTTTTCTCCAAAATGATCTTTGTTGCAGATACAACCTCAATTCCAAGCATAATTGTTCCTGTAATCCTAACAGTAGCAATGAATAAAAATTAGAAGAAGTAATGAACGAGTAGTTTGCTATTATTAAAAAGACCTGTTTTTACGGAAGATTTGGCGATCTGTTTATGTATCATCCAGGGGAGAAACCATCCTAAGCTCTTTTACCCACTGTAGCCTTTTTTTTTTTTTTTTTTCCTTCAGTACGTGGGCCTCTCACTGTTGTGGCCTCTCCCGTTGCGGAGCACATGCTCCGGACGCGCAGGCTCAGCGGCCATGGCTCACGGGCCTAGCCGCTCTGCGGCATGTGGGATCTTCCCGGACCGGGGCACGAACCCGTGTCCCCTGCATCGGCAGGCGGACTCTCAACCACTGCGCCACCAGGGAAGCCCAGTTTACTTACATTTTTGATGGGGAGCAGGGTCCAGCCAATATTTCCATCCCTCTGCTAGAGAAAGCTTTCTCCTTTCATTGGAGAAGCAGCCCTGCTTCCTTCCATGTGAGCTGGTGGGCATGCCACTCTGGTATACTGCACATCCCTGTCATTTCTCTCTCCGCTCTCTTCCCCATTCCCCCAACCACTCTTCACCCCCCCCCCCCAAGCTTACCACTGGGACATACTCACATCCCAAGTGAGGGCTATGGGTTCTCTCTCAATAATGTGAATTTGAACAAGAATACCGAAGGGCACAGGAGACTGAAGTTGAATATTCTCATGCTAGGAGTCTACAGGGTGGTCTCTGGTCGCTCCTGTTGAGATCGTCAAAGCTACCCCAATACCCAACTTCTCCAAGTCCTGACTGTTCCTTCTTTAGACTCGAGCCCCTGTAGGTTACAATATCCCCTTCCCGCTTTTGACTGAAATTAATCAGATTTTACTCTTTTTAAACAGAAGAACCATTTTGCATATACACTTGCAGGAATAGAGAGGTTAAACAAAATCATGCAACCTAAGATTTTTATGGAAAACTACATTTTCAAGAGACAGTTATATTGTTTGTTGATGTGTTGGCTTATTTGCTTTTTTTTTTTTCCAAGTCATCTTATTCTTTTATTGCTTTACGTAAACCAACTCCAGTGCCAGAAATGAAAGGATTGCCTGTGGCCACCTTGACAAAACACCCTAATAGTCATTTTAAGTGTATACATTGAAATCCACTATAAAATTCTGATTACCCTTTCTGGTGAACTCTGGAGTGGCAGGTATATCTGTAAACTGTGATTGTTTGCACTTGAAAGGATTTTGCTCCGCTTCTTTGGTGTCCTCAAAACACCAATTCTTCTTTATCACTCTGCATTAAAAACTCAAGGATAACTTTTTCATTCCCGAAAGTTTTTCTGAATAATATACTTGGTTTGAAATAGGCTCTTAGAGTAGGACAATGGTTGACTATAGATACTGGAAAGTGTTGGCTAATTCTTCCAATTTTGTTCCTGTGAATCAGCAAATGCATTTCTGCTTATGACCCTAGAATCAAAAGTGAATGCTGGAGAAATTAAACACGATTAATAATTCAGCAAGTAGGATGCATAATTTTATCCTTCTTTACAAGATAACATGCTGACATTGCTGTACTCAGTGAGGCTGATTTAAATAGGTATGATTACAGAGAGTCTGCATTTAAGGAAACATTAATACTTCTCTTCACCTTCAGAAAAGATACACTGAATTCGTTTTCTCCCCCTAACAAAGAATAATATTTCTGATAATGGAAACACCCAAAGATTCTGATAGAGATGAAAATTTAACACGTAACTTTGGAGTCATTTATTGCATTGCATGCTCCTTACCCTGTTCTTAGAACACTAAGGATGTGGAGCCATCGATGTACCTTTGTGACACATCACTGCTGAATGCCAAGCATAGTTGAAAAGAAATTCAAAGAAAATGTGCTAGATAACCATTCTAATTCCTCTCATTTGTCTAGAGAATTTTTGGTAAAGGGAATTGCTAACTGAATAAATAAAGCATGATTGCTCAATACCTCCTGTCCAATTTTTCTTTCACTAGGTTCACAGTTATTTTCATTCACTCCCCAAAGTCTCTACTATTAAAAAGATGGGTAAACTGCAGATTGAATCTTGTTACAGGCACCTAGGCACAAAGAAAAGGAATCATTTTACATTTCTGAGAACTATTGTATTGTCTCTAGAGTGCGTTTTAACAAAAATATCATTTCGATTCAATGGAAGTTAGGTAAAATCAAATGACATTATTGTGTTTCGAAATCTAGAGGCAAATAAAACATCCAAAATACAATACTTAGATGCAATTCTCTCCTTTCGATGGTAGATAATCTTAGTAGTAGCTCTCATTATATCCACTCCGAAATATTATTTTCCTTTCATCCTTTTCTATTACAAAATAAAATAAAAGGATTTCAAGATACTTTCGAAAGGAAATTTATTATAAATTAAAATTTGTAATATTTGGAAAGTTTCAATTATCTGTGACCCCTATAATTCAAATGTTGTTGCGTTTAATGTTGTCCCAGAGGTCTTTGAGACTGTCCTCAATTCTTTTCATTCTTTTTTCTTTATTCTGCTCTGCAGTAGTTATTTCCATTATTTTATCTTCCAGGTCACTTATCCATTCTTCTGCCTCAGTTATTCTGCTATTGATTCCTTCTACAGAATTTTAAATTTCATTCATTGTGTTGTTCATCATCATTTGTTTGCTCTTTAGTTCTTCTAGGTGCTTGTTAAACGTTTCTTGTATTTTCTCCATTCTTTTTCCAAGATTTTGGATCATGTTCACTATCATTATTCTGAATTCTTTTTCAGGTAGACTGCCTATTTCCTCTTCATTTGTTTGGTCTGGTGGGTTTTTACCTTGCCCCTTCATCTGCTGTGTGTTTCTCTGTCTTCTCATTTTGCTTAACTTACTGTGTTTGGGGTCTCCTTTTCACAGCCTGCAGGTTCGTAGTTCCCGTGGTTTTTGGTGTCTGCCCCCAGTGGGTAAGGTTGGTTCAGTGGGTTGTGTAGGCTTCCTTGTGGAGGGGACTAGTGCCTGTGTTCTGGTGGATGAGGCTGGAACTTGTCTTTCTGGTGGGCAGGACCACGTCCGGTGGTTTGTTTTGGGGTGTATGTGACCTTATTATGATTTTAGGCAGCCTCTCTGCTAATGCGTGGGGTTGTGTTCCTGTCTTGTTAGTTGTTTGGCATAGGGTGTCCAGCACTCTAGCTTGCTGGTATTTGAGTGGAGCTGGATCTTAGTGCTGAGATGGAGATCTCTGGGAGAGCTTTCACTGTTTGATATTACGTGGAGCTGGGAGGTCTCTGGTGGACCAATGTCCTGAATTCGGCTCTGCCACCTCAGAGGCACAGGCCTGAGACCCAGCCAGACCACCGATACCCTGTCTGCCACACGGCTCAGAAGAAAAGGGAGAAAAAAAGAAAAAAGAGAGAAAAAAAATAAAGAGAGCAACCAAACCAAAAAACAAATCTACCAATGATAACATGTGCTAAAAATTATACTAAAAAAAAAAAAAGGACCGAGAGAACCCTTGGACAAATGATAAAAGCAAAGTTATACAGACAAAATCACACAAAGAAGCATACACATACACACTCACAAAAAGAGAAAAAGGAAAATATATATATATCTGTATATAAAAAAAAGGAGGAAGAGAGCAACCAAATCAATAAACAAATCTACCAATGATAATAAACTCTAAATACTAAACTAAGATAAACATAAAGCCAGGAGCAAATTAGATGCAGAAAGCAAACCCCAAGTCTACAGTTGCTCCCAAAGTCCACTGCCGCAATTTGGGATGATTCCTTGTCTATTCAGATATTCCTGAGATGCAGGGAACATCAATTTGATTGTGGAAATTTAATCCGCTGCTCCTGAGGCTGCTGGGAGAAATCTCCCTTTCTCTTCTCTGTTCGCACAGCTCCCAGGGTTCAGCTTCAGATTTGGCCCTGCCTCTGCGTGTAGGTCGCCGGAAGGCGTCTGTTCTTCGTTAAAGGAGCGGCTGATTCGGGGTCTCTGGCTCACTCAGGCTGGGGGGGGGAAGGGAGGGGCACGTAGTGCGGGGGTCAGCCTGCGGCGGCTCAGGCCGGCATGACGGTCGCACCAGCCTGAGGCGGCCGTGAGTTCTCCCGGGGAAGTTGTCCCTGGATCATGGGACCCTGGCAGTGGCGGGCTGCACAGGCTCCCGGGAGGGGGTTGTGGAGAGTGACCTGTGCTCACACACAGGCTTCTTGGTGGCGGCAGCAGCAGCCTTAGCGTCTCATGCCCGTCTCTGGGGCCCGCTCTGATAGCCGCGGCTCGCGCCTGTCTCTGGAGCTCCTTTAAGTGGTGCTCTTAATCCCCTCTCCTCGTGCACCAGGAAACAATGGGCTCTTGCCTCTTAGGTAGTTCCAGACCTTTTCCCAGACGCCCTCCCGTCTAGCCGTGGCGCACTAAGCCCCTGCAGGCTGTGTTCACGCCGCCAACCCCAGTCCTCTCCCTGCACTCCGACCGAAGCCTGAGCCTCAGCTCCCAGCCCCGCCCGCCCCGGCGGGTGAACAGACAAGCCTCTCGGGCTGGTGAGTGCTGGTCGGCACTGATCCTCTGTGCGGGAATCTCTCCGCTTTGCCCTCCGCACCCCTGTGGCTGTGCTCTCCTCCGCGGCTCCGAAGCTTCCCCCCGCTCCGCCACCCGCAGTCTCCGCCAGCGAAGGGGCTCCTAGTGTGGAAACCTTTCCTACTTCACAGCTCCCTCCCAGAGTTGCAGGTCCCATCCGTACTCTTTTGTCTCTGTTTTTTCTTTTTTCTTTTGCCCTACCCAGGTACGTGGGGAGTTCCTTGCCTTTTGGGAGGTCTGAGGTCTTCTGCCGGCGTTCAGTAGGTGTTCTGTAGGAGTTGTTCCACGTGTAGATGTATTTCTGATGTGTTTGTGGGGAGGAAGGTGATCTCCGCGTCTTACTCTTCCGCCATCTTGAAGGTCTCCTGGACATAGTTTTAGGGACCAATTTATTATTTTGAGTGAAATAAGAAATTATTATTAGTTATTATTTAATAATAATAATTGAGTGAGTGAATCTTGGATCAACTAAATTTTTTTGTGAGGTTACTTGCTGGGCTTTCAGAAATTGCTGAATCTAAGAAATAGCCTGCAAAGCTTAAGGACTGAGCTGTAAGCCTAAGAACCCTTTACAGACAGTGCATTCATAGAGTCATCACTCCTCTTCCTAAGTGAAAAGGGTACATTTCTTTGGCTAACCATTTTCAGGACAATAATATGGTGTTCGGTTCGGTAAATAGTCTCATTCACTTCTTTGGACTAAATAGAAAGCACACGAGAGTTAAGTGGGGATACAGTGAATTCTTTATTAGCCTGGGGTGGTTAATTTTGATAACAGCCACTGGTTGCCAGGGACCTCGATGGTAGTCTCCTCGCCTTATCTCATTTAACCTTTTCAACATCTTGATGAAGAATACTGATTTATGAGCAATCTAAAACGTAAAGCAATGAATAAAGTTTTATGCCTGATAAGTGGCAGGGCTGTATTTTAATCTGACCCAAGAACCTGTTCTCTTAACCATTATGCCATAGACTAGTTTTGTGTTTAGCAGTCTGTGCTTCATTTTCTCCAGTTTTTCCTCCACCCTTGATAATTCTACTCTTCATCTCACAGATCCAGAGTAGAGTAATAGATGGTCCAAAATAGTATCAGCTGATACTTAACTGAGTCTTTATGGTACTTCCAGCATTGGAAGATAACTGCTTCCTTATCTTTATTTTAAAGACAGAGAACTGAGCATTTACGTAATACAGTTAAGGAGGAAAACTAAGAAGGAAGTTGTGATGTACTGAGTTGTGGCCCCTCAAAATCTATATGTAAAAGCCCTCATCACCAGTACTGTGGAATGTGATTTTATTTGGAGATAAGGCCTTTATAGAGGTAATTAAGGTAGGCTCTAATCCCATATGATTGGTGTCTTTATATGAAGAAATTTAGACACAGACAACTATGGAGGGAACACCACATGAAAACACAGGTAAAGATGCACCATCTACAAGTCAAAGATCAAGGCTTCAGAGAAACTAACCTTGCCAATAGCTTGAGCTCAGACATCTAGCCTCCAGAATTATGAGAAAATAAATTTCTGTTGTTATGGCGTCCTAGTAAGCTAATACAGAAGCCTAGGATAAGGGTTTAGGGTAACATGGGGAATAAATTTATTCCACAATCCCTATGACTAACATTGACTGGAGACGTTATCTAAACAAGCAGAATTATTACTATCCAGGTGTATTAAGTCAACTGCTTTCCAAGCTCTTGCAACTTAGGCAGGAGAAACAGGTAAACAATAAAATGTAGGACATTTCTTAAATCTGTTGACCGGTAAAGACTGCCAAGTGTTTGGTGCTTAGATCAAAAATGAAAATGGCTATCAGATAAAAATTAATAGCTTGATAACAATTAATTACCAAGTAAAATGGCAGAAAACGTAAACATTGAATAACCAATGAGAATCAATGCCAAAAAGGAAGAATTTAACAAATGAGAAATGCTTAATGAAAAGACATGAGACGAAAACTGTGGTTATTATTTGTTTCAAGAAAGGTCATTGCATTTATAGATAGGATTAAACTCTGAGGAAATACTCTCGCTTTTTTTGCCCTGTTCATTATTATAATACATGGCCACTAGCATTCATCAGAGGTGGATTTTCAAGGGGATTTTCCAGCGTTACTTGAAAATTTTGCTTCATGGTTGTTTATGTTTTTGATGGTAAGTAAGATAATTAACTTTGCCTTTTACCTGTGCAGTTTTTAAAAGAGCAGAGAGGGCTTCCCTGGTGGCGCAGTGGTTGAGAGTCCGCCTGCCGATACAGGGGACACGGGTTCGTGCCCCGGTCCGGGAAGATCCCACATGCCGCAGAGCGGCTGGGCCCGTGAGCCATGGCCGCTGAGCTTGCGCGTCCGGAGCCTGTGCTCCGCAATGGGAGAGGCCACAACAGTGAGAGGCCCACGTACCGCAAAAAAAAAAAAAGAGCAGAGAATATTTCACCTGTGACATTTTCCATTTAGCCATCATCACCTCAGAGTAGTGAATGCCAAAGAGTGTCGCCAAACCCTAGGTTCACAGCCTGTTAATAAAAATGGTATCTATTTACTTAGAAATCCCTTTTGAGAAATTTGCCTTGTGTAACTAACTTGCACTGCCATACCAATAAAAGTTCATTTTTTTCTTTTAACATCTAACATGACAAAATCAAGAGTTTTAGTAACTTCATAAAATTATTTTAAAATTATTGTTTAGTCTATATTAAGATGAAAAGTCAACTGACTGGAAGGATCTGAGAGATAAATCAATTAACTCAATTAACTAGAAAGTTACAAGGATCTGAACTGACAGATTTAATTTGTAGCCAGCAAATAATAAGGATGTTGATAAGGATGATGATATGAATACATGAGCATGTGTTGAGTATTTACTAGGTTTTAGGCCATGACCTAAAACTTCTTAGAGGCTTTATGGGCTAATGGACATTGTGGAGCTCCAACTGTAGAATGTAGTATGAACCCTTTCTTAAAATTATTTCACCACCTCTTTTCATAAACACGTAGTAAGACTAGTGCTTGGAAGAGAACAATTTGGGAAAGATTATCTTAAGCTCACATTTGCCCTTATAATTAACATCAGCTTTATGTTGACTAAGTGCTTATTAATCATTATGGAACTAACTCTTTCTGGGGACTGAAGAGGGTGCTGAATAAGCATCTTTTATCCTCTCAACAACATTTAGAAATGCTCGTAACAAGTATATGAGTTAGCTGTCTTTGCATAACAAGCCTACCAAACTTCAGTGGCTTAAAACAGTAACAACCATTTATTTAGCTCATGGGTCTGCAGGTTAATGACTTAGACTGGACTCAACTGGGTGGTTTTTCTGATCCTTGCTGGGCTCACTCTCATGGCTACAGGCAAATGTGTCTGCATAATGGGGTGGCTCTCTCACATGCCTTGTGTCCTGGCAAGGGCAACTGGACTCTCTTCCATGAGGTCTCTCATCTTTCAGGAGGCTAACTCAGGGTTGTTCACATGGTGATTGCCGAGTTCCAAAAGACAACATGGAAGCATGCAAGGACTCTTGAGGCCTAGGATCAAAACTGGCACACTGTCACATTTTACAAGTCACAAATGCAGCCCAGCTGATGCAGAATTAGTTTTAGGTTGGTCTTTTAACTTTGTTTATAGTAAATTTTTTCCATGCATAAATATTTAAATAGTAAAGTTTATCAGTTATTAATTTTTGGATTCTGGGTTTGGTGTCATACTTAGACTTGTTTATTTGACAGTTTTTCCCCTAAAAATTAAAAAAATAATAAAATTTATATATTAAAAAACTTGAAGAAACTATGGGGAAATTTAAAAACTGACCTCAATACGGGAGAGGACTCCTAAACTGAAAAGAAGAAATCACCAAAAAACCCACAAAAAAAACTCCAAAAAACAGCTCAACAGATTTGCCCTTATAAAATAATAAAGCATGTGTCACTCTCAGCTGATGAAATTGCCTTCTGTTTTACTAGGAAAATGAAAGCCAATCAGTAGGAAATGTTCAAGTTTCCACCACTATGTCTACCCATATACCAGCATCTATGTCCATATCTTTCCCCTCCTCATGTCACTATGAATAAATGATCCATATTTTTACCTAAAGTCAAGTCTTCCATTAATCTAGTAGATCCTGAGGTTTCTTTCCAACTCCATATGTTGCTCCACTAAATCTTCTCTATTCTGAATCTTTTCCCCAAGTATCTTTCTCATCAACATAGAAACCAGTCATATTACTCGCATCTCAAATAAATCTCTCTCTCATCTAGCTTCCTCTCTAGCTACCGCTACTCCTCTTTGCAGCAAAACTAAACCCAAGTGTTGTATTTACTTGCTGTTTCCAACTCCTTTCCCCCTATTTTTCTCTCAAACCGATTCCAAGAGGCTTTCACTCAAACTCTTCCTGTCAAGGTAACTGACAACTTCCATGTCATTATACTCATGGCACGTCTGAATCTCAGTTACTGTTCTATCCAGTCAACAGAATTTGCCCCACTGGTTATTCTCTCCTCTTCAAACTATCTCTTTCCCTATATTTCAGGAATCTTCTATCTTTCCTCCTCCTAAATGGCCATTTCTCAGACTCTTCTGCTGGTTGTCATTCCCTAGAGCTCAGACTTTGCTCCTCTTCTTTTTTATACCTACAATCACTCTCTGAGTGATCTCATCTCATCTAATGGCCTTTTTTCTTTCACTTGACTATCTTAAGGACCATTCCATCCTTCTAGTTGCCCAGGCCAAAAATCTTAGAGTCATCACTGTCTTGTTTTCACCTTCTAAAACCTTGCCCTGAGTAAATCCTGTCAACTCTTTCCTAATGTACATCTAGGGTCTGACCATTCTAAATCAGTATCACCTTATTCTGTCTTTTGTTTGGATTAATGCAGTATCCTCCTAACCGTGGTACCTGCTTCCACATATTTCCAATATGGCACCCGGAATGAGGCTGTAAGTCAAATCATGGCACTTATGTATGTAAAATTTTGCAGTGATCCATTTTTCATTCGAAGTGCATGCCAAGGTCTAACAATGGTGCACTAGGTTTTTCATTATCTGGGTCCCTATAACCTCTCTAACGGCATCTCAACCTCAACTGATTCTAGCCACACAGTATTGTTTGTACTCTTCCTTAAACATAACTGGCATATCTCATCTGTTGACTTTGCACTTGTTATTTCTTCTGCCTGGCTAGCCCCACCCCTCCCTTCAAGTTTTTGCTCAAACGTCATCCCCCCTGACCACCCTACTAAAAGTTGCAGTCGTCATCACTAGCATTTTTTATCTCCTCTGTATCACTTTTATCCATAACATTGCCATCTTCTAACATAATATCAGTTAATTTTCTATCTGTTTGTTGTCTTTCTCCCTCAACTAGAATACAAACTTCATGAAGTCCAGGATTTTTGACTGTTTTGTTTTAGCCTCACAAAGGCCAGAGTTTTTACTGTTTTGTTCATTTCTGTGTCACAGGGCTCCAAACAGTGTGCAGCCCATAGCAAGATTTCAATGATTATTTCATGAATGAATGTCAAAAGGCACTCTGAACAATATTAAAATAGAAATAAAAATTGGGGAAGTATTTTAAAATTTATAACTTATTACTATGTTTGAGATTTGTTTAGAGATGAATAAAAATACTAACATCCCTATTAAAAAATAAGCAATCATATACGAAATGACAATTTACAAAAATAAAGTATATGTACAAGACCATGCAATCTCAGTATATAAAAAAACACAGATTACAATAATAAAATTTTATATTTTCTCATGAATTTGGCAGAGAGATAAAATTGTTAATATTCAATTATATTAAGTTTGTGAAGAAATGGATCCTTTGATATATTTCTTATGAGCATCAGAAGTCCTGTAAACAATTTTGTAATCCATGTAAAATAGCCTTTACATGGTATTTAAAGGTTTTGACCATAAAAGTCTACTTTTAGAGATTTATCTTAATAATTAGAGACACTAGCAATGTATAAGAGAAAAACAAACAAACATATAAACCATCTAACTATCTACAATGGGGAATCGTTTAAAATATAACTATATAATTAAGTACTATATGGTTATTAAAAACATGTCATAAGATATTTACTGCAATAAGATAAAGTTTTCATAGCAATGAACTTGACCTTGAATCTATCCATAAACTCAATCTTGAATTTAACCCTTACTCACAATCTGAATATCTAATATAATCATAATCACAATTTTGCAAGAAAAATTTAAATGTCTATATGCATACATAAAATTGGAAGGAAATGCAATAGCATTTTAACAGTGGTTGGTAGTACTGTTATAGCTCTAGGAGTCAATCTTATTTCCTATACACTTCCTAATTCTCTGAATATGAAAATAAGCACATATTTTTGATAATCATTCGAAACCAACACAATTTAAATAGTCTCAATAAAAATAATTATAGTTCTGTGTCTGTTTTCCTAGTCAGCCGTAGACCGTCTTCTGTCTTCCTGCAGAGTATCTGCTTACAACACACTTCTCTGTATTGATGTACTGATTGTTCTAAGTGGAATTTAAATTTCCCTCAGTGGGTAGGACAGGTATCTTGTGAAACCAAAGTTGCCAGTATCTACGTCTAATTTTTAATTAAGTACAGTAATTCCTAGCCAGTACTAGCTGTTATCGTGTTTCTTCAATTCTGTGCCTTGATAAATAGCTCAAGGAATGTTATATAAAAAACATAACATGCAAAAATCTTCTCACTTTTAAAATAAGCTTTGGAAATAAAACCTCTTTGAATTCCCACTTTCTTGAAAAGCTGTGACTGGATGCTTGTTGAGAATAACCAACACACACACACACCACACACCACACACACACACACACACCACACACACGGAACATTTTTTTCTTCCATAACACATTTTAATATCAGATTAATTCACTTTTCAAATATAAATGAAAACTCTTGGGGAAAGTACAATTATTATTACCCCCATTTTATTTCAAAAGAAACATCTCTCAATAGAGTGGCTCATTCTTGGACTTTTAGATACTTGATTTAGTTCATGCCCGATTTGCTGGCTTGGACTCCTGCTGCTATTTGCTTCTAATCTGAAGTTGCCAATCTCATTCCTCTTATTTCAAGGTCTCTTGTTTTCTGAAGGTTATGTAGTGACTCAGGACTGGGGATTTGCAGCTAAGATGTTCCAATCTGGGCTATACATTTCTCATAACCATAAGTGGACCCGAGCACAACTGAGAGATATCGCTCCTCCACTACAATTGCATGCTACAATTCTTTTTGAAGGATCTTCAAGTAAGCTGAGGGTGAAAAAAAGTGATCGTAAAATTTTGCTTTAAAGTTGCTATAAAACATAAATAGATGGATAGATAAATTTAGTCCATTCAACCAAAATTTATTGAGCACTTATAGATATTTTTTAAACTCTTCCCATCATGAAAACAAAGGCTATCAGTCTATTTGTAAAACCTGAATACATTTAAGTTAGAATATGTAAACAGAATATATAAAAAAATTGGGGTTTTCTGACTACAAATGTTGGAAGTTGTCTTCAGTGCTATAGGGGTGCTGTAGAGCTTTGTGAGACAGAGGATCCTCAAGAACGGGGTTGTGTTTATTTCACCCATGTGTCCTAGCCATGCAGTGTACAGGACACTTTGTCCAAAGGATGCTTGGAAGATAAGAAGCAAAGAGGCTACTTTTGGTTTTTAGACCAATTCCCTCTTAGAGTTGATATATAGTAACTTGAGATGTTTACGTTTAACCCCTGCCCATATTTGGCTTGTTGGCCAGATATATAGGGATATTTCTGTTGCTCACTAAAGTTCTTCTGAAGGCCTACCATACATACAGTAAGTCCCCTACATATGAACCCTCAAGTTGCAAACTTTCAAAGATGCAAACATGCATTCTATCAACATCAGGCATGAATGAAATTGCAGCTTGCCCTCTGTCTCCTACTTCTGACGATCCTTCAGCTCTACCATCTCCCACCTCCTCTCCCTCCTCCACTCAGTAACTTGTCTCACCTGTTCACTCGATGCCAGCCCCTGTATGCCAGCTGTTGTACTGTACTACTGTACTTTTCAAGGTACTGTACTGTAAGATTTAAAATGTTTTATTTTTTGTTTGTTTTTTATGTATTATTTGTGTGAAAAATATTATAAACCTATTACAGTACAGTACTATATAGTCGATTGTGTTAGTTGCGTACCTAGGCTAACTTTGTTGGACTTATGAACAAATTGGACTTAAGAACGTGCTCTCAGAACGGAACTTGTTCATATGTAGGGGACTTACTGTATATCAAGCATTTTATCTTAGCAAATAATATCAATATCTGTCACTTAAAGTAACATCAGGGCAATCCCTAAAATCTGTGTTAGGTAAATAACAAGAACACCATTTTGGCTTTTAGGGGAAAAAACTCAGGAAAGTAAAGAAGCAGAGAGAAAATATAATCTATTCTTGGCTTTCATTCATTCATTTATTTAGTGCCCACTTTATAAGCCAAACTCTGCTGAATGCTGACAATATACGAAGAAAATCTGTGGGACTTCCTTAGTGGTCCAGTGGTTAAGAACCTGCCTTCCAATGCAGGGGTCGCAGGTTCGACCCCTGGTCAGGGAACTAAGATCCTACATGCCACGAGGCAACTAAGCCTGCACCACAATTACTGAGCCCGTGCGCCTCAACTAGAGAGAAGACTGCGTGCCACAACTAAGACCTGAGGCAGCCAAAAATAAATAAATAAATATATATATAAAAAGAAAATCTAATGTGGTCTCTGCTCTACCGGAGCTTAAAAGATAGTGGAGAATAAGACATTAATCAAATAAGTACAGAAATACATAAACTGGTGATAAGCATCAGGAAAAAGTTGAGGATGCTGAGAGTGTGTGCAGTGGTGGATCTGGCCTGTGCTGGAGGGTCAGGAAAGGCTTCCTTGAACTGAGATCCTAATGGTAAGTAGAGTTCGCTCAGTGAGGGGTCGTGGAATGTTCAGGCAGAGTATGAGCAGCAGGAGAAAAAGCTGTGATTTGGGGTGGGCTGGGGGAGGTGGGGAGGGGAACGTCATGATAGCTGGGGAAAATGGAAGAAGGCCAATGGGAACGAAGCACCAAGGACAGTGAAAGGATGGCATGAGATGAGCTGAAGGGGTAGGTGGGGCAAGGTCAGGGAAGCACTGGGAGGCCATATTAATAGGAGGAAACTGGGGTGTTTTAAAAGGCAAGATGTAGGGAAAAGCAGAGGATAGAGGATGAGGCTGTGGTGATTGCAATATGATTCAAATTGTGCTTCGAAAATATCACTCTGACTCCAAAGTGAGGACAGATTGAAGTAAGAAGTAGTTTATGTGATCTGATCCATTAGGAGGCTGAGATTCAGGGTAGGATGTGATGGTGGCTGGAGTTGGGTGGTGGTAGAGATCAAATGAATCCTTTGAGGTCTCCTGGGGATTTTGAAATGAGATCTTCAAAATAAAAATTTCAAAATTTAGATAAGCAGTGAAATTCTGGGAGAGAAAATGTCATGTTGATGTGACCAATTGTAGCAGTTTACTTCTACGATGAGGTAATTCTTGTCATCCTTTGGAAAGATTGATTTTTAGGAAAGAAACTCAACTACCTATAAAATGTGACAAATTCAATAAGACAATGGAGCCAGATGGGCTTTCAGCTTAATTTTGACAAAGTGATGCCTGATGTGCATAGTTTTTTTTTCTTATAGTTTTTAATGATACTTTGCAATCTGGGGAGTTACCAGAGTCAATAAGAAAGGCCATAGTGAAGCTTCCCAAGAAGCTAAGTTTTAAATCGTGCTTGTTGCTTGAGTTATTTTATTTCAGTTTAACGACCACAGATAGCATTCTAACATGAAATTATTACTGAAATCATGGGTACTAGGAAAGGCAATTTTCCTTAAAGAACAACACTCCTTATTATATATGCTGTTTTGGTTACACTGTTGAATTTTGGTGACAATCAAGAAGATTTTGACTGAATGAATTGCTTGTTAAAGGTTAGACTGTGGCTTTGTGAGAGAAGCATATTAGTATTATCAACTTTCAAATACTGTATAACCATATAATAAAAAAGTAATGGAAAAACAAAAAAATATCTGTAATCACAATTTTCTAATACCCAAACTGTTTTCACTTACTCATGTTTTATTTAATAGTTTTGCATTGATATAGTCACAGTAAAGAGATAATTTGTTACATAACATTGTATGATAAATGTATTTCCATATTGCTATATTATGTTAAAGAAATATTTTAACAGCATAGTATCCTATTAAGTCAGTGGTCTAAAATGGATTTAACTATTCTCTTATTGGACATATAAGTTTTTATTTTCCAATTTAATATTAAATCATAACTTGCACTGAATATCATGCTGTACGGTGGTATCATCCTTTCTTTTGTATTCTTTTTAAATGATACATTCCAACAGCTTGAAAATCTTGGCAAAAATGATAGAAACATTATCAAAAATGTTGAGATACATTCTCTACTTTCTAACTTAAACTGCTACTAGCGAGACATAAGTATATAACAGGGTTGGATACGATTATTTTTAAGTTCTAATAATTTAATAGAGAGTTAGTGATACACCACTTTAATTGTCATATCTTTGATGAGATGAGACTACTATTCTTCAAATTTTGCCTACAATCTATATCTCCCCTGTGGGATGACCGTAGCCATAGCCTTCTTCCCTTTATCTGTTGGTAATGTTATTAATTTGTATGAACTCAGCTTGTAGGATAAGTACTGAGAAGAAAAACAGGAAATAATAAACTTTTTTTTTCTTTAATATTTTTCCCTTTAAAACTTCTCCCATACCCCTCTCAGTTCTGTGGTAAACCAGTGGAAATTTCTCCATTCCTATTCCAGCCTGCACTATCCTCTGATCAATGTGACCCCCTTTCAGTCATTCCTGCCCACTAACTTTTCTCAGGGTCCCATAATGAATCTGAAGAAGAGTAAACAAATGTTATTAATACAAAATGAGGGAGAAATAGTTTTGTGCAAATTTGAAAGCAAAAGAAGATGAAGAGTGTACGGAATATAAATGGAGCTTGTGAAGCACCTGGTGCTTTGCTCCCAGGAAAGGGTGATGCATGCAGGGAATGGAGACCTCTCCCCAGGCAGAGTTATTCTGCCGTCTGCTCTCTGCAGGTGCACCTGGGAACTTTTTTCCTGCCAAGATTATCTTAAGAGAATCACAAAATAAATTTTTGACCACCCCAAAGAATGGTTGTGTCAATTACAATATTAAAAATACCAGAATTTCTAGATTCTTCTTGGTAGAGAAAAATAATAAATAAAATGACCATTTGGAAACATTCTGAATTTTTGTTTGAATGTTATAGAGATTGGCCCTGACTAGATCTCTTTAAGAACAATGAATTGGTAATTTTTCTAAGGAATGTACACACACACTTTATGTCTGTGATTCTGATACACCCATCAATAATTAGCAAGTAAACATAGATATGTTTTCATTGTAATTATGTGTGAATTTAAAAGCCTCTAATATCTAGAGGTTCTTATTACATTAAAAATTATTTGCTGATTAATGCAAAATCACAGATTGTATTTGCATTTTTGAGTTTTCCCCCCCGAAATCACAATCCTTTTTTGGGCATTCAAACATTCCCTACTGAGGATCACAGACTTCAAGGATCATACTCTGTCAAGCATGTGGTAAAAGACCATTTTGGCTATAGGTGTAATAGTTTTCAAGGGTCGAGAGAATAGCACAACATATTTGGCCTATGAATTTATATGGTTGGAATCACTGTTTATGGCCACTATAGCCTCATGAAATGTACTTCTTAAATAATAAGATTTGAGAGTCAAAATCACTCCTTGATCCATAGGCTACAGAATGGGTGTTGTGTTAGCAGGCATGAAAACAACATGAATCTCATCGTACATCTCCATCAGAGCTCTTGGGTGACCAGGTGCATTGTCAGTGAGCACTAATATCTTGAAAGAAGTCTTTTCTCTGAGCAGTTGGCCTCAACTGTGGGCTTAAAATATTCAGTAAACCATGTTGTTAACAGCTGTGCTGTCATCCAGGCTTTGTTGTTCCATTTATAGGGCACAGGCAGAGTAGATTGAGCACAATTCTTCAGGGCCCTAGGATTTTCAGAATGGTAAATGGGCATTGGCTTCAACTTCAAGTCACCAGCTGCATTAACTCCTGACAAGAGAGTGGGCCTGTCCTTTGAATCTTTGAAGCCAGGCATTGACTTCTCCTCTCTACCTATGAAAGTCCTAGATGTCATCTTCTTCCAATATATGACTGTTTCATTTACATTGAAACTCTGTTGTTTAGTGTAGCCACCTACATTCATTATCTTAGCTAGATCTTCTGGACCACTTGTTGCAGCTTCTACATCAGTACTTGCTGCTTCACCTTGTACTTTGATATTATGGGGATGGCTTCCTTCCTTAAACCTCATGAAGCAACCTCTGCTAGCTTCAAGCTTTTCTTCTGCGGCTTCCTCACCTCTCTCAGCCTTCATAGAACTGAGGAGAATTAGGGCCTTGCTCTGGATTAGGCTTTGGCTGAAGGAATATTGTGGCTGGTTTGATCTTCTAGCCAGACCACTCATACTTTCTCCATATCAGCAATAAGGCCATTTTGCTTTCTTATCATTTGTGTGTTCACTGGAGTAGCACTTTGAATTTCCTTCAAGAACTTTTCCTTTGCGTTCACAACTTAGCTAACTGAATGACGCAAGAGGCCTAGCTTTTGCATGCCTTCCCCACTCAGCTTAATAATCTCTAGCTTTTAATTTAAAATGAGAGACATGTAACTCTTCACATGAAGACTTAGAGGCCACTGTAGGATTATTAATTGCCTTAATTTCAATATTATTTTGTCTCAGGGGATAGGGAGGCCTGAGGTGAGGGAGAGAGATGGGGGAATGGCTAGTTGGTGGAACAGTTAGAACACACACAACATTTATCAATTAAGTTCACTAAGTTATACGGGCATGGTTAGTGGTACCCCAAAACAATTACTATAGTAACATCAAAGATCACTGATCACAGATTACCATAACAAACATAATACTAATGTAAAAGTGAGAATTACCAAAATGTAACATAGAGACACAAAGTGAACAAACGCTGTTGGAAAAATGGTGCTGATAGACTTGCTCCACACAGGGTTGCCACAAACCTTCAATTTGTAAAAGAACACAGTATCTGCAAAGTGCAAAAGGATTAGATGACCACTAATGCCTTTTTTAAGTATAAAATTCAATGCTTCGATCATGTATTTATTAAATTATGAAATAATGTGATTGCTTCAGAAACAAAAGTGACAATCAGGTAGGACTTTTTTTTTACCCTGATTATTTTATTTTTTCAGTTTTTGAGGAATACCTGGAAGATCATCTTCCTGGAGCTTTAGGTGGGCTAAATTAAAAATAGATTTACCTGCATTCAGAGATGATGTCATAAATGACTAGATTATATATTGATGTATCACTTATTTTCTTTCTTTCTTTTTATTTTTGGCTGCATTGGGTCTTCATTGCTGCATGTGGGCTTTCTCTAGTTGCAGCGAGTGGGGGCTTCTCTTGTTGCGGAGCACAGGCTCTAGGTACGTGGGCTTCAGTAGTTGTGGCATGGGGGCTCAGTAGTTGTGGCTCACAGGCTCTAGAGCGCAGGCTCAGTAGTTGTGGCGCACAGTTGCTCTGCAGCATGTGGATCTTCCCGGACCAGGGCTCAAATCCATGTCCCCTGCATTGGCAGGCAGATTCTTAGCCACTGTGCCACCAGGGAAGTCCCTCACTTATTTTCTTTACACTTTTAACCCACTCATCTTCAGCATTCATAGGCTTTAACACTAAGCATACTAAGTGTGAATCCATATACTCTTTTAAAGAAGATCCTACATGCAGTTCTTACATAGTTATAAGTCTTATCTCTGGAAGGGAATATAATACAATAATCTCCTTTCCTAAACTTTAGCTACAGGATTTACTTATTAATCTGTTGGGCTCTACTCTAAAACTACAATATTTGTAGATTCAAAAGTTACTCCCTGGGCTTCCCTGGTGGCGTAGTGGTTGAGAGTCCGCCTGCCGATGCAGGGGACATGGGTTTGTGCCCCGGTCCAGTAAGATCCCACATGCCGCGGAGCGGCTAGGCCCGTGAGCCATGACCGCTGAGCCTGCACGTCTGGAGCCTGTGCTCCGCAGCGGGAGAGGCCACAGCAGTGAGAGGCCCGCGTACCGCAAAAAAAAAAAAAAAAAGTTACTCCGTAATTTGTCAAGAACTCAAATTGTTTCTTTCTAACATACTTTCAAGACGTGGTTCTGTAATAGCCATCTTCAGACCAGGAGTCACTGAAGACACTTAGAGGAATTTTCTCTGGGCAGGAAGAGTGCCCTTCCATCAGCTGTGTGCAGAGAAGGGCAACGGGGCCCTGTGCTCATAGAGAAACCAATCAGAGAATTCATGTTCATCATGCGTCTAGGACCCATGGCTGTAATGAAATGTCTTGGTACTTCATTTCTCATTCAAAAATCAAGTGAATATCAATTCTTTCTGGGTCACTGTAACTTTTCTATCAGAATAGTAAGAACTATTTCCCAACGTTAAGGAAAAGTGAACATTCAAAATAGGTTACTTATGTCTTTTCCCTACCTAGGTCTTCTTTGCGGTAGACTCTGAACAGAATAAAGATATGTTGATGATTTTGAGCCTGGCTCAGCCTGTATAAAGAAGCCTTAATTTTCTTTTTGAGGAACTTGGGTATACTACCAAATTCCATTTAAAGATATATTCTTTTAATAATACCAAAAACCTCTCTTAAAATAACATGCTTCAGCACTTCTAGGAAAGATACATTTTGAAAGGAGATGAACCAAAGTTCAGTTCTAAGTTGATTCCTCACCAGTGCCTCTATTCAGCTAGGAAAGCATCTCAACCCCTCCCCATCGGACCACACCAACTATTAAAACATCTAGAGTGTATACTCCAATAAAGATGTTAAAAAAAAAAAAAAGAGAATAGCCATTATTAAAAAAAAAAAAACTCCTAGAGTGTATATGTACGTTTTAGATACATAATACTTTGCACACACTCAGGTAATAAGTGAAAGTTAAAGAAGCTTCTACTGCACTCAGGCTCAGAGTAGAGCAATTAGTTGCACAATGTAAAGCTTAACGACACCACCAGACAGTGTTGGATCACCCACTACTGTGTGCGTTACAAGCCTGCTCTGGTTTCTGGAGCTCAAGAAAAAATGCAGACACAATAGAAACATCTAGGAACACGATCCAAGGTTAGTAAAAAAATAAATAAAGCAAAATAAAGTCTCTGGTCTTTTAGAGCAGCAGTGACAGGTTCTGACCTGGGGTATAGGGTGGCAGAGGAAGGCCAGGGCTGCCAGACGTGTAACAGCTGTTCCTGGGACTTCCCTGGTGGTCCAGCGGTTAAGACTCTGTGCTTCCACTGTTAGGGGCACAGGTTCGATCCCTGGTTGGGGAACTAAGATCCTGCATGCCATGAGGTGCAGACAAACACCAAAAAACAACTGTTCCTGTGCCACCCAAAGAGATAACTGGGACACAGACTGGTGAGTGAATCTGCTGGCTACTTTATATGTCTCTAAAGAGAGCGGCAAAAAGCAGAGGCATGACCTGGATAACTTCATGATTACGGGTAATTAATTAATAGAATCTGGTCTCACCCACCCCTCATGTTTGGCTTCCAAGAACAATTGTGAGTTTGTTTTTCTGAATTATTAAGAAAAAACCCCATACAATTTTGGACTTCAGTGGGAATTCAGAGATTTTTACCAATCCGACTGTCATGGGTTGAAATCCATCCCTCCAAATTTTATATATTGAAGTCTTAATCCCCTAGGACTTCAGAATGGGATCTTACTGGAAAATAGGGTCATTACAGATGTAATTAGTTAAGAGGAGGTCATTAGGGTGGGCCTTAATCCAATGTGACTTGTGTCCTTATAAAAAGAGAAAATTTGGACATTGAGATAGACATGCATAGAGGGAAGATGTGAAGACACAGCGAGAAGATAGCCATCCACAAGGCAAGGAGAGAGTTCTGGAACAGACCCTTCCCTCACAGCCTTCAGAAGGAACCAGCCCTGCTGGTATCTTGACTTCTGACTTCCAGAATGGGAGACAATACATTTGTGCTAAGTCCCCCAGTTTGTGGTACTTTGTTATAGCAACCCTAGCAAATAAATAGATATTTTTTATACAGTAAGTCCCCTACATATGAACCTTCAAGTTGCAAATTTTCAAAGATGTGAACGTGCGACCACACGTCCAACCACGTAAGTTATTTCACGTGTCTGGTGTACATTGTCAAGTGCGTGCATCCTCTACAAGTGGTTGTACTGTACTGTAAGATTAAAAACGTTTTATTTTTTGTGTTTGTTTGTTCTTGATATACTATTTGTGTGAAAAATATTATAAACCTATTACAGTACAGTACTATATAGCCGATTGTGTTAGTTAGGTACCTAGGCTAACTTTGTTGGACTTACGAGCAAACTGGACTTATGAACGCGCTCTCTGAATGGAACTCATTCATATGTAGGGGACTTAACTGTAGTTAAAGAAATTCTTACAGAAGTAGAGGCACTTGCTGAAAGTGGCATGGATAGCTTCGAGGAGAGCTGGTGGTGGTTTGTATCTAGAGATTTAGATCAGGTCCTTCCCACATCACCTTTCCTCCCAGACAATCCCCTTCATTTGCTACTTAAGCCCTGTCCAAACATGCTTCTAACAAAATTCCTTAGCGGAATACAGTAACAGAAATGGTCTCCTCTGATGCATTGAATTTCGGAGGATTATTTGAGGGCAACTTATGTCACCATTTGTGTCTTTCTATCTCCTTTTCAAAAACAGATGTTCCTTATAGACCATTATTTACTATTCACATTTTTCTGGGGCTTTGTAGAGACACTCTTTACTCTGGTTGAGCAATAAAAAACTGTGTTCATCATGCACTTAGCTATATAGCAAAGTTTAAATTTGAATCTAGAGAAATTATAATCATCTGCGCTTGTTATCTAGTTGAAGGAACCAAACTGTACTCCACTCCTGTGGAGATAAGAATAGCTATTCCCTTTGCCTACAGGATACAAACCTTAAGAAATCAGACCAAAGGTAGGAGCCGTAATTGAAAGAACAGTGGCAGACTGGCAGAAATGGAAACTCGCTTCGATCCCTGACCCACTCAGAGATATCTCACGGTAGTGCATCTTGGTGTTTATAGAAAACCCAGAGGCTATTCATTTTAAAGGTCTTGATGAAAACCAGACGCACCAGAGTGATAACACTGATGAGCACCAGTGTCCTTTCAGTTGAAACTTCGCTGATAAAGATTAACCTTCTCTCATAAGAGAAATACCAAGAAAACGGTTCACGGAAGAAGGCTAAGTGATCCCTGTTATCCAGGAAAGCCTCAATGAGCCTTGTAAGCCTTATAATTACTTAATTAGGAATCACCTGGAGGGAGGTATAATTTCTGTAATTGAACCAACATGGCTGGCTGTTTGACCTGTGTATTTTCTTTATATTAAAAATAATCACCTATCTGATTACTGTTTGCTATCAGCATAAGATAAGCCCTAATGGATACCGAGAGGCGAAGGGCCGGTGCACTTGTAAAAGGAGGAGGGAGTAATTAGAGGAAAGGGATGGGCGTGCCTCACTGAGCAAATTACATTTCCCAGCCAATGCTTAGGGCCTATCAAATAGCCCCGTGTGAAAGAACAGGCACTTCATGCGACCTGGCCATCCTGGCACAGAGCAGAACGTTCCCTCCAGGATTTATTTATGACTAAATCAACTGTACCTTAAAGGGATAGTTTTTCAAACAGTTTTGCTCTTGCAGGAGGGTTCAATGCAACAGTGGCCATCCTGAAATCCGAGAAGCAAGGTGTTTTAAGTTCCTTCAAATCCAGGTCATGGATAATGTTATTCTCCTTTCTCCCATTTCCCAACGCTGTGCAATTTAGATGGCTTGGGATTTCTAATCATTGAGGATCCAGTCTGGATTGGGATGAGGTAGTTATCTAAGCCGTGGAAATTATTGTTGCTTCAGGTGACAAAGGTCATCTGTTTCTGATCTTTTATTATGTGCCTCGGGGAGGATTAATACAATTAATACACTGCTGTTTCCTTTGTTGTTGTCTTAAGGATTTTATTGAGTCAAGGGAGGTAACTTGGGAGACAGAAATTGTGTATTCCAGAAAGGTGCTTGTAAAACAAAACTCACGTTTCTACCTGTGCCTGTTTAACGCATGCTTAGAGGGATAAAAAAGCAAGAAAGCAAAAGAGCTGTGGCTGCTCCTTGATTTTTAGTGAATTGCAGCAAAGCAGCGGCAAGCAGGAAAGATGGATGAACGCTGGGCAGGCGCAGGGGAGTCGTGGCCGGCTGAAAGCCACAGTGGCTGCTGGGGCAGCCAGGCAGGCTGTGATCAGGAAGGACATGGCCTCTCAAGAATGAACATTCTGGGCTGCCCAGGAATTCCTCAGTCAGAGCCAGACTCTGGAAATAGCAGCTACAGCTGCAGATCAAAGGAGTTTTCCAAGTGCACAGCACAAAAGGCGGTGCTGGTTACATGCTGGGGGTTTTTGCTGTGGTGTCATCATCTTCTGTCAAGGCAGCGTATGCAAAGAAAAAGGCAAGATGTGTTTTCTTGTTTGTTTAGTTTTGTTTGTGTGAAAGTAAAATGGGATGATGATTGCTTCTAGTACCTATTTGGGAATTACAGGAAGTTGTTCCGTCCGTAGGGTTAAGGAGAAAAAAGAAGTTAGCATCACCTAAATAGCTCTACACTGGGGGAGTTTTCCTGAGCCCCACAGACAATGATATTAGCCGGACACACACACACACACACACACACACACACACACACACACACACACACACACACACACACACGCGTACCTATATGCTTGCCTGCTCGCGGCCCCCTACCCACAAGCATACCCTATAAAGCCAACAGCAGCAGGAAGACTCCTGTGGAGGGGCTGAGGTGGAGTGAGCTTACCCCCAGGGGAAACAACCATATTAGCTTTGAGCCTAACTAGAGGAAAGGAATTGGGCTTCTCAAGCAGAAGCACAGGACAGAAGTGACTGGAGACACCTCTTAATACACTTGTGATTCAGCCTCCGTATCTCTCCTTGTCAGGAAATGTCCATGGTGGGAATGGCCTCCCTAGACATCACACCTTTGTGCAGTATATACAACCACAGTGTCCTTACATGGCGGGCCTGAAAATGGTCCTCATGTGTCTCTCAGCCATGATTCAGGATAGACATTTCGTGGAAGTGTCTTAAGATGAATGTAGAACCAGGGAAAGAAATGAAAAATTCTTTCTTCCATGCTGCTGGTGTGCTGTTATCATCTATAAGGTTATTTTCTTTCTTCCCCACTAGAGAGTGATATACTCTTGAACCCATTTATTCTTTTTCATCTCCCTTAGACCCAGTGCCAGCGCATAAATCCACTGAATGAAAGAATTCCATAAATCATGGTAGAAAAAAATCAGGTTAAATTAGTTACTTTGAATAAATACCATGTGCTCTTCCTGACAAAAATGTATTGCTGTATCTCGTACCTTCCTCTGCCATAACCAGTGAACACTAAAGCTTTCAAGAGAACCTTAAGAAGTTAGAAATCACAGAGTTATCACTAAGAGGAAATACCCTCTTCTGAAGTGACCACTTTAGAGGATCCATAAGTGGGTTCCAGTAATGGAAGACAGTGTTCACAGGTAAACACAAGTCTCCAAAATTGACAGGTTGTTTCCAGGTATATTTGTTTGCCTGGAAGCAGTTTCACTGTAGTGGTTTGCATTTTGAATTTTTTAATGGGGATTGTATCCTTTAGGTCCAAATAAAAAACTAGAAAATATCCATGTTGTGTTGTTGGGCTTAGTAAATGCATAATTAGGATGTAAATCAACATTTTAGATCTGACGGCAGGTTCTTCTAGACAGGCATGATTAGAAGGCATGAGGAATTTGGAATGCTTCCTTTTAGACAACACAATTATTTTTCTCTGGTTTACCCTGCTGTCCTGACCACATCTAAACCTATAAATTCATATATGCAATAAGTAATTACTATTTATGGTACCTGCTTTGTGAAAAGTTTCATAGTAAGCCCTAGGTGATATGTTGATTTTACCTGAGAGACAGTGTCTCTGAATATCACTGTGCTTTATGTATTCCTAAGGGCACTTTTGTGGCTTTTGTGTTTACTTTAGAAGCTAATCTCATCATAAAATTGTACTCCTCTGTAAGAGAGTTTTATCTTAGGGCTGTATTAAGATCCGTGAATGGAGATGTCTAGTAGACTATTGCACATTTGGGTCTGATTCTCAGCAGAAAGTTTAGGAATCAAAGTATGGGTAGAGACCTATTGTATTTTGCTTTTATTGCTGTTCTTTTTTTCAACAAATATATGTTTAGTATTCACTAAATACATGTAAGTACAAGTATTATAAGTACTGAACAAAAATAGTCATGATCTTTGCACTCATAGAGTTCACAATATGGCAGGGAAGGGGGACATCACACAAATAATGTCAAGTGTGAGGAGTATTACCACAGGGTAAGAATAAAATCCCATAAGCAAGTTACAAGGGAACCTAATTTAGTATTCTGAAGAGAGAGTGTCACAGGAGACCTGGTATGCCTGGGGATAGTAACAATTTAGCAAAGACCTTAATGAGCTTCCAGGGTGAGAAAGACATTATTCTCCACTTGACAACATACATTTTTAAGGGAATTCCACTTTTTTGCTCAGATGGTGGATGGGGATATTTTGAAATCAGGGAAGATAAGGCTGTGCTGGCTTAGTGTAAGTCAGCCACGACCCACACTCTGTGGGTCACATCAGCATTTTCCTGAAGCCAGGGATATAGTGAGAATGTTCTGATTGATAAGATAGAAAGGGAAATCTGCTGTGGGGCTAATAAAGAGGGGCGGAAGTGTTGGCCTCTGCTCATCCTTCTTGATTGGGACACTGGTGTCAGGTCTTGTGACTAGACCTGTTCCACGTCCAGTGGCTGGGGGAAAGCCACCACTGGCCTGCTGGGTCATTTAGCTCCAGATTCCAGTCAGGTGAGCTAATTAAATCTGTTTATTGTTGAAACCATTGTTGTTATGAATGCCTGAAAGCATTCATAAACCAGGTAAAGGAGAGCTTAGGAAACTAAAGAGACACTAACGAAGGCCCAAAGGTGAAAGAGCATGTGGTCTAACGATAGAGATAAATTCAATATGATGTAGGGTTCCTGCAAAGTTTTTGGTAATATAGTGAAAATGGAAAATTCTGTCTGCTACAAAATAACTGATGCTGGATGATTATATCCTCCTCCTTCTCTTGGTCTTCTTCCTTCTTTTTCTCCTTCTTTCTTCCTCTTCCTTCTTCCTACTCCTCTCCTTTATCTCTGTCCCTCATTCTACTTCTCCTCTCAAGTCTCCCCTTCCTCCTCCTCTCTCCCTCTACCTCCCACTTCTTCCTCTCCTCGTTCCCTTCCACTAAAACTGAGCTCAGGAGAAATTCAGATAAATTCCAGGACAAAAACTGAATGAGCTATAGACCAGAGTGATGAGCACAATGCTACAGCTGCCCTGAACATATCTGTCTGCATGAGGGACTTAAGGCTATTGGCATTGCCAGCTGATAAGGTTTATCTCCTGGCTGATGAGGCCAGGAGATAAGGTTTTGGATCTTTGCAAGGTAGGGAGTTAGAAGTGAGATCTGGCACAAAGCTAAGACCCTCATAGGGCCACATCCTCAGAGGTGTTGGTTAGAAAGAAATTTGCCTCCTGAAAGAAATGACAGAGATACTTGTCTGAACCAAAGGATCTACAATCAGGCATGAGCTCCTCACACAAGTTTGGAGATTAAATAGCCCTCTTTGGGTGTTATGAAAAATCGCAAGACAAGAAAATCATTCCAAGTGGACTTCAATTGTCCTGCCTTAGGGCACTTAGTGGAACCGAAATTCACCCTGGAAGAACAATCTATCAACCCAGTGTCCTCCAAATCCACAGATTCACATCACTCAAATATAAACTCACAGTCCAAAGTCATTGGAAAACAGAAGGAAAAGAGCCATGGTGGCACCTGAGGACTTTAGACACTAGAATAATTACACAGAAAATATAGACTTTTAAAAATGTTTTTTAAACTAAAAAGGGAGTGAAAAACAGGACAAAGGAAAATGAGACTATAAATAGGGTCAGGAAAGTTTGAAAAAGAACCAATAGAAGTCTATAAACTAAACAATAAAGTCATTAAAATGATAATATTCATAAATGAGTTAAGCAGCAGGTTAGACACACCTGAAGAAAGAGAATCAGTGAATCAGAGCCATGCTTCTCAACCTTTGATGTACATGGCAGTCTCTCAGGAGGCTTGTTAAAATGAAGATTCTGATTCTGTAGGTCTGGGGTGGGACCCAAAAGATTGCATTTCTAATAAGTGCTCAGGTGATGCCCATACTTTGAGGAGCAAGTACATAGAAGATGCATTTGAAAATTGTGGCCCAGTGAGACAAAGATACAGAAAATATGTCTTGAACAGCAAGAATAAGAACAGAAAGAATAGGGGTAAAGCAATATTTAAAAAGATAATAGCAGAGAATTTTCCAGATCTAATGAAAGACATGAACCTGCAGATTAAGGAAACCATACCCAAGGTAGGAAAGAAGGAAGCAAGGAAGGGAGGAAAGGAGAGAGAGAGAGAGAGAGTAGAAAGAAACCCTTACCTTGGAAAATTGCCAATTATCAAAGAAAAGGAAGATCTTAAAATCAGCCAAAGAGGAGAAAAAAGTTTGCCCAGGAAGAAACAACAATTAGTTAGACTTCTCAACAGTACCAACAGATATGGAATAATATTTTGCAGAGCTCAGAGAGAGAGAAAAAAATCCTAACAACCCAGATTTGTGTATTCATCTCAATGATCCTTCAAGAGAAAGGACAAATTAAGTCATTTTTCAGACAAGCAAATACAGGGATTACAACTGACCAACTCCCACTCAAAATCTATTGATTCTCAAAGTGGTCACCAGCAGCATCAGCATCACCTTGCGAATATATGAGAAATGCAAACATTCGGGCCCCACTGCAAACTTAGGAATCAGAAACTCCATGGTAGGATGTAAGCTTTCTAGGTGCTTTGATGTCCTCCAATGGGAGAACCACTGCTCTAGAGGCAGTTCATGAGGCAGAAGAAAGAAGGTCTCTGAGGGAAGGTCTGAGACATAAAATGGAATCTTCATCAAATCATTTGGTGAACCTTAGGTTAACCTAAACTAATATTGACTGAGTCAAACAAATAATATCAAACTTGGGGATAAAAATAAGATAGAACTGAAATATTGAACAACACAAAAAGTAAGATAGGATCGGGATAATTGTAGTTAAAATGTTCCTTTCTTTCAACAGAACAGAAATTGGATATAATTTTTCTGACTGTTACATTATGACAATAATAATTATTCAATGATGTGACCTAGATATCAGCAGTGTTAATGATATCTGTATGTTTTGTTTAAAAATATTACAGGGCTTCCCTGGTGGTGCAGTGGTTAAGAATCTGCCTGCCAATGCAGGGGACATAGGTTCGAGCCCTGGTCTGGGAAGATCCCACATGCCATGGAGCAACTAAGCCCATGCGCCACAACTACTGAGCCTGTGCTCTAGAGTCCACAAGCCACAACTACTGAGCCCATGTGCCACAACCACTGGAGCCTGCACGCCTAGAGCCCGCGCTCTGCAACAAGAGAAGCCACCACAATGAGAAGCCCGCGCACCACAACAAAGAGTAGCCCTTGCCTGCCGCAACTAGAGAAAGACCACACACAGCAACAAAGACCCAATGCAGCTAAAAATAAATTTATAAATAAATAAAATTTAAAAATAATATAAATTCCCCTTTCCTAATGCTTTTATTATTATCACATTATTTTTATTTAAGCTTTATAACAACACTATTAAATTATTAGATCAAATACATTCTCATTTAAACCGATGAGGAAACTAAGGGATATTATATATAGCTTGATGAAAATCGTACGTTTTGGTGGAGGGGGGTTGGTCAGAGAGATGGAATCCAAGGGGATTGGTCAGACAGATGGAATCCAAGTATTTTGATTCCACATCTTCATCTGGCTTTTCCTATTATTAACCCACTGCCTTTTATCATTAATAAAAATTTGATACAAGAATGCTTTTTGTAGAAAAACATATTCTTTGAAAAAAATTTCAAAAACTTTTTTTGTATCTTCTTTTATATAATACAAACAGAAGAGAAGCTAATTTTAAAAACTTTTTTTTTTTTTTTTTTTTTTTTTTGCGGTACGCGGGCCTCTCACTGTTGTGGCCTCTCCCGTTGCGGAGCACAGGCTCCGGACGCGCAGGCTCAGCGGCCATGGCTCACGGGCCCAGCCGCTCCGCGGCATGTGGGATCTTCCCGGACCGGGGCACGAACCCACGTCCCCTGCATCGGCAGGCGGACTCTCAACCACTGCGCCACCAGGGAAGCCCCTAAAAACTTTTTTTTTTATCTTCAGTGTAACAAAGCTATATTCTCCTTTGTACATACGCTTAAATGATTTATGGCTTTATTCTTTCCAGAGAATTAGGCTCAGAAGGAGAGGATAGAACGACAGCATTTTTTCTCCCGATGTGAAGTCTAAGAAGACTTGGAAAACTTTCTCATAACAATCATATTTTATAGATAAGATTTGTTTCCATCAGTCAAATAGAGTGGAGAATGTAAATGACAGAGTTAATCAAGGCATCTGCTTTGGAATGTTTCTTGCAGTGTCTTTCATGGATTCTGCAGGATGGCTGGTGATGATTATGCACTGGTCCCTTTGTCTGCAAACCATGGCAAAGAATAAGCAGGTGATCCCCGTTTCACAGCCATTAGAGATAATATATGTCTGTGTTTAAGGCTGGCCATTACCAGAACCCTTGGCCTCATACAGTGCTGCAGAATTTTCTATAACCTTTATCTATAATTAGATTTACATTTTAAAGCTAAAAGATCTTTTGATTTTAAAATTTACGAAGGGTCAAAACCTGGTGAGTCATTGGTGGAATTTTTTTCCTATAATAATTGAAGGAATTTTCCAATTGAAACAAATGCCAGGATGAATTTCTTGGCCTTCTGGAACACCTTAGGTCTTCATGTACGTTGCAGACACAAGCTCATTCACTGCCTGACAGCCTTGGGAGACAGATAAGTGCTATCAAATGTGGAAACTGAGGTTTGCGGAGAGTAAAACGCAGCGAATGCTGGTCCATCTTGGATTCGAATCAGAAGCCCAGCATCTTTCTTTGGAACACAGATTTTTATTTCTACGGGACTTTATGTAATTACATGTTTTAGATTACTCATTATAGTTTGAAGTGACTCCAATATGGAAATATTCATTATATCCTTTGGGAGGTAATTTTGATCTTGTGGAAGGCTTTTTCTAACTGGTTATATATATTTTGATTCAGTACATTTCATTCCATCTAACAGAGTTATTTTTCCCCTATAGGGAGGGACTTGTTTTTCTTTTTAGTCTCTCTCTTTTAGCTTATTAATTTTTGAACTATATTTAGTTGTTTCAATAAATATTACAGAACACCTACTACATATTCACTCTTATGGTGCATCTGGGTATACAAAGATGAGTAAGATACAGTCTTTTCTGCATTGGAAAGAGGCGTGAGGTTAAATCTGTAGATGGGCTAGGAATGAAGGGATCGGAAGGGAAGTAACTCTGGCTTGAAGTAGGCTATAGCAGGACCTTTTTCCAGGAAAGCGGGACTGGTAGGGTGAATTCCTTTATGCCTTTGCCACACAGAAAGGGGAAAGCTATCTCACTGCTCTGGACCTTGCAAATGTTGTTTAGAGTAACAACAACAAAAAATGTCTCCAAGGCTGTGGCAGAAACGGAATGTAGAGAAGAACTCAAGACTTGAGTTCTAGCCTTTTATTGCTGGTTAAAGAAAGGAAAAACCAGAGAAACCTGAGAAAGAAGAGGTAGATGAATCTCCTTGTGTCTCAATCCTGGCTGCTGGCATACTGTTTATCTAAGTCTACAAGATGTGTGCACAGCACAGCTAGTGGAGCCAAACACTTGTTTTTTCATTAAATAGTTATTGTGGACTAGCTCTCTCTCATGAAGTTTATATTTTCCTAAGGGGGTACAGGAAATAAATACTAAAGAGGCAAGATGAATTCAGATAGTGATAATTGCTGCTATGGATTATTTGTTCCCCTCAAAATTTATATGCTGCAATATCACACCCAGTGTGGTGGTATTAGGAGGCGGGGCCTTTGGGAGGTGCCTGGGTCATGCAGGTGGAGCCCTCATGAATGGGATCAGTGCCCTTATAAACGAGACCCTAGAGAGCCCTCCTGCCCTCTTCCACTATGTGAGATTACAGTGACAAAACAGCTGTCAATGAGGAAACAGGTCTTATCAGACATGGAATCTGCTGGCACCAGGATCCTGGACTTCTCAGGATCCAGAACTGTAAGACATAAATGTTTGTTGTGTATAAGCCACTCAGTGTCTGGTATTTTGTTACAGCAACCTGAACTGAGGCAATCGATATAAAGTAAATAAAATATGATGTGATAGTGATTGAGGCGGGGGTTGTTTTAGATAGGATAGGAGGTGGGTTCTTTTGTTGCTGTTGTTTTGTTTGGTTTTGAATCTGAGGCCTAAATAATAAGGAACTAGCTATATAAGGTCCAGGGAAGCAGTATTCCGGAAAAGACAACAGTCCCCGGAAAGACCTAAAATGGGAGCAAACTTAGTATGTTTAAAGAATAAGAAGAAGTTGCACTATAGCTGGGATGGAGTGAGGGAGGGAATAGTATGATATAGTGGGCTAAACAGCCCCAGACAATATAGGGGCTGTCATAAAATGCTTGGATAATATTCTAAGTCTGGTGAAAAGCCACTGAACTAGTTTAGGTAAGGGGATGATAATGAGTTTTAAGTAATCTGATTTGAAAAACAAAATCATTCCAAATGTTGTGTATAGAGAAAATGATTGTAAAGAGGCAAGCATGGAAACAGAGAGAGCGATTTAGTCAAGGGCTGATGGCATCTGGATCAAGGTTGCAGCAGATGTGACGGAGAGAAGTGAATCTATTCGGGCAGCATTTCTTTATCCCATGTCTTTGTGTATATCAGAAAAAGGCACCATTTGCTCAAGTAAAAACAAATTTTAAGTTAGACTATTATTATTCAAACAGAACCACTTCTGGGGCTGGGATCCAGGCTAAATTTTTAATTCTCCAGGTGGGCATCAGCCCTGGCTGGAACATACACATGCCCCTCACACACTCCATGGATGCCAGCCATGTTCATCCATATGAACCCCAGCCCCTAAGTAAGGCAGTCATCCAGATTTGGAGTCGTGTGTATGTGTGGGGAGGACAGGGGGGTGGAATCAAACTTTGCAGAGTTCTATCGGGACTAGATAGAATCAGGCTTAGCTGCCTGATGTGTTTCAGTGAGTTTGTGTGTGTGCTGTTTTACGTATGTTGTACATGGTGCTGGATACCTGTGTGTGATTATGAAGGAAGCTTGCCTTTGCTGCTCTAGGACTTGGCTAGCAGACCACAAAGCATAGGAATTTGTTACTGTGAGAGCTTATTCAGAGAAGGACTGCTGCTCTGAGGCAATGATTCTTGAGCTGAGATCTGAAGGATAAATAGGGTGTAGGTAGCTGTAATGGGTTAAATTATGGAGTCCCGAAAGTTTACATCGACGTGTATGGAGTACGTCAGGCAGGTGGAGGGGCATTCATTTCATGCTGGACTATGTACAGTTACATTAGATTCTCCTCATGGTTTTATGAAAACAATATTAAAATTCCCATGTTCAGATGAGTAAATTGGAAGCCAAAAAATATCATATACTGTCTACCCAGTGTGAGTCTTGCTACTGTGTTTCTTAAATTACAGTTTACAGTTATACCCACAGATGAAAACTTTCTTGAATGATTTTGCTATGGGCACAATATGTGCTCAGTTCCTCTACGATAGGGAGAATGAAGTAGAAACTTCCAGATTTGTCCAGGAGGGCAAATTAGAAATAAGTTCATCGCGCTCCTGGCAGAAGGCTCGGCAAATCCCAAGGTACTCAGCACGCCCAGTCAATTCCTTTCCGTGAACCAGAAATAAAGAATGCAACTGAATATTTTGGGTTGTGTGGGGTCTCTCCCAGTTCTGTGCTCCCACCCTGCATCCTGGTTCATGTTTTACGGTGCAGTGTCTGCCCTGAATTGCCAGCGGCAGACTAGTCAGAGTGGGAAACAGAGTTAAACAGTCAATGCCATAGTTCTTGAATTTTTGTTTTACCTCCAAATGAATCAATGCCATTGTTCTTTTTCTTGAAGGAGAAAATGAGTTGCTTTTTCCACGCCCTTCCTGCCCTTCTTGATTTTTTTTTCTGTCCTAGCTCGAATTCAAGCATGTAGATACAATATGGTTTTGTCGTTAAAACATTTAGACAGAGAAACAAGGATGTTGAGTTCCTTTCTTGGCTCCTTCCATGACCACTGACATAGGAGGAGGGGAGATAATTTATCTCCTTTTACTAATTAGGATATTGAGGTAAGGAGAGATTTATTGATGGAATCAGAGTGATAACATTGTCAGTGACTTGTTCATGGACTAGAGCAGATCATTTCCTCTTTGTGGGCCTTAACTTTTTTCATATGTTAATTAGAATATAAAAAAAACCCTGAGCACCTTTATCACAGAGGTGGGTTGGAGAATAAGTTTGAGTCGTGGCAACAGGAAATGTTATTAATGTTTCCATTAACACCACTATCATTATTCTGCCAGTCTTCTTTTTTTTTAATTTATTTATTTTACTTATTTATTTTTGGCTGCATTGGGTCTTCATTGCTGCACACGGGCTTTCTCTAGTTGCAGCGAGCGGGGGCTACTCTTTGTTGCGGTGCATGGGCTTCTCATTGTGGTGGCTTCTCTTGTTGTGGAGCATGGGCTCTAGGCATTCCTGCTTCAGTAGTTGTGGCACACGGGATCAGCAGTTGTGGCTCATGGGCTCTGGAGCACAGGCTTAGTAGATGTGGTGCATGGGCTTAGTTGCTCTGCGGCATGTGGGATCTTCCCGGACCAGGGCTCGAACCCATGTCCCCTGCATTGGCAGGCGGATTCTTAACCACTGTGCCATGTCTGCCAGTCTTCTTTTTCAATTTGTCTTTAAGAGAGAAACAACAGCTCTTAATGGAAAGATAAATCTTTGGAGGCAGCCAGCTCTGGGTTGGCATCTCAGCTCTGTACCTTCCACCTTATCCACTGGGTGAGATGAACTTTTCTCACCTGGAGATGATAAAAGCTACCCCAACAGGCTTGTTGTGAACAATAACAGGCGTATTACCCACAATAACCATATTTGTTGGTTGGATCTGAATCAGATTAGCTGACTTTGTATACTTCTTTTGGATCCTTTGAATCTGGTTTGTATTTAGTTTGAGCAAAGAATCTCTTATTTATATGGCTTATGCAGATCTGACTCTGGTAGGTGTTTATACTACTCTAAAAAGAGACTTCAGAGCTGAGACACAAGTTGTTTCTATATCCTTGGGAGCAGGCTAGAGGCCCACAGACCTCCTATGTACACTCAGAAAGCAAATGGGTGGTTACACGCAGGGCTGTCTCCTTGCATATGAAGACAGGGGAGAAAGACTTTCCATATATGGGGAAGCATCCAGTGTGTGTTAGAGAGTCAGGCTCACATACACTATTTAACATGTTCACTTGGCCATGTAGTAGATTCATGTCCTGCTCAGGTAGTAAATCAGAATCTCTGCTTTTTCAAGGCCATGCTGTGACCAATGGAGTGGAATAGCCCAGGTAGGAATAACACTTAACTGTCATTTGTTGCTTCTAAGAATCCTAAAAAGTAGCATTACTGGAATCATTCAGATCTAGCTACTCAGTATTGCCACTTTCTTTCCAAGGATGCTTCGAGTTTTTTCTTCTGCTCTGGCCTTTGGAACTATTTAATCAGCTTTTCCCCAGGCTTAAGGTAGTTAGCACTCATTTGAAACTAGAGGTCTCCAAGTATCTCAGTGCATGATGGAGACACTACCCATGGTACCAGTCATCAACCAGGCAGGCTTTCTAAATCATGACTTAGACAAGTGATGCAGTGAGGCATTGGAAAAATAATTCATTTTAGTGACAACTATCAGTCATACTGGTTGGTTGAGGACCAAACAAAATATAAGCCAACTATCTTTCCAATTTGTAGCTAGATATGTCATCCTAGAGACAAAGTAATAGGCTCTTGTGAGACTGTATCTTGGGTTTCTTGTGTCCTATAAATTCAAACGAAATTACACCAGCATTAGTAGAATCACATCACCTTGGTTCACTCTGCCCTCCAGGGCATGGACACAGAAAAAGAGAAACCACAAGAAGTTGGGCTGATCATGTCTTTGATGCAAAAGACACATCCGAAGTGTCTGTGTGTCAAGAGAATTAGGAACCCTGCAGTCATATCAGTTTGACTACAATCTCATTGGATCTTATAAATAAAACAAGTGCAGACCAAGTCAGCGCCTGGACAGCTGATGCGAATCTCCTGGGGAGATGCAGTAAAGTAGTGCTAGGAAGCCAACCAGGGCTTCGCTTCTCCCTTTGCAGTGATAATAAATCAGTACCTAGTAGGAGACAAGAGGTTGCCTTTTAACGGATTCTTCTCTTTCCCTGGTTTCTTTGAATACGGTCCGCATAAATGATTTCTGCGCCCATAGTTTGAGATGAGTTGCTTTTTCCTTCTCCAAATAAAATTCACCTATTTTTTCATCACCTATCATGGAAAGAAATTACTTAGACACATTCTCTTCATGGTTGTGGCTACAAGTATGTGAAATGTATTATGACTTTTTTTGTTTGTTTCTTTGAGGAGTTGGTAGAGTTTAAAGGTGAATGAATCAATCTTCCCTAATATAGGAAATAAAATGCTTTTGATCATAGGATTTTAGAAATAGGTATAAAAATGCCAGTGTTTCTCCAGTGGTCCCTTTTGCTTTTTTGCATGCAGAGTTCATGTTGGGGCCAAGTCCTCATTCACCTGTCCCTTGTTCCAATCATGAGTGTATTATTCTGGTTTGAATTAGGAAAGTTTCTGATATTTTAATTCTTATTTTATTTTTCATGGAAAAAAGTTAACCATAACTCCTATACCTTTCCTTGTGCTGAGCTATTATTTGAACAGTGTTTCAGTGTATCACTGAATATTTTATGTCATGTCTTCTTAGCTATGTCTCATATAACCAGCTTCTAATTTCAGCCTCTGCTTAGTTAAAACACTTTGTCAAACTTCCCTATCACATATTTTTTTTCTCTCACACATCATTCCATCCCACTCCTGAAAAATCTGTTAGTGGCAATTCCAATATTGGCAATGTAAGAGTGGAAAAAAAAAAACTTGAACAAGGGAAAACTGAATCTGAATGTCATTATTGCAAAAATGAAACGTTGATTTAACATTCTCAGTGAAAGGGCACGTTACATCCCAGGTATGTGTGGGTTGTTTAGCAAAGAATCATTACACAAAGGTTAAATAATGTGTCATTCATTAAAACATAAGGATTCATTTAAATATTTATTTAAATAGCTATTCCTCCAATACTTTTAAGCCTAGTTTGTGTATAATTAATGAACCGAGAGAAAGATTCCAGAGCAGAGAACCATAATGTGAAGAACTACTGCCAATTGAGGTTCAATAAAAATGAAAAGAATGTAGTCCTTGAAATGACAATGCTCTTCACTTGGAAAATGTAATTTCAATTTTAGACAACGTTTTTGGAAACTTATCTACTACATAATGTACTGTGAGTGGTCATATAGTGAAAGAGCTTTAGTTGATGCTGGATATGTTAATAGCATATTTGCACAGGAAGGACTTCAGGAATGTAACAAACCAGGTGTCAAAATGGCCTCCCTGAGGACATCACCTCCGAGTTGAGATCTGAGTATTAAGAAGGTAAAGGGGGTAAATTTCTGGGCAGAGTGAGCATCACCTGGGAAGTCACAACGACCAACGAGCTTGTGGAGTGTTGGAGGAATTAAAGGCTGGGTCTAAAAAGTGAGAAGGAAATTGGGGAGACGTGAGCTAAAGTGTAGACAGGGGCCAGCTGGGTGTAATCTGGTAGAGAAAAATGGATGCAGTTAGGTGTATGTCTTCTCCTACTTAATTATGAAATTTATAATTTGGGAATAGCAATACCTTTATACAAATATAATTTTTATGTCCAATTAAGTACCATATTTTGATATTTTAACCTCACGTTTTGAGAACCATCACTCATCGATTTATTGATTCACTTACATAATATTACACAGGTGCCAGATCGAAGGTTGGTAAGATGGTCATTGCCTTCAAGGAGATGATTGATGGTGTAGTTTGGTGGGGTGGGTGGAGGGTGGGAGGTGGAGGATGGACTGTGAACCGGTAGGCTAAGGAGGTGGGATGTTGGGAGAAGGACATAAAATATTAGATCACCAATATGGTTAAAACTTCTTATGGGAAAATACAAGCAAAACTGCAGATTCCTATCCTGCCTCTCTCTCACTAGCAGGGAGCTTCTGTTTTTACAAATGTTTATTTGGGGGCATTTCCTGGTTCTTTTGGGGGGTAGGGGATGTGGGAATGGGGAAGTGGCCCATGAAAGTGACTCCCTATTAGTAAGTCGCTTTGCACACCTCCAAGGGGACCATTCACATTATATTCTGTGTAAATGGCGCTGTTGTGACCGGCGTCATTCTCAGAGAATGTGAAGGAAGTCTCAGGAGTTTGCAGGACTGACCTCCATGCCCTTCCCCTTTTTAAGGACACTCTTCAATAGTTAGTCATTAGATTCCATACATTGGCCAAGTTCAATGGTGAAAAGTGTGATTACAGAGTCCAGCATCGTTAATTAGGAAGAATAGTCTTAACATTGATTTCTTATGTTCTGGAATTCCTGCTTAGTACTCTGAGTTTGGTTTCTTCCCACTCAAAGTTGGTCATTTTGAGGAAACAGAGCTCTTCTGTTTAGCTGAGGACACACACACACACACACACACACACACACACACACACACACACCCCCCTCCCTGTACTCTCTTTTCTCACATCAAGCTTTGCCTAGTTTACTCTGCAGAATAACATGCTTTCCTGGTTTACTGAGACTTTCTTTAGTTGGTACACTTTTCCCTTCCCTAACAAACAAAATCTTCTATCCACTGGTGGGCTTTTTTCCAGTCTTTCTCTTCTGGATCACCACAGGATTTACAACCACACTTTTTAGCATAAATTATGTATAATATTTAAACGGCCTTGTTTACAACCAAGAGAAGTATGCTATTCAATAGAAAGAAGAATATTTACAATACTTCCCCTTTGGTGCCGGTACCCGGAAACAGAGCTTGACCTTACTTTATGAAATTGCCTGCCAAATTTTTGAACTTCATTATGTTATTTTCAACCATTGTAGTTTTAATTATATGTCTTGAGACTTTTCAGAACTTGTGTATTTTATTAAAATATATCCATATAAACAGGGACTGTTTGGAGTAAGATTAGACCTCTGAAAATGGCATACAAGAGTGCATTCGTTGGGGTAGGGGGTAATGGCTAGGCAGCACTACTGGTAATAGTCCAGGCTGGATACAGCTGGAATTGAAACCAAGGTGAAGACTATAAGGATAGAGAGAAGATATAATGGAAAAAATATAGGTTAGATATAACCGGAAAGGGACTAGTTGTGTTGAGTTTGGAACCCAAGTGAATTAAAAGATGATCTGATATAAAAATAAACATGGTGCCCAGAGAGAAAAATTTAAGGATGGGAGGGAGAATGACAAGTTCACATCTCCTAGATTAACTTTGAGCTCTTAATAGGAAACCAAGCTTCGAGGGCTGAGTGGGAGCCGATGACCATATGAGCATCATTCTCTCTCCCTTTCTTCCCCCATCTTTTCTTTCCTACGTCCCTCCTTCACAACTTCCTTTTCTGGAGAATCTTCAAAAAGGGGTGAGGTTGTGGCTGCTCCGGCTCTTATCCCAGTTGGAGAAAAGTGCCTTTGCCAGGCTCAGCTGCAAGAGGCATCAATTTGGTTTTGCCAATTGGTCCAGCAAGTCATACAAGTCACACAGTACAAGTCAATATTTGGGATTAGAACTCAAGAGAGAAGTCAGAACTCTTGAGAGCTATTTGGAAGTCTGATAATTGAAATGATGGGAGTAAATACATTTTCCTAGAAGACAGAGTGGATAAGAAGGCTAAATAGAGAACTCCAGGGGCCAGAGGCAGGGAGCTAGACCAGAAGTGAGGTCAGGGAAGAAGTGATTCTAGGGAATGAAACAAACAGGATGAACAGTGCCAGGGAGGAAAGATTTAGGCAAAGAGATGCTGATCAGCAGTGGGATGTTGCAGAAAGAAAGGACCCTTGCAGAGGTGCTTGGATTTGGTAACAAGGGAAAGAGCGGTGTTGATTAAAGCCGAGGTTTTAGCAGAGCGGCTGAATACAGATTGTAGGGTGGAAATTAGGGGCAGGTGTTGGAGATAGTAAATGAAGAAGAATTAAAGACAGAAACTGGCTTGAGGAACGAATAAGCAATGTGTTAAGTTTTAAATGCATGCATACTTTACAGAGTGCTTTCTGGCTAGGTGGAAACATCCAAGAGAAAGGAAGAGTTTGAATAGGGGAGAGTAGGAAGTGTTGTAAGACGCAGACACACACACACACGGTGCTTCCAATAGCCTATGTAATGTCTAGACAGAATTACCTCTCCTAGTGGATGTGGGGTGTGACCCCTCACTGGAGTAAATGGCTTGGTGACTAGCAAAATGAGGGCTTCCTTTCAGCCCCCACGTGCAACTTGCAACCTATACAAAGATACATGGCACAGCTCTCCATATACAACCTACTGTCATCACCCAGAAAAAAACGCTCCATGTACACTCACTAGCTTTGTCCTCTGTGCTCAGCCACTTTCCTTACTCTGCTCAGAACAGATTTCTTATTTATAGCCAGAAAATCAGTTAGTCAATGTCCAAGGCCGAGCTCTCTCCATATAGTCCCTCCCCAGGGTCCACAGAAGCATCCGTGTAGAAAAGTCCCAGCTGATGCGTGTGTCACCCAGTAATCGCATTATGAAGAACACATCCTTTGTTGATGTACCCAGTCATCTCCTTTCCTGCTGCTGCTCTCTGGGACTTAGGTACAATTCTGTGGTGTTGGCTTTGCTTTGAGAACTTAACACATTTTTAATTTCTCAATTTGAGTAGGTAGCTCATAGTTAGAAACACACAGTTTAATCACAGTTATGCCAGAAATAGGAATAATTGATTTCGTTTTTCTTTCCCACTTGGAAATGAAAGAAAAAAAGAGTAAAGTTAGTTATGGATAGTATTTAATTTCCTTGGGAGGCTGGGACGAAGTGAGAGAGTAGCATTGACATATATACACTACCAAATGTAAAATAGATAGCTAGTGGGAAGCAGCCGCATAGCACAGGGAGATCAGCTCGATGCTTTGTGACCACCTAGAGGGGTGGGATAGGGAGGGTGGGAGGGAGACGCAAGAGGGAGTGGATATGGGGATATATGTATACATATAGCTGGTTCACTTTGCTGCATAGCAGCAACTAACACAACATTGTGAAGCAGTTATACTACAGTAAAGATGTGAAAAAAAATTTCCTTGGGAGGACACAAGCTGTCAAATGTTAAAATTTAAAAAAAAATGTTTGTGCTTTCTTACTTGCATGTATATTTTTAGTAATTTCTGCAGGGATTTTAAAGAAAAAAATTTTCTATTCTAGTGTATATGGAGGACATGATCTGGACAGGAACCAACTGGGGAATTTGGCAAAGAATCTATCAATGAACAGAGGCAGGAGGGAGCCCTCAAGTTCTCTGGCTCTAGGTAAGAAGGCCACTTTCCGGGCCCCTCCATTGTCTGTGTCATCATTCGCAAGAATAAAGAAGAGGTTCCAAAACAGTGAACTATACTGCTTGGATTACATCCCTCCCCTCTAGACCTACACCAGCATTTGCCTTGAGAGCATGATTACTCCAACATGTCTCCCATTCCTGTTGGTAGCAGTCACCATGGAAGCTGAGGACCCTACGTCGTCATCCCTCATTCTTCCATTTCTCATCCCTTTTGTCCCCCTACTCCCACCCTGCACACCTATCCTCTTCACTGTCAATTACCAGACTGTACTTATTTGTTTGTCTTTTGGCCCCAACTGCAGTGTAAGCCAGAACTTTCGTCTGTTTTGCTCACTGCCATATCCCAGTGTTCTCGAACAGTGCTAGGCACACGGTAAGCACTCCTTAAATATTTATTGGGTGCATGAATGAAAATAAAGAAAAAAAGAACAAACTGAGGAAAAGAGCATTTGAACTGGACACGGACTTGCATGTGGTCTGTGAAAGACTGAGCACGGACTCCAGGATTGTGGGCCTGAGTCAGCAGTTGGTACCAGGAGGGAGCGCGGTAAAGGTAACAGGCAAAAAGACTAGGTCTCTTTATGCAAAAATTAATTTCATAGAACGAGTGGACATCTTACTGGTTTGCTGCAGGCAGAATATTGTTTAAAACAACAACAAAAAAAATCTCCAAATCTTTTAACGAGCAGTTGCTATCTACATGATGGTTTTTCCAGAATGAAAGTAGAATGTATCAGTGTTTGTTTAGGTCAACATTTGCGTTCATGGAAGCTGCGGTAGTTTAAACAAAATGCAGAAATAGCAGAAGTTCCCAGCAGAGAGTTAGTGCTCATCAGGTACCTGTAGGGTGAGCAGAGGTATTCAGGCCTGGGCACAATCTGAAGTAGACAAAGTCTAGTCTCTCTTTCAACTCTGTGGAGCTGCTTGCCTTCTGCTCTGTCCATCAGGCTGTCCTGCTGTGTTCTCCCCATCCTGAAAGGGCCGTTCAGAGATGACCTAACTTCTCCCTTCCCTCTTCTCCCTCTGAAATATTATATGACCTTTGGACTTTCCTTCAGAACCATATGCTTTCTCTGTGGAAGTAACTGATACGAGCTTCATCAGACAAAACAATCCTATCGACTGATCGATCACAGCTCCCAAGAAGTTACCAATGCCTAAAGCAAGTTAAAATGATCAGGATTTTTAAAGGCCCCTAAAAAAGGATGCAGGTGTCAGAAATTTCAGGCAGTGTAGGTATTTGAGAGTGACTGGACTCTGGTTTAAGAATTTAAAACCTCACTGAAAAAGCCAAAAGGCTGTATAGATTCAGAGACCATTCTAAGAAGAGGTGACATGTTCCTTACATTTCCAGTAAGAGATGTGAGCAGGACAGCTAGGCATCCTTGTATGTACTGTAACACAGTATGATTTTCATGTATTCTATCTGAATATGAGAAATTACCATTTTAATATCAGATCTCATAGACCAACACATCAGGAATAAACTGCACATGCGCTGGACTTCTTAAGATGAATGTTTTGTGATTTTTCTGTTGCTGAAAGATTCAATGCGTGGAAGACACCCTGAGATAGATAACCACCTGGGAATGTCAGTTTAGATCTCATTTTCCATAGTTTTTGTGATGTGGAGATGCTAGAGTGAATGTCAACGTTCAGAGAAGTTCTGTGGATTCATGATCTGACCCTGCAGTGTGAAGGAACCGTGGAACAAAAATTATATATTAGAACACTTTGATTACACTCCCCTCTGTGCAGAAGATGGATGAGGAAGTGAAAATATATTTTATTTCATGTTACTGCAGAGTAAATCAGCAAAGGCTTTCTTTTTTATCAAAATTGGTTTTACTAATGTATCTTTTTATAATGTTTCTGAATGCCTATCATATTTTAAATGCAAAGGGTATCTCAGATGTCTACATTTCCTAGGTAACAAGTACGGTTCATAAATGGAAACTGCAAGAGAGAAGACTGTGGGTAGAGTGGAGATAGGATGGAGAGAAAATGAGAGAATAAACCCCTTTTGAGTAACTTTTAAGGGTTAGGTACATTCTCATATATTCTGTAAATCTTCACAATACAACTATATGACGGGGGTGTGTGGCTAGAACCCAGGATTTTGATTAGAGTCCATATTTCCTACATGACAATCAGGAGGCAGTTTCAGCCCTTAAGCCTCCCACCTTCCTGGTTTTCCTCTGTCTCTTTCCTGATCAGTCCATCACATGATGGTCATGAGATTATAGTTGAACTCCAGGGAAATTAGAATTCCCTCTGTTCAAAGACAAATATTTATTGAAAAAAGTGATGATTGCTTTAAAAATGACCTCTATCTTTCAACTGTTCTAAAAACATTTTCAACAGAAAAGAAATCTATTTACCCAGAAACTCTTATGAGAGCTATAAAAGTTAAGACTTCAGGGTCCTAAGTTCCCTGAGCTCTTATTATTTTCACTAAAAACCTGTCACACTGGAGCAGAGGTGGCAACTTACAGCTCGAAGCCCCTATTTATTACATGTCTTTTACTTAATTTAAAAAATATTTATGGTCTTCCCTGGTGGCGCAGTGGTTAAGAATCCGCCTGCCAATGCAGGGGACACGGGTTCGAGCCCTGGTCCGGGAGGATCCCACATGCTGTGGAGCAACTAAGGCCGTGTGCCACAGCTGCTGAGCCTGCGCTCTAGAGCCCGCGAACCACAACTACTGAAGCCTGTGCGCCTAGAGCCCATGCTCGGCAACAAGAGAAGCCGCCACAATGAGAAGCCCACCCACCACAACGAAGAGCAGCCCCTGCTCGCCGCAACCAGAGAAAGCCGCGTGCAGCAACGAAGACCCAACACAGCCAAAAATAAATGTAAATAAAATAATTAAATTAAAAAAAAAGAACTGTAGCCGCTGTTAAAAAAAAAAAAAAAAATATATATATATATATTTATAGTCCCTCCCAAATGCAACTGTGAGTGAAATAGGTGACCACAGGTACTCACGTGGTACAGAATTCACTATTTTCTAGTTACAAATAGGGAATGAAGAAGGCCTGTAACAGACATTTAATATGGTTTTAGATAGTACTTCCTGGATTTTGTCTAAATTGGTGGACAAAGAATATTCAAGATGAAAATTGCCACTTTGTTGAATGATCCCCTCTTGTTGTACCTGATGACATTGTAAGGTAGAGCAAATGATACCAACATCCTTATTAAACAGAGGCCGATTATTTGTTACTTGAATTTGTTTTCAACTTTGGGTCTAAATCAGTGATCCTTGGGTCACTGCCTGGAATTCTAATTTAGTTATTATTTAAAAAACATCTTGCCAGGTGATTCTGAAGTGAAGTCAAGTTCAGAGAAAGGAGCAAGGTGACACGTGGGGTGAAGTGTTGAGGGCTAAAGGAAAATCTGGATGAAGGCAGCTAAAGAAAGGAGGCCAGACTGTATGAAGCTGGGACACCTCCCAGGAGGGGTAACGTCTGAACAAGTAAAGAGGAATTACCAGGGAGACCAGAGTGAATAGCTGCGGGAATGAATACATCCTGGACACTTAAAAGGAAATGAGAAGGCTAATCTTACTGACTTCCAAGAGTAGAAGAAAATATTGTAGAAAAGGGAGGGTGCGCTTCACCATGCCTGACACATCGTAGGTGCTCAATAAATATTTGGTGACTGAATAAGCAAGTGGATGAGATTATGGAGGGATTTAAGAGCCAAATAAAGTCATGTGTACTTCTTACTCACTGTATACTTCCAGGGGCTAGCGTATACAGTAAGACCCCTACATATGAACGAGTTCCGTTCCGAGAGAGTGTTTGTAAGTCCAGTTTATTTGTAAGTCCAACAAAGCTAGCCTAAGTACCCAACTAACACAATCAGCTATATAGTACTGTACTGTAATAGGTTTGTAATACTTTTCACACAAATAATACATAAAAAACAAACAAAAAGAAAACACAAAGTAAACACAGAAAGTAAAGAAAACAAGAAGAGTTACTGAGTGGAGGAGGGAGAGGAGGTGGCAGATGGTAGAGCTGAAGGATCGTCAGCAATAGGAGACGGACGGCAAGATGCAGTTTCACTCACGCCTGACGTTGATGGCACAGGCTCTGGTTCCTTGCTGGGTTCAATTCTATCTACGTGCTTGAAAAAGCGATCCAGTGATGTCTGGGTAGTAGCTCTTTTCTTCTCGTCATAGATGACACAGTAGCACTGGACTGCATTCTGAGCAGCGGCTGTAACCTTCGTGTACTGTTCTACATTCGGGTCCTGGCCTCAAAAACTAACAGTGAACTAACTTATGTGATTGGACATGCAAACGCATGTTCATATCTCTGAAAGTCTGCAACATGATTCGCATATAGGGGACTTACTGTATTAGAGACTCCACAAATATCCTCTTAAGTGTTGATTGACCAATCTGCCTTGCACATAGTACACGCTGATTAAATGTTGATATTGTTAGTCAAATTACGATTATCATTAGTTGAACACCTTTATTTTTCAGATGGAGAAATTCAATGATTGGTTTCTATTATAAGACAGTTTCTATTTTAGTCTGATGTAATAGTATGAAGACACCATTTTGTTTAAAGACATTCTGTAGCGTTCCAAGGAGAAATTTTTACAGAACAGCATTACATGGCCAGTTAGAGAATTAGAGCACCCATGATAAAATCCTCTTAAGAAGCATAAGAAAAATGAAGCTGTTTATTGAAGAATTCAATTAGGATTACCTACTGTGGACCAGGCATTCTTCGAACTGAACAAAGCACAAAGAAGTTTCTGCCCTTATAGGGCTCACATTCTAACTGGGGGAGCAGAAAATAAGCAAAATGTATAGTCATTTAGAATATGGTAAATGGGGAGGAGAAGAAAAGGGCAGGAAAGGGGAACAAGAAATGTTGGGGGAATTGTGAGAAATTCTGGTTTCAAGAATGTTGGCTAATGGGACTTCCCTGCTGGTCCTGTGTTTAGGACTCCATGCTTCCACTGCAGGGGCCACGGGTTTGATCTCTGGTCGGGGAACTAAGATCCTGCATGCCACATGGTGTGGCCACAAAAAAACAAAACAAACAAACAAACGAAAAAAACAAGAAAAAAAACCCAAACAAATGAAACAACCACAAAAACAAACATTAAAAAAAAAAAAAGAATGGTGGCCTAGCAAGGTCTTGCTGAAAAGGGGAACATTTAAGACCTGAAAGAGTACTTCTCCCTCCCCATCGCCTACCAAGGACGTACTGTACAACACAGGGATATATCCAATGTTTTGTAATAACTGTAAATGGAAAGTAACATTTCAAGATTGTATAAAAAATAAAAAAAACAGTTCAATTGTCAACAAAACAAAACAAAAAACCTGAAAGAGTGATGTAGGGAGCGTTGCGGATGTGGATACCTGGGGCAAGCACATTTCAGGCAGAGGGAACTGCATATGTGAAGGCCCCGAGGCAGCACTGTGCCTGTCACTTTCTAGGAGCAGTAAAGAGGCCAGTGTATGTGGAATGAATGAGAAGAAAGGAGTAGGAGATACTCTCAGAGAAGTTAACTAGGACCTTGTAGGTTACAGGATAGACTTTGGCTTTTTACCTTGAATGATTTGGGAAGCCATTGGGGGTTTTAAACAGTGTTATGGTCCTGAGATCATCATGCTTCTGGCAGCCATATACGTCTCCATGAAGCTGTCCATGATTTTATTATCTAGAATTTAATGATCCATCCTGGGTCCTCATTGTATTTCTGTCTATTGGATTACCACGCTTCCTTTCTTTTTGATAAAAAGTAGGTACAGTTTTCCTTCTCTATTCCATGTGCTACAAATATCTTAAGGGTACCTTGTTCATATTTATGTGTCCAGTGACATCTGATGATACCAAATATTTGTTGTCTTTATGTAACTTTTCAACTTTGTTTATGGTGAATGCTATTATGTAATGTCACACGAGTGCAGAACTAGTGATATTGACTACGATTCTCTGACAGACCGAATAAAACTTGTGCATCATTTATTTGAAACATTTTGCCTGTGTGAATGTTTGATTTTTAAGCAGTCAATTGATGTGCCGTTCCATTGATGGCCGAAAACACTTAATCAACCATGTCACAATCTGGGTTTCATTTATAGTCATTTAAAACAACCTTGCAATTCCTTTGGAATTCATTCCGGAAACTGTAGTGCTGGAATTAGTCTTATGAGTGGGATCTGAGGGTACTGAAAGGGCCCACTTGCCCTAAAATATTTCCACTATAAGGATTGCTCCTCCCTAACCCTACCAGATCCTTCATCCTTCAGCTTCCTGCTCTGGAGCAATTGTATTCTTATTCAGCAAAGGAAAGGGTGTTGCTCTTAGAAAGTTTCTATAGGACGCAGACTAATCTTAAGTAGTTGGAATCACTCGGAGCACAGCCTAATGAAGACCTTGTCAAAATTTTTGCTGTATTTGTACCTCTCTTAACCAGCTGAAGACAGAACCAGTATTTTATCTAGCTAGCTAACTATTTCTCCACCCACCCCACTCCCCTCTCTGAATGAGAGGGCCTCTAACTCTGCAGGCTACTAATGACGTAAGTAAGCACCCTTCTTCTGCAAAAATAGCTATTGGATAAAATGGTTCAGTTTTGGTAATTTGGAATCATAGGCCTCTGCCAAAGGATTGGCTTCTCTGATTTGAAAATAAATGTCTTAACCTCCCTCACTGTGGCATTTATTTTCCATAAACGGGGCTGGCTTTGCCCCACATTCTTGCAGCAGCGGGAGACCATTATCCTGTGAGAATGTCCTCTCTCCTTTCACATTATCGCTTAATTATTGCCCTCTTTTCAATAGACAATGCCTTTAGGAATGTTCATGTAATTTTTCCCCTCCATTCCTCTTCTGACTTGTACTGCCATGGGAGAGGATTTGGGTATTAACCCCAGAAAGTCCAGAATAATGGATTTTATAGACAGTTGGCTCAGTATCCAAGGAATCCTTTGAGAGGGGGCCGAGATGCTGTGAGCAATATACAAGGCAAAGGCTTGGGAACTAAAACATTTGCATTGAAATCTTCAAGGGAAAGAGGGAATAACAATGGAAATCTCAAGGCTGGTGGGGAAGGGGGACAGAAGATTTAGCTTTTCCCACATGCTAATCTCTGAAGACCATCCCTCTTATTTATTTATTTGGAAGAAAAGGTTTCATCCCTCCCACTAACAAAATTAGCCTTTGCTATGTAAACCCCATCTCTGCCATTTTGTTGAGCCCATAGCCAAGCCAGATGAAAACAATCGCTGCAAAAAACCTGAGAACTCCCCTGATGCATCTTAATGGCTGTTTAACTTCAAAGCCAACCATTTAAATGCTAACACTACGAAGTAAGTAATCCAAAACATAAGCAACCAGTTTGAAACGTTAGCATTTAACTATCTACCATCTTTTGTTGTTAGCTTACAATGAAGGGTAAATTCATCATATAAATATGTGTATATACACTCACTTTTTTTAAAAAAACACTTTAGAATGAAATTGACTTCAATACAAAGGGTGATACTAGAAATAAAAAACAACATTTAGTAATCATAAAAGGTATAATTCATGAGGAAATAACATAAATTATGTGTACGCCTACTAAAATTACATGAAGAATTACATGAAGAATCAAAATAAAATAATTAAAGGGAGAACTAGACAATTCCACAACCATAACAGAAGACTGCTACACCACTCTTTTAGTAATTGAGAGAAAGGCAGAACACCCATTCATTTCAAGGGCATATAGTAAATTCACCAAAAGAGACCAAAGGAAAACTCTCCAAAATAAAACTTCAGGCCCAGATAGTTACACTGGTTAATTCTACCAAACATTCAAGGAAAAGTTCTATGCAAACTTTTGCAGAACAAAACGTAAAAGGAGGATGGAACATAAACTTAATGCCAAAACCTGTCAGCTATAATAAAAATATAAAATTTTCAAAGTATTATATATGAGGTGAATGGTATAATGAGTAATCTGTGTTCCATACTATAAAACATGACTCTGATCATATATCTGAAAAGCAGGCTAAAATGTGAGGGATATTTGATTCGAGTTGTAGAAAATCAGAAATGAGACTTGAACATTCTCATGAGAATGTTCTCAATAGAAAGAGGAATGTTAAAAAGAAACTGGATGGCAAAAAGCATGACAAACGTCCACTGAAATCGGGAAGTTATTAGGTTTTTTCAGTTATTTGTAGTTCTGTAATATTTATTCCATATTAGGTGACAAATTACTTCTAATTTATAGTCTGGAATTAATCCATTATTGTATATTATTTTAATAAAGATAATATTGTAAATATAAAAAAACACTTTAGGACACAAGTTTATGTTTAGACATAAATGCTTCTTTTGTATTATTCATGAATCCACGGGACCCTAGGTTAAGGTTATCATTTTCTGCAAAGGCAGAGGCAGTACAAAACCTATTAAGATTTCCACCCTTCACCCCCATGCATTTGGATGTTAGCTCAAGGGATCCACAGAGTTCTGTTGAGTTTGTCATCAAAATTTATTAACTGCACTTGTGATGTCATATAACCGGGAACATTGGACTCTGATTGCAAATGTTACTGGCAGTGAAAGAGTGGGCTGAAATTTCCCCCCCAATTCTTTGAAAATACAGGGGAAAAAAAAAAAGGAAATTCCTGGTGCTTTTTCAACATAATATAAAGGTCACTGACAATAGCCTACCTATAGATGCTGATGTGTGACATTTAAACTGAATACAAGGAAAGCATGATAAGCATTAAAAAAAAAAAGAACTAGTTGCTTTCAAGCTAATGCTGTTTACCAAATCACTGCTCTTTCAGAAAAAAAATAAATGTACTGTTCCATTTTATTTCCCAGATATTGCTTGAGAAATACACATATATAGTGTCTTTGAGAATGTGAATAAAAAATAGAATGTTTATTACTGATATTTAATCCACTGATTCATAATATTTTAAATGTGTGGCCTGGGCTGTCTAAACTGGCACCTGGGGAAATATTCTCTGGGAGACATTTTCAGTTGTTACGTTTAGGTAAAAAGAACTTGAGGTGTTTATGTTGAAATAGTTGAAAAAAACTAAGTCATGTAGAAAATTGTTCTATTTTTGCCCACATACAGTTCACAACGGGCTGGAACGATTTGCTTTCTTTCTGTGAAGTCGAATTGTTTAACTGAATTTATGAAATTAACCCTCGTACTAGCATTATGTTGTCAGAGTTGAACCTGAATCTGGGTGAAAGGTTAGTAAGGGCGGTAGAAGCAGGAAGAACTCCCAATTGAATCCTCGCCCCCATTAGGGCTCATAAGAAACCGCTGAGACCAGGTAGGTGCGTAGAGTCTGCAGGATGAGTGAAAGAAAAAGGAAGAGGAGCAGAAGAGTTCACTAGCCTGAATGAGGATCTGCTATGTAGTTCTGTTAGGGAATCTTTGACTGAAATTGCCCGCCTTGGCCAGGCATGAAAATAACCACTTGCATAAATTGTCTCACAAGAGGAGGTCCTGATAAAGAAACATGGAACTAACAAGCTGCCTCCAAAACCAACCGGAAAAAATTAGCGGCGGGGAGCAAAAAGGGAGGAGACGCCGGCCTACCTCCCAGAAACCCACGCGCTGGAATCCATCTTGACTAAGAGACGCGCGGGCCCCCAGCAAGGCCTCTGAGTGGAACTAAATTTGCGCCCGAGAAAGATTATTGGCCAGAGACAACCCGGAAACTAACCCCACCTCCATAAACCCCGAGACTGCAAGCCCTGGCAGAGCATTCCTCTTGGGTTCTCTTACCCTGAGACTCTCCCCTCAAGCACCCCTTTGCAATAAGGTCTTTTCCAATAATTCTTTTCCAAGTGTTAGACAAGAGCCCGCCCTCAGGCCCTGGAAGGGGTTCACCACCCCCCTACCTGGGCAAGTCCAGAAGTGGAGTCAAGCGCAGGCTCTCTGCCCTCGGAAGCAGCGATTCTCAGTACTCGCCGTGCATCCCATTGCTCGCCGTGCAGCCCATTGCCTTTTAAACATAGCTCTACCCAGCTCCCATCTGAAGCCAATTAATCAGCCTTGCGGGGGCGTGGATCACGGGTTCACTTAGCGCCTCCGGCTCCCCAGGTGTTTCCAATGTGTAGCGGGGTTTGAGTCTCGCGAGAGCCGTGGGCTTTATAAGGTGAGGGGCAAGCAGAGGCTAAGTTGAATGCCCTTCGGGTTCTCTGAGGACGCGGTGCGGGGAGGAAAGTGAAGACTCTTCTGCGGCTCTCTTCATCCCTGCAGGGAAGGTGAGTACTGAACACACAGGAGTGGGGAGAGTGGGGGTTGGAGCAGCCTGTTTTACCTGCTCAGGGGAGGAATGTTTCCATGAGTGGGTCTCCCAGACGCGAGCTAGGCCTCAGGTCTTCCACCGTACATTTCATTCTTAATTTAAGTGGCCAGACATGCTGGGAATGTTCTCAGCACAAGTAACACCCATCCTTCTGAATTACAGAACTAAACACCAATCACAATTTTACATTTTATTTTTTTTTTTTGCGGTACGCGGGCCTCTCACTGTTGTGGCCTCTCCCGTTGCGGAGCACAGGCTCCGGACGCCCAGGCTCAGCGGCCATGGCTCACGGGCCCAGCCGCTCTGCGGCATGTGGGGTTCTCCCGGACCGGGGCACGAGCCCATGTCCCCTGCATCAGCAGGTGGACTCTCAACCACTGCGGCATCAGGGAAGCCCCCACATTTTTACATTTTTAATGTGGTATCGTGACCTAAATTGATGTATTATAATCCGTTTGTATTTTTTTTCCTTTTTTGGCCTATGGGTTTCAGCTAGTTTAGGCCACAGCCTAGTGACGGGAAGAAAAATTACATGGTGAAGTACAATTTCTTTAGGAGACCCAGCGAGCACGCCAAACAAACATCACTGTCAATTGACTAGGGGGAGGGGGGGGAAGAAAACTAGCGCAGTGTAATGTAGTCTAAGTAGTTTAAATGTTTTTTCACTGGATCCTCACAACACTGTAAGACTTCACCCATTTTACAGGTAATATCTTTGAGTTTAGAAATTAGACTGGACGATGGCTCAGCTGGGTACGTTTAAAGGCTATCAGACGATATTAAAACAACTGACACAAATTAAGTGGAAGGAGGTCTTGGTGAACCATTGGGTTTCTCTTTTGCTTTCAGTATTCAATTAAAGTTGTAAGTCGTATTTAATATTTTGGAAAACAGACTAGGGTTAGCTGGAATGATGGTCTAAGACTAGGAAAATTAAATTTAACCATGGTTAAATATATTTGCCTACATGTACATTAAAGAAAATTAACTATTTTAAAGATAGGGCTGAGAGAAAACCGAAAATGGCAATTCATATTAAATTCTAATATTGCTTGAGTCCTTTGTTCAACATGGGCTATCAAAGAAAATAATGGCATTTTAGGCATTTTGAGATGTAATACGTTTTAAAATTGGTTAATACACGCAGAACACTTTGCAGGGTTACTAGCCCAATGTAAATGCTAAATTATTATCAGCTGTTGTAACTGAGCTTGCTCTTAACTAGGGGAAGTCCCTGCATTGAATGAGACACGTCTCATTTCCATGTGCCAAACATCTACTACATGCTTTACCTGGATAATCTCTTATCCTAACTATAATCTAGTGATGAGGGACTAATATTCCCATTTTACAGGTGAGAAAACAGAGCTGCAGAGATGTTAAGAAACCTGTACCAGGTCATTCATCTGGTAAGTTGTGGAGTTGGGTTTCAAACCTGGGCATTCAGACTCCAGGGGTCCCTAGGGTTCTAAGACTTGGGTCATTTTGCGCGTTCAGAGTCCAGAATTTATTAATTATGTGCTTTAACCAAATATATGGCTTCTATCTTATTTCCATACATGTTTACTTATACTACTGCAAATTGGCATGCTAATGAAAACCTGTTAATGTTCTAATTTAGTGAGTGGGGCCCTAGTGGACTAAAGACTTAGTTTCCAAACATTCATAAAGGTAAGTTTTATCCAGTAATACTTGATCTGGTATTTTCACATTATTTTCCGCGTTTCAGAATGAAGAAAAGTGTTTCTTTCCTGTTCAGAAATAGTATACACACACTCACATACCCAAGACCTTTTTAATGATTGCGTCTCCTGTTGGATATATTGTCAACTTGCTCTTGTCATGTCTGAGAGTTTCAGGAAGATTGTTTTCACAACTTTCTAATGAAATGAGGCTCTTGGGAACCCTAAGTCCCTCCCGTCTCGCCTAATCCTCCCTCCCTCCCTCCTGTCAATATCTGCCGTTGATGCCTATGTCCCAGGCAGTGTTCTAGGCATGGCATTGACAGCATTGAACAGAAGGCAAGCACCCCTGCCCTTGGAGAGCTCAAATTCTGTTTCTGCCTTATATGGCTTTAGACTTTTGCTCGTCTCAAACCACAATTGGTGATTTAAAACAAACAAAAAAACCCAAAACTTCGGTCTACAGTTTTTCTACTAGTGAACCTACTTGTGTAATGTAACTTCATCTATTCGGTTACTTAGAGACACCTTGGTCTCTTCTGGTTTAAAACTATCTCTTTAAATTAAATTTGTTTTCATTTTGAAATATTCCACCTCTGGAGGATTTAAACCCAGTCAAGTTTGGATTCTTCCCTTCATCCTTGTGCTGGGATACTTCTAGCTTCCCAGATAGCTCGGTACATCCAATCTGCTTTGCGAGGAACTGAAACTAAAACCCAGGTGTGGGAAGAGTGAATTACCAGGGGCGAGAAGTTCTAGATCGAAGCCCATCATAGCATCAGGGCAAATGGAATTAAAATCCTCACATTGTACACTTTTGTTGAACTTTGTCATTTTGTTGCCAAAAACTTCCTAATAGTGTCTTTTCTGTAGTATGTGATTATACAAAAATCCATGCTAATTTTAGGGGTAAACACAGTTAAATAGCACTCTGGGATTTCATGCTCCAAATTATTACAGAGGAATGGCATTCCACAAACTCAACAGACATGAGTCATTGGTATAACAAAATGTCTTATGCTGATAAAATTTAAAGTTCTAAATCTCATAGCATAAGATAGTAGGAACTTTAATATTTTACTGTATAATAAAATCTGTAATTCTTTTTCAAGCCCTTATACAAACCTTCCATGTGACCCGAGTGTGATTTGAGAGCAGCCCTTTTTACAGTTGACACCACTGATGCTGTAAGAGAAAAAGCCTGGAGTAGCAGTAGGTTGAATTATTAGTGTAGGGAGGATAAAGGATGATATAATTTGAAATAGATAACTATTGTGGCATTTTTTCTTTTTTTTTTTTCTTCCCCCCTATGCAATCCTTCTGTTTTAAGACTTGGCTGTGGGATGACAGTCAAAGGCTGCTCAGCTTGGCTGGGGACCATCTGAGAGACACAGGCTGGAAACGTTCAATTAAGACGGGGGTGGGGGGGGAAGCTGACCTACCACTCTGGCCCTTTGTTGAATGTGGCCCTGGGAGCATGAACTGTAGCCTGCCCCTCTCCCTTGGCCTCCAGGGGTGAGGGAAGCTCTCAGCATGTATGGGAGCTGTTTGTAGACGATCCCTGAGTAGTAGGTGAGTGCATATGGGCAGGGCACCAATGAGCCAGTTAGTCAAATCGGTTTTTCAGTAATGAATACTGTTAGTAACTTCTGTGCATGGGTGGGTACTATATCAGTTTGCTAGGGCTGCTGTAACAAAATGCTGCAGCCTGAGTGGCTTAAACAAGAGATTTATTTTCAGTTTTAGGGGCTGAAAGCCCAAAATCAAGGTGTTGGCATGATTGGTTTCTCTGAGGCTCTTCTCCTTGGTTTGCAGATGGCTGTTTTCTTGCTGTGTCCTCACAGGGCTCTTCATTCTGTGCACAAGAATCCCTGGTGTCTCTTCTATGTCTCTCCTATCCCTAATCGCCAATTAGGGCCCACCCTGAAGGCCTCGTCTTACCTTAATTACCTCTTTAAAGGCCCTATTGCTAATTAATGTATTCTGAAGTGCTGAGGGTTAGGACTTCAACATGAATTTTGGGGGAACACAGTTCAGTCCATAACAGGTACTATCAGATGCATAAGAGAAACACAATATTATCCAGGTCTTAGAGGAGCTTGTGTAATTGGGTCACTACAGAAAGGTGTTAGTCACTTTCTGTTCAATGAGTGATTTTCTTGACTTCTTTTGAGGGTGCTGGAGATTAAGTTTATGTACTGAATGGCAGCTTTTCTAGCTCCCTTCATCTATTTTTGGAACTCATACCCCTGAGTATAAAATTGGAAGATTTTTCAAATAAGAAACTAAACACTATAGGAAATAGAATATTGACACTTGGAGTTTCTGCAAAGAAAAATCCAGTTGGTATCCTGATTATCTTACAAGTAAAATCTAGTCTCAAAAATTGGCCAAAACCCAGAGCATCAGATTAGATTTTTGTGCCTCATTCTACAGTGTACACAGATATCAAAGGACCATGAGATATTTGAGGAAAGCTTCGAACAGGAAGACCAACCAAAACAAAAACACAGAGGAGAAAATTGGAGGTAACAGGCAATGCAGAGACCATTTTAAAAAATGTGTAAAAAATACCAGATAAGAGATTTAGAAGCCAATAATTTTTAAAAATCCTGAAATAAAAAATAAACTGAAATCAAAAAAAGAAAACGCACAATAGACTATAAACAGACAGTTAAGATATTAGCCAGGACATCCAATATCTACAAGTCTGTAAAGAGAACAGGAAAAATTGGAGAGAAAATTATCAAAGAAATAAGAACTTCCCAATAGTGAAGGGCCCACAGAATACCTGCTACAATCAATAAAAAGATTCCTATGAAGGGATATTATTAAATATTAAAACACTGAAGGTGTAGAACTTACTGAAGAAAAAGAGGGCAAATACAGTAAACTGGGAGAAAATGAACCCAGGAAGGTAGGAACTACTAGAATGATACCTTCTAATTCGGATGAAAAAATGATTTCTAACCTGGGATTCGATTCTAGTCACAAACTGACAATCAGATGCGAAAGGGAAGACGTCTGTGAACATGCAAGAACTCGAAACATTTGCCTCCCTTGTATTTTGTCAGGAGGCTGCGGAAAGTAAGCCAAGAAAGACGAAAAGGTGGGGGTCAGGAAAGAGTACCTCCGACACAGTGAAAGAATGTGGTAGAGAAATCTCAGCAGCCAGGAGAAAGTTCTCTAGAAAAAAATGGAACTGATAATTTCTGATATATTTGTGTAGGAAGTATTATTGATACTAGTTTTCCTGAGCTGTTGGTAGGTTGAGCTGTTGGAATATTGAGCAATTATTGCCTCCAAAAGGGAAAAAGTACACAAGAAACATTGTCGCTATAAATTATTGATTTTTTTAAAAAAGCCTAATTTACAAAGTCATAGTAATATAAAGAATATTGATTTAGCCTAAATACTGAGATAACATCTCATTTGGAAGACGAAGCAATAGGAACTGGTAGCTTAAGAGAACTAAATCCTCATCCTCATGAAAGAAATGTCTAAATCGTTAAATTAAGGAATAGAAGTCTGTGCGTCGTATTCAGTAATATGGAGATAAATAACAAAAGTTGGCTAAAATATAGGCAAGTGGTGGTAGTGCAGCCAGGAAACTGCTATTTTTATAAGGAGTTCATACTAATTTTCTGAACTATATATAATAAAAATATATAAAACTAATAAGGTATAAAATCAATAAATCAAAATAACAGATGTACATATTTAAAAATATGTGGTTTAATCAGTTCATTTAATACGTTTATACATACCTTGGTTGTATATAGATTGTAAGAATTAATATGTAGCTTTATGTTCACGAAGATATGCCAACATATGTTTCTTTGTGCCAGCACTGTACTAAGTATTTTACATTTTCTTAATTTTTATAATAACACCTTAAGGGATCTTATTACCCCATTTTAAAGACTGACAATCTGAACCTAAGAGAGAATATGTCTTGCCCAAAGCCACATTAGCTAGTATGTAGTGCAGTGGTTCTCAAGCTTTAGGGAACGCCTGAAAGACTTGTTAAAACACACATGGCTGGGTCTTAGAACACTAATCTGGGATGGGGCCAAAAAAAAAAAACCCAGGTGATGCTGATGCTGCCGGTCCCGGGACCAAATCTGAGCATGGTTGAACTTGAACAAGTGGTATTGGGAAGTGAAATTAGGTGTCTCAGACTCCAGTCACTTACACAGTGCTCCTTATCTAAAGCCACGCTGAATGGGGAATATTGGCTGAGTTGATACATAAGTTTAGGAAAGAATTTGCCCCAGAGAACCATCATGGAATGAACAGAGACATTTGAAAGCAGGCCCTTAGGCCAAATACATCAAGTGGCACAGGACCTCTGACCACCATAAAAAGTGGTTTGATCTCATTCCTACATAGAGGTTAGGTATTTCAGCAGACACAACTAACGGGATAAGTTCTGGCTGACTCAAGTGAATCATGACTGTGCTACACCAGTTGTCAGTGACTGGTTTAGAACGAGGCATGTGACACAGTTCTAGCTAATGAGATCTGAGAGGAGGTCTGGTTGTGGACTTCTGGGAAAGGTTCTTAACGAGACACATTTAGGAAGAGCTGTTGTCCTGTCTAGTTCTGATGTCTACAGTGGTGGCAACAGTTTTGTGCTCAGGAGAGAGCTGTTCTGAGGACAAAGCTGCCATCTTATTCAAAAGGTGGGCAGAAAGAGGGCTTCTTGGTGACACCGGGTAACTGCTGAATTAAGCAAACATGGAGCTGTCTACATCTGGATTTTTTTGGTATGTGAGAAGATAAATTGCCGCACTCTTTCAGACAGCCAGTTCTGGTGCTTGCATCTGTAGGCATCCTAAATGGCAAGTGAGAAGTATATACAGATATTTCTGAAAGAACTGGAACGTTAGTGAAAGCCAGAATAAGAAGCAACCTGGGGGAAAGAAAAGGAGGGACGAGGAAGTTTAGCCCAGTGGATCAGACTGAGCGGCAAGGCCTGGCTGCTGGAAGCAGCAGTTTCCTGGAATAGTGAGTCTACGGGTGTAACGCCTTCCTCCCCCCGCCCCCGCCACTGACACAGCTTTGCCTGGAATACCTGTGCGCTCTGAAAAGGAGGGACAACTAATAGTGTAATTCAAGATAATATGATAGCATAATAATGCTGCAATGCAGTGTCGTAATACATTATTTTAACATTCTAACACGTTATAATACGTAACGGGAAGTTCAGATATCGCTCTGGAGGGAGTGAAGTGATCTAGAGAGTTACCTACTATGTGGACCATTTGTCATGGGTCTGTTAATTACTTATTACTGTGTAAGAAACGGCCCCCAAATTTAATGGCTTAAAATAACAACCAGTGAGTCGGTGGGTCCGCAATTTAGGCTGGCCCCAGCTGGGTGGTTCTGATGTTGGCTTAACTGCCTCATGCATCTGTGATGAGCTGCAGGCCAGTTAGGTGGCCCTGCCTCGGGCAATTGGCTGGCAGTCACCTGGACTGACGGGTAGCTGGTCATGTGGTCCCTCACACCCCAGCCAGTGAGCTGGGCTTTTGCTCATGCTGGTTGCAGAAGGCGGGTAAGGCACACGCCACCTTTGCTACATTCTGGTTGCCAAAGCAAGCTGCGAGGTGAGCCTGGATTCAAGGGACAGGGAAATGGATTCCATCTCTTAATGAAAATGTCATGGATGAAGGGAGGGCTGGAGAGATGACCATTGTCGCCATTGGTCTGCTGCCCATCCCCAGTGGAAAACTGAGCAGAGAACCATCTGGAGAGATGGGCAATGAGCAGAGTTGCTGCAGAGGTGTGGGAAACAGCTCTGATTGTATGGGAGGTAAAATGACCACTGGGTTATGGACTACAGTCAGCCTTGACTTTTTTGTTTTTCCTTTGCCGTACGTGGGCCTCTCACTGCTGTGGCCTTTCCCGTTGCGGAGCACAGGCTCTGGATGCACAGGCTCAGCGGCCATGGCTCACGGGCCCAGCCACCCCGCAGCATGTGGGATCCTCCCAGACCGGGGCACGAACCTGCGTCCCCTGCATCGGCAGGCGGACTCTCAACCTCTGTGCCACCAGAGCAGCCCCAGCCTTGACCTTTTGAAGTGTGGGGGTGGTAACTGGGCAAGGACAGCTGTGCCTGGCAGCGGAGCATCCCTAGGGGAGGGCAGGCAGCTAAGGTGGCGGTGAGGTACCTTGTCAGGAAGTCCGGAGAAGGGGAAGAACATGAGCGAACTTCTGAGTGCCTGGGCAACACTCCCAGCAATTTGCAGATAAGCAGCAGCAGACTGTGCGAAGGCGGGGGACGGTGGGGCTGAGGCTGGGTTGGGGTGGCGAGGAGCCATGGTGATTTCAGTATCAGTGCATCACATGTATACCTGCCCCTTGTCTTATAGAGGCGTAGCGATTCCTCCAAGAAAATAGGCAACATTGTTCTGAGGCTGACCTCTAGTCCTCTTCAGATGAGTCAGTCACATGCAGCCCAGGCCCGTGTCTCTGTCTGGGACCTGCCTGGACTCTCCTTGTTGGCCCTCCTGGCTCCAGGTTGCCGCCCTTTTTAGGAGTCTCTGCTCTTCTACATTCATGACATTTGCATGGAAGCAGCAGTTGCCTGGCATCACTCTCGCAATTGTATTGATTTCTCAGACCCCTTACGCTGAAGATTCTGAAATTCCTACTTTAAGTACAAAGGTAACATTTTATAGTTCCTTTGATCCCTATTTTCTGATGATGCATATATATGTGGGACCCAAACCGAAGGAGCTGAACTCTACTATAATGTGTACTCCCTAGGATGGTATTTGCACGTGACAATGATGCTGCCGTGCTCTGGGCTGTATCCTGATTTTTCTCGTACGCGCAGCAGTTATGGAAAGTGTTTCTTATTCTTGGATGTCTAGAGAGAAGCTCCCGTTGAAAGGCCTTGATGGCCTCCTTCACCGGGCGGAATCACTGACTTTTTTACATCATCTCGTTAAATGTTACTCTTTCTTTCCTTCTTTATTCTCCTGTTTGACTGTATTGCCCAGTTGGGGGTTATACTTACAGTTTAGCTGGGGTAAGTAACATGTGAACTGATAAAATAATTACAAGCTGATTACCCTGTGTTGTTGATGGGAAAGCATGTAAGGAGGACTTCACTGGGGGTTGTCCTTGTAGGAGACTTCTACATGAACAGTGCATGGAAAAAGGGACAGGAGGAGGGCAAGGAGAACATTCCAGACAAGTCTTCAACTTCAAAGACTGAGAAAATGTCCTAAAAATTTTTTAAATGTATTAAATGTGTACATGTATTAAATGTAAAATGTAAATTAAAACCACAGATCTTTTATTCTGTTTCTTAGAGGAAGGGTGAATTGTAACACGTGAAACACAGGTCACTCCTAGATTAATAGAGACGAAAGATTAATAGCTTACTTATAAATTTTTTTCACCATTGTATCAAAAGTTTCTGGGCACAGTTTTTCAAATAGTAAATTATTTACTAAGAAACAATAAATACTCCTTGATGTTAAAAAAAAAAAAAGATTCAGGCTGTCCTATTTTTCAATAGGATAAGTTTTGAGAGAGATGGCATTTAGGGCCTTTGCTAATTGAAGTTTCTCCTTTTCTCATCCTTTTATGTTTTGAGTTGAATCAAATCCTGTCTCAGAAGTTCCAGGAATATAGTTCATGAATGTGGATTATGTGCGAAAATTATGCAGAGGGAACATATTTGTGTTAGAATATGTACTTAGATAGACGATGGTTGGGTAGGAAGATGACATACAGATAGATACAAACTCACCTCTGCAACCCCCTAGGATGGTGGCAAGAAGAGAGTCAGCGAAGAAAAACTTCCTTCGGGGGCTGAGACAGTCCCCAGAGGAAATTGCCTGTGTTAAGGAAGGCTCATATATCAAGACAGGTTGCCCAGAGTATGACAGAGATGAGTGGAGTGGCATAACTCTGACAGAGGCTTCAGTACTGAGCTTTGAGCTTCTCTTGATATGGTCCCAGGACATTCAATATTGCACATAAGTCTGCAGGCAGCCAAAGGAGGACTGTCTGCACCATGGGGTGTTCATGCAGTCCTTGCATCCGCCTGTGACCCCAGCTTGTCCAGAGCTCCCTATCCATCTTGTTCCCTCTTCTTTCTATATCATTTTGTTTTTCTGTTGAATTGAGGGAGGAGGGGGCAGGGAATAACCATAAATACTGTCCTAAAAAGCCAGAAATCTCTGCCTTTCTCTTCATCCTTTTCTAAAAACAAATGAAAACTTATTGCTTACTAGGACGAAAGTTAAGGAATTTAATTAGTACTTTGAAATTCAAATCAAAGTCATCGATACTCAAAATATTACATAAATGTTGTGAAAAACTTGTATAAGATATAACAGCATATTCTTTGCAGTAAAACTTCCTTTCGTCTTTCTCTATTCCTGGTTTTATAAACTGATGCGTGTTTTAACTTAATCTCTGGTTTTTACCCTCAATGTAGAGATCATCTTTACTCCTTGAAGAGTACATTTCGCATGACTTGACATAGCCCTTTTCAATCTTGCCATCAGTAAATTCTGTTTCTCTGAATGTGTTGCTTTTAAGTATTTCACTTATTGAAAGATTGCAAAAGGTTTGTTACGTTATGCAGAAATTTATATTTATCATGAAGTATTACTATAGGAAAAGTTATCTTCTAACTTCAGAAAGTTGTTTATACAAGTTTCTTTTTTTCAGTTTTGTTTGCTGTTTTTTATTTGCTTACTAGGGCTCTTGATTATGAAGTCTTTTAAAGCATGGATCATGAAACTTTAGTCATTACTTTGAGAATGGTATATTTTCCAACTCTATTACTCTCCTCAAAGAAATGACTCACACTGGATTACATTCTAGGGTATTAAATTATGAATGGTTTCTGAGGCTTCACACTTCCTCCTTCTCTTATTATCTTTGACATGAATCTCCTGTAACTGAGTAACTGTAGTTTGAGATGGTAATAGAAATTTTAGGTTCACAGTCGCTTAATTGCCTACCAAAATCCAACAAGTGCTGAAAACTGACACACTTTTCATAACTCATTTGGTAGCATCGTGACGTGTTCTGGACTCATTCAGTGGTAAAAACAAACCTGAAATGACATGAGGCTATTTTACAATCTTGTCTTTAATCCCACTGAGTATAAATATTTATGTGTTTCACTGAAGAAACATCAAGATGTTTGCTTATGGGGTGCTCTCCCAGATGTTGCTGGGAGTTGTCTATATCTATAAAATAAAAATATATAAAATCCCTGCACCTTCTAAAATCTGCTTCTGAATTCCAAAGTATCTGGTTCCATGTATCAAAGCAGAATTTTCAAAAAAGTAAAAAAACAAAAAAACGAAAAAACAAAACTCAAGTGTAAAATGAACACATGTCAAAGATTTTATTCAACTCATTACTTGATGAGGAAACCAGTAACATGGTAAGCCTAGTTCAAAGGAGAATTTGGGAAATAAAGATTTATGCAGACAGTCAAAGGAAAGCTGAAATAAATGTGTGTGACTAGATTAAAAAATGGTGAATGGCTTACAAATTAAGAGCTTGATTCAGGAGGAACCTACAAATTATCGTGTGATTTAAAAGTATCAGTGCTTTGATTTAATATTAAATAACGAAGTCAAATACATAGGGACATTCTCTATGATATTTATACAATGCTTAATTAAACAATGGTATTGAAAGGACATGCAGTTATCCTTAAGCTTTATTTCCAATTTTTGGATATTTTTATCTCAGCTTCTCCCTCAACCCCCACTATGACCATAAATAATTTCTGAAGCTTATTCTTGAGAGCAACAAAAGTTGCCTTATTTAATTTTGGCCTGATTATTTACATAGGTGCAGCAAGAGGTGTAAATTAACACATATAAGCCTCTTCTGGCATATAGTCTTTTGCAAACTAAGATGGAGAAGGTATAAGAAACTGGGCTCATAAAATCTTCTGAATATCTAACTAACTGAAGTCCTATTCTGCTCGTATTTCCGCCAGAGCACAGAGTGCCTCATTCCTGATATTTGTCCTGAACTCCTTTCAGGGTGTGTTGAAGGTCAGTGACTGCAGCAGTTAGTGACTTCATTATTGTAGAACCAGATGGCAAGTGACAATTTTTAGCTGGCACTTGTTAATTTAATTTAATTTAATTTTATTATTTTTTTTGACTTGACTAATATATATATATATTTTATACAGCAGGTTCTTATTAGTCATCAATTTTATACACATCAGTGTATACATGTCAATCCCAATTGACCAGTTCATCACCCCCCACCCCCACCACTTTCCACCCTTGGTGTCCATATGTTTGTTCTCTACATCTGTGTCTCAATTTCTGCCCTGCAAACCAGTTCATCTGTACCACTTTTTTAGGTTCCACATATATGCATTAATGTATGATATTTGTTTTTCTCTTTCCAACTTACTTCACTCTGTATGACAGTCTCTAGATCCATCCATGTCTCAACAAATGACCCAATTTCGTTCCTTTTTTTGGCTGAGTAATATTCCATTGTATATATGTACCACATCTTCTTAATCCATTCATCTGTCGATGGGCATTTAGGTTGCTTCCATGACCTGACTATTGTAAATAGTGCTGCAATGAACATTAGGGTGCATGTGTCTTTTTGAATTATGGTTTTCTCTGGGTAGATGCCCACTAGTGGGATTGCTGGATCATATGGTAATTCTATTTTTAGATTTTTAAGGAACCTCCATACTGTTCTTGATAGTGGCTGTATCAATTTACATTCCCACCAACAGTGCAAGAGGGTTCCCTTTTCTCCACACCCTCTCCAGCATTTGTTGTTTGTAGATTTTCTGATGATGCCCATTCTAACTGGTGTGAGGTGTGATACCTCATTGTAGTTTTGATTTGCATTTCTCTAATAATTAGTGATGTTGAGCAGCTTTTCATGTGCTTCTTGGCCATCTGTATGTCTTCTTCGGAGAAATGTCTATTTAGGTCTTCTGCACATTTTTGGATTGGGTTGTTTGATTTCCTCTTTGATTTCTTCAGTGATCTCTTGGTTATTTAGTAATGTATTGTTTAGCCTCCATGTGTTTCTGTTTTTTATGTTTTTTCCCTGTAATTCATTTCTAATCTCATAGTGTTGTGGTCAGAAAAGATGCTTGATATGATTTCAAGTTTCTTAACTCTATTGAGGCTTGGTTTGTGACCCAAGGTGTGATCTATCCTGGAGAATGTTCCGTGCGCACTTGAGAAGAAAGTGTAATCTGCTGTTTTTGGATGGACTGTCCTATAAATATCAATTAAATCTACTGGGTCTATTGTGTCATTTAAAGCTTCTGTTTCCTTATTTATTTTCATTTTGGATGTTCTGTCCATTGGTGTAAGTGAGGTGTTGAAGTCCCCCACTATTGTGTTACTGTCGATTTCCTCTTTTATAGCTGTTAGCAGTTGCCTTATGTATTGAGGTGCTCCTGTGTTGGGTGGATATATATTTATAATTGTTATATATTCTTATTGGATTGATCCCCTGATCATTATGTAGTGTCCTTCCTTGTCTCTTGTAACATTCTTTATTTTAAAATCTATTTTATCTGAGTATTGCTACTCCAGCTTTCTTTTAATTTCCATTTGCATGGAATATCTTTTTCCATCCCCTCAATTCAGTCTGAATGTGTCCCTAGGTCTGAAGTGGGTCTCTTGTAGACAGCATATATATGGGTCTTGTTTTGCATCCATTCAGCGAGCCTGTGTCTTTTGGTTGGAGCATTTAATCCATTCACGTTTAGGGTGATTATTGATATGTATGTTCCTATTACTATTTTCTTAATTGTTTTGGGTTTGTTTTTGTAGGTCCTTTTCTTCTCTTGTGTTTCCCACTTAGAGAAGTTCCTTTAGCATTTGTTGTAGAGCTGGTTTGGTGGTACTGAATTCTCTTAGCTTTTGCTTGTCTGTAAAGCTTTTGATTTCTCCATTGAATCTGAATGAGATCCCTGCTGGGTAGAGTCATCGTGGTTGTAGGTTCTTCCCTTTCATCACTTTAAGTATATCGTGCCACTCCATTCTGGCTTGTAGAGTTTCTGCTGAGAAATCAGCTGTTAACCTTATGGGAGTTCCCTTGTATGTTATTTGTCGTTTTTCCCTTGCTGCTTTTAATTTTTCTTTGTCTTTAATTTTGCAAGTTTGATTACTATGTGTCTCGGTGTGTTTCTCCTTAGGTTTATCCTGTATGGAACTCTCTGTGCTTCCTGGACTTGGGTGGCTATTTCCTTTCCCATGTTAGGGAAGTTTTCGACTATAATCTCTTCATATATTTTCTCTGGGCCTTTCTCTCTCTCTTCTCCTTCTGGGATCCCTACAATGCCAATGTTGTTGCATTTATTGTTGTCCCAGAGGTCTCTTAGGCTGTCTTCATTTCTTCTCATTCTTTTTTCTTTATTCTGTTCCACATCAGTGAATTCCACCATTCTGTCCTCCAGGTCACTTATCCGTTCTTCTGCCTCAGTTATTCTGCTATTGATACCTTCTAGTGCAGTTTTCAGTTACTGTATTGTTCATCTGTTTGTTTGTTCCTTAATTCTTCTAGGTCTTTGTTAAACGTTTCTTGCATCTTCTCGATCTTTGCCTCCATTCTTTTTCCGAGGTCCTGGATCATCTTCACTATCATTATTCTGAATTCTTTTTCTGGAAGGTTGCCTATCTCCACTTGATTTAGTTGTTTTTCTGGGGTTTTATCTTGTTCCTTCATCTGGTACATAGCCCTCTGCCTTCTCATCTTGTCTTTCTGTGAATGTGGTTTTTGTTCCACAGGCTGCAGGATTGTAGTTCTTCTTGCTTCTGCTGTCTGCCCTCTGGTGGATGAGGCTATCTAAGAGGCTTGTGTAGGTTTCCTGATGGGAGGGACTGGTGGTGGGTAGAGCTGGGTCTTGCTCTGGTGGGCAGAGCTCAGTAAAACTTTAATCCACTTGACTGCTGATGGGTGGGGCTGGATTCCCTCCCTGTTGGTTGTTTGGCCTGAGGTAACCCTACACTGGAGCCTACCTGGGCTCTTTGGTGGGACTAGTGGTGGACTCTGGGAGGGCTCATGCCAAGGAGTACTTCCCAGAACTTCTGCTGCCAGTGTCCTTGTCCCCACGGTGAGCCACAGCCACCCGTCGCCTCCGCAGGGGACCCTCCAACACTAGCAGCTAGGGCTGGTTCAGTCTCCCCTGGGGTCACTGCCCCTTCCCCTGGGTCCTGATGTGCACACCACTTTGTGTGTGCCCTCCAAGAGTGGAGTCTCTTTCCCCCAGTTCTGTCGAAGTCCTGCAATCAAATCCCAGTAGCCTTCAAAGTCTGATTCTCTAGGAATTCCTCCTCCCGTTGCCAGACACCCAGGTTGGGAAGCTTGACGTGGGGCTCAGAACCTTCACTCCAGTGGGTGGACTTCCGTGGTATAAGTGTTCTCCAGTCTGTGAGTCACCCACTTGGGACTTGATTTTACTGTGATTGCGCCCCTCCTACCATCTCACTGTGGCTTCTCTGTTGTCCTTGGATGTGGGGTATCTTTTTTGGCGAGTTCCAGTGTCCTCCTGTCGATGATTGTCCAGCAGCTAGTTGTGATTCTGGTGCTCTCGCAAGAGGGAGTGAGAGCACATCCTTATACTCCGCCATCTTGGTTCTAATCCTAGTTGGCACTTCTGTCACTTTTCTGTCTTGAGTCTAGGAAGCCAAGGCTAAGAATCTCCCATCATGAAATTTTACTTGCAGTACCTGTAAGTTGGGGTGAAGTTCCATCTCATAGATATTCCCAACATTTTATAAGGTTCTGACTATCTATCTATTAGAATAGATTCCAGGCCAGCTTTCCTGGGAAGGATTGGTAAGCACTGTCTCCATGCATCAAGAATTATTTTTATTCTTTAATTTGTATTCTTTTTTCTTGTTATACCGTATCAAATAAGAAGCATTCTTATGTGACACTCTAGGTGTGGTTGTGGTTGCCTAGTTTGTACAATTATACCTTACTAGGGAGAACTGACTCTCCTTACTAGGAGAGAATATATGCAAATAACCATGTTTTCATTAAAAGTAAGGAGAGCAGATAAACATTTTCATTACAAGTAAGGAGAGTGTCTAAAAATCATTTGAATTCTGAAGGTCAATAAGAATTGGATGTCATTTTTCAAATGATTCAGTCTTTAGAAGCATAGTCTACTAATTTGAGAGAGGTTTTCTCATATACTGATTAGAAAATAGAACACTAAAAATAATACTGAATACATTCCAAAATAAATAACTACAATTAAATTTCTGTCGTTGGTTCATTTAGTCTGCTCTAATTTTTGTTTAACTTTCATGAAATTGTCTACTTCTGAGGCAAAAAGTGTTTTGCAGATCCTGACTGTCTTCAGGAATAATTAGCTATCTTAAGTGGTGTTATTTTTAAGCTCCAAAGCCTGAACTGTGAGTCTTGGCCTGGAAATCTCTGGTGTAGACCTTTCTAGGAGTTGCTGAGACCGTCTTTTTTGTTGTTGTTGTTGAAGATACAAACTCTGCCTGTAGCTTACAGCAGAGTCTTTAGGCAAGCATCCTGGTAGGACAGAAACCGGTTTGATTATGAGGCTAGGGGCTGTGATTAATTTATTACAGTAGCCAGTAGTATAAAAATACAAGAGGGGTAAAGTTCTCTATTGCAATAAAATACATAAATCGTTTGAATTTGACCAGTGTTACTCCTGAGGGTAAGGATGTATAAAGCAGAGTGAGGGTAGGAACAGATTTCTAGGGCATTTCTATCAGTCCTGTGAGGCAGTGGTTTTCAAGCTTTATCAGGCACTATATCACATGGAGGGCTTGTGTAAAATTCAGATTGATGGGCCCCACCCAGAGAATTTCTCATTCAGGTAGGTAGAGAGGTAGGTAGGTCTGAGGTGGGTCTCTAGAATTGGTATTTCTAGCGTGTGGGGAAAAGAACTTTCCTCTATCCTCTAGGTTCTTCTGGCTGGTCTAAGAATTAAATTGACACAAGACATTAACAGGAGAAAGTCAAATTTAGTTATGTATTTAAGGGGGTGGAGGGGGTTCCATTGAAGCCTATGTACCATCTGAGAAAGAAGGGGGTGGGGATCTGGGACTTCAAAGGGAAGGAAGGTAATTCACAGAGATAGAAAAACAAATGTTTGATAACCAAACATCTGCTAATGCTGTACAGAGACAGTGGGACACACGCTAGTCTCCTGTTCCCCCTACCACACCTCGCCTGTAATCTTTGTAGATGTCTCTGGTGACAGGGCTCTTCCTGGACCAGACCCTCTATATAAATTATTTTAGGCAGTTAAAGGAGAGGTTAAAAAAAAAGACTCCCTGAGTTGCCTGTTTCTTAAAAGTAATAAGCCTAAAATAACCCTCATGCCAAAGAGACACATATTGGGGTGGCAAATTTTGTTCCCTTAAGTGAACAAGATTCCCAGTAATGCTGCTGGTGGTGGTCTGGGGAGCACACTTTGAGAAACACTGTAAAGAGTGTCCTCTCAAACATTTTATTAATATATATCCTGTACACATTCATCCTTTTTTTTTAAAATTGGGGTATAGTTGCTTTACAATGTCATGTTAGTTTCTGCTGTACAACAAAGTGAATCAGCCATATGCATACATATATCCCCTCCCTCCCACCACCACCCCCTGCCCCATCCCATCCATCTAGGTCACCACAGGGCCCTGAGCTGATCTCCCTGGGCTATACAGCAGGTTCCTACTAGCTATCTCTTTTACACATGGCAGTGCACATAGGTCAATCCCAATCTCCCAATTTATGCCCTTTCCCCCACCCATGTCCACACATCCGTTCCCTATGTCTGTCTATTCCTGCCCTGCAAATAGATTCATCTGTACCATTCATCCTTTGATTTGACACCTTACAAGAGTGTCCTTATAATAGTGTTGAGCTAATTGAGAAAAATTGAGAAGTCCCAAACATGCCCTGTCATTTCTAGGGTCCTTCTTTTTTCTAAGACAGAAAGACATATTTGTGGTTATCCAGAGGCTGAATGGGAAGTTGCAAAGTTAGTTTTAAATGATAAAAAGAAATCTGGAAATTTGCCTTCTCTACATGTGAGTTCTGATCTTGAAGGCAAAACCAAGAGTTGTTAGAAGAGATGTCTCAGCTGATTAAGATAGAATCGATGGATTTTTAAAAAAAAATTTTATTTTTGGCTGCATTGGGTCCTTCATTTCTGCACACAGCTTTCTCTAGTTGTGGCGAGCGGGGGCTACTTTTCGTTGCGGTGCGTGGGCTTCTCATTGCAGTGGCTTCTCTTGTTCTGGAGCGTGGGCTCTAGAGCACAGGCTCAGTAGTTATGGTGCACGGGCTTAGTTGCTCTGCAGCATGTGGGAGCTTCCCGGACCAGGGATTGAACCCTGGTGTCCACTGCACTGGCAGGCGGATTCTTAACGACTCTGCCACCAGGGAGGTCCCAGGATCGATGGATCCTTGAGATAAAATACTTGGCTATCTATTTAATCAAGGTAACATTACAATATTTCAAAATGGACGCAGTAGAAGGTAACATGACCATAGGGGATTGTGCACGTAGCGTTCCTGTTCATGGAAGGACTTGCTGCCCAGCCATCAGCAGGCAGCCTCAAGCATTCAGCTTCCAGGGGCTTTGCTCAGCTGCCCAGAGCTGCCTTGTCTAACTGCTCTCCTTTCAGGGTGGCTGATATCCAGTCATCCCAGGTGGACAGGCCTTGCCATTTTGGTCCAGCTCTGGACACTCTGAGCCATATACATTCCAGGGTTCCCCAGGGGGTTGGCTGAAGCATTGTGGGGCCTGTACACTGTGTAACTCCTGCCAGTTCTCTTCTCTGCTTCCATCCTGCCACTGTCTGTCTGCTCATGCAGAACCCAGCCTCTGACCTTAGCACCTTCAGAACTGAGTACACTTTGTTCTTTATTATTTTTGTTAAATCAAGGACATGATGAAGCAACGCAAAGCACAGAAGATTATCCTGGTGAGTGTGGAGTCCTATTTGGACAGGTTACAATAAAGAGTAACCATTTACTATGCATTGTTAAGACTAAATATTTCAAGACTAGTTGTCATTTTAATAGAGAAGTTTTGGTTCAGATATTAATACAATATTTGGCAGTAAGTGTTTTCAAATTAATAAGCCCATCAAAACTAAGCAAACTGTCAATTTTAACATATTTCATTATTTTTCAGACTCAGGTATTTTAAACCAAGGTAAATAATATGCAGTTCCCTCTAAATCTCCAACTTGTTACACAAACTCAAATTTCGTTCTCCACTATGCTCTTTCACATTCTGGAACAAACAGACACTTTCCTTTTGAACAATACTACTCTGATTTTCCTGAGAAAACAAAATTACATCCCGTTACCTTGCATATTCAGTTGTATTTCTCTGCTGCTCAGTGCTCCAAATTAACTTCTATTTTGCTGAGAGGCAGGTAATTGATAATTGCTTATCTTACAGTTTAACAAACAAACAAGAAAAACTCAGTCCTCATAGCCACACGTATGAGCTTTATACATTCTTAAAGTGGCAAGCATGAGCACATCTAATAATATCCAAAATTATAACCACTCTATGGTAAAGAAACTAAAGGTACATGTTAAACCTGTGCTTGGGTTTTAGTATTGTGTTTTACATAGAAATTATCCAGGTATCTGAAGATTTTCCAGTAATTAACTCTACAGTTAGTCCAAGACATTTTAGTTAATGAAGGATCTAGGGAATTATGTTTAAGTTGAAGTGATACAGAACATAATTACTGTTTATATCAAAAAGCTTGTCAGAATTATAATTTATTTAAGCTGAATACATTTTTCATAATCTTAAAAATAATGTAGGAGTAGTGTGACTTATTTAATCAATAAGCAAGTGTAAGAGGTTTGGGAAATTCATGAAAACAAAATCAAACCTTTAAAGTAAAATGTATTCTTATATAATACTGAACTCTGATATAATGGCAGGAAAGATATATCACTGTTTCCATAACCAAGACTATCTAGGTAGTCTTATTTTTCCAGTGGTTTATCTTGATTATATGAACTTGGATTCTTATATAAACATGCATTTGGGCCAGTGATTTGTTTTATCTTTAAAAACTGTCACATATAAATTCGGTTTATTTTCTGGAATAATTTTAGGAATGGTTCACTCATGTATGTATTAATGTCTGTAAACCCACACAAAAATGAGCCCCTTTATTTTGAGACTTTGCCAATAACTTATTAATAACTTCCAGAGGTAGGACAATATTTCAGATTTACAGTGAGAAGTTAAGGCTTTGTCTCAATCTTAGACACACAGATACATACATAATCTCGCTGAGCCACAGGTCAGAACAGAAACAGACTCACCAGTTTCTCCCTACAAAAGCTGTTTTCCTTATTAATATGTACAAAATATTTTCTTAATTGATGTGGGCACGTAAAGAGACAAAGAATTTTTCCCCCTCTCCCTGACAGAAGGGAGATGCCCATCTCGATGCAGATGACCACACTGTCAAACTGTAAAACCAAACCCCCATTGCTGCCATCAATGGGATAATACAGTGGTCGTGTACAAACTAGAGTCAGAGCTGAATGTGGTCAAGAACCAGAAACAAAACAACACAGGCAGAAGGAGTAAGCAAAAGTCTCCTGCTCCTTGAGATGGACTGTGGGAGCCAAGAGAAGGTGTGCCTGGGCTCAAACAACACAAGAAATTGTACCTCTTGATCAATGCGGTTTAATTGGCTTCAGCAGGTAAATGCGTTTGAGCATCTAAGTAGAACCTCCAACACTGCCAAAGCACAATCGTCAAAAAAATTAAACATGACTCATACATAAAATAAGTGCACTTTTATGCTTTTATTCAACCCTTAATGAAGAAATAATGAAGCGTTTTATTCAGTGCTTAATGAAGAAACCACTAAGATGGTTAGATGGGCTTAAGGGAACTTGAGAAAGAGTCAGATAAAAGGATATCAGAATAAATTTTTTTGTAGTTGCAAACCTGGTTAATGCATTACAGGGCACACAACTCTGACTTTGGAATTACCTTTCTTATGAATAGAAATCTACAAGTTTACATGTAGCTTCACAATGTCTCTAGTTAAACATTAAAAAGCAGATAGGGCTTCCCTGTTGGTGCAGTGGTTGAGAGTCCGCCTGCCGATGCAGGGGACACGGGTTCGTGCCCTGGTCCGGGAGTATCCCACATGCCACGGAGTGGCTGGGTCCGTGAGCCATGGCCGCTGAGCCTGCGTGTCCGGAGCCTGTGCTCTGCAACGGGAGAGGCCGCAACAGTGAGAGGCCTGCGTACTGCAAAAAAAAAAAAAAAAAAACAAAACCAAAACCAGATACTTTCCTTTATATACTTAAATATCCCTAGGGTGAGTCAGTTAAACAATAGGGTTGAAATGACAGCCTCTTTATTTCTAAATTTTGGTAACTTTAATTAACAAAGTTTCTTATAAGAGACTATGGATCTGAATTTACTTTGGTAACGTTGCCTCTATCATCATTTGGTCAACTCATATGACATGTATTGGTTTGTGACTCAGTCTGTGAACTGTTACTTTTTCCCACCCTGATACTTCTGTCATCAAGATAAAATGAGCTCGTCACCAGTAAGCACTAGTTGATCCGTTCAGTACTTAAAACACTCAAGATTCCAGTACAGTGTTAACGGCTGTTCCATGGAGCAACTTCACTGGAATCACCTGGGATACTTGTTAAAAACAGACTCCTGGCAAGATGTCAGGCCCAGTGAAGCTAACTCTCTAGGGAGGTGGCCTGGGAATATGCCTTCGAAAAATTATCCTAAATGATTCTCATGCTCACTAGTAATCACTTGTCTAGGGGGAAAGAAAGACCCCTGCTTAAAATAAGTTAATACCAAGAAAAGCTCCGGGAAACAGAACTAAGTCATCTTGTGCCTCCAGGGATCAAGCCACAGAGGAGAAAGGGTAGTTGTTGACACTCTGTTCCAGGGTTCAAATGGTGTATGTACTTAAGGGGCCTTGTATTCAGTAGGTATTGGTACTACTGAACAGTATTTCTGTGATTGTAAGTGTGACACCGAAAGCTCTTGTTGTTTCACAACCTTTAACTTAACCTCCCTGTTAAGTTGATAGTGATCTTTGCTGTTGCACAAAACCTTGGCCTCAAAGAAAAGGGGGGGAATTTGTCACGAAATGTGTGTGTGCTTTGGGGGAGAGTAAGAGAGGGACCCTCTTTAACAAAGGTATTGGTAGTCCTCTGCTTTCACTGTACCTTCTCTGCTGCCTGTGTACATAAATCTGAACCTTCAAAGTTTGTGTTTTACTACATTTCTGGAAGCTTTCCTAGAATCATGAGCTGGATATTTTTGTAAAAATAAGTTATTTGTAGCTAGCAATGTATTGCTTTAAAAAAATCTCTTCTTACATGGTCTTTATCAGAAATAGGCCTTTGCTAAATTAACAGTTAAATATGGAACTACTGCAGTTCTCATCAGCTGTTGGCTTATTGGGTTGAGCGTGTATATGCATCTGTTGAGGGGATGCCAAAAGGGAGGGGGTAGGCAAAGAGGGAAGACTGCGGGTTAAAGGCTGAACTGGTAGAATTATGAAGTGCAAAAAAAAATTGTAGTGGCAAATCTTATAACTTATCCCATGTCGTTCACTGTTGTGGCCTCTCCCGTTGCGGAGCGCAGGCTCAGCGGCCATGGCTCACGGGCCCAGCCGCTCCGCGGCATGTGGGATCTTCCCAGACCGGGGCGCGAACCCGTGTCCCCTGCATCGGCAGGCGGACTCTCAACCACTGCGCCACCAGGGAAGACCTAGAGGGTCCATATTTTTAAGACCATGGGCTTTAGAATTGATGTGGATTAGAATCTGAGCTTCTCTACTTAATTTTTCATATAACATAGAAAACTTTAGGCACGTTACTTAATCTCCCTGATTCTTAGTTTATTTATCTATAAAATGGACATGATAATTAACTGCTATCACAAAGAGTTGGGTTGAGATTAAACTAGTAATGTTTTAAAAAGTGCCTGGTACAGAGTGAATAGACGGTAGCTGCTATTTTTATGGAGAATTCTTCACTGTTGAAAGCATCTGGCAGCTCTGGTTATAACCTCATTTTTCCAGATGTGATTTTAAAGTTAGGATAAACTGGTGGCATGTGCCAGGAAGTGGCACGTAGACTAATAACTCTTTTCACCAAGACTGATGACAATCTAGTCCTCTGTGAATGTGGCAACCAATCACAAGAAGAGATAGCTTTCTGTCAGTTTAAGAATTTACCAACTCTGGGAAATGGTAATTTTAGTTTTTTGAGTTTGAGGGTTTTTTCTTTTACTTGGGTAAGATGCTCCTGATGAAAATCCCTTGCCTATTCTGGTCTTGGCCCTCTCTGCCTAGCTTTTAAATTGGGATTAAATTTTAACAAACTCTCAATTGTGTGTGCCTTATGTTATCACAGAATGTTATATCAGGCATTATAAATAATTCCTAGGCAATATTTAGAATGGCTGCATGCCATTTTTAGAATAGGTTGAGAATTATTTACAATACCCTACTCACCCACTTTGCCTGTCATGTGTTCACTATTTTTCTTAAAATCTTAAAGCAGGGAGGCTACCATTGCTTCCCAGGGGTTTATCCTGTGCCAGGTCAAGGATGGTGGTAAACCATTTTTTTTCCCCGTCGAAAGCCTAAATGAACTTAGTTTCTTGCACTCTCCATGGTCTAATTCGCCTCCAGGTTATGACTCCTGCCATTTCTCCTGCATGGAGCCTCTTTCTTTTCTTTTTCCCTTCATGTGCACACTCCCCCATCTCTTTGCTAATTCCTACCGTTCTGGTTTAAGTGCCTCCTCTAAGCCCCTCGTGCGTATCTCTGCTCTGTTTATTGGTGAGTCTTTGTCACTGGACTAAAAGCCCATCAAGGACAGAAAACTGTCTTTCTCTGTGTACAGGAGTGATACTAAACCGATTTAACATGTGATAATACGTATTAACAAGCCTGGCCAGCTGATGGGTCCTGGAGGCCCCCTGATGGGACAGGGTGAAGGAGAAATTGTGAAAGACTTTCAAATGGACCAAAGATTAGCAGGTGTCTTCAGTGGAATATGCATGGTGTGGAGAACATTCTTCCAGGCCATCTATGAAGTTTGGACCGTTCATTGTCTGTTCATTGTCTTTGCGCTAAGCTACAACTCTGCAGAAAGAGAAAAGTTAGCTTGCCAGAAGTTAATTTGCATGTTAGTAACATGAAAGTAATTCTTGTCTGTAGACGTGCAAAAAAATGTCTGGTGGATGTTCAGTTGACTTCTGTTCCCTGCTGTCGAAGCAGCCAGTGTTGCACCTATTAAGCAAATTTTCACAGACCTGATGGGCTTATATATTTACCTGGTCTTTGAATTTTCCTTTGAACTGGTTGTAACACTTTTCGGGTTCCCTTGTTTATTAGAGTTAAAATCTCTTGACAGGTGTTCATTCTGAGTCTGTATGAGAGTTATTTTATCTTCTTAAAACATTGCCCTTAAATAGTTGTGGAGTTATTCCACTGAGATTATTTAAAGAAAAAACACGTAACAGAAAACAAACCTTCCTCTTTCACGAAAGAACTAAGGTTCTTTTTAAAAAATTAATTATTTATTTTTGGTTGCATTGGGTCTTCATTGCTGCGCTCAGGCTTTCTCTAGTTGCGGCAAGCCAGGGGCTACTCTTCGTTGCAGTGTGCGGGCTTCTCATCACGGTGGCTTCTCTTGTTGTGGAGCACGGGCTCTAGGTGCACAGTTTTTAGTAGTTGTGGCACACGGGCTCAGTAGTTGTGGCTTGCAGGCTCAGTAGTTGTGGTGCACGGGCTTAGTTGCTCCGCGGCACGTGGGATCTTCCTGGACCAGGGCTCAAACCTGTGTCCCCTGCATTGGCAGACGGGTTCTTAACCACTGCGCCACTAGGGAAGCCTCCAAAGGTTCTTTTTAGTTGTGTTATCTTTACTTACATTTAAATGCTTTATTGTCACTTTGATTAAAGGGGTAATCAAGTATTTCAGGCACCCATATGAGGTCCAGTATTAATCAGATGTGTATAAATTTTCTCTAATGACTTTTTTTGTTGTTTTTTGCCTTCAAAAAAATCAAATTCTAAATATAGGAAAAGAAAACCTTCAGGATGTCTTTTATGACTGAAACTATCTTTGAGATTTCCCAGAAGATCTCTGGAAAGTTAGTGATTTGTTCTTATAAAATGATGCTAGAAATAATCAGGTTTGTTTAATGAGTTACTAAATCAGAAGACATGCTCAGATATCCCTAGGTTACATTTGAATACATAAAATGTGTGTAAACATTTCAGAAATTGTTTGTTTTCATGGAGAATTCCTAGAGATTGGTCACTGCCCTCATTGCTCATAATACAGACAGTGATCAGAACCCTGGTGATAGTTTGCTTGATAATATTAGGTAACAACTGGTACAGTGTTACCAGTCAGTTATTATTTAAATGCTTACTTGGAACAAGCTTATATATTTTTTCCCTAACTTTATTGATACACAGCTGACATAACATTATGTAAATTTAAGGTGTACAATGTGATGATTTGATATATATTTACCACAATAAAGTTAGCTAACACATCCATCACCTCAAATAACTATTTTTTTTTGTAGTGAGATTATTTAAGATCTACTTTCTTGACAACTGTCCAGCACATGACACAGTATTGTTAACTACAGTCACTGTGCTATATATTAGATCCCCCAGTACTTATTCATCTTATTACTGGAAGTTTATACCCATTGACCAGCAGGTATCTCCTCATTTTCCCCATCTCCTGGCCCCTGGCAATGTCTGTTCTACTGTTTCTGTGTTCGCCTTTTTTAGATACTACATATAAGTGAGATGATACAGTTTTTATCCTTTGGACTAACTTATTTTATTTAGCACAGTACCCTCAAGGTCCGTCCATTTTGTCCCAAATGGCAGGACTTTTTTTTTTGTTATGGCTAGATAATATTCCATTTTACACATATACTCCATTTTCTTTATCTGTCCATCAGTGGACACATAGGTTGTTTCCATGTCTTGGCTACTGTGAATAACACTGCAGTGAACATGGGGCTGCAGATATCTTTTCAAAATAGTGACTTCATTTCCTTTAATCATGTGGTAATTCTATTTCTAATATTTTGAGGAGGCTCCATACTGTTTCCCATAGTGACTGCACCAATTTACATTCCCACCAACAGGACTCAGGGGTTCCCTTTTTTTCTACATTCTTGCTAATACTTAATCTCTTGTCTGTTTGATAAGCTTTAATTTGAATCTGACATCTTCTAGGCCAGTGATTCTAAATTGGAGATGCACATTAGACTTACCTGTAGAGTTTTATAAAATACAGGCCCTACTCCAGAGTTACTGAATTTCTTGATATTCTTGATATGTATGTCTTAGGATTACTGTGTATCAAGATTTTTCCTCTATAAAAATCATATTCATGCATTTATTTATTTTAAAACATTATTTGGTTGCACCGGGTCTTAGTTGTGGCAGGCGGGCTCCTTAGTTGTGGCATGGAGACTCTTAGTTGCGGCATGCATGTGGGATCTAGTTCCCTGACCAGGGATTGAACCCCGGCTCCCTGCGCTGGGAGCATGGAGTCTTAACCACTGTACCACCAGGGAAGTCCCCATATTCGTGCACTTATAAATCACATGTAACACTTGAAAATTGACTTAATCATTACACAGAAACATTTCAGCTACATTTGGCATGGCTTTATTATCTTGTTATGTATGCCACAGAAACGACCACATTTCCTTGTCACTTTTTTCTGAACTCTCATCAGATCTTTCATGTTTGAAAATTATCAGTAATAAATAACCACACCTATTTCACATTTCTTTCCTCTATGGATGCATTTTGTTTTACTCTAATTTTCACCTGAGTGAGCAGTTTGTCAGTTTGTGTCTTCAAACAAGGATTGTCCTGGCGCCATGCTGTACCAGCTACTTTAAACTATTGCCTCTTTTAAGGATAGACTCTTGGGTGCAGAAAGCATTGCTTGCCAGTGGGCTGAGTCAGAATCTTCAAAATCTTTAGTACAGAAGCAGCGGGCTTCCCAAGTCTGCTAACCCAAGACCTAGCAGAACACTACTTAATTACACAGGACTAAATGAACTGATGAGGCAATTTTTATTATGGATATTTGTTTAGAATACTGTTGATGTTCTTTTAATGTTCTCTCTTCTAGATATGTAAGCAACCTCCTTTTTTTTTCTTTTTTTTTTGTGGTACACGGTCCCTCGCCGTTGTGGCCTTTCCCGTTGCAGAGCATAGGCTCTGGACACACAAGCTCAGTGGCCATGGCTCACGGGTCTAGCCGCTCCGTGGCATGTGGGATCTTCCTGGACCGGGGCACGAACCCGTGTCCCCTGCATCGGCAGGCGGACTCTCAACCACTGCGCCACCAGGGAAGCCCAGCAACCTCCTTTTTAAAAGAATTCTTAAGCTATCTGTAACCAATAGTCTTTAGTAGATGCTATTTTAAACAAAAATGTAGCATTTTCAAATAATATCTGATTCTCAATAACTACTTCCTCCTCCCTTCTACTGGAAATCAGAAACTCTCACTAAATCTTCTGTTCTTGGCACTATAGTTATTTGTGTAGGTTCAATAAGAATCTGTCCGCCTTGGTACCAGGAGTTAATAGAAAAAATTGGGTATAGAAACAAATCCTTGCCTGGAATGTCTTATTTGAGAATGGTTCTCAATCAGGTACGACAGTCACTTTTAAGAAAATAAGATTGACTTGTTTATACTTCACTTGAGCCTTTTTAATGGAGCCACTGCCTTTTGGAAGCTTCTCAGGAAGACTGTCCCGGAAGCTGGCTTACCGGGGCCCAGTCTTACTGTGGTGGTGAGGAAGCCACCTCCAGGGAGGCCCGGGGCCTTGTGAGGGGGATTCACCCATACTTACAGGCACTGCCGGTGAAATTTGGTGGAGTGTTTTTTGGGCTTGTTTTCCTAGCCTTGAGATAGCAAATACTAGAAACTTGAAAAAGTCCAGTCTGAAATTCCTTGTGAGACAATTTCCCAACAGAAGTTTATTTTGTGATTGTTCCATACTGTAGAGCTCTGGATTTCCAAAGCCAACTTGATGAAGCCTCTTGCTGTGTGGAGGAGGGGAAATTTCCTCTCTTAGTTCTTTTGGTGGGCGATTAAAATGACCTAAGGCAGATTAATAGGAAAAAATCCAATTTACTACATGTGCACGGAAATTCACATAGGATGACCCTCAAACACAAAGCAAGATGAAATATACCTACATAACAGTATTTGCACATTTCCTGAGTTGTTTTACAGATGGGAAAGCCCCCCACCAACTGGAAGATGTTAACTACTTGATGACCATGAGCACATAGCCCCAGGCCTCCTGGAGCCTGTGGACTGATAATGTTAACCCCTGTGACACCACCCTTCACCATCAGCCAATCAGAATTGTGCATGAGCTGATCAGGTACCCTGTGATCTGCCTCCCTCACCTGCCTTTCAAAAATGTTTTGCTGAAACCCTTATGGAAGCTCAGGGCTTTTAGGGCATGAGCCACCCATCTCCTTACATGGCCCTGCGATAAACCTTTCTTTGCTCCAAACTGCAGTGTTTCCATATGTTTCGCCTCACTGTGCCTCAGGCACACGAACATGGGCTAATATATATATATTCTGGACTAAGGAGAAAGAGGTAGGGGTCTGAGGCTTCAAGGGGGAAGTAAGGTAATCCACAGGAAGAAAAAGTTCATGGGCAATCTAGAGACAATGGGACACAGAGAGAACTTTGATCAAACGGGCTCTGCTAGGTTGCTCTCTGTCTACACCTAATACTTTACATGGTTATCTATGGGGATAGCTTCTTCCTGGGACAGGCCTCCTATTTTAAATTCTTTTAGGCAGTAAGGGGGAAGTTCAAAGGTTCTTCCTGAGTCTTTGGGCCTTGATCTCAGCTCAAAATAATCCATGCGCCAGAGTGGCACACCTTGGGGTAGCCTGCCCTGGGGCCCATCTATGCAGATGATGAGGCCAAATCTAATGAGATCAGCCCTACAAGGATGATTTTTCTTTGGATTATTGATCAAGGAGGGAAGATCATAGCCAAAAAGTTGTGAGATTTTTAATTAGGCCAAAAGATGTTCAGGTGTCTTCAGTGGAAACCTATGCGTTGTTTAGAGCATACCTTTCAGAGTTATCTGATTCTATAGGGTTTGGGTTTGTGCTTTTAATTGTCTTTGAGTTATTTTACAACCCTAGAGATAACATCTATAGAGTTAACTATATCTAGTTAACTTTTACAATACTGATATAATGCAAATAATTCTTATCTATAGACATACAATAGTTTTTTTGTGCTAGTCAATGTTCGACTTCCTTTGCCATTGTAGAAGAAGCCAGTTTTGCATCCTTTAAGCAAATTTGTTTCAACATTCCTAATGGGCTTAAGTATTGGTCCAGTCCGGTCTTTGGATTCGCCTTTGAGGAATTTATGATGGCTTTTCCAGTTCCCTCATTAATGAGTTAAATCTGTGACATAGTTAGTGTTATATCTGTATGAGAGTCGTGATTGTACCTTACTCTGAAAAATTATCCTCTAACACTGAGTAAACCTTCCTGCTGCTAGATAACGAGGCATCCCCCGGTGTTCAAGGGAGGGGGTCAGTGGGGAGCTTAAGGGAGTTGCTATTAATCAGCTGGTGAAATACTTTAGCATCTTAAGAACTGGTGTGTCCATATCTGGGCACCTGCCTGAGCATCAGCCCTGATTACATCCCAGCCTTTACATAGTTCCTACCCTGAGTAGGCGCTGCAAACACTGTTTCTCCCCCTCCTCCCCCAGTTGAATTCAACTGTAGATAGAAAAAAAAGACCATGTAGGTGGTTGGATGACTTGAAATTTATGTTCAAATTTGCTGATGATTCTATGATTCTACGTGACAACTAGAAAAACCCCCACAAGAATAACAAAGCAATTTTTTCATGAGGCAGAATCAGTAGCTTAGGCAGCTAAGGAAGTTTTAGGAACTTCTGCTTCTGATTAAAAGTGACAGTTAACCTTTAATGAGCATGTACTGTGTGCCTGGCACTATTATAAGATCGTTACTCGTATTCTCTAATCCTAAATAGACCTGAGAGCAAGGTACTCTAAATAGATCCTTTTTTTAAACTGAGGAAAGGGAGGCACAGAACTGTTAACTTGCTCAGGTGATACAGCCAGTTACAGTTTAAATACATCAGTTCTCCTTTTAACATTAGATTCCATTTAGTCAATTGGTTTTCTGACCAGAATCTTATCTTCATGCAATTCTTACGACAGCCCTATAAGAGAGACATTGTTATTCCCGATTTGCAGATAAGAAAACTGAAGCTAAATGGTCATAGAGTTGAGATTTATCATTTGTTGTACAGTTTTCTGCCAGTTAGCCCCTGTTCTTGTCTGCTTGCCTCGTGTGCTTTGCCTACTTTCAATCTGTGTAATGGCTGGAACCTGTTCTTCCTTCCAGTGAGCATGTGGTTTCAGGTGCTGTGCATCCCCACCTCTCAAAGCTGGGAGTGCTGTGCCCCCTCCCTGGTGGAGAAGGAGCCCCTTCGCCTCAGAGATACTGGTACATGCTTCTCAGGGCACTTGGGAAACTGCTGGGTTAGGAGGTTACTGCCCCGGTTCATGGAAGATGCAGAGAACATAGCTGACCAAATAGAACTATCACAAAGTTAAGTGCACAGACAAAAGTGGTTTTCTTCTTTTTTTTTTTTTTTTCAGGGGGTGGGGTGTGACCACCTCTTTATCTTAATGAGTCCTTGCCTTCGCGCCCCCCCCCCCGGCTCATTACCAGTTTCCAGCACACTCCATAAGTGCCCCCCACCCCTTCTGGCGGAATGAGACTCCCAGCTCTGCTGTCCTTGAGCCAATCCTGGTAGTGGTCTGCGACGACTCCAGCAGTGTGTTCTTGGCTGCCTCTAGCTTGATTTCAGCTGGGTTTTGTTCACTCAGTGGCAGATTGTTAAATAACATGTGTTTCTTCTGCACCAAGTTCCTCATCCATGTGGCATCTGACATTTTTGTTTCTGCTTTGTCACAAACTTTACAGCATCTACAGTTGGGGTCCTTGGCTATTAGTTCAGCATTGACGTAGGCTGGGTCTTTGTCTCCTAATACCTGGAGACATTGCCAACCCTCCGAGTCACATCAATCAATGTGCAGAATAGGTTTTTTTGTTTCTTGTAGCTGCTTTGTGCGCTGCAGCAGGGGCTTGGTCCCTCTTTCAGGCGCAGAAACACAGAAACTCCAGCCCTGCCGCTGGAGGGGGTGTGTGGGGAGGGGACAACCCCCCTCTCCCTCTTGTGCCCCAGTCTCTTACTTCTAGTATCTGTGAATATATTGCAGGCCCTCTCGTTCCAGCATGTGGGGGGACGGTGAAAATGGTCAAAGGGTACACACTTCCAGTTAAAAGGTAAATAAGTACTGGAGGTGTAATATACAACATGATGACCATAGTTTAAAAAGCTGTATGGTGTAGTTGAAAGTTGCTGTAAAAGTAAACACTGAAAATTCTCATCACAAAGAAAAAATTCTTATAACTCTATGAGGTGATGTATGTTAACTTCCTGTGGTGGTCATTTTGCAGTGTATGTGCATGTCCTGTCATGATGCTGTGCACCTTACACTTACACAGTATGTTAACCATATCTCAAAACTGGAAGGAAAAAATAGAGAAAAAAATTTAAGAAAGGATTAAACTTACCACTTCTCTCTGAATCTTCTCTCACCCTCACTGTTTCTATTAATTAATAGCCATTGCCCCATTCATTCCTGCTCAAACCCTGCAACTGTTTTCTCTCCCTACATACTTGATACCTAATGGAGTGTAAGCCCTACCCGTTTCTTCCAGCCTATCTCTTGCACCTACTCTCACTTTACCATTCCTCTTCAAATGTTCCATGTTCAGTTCCTCAGTACAAATAGCTGTCTCTTCAAGAATTACATACAGGTAGGACCCCACCTCCCTATATTTTCATACAGTTGCCTGCGGCCATGGTAGGTTCTAGAGCTATCTGCAGGAGTGTGGGTGGTGGCCCAGGCAGAGTGTCTTCTTTATGACGAATTAGGGCTTGAGTTTCAAATCACTGGCAGCTCTCTTCCCATGAAGAGCTGAGCTATACTGTGTTTGAGTTTCAAAGACTATATTCTCCCAAACTCTCTTGTGGCCTAGACAATATTATAGCTTAAGCCACATAACCCACCTTTTTCTTACCTGAACTTTATGCGGTCTGTTTTGCTTTTCAAGGGAAGTTTGCTCTCCAAGCGGGAGGAATTTTACACATTGCTCTACTAATCAGATGAATTCAAGTCTGAGTCTAATTTTTTGAAAAAGAGCCTTTAAACCCTCTCTGCATCCCTACTAAGGCAACTCCACCCTTTGTCCTTCTGGGTTCCATTTTGCCCTTGACCTCCCTCTGCAGAGGTTAGATCCGGGTATTGACGAAGGACTATATGACTCAAACTGGATCCAGTCTTCCTGTCTCGTTCTCATCCCTGCCTGTGTTCCCTCCTCCACGCTCTAGGCCACCGTCAGAATTGGCTTCTTAAAATGTCAAGTCACTGCATCTACTTGAGTGGCATCGGAGGCTGCTCATTACTTCAGAATAATGGCAGCATTTCCCAGTCTTTACTCTGAGCCTCTGCCCGCGCAGCTTCCACCAGTTACCTTGACTCACCCGGCCCCGCTGGACTCGGTCCCAGATGAGATTGGCCACTGCATTATTCAGCAGCTCCTCTCTCTGGATCCGTTCCCCTGTGTTCAGTGAAGTGGCTTTGCACTCTGTGGAGGGGCGAGCACGAAAAGGTTTTATTTTGATTCAGTCATCACTTTAAGCCATGTTCTGCTGACTCGCTCTTTCATCCCCTGATATCTGCAACAGCGGTCCATTCACTTGCCTCTATTAAAATCCGGACGACTGTGTTTAGAACTCATGTCATGCCTCCCCTTACCGGTTCAGGATTGATGCTTGGCTCTAAGGATCCCCACGTGCTGTGGGAAGGGGCGTGGTCTGCTCAATCCCTCCCCCTCCTGGAGCTCCCCTGGGGTTGTGCACTAGGTGAGAGAACAGGGGAGGTGGCAGGGGGAGTTTCTGCAGCTGACCCACCTGCAGCTCAGCCTCTCTTGGCTGTCCTGTGTGATCTTTGTGACGTGTCATTCACGTGCTGTCCTCCTCAGGAGGGGCCTCCATGCTGTGGAATTCCCTCCTTGGGAGGACAGGGTGACATCCACCTCCAGATGTCCCATGAAGTGTGAAGGAGGATTCAGTTCTTAGGTGGACCTCTAAAGCCTCTTCAGAGCCCTGGAAACTGTGCCCCACAGGCGGTCATTAACCTCGAAACTGGCAGGCAGAAGTCCACCTGTGTTCTTGGAATTATTGACTACTATTAGGGTTGTCTTTCTATTCAGAGTAGCAACTGAGAAGAGAATTCTCTTAGAAATCGATCCCTGAGACGTGCTTTGGGGTGCGTACTTAACGATGCTGCCTTTTCTCTCATCTGTGGCTAAGTTGACTGAGAGGACTTAGGGAAGGGAGTGACCGGTGCAGAGTAACTCTTCCTTCGTGTAGGGAGAAAATGGTCATTCTGCTTTAAAGCTCTCAAACAGGGAGAACTGACTGGGTTCCTTCTGATTGCCTCCTTGGGTTTCAGAAGGATTTGCTCAGATTCCTGGAGTTTTTCACTTCTGTTCTCTCACTTCCCAAAGGCTAGTCTTGCCTTTGTATCATGTGGAAATAATCTTTTTTTTTCCCTCCCCATCTTGCGGATTTGCTGAAGCTTACTCACGGTGAGCTGAGGTTCCTGTAGAGTAGAATCAATCAGGCTTTGGGCCTTCTGAGGCCCCCTCCAAGTCCTGGTGCTGTATGTGTGTGTGTGTAGTTTTTTTGTTGTTGTTGTTAAACTTTATGTTAAAATTAGCATACAGTATACTTATCCTTTTCTTGATGTACAGTTCTAGAATTTTCTCACATGGATCTATTCATATATCCACCACCACAATTAGGATACGGTATACGTTCCACCACTCCAAAAACTCCCTTGTCCTATCCCTTCCTGATCACATTTTCCCTCACCCATAACCCTTGGCAACCACTGATCTGTCATCAGCCACTGTAGCTTTATCTTTTCAAGACTGTCATACAATTGCAGTCATACATTATGTGACCTCTTGAGACTGGCGTTTTTCACTCAGAATGTTGCCTTTGAGAATCACCCAACTTGTATGTATTAATAGTTTTTAAAATTGAAATAACTGACATAACATTAGTTTCAAGTGAATAACGTAATGATTCAATCTATGTGTACATTGGCATATGATCACCACAGTAAGTTTACTTAACATCCATCACCACACATAGTTACAAATTTTTGTTTCTTGTGTTGAGAACTTTTAAGATTTACTCTTAGCAACTTTCAAATATACAGTACGGTATTATTAAGGTATTATTAACCGTAGTCACCATACTGTACATTACATCCCCAGGGTTTGTTTATCTTATAGCTGGAAGTTTGTACCTTTCGACCACCTTTATCCATTTCACCCACCCCCACCTCTGGCAATGACCCATCTGTTCTCTGTATCTATGAGTTTGGGTCTTTAAAAAAAAAAAAAGCACATATAGCTGAGATCATACAGTATTTGCCTTTCTCTGTCTGAATTATTTAACTTGGCATGAGTCCTTGAGGTCCATCCATTTGTTGCAGGATTTCCTTCTTTTTAATGGCTGAATAATATTCCATTATGTATATATTTTACATTTTCTTTACCCATTCATCCATCCATGGATGCTTCAGTTGCTTCTGTAAATAATGCTGCAGTGAACATGGGGGCCCAGATATCTTTTTGAATTAATGTTTTTGTTTTCCTCAGATAAATACCCAGAGTGGAATTGCTGGATCATATGGTAGTTCTATTTTTAATTTTTTGTGGAACCTCTGTACTGTTTTTCATAGTGACTACTGGTATCGATAGTTTATTCCTGTTTGCTGCCCACTGACATTCCGTGGTGTGGATGTAACAGTTTCCTGGTGCTGCTTTTAGGACTGCGGATTGATCTCTCTGGGGCTGGATCCTGGTTTTCCTCTGAACTTGGCATTGACCTTGCTCAGCAGTTGTTACTGCTGATCCCAGTTGGGGCCATTTTATACCAATTGCTAATTCTGTCTTCATTGGAGCAGCAAATATAGCCATTGGTGTTTTTGTCCTTTCTCTTTTGGTAGCTTTCTTTCCAACAGGATGTGATTTTGCTCTTTCAAGGTTAATGCTTCCCTTGTTCAGGGCAAATTCTCAAGGAACGGTGCTGTGGAATGCATGCGAGGCTGCGCTCTTTGATGCTGGATGGGAATTTTTAGGGCTCTGAGGGGGATTACATTTCACTGAGTCTTTTGTAGCTTAGGCCAAGGGTTCTGATTCTACAGAACTCAACTCCACCCTATCCTGAGTTCTCTTCCTAGGCTCCAAGAGTCTCAACGACTGTCCCTCCAATGGGACTCTTTGGGGACTTTCACGGTGTGCCCAGGTTGTGGGTGATTTTAGAATAATAAAATATATAGTGTGTCTAGGGTTAAAGCACTTTATATATCTAGCCTCATTTAATCTTTATTACAGCAGTGTGATGGAGGAAGGAGAGACAAGACTTAACGTTTACTCAGTGCCTAGGATGTGCCAGGCCCTTTAAATTATCATCTCATTTAATCTTCCTACGAACTTTATGGAGAATTCTCACTTTCCAGGCGAGTAATCGGCAGCTTAGAGAAGTTAAGCGAATTGCCTGAAGACAGCGAGTAAAGGTGGTATCAGGATTCAGACCTCAGGTTAATCAAACACCTTCCACCCTGCCCTCTGTTTAAAAACAAAACAAAAACCCAAAAGGGAATCTAGAAGGGAGAGAAATACAGTGTATAACGTGTCTGTGTTACTTTCCTAGGGCTCCTGTAACAAAGTACCACGAACTGGGTGGCTTAAAACAACAAATCAATTCTGGAGGCTGAGTCCAGAATTAAGGTGTTGGCAGGACCTCCCCCTCTGAAATCTGTAGTGGAACGCTTCCATTTCTCTTCCCAGCTTCTGGTGGTTTGCTGGCAATCTTTGGTATTTGTTTGGCAGCTGCCTGACTCCAATCTCTGCTCTTGTCATCACGTGGCCTTCTGCCTGTGTCCCTCCATCCTCACATAGCCATCCTGTGAGGGCACCAGTCCAGTTGGATCAGGGGCCCACTCTACTCCAGTATGACCACATCTTAACCACTTACATTGGCAATATTTCCAAATATGGTCACATTCTGAGATACTGGGGGTTAGAACTTAAACATATTTTGTGTGGGGGGGTGGGGGGACACAACTCACACATAATAGTACCTATTGTCTATCAGGGCTCTACTAGGCCCAAGGACAAAAACATAATGGAAATAACTATTCTTATCCAAAAAAATACTTTATCCTCTCAAATTTGGGTCACACGCTGTAGAGCACTTCATTAGAGTAATCATAATTTAATATGTAGAGGCTTTCCTGTAAGAGGCCTACTAGGAATTATAATGTTCAGTCTAGTACAAACTTTGTAGTTGAGGAAACAGTTGACTTGAAAAGTCCATTTCCCCTTGTGAACAATCACACGCATGGCAGAATAAAAGTTAGGCTTAAACTTTGTTTTTCTCAGATTTTGTTGTCTAGACCTCTGCACTGCTTTCACTGCTTTGTCTAACTTCTTTCTTTTTTACTTTTTTGGAGAAGACTTGTCTTTTCTGAGCACATGCTTTGTGATTCTTGATCAGTAAGGCTCAGAATGGCAGTTAGTACATTGTTATTATGTCTGCTATTCTTTTGCTTTATTTTTTCCTACAATATCCATATTGAAGCAATTTAGTATTTTCTGAATTTTCTGTAAACGAGAACAGAGTGGAGAAGACTCACACAGGAACTTCCTCTCACACATCTCAATGGTTGTCTGAGGTTGTTTTAAAAATCCATTTTAATTTTCAATGGCAATACTATTTTAAAAACCATTTTTCATAAATCATATTATGGACAGTCTCTGTATAATGGAAAGTTAATTGGTTATTGCCTTTTAAAATTCCACTTTCCTCTAAACACATTTTTGTAAACTATCCCATGTGACCTCTTGCCATGCTGAATTTGAAATTCCAGCTCACTAGACAAGGATCATGTCTAATATGCTTGGCTTACCTGTCAGTCTCAATGAATATTTAAAAATCGCACACAACTATACATTTTGTTCTTACAGTGCCTAAGTACTTATTCCCATTTCTCTGCAGAACCAACCACAAATCCTTTTTTAACAATATCAGTAAAGAATATGCTTGAGTGCATTAAGAGCTCTGATATTTTTGACAGAAAATTCAAGATTCGAATATGAGAAAAGCAGTGCATGAAATCAAGTTTTTTTAATTGATGAAACTACTTTTAAACTAGCTGATTACCTAGTCCTTTCTATTTTAACATGTATACTGCTTGTTTTACCTCTTATAGCCGAATCATTGAAAGCAGATATAGGATATTTTACATCAAACCAATTTTATGACCCTTCTCTATCTCTTGGTTTTGACAAAACACTATGAGGTAATGGAATGATAGTATTTACATTACAGTGTTTTCTTTTGGAATTTCTTGGAGATGAGGATATTGCCATTTCTGAAACATTTTTTAGGTGGTTGGAAGCAAGAAAGCTATTTTTTGAGGATGAATTCAAGAGAATAACATAGAAATGAGAATTTTAGCATCTTAAGGTTTTATTTGGGAATGGAATCTTTTAACTAAATTTACTCTATTTGTACACTCTTTGGCTAATTGTACTACATAACGCTAAGCTAGAATCCCAAAACATTAGGCCTCAGTATTCCTTTGATTCTTCCGGAAGCTCCTAGAGACAGTAGAGGAAGCACTAGGGGGCGGTGAGAGCACAGACCCTGGAGCCCCACTGCCAACACTGCTCATATGACCTTGGACCTCAGTGTCCCGTCCTGAGGATTCAATTAAATGAGTCATGTTCTCAGAGCAATGCTTGGTAAATAGTGCTATACAAGTTTTACTATTATTTTTCCAGGTTTACTTTGGTATTATATTAGCTATATGATCTAGGGCTAGGACAAGTCCTTTAACCTCTTTTCGGTTTTATTATTCACATTTCACATAACTTGCAAGCTTTTCATGAGGATTAAATTAGATATTTTATGAAGAAATCCAGTGTGCATCTAGCTTATTGCTTTTAACTATGCCAGACCATCTATATACTGAGTGTTTTACTCAAGCCATTCTGGTGATTAAAAATGATAAACATGTCCTAAGCTCTTAACATCCATCATTTCCTGGGAGTTCTTTAGACCGTGGGAACAATCTAGATCATTACTACTCATTTAACACATTGCTTGATGTTATTGCATATGTGATACTGAAGTATATCCAGCTACTTTTTTGTTGTAATTCAAGCCATAATCATTGAGGAGTTGTTCATCAAACCATAAAGTACCAAATCTCTTGAGCAAAAGTAAACCATGTCTGAGAAAACGTAATTTGTTGCCTGCCATATCATCATTCTAAGACTCTTAGTGAAACCAGTTGCTGTTAGTAAAATAACAATCTGGTTATATAAATCTCAGCCATGACTGTGACTAGCTGTTTACAGCTTCTAAGTTAAAAATAATATTGAACATGATTATGCTTTTCCTGTGGGTGGGAAAGTAATAAAGTGAGTCAAAAGTATAGCCTCAAGTTTTATTGAAAAGAAAGGGTTAAATATTTTGTGTTTTTTTTTTTTTTTTTTAAATTCATGAGAACTGCCTACATCCTTAGGACTGATGTGGGGACATGACATGACTTGCTGATCTGAGGTGGTAATAGCAAGTTTGGAAGGTAATGTTCTATTTTTGTTTTGTTCTGCTTTTTGCGGTACGCGGGCCTCTCACTGTTGTGGCCTCTCTCCCGTTGCGGAGCACAGGCTCCGGACGCGCAGGCTCAGCGGCCATGGCTCACGCGCCCAGCCGCTCCGCGGCATGTGGGATCCTCCCGGACCGGGGCACGAACCCGCGTCCCCTGCATCAGCAGACGGACTCTCAACCACTGCGCCACCAGGGAGGCCCCGGAAGGTAATGTTCTTTACCATAGGTGAGGGTAGTAATTTCCGGAGCACTGTAGCTTTGTTTTGTGTTTTTAAGCAGCTGACTCATTTTGTTTCGGGTTTCCTGGTTTATTATGTGATCATCATTCCATATGGTGCTGTTATCTTCCAGCTCATATTTTCATCAGCTAGCGCTAGCTTTTTGCCCATTTAATGATGCAGAAATTCAAATTCATGGATCACAGTTTCGGATGTTAAAACACCGTTGCAAATTTACCTAAGGAAAATGAGTAAAAGAGTGTTTCTGCATTCAGAGCAGAATGAGTCTTCATGCTAAGGAGGAATTCTTGGTCTCCTCAGTGCCCATACCGTATAAAAACATCACGTAATTATAGACTGTCTAAAATAAGAACTTTAGGCTTCTAAGCCTACTATGGATTGAATTAGAATACGGAGGAATGTATTTTAACTCCAGTCGTGTGCTCGGTTTACCAAACTGTCATAAACCTCTCATTTGTCAAAATGATGCATTTCAGAAGGAACGAACACATGTTTTCTCAGGTATCCAAGGGCCTCCCCCATCCCCCCACCCAATTTTTAAACCTCAAACTAAGGTCTCTTACATCCATCCATGATCTTCATACTTTAAACATCTGACGTGGGCTAGATGACCTCCCATCTGTTGGATGGCAGAATCCAACAGATGAATTTAGTTATTTCTGTGGCTTAATGAAAATCCAGAACTGCATCAAGCCGAGGCGCTAGGTCACCGAGCGGAATTCTAAACCATGCTAAGAAGTCCATGAATCTCGAGGTAAACAGCCTAGATGGACTCCTGGAGCAACGTAACCGCTGCTCGTTGACTTTGAAAGAATTCCCAAGTAATGCTGCTGTTAGCGTCCTTCCCAGATGCAGGAACGTTGCCCAATTTTTTTTTGGCAGGCTGGTGAGATGTTCTGATGATTTCCAAATGGGTGCCTTTTCAGAAACAGGTGAATATGGTTTCTGTAAATTGGCTTCCTAGCTTAGCTTTCTCATTACTTCTATCCAGGAATTTAGTCTTTTTCACACTGTAGGTTGCATTACTTGCATGTGTTAACGTTTGCTGTGGTTCCTTTGTGGCATTGAAAACAGATTCTTAGTACTCGGTTGCACCTCTGCCTCAACTGTTTGCTACAGCCAGGCAATGTCCAAGACTGCCAGAAAGAGGGGTCCATAACTGATGGAGTAGAGTAGCCATAAAGTAAATATTTTGTTTTCTTCTGAAGCTGACCACCACCCGTATTTACTTAAATAATTAGGTCCAGATGTTTTACAAATGACTGTTTTCAAGAGGAAGTTAATGGTAAAAAATAGAGGCTCGTATATCTTAATTTGAATTGGCTATTCTTGACTCCTTTTCTCTTTTTATAGTGTTGTTCACAGCTTGGATCCCATAATAAGAATTCATAGTTTTTACTTATGATTCAAAGCAGTGCTTCGAGATATTTCCAGATGCTTAAATGATTTGCAACATATAAAATAATATATGCTTATTTGTCAATAATGTAAAAAATCCGTATATTTGTCTCTGGAAGATAACATTGTATGTGAGCAGGAAAAATATCATTGCTCCTCATTGGTCAGCTGCTGTGTCATCTGAAGGCTAAAGTTAAATCTAGTGGCAGGGAGAAGGAACTGGGTGTACTAGTTCTTCATTTCTGCCTCCAGCCCTGACTTGCCGGAGTATCTGATATTGATCACAAGTCTTCTGTGCCTCCTTTCTTTTCCTCTGGATGGCAAGCACCATCCCGTTGCTTGCAGGTCAGCCGCAGATTTAATTAGGCCTGGGAAAGTAGCTGGATGCTTGGCCTGGAGTCACTGGGCAAACAGGAACTTCAGTTTACCCATCAGATACACCAACCAGAAAGCCAAGTGGCATTACTTTGCTCTCTCTCATCTTTGCCTCATTCTTCTACCATCTAAATTTCAAAAGCTCATATTGAAAGGGGGGGGGAGAAAAATGCTTCTTTATGAAATCTACAAGACTACTATTTGTGTATACAGGTAAAGTCTTCTCCCCAAGTCATAGTCCAATATCGTGGAGCGACTGTCTATGGAATGAGAGGAACAGATAATAGATTGGTTTTGAATATAAACAGATGATTTGCTGGGGGGAGGATGCAATAGTGGGTGTGGGTTTTTCACAGCTCTGTGTGAGCTGAATGCACCACGACAAAGATCACCTAGCAGTCCATGACGATGTTCTGTGCACTGGTCGTGAACGTTTCATTCATGTATCATTTATAAACTCTGTGCTGTGATGTTACAATGTCATTCCCATAACACATAAAGAAACGCAAGGAGACAGGCTCACTTTCTCTTCTCAGGGACTGCTGGTCCTGGGTCACATAACTTCTGGGTGGAATGAGATGGGGCCCCTCACGACAAAGGAGAGTGACTCAGCAGTTGGGTTCTGAACGTTCCATTGTGCAGCTGATGCATTTCACAGTTCTAACCGAAACCCCACTCAGAATCGTTTCTCCTTCCACTCTTCTGAAAGAAAAAGGCAAGCAGGAGTTTTTGTCTTTCCGAAAATGTGCACGGGTGAATACTGCTTCATTGTCCTCTTTCTCATTACATGTGTGGACCTGATTCAGCAGCCTTTTCTCCATTGTCTCTCTGTGTCATTTGGGGTTTGCGTCTGAAGATCTCTCCACTGACATCTCTGACTAGACTTATTTCAGGTCTGCGGATCATTGCATAGGTTTCCTTCAAATACCAGCTTCATATTCATCTTCCTGTCCAGTCTCGGTCATTCCTCTGCGACAGTCATACTTTGTTGCTTACTTCCAAGATTTAAAATAACCAATTGCTAATTTTTCCTTTTCTTTGCTCTCTGAACCTTTTCTTTCCAGATCATCTCATGTGCTCCCTAGCACTCTGAATTACTCTCTAATCTGTAAGCTTCTTAATGATCCTTAGGTTCAGCGGTTGTTGTTCATACCACGATATCAAAGTCTCTTTATATTAATTCTGCCAGAGTAAATAGCTTATGTTAAAACATGTAGTCAATATGGAATGATGTAGGTTTGAAAGGGAGTAACACTGCGGTCAGATGAAGGCTCTCTACCAAGGAGCCATCCAAGATACTATTATATTGTGGTATTACTGTAGCCCACACTCTACCTCCCTATTATGTTAGTCCGTGTTTTACAGAATTGGAAGGGCTGACTCTTGCTAATCAATTACATGATAATAAAGTATATAAGCCATAATGAGCATTTAGTATGGGGATATGAGTACACTGTATCAGAATCGCCAAGAAGTTGGCTTACCTAGAGTTGCTTAGTGAAGAGGGCAGCCCTGAGGCATATTTCGCCATGGCTGTTTTGAACCTGTTTAATCATCCATCATTATGGATTACATCACTATAGGAACCAAAAAGTGTATGTCTTTTATTGGACTTGATAAACAAGGTCAACTTCAGGCCCCTGGTCTTTCTGCCCTATTCTTGAGGCTGACTATCCTCCTTCTGTTCAGTTTTTCTCCAAAATGATAGTTACGTTCCTGCTTTAAAAATTATAAACATCTTCCAGATCTGCTTTCCTTCTATTACGTTTCAGTCTTTCTAGCTTCTAGAGGTACAAATTTAGAGAGAATCTCCTGGGTTGACTCCTACAAAAGTTAATCCTATGCATTGTGCATGGAGTTTTCTACTTTAATACCTAATATTCCATACTTGGGTATGCGGGTAGGCAGCTGATCATTTCTTTATGCCTCTGTGGTCCATCAACATATAATAAAACACTTATTACAGTAATTCTTTTATCATTCTCAGATTGACAAAACATGTATACCTTTCCCAATTTCTCTATAAATAGTTTATTTTTAACAGAAATATGCAAGTATTTTATGCAAATACTTGACAGCAGTAAAATTGGAGAGTATAGAAACTCAGCTATAAGTATATAAATCAATCATCAATCATTAGTCACATAACTTTGCATTGTGTGGGAATTCCCTCCACTGTATCCTGACTGCTAACTGTTTAGTGGAAGTCTATACTGACAAGGAATTCACTGTTTCATGGAATAAGCTAACATATTTTGGGGTGACTGGAGACCATTAGAAAATCCTTCCTTCTTACTGAAGTTAATTGGTAAACATTTGATTCTTATGAGTAGTTTTCCATGCCTCGCATAATCCTTATCTTCCTCTCAACCACTTTTAGTTTTTCCAGTGTTCTTAAATGTTAGTGTAGAATTGAACAAATATGTCATTTGGTCTGGAGGTACTGTATTTGCTTTCAAGACTCCAGCGCTTTTTAATGCTCACATCACAATATTGGCTCATAACAAGATTGGGATGAACTGAAACCTAAGGAAGTTTTTACAAATCCCAGTGACAAACCAAGTCTCCCTACCCTGTGATAGCACCAAAAAATCCTTTGATTCTAAGTGCAGAACTTTCCATGTATCCTAGTTATGTCATTTTGTTGTGTGGGTTTGGCCTTTCGCTCAAGGCCCTTTTGAGTTCTTATTTCATTGTGCAGTATATTTTTCCAGGATATGGTAATGAGAAAACAAAAAAAAACAAAACCCAGAACCCAACCCAACCAAGAAATCCCCAGACAGGCCTTGTATATCTCCATATAAGACATTGATAGAAAATATATTCTAAAAGGCCAAACAGAAGATATGATATCACAACATAGGGTTGTATTTCATTAATTCATTCACATGTTCACGGAAGCCTAATCCATGGCAGACATTGTGTTAGGCCTTGTGAATACGTGGTGAATAAACAAACAAAGCCTTAGCTTTTGTGAAGCTGATGTTTTAGTGGAAGAGATGGAGTATAAACAGAATGTGGTAGGAAAAAAACAGGGATAGGATAGAGAAAGATAGGGTTGGGTAGGTGGCCATCTAATTTAGAGTTTCTGAATAGGTGGCATTTATACTAATGACTTCAGTTTCAGAAGGATTCAGCTATTCAAAGAGCTGAGAGAACATTCCAGGCAGAAGGGAACAGCAAATGCAAGCAGGAGGGGATGAGCTTGGTTAAGAATAGGAAGTCTCCAGCATGGAGCTTAGTTTTCTTTTTCTTTCTGGATTACCAATTGCTTTTGAATAAGCTTGGTTAATTAGTATGGTTAGATGAATTATTTACTATTATCCAATCCACACTTCTCCATGGTGTTCATGAGAATATCATGAGAAACTGTCAGTTGTATTGGAAGAATCCTGGTTTATTCTATATATAGAGTTTTCTCCTGATGTATGATTCAAAATGAACAAAATTCCTTTGGGGTTTGTTCTTACTGAACTGCGTTGGCTTGTTTGTTCAGATCTTCTAAACCACTTGTTCTTGGATCCTTTATAGAATTTATCAGGGATTTGAGTGAAGTTGAACAGTCTAATTTCTAGAATTTGTTTTTGAAATTTGGGTCAAGATGTTTTGCATCTTCAGCCTATTCAGATTTCTTCTATTCCCCTGATTGTGCAAAGATGACCACAAATGGTTCTTGATGAAACTTACAAGATGGTTCAATACTTGGAAATATAATCCACTCTGTTTCGAGTAACTAGATTTTCTTTCTCACTAGAAATATATCAGGGTTTGTTCTGGTTCATTATACTTCAAGTTTGGAGGCACTTTTCTTAATAAAGAAAAAGGAATCAGAACAGTATTCAACTGCTCTGTCCCCTCTCGCCTGGAAACTTCATGTGTCTTGATGGTTCACTTCATGGCTACCATGCTTGGGCCAATGCTCTCTGTCCTGTTTCAGCATAGCTAACCTATGATATCAAACATAAGTCCTTTTATTTAATTTTTTTTTAAACCACAGATAAGGACATCTATACAGAGCAGATTGGAATGCATAGCAAAGCAGTGGTCACCATGGTGTGATTGCTTGACATCACGCCCATACCTCCCAGGGCGTGGAGAGAACAGTGTAGAACAGGATCCAGAGGCTTTTTAGCTTCCCAAAATGTTTCCTTTCTTCACTCTTTCAAAGTCTTCCTAGGTGTGTAGACTGAACAGAGCTCTATGCAGGCATCCCCAACCCCCGGGCTGTGGACCGGTACCAGTCCGTGGCCTGTTAAGAACCAGGCTGCACAGCAGGAGGTGAGTGGTGGGCGGGTGAGCGAAGCTTCATCTGCCGCTCCCCACCGCTCCCATTGCTCGCATTACCGCCTGAACCATCGCCCCACTCCCCCGGTCTGTGGAAGAATTGTCTTCTACGAAACCGGTCCCTGGTGCCGAAAAAGTTGGGGACCGTTGCTCTATAGGAAGGAGAATCCACATGCCAGGGTATTCCAACACTCAGAAGTATCTCAAGGACTCTTAGAATTGAGGAGTGGCTGTTGTGGACACTCTTCCACGCCAAGCTATCCCAGGCAGTAGGGCAACATTTGAAATTGGTGAGAAAGAACCCAGGAAATTCACAAAAACAAAAGTCACCACCAAACTTAAGTCCCCTTAAAGATAGTTTAGCATTTTTTGGACAGAATTATTTGAGCAAACAGGATTCCTTAATTAATTCCCAGATTATTTGTCTTCAGAAGAACACAGGGAAAATATATATTCACTTTCCTTGCCTGCTTCTGCTGACAAGGGCAGCTCGCAATATGGAGAAAGTACAAGGAGAGAAAGGGCATTGTACTTGCTTTTCAAAGCAGAGGAAAGGGCAGGCGGTGACGTAAGTGTGTTGAATTCATCTTGTAGGAACCATAGGAGCCAGCACTTACTCAGCTGACTGTTCACTGTCAGTTGTAGGGTTCTATGCAAGAGTGCTTCGTCTTTCTTACCTTTGTGGTTTACATCTGAGTGAAGCAAATCTTAGAAGATCTGCAGTACAAATCTTAGAAGATTAAAATGTCTAAGATATCTCATTAAAAGCTAAGAATGAAGGTGGCCCTGAGTCACTTAAATTGTCTGGACCCCGTTTTCTCGTCTATAAAATGACAAGGCTGGAGAGGTCGTCCCTGAGACTCCTTCCAGCTACAATACGCTGTGATTGTAAGAAAACTGTCTTACTCCTGAATAGAAAGTTTGATCTTCTTTGTGGAGATTGAAGCCGAGCTATGATCTTTCTTTTTCATTCTTTAGCAATTTTATATGCAACTTTTGCATAAGGCACTAGAAAACTGGATCAATTTTCCTTGGAATTTTTGAAGAACTTTAAAAATACATTTCACTTACCAGTTAATATCCCCTATATGTTAAATAAGGCAGCATTGTGCTGGATGTTAAAAATGACAGAAACATAAGTGATGATTCCTGGGTCATGTTCCCCCATTGAGCGATTTTTATGAGGCTGCATTGAGTTTCGTGCTGCCAACTACTGTGAGAAGATGTTCATTAAATCTTCAGTGTCTTCTGTGCTGCCCAGTTTGAATAACAGTTCTTTCTATTGCAGCATCTTATCTGCATATAACTTGGTAAACAACAAGTAATTTTAAGCCTGGTAAAATTTTAGGATCATTTTTGAATAAATAGAGAGTGCTAACTCCTTTTCAGATGTTGGTTTTTTCTTTAAGTTGAAATACTCTCATTTTATCCAGAGGGAAAACAAATTGCCTCTAACATCAATCCAGTGGAATTTCATATACCTTTTTTTAATCCAGAGGCTTAGAAACAAATACAGTCATAGAACATGTATCAGATAAGCCAGTCATTAAAGGTGAATGTATTTTTCTCAATCTTTTTTCAGCCTCCTCAATTTTTATGGGATATTTGGTTAAACACCATCACTCAGGGTATTCCTGATACGGAATAAGCATTAAGATTAAGTTTCTAAAAGAAAATATTCAGTCTTCATAATTTGTACCAGACGAAAAAAAAGTATGGGAGAGAATAATTAAAGGTTGCATCGAGCTATATTCTGGTTTGAGAAAGAAAGAAGGAGGAGGGAAGAAAAAAGACAAGAAATTTTTCCCTGTTTTCTTAATTCTGTTTATCAAATACTATATCTCATTTTTATGGATACATGTTTCTTCTGAATCTCAGCCAATCATTCTATTGTAATATATCTGAATCCTGAGGAGTAATTTGCAGGTTTTCATAAATCTCGATAATAGAACCTAATTCTTGGTAGTTGGGTAGTACTAAAACAGGTTAGAACAGTTATTTCAATATATTTGATTAAATAAATCGATTGCATTAACTCTATTAATTGTTCTGGATTGCAAATGGAAGTCTGGACTTGGATAAATTCGGAGACACTGATCTGTGCTCTCACTCCAAGGGGTAGAAGGATGTTTCTTTTGTCTATTTTTTTTTAATCCCTTTATTAAAAAATTTTTTGGTAATATTTTGAAAAAGTACTGCAAACATGGAGGTTTGTTTTTGGTATGAGATAAAATAACGTGTACCACCCACCAAGTGTGTGTGTGCACATGCATGTCATGTGTGTATGTATGTGTGCGTGTGCATCGTTATCACCAGCACTGTGAAACTCTATGACTGCGGTTCCTCCGAGGCAGATAGGAAGGCTGGAAAAATGAGAGAAGAACTTGGGTCCTCACATGAAGCCTACAGCACTTCCTACTGCAATACAGACACATGTTGTTGAACTCTCTCCTTCTTAGCTGGCTATGAACACAATGTGTTGTTTGTTATTCTCCTTAATTCTCCAAGAACTAAAAGAGATGCCCTTGGCCAATTTAATGGGGAACAATCCCTGTCTGTTGAGGAAGAGCAGTCAGGGTTTTCCTTGCATGCCATCAGTCTCTGTATTCTGCCAAAATGTAACATCCCTGGAACAATCCCTCAATGGACTGAGTCCACAGAGCTCTGAAGGGTGGCCCACAGGCCTTGTGTGGCTTCAGGCTGTAATCCTAAGAGGAAAGTGATTCTTTTCTTAGAACTAAACTGTTTTGTACTCCTGTTCAATGTGAACTGACACTGTTTCTTTACCTTCTCACATTTAATTGTTGTGAAAACTTATCTCAAGGATTCTCCATATCTAATTTTCACATTTTCTCCCAGAAAGCATCTGTTTCATGCAGGTGCTTTTGAACATGTTATGTTATTTTTTTTTCTCTTTCTATCTGGAAACAGTTGGCGTTACATTTATTGGGGGCATCAATGTTACGTTATTTGTGGTGTGACAAGTGCGGTGTGTTGCCAAAGTGAGAAGCTTGAGGGTCGGGTATTCTAGCTGGGTAGCACTTTCTGGTGTTTGTGCTGGTGCCTGTGAAGTTTCAAAGGGAGTTGTAATGAAGGCACACCCAGGCTGAAGGGTAGAATGTGTTCCCTGAAAGGGCTTCAGAACATGGCGTATCTCACATGATTTTCTATAATTACAAAAAGCCCAGTTCTGGTCAATAATACAATGTATACTGAAAAGAATAGTTGTAAGGGGCATAAAAATAAATGTGGTACAATGCTTGCTTTCTTTTCTCTCTATTGTATAGTACAGAAGGAAACAGGGAATCTGAGGCATCTTTTAAATCTGTTATCAAATAATGCGTAAGACTAAACTGAAACACTTTAGACTGAGAAGCAAGCATCACCTTGTAGGGGAAGAAAGAAGAAATTTTTCTCACATCATACATTACTTAGGTAAAAGAGAGATTCCGTCATCTAATGGGCAGTTCATTGCTCCGTTTACTTCTGAATATTTAGAGAATGCTAACTTCTGGTTAGCATTTGAATATTTAGAGAATGCTAACTTCTGCTAACTTTTGAATTGTCACTCAAAAGTTGAACATTTTAGAAATTAATTCTACCCAGATGTCAACTGGTTACAACTGCTGCTGGATTTTGCCTGGTTTATTTTTAATCAATGATAAAAGACAATTTCCCATTAATGTAGTCTGACACTGGTCCTCAGACATTTTGTTTTCTGAGCTATAAAATAATTCCAACCCAAATTAATCATCTGGGTAGGAATGTAAATATAGAATAAAAGTAAAAAAATTCCTGTTCCATTTGCAAATCCAGGAGTGGATTGTTATACAATTCTTTAACTTGTATCATGTGTGTATACCACCATTTCACAGTCTTAACTAGAGCCTCTGCTCAGAATAAATGGTAATGGAACGAACCACTGAATTAAGATTGTCGGGGGCCTGGGTTACTTCAGAGACATAAAAACCAGTTACACAAGAGAGGCAGTAGCCCGACCAGCTGCCAAAAAACCCTGGGTGGTGGAGGCATCTATCTAGAGCTGGGCTCCAAAGCAGAACCCCTGGGGGGGATGATAGATTTTCAGGATGTCTTCTTCTCTGTGGGCAGACACAACTATCTCTGCTTAAAAGGGAAGGCTCCCTTTTCCTGTGCAGATAGAGAGCAGGCAAGCTGTGGAGGTCCAGCAATGCCGGCCCGCCTCTCCTAGTTCTTGCCTCCTTGCCTCCCCTTTGGGTGGTCGTCATCACTTCTGGAGGGTACTCCTGCTGGCCCGCCCTGCTGCCCACTGCCTCAGCCACTGGCATAGCAGTGGTAGCCTTGGGCCTCAAAGACCTTCCTCTCCTCATGGTGAAATGGGAGGCGATGCCAGGTCTGAAACTAGAATTGGAAAGAAGGCGACACTGCCTCACTAAAGAGTCAAGGGGCCCCCACGTTCCCCACCCCTTGGAGTGCTGTTTTAGGCACTGGGAATACAGTGTGAACCTGGCAGGGATAGTCCCTGCGTGCACAGAGCTTACAGATTGACCTTGTGCGGCAGAGTTAGCTCAGGTCTCAGCTTGAGTGACCTCATCTATATACAATTGGCACAATAAGGATGACGCCACATGGTGGTGTGAACATGTATATATAAAGCACCTAGTCCCGTGTCTGGCTCTTAGCAATCAGTAGATGCTTTTCTCCTTTCCTCCTCATCTACTTAGCCTGAAACTTAATCATCTGTATAGAAACTTTTGAAAAACAGTAGACAGATGGTCATTCCTTGTCCATATAATCAGCCCTCCAACACCTCCTTTGTTATCTAGCAACTCCCCCTTTATTCCACTGCATGTTTCCTTTTGGCGGTGATTTCATTTCTCCTCCAAGGTTGTCCTTGATGTTCTTTTTAACCTCATTCCACCCACAGACCATATGCTGGGGTGGGGGGTGTGGGATACAGGAGAGGCGCTGAGATTTGTTCTGCATTCTGCACCTGCCCAGGGCTGGACCTGCCTATATATAGATAAACACGAGCAGCAGGCAGCTCTGACATGTCACACCAAGGGGACTGGCAGGGCCCTTTGCTCTTGGGGGAGTGTGCAGAGGGGTATCGATAGACGGACATGGCCGTGCTGTCAAAACCCTGTGCAGTGACTCTAACCCTGTTCTTTCCGTTGATGCTTATTCTGAGCTGCTTGAGATTCTAGGGCTATGTTCAAAGCTAGCCTGGGGGCGGCGGTGGTATGAGGGGTCTTAGAGCTGCCTTTGACTGTGTAGCCTTCAGAGTCCTCCTGACTTGCTTCAGGCCCACATCCACCACGTACAGGCTGTGTCACTGAGGCAAGCCCACAATAAAGCGGAGCCCACCTTTCCTAATCCTTAAAACAGAATGCAAGCAACAGCCCTGACTCACAGTAACCCCAGCTCAATAAGTGGGGACTTCATTCTTTTGCTCAAAAGTTTTGGACTCATCCTTAATTTTTTCTTCCTTTCGTGCTCCACTCTCTAGCTATCGGCACATCCTGTTAGCTCTATGTTCAAAATAAATCAATAATCCAAATCCAAACACATCTCTCACTTCCTTCGCTTCCTAGGGCATCTTTTTGGAGAGTCTTGCCCTGATCACTCTGTATCATATCCATTTCTTTCCCCTTGTCCAGAGTTAGCTTGTCCATGGGACTTCTTTCCGTCTAATGTACTATGTATTGGGTGGACCAAAAGGTTCGTGCGTTTTTTCCCATAAGATGGCTCTAGTAGCATTCAGTCGTCTTTAGCTTCATTCGAAACAATTTTGTTAGATTGTATGTGACAGCTGTCATATCACTGTGCATTTAAAAAAAGAATTATCAAAATTGGTGAATTTTTGTGTAGCCATTTTAACATTGAATATAGAAGAAAAACATTTTTGGCATATTGTGCTTTATTATTTCAAGAAAGGTAAAAACACAGCTGAAACACACCAAAAGAATTGTGCAGTGTATGGAGAAGGTGCTGTGACTGACCAAACATGTCAAACGTGGTTTGCAAAGTTTCATGCTAGAGATTTCTCGCTGGACGGTGCTCCACAGTCAGGTAGACCAGTTGAAGTTGATAGCGATCAAATTGAAACAATAATTGAGACCAGTCAATGTCATACCATGCAGGAGATAACCAACATACTCAGAATATCCAAATCAAGCGCTGAAAGTCATTTGCACCAGCTTGGTTTTGTGAATCATTTTGATGTTTGTGTTCCACATAAGTTAAGCAAAAAAAAGCCTTCTTGACCATATTTCCACAAGCGATTCTCTGCTGAAATGTTTTAAAACAAATTGTGACGGGTGATGAAAAGTGGATACTGTACAACAATGTGGAACAGAGGAGATCGAGGGGCAAGCGAAATGAACCACCACCAACCACACCAAAGGCCGGTCTTCAGAGAAGGTGATGTTGTGTATGTGGTGGGATTGGAAGGCAGTCCTCTATGAGCTCCTTCCGGAAAACCAACTGATTAATTCCAACAAGTACTGCTCCCAATTAGACCAACTGAAAAAGGCACTCGAAGAAAAGGGTCCAGAACTAGTCAACAGAAAATGCATAATCTTCCATCAGGTTAATGCAAGACCACATTCTTTGATGACCAGGCAAAAACTGTTACAGCTTGGCTGGGAAGTTCTGATTCATCTGCCGTGTTCACCAGACATTGCACCTTTGGATTTCCATTTATTTCGGTCTTTACAAAATTTTCTTGATGGAAAAAATTCCACTTCCCTGGAAGCCTGTCAAAGGTACCTGGACCAGTTCTTTGCTCAAAAAGATAAAAGTTTTGGGAAGATGGAATTATGAAGTTGCCTGAAAAATGGCAGAAGGTAGTGGAAAAAAGGGGGTTATATGTTGTTCAATAAAGTTCTTGGTGAAAATGAAAAATATGTCTTTCATTTTTACTTAAAAAACCAAAGGCACTTCTTCCCCACCCAAAATGTCTATTTTCCGTTTCCCCCGCTAACTAGACGATAAGCTCCATGATGACGGAGTTTGTGTGTTCTGTTTGTTGCTGTATCCTATCCTCGTCAGTCAATGCATTGTCTGGCGCAAAATTGTTCTTGTAAGGATCCATGTCAAAGAAAGCACTGAGCCCTCTGATTAGACTAGAAAAAATACATGTAAATCACCTAGCAGAGCACCTCGGAGTCGTGCATTTGAATCATAGGGAGCTTTTCTTTGATGCTCTTCTGCAGTAACACAAACTAACTTCAAATTCTAGGCCACGGCTTGGTGAGAATCTCCCAAAGGACAAATTGCTAAATCTTTTAGAAGAGAAAAAAAAAATGATATCAAGCTGCTTTTGACTGTGTCAAAAGCAATGTACAAGGCTTGCATAGAAAGCTATGACACTGATGCATGGCTGTGACTGCTTGATAGTGATGTTTTTGGACACCTGGTTGCCAGCAACCAACATCAGAATCACTTGGGGTGCATGTTAAATACGGATTCCCAGGACCCATGCCTGATTCTTTGAGAACTGTTTTATAGCCACGCTTTGTACATTGCTCTTGTAGGAATGTTGACGTTGGCAGCAGCCTCCCATTTCACCAGGTGTCGGAATGGACTGTGTTCAGTAAGTGGCCCTGGGAGCCAGGTGCTGAATGGAGAAAAATGGTACCATGCTCGCCCCAGTTATCTAAGATACACTGATTGCTTGAATGTACCAGTACTGGATAGATCAGAATGAAAATACTAAACCTACACCTGAACTTGAAGTCAGGTATTTTTATACCCTGAGCAGATTAAGATGTTTGGTGGGATGAGTAAGGATTGTGGTTCACTGTGTAAAGAAAGACACGAGGCAATAGTTGTCTAGCAAGATCTGTCAGAACTGTCTAATCCGGGAGAGGCAGAGGGTCATGATGGAAGATTTGAAGCTCTATTTTTGAAAAGTTCAGCTCGATAGGTGTCTGTATTTATGAATCTTATAAGCATAGATTCACATAGGAAAATCTTTTTCAAAGGCAAATGTAGAGCAGTATGGTGCTAATGTAAGAATTACCCAAATGCCCAGAATCTGTATTTAATTCACATAATATATTACGATTTTGACTTCTGTGACACTGAAACCAAACATGACTGTGTGTAATTAATGTCATTTTAGGAATAGTAAAAGAGAATTAGTGTTGCTAATTTCTAGTTTTTCCCAAGACTTAAATTCTGAAACTTTTCATTGTTTGAATGAAATATAGGAAAGGAAGAGTATTAATGCGTAAATTGATATTTCTATTAGAACGTAACAGGATTTACCTAGGTGGCTGGAAACTTCATCCACAGTCACTAGAATCCGTAGGCCCAAGGAAGACTTGTAGTCAAAACTACCGTGGATTCCATTATTTGGTGATGGAATGAGATACCATGTGACTCTTGAAAGAAGCAAGTTACTTTTCTGAGAATATTTTAAAATTAATATGACTTATTTGAATAACATGATAAAACCCTCCTATTCTTCTGAGAAGAGAAACACTGAATGACTTTTACATTTTTACTAAATACTAAGCTTGGCTGATCTCTTTTCACAGCTTTCTCCACTTCATTGTGTTTTTCATGTTTCCAGCATAGACTCTAGACACTTAAAACCTTATCACTTGAAATTCATAAAATGTAGTCCACCAGTTCCTTTTTCATCGCCAGTTCAAACTCAGCTGCATATGATAGTGACAGAGTCTTTCATTAGTCATTTGGGCTGTCTCCACCTGATTTCATAGGGTCTTTGGAACCCAGAAAATGAATTCCAATCTTTTGGTCAGGCTGGAATGGGTATCTGTATGGAGTTTTGGCACCTGAACAGAAGACTGAACTGTAGCCTTATGTGGGTCTCTTTTCTTTATTACTACATGATTAAAACAAAAAATACAACCTACAAATTAGAGAGGCTGCTGTATTTCTCTCTGGGAGGGGCTGAGGGGCTAAGGGACGATATTGGAATGGGGAGAGACTTGTCTTAGGGCTGCAGTTGAGTAGCAAGTACTACACTGGCAGAATATTTGGCTCACATCTGAACAGCTCTGATTCTGAGACCAAATTAAATGTATAAATCACAAAATTCTGTCTGAATACCTCTTCCCTTTCAAACATATAAAGGTCCACTAGTGAGAAGTTTGTTTGTGAGAATATACTGTGAGTATCTGATTTACAGCACACCCTGTTTAAATTTGGTTATAACATGGTTTCTTGGCTACTATGACTGACTGAGAACATAACCAGTTTCCATTGCCATTGTAAGCGGTGCAGAATGCGGGAATGGACCACACAGCGTGCTGTGCCTGAAAACCTGAAATTGAATGTTAGAATATAAGGAAGTACCTAAATTGTTAGAGTTGAATCACAGTCTATATGAGTTAGTGGGTCAGTCCTCTAAATTAATACCATTTTAGGATTTAGCCTCCTATAAATTAGAAACTTGAGAAATCTGATGCATTGTTAGTGATTTCCGTTAATGTCTTCATGGGTAGAATAGTGTGGCTTATATACATGTAGAAAAATGAAGAAGAAAGTAAATCCTTTAGCCTACGTTCTATTTGATGGCCCTGGGGTCCTACCTAATGAGTCTAGTTTTTATACATTCTTTGGCAGGAAAGTATAACACAGTAAGTGCCAGTGTTGACAGTGTCAGTGAAGCAGTGGGTGAATTGCTTCAGACTCCCTGAAGCAACATGTTTATGCCCCAAGCTTACTCCCAATTAAAATGGGGCTTCTTGTAGTCAAAGTTGTTTTTATCCATCACAAATCCGTCATATTTTGTGAGTGGTATATTTTAGTGCAAAATTTATTTTTCGGTGCTATTAGATCATTTTGGCTTACTGAGTAAGATAACATTTATTTTAAAAATAATATATATATTTTTGTTTCTCATCATATTGTGACCCTGTAATACTGTTTTTAATATTGGGAAATTAAGATTGTGTGTTGATCCAACTGTTGAAGATATGTGTCAGCAAAAGAGTATCCTATAAACCATGAAGAAAGATGTCAAAATTCACACCATGGCCTAATTAAGCATTTTCTCCAAACATATTCCTCAAAATTCTACAGTGTTGGTAAATCGTCCGTTACTTAGTAATAGAATTACTCATAGAAATTATCTCTTTAACATAATTATAAGTAAATATTCTGGAGGATATTATCATGAAAATACCATTATTTTGATCTCAGTGAAGTCACGTTCTTAATATTGACATTAACAGCTATAGGGTAGAAATATACCCTGATAAGGATGCTTGATAAAGGCTTAAGGAAGATATAGTTTCATTATTATACTGTGTATTAATAAGTTTTAAAAATCATTTTAAATGCCATAGGTTAGCTTATAATTTAGAGAAGCCGGAGGCTGACGAAATAATGAAGTATTTTCTCTCTATGAGTAATATTTTTATTCTAAAATATCTGATTTTTTTCGTATTTTTATCTTATGTCTTATATTTGATTTTTTTTTCAAAGCCAGGCAGACCTGTGAACATGTGTTTTAAAATAAAATATATTATTTAGTTTAATAGGGTGGAAAATATGCTTGGGTGTATCTGTACTGTTCCTATAGTGTTTAAGTCTTAAAAAAAAAATAGTAATTTCTTGGAGTTAATTATCCTTTACATGGCTAATCACAATACGGAAAAAGAGCTATTAGGTTTATATTAGAAAAACAATGGACTCTCAAAAGCTTGTGGGTTTAAGTCCAGAAAAGTATTACGAGGACCCTAAGGCAAAAGAAACTCAAGAAAAATGGGCAAAGGTTCGAGCTGCAGATTAACCCTCAGATGACTCCATTTACACAAAGGGAATTTTATGGAGATCTCTAGGAGCATGGTGGTTGCTTTCTAAGCTATGAAGATACCTGAAATTCTCCTATAACTTTCTTCTTCCCTTGAAGCTCTTGAGAGGAATGTCAGTACAGTAGAGAAAGGCAATGAGCTGACTTTTAATTCTCTTTCAAATCAGAGTAGACTGCTTTTGTAAGCTTGTAATTGACCTTTTTAATTTTTTTTTTACTAATTAAGAGGCTTCATGAATGTTTTCCTTAGAAAATTTAGCCTTTTATTTGTTACGCTGTTTAATTACTGTATATTTGTTATTGTTCCTGGAGTAAATAAATATGTGCAGTCACATAATTAAATTAGAATCAGTAATTATGATGTGTGATTGTGACGTAAAGTTTTCTACTGAGTTTTGTCGAATGAAATGTCTTAAGCATACACATCACATTCAAATCTCAGTGGAGGACTTTTCTAATTTGTTCTTTTTCAGAACCACTGAGTGATTGCTGTGTTTAAAAAAAGTGTTTTAAACACTTATGTGTTTAAAAAAAAAATTACCTTTCAATGTAATTTGTAACCTGAATACATGTGTTCTCATTAGCTCCCTCCGGAATATTGCTTATTTAATGTTCAGCTTTGGCTACTTGTGGAATAGAAGGGTCAAGAGAATGTGGTAGATGATGTTACAGGGGACTACTTAGCTGCATGGCAAATCTCCTGGGGAACAGTAAGAGGCGGATTGACCTGAAGACTAATGAAGATAGGCTTAAGGTGTGCAAACACCTCCCAAAGCCAGGAAAGGGGCCCTTACTCGGGTCTTAGCATGGTTACAGAGTTGTAAAATCTGTTGTCTTCTCCAGTCTCTTTCCCTTCCATTACCTCTTGCCCTAAGATTGGGTGGTATCGCGGTGGCTGCAGACATTTTGATATCTGGCTAAGGCATAACTGAGTTGGAAATACATCGTGTTGTGTCTGATGTGACGTGTTGGTGTGGTTTTCATTTCTGTGTAGTACAGTTGCATGAGTGCTGACTGTCCTGGCCTGAAAAATGGCTTCCTGGAATACTCCTACTGCCCACTGTGCCAACTGACGTGGCATCTTGACACAAAAAGTACTAGGCAATTTGAAAAGATGTTTTGGGATGTTTTAATAAAACATGAGAAATCAGACCTCATTTAGGTGTATATGATGAATCCCTTTTGCCATCTTTAAAGTTATTTATTAAAGAACTGAGAGAAATTTCAGATTTAGAAAATGCATGAATATGGGCCAAAGTGATGAAGGTGAGTGGTGAAGTCAATAGAAATTATGCTAACGTTGAGCATATAATTACAAGCAAAATTTTTTCAGAGCAGAGCAAATCAATAATTAAGAGGAAGAAGTTATAAATTTCTAATAGAAGTGGTGAATACGTTCTCACATTAAATCATATGAGTGAATGACAGTATGAACCCTCTGGGGAAATATTAAAATTTCTTAATGCAAAATACTAATAATGTAACAAAGATAACAAAACTGATATGATGTCTTTGCACTGAGGTTATCAATGACAAACTGGTTAAGTTAAAGTTAAGAGTAGTCACAGCAGAAAAAACTCGAAATGCTGTATGTAAAGGAATTTTTTTTAAGTTGACAACGGCCATAAAATATACGTATTATTAACAATGATTGAGAAGCTGAAAATAGCTTTCAAAAACTATCAATAAGTTAATTTCTATCACCTGGGGTAGAATGAAGGTTGGCAAATATGGTCTGTTTTCTATGGCCCATGACCTAATAATAATTCTGATATTTTTAGATGACTGGGGGAAAATTTTTCATGACATGTGAACATTACATAAAATTCAAAATCCAGGGTCCAAAACTGTTTTATTGGAACACAGCCATGTTCATTCCTTTATGTGTCATCTTTTACTGATGTGCTATGACAGAGTTGAATCCTGTGACGGAGACTGCATGGTGTGAAGCCTAAAATATTTACTATCTGGCCTTTTATAGAAAGTTTGCTAACTTCTGATGGTAGAGGGAAAGACTGACTAAATTCTCTTCATAATACATGATATTATAAAATCTTTGTCACATGAAGAGGTGATCAAAGAGTATGCGGCCAAAATATGTAAGAAAAATTGTATTATGTGGGTGAAACAGATAATTTATAAGCATATCTTGTGATCCTTCTGGATTTTATGATATTGTATTTGTCAGCCTTTCTTTTAGCTTATGATAACTTTTCTCATACTAAATATTCACTTTCATTTCTAACTTTTTTAAATTTTATTGAACTACAGTTGATTTACAATCTTTTAGTTTTAATTTTGTCTTTTTCTTAAACATCACCCTCTCAAATTATTTAAACTCTGGGTCTAACAAAAGTGGATACAACAGTATATAATAATCTAAATTTTCTCAACTGGAGCCTGAGTGCATTTCTCATGCTATGTCTCTGTCCTATTTATAAACATCACACATTAGACTGGAATTAGTTTGTAGGGGCAAACAAGCATCTGGGGTGAAATAAATAAAAAAAATTCTGCTAAATGTTTTACCTTATTAGAACTTGACCCCCTGCTAAAACTTTCTCAAATATTGTTCCTAAACAGTGGAAACTGCTGGGTAGAGTCTTGGAATGGCAAATTATTGCTCAGAGGCATTTTTTTTATGACTAGGTTTAAAATGGAAATGCCAACAGGTTTAATTATGGTCCCGCTGCCTCTAGAGGGCACAGCATATTAACATTATTGCATGAAAAATATATCAATCTGTTCCGTGAATGTATTGAGCACCCTTAATATTTTCATTTGCATTTACAAAAACTCACATTTAAATCTTTCATGAAAGCTAAATAAGACTTCAGAGAAATGCCCTCTCAAGATCTTTCAGTTTGAAATCCCTATTTTAGAAAATGTGATAAGAGAATATGAAGAACTATGATTATTGATAAAAATCAGTGTGCTTGTCATTCTCCACTATGGCGCTTCTGATGATCATATTTGACCCATTTTTCTGGGGGTGAATAGTATTAAAATAGGCTAAACGTTCAGCTGTTAGGCGTTTAAGAGAAATACAGTTATACATATTTAAATGACTCAAGACTGTGCTATAATAAAACTAGATGGAGCCACTGGCTAAGATATTTGGAGCCAACATTTTTCTTTTTTTGAGCCCATGTGTGTGGCAGAATCAAAAACTGTTATATAAATAGACTTTTTTGTACCTTCTAAAAATTTGGTTCAGTGCTGCAGTAGAAAGCATTCTCATCTGAGCTTTAGTCTCTTTCAAGACACCAGATGGTTTTGAATGTCCTGAACTGGTCCGTTGCTCCTGACAAAGACTTTCACTTTGTCCAAACTCTAGTATGGCTTCTGGCTGCTTAAGGCCATGTCACTAGGATGACTCCAGGACCCACTTAAAACGCCTTCCTGAGAAAGCTTGCAATTAGAAATCCTTTCTCTGACTTTTGAGATGGAACTCTTCTACCACCTAAAATTGACTCCTCAAGGATCTGGGGGCAGTCTCTGTGAAATGAAAACATCCAGAGAACTGCCACTCTCACTTCCCAGGCTCTGAAGGAAGATAAGGGCCAGACTTTGGGAACCTTGCTCCATCTTGTACCATTATACCTCCTGGCATAAAGATATATTTGATTCTCTACTGTATAAATGACAATTAGCCTAGTCCATGGACCTACGCCTTAACCCCTTAATGCCCTCTGGGTCTTTCCTTTAGCACACTCCAGCACTGAAAAAGTCTCTTGCATTTTGTGTTTCAGTGGAGTTGAGCTCAGGTTACACTGTGTTCTCTCCTCTGTTGCAGTAGTCATTACTGAATAAAATCTGTCTTTATTATTTTCAACTAGTGTCCAGCTTTATCATTGACACTACATTCATTCCAGACAGACTAATGATGGTGCCTTATAGCTTTTTATTTCTTAATCTTAGAGTCAGAAGGGACTCTTAGACTGCATTTTATTTCTATCCCCTCTTTTACAGTGAAGACATTGAAGCTTAGAAAGACAAAGTGTGAAGCATGGGTCAGTAACTGTGAAGCTGAGATCAGAAGCCAGTGTCCTTGACCATCCCCTCTGCTCTTTGCATTGCCAGGTCCCTGGTTTGGGGGCAGGATTTAACTTTCTATGAAATTATTTTTATGGTAGAAACTTCTGAGATAAAAGGCCTCATTTTTCAGATTTAAGTGCAAAGTTTTACAGATGTTATGATAAACAAGACATACTTGTGCCAAAGGAAAATAATATGAGACTTCCTAAATTAAGCATAAAATCCAACAATTTGATCAGTTTAATCTCCACTGAGTTAGATATTCCTTCCCCCACCCCCTCATATTGAGATTAGGATGAAGTGAAGATTTAGTACAAGATTATAGCCACTGTTGGTATATTCAGGCTGTTTTAATGCATAGCTGTAATTCCAAGGCTCAAACACAAAGGCTCTATATGTTTTCTTTATGTAACTTTTTTTTCCTCATGGGTTTCGTATCCCTTAAGAACAAAACTTAGTTTGATATATTTAGCATCAGCAGTGGGGCAGATCTAAAATTCTTTGATTCTCTTATCTCTGTTACAAATACGGGTAAGGAAACTACATTACTATAAAAGATGTTTTGGACAAAAAGAAAAAAGTGGGAAAATGAGCTTTAAAAATGGAGATGTCTGCACTTGTATTCTTACTTTAAATATGTGAAAATAGCAAATAATAGTCTACTAGGCAGGGTATTCATTCACAACATCTAGCTGGGCTTTAAACAGCTCTTTCTTGGTTACACTGCATATCTGCAGGCACTGGAGTGATTAGGAGGAAAATGGTGCAATTGCAGTGAGAGACAGAAACCAACTCTTCTAATGGTTTAGAATTGAGATCAATGATGACACAGTTCAATTACAGCATTAGTTCTTGATGTCACAGAGGGGTTAAAAATGGGTCATAATGACTCTTTAGCAGATAAATTTGGAGCAATTAGAGGCTTGAAAATGTCTCTTTATGTAACTAAAAAAAGAAATTGCTCTTAAATTATCTGGGCTTCAGAGCCTGTTTCTTCTGCATGTTAGAAGCTGTTTTAAAATTCTATTGCTTCTCAGTTTGGATTTAATCAACTGAGTTTCTAAACACCACATTGCAAGTAAAGGCAGATTAGATTTTAAGTTAGTCTGAACTACAAGCATTTTAAAAGGTTAGTAGGTGTAAACATATAATGGAAAAATAAGAAAAATAAATTTATTAAACCTAGCACAGTGCCTTGCATACAGCAGGCATTAAATGCTTGTTGAATTAAACTTTATATTCCTTTTATAGATGTGACTGAAGAGTACAAACTAGCTAAATATCAGTCATTCCAAACAATCCACACCAACTGCACTGTCCCCTTTATCTTTTGTTTGGTGCATATAGAAGCTGAATAAACACATGGTCTAAGCCAACATGATTCTTTTACGGTGGATTTGGTGGGCTGAGACTGTCATTTTCCAGTTTGTCCTCTGAGTTCCCAGCCTAGCCCTTAGAAGTCTAGAGTCACACTGAAGCCAGAAACTGTCATTACCTTTTTGTTTTTCCTGTTGTTAGGATTATTGAACTGTGACATATTTATTGTTTTATCTCAATCTATAGATGTGCTTTAGGGAGAAAATTTAAACTAAATTGTTTGTTTTTTGAGATGCACAAATGGACAAAAAGAGGCTTTGATTCATAGACATTCTGTCCAAATTAGCAAAGCTTTGACTTCTGTGAAATGTGTCTAGACATTTCATATACAAAGAGAAAAATATTATCGTCTCCTCCTTCCCTTTGCGTTAACCTGGTTATTGAGTTCTGCTTCCTACCCTCTTCTTTCAGAACCCTATTTTCTGGAAGTTCTCTCTTCTGCCAGTATGTTGTGGCATTTAAATTAACATCAATATGGAACAGACATAAAGGAAGAACACTGATTTCTTGTAAATTAATTGTTCATTGATGCTGTATATTATGGAAGATTCTCCATATTTTAGTTAACAGATATAGGAGTTTTCTTTTGCTCTTAAAAGGTTTGAAATCATATAAATCACTACTTCAATGAAAGGTGAGTAAGCAGAACTTATATATAATAAAGACTTTAATATTTCTGACATGTTGATAATCCTGTTTGTCACAAGTTCTTACAGGTAGTTATTATTTTTATTACAGGTGGGGAAACAGGTTCAGAAAATTAACTTGCTTATTTTGCCCAGTTGGTATTTTGCACAGCTAACTAGCCAACTTAAAAAAAAATAGAGATATTGTTCATAAATTTTAACCACTAATAATATGCTAATAATATGAAATAGATTACTCATGCTTTGATGTTTACAAATTATTTTCAAGGGCAGTAGCTTATTCCAATGGAATTTTTTTGTTCTATAGATTTTATTGTTGAAGGGTTTTAGAGAGCTCCTTATTGCCTTTCTCACTGTATTCACAACAAACGCGTATATCTAGCCTGTTTTTCAAGACTTTATATTTTAATTTAATTTAATGTCCTGATGCTGAGTTTATATACATTAAGATAATCTCAGTTCTTCCTAAGGGCCTGTCACTCACTCTTGGTAGGTAATGTAGAGATCTTGTGAATTTCAGAGCTAAGGTTTGTTGCAGCTACACGTTGTGGAACCAAATGGACTAATTCAAAATTTCCTTTCTTTTCCAGAATGATATTTTCGCAAAGTGTAGATCTTCCTTTTTCATTTAGAAAAAAAAAACTGTAAAAATATCTTCTCCTGGACTCTTAGTGTGTTATCTTTAAGATTGCTAATTCAATGGTATGAATATCAGACAACATAAAAATTAAGGTCTGATTATCATGTGGGGCTTAATCTTTTACTTGAGGGTTTAAAGCTACTTTCTAACAACTGAAACTGGTCGTTTTGCTTTATTTTAGTTCATGTGTCTATATTTATGCATGAAAATGTCTCTTGTTAGACCAACAATACTTGGAGTATTTCATTGTTTTTCAGTTAAGAGTAAAGGAGGAAATCTTTTAGATTTATGTTGACTCGCATAAACCTATGATCTAATATGAGAAATTTGGCGTTAGTTCAGTTCAATAAGCACTTAAAAGCTACTGTGTTCCAGGTATTTTACAAGGTGCTGGATCTGTAAAAATGGAGAAGACATATTTCCTGCTCTCAAAGATCTCACAGGGTAGTAAAAAGTCAGACAGAAAAAAAAAAAAAATCAATGTCAGATGAGCGGGAAGGGAATTTAAGAGAGACATTGGCACTGATTTGATGGCACATGGCTCATTAGCCGTTCCGGAGTTGTTGTCCAGATGTTCACCCATCATTTCCTCACAACCTGTGGCCATGTTCAAAGGGACACGGAGATTTGCAGGCATCGCATGAGAATGCTTCAATGACATTTCAGCCCCAAGGCTAGACTGATCATCCTATACCTGGGAATTCTTCCCTCTTCAGCCATGCATGTAGTTTCATATAAAGAGAGAAGGAAGGAAGAGGACTGGTCCTACTGATTAAATCAGCAGGGTGGTATTTTATAGTTGAATCATCTTCATACCTTGGTGCTACAGGGCATTCCCTTGACTGACCTATGAGAGTCCATGAACAGAGATGATACTGTATCTCTTCAAGTTTTTCATTCTCAAACCTGGCTCCATTTTCTTTAAGAGGTCGTCATTCGAGTCAAGGTACAAGAAGAGAAGGAGGGGTTGGGTTGATGGGGTAGCTGAATCCAGGTACTAATGCACATGACTCTGCCCCACCCCTGTGGCAGCAATTCCACTAAAATCACCTTGCTGTGATAAGTTGTGATCTCTACAGCATTGAAAGAGATAGATGCAAGATTCATAAAAGATCTCAGAGCAAGGTTCCAGGAGTAAGGGATGAAATAAATGAGAATGGCTAGAAAACATCTTAATAGAGGATCCCAGGGGCAACATTCAGGATGAATGGAAGAAATAAATGAAGCAGTAGATAGAAAGTACTTTCTCTATTGTCCGGCCTTTGCTGCCCATCATTTTCCAGGTCTCTCTCTCTCCCCCCCCCCTTGCCAATACCCTTGACAGATACAACATCTTAGTACAGAACAGCTGCCTGTGAGGATATAACACCCTCACCTCCCACGTTATGGCACCAAAGATGCAGCTCATATTCCTAAGGGAAGCTGAATTTGAAAGAAGAGAGAGCCGGTGTGCCACCCCCATGGTTTTTCACCGGACACAGGAATGTGCAGAAACCTAGAAATGTATCAGCTAAGCAGTCTGGCTGCACGCGCTGACTGAGAGGCTGGGTAGCACAAATGTTTAGCTCAGTAACTGAGTGCAGCTGAAGGTAAGCATGTGAGCTGATGATGCAAATGAGATTTGCTTCAATTATAGCAGCTGTCTCAGCACCAGCCTATTTTAGTAGTTTCAGGTAATACAGCCTTTTGAATATACCAGAGACATACCTTGGCTGTCCTTCTCATTCTCCCTTATCTTGGTCCTAGTCCAGTGAGAAGTCTCTCCTTTGACAGCCTGGGCTCTGGAGGTTAAATGGAACAATTGAACTCTATCTCCTCCTCCTCAGAATTTTTTGCTATTCTGAGAAACTATAGATGGTCTTTCCAAGTTGATCAAATATAATCTTTAGTGTAAACCAGCTGGAGTTGTGGGTTAAGCTTTTGTCATTGGTGGTTTCTCTCTCTGTAGGAATATCTTATAGCGAAAGTCTCTATTGCATTTCCTGTATTTATGATTTCAGTAGACTCTGTAGGGGAGAGTTGTCTAGAAATTTCTTGAATTAGATATCCAAAAAATCAGTCTGGGAACATGGATTTATTGTGCTGGGACATCTCTGTATGCTACAAGTCCTTTGGGGACAAAGACTCTGCTTCACAAATTTTTGAACCCTCCTCACCGCCTTACCTAGCACTGTACTTTAAATGGGGAAGGTTCTCAGTAAATAATTGCTGGTAAAACGTGTGTGCTTTTGAAGCAATATTTCCTTACTTTGAAGAATGAGCTATCTCAGGAAATTTTAGAAGAGTGAAATGTAATACTTAATTTAAAAAAATCTCTTGTACCAAACTCTTCAAATTAGTTTCATCCTCCTCTTTAAAACATATTTGTAAGGAGCTATTTGTTAATAAATTGACTCAAGTTTCCCTTCAGAATTAGTGTAATCTGTTTAGGAGAGGTAAGAGTGAGGATATTTTGCAATTTGTAAAATGAAAACTCCATCTGGATTTGGCACTCGTCAACCATATACAGACTGGTTCTTCTTGCATCCTAGACTAAAATTATTAAAGGAAAAAAACTACATAAAGAAAGTCTATTAAGAAGTTTTCCATGCCGATTCTCCCTGCTCTCCCCACCACTTTGAAACCATTATATCTAGAATGATAACACTTTTCTTCCCCCTCCTGCTATCTACACAGTTTTCCCTCCTTTTATCTCTTAGAATAATGTTACTGAGAATTCTGTTTGTGTGAGCTGAATTTTTCTTGAACTGTTTGAAACAGACTTCCGTGATGCCTTGGTAGCAATGCTATCACACCCTGACATTTTGCTTTTCTCATTCTCAATTTCTTTTTCTTCTACTACAGTCCAGTTTTTCCAGCTAGAAGAAAAGTCAGGAACTTTGGGCTAAAGCTGTGCTTTGACCTAGACATTCACTTGGAGCAGATGAAGGAACAATTTAAGCCACATTCTTCTCTCCCTTTCCATTACAGGAGATTGCTGATGTGCTGATTGCAGGCGCGTGTGCACGTGTCCCCCCCCACCCCACACACCCTGGTGATAGCACATGCCCCATTTTCTTCAACGTAACACTAATTTGGGATTCCCCATCTGACGGGCACTGGCACAATGATCTCTTTCAGTTACAGAGTAGTAATTTCACACTAAATACTTCAATTATTTACAAATGGATCTCAGAGACAGCAACCAGCAGCTGGGCTATAGAAGCTGCTCTGACTGAGGCGTGGCCAGATAGAACCACATGCCACTTCAGATAGTGTTATTAATATTTATGCGACTTGATCAGCTAGTTTGGATGCAAGTCTTCCCTGGGCTCAGCAGAAGAAGCCTTCCTCTTCTCCCTCATTTGTAATTATAGGCTGATGCTTTTCTTGGTCAAACTTCAGGGGTGATGGAAGGTTGGGTCCCGGCTCAAGAGCGTGCCAAACACATCCAAGCCATCATGCTTTCTCTCCTTTTCCTTCAGGGCTGAAACATAGGCCTGAAAGTAGGAAATCTGGAAGCTCAAGCTGTGAACCTTGGCTAAAGATTCTGGTTTGAACTTTTGACAATAAGTAAATGGCAATAAGTAATCTGACATAAGGGGAATTAAAACAGATCAAGAGACTCAGGTTAATTTATACCTTTTTTAATTTGTAAATATGTTTATTAGAAAAAATTTATACCTTTTATTTTATTTTATTTTTTTGTTGTGGTACGCGGGCCTCTCACTGCTGTGGCCTCTCCCGTTGCGGAGCACAGGCTCCGGACGTGCAGGCTCAGTGGCCATGGCTCAGGGGCCCAGCCTCTCCGTGGCATGTGGGATGTTCCCGGACCGGGGCACGAACCCGCGTCCCCTGCATCAGCAGGCAGACTCTCAACCACTGCGCCACCAGGGAAGCCCAATTTATACCTTTTAAAAGAGACATACATATATATACAGACAGATATGAACGTGACAGATAATCAGTGCGCTTAAAGGTCACTGCCGCAAACTCCAGGTCTTGCTTACTTCCTGATAAACATCTTTGTTTTCAATGAGAATATGTTGTACTACAGTCTAGAGTAGAATCCTAGTATTCCATGATCTGTTAACGAAAGGGTGTATGGTATTGGCTTCTGAGAGCTCCATAATTTCTCAAGTCAAACACAAGTGCAGGAAAGTGATGCTTCTAGTGCTGATTCAATGATGGTGAATCTTTTGGAAAAGATGATGTGGGTTTGGTTTAGAATCTAACTTCTGCGTTGTTTATCCGATGACATCCCTTGCACAGTGGTGGCTCTACAGCTGAATTCTGGTGACCTTAAACCTGCAAGGTGATACCCATTAGAGGGCAGTACAGTTACATTTTCTTAGCAGGAAACCGGAGGGGAAGCGATATACAAACATTCCTTGCAGGGGTCTTCGTGACTAAGACGGTAGTCTCAGCCACAAGAGTGTTTCCCCCCCCCCCCCTTAATGGGGACAGAATGATACTCAGAAGCTCATAGTAACAAATGAAGCTCTATTAGTAATGTCAACACAGGAACACTTTTACTTTTGTGTAGTTATAATTATATTAAAAATACTCTGTCTTAGTTTCTGTCTTGACCAAACAACAGTTGACCTTTCTGATTTAGCTTTTTCATTATCATTTGTCCCTTTGAGATTTGTGTGTATGTGTTGTGTTTTGGGAACCTGTAAGTAAACAGATGACTACCCTCCTATTTGTCCAAATTCCTAAGTCTTCCATGACCCAGCATTATAACAAAGATAGTTATTGTGGAAAGCCTGGGTTGAAACACATGCAGAACTGATGACCTGCGATAATGGCAAATCACCTTGTGCGTGATCTCATTTGTTAGCTATGGCCATCTTAGCTACAAGCTGCCAGGGAGGTGAAATCTGGGTAAATAATCCATAATTACAGTAGACTAGATGAAGATTGATTGGTGAAAGGAAGTTTGATCCTTTGGGATCGAAGAACTTTTCCTTTGACTTGACTAATGAATTAGTTGTTAGAGGATAGATAAATACAGTGTGGCTTGCTGTGCTTAAAAATACTCCCTACCTGGGCATCTTTCTCAGTAGATGAAGGAATGTCTCAGGAGGATGCGTGTGCTCAACAGCTGAAGGGGTGGGGCGTGGAGACCTGCCAGTGGCCCAGACTCGGGAGCTCACTCATCGCACAGGCCAGTGGGCCGGAAACGGGTAATGAGATCATCGGCTCAGTCTTTGAACAACCACAAACCGACGTCCTTCTCAATTCCTTGCTCTCTTCTCTGATCTCCCAAGGCTCTGCTTTCTGCTCAGGCAAGACTCAACAGAAACAATTCTGAGATGCTGAGTTTGAAAATAGAAACAAAATTTAAATGCTAGAAGGATGAAAAGAATCAAGCTAAACCTGAGGGTGGTTGCAGCTAATTAGCATGTAGGATGCTTCTTCACACCCGACATAGTGAGAGATTTACTTTCCTTTTTATGGAGTGGGAATAAGAGGTAAAAGATGGGGAGATTTGATTGGGTGCTGGAGGTTTGAATATACATCACCAAGGAAAATATAAAAGCTCAAAAAATTTGTGCACATTCTAGAGATTGAATGAAAGCTTGTATCACTGAATTAACTTTTCCATCAGCCAACCTGACTGTTAGTTAAGACCAGTGTTCTCAGTTTCTCCTATGTCCTTTGACATAATTTTTGACTCTTTCAAGTACTAACAGCTTTGGCTGAACTGGGCTTTAGGGGGCTTGACAAGCACTGGAAAACAGAAGACGGAGCTACATGTGCACACATGTGCATACATACAGCGTGACCCCCTGTAATTCTCATGCCATTCTCAGTCATCACCATTAATTTTAACCATTAAGTTGCACAGACCGTGAGTTTAAAGCCGATTGTACCTTTGCATTACTCTGTATTAACATACTGCCGTCATTTGTTCAGCTGGAGCTGCCTCATCCGGTAGGGGAGCCTTTGAACACAGGTCAGCTGTGTTTTAGGGAGCACGATTCTCAGGGGTGAGAAGTGTGGCTCTTAAGTAGCATGGTGACGAGTGACTGTAGAGGATGAGAGAGGAAGGGGTTGATGTGCACCTTGGGCATCATATTTCTGTCCCCAGACTCTTTGTATCAACAAAGCTACAGACTGGTGCCCACCTGAGAATGGTCCTAGGCATCTTACCCTGGTGTATCATTTACAAAGCTGGGTGTACTTACCTGTTGACTCCTCTTGCCCATTAAGCTAAAAATCTCTTTGTAGCCAGAGGCAATGCATATGCTGGGGATGCCATGATAATGTATCCCAAAGTGAGGGGCTTAAACGTGGTCATTTATTGTCAGTTTTGGTGTCTGTTTTGGAGGCTAGATGCTGGAAATCAGGTATCAGCAGGGTCGGTTCCTGCTGAGGGCAGTGCGGATGCATCTCTTCCCCACCTCTCCCCTACCTTCTGGTGGTTTGCTGGCCATCTTTGGAGGTCATTGGCTTGTAGAAGCATCATGCCAACCTCTGCTTTCATCTTCACATGGTGTGCTCCCTGTGTGTTCACACTCTTCTTTCTGTACTTGTCTGTCACCAGATTTCCCCTTTTTCTAAGGACATCGGTCACATTGGAGTAGGGGCCCAGCCTACTCCATCCAATCTGACCTCATCCTCACATCTACAGTGACCCTATTTCCAAATAAGGTCACATTTTGAGATACTGGAGTTAGGACTTCAACATATTAATATGGGGTGGGGCTGGGGGACGCAGTTCAACACATAGCAGGCGGAAACTTGATTAAGAATGTGAATTGAATTTTTAAAATACAGCCTTGCAGTTGGCCCTGTATACTTTATCTGTTCAGAGTAAAACCATAACATTATTCAAAGAGGTATAATGGAAATACTTTTATGATGGTTTATTTCTTGAATTTTTAATTGAAACAGTGTATTTGTCTAAGTAGTGTAGCTCTGTTTCTGGGAATTAATACAACCAACTGAGTTGATCAGAACATTATTTTGCTCCCATTCCTTCAGCAGAAGAGTTTGTCAGTTAATCCAAACCTTCATGGCATCCCTAACAAGCCCATTATAATGCTTAGTAACCCTCAACACCACCAAGTTCACTTTGCCTCCAAACCCCCAGGCTTCAGGTTATGTTGCCTCTTCTTGTTCCTGCCTCCACGGATACAAAGAGCCGGTGGTCAGTGAGCTTCGTAGAACTCTTTATATGACAAGCGTTAGGTTTCCTCTTCTTGAGTTAGTTGTGTCAGAACCAGAGAGAAATCTTGAAGCAGATCCGAAGTCAGCAGGGGATAGGAGGACAGACAATTGTGGATTCAGGTGTGTCTGTTTTCTTGAAGAGCCCTGTGGTGAGGTGGCAGGTCTTCTTCTGAATTTCACTGCTTCTTCCCCACTGAGCAGTGACCCATCTGTATTTCTTTTCTTTGAAATAGATTTATTTAGTGCTTTCTTTGAGCTTGATATGAGTCAACATAATGAGGCTCTGTGACAAAGAGATTGCAGTCTAGAGGAACAGATCTCAAAATGACTCAGGATTTGACCTCTGAAAAATTATTGAAGACCCCAAATAACTTCATGTTGATATATTGATATCTTTCATATTAGAAAGTAAAACTGAGAAATTTAAAAATACTTAACATGAGTTATTAGTGTTATTTTTAACATGAATAATAATGTATTAATGAAAAAATAGGGTTTCTGACTAAAAATAAATTCTGTGAGAAGAATGACATTGTTTACCGTTTTTGCAGATACTTTTTTTTTTGCGGTATGTGGGCCTCTCACTGTTGTGGCCTCTCCCGTTGCGGAGCACAGGCTCCGGACGCGCAGGCTCAGTGGCCATGGCTCATGAGCCCAGCTGCTCCGTGGCACGTGGGATCTTCCCAGACGGGGGCACGAACCTGCGTCCCCTGCATCGGCAGGCGGACTCTCCACCACTGCGCCACCAGGGGAGCCCAGCAGATACATTTTTAATGCCTGGCTTAATAGAAGATAGCTGAATTCTCTTTCCTGTTTTTGCATTTAGTCTGTTGTGAGATGTTATTTTGGTTTGAGTATAAGAAGATAAGTAGCTGGAAAAATGATGAAGATTTTAATTGCTTTTTAGATAATTGTAGATATTCTTCTTTGATGCTATACCAAAATGCAACAAATGATAGGTCCCTAAATGTTAGTTGCGAAGTGGATTTTGAAACCACATAAATGAACTTTTCATATGCTGTTAACGTTAAAGTCCATTGGTCCATCTTATACTTTGAATGGGTATTTTATCCATGCATTGTTCATTTGGAAAATATTGGCTTAGTTATGCAGATTTTCTAAATGTTAATCTAACATTTCATCATATCTTATCAAAAGGTCATATTTGTCAATATCACTGATCTTATCAGAAAAATTTTGAAGTATTGGGAAGCTCTAAAGATCATGGAGATATGTTTTTCGAATTCTCATTTTCATTGAAAGCTTAAATCTTATTAATAATAAATATTGTATGTTTTTTCCTTGAACTGAGAGACCCACTTTGTTCATTTTCCATAAAATGTCTGCCAAATACTCAAGTCTGAATAATTAGTTTTTCAATCATTCTTTCACGTGAGTGGAATTCTATGAAAAAAGTGAGTTCCACTGTTAAACTATCGTACAAGTGCTTTTCCTTGAGACAGCTATCGTCTGTTGGTATATAGCAGAAGTGCTTTATGCTTGCTTCTCATTTCATCACAGAGACTGAAAAAGACGTGCACTTAACGGCTGAGATTTAATTGAAATAATTGTTACTCTTCCATCAGGGAATTGAGTGAAACGGCCATTGCTTTTACAGTGAGTATGTGGCAGTGAAGAATCTATGGTTTCTAGTGAAGTTGGGAGCCATTGCTTTGATTTGAGATACGGTACCACCATTTTTAACCTACCAGTGCATTTGCACCATTAGTGCACGTCAGCACCGTGAGAAAGGCAAACAAAGTCTAAGTATTTATACTATTTTTTTTGATGTTGTGGACACTATGAGTCTTGGGGACCCCCAGGGGTGTGCCAATCACACTTAAAGACCCGCTGGTCTAGTTTGGTCAGTAAACAGGCAAGGACAATACAGTGTTTTCGATGATAAGCTAGGGTAGGCATAATAAAATTATGAGCTAGGAGAGTCAGGATATGATGCTCTGAAGAGGTGACATCTAAAGTATTGTCTATTTAATATGTTTCACTTGATTCTAGATTTAAAGATAATTCAAATTAAAAAGGATTTCTGAATAATGACAAGTTTTGAATCCTAGGAAAAGGGGCATAACAAGTATTCGGATACATTCTAATGAGCATTTAAAATTATTTTTTTTCATTTCATAAGTTTCTGAAAAGGAAGTGCTCAAGCATTTTAATTCTATTTGAAAATAATAGTAAGGATAGCAAATAAACACACTACTTGTGAAAGCTACATTACATTTAAAAGAGAATCACTTCTAAATTATTGGGAAAATGCCACTGCTTTAAGAAAAAACTATGAAAACCCTTTCATGTATATTTGAGTACCTTTTGATGATCTTTCAATCTGAACTTTTTTCAACAAAATACTACTGAACTAGGTATATCAAGTAAATCCAGAATTAGTTGGTTATTTTGTGCTTTCAAAGGGTTTGAGTTTCTAGTATATTTAATATTTTTCCATTTTTATAAACCAGATATGGCAGACATGTTATATTCCTTAATGTAGGGATAGGTATATATCCTAAAATAATAGCATTTCACATTTTTGTTTCTAACCCAGAAAATTAAAGTTACGGCAGGCTCACTCATTTTTGTAATTCCCACAACCAGTATCTATATCTCACTGGTAAAAGCGTAGCCTGCTGGAAAATTCCTTATGGCAAACCAGAGTATGTAATGGAATGCATCCATTTTTATCCTATCCAAGGAGGTTTACCTAGTGGCCTGTCAGGAAGACTTCATAATGTGAGCTTTACTTGAGGTGGCCCAGAGCATGGGCTCCCCAAAAGATCGGTGTGAGGACAGGGTTTAACCTGATGTGTATATGCTCTTCATCTGGGGCTTATCTTGCCGAATTTGGTGGTATGGCTAGATTCTAAAAACAAAGTAATTGCTGAGAAACAAAACAAAGAGTTACTTTAAAAAAAAACCACCACAGTCCTTTAGGAAGATTTTGCTTTTGAATACAGAAAAAGAATTTACTTATGTGAGTCCAGTAGAATGTACTGTTTCCTATACAAGTAAGCATGTCCGCATTTTTACCAAAGTCTGTCTTTAATAAAATTTCTCATGTTACTAAGAACCCAGGAACTAAATAAGCATAATTTTAGTCTATATCGCCTCCATGGAATAAAGAGCTTCTCAAATTAGAATTTAAAATCTCAATTTAAATTTTCTTTTCAAAGTATGTATTTCTCCCACTTTTCATCCAGAGGGAGGCTATTTGTTGTTAATCTGTTTTTCACCTTTGAGGATTTCCTAAGATCTGTCAGATGCTGCTGGAAAAACAAGAAACGTAGCTGAAAAGGAAGTACGTTCTGATTATTGCAAGAAAAACCTGCATTTGATTGATCTTACCATGAAAATTAAGTTTAAAGCCTTTCTTTGGTGATATTTTAGCAGATACGCAAGGTTATTGCCATCTTTCAGAGCTTCGTGGAATAAGAAACTAATCTAGTACAAACTGAAGATTAAATACTTCTGGGCAGTGCAGAGATAGTGAATAGATTATGTATCCGTGGACTTCACATCAGTCCAGCAGAGCAGGAGTTCACATTAGAAATGGAATGGGATCAGCCTAACATTGTTTGGGGTCGGTTTTCTTTTCTTTTCTTTTTTTTTTTTTTTTTTTGAGGTACACGGGCCTCTTACTGTTGTGGCCTCTCCCGTTGTGGAGCACAGGCTTCGGACGCGCAGGTTCAGTGGCCATGGCTCACAGGCCCAGCCGTTCCGCAGCATGTGGGATCTTCCCGGACCGGGGCACGAACCCGTGTCCCCTGCATCGGCAGGCGGACTCTCAACCACTGCGCCACCAGGGAAGCCCATGGGTCGGTTTTCTTTTGCTGTATTTTTTTGAATGGGGATTGGGGGCCCAAGTGTCCATATGAAGCTGTGGTCGACAAGAGCTTGTGGGGGGAGCACCAGTGTTCTGCTGCGTTCCTGCATCTGGCAACACAACAGCAAGACCAGTTTTTAGTAGAGTAGCCTTCACATTAAATAAAACCATCATAGACTATATTGTACAGTTATGTTGCTAATTTTCCTTTGAAATATAAAATATTTTAAGTTTTTGTTTTTTGGTCAAAAGTGGTAACATCTTAATACAAATAAAAACCTTTTTGTGGTTGGAAGATTTAGCTTATAAATCATTCAAACTGAAGTGAAAGATAACCAGGTCGTTGTTAATGACTTAGTCTGTTAAGAATATATGTATTTTTGTAAAGGAAAAGCACTTGTAGATATTTAATCAGTACCATATGTCTGTTTTTTAGAAATAAAATGCTGCTTAGAGATTCTCTTTAAATATTTTTAATTTTTGTGCTCAAATATATTTTATGTTGATCTATGGAATGTTCTGTACAAAGCTGTATGGTTCTACTGTTGGGCTAGATATTTTTTAATGTCTGGACTTAGCCAAGTATATTTGACCATGTTAAAAATAGTATCTTTGTTATTAAAACTTTGATTGCATAAAAAACATTATTCTCTAGAAGGCAAAAGTTAGAAAGTGTTAGGAAAATGAAGAAAAGGTGGTTAGAGGCAAAAAACCCCACAAAAAACCTGCGCAAGAAGTGACTCGAAGGTGAGAAAGCATGGCACTTTCATAGTTCTGCAGGAGTTTCAAAGGGTCTGCAGAATATGATGTGAGGGTGATGGCGTAATTAAAGGAGATAAGCAGGGGCCAGTTAGGTAAAGCCACATGTGCTGTGTAATGATATTAAGAACTGAAGACTTCTTAGACAGCTGGTGAAATATTCTAAGGAAGAAAGCATAGTGGCCTAAATTAAGGCAGTGTTACTAGGGATGGAGAGAGTGTATGGATTTGAGAAACACTGAAGAAGTAAGAATGGAAGGTCTGAATAGTTAATTGGATGTCAAGGATAAGGGAGAAAGGAGTCAGACATGATGCCCCAGTTACTAGTTTGGAATATACTGGTACAGAACGCACGGGAGGAGAAATGAGTTTGGAAGGGAGGAAGGTAATGAGTTTAATTTGACATATTGCTTTTCTCCAAGCCAGCCATCAACAGTGACTTTCAAGAAAGGATCTGAGACTCTTTCCTACAATGGTGTAACAATACTATCCTTGCAAATAAAGTTGGAACAGAACTTGTATTTTTCAAAGCATCTCGGAACCTCAATGCACGTATGAGCCTATATTCCAAAGACCATGTTCCAGAAAGAAACCCTTAGCATTTTTCCTCAAAGTCTGGAATAATTTGAGTTGGTAATGTTAGCTGTAACCTATCGATACTAGCAATATCTTAAATTCTACAGGTGCTTTGGAGGTCACAGAGTGATCATATTAAATCATGAAATACCTGTGAAGTGGGTACTCTTGTTATGCAATTACACGTATATCATGTTTAACTGGGACTTGCTCTACCCAGTAACGTACTAGCTCTATGTAAAGTTCCCCCACCGTGGTGTTCCTGGGAGTCTCCAGAGGTTTCTGATATATGACCATGAACAAGTTTGGTCAGAGGACATGGGATCAGCCGTGCTCTTTCTCTTCTTGGCCTCAGCTGCCTGCCCCAAACGTTGCTACGCTCATGAAGTTTGTCAGCTACTACAGTTGAATCTTCCAAAAGCAGCCTCCTCTGTTGAGTTCTGTATATTCTGGTTTCCCATTCCCTGGGAGAGTTGGTACTGCTGTTGGGGTCCCTTACTGATGTAGTGCAGCCTTCGTGTTGGCAAAGCTGAGGTGGCATCTTTTGGGAGTGGTGCTGAGCATCTCTTTCCCACTTGTACGCTCTTAGAAGTGTTACCTGTGCCCCAAATATCTTAGTAAAACATCTCTTATAGGTTCTATTATGGCCTAGGCCCTCTGATGCTGCATTCAGTTAAATTCTGACCTCCTTTTCTGCAACCCCGGCCCATTATAAGTGGCAGTCTCTCTAAAGTACTTTCTCTTGACCTTCCTAAAAACTCCTCACCATTCTTTTCAGTGCTCCTTGACTATCGACAGAGCCGGCTGGAAGTGCTGCCGCCTTCCTGTCTGTTTGCAGGGTTGCTAGTTGGCTCAACATATGCCAGTAGAAAAGAGCAGTGGTGGATATGGAAACCTCAGCAGCACTTCATGCTACTTTTTTCTTCCCATGCTTTCTTGCGTTCCTCATTCATTCAGCCTGCTTTACTTTTTGTTTTTGTTTACTTTGAGCACTGATTTTCTTCCCTACTGGGGTTCTGTAGTGAGCTCTGGCACAAGTTATGGGATCCTTTTATTGTCTGTCAGACTTTCCTGTGGGGGCAAAGTGAGCTGGAAAATCTGTTTACACCTCTGATGCCAAGAATGGTTCATTGTGATGCATTCTGCTCATATCGGTTTTATTTTCTGTTTCTTGTTTTATCAAATAGACGTGAGAAATTTAAGATGGTTAGAGCAGGAGAAGCAAGACGAAGTAAGAGAAAGTCAGACTTCTATTTGGGACTTTTGTAGCTGGTTTTCCTTTTAACATTTGCCCAAGCCAAAAAAAAAAGAAAAGAAAAAAAAAGTGCAATTGATTATAAAGTGTTTACGGAGGCTGGACTCACCAGAGGCTGTGCGTTACCTCTTCCCGAGATACCCTGCTGGCTGCTTGCCACCCCCCCCCCCTCCGCCCCCTTCTCATCCCCCTCTCTGTCCAGCTCTGTTTCCCTCACTTACCATAGTCTCATCACTTGCTAACTTAACCTCCACTGTAACTGGATAATCAGAAAGGAAAAAATATCTCCTTCCAGCATCTCAGTCCCCACACCACACACTTGGGATGAGAAAGACCAGCGTGTCTGAAGGGCCACGGGGTGGGATCTTGAGAGATTGGGTGGGAGGATGGAAGCTGATAAGTTTCCGAAAGATTTAGGGTATTCTCTCAGATACTGGGAAGAGTAAAGGGGTTTGTTGGTTCCAGGAGTAGGTGAGACCAGCACCCAGTCACTCAGCTTCCACATGTAGTGTCCTGAGAAGCAGGGGTGGACACTGTAATAAGGACCGCGGTGGTGATGGTGGGAACTCATCACTAACATCTGCACCCTGGGAGGGTGAGAGAAATTTGCACGGATGTCATGGAGCTGTCCATTTTCAAGAACCGATGACTTCAGGAGTGCAGAGTAAGAAAAGTTGGCCTTTCTGACGATGTTTTGATTCTGTATGCACCACAAGAAACGTGAACAAGCCCAAGATGGGGGGAGGCAGCATCAGTGATAATGAAGAACTTGCTGCCGTCATAATGGGATGGTTTCTGAATGTATGAAATTTGATTTAAGGAAACAGGGGAAAGTAACTTTTTTTTTTTAAACATCCAACATTGCAGGGTAAAATTCATGTCCATTATAGAGTTTTGTTTTCCATGACCTCAGTTACCAATAATATTGATGATGATAATAATAGCAGTAGCTAGTATTCATCAAGCTATAGCTATGTAACAGACACTAAGTTAATGTTTTACGTGGATCGATTTCATTTTTTAACAAATTTACAAGGAAGTTGTTATTAGGAATACCTTTTTATAGGTAGAAAACTGAGGCTGGAGGATTCAGGTAACTCCTCCCAGTTCACAGTGATTAGGTAGAAGAGCTGCATGGGCTTGTATTCCCCAGTCACCTCTTTCTGTTCTGCCTAAAACGTTATGCTGTGCTGTCTCCCCATTGACCAAAAGAATTGACAAATAGATGAATATTCAGAAGAGGCCTGGATAATTATCTGTGACACTTAACTGACACTTATGAATGGAAAGAGAGTTGGAACATATTCTCAAAGTTTGCAAAGTAACTTGAAGATCTACAAATAAAGAGATTATATGTGCTGACAAAACAAGGTATCAGTATGTGCGTGTTAATACACTTTAAGTTGCATCACTGTTCTCATTATTCCCGTATCCCTCCCTCTCTTCTGTGACACCATGAAATTTTTCTCCTCCCGCATTTCAAGCTTGTGCATATTATACGAGGAATGTTCAACAGTGCGGTACACTAAGCTGGTGAGAACTGTCTCCCACCAAAGAAAGACAAGTAAAATGAAAATCCCTCTCTGTCTTGAAACAGGTAGAAAGATCACCTGGTGTCAGAAATGAAGAAGAAACTCAATGATAATGTCATCCTGATGTAGTAGAGCAGAGATTGGCAAACATTTTCTATGAAGAGCCAGACAGTAAATATTTCAGGGCTTCTGGGCCATTATAGTCTCTGTTGTAGTTACTCAGATCTGCTATTCTAGCCCCAAAGCAGTTGTAGACAATTCATAAATGAATGAGAGTGACTGTGTTGCAATAAAACTTTATTTAAAGAAAGAGCAGGCCATTGTTTGCTGACCCTTATAGGAGAGAATCAAGTCCAACACCATACACCCTGCAGTAGTGGGGCTGGAGATTGAGATTTTAATGCCCATATAGGAATAGGAAACTGAACCTTGGGGACTGCATAAGATGGGGAACATCTGTGTCCTTTGAAAACCTGAACCATTCTCTAACACACGCTTCTAGTTCTTTTGATTTGTTCATGAAACCAGTTCATTGCACAGAGAAGTAGAATGCTATATCCTCTGGCCCAGGGACACAGCAAAGAGGCTCTGGGTGGCTGAGACTCAGGGGTCTTGGTTGCAAACAGTGTTATTACCCTATTCACTTTCAGCAGAAAACAATTTCCAGGAGGTCCAGAAGCTACCAGCCACGTAGAATGCCTAGCCCACTGCAGGGCATCTGACTTACATACATCATGAAATGATTATCACAGTAAGTGTAGTGAATGTCCATCATCTCATAGATACAAAATTAAAGAAATAGAAAAAACACTTTTCCTTGTGATGAGACCTCCTAGGATTTCCTCTGTTGACAACCTCCATATATAGCATACTGCAGTATGAATTACAGTTCTTATGTTGTGCATTACATGCCTAGTACTTAGTTCATCTTATAACTGGAAATTTGTGCCTTTTGACTGCCTTCATCTGTTCCCCTTCCCTCCACCCCCTGCCTCTGGTAACCACAAATCTGATCTCTTTGTATGAGTGAGCCTGTTTTTGAACTATAATTGACCTACAACAAACACTGTGTTAATTTCTGTTGCACAACATAGTGATTCGATGTTCCTATACATTTCAAAATGATCACCATGATGTCTAGTTGTCACCTGTCACTGTACACAGATATTACATAATTATTGACTATATTTCCCACACTGTACCTCTCATACCTGTGACTCATTTGTAACTGGAAATTTGTACCTCGTAATCTCCCTCACCCCCCTCCAGTCTGGCAACCAATGGTTGGTTCGCTGGGTCTGTAACTCTGTTTCTGTTTTGTTATGTTTGTTCATTTGTTTTTTAAATTTCATGTATATTGTCCTTTATGTCTCTCTTATTCTATTACTATTATTATCCCTCACTTCCTTTTCATTACTTTCATATGTTCAAAAAGCCAGCTGATATTTTCATGTAGAAAGACCCCATTTTAGATTCAAATGAGTGTTTTGTTTTGGTTTCCATTAGATTGTCTATCTTCTATATTTCCTGTAAGTTGGTAGTACAATCTAGAGAACGAGTCTGTTCACGCTAGATTTTTGTCTGGATAAGAATGCTTCAGAGGTGGCGCTGTATCCTTCCTGCTGTGTTCAAACACAGGCACGTAATTCTGGTGGCTCTTTCAGTGATCCCAAGATGACTTCATGGGTTCAGGTTGTTGTGGCTCATTCACCTGCTGTAAAATTACCCGTTAACGTGTTACCAGCTAGCTTTAATATTAATGACAATCATTGTCTATATCCATTATTTATTTCATTATGGCTTTCAAAACAGCGGTTTTCTAGATCTGTAATTCTTTCTGCATTTTAATGAACAGTCCTTCAACAACTATGTGAAACAGTTCGTACAGAAAGTCTTTGATTTTCTTTATCAACTTTCAGAGTGTGTTGGGGTTCTAGCAACTTCCTAGGATGACCAGTGTGCTTTCTAATTTTTAACATCATAATTTAATGGATCTTTAATATTACTGTAAAGGCATGGATTTTAAAAGTGTATTTGGGAAGGCAGACAGCAGAAGCAAGAACTACTACAGTCCTGCAGCCTGTGGAACAAAAACCACATTCACAGAAAGATAGACAAGATGAAAAGGCAGAGGGCTACGTACCAGATGAAGAAACAAAATAAAACTCCATAAAAACAACTAAATGAAGTAGAGATACGCAACCTTCCAGAAAAAGAACGCAGAATAATGATAGTGAAGGTGATCCAGGACCTGGGAAAAAGAATGGAGGCAAAGATCAACAAGATGCAAGAAATGTTTAACAAAGACCTAGAAGAATTAAAGGACAAACAGAGATGAACAATACAATACCTGAAATGAAAAGTACACTAGAAGGAATCAATAGCAGAATAACTGAGGCAGAAGAACAGATAAGTGACCTGGAAGACAGAAGGGTGGAATTCACTGATGTGGAACAGAATAAAGCAAAATGAATGAAAAGAAATGAAGACAGCCTAAGAGACCTCTGGGACAACATTAAATGCAACAACATTCGCATACGGGTCCCAGAAGGAGAAGAGAGAGAGAAAAGACCAGAGATACATTTGAAGAGATCATAGTTGAAAAATTCCCTGACATGGGAAAGGAAATAGCCACCCAAGTCCAGGAAGCACAGACAGTCCCATACAGGATAAACCCAAGGAGAAACACACCGAGACACATAGTAATCAAATTGGCAAATATTAAAGACAAAGAAAAATTATTGAAAGCAGCAGTGGAAAAACGAGAAATGACATACAAGGGAACTCCCATAAGGTTAACAGCTGATTTCTCAGCAGAAACTCTACAAGCCAGAAGGGAGTGGCATGATATACTTAAAATGATGAAAGGGAAGAACCTACAACCAAGATTACTCTACCTGGCAAGGATCTCATTCAGATTCAATGGAGAAATCAAAAGCTTTATAGACAAGCAAAGGCTAAGACAATTCAGCACCACCAAACCAGCTCTACAACAAATGCTAAAGGAACTTCTCTAAGTGAGAAACACAAGAAAAGAAAAGGACCTACAAAAACAATTAAGAAAATGATCATAGGAACATACATATCAATAATTACCTTAAATGTGAATGGATTAAATGCTCCAACCAAAAGACACAGGCTTGCTGAATGAATACAGAAACAAGACCCATATAGATGCTGTCTACAAGAGACCAACTTCAGACCTAGAGACACATACAGACTGAAAGTGAGGGGATGGAAAAAGATATTCCATGCAAATGGAAATTAAAAGAAAGCTGGAGTAACAATACTCATATCACATAAAATAGGCTTTAAAATAATGTTACAAGAGACAAGGAAGGACACTACATAATGATCAAGGGATCAATCCAAGAAGAAGATATAACAATTATAAATATATACGCACCCAACATAGGAGCACCTCAATACATAAGGCAACTGCTAACAGCTGTAAAAGAGGAAATCGACAGTAACACAATAATAGTGGGGGACTTTAACACCTCACACCAATGAACAGATCATCCAAAATGAAAATAAATAAGGAAAAAGAAGCTTTAAATGACACAATAGACCAGATAGATTTAGTTGAGATTTATACGACATTCCATCCAAAAACAGCAGATTACACTTTCTTCTCAACTGTGCACACAGAACATGCTCCAGGATAGATCACATCTTGGGTCACAAATCAAGCCTCAGTAAATTTAAGAAAATTGAAATCATATCAAGCATCTTTTCTGACCACAATGCTATGAGATTAGAAATGAATTACAGGGGCAAAAATGTAAAAAACACAAACACGTGGAGGCCGAACACTATGTTACTAAATAACTAAGAGATCACTGAAGAAAGCAAAGAGGAAATCAAAAAATACCTAGAAACAAATGACAATGAAAACACGACAATCCAAAACCTATGGGATGCAGCAAAAGCAGTTGTAAGAGGGAAGTTGATAGCTATACAAGCCTACCTCAAGAAACAAGAAAAATCTCAAACAATCTAACCTTATACCTAAAGGAACTAGAGAAAGAAGAACAAACAAAACCAAAAGTTAGCAGAAGGAAAGAAATCATAAAGAGCAGAGCAGAAATAAATGAAATAGAAACAAAACAATAGCAAAGATCAATAAAACTAAAAGCTGGTTTTTTGAGAAGATAAACTAAATTGATAAACCATTAGCCAGACTCATCAAGAAAAAGAGAGGACTCAAATCAATATAATTAGAAATGAAAAAGGAGAAGTTACAACAGACACCATAGGAATACAAAGCATCCTAAGAGACTACTACAAACAACTGTATGCCAATAAAATGGACAACCTGGAAGAAACGGACAAATTTTTCGAAAGGTATAACGTTCCAAGACTGAACCAGGAAGAAATAGAAAATATGAACAGACCAATCACAGGTAATGAAATTGAAGCTGTGATTAACAATCTTCCAACAAATAGAAGTGCAGGACTAGATGGCTTCACAGGTGAATTCTATCAAACGTTTAGAGAAGACTTAACACCCATCCTTCTCAAACTCTTCCAAAAAATTGCAGAGGAAGGAACACTCCCAAACTCATTCTGTGAGGTCACCATCACCCTGATACCAAAACCAGACAAAGATACTACAAAAAAAGAAAATTACAGGCCAATATCACTGATGAATATAGATGCAAAAATCCTCAACAAAATTCTAGCCAACAGAACCCAACAACACATTAAAAGGATCATAGACCATGATCAAGTGGGATTTATCCCAGGGACGCAAGGATTCTTCAATATACGCAAATCCACGTGATACACCATATTAACTAATTGAAGAATAAAAACCATATGATCATCTCAATAGATGCAGAAAAAGCTTTTGACAAAGTGCAACACCCATTTATGATAAAAAGTCTCCAGAAAGTAGGCATAGAGGGAACCTACCTCAACATAATAAAGGCCATATACAACAAACCCACAGCAAACATCATTCTCAATGGTGAAAAACTGAAAGCATTTCCTCTAAGATCAGGAACAAGACAAGGATGTCCACTCTCACCACTGTTATGCAACATAATTTTGGAAGTCCTAGACATGGCGATCAGAGAAGAAAAAGAAATACAAGGAATACAAATTGGAGAAGTAAAACTGTCACTGTTTGCAGATGACATACTATATACATAGAGAATGCTAAAGATGCCACCAGAAAACTACTAGAGCTAATCAATGAATTTGGTAAAGTTTCAGGATACAAAATTCACAGAAATCTCTTGCATTCCTGTATACTAATGATGAAAAATCTGAAAGAGAAATTAAGGAAACACTCCCATTTACCATTACAACAAAAAGAATAATAATACCTAGGAATAAACCTACCTAGGGAGACAAAAGACCTGTATGCAGAAAACTGTAAGACACTGATGAAAGAAATTAAAGATGATACCAGCTGAAGGAGAGATATACCATGTTCTTGGATTGGAAGAATCAATATTGTGAAAATGACTATACTACCCAAAGCAATCTAAAGATTCAATGCAATCCCTATCAAATTACCAGTGGCATTTTTTACAGAACTAGAACAAAAAATCTTCAAATTTGTATGGAGACACAAGAGACCCCGAATAGATAGCCAAAGCAATCTTGAGGGAAAAAAACGGAGCTGGGGAATCAGACTCCCTGACTTCAGACTATACTACAAAGCTACAGTAATCAAGACAATATGGTACTGGCACAAAAATAAAAACATAGATGAATAGAACAAGATAGAAAGCCCAGAGATAAACCCACGTACCTATGGTCAACTAATCTATGAAAAAGGAGGCAAGGATATACAATGGAGAAAAGACAGTCTCTTCAACAAGTGGTGCTGGGAAAACTGGACAGGTACATGTAAAAGAATGAAATTAGAACACTCCCTAACACCATACACAAAAGTAAACTCAAAATGGATTAGAGAACCAAATGTAAGACAGGACACTATAAAACTCCTAGAGGAAAACATAGGAAGAACATTCTTTGACATAAATCACAGCAAGATCTTTTTTGATCCACCTCCTAGAATAGTGGAAATAAAAACAAAAGTAAACAAATGGGACCTAATGAAACTTAAAAGCTTTTGCACAGCAAAGGAAACCACAAACAAGAGGAAAAGACAACCCTCAGAATGGGAGAAAATATTTGCAAACGAATCAACAGACAAAGGATTCATCTCCAAAATATATAAACAGCTCATGCAGCTCAATATTAAAAAAACAAACAACCCAATCCAAAAATGGGCAGAAGACCTAAATAGACATTTCTCCAAAGAAGACACACAGATGGCCAAGAAGCACATGAAAAGTTCCTCAATGTCACTAGTTATTAGAGAAATGCAAATCAGAACTACAATGAGGTATCACCTCACACCAGTTAGAACAGGCATCATCAGAAAATCTACAAACAACAAATGCTGGAGAGGGTGTGGAGAAAAGGGAACCCTCTTGCACTGTTGGTGGGAATGTAAATTGATACAGCTACTATGGAAAACAGTATGGAGCTTCCTTAAAAAACTAAAAACAGAATTACCATATGACCCAGCAATCCCACTACTGGGCATATACCCAGAGAAAACCATAATTTAAAAGGACTCATGCACCCCAATGTTCATTGTAGCACTGTTTACGGTGGCCAGGTCATGGAATCAACCTAAAGGCCCATTGACGGATGGATAAAGTAGTTGTGGTACATATATACAATGGAATATTACTCAGCCATAAAAAGGAACGAAATTGAGTCATTTGTTGAGACTTGGATGGATTTAGAGACTGTCACACAGAGTGAAGTAAGTCAGAAAGAGAAAAACAAATATCATATATTAACGCCTATTTGTGCAACCTAGAAAAATGGTAGAGATGAACCGGTTTGCAGGGCAGAAATTGAGACACACATGTAGAGAACAAACGTATGGACACCAAGGGTGGAAAGTGGTAGGGGATGTGTGGTTGTGTGATGAATTGGGAGATTGGGATTGACATGTATACCCTGATGTGTGTAAAACTGATGATTAATAAGAACCTGTATAAAAAAATAAAATTCAAAAATTAAAAAATGTACTTTTTAGGGAAAATAATCTGTTTTGGGAAAAAAGGTCATTGTATGTAAGACAGTTGGTTTTAAATTCCAGCCTCATAACTTAGTATATAAAATGAGAAAATCCACTTCACATGAATTATTAAGTAATATATAAATAAGTATAAAGTGCTTTTAAGTGTAAAATGCCTGGCACATAGCAAATGCTCAGTGTGTGTCAGCATTTATCATTCTCGGGGTGATTTGTGTTTAAATATTACTAAACATTACTTATGAGGCTTTTGATTAAATGTTTTAAAGAAGAAAGAAAAAAAAAGTGTATTTGATGAGCTTCAATACATTCATTTTTTTCTTTGTTCAAATTGTTCCAGCTTTTTGCCAGTGAGAACTCCTCCACATTGGCCCCTGCGATGTTATTAGTCTTTGGTAGCCTCCTTACTTTCTGGCCTAATGAGATACCTCAGGCTTATTTTATACATTTCCAATATTTGGAATAAGAAAATTTCCCAAGAAGCCCTGCTGCTTTGTTATGGCAAATGGACCGTAGAGGCCTGGGTGATGTCTGTATTCATTGCTACTGGGATGTTATTGCTTCTTGGCTTTTCCAATAGACAAAACATGGAAATTTTTTTTTTTTTGAAGGAAAAATATAATGTTTTACGCTGCTATTTCTAATTTTTTATAAAAGACTTTTTTAAACTAGGAATTGGTTACAGATAATATTGTATAAAACAAGATGCTGAGTTTACCCAAAGATAGTAACAGTAGGCCCAGGAAACAAAAGGGAAGAGACAGGGGCTTAAGAATTTATGATTTTAGAAGAGAGGCCTCAGGGACTGCAGGTACCCATATAAGGACCATGATGAAGCCAACTACAGCCTCCGAGGTGACACACTAGTTAGTCCTTGTGTCAGTGTCTTTCCAATCTGCTGAAAGCTCGTGGTCTAGGAGATTTCTCCAGAAGGGCTCATGAGAACAATATTATCAGATTTCTTGTAGGTTGATAAGTATGTGTGGCCTTTACACTGAAAATTCAGCTCGGCTGTATGTTAAATTCTGAAATCACATTGTCTTTCCTTTAAATTCTTAAATTTGTTACTCCTTTCTTTTTAAATTAAAAAAATTTTTAAATTAACTTTTTTGTTGAAGTATAGTTGATTTACAATGTTGTTAGTTTCAGGTGTACTGCAGAGTGATTTATACATATATATGTATGTCTATTCTTCAGATTCTTTTCCCTTACAGGTTATTACAATATATTAAGTATAGTTCCCTGTGCTACACAGTAAGTCCTTGTTGGTTATCTATTTTATGTATAGTAGTGTGTATATGTTACTCCATTATTTTCTGGCATAAAAATTAACCCAAAAATTAACAACAAAAATCCACTTTTTGCCTATCTGATTTTTCCCTCTAATAAGCCCCTTGATTTGTTGCCTGTGGGCCCCAAAACTTAGTCTTTAAAGTCTAGTTATTTTATTAGGTAATATTTCAGAGTGTGTCATTCTGGGTTGTTGTTCCCACATACTCATTGTTCCCTTTCACAAAAATAATTGGGGAGGGGAATTAGTAAATTTTCTTAATTTTATTGTTTTGTTCCATTGGATTTCCTTTTTAGTAAGCCCTTTATGTACATGTTGGCTCTTCTTTTTCTATCACCTATTTCCCCCCACCGCCCCAAATACTTTTTATCCCTTTGCTATCTTTTGATTGTAACTTTTCTTTGCTTTTACCTTCTATCTCTCACAAAGAATTATCTGTTTGTTTCCTCTTGCGTGCATTATAGTTCAGGCTTCATACCTGAAATAATTTTTTCTTTTATTTCTAATTCTTTGCTTAGTTCTTACCCCGTGTCTGAGTTTTTCAATCTTAACCTGGTTTATTCTGTAGGTTTTAAAATATATATGTGCAAGTTTCTTTTAGTTTGTTTGAAATAGTTGGTTATAACTTTCAACTGTTTGGTGATTTTATCTTTCTGGAATTCTTTTGACATCTGGAGGGACATTTTTTCTGCCCCTCCTGGTGTTTGTGTGTGTATGTGGCAATTGACACAGTTCTGTTTATTGCTCATTTTTGTGTGCTATTAGATTTACTGAGCTTTTAGGAGGCCAGGGTGGGTCAGGTTAGCGTTTTTAGCTTCGCAGATCTAAACCTGCCTTTTCTTATTTTTTATCTTTGTCAGATGTTTACAAATTCAAAATTCCATAAATATGGCCTAGTGTTTTCTACCTCTTTCCCTTCTCCTACTTTATCTGTATCTTCCTTTATCCTTTACTTCTATGGATTCTGACTTGCAGAATTTGGCACTCTCCCCAGCTGGCTTTCCTCAGGATGAGGCTTTTCGTGAAAGGAAGCTTTATCTATTTAGTTATGTGAGCTTGTATTCCCAAAGCTCCAGCATCTTCAGATGCACACCTTTTAATTATCTGTGAGTGTTCAGAATCCTCTCAATTTTATGTTGGCATGTCAAACTCTGCAGTAAATATCTATTGATTATTTAGCGTTTCTTTTATTTTCAGGCCTAGCAGGTAGTGCGTTGCTCTCCTCTGCTGTCTCCTACACAGATGCTCATAGCATATTTTATCCATATACCTTTCTATTTGGGGGATACTTTGTCACATAGTTTTGTTGTAAATGTTGCTTGTGTATTTTTAGTTTTGCATTCCTAGCTGCTCTGTCCATTTTTCTGAGGGTGTTTGAAGAGATTTAAAAAAGACAGCAACACTGCTTCAGTATTCCCCCAAATTCTTTCCAATTCACATTTACTTGTTTCTTATTACTTCAGTTTTGTATGTTACTAGCACTTTTCTCTTATGCTGATATCTTGGTTCATGACAATATTAATATAATTACTCTATCTTGACATATATTTATAATAACTTCAAAATAGTGATAAAATTACTGCATTCAGTTTAAGATTTCTTTACATTTATTATTTGTCTTAAAATAAGGTGATGTAGTTGTCCTGGTTTGCCTAGGACTTTCCTGGTTTTAGCACTGAAAGTCTTGGGTGCCAGGAACCCCTCAGTCCTGGGTAAAAACCTGGGTGGTTGGTTATCTTATATATGCTACTAAAGATAAATGGCCAAGATCTCTGTCGAAAATTTATTGGAAACTATTTGGTTTTAAGTGTGGTATGCTAATAATTTGATAAACAGGCTCACTTTTTTCAGTATTTTTTTTTTTTACTTCAATCAGAAACATTTACGTGGTCTACAAGTCAAATGTACAGAACAAGATACAGGTAAAATCCTCATTTCCAACTCTTTCTTTCATGCTGCTCATGTCCAGGTGGCCATCTTTACTGGGTTTTTGATTTATCCTTCCACTGTTTCTCTTTGAGAATATAAACATATCTTTGTATATTTACATATTTCCACTTTATAAAACAGAAGTTTAATTTATAGTCAGCATTCTGTACTTGATATTGTCTCTTCCAAATATGTACTGGAAATAATTTCATATCAGTATTATAGATTTTATTCATTACCTTTTAAAGATAAACATACTCCATAGGATGGATGAACCATAGTTTATTCAACCAGTCCTTTGTTGATGGCTATTAGGTTGTGTTTAGTCTTTTGCTATTGTGAATGATAGCACAGCAACCAGCTTTCTTCAGATATCATTTCTTCTTTTTGTCAGTGTATCAGTGGGATAGAATTCTGAAAGTGGAATGGACTACTGGGTCAGAAGGTGGATGTGTGTGTGTGAGTGTGAGTGTATATGTATAATATTACTAAATTCCTCTTTATAAGAGTTGTGCCATTTGGAATTCCCATTATCAAGGTATGAAAGTACCTGTTCCATGACACATTGTCAACAGAATATGTTGCTGTGCTTTTGAATATTTGACAATATATGAAGAACAGTACCTCCTAATTTTAATTATCGGAATATGAGTGAATTTGAGCATATTCTTCTGTGACTAAGGGTCATTCACATTTTGTTTAGGACCTTTTCCTATCTTTTTCTATTGGCTTGTTGGTGTTTCTTTCTTATTGTTTAGAAGCTCTTTATAGAGAAGGAATACTAACCCTTTGTGGTATAAGTTGCACCAGCTTAAACATGGTTCTTGTAAGGCTTAAACATTTTCTTACCCCCATGGTATCCAGGCAGAGTGTTTGAGAAAGGACTCACCCCCATCACTACTTTGCAGGAGTTTGTTCATTACACACCCAGTCCTGAAGTCCTAAGGCGTTTCTTCAAGCAGGAGTTTGCTGATCTGGGCATTTAGTGTCACTTCTCCCTGAGGAGAGGCTGATTTCCCTGTTCCCCCTTTTCTGGCACCCCACCCTCTCCCCCATGTCTGTCATCCTCCCGCCCTGGCCATCTTCTTCCCTTACCACCCTGGCTTTGGCAGGGTCATGGCTTTGAGCTATCCATGTCCATGTTGATTAGCTGCCCAGGAAAATGAAGAAACTGAGCACAGAATTGGCGTGGGAACTTTGTTGAACTCAGTGAAAGCTCTTTAACCTTTCTTGGACCTCCCCGCTGCTCCCAGGACAGCTCTCCTGACCTTCGAGCCGGCCTTTTTGTCATCACGGCCTTGGGATGTGTTCCTAACTCCCTGTTCGCAGCCTCTGTATTGGATGCGTGTGTTAGCATGGGCCCTGGTGGCAGTGCCTTCCTCTAATAACTGTTGGGTTTTGCCTGAGGCATAATTACCACCTGTCTGCATTTCTGCTAGTTACCTGCTTTACTGCCTCTTTGGGCTCATTTTTTTGCGTAAAAGAGAAAATGATCATGGCTGTCCCCAAAACTCATATTTTGGGAAAATCTGTTTTGTCTCTATAGATCAGATTTTGAAAAATGAGGGAAGGTCATCTTGGAAAGTTGTACTTACCTAAAACTTTGTCTAAATCAGATTCCTCCAGGTCCATAGAATGAAGGAAGAAATTTTAAGTTAATTCACCTTTTATCCTCTGTGGTCTTTATTTATCTCAGCATTCTTGGCTCCTTCATTTTTTTTTTTTTTTTTTAACTTTTGGCTGTACTCTGCAGCATGTGCAACCTTAGTTCCCCGATCAGGGATCAAACCTGCGCCCCCTGCATTGGAAGGCAGAGTCTTAACCACTGGACTGCCAGGGAAGTCCCTTGGCTCCTTCATATTTTGAAGCCCATTTCTTATTAAAGATAACGTAAGGAAGACTTTTAACCCCATTTTTCGTAATATTTTCCTATTTTTTTTGAAGGATAGTATGAAACTGACAGAGAAGGAAAATGTAAGTTTTATGGCAGTTTAGTATTTATATAATCATATCTATGTAAAATTATATGATGAATAAATAAAAAGTGTCAGTACCTCACGTTGGCCACATCCGTGCCTCCTTCCGCATCCCTTTGTGGAGGAGAGGAACAAGTAGGAGGCAACCAGGGCAATCAAGAGCCACAAATGGCATGTGGGTGCCTCATCCTTATTCCAAGCACAGTATCAACATTGATTTTTGCACTGTGACAGGTTTCAACTGGCTGCTGAGAAAAGGAAATAGCTGTGTAAGCCCGGACTTTTTACTCACCAAACAACTCAGTTCCTAACTAAGTCTGCAGGAAACTCCATGTACCTATGTGGGTAAATGCTTCTTGCAATTCTTAGGAAAGAGTTTGGGGGAGGCAGGGCTTTGGGAGTTTGGGGATGGCTGAGTGATGATACCCAGGTGATCTCTGATTAAAACAAGCTTCTCTTAGCTGTCGAGATTTCCTTGGGAAATATTCACATAAGTCCTCTCACTCTGGGATAGACTGCTGCTTTTCGAAGCAACAGAGCCCTCCTTTACTCTGTGGGTCAACAAAGAGAATGGAAGGTTCCGTAAGGCTGGATACCTCCTACCATGAGTGACCTGAAGCTTGAGTAAAGGAGAGCAGCTGATGGATTCCAACACCACTGCAAATGGAAAAGAACATTCTGAGCCCAGTTACGTTGTTTTCTAAGTTATGCAGTTTTGCTTTACAAGAACGCTTCCTTATGATTAGGAATGAAGCCTTGACCTACCTGAGGACACCCCTAATATTTGCAGACTTGGGCCATGGCAGAGGGTGAGATGAGTTTTCAGGGCCATCTCACAGCTATCATCCTCCGAGATGGGACACTAGGGCCAGCTGACTATTAGAGCCACACAACTTGTCATCTTTGCTAGCTTACTCTTCATCTCAGGCTAAAAAACAGCCATGGTGCTTGGAATGCCCGAGCTGAGTGAAGATGGGCAAAATTGCCCATTTTTCATATTTAAATTTCAACATACTTGTATATCTCTATAGATATCAGCAAGAGAAGTTTTCTCACTGAACAAGGTGTGGAGATAGTTCTTGCAAGGCTTAAACTTTTCTTACCCCATGGTATCTAGGTAGAGTGCTGAGAAAGGACTCACTCCCATCACTACTTTGCAGGGGTTTGTTCATTACACACCCAGTTCTGAGGTTCAAGGAGCGAGGTATTTGCAAATTGCTACCCATAATGCACAACTAACCCCTAAGAAGCTAATTTGTTTTCCAGTCTATTTTATGATATAGTATGATGTTGATGTAATGAAAATCTAAAAAGGAAAATTCTTGCCTGTGAAGTAACAGTGCTCAAGATAAACCTGCGAAAGTTGAGACTTCCTCATTAGACATTCAGATGAATAAAATCCAGGCACAGCAGAAAAAAGTTGAAAAGGAAAAAAAAAGTTTCTAAACAGATATATATCTGTTTAGAAACAGATTATAATCCTCCTAAGATTAAAAAAAAAAAAAAGTTGCTACTGATAGTTTTCTTCCTCTTTTCTTTTGGAGCTCATTGAAATACACATGTAAATGGAATGCCACTTTCTGTAGAAAGTAGCAGAAAGAAAAGTGCCCCGTGAGGTAGAGTTTCTCTTTCAATGGAAGTGCTCAAGCAGAAGCTGAATAACATATTATCAGAGATGCTGTGATGGGGTGGAATAAATAACCTCTAAAACCTCCAAAATTCTATAGAACTACATCTTTATTAACATTTTTTTTACTTTCAAGAGAGTAAAGAAAGGGGAACTAATATTTTGGGGGCATCTACTAAGTGGCAGTTGCCTTCCTTACAATGTGAGGAATTTGGTTATCCACAATTAGTGTTGGGGATTTTAATATTATTTTAAAAGAATACAAGAAAATACCTTAAATTTACTATTTGGAAAGTTTCCACCTGTACTATGTTGTTTGGTTCCCTTATAACCCTGTGAGATGGGGAGGGAAGATGTCTCCATTCCCATTTGTAGATGGGTTACAGACCAGAGAGGCTATGTAACTGGCCCCTGAGCACAATAAGCTTGTTCAATAAGTTACGTAGTCTTGAGCAAGGACAACAGGTGACCAATGAGCACAGTCCATGAGGTTGCCGTTGTCTGTAATAGCTCCATAATTAAGAAGCTGAGTGTGCCTGTTCCCAACTCTTCCTTACCTGTCAAATGGAAAGAAATAATAACCACACAATCTGCTACAAAGGTTTATCGAAAATGTCTTCAAGGTAAGCAGTGATTTAGATGCCATTTTAATTGTGATTATGATATATGTGGGGGGGATAAGATACAGTTGTTGTGTATCATTACAGTTCCAACTGGTAGTTTATAACAGTTCAATATGCTAATGTAATTTCATTCACAATTTAAAAATTTCTACTTACTGAATTTGTTCATTTGGTCTCTACTGATGAAATTAAAATCTCTCCAAAATATAGGAAAGTAGAAAGGATAATTTTGAAAAGGCCATAGTTCCACATAGTTTATTAATAATTTGGTAGATTTTCACTAGATACAGTTTTAAAAATAGTTTACTTATTTATAATTTAATAGTTTTATATTTTAAATATAACATTACATAGTTTTACAAAAAGCTTTTTAATGACCATATATAATTCCATCAACGTGATTAACCATTTTATGATTGATAGGCATTTAGGTTAAAAAAAAAGATCATAGCTAAGGTTTATTGGGCATCTTTTATGCGCCAGACACTAGGTAGGTAATATTTTGCTCTTTTAATGAGAAAACAGGCTTAGGCAAGGCCAGGCTAGAATTTGAAGCATCTCATTATACAATCTGTTTTTCTAGTCCATGTCACCTGTAATAACACAACACAACTTTTAACATGGAGCATTTGCTAAAACTAGTTGCATGAACTACAGTTTCTTGAGGTCCAAAGGAAATTGACCATAGATTTTTTTTTTTTGACAGCTTTCTGTAAATTTTCAGTTAATATTGGATCTAAAAACAAAGATTCCCAGATAATAAGGGATTGCTTTGCAACCCAAATAACATGCCTGAATTCTTAAGGATGCTGTAGGGTATGTCTGGCCTTAACCAATGATTGACACTCAGCATTCAATAGAGTTGGGTTTCAAAGTGAGTATGGAATTCAGTGGAAATCTAGGACCTTAACTAATTTTATTTCTTCCTTGCACTGGAGGGTAGCCTTAGGTGCTTCTGTTGTGTTTTTATTTATGATATATTAATAGTTTTAGGTCTAAAAGAAAAACGAGGGACAACAGTTCGAACCTGAAAAATGAACCAAGGGCATTATTCCCTGAAGGCTGATAAAGGTCCCTTTTTAAAAACATAGAATACTTTAGTTAATTTAAATGATCACATCTGTGAGTCAAAATACATCTGGCCTTACAGAAAACAGCTGGGTCCAGAAGCCAAGCTGGTGAAGGCTGAATACATTGTACCAGGGAGATAATTGGTCTCAGAAGTAAAGGCTTCCAAAAGCTCAGCTATTCAACATTATTTCAAGGAGTGTCTCTGGAGGAAGATTGATCTTGACATGCCATTCTTCTTTCCGTGGTGTCCTCTGACAGTGCACGAAGACAATGGCAGTTAGCAGGGGAGTAGAGAGAAAAGCTCCCAGAGCGTTTGCAGGAGATTCATTCCTGTGGCAGGCGAAGTCGATCGAGATGTGGACTCTTTGTTCAGTCCACTGGCTTCAAAGCAAACCCCGACTCTCTGAGCAGAGGAGTAAGGCCATTTGAAGAGGCATCAAATGGTTTAGGAAAAGGGTGAACATTTAGTTAGTCCTTTACGCCAAAGGTTCCCAATCCATGGGCTTGGAAGCTCTGGGAAATGAAGTGACTACTGTCAACGCTGGATTTTTTATGTCCTTGACAGTGAGTCTAGTGCACAAAAAAGGTTATTCAGAGGTGACTTCGATTTTAAATATTAATATTTAGTTGAATCAGGTTACTCCAGTAAAACCTGAGTTTTTCCTTAAGCTTATAAATCTTATTCAATATATAATGGGTACATTTTTCTGGGACTCAATTAATGTTTGGTGTCATTTACACTTAGATCATTAACCTTTAAAGAGTCTGAGCTGTGCTTATAGATTTAATATTATTGACTTTTTAAGTAATCTGATTTAACTTAAATTCTTAAGCAATTCTTTTAAGTCTAATAAATTTACCTTATGAATAAAGTGAATCTTAAGAACCTGTAAATTAGTGTTTCTCAAAGTGTGGTTCCTGGGCTAGCAGCAGCAGCATCACCTGAGAATTTGTTAGAAATGCAAATTCCCAGACTCCACTCCAGATCTACTGAATAAGAAACTAGGATAGCAAGCTGTGTTTTAGCAAGCTCTCCAGGTGATTCTGAAGGATGGGAAGATTTGAGAACCAGTGCCTTAAATGTCCCAATGTTATAAGCAAATTTATAAGATTTCTGGTTAATGTCATAAGTCTAAATCGATCGTTTAATTACAGATTTCCTAACAAAATCATGACTTATTTTGCATTAGAACAGCCTAATATGTCAAATCCTCTCACTCATTATCAATACCTAAAATATCTCATATACAGGTTAGTTCTAAATCTAACATAAATCATACCTCTTCGGAAATTTCTTAACTTCTTCCTAAAGAATTTACCCTCTAACAAAACAACTGTGGTTTTGCCTACCAAGGGAATTAAGTTTTAAATTACATTATTAGCTCTTGGAGGTTGCTAATTGACCAGTAGTTTTGGTTGGCTGTGAGGTCTGGAACTGGTGACATTTAAGGTAAGCTTCCTTTTATAGTCCTTATGACGTAGAACCCACAATTTAATGAGGATCATTAAGTTGATCCTCATTAAAGGATCACCTTCACCCACCACCTTGGTGATGAGATAGCTCATTCCTTGACTTCCATGGGAAATTATAGTCCACAGCCTCCACCCATGTTAATCCATGGTGCTTAGCTTTAGTTAATCAATGTATTACTTATTTCTATTCTGAATTCTTGCTTTTCCTGTCTGTCCCCTCTGACAGCTGACCTCCATATATAAATGGCTCCTGACTGAATTCAGTGTATCACAGAGCTGTCTGACTTGGATTTCACTTTTCTACAGAGGTCATTTCCATGACAATGACACAGGGTCTGTGAAACCTTATGCACCTTACTTGTGGTCAGTGAATTATAAGTATTTGGTTTTCTGCACCTGCAGTTACTTTTCAGTTGAGTGGAGATGCTGTTGTACTTATAAAATATGGCATTTTCAAGCATTGCTGATTTTATTGTAGCTTTTTGTCGTTATGTACTATTTTCATCTGTGGGTGCTCAACATGCAATTGAATGGAAATATTCACAGGCATTTTCTGTTAAAAGTGTCCGCCTTTGGAAAATGCACTGTAAGCAAATAAAAGGAGAGGTGCTCAATGTGAAATGCATTTAGTTATTTGTCCTATTAATTATGATCTAAGAGCAACACATTTTCTGCAGTAGTTGGGGCATAGAGGCTGAAAATATACAGTGAATTTGGGTATAATACATAGGTCTGAAGGTGATACTGCTAACGTAGCAACATCAAGAGTATATATTTAGAATGGACTTTCCTGTGGAGTGTTGCAGATAAAATTATGTCTAGCTGGAGTAGTTTCCTGTGTCTGTTTATGTGAACAAACTGCTATCAGCACCTCCACAACCACCCCTGCAGGACATCCTTCACCGGGAATCCTGCAAGCGCCCGGACTGGTCTCCCACCCATTTACATGGCCTCCATAGTGATCCCACAAAACTCTCAATCACATTGTGTCACTCGTTCGCTTCAAGTCCTCCAACGCCTTCCCGTCTTGTTCTGAGGAAGAGCCATCTTTACAGTGGCCGTCGGGGCCCTCTGTGAGATGACCTTTGTTCCTCCTGACCTCATTGCTGCTTCTCTCTTCTAGCCACCTGAACGGCTGGCTAAACACACCAATCACATTTTGCCTCAGGGCCTTTGAATTTGCCCTTTCCTCCGCGTAGATGGGCCCTTGGTGCTCATGGGACTTCCTCACTCTCTTGACAACTTTGCTCACGTATTACCTACTCAATGAAGCCTTTTGCATCCACCTAATTAAAATGACAAAGTCTGCCTCTGCTCTGCCTCTCCCCCTTACCTGCTCTTTTCAGGATACTTACCACCTTTTAATCACGATTGTCTACCTTCTCCCTGTAGAATGTATATTGTATGAGGGCCGGGATTTTTTTCCTCTGCTATATCCCGTGTTTGAAATGATGCCGGCACACATGGTCAGCATTCAATAAGTAGTGGTTGAATGAAATAAATAAATGGAATCGAAAAAGAAGAGGTCTCTTCATTACGCATCCTCACTATCTTCCCCCAATGGTCCCAGAATATAATTCTACAAATTCTGGCCCTGGTTCTCTCCAGAGGAGAGATGCATCTTCCAGTGGATGTGTTGTGAATAGCTATTGTAGAGAGCTAGGGTGAGTCAAAAACAGGATGGGGTGTCAGAGCTTCATGTGCACAGGAGGAATATAGCTCCCACCCGTAACTCCCGTCTGTAATTGGGCTCAGAATTTGTGCAAAGCTTCTCCTCCAGCACTCGCTCTCCGTGCCCTCCCATCCCCCACCCCATACTGGGCCCATCCCCAAGCCTGTAACATCAGAGATGGGGAGGATGGGGGTCTAGCTCTGTCACTCATTTTGTCCTAGGGGCTTTCAAGGTCATGGCAATCTAACATTGTAGACTTAACTTGTTTATCTTATTGGTGTCTTACCTGTGCTGGATAGTATCTGTTCTCTCAGCTCCACACTTACCTTTCTCTTCACACTGGGACTTGGAAGACTGCAGACTGTGTTTCCCAAGCCACCTTGGCCAGCTGTCTTCCAGGTGGTGCCTTCCAGTGGAAGGCACTGGACTGAGATTGTGAAATGAAAAGAGGAAAAGCCATATTGGAATGCTTCAGGTCCTGGCCTGTGGCAGTGGCGGCAGTGGCTCCCGGCGGGTGGGGATTCTGGCACTTCTGCCAACACTTCAGTAGCAAATAGGAATGCAGCTCCCATTTCTCGGCTTAGGAGTGGTGGGGTTCCATCAAAGTAGCAGTCTGTGTGGGTTCACAGGATCCTGTCCAGGAGCGATAGTGGCTTCCTGATCCGAGATGAACAATTCTGTTTTCACTCTTCAGCACCCCTCCCATCGACCTCAGAAATTCCAGCTGTTCTATAACCAGTGTCTTTTCTTAACATCTCTCTGTTTGAAATACGTAGTGGTTTTCCTGTTACTGGTTGGATGCTGATTGACTATTTGAATCCTAGACATGTGATTTTTCCTGTTTTCCAAGTGCCTAGATCATAACAGTATGGCTAGTTATGATCCTGTGGTGTCCTATGTGATTGGGTAGGGGTGCATATTTGGCTTTTTTTGGCTGGCCCTAAGTAGGAAGCAGGGTCAAAAATTGGGGAAGCTGTCAGATATCGATCAAGTCCTGGACATTTTGGGCTGATTATTACAAAAGTTATTGTTTGGCCTCCTCAGTTGTTACTAGAGATAGCAGTCTGACTTCCTACAGGTCAGATTTATAGTAGACTGGTTTCCCGGACTGATGATTATAAAGGGTTAGTTTCCTGGGCAGGCTGCTGCTGGTCATGGGTCAGAGTTCTATTCTGATATATGGTCTGGCCATTGTTTCTTTATGTAGTCAGTCTCTCAGAGTTAATGGTCTTATGGAATCCTTGTTTTCCTGCTGACCTTGGAGAAACACATTGGATCTGGGCCAAAGCTACAAGCTTGGGTTAAAGGGAAGAATGGCCATCTTGGACCTTTTAAACACTTCAAGTCAGGTCATAAAGCCACAGGGCATAGTGGAGGTTAAAATCAAGAGACAGATTTGATATCTCACCCTAATGCCAGAAACTCAGAATCGCCTGATTCAGCGTACTTTCTTGAGAACCAGACTCCCAATTCAAATCTAGGAAAATGTGGAAAGTGCATTTTAATAGGTACATAAATTGTGTTTATTTATAAATTGTGTTTAATAGCTATATACATTTTGTTTATTTTTCACTTCCTTTTTTTGTTTTGGAATTATATTTTGAGAAGTTTGTGCAGATTTCCAGTAACCCCTGAGCAATGCTGAGCACATTTGATCTCTGTTAATTTTGGTTTACAAAAAAAAAAAAAAAGACTTGCAAGAAAATCCCCAAAGGAGAGTTAACAAGTACGTGAACAGCAATCACAAGTATGTCCTGGTGGGTGTTCTAGCCTATCTGGAACGGGGGCCCCAGCAATGTTCTTTCTATGACGTAATTATAAATGAAAATACATCTGTTTGGAGCAAAAGTATTTCATCACATGCAGTTGATCCTGCATTACATCTCCTTCAGCTGAGAAGTCATGGTTTGTTAAAAATACAATATATTTTCCGCTGAAAAATTCATTGTTCCTACAAATGATTTTCTATTTCATCAAACCAGCTCTTTCCTCATGAATTCACTTCATATCAGCAGACACAGGATGGGAGAAAGAGAACATGACAGAGTTATTACACAAACCCATTGGCTGTGGCAAAAGCCCAGAATGAAATTTAAACAGTGAGTCTCGTTTCCAGATTAATACTGCAGAGCTATCAAGTAGCACTTGCCTTTCTCCCCCTACCTCTTGCTTTCTATCCAAAAATGATCTAGATCATCCTCACTTTGTAGAAAACATCTGAATCCAGGAACCTTCTTTTCTATTGACAACTTTTATTGATTCTCTAAAACGTCTTTGGCTGGACTGACTGCTCTTATCAGCTGCTGTCTTTTGTGATGATGACATAGCACTGGCTCAAGTGTTTAAGCCGCCCTCCCAGTTTTTTCCTCTTCTGGAGACAAGAAGGGTCCGTGTCGTTTGATATCCTTGAATCAGAAGCAGGATCTTCGCAGGACATCTAGGAGAGTCATAGGGACAGGTTTCCCAGCTGCTTCCTGAATGATGCATTTCATGTAAATTCCTTCCAAAACCTTTGGCATCCCCAGCAAAAGGCCCCACGAAATCTGTATCTGGAGGTTACGTGCCTTAAAGAAGTTTCTTTTTTTTTTAAGCCTGTGTTTACTGGGAGTATGTGTTTCAGGATGATCCTGCAACTATGCCTTTGAATTGTCAGATACCCTTGGGACACTGAAATGCCCAGACAGATAAATACATTCCTATCTACTGGACATCCAGCAATATTCAGCACATGTAGTGATCAGTTTGTGATGGGAAGATTTTTCAGCGTGCCTCTGTAGTCGGTGATATACTCCATTTTTGCTAAGTTGAAGTGTAAAGGTAGTTGTTTCAGGGGCTTCTTAAGAGAAGAACCATTTTACTGTGAGTTCCCATTCCTTTTCCAGACTGTTTTCCACATGAACCACATAGCATGGTGCCTTTATTCCTACAGGGAAGATTCATTCATTGCCCATTGAAGCCCCCTCTAGTTTAAATGGGTAGAGAAAGGGCTTTTCTTTTGACCCTTTAAGCCATAAGTAGGGTGCAACCCCTGGAGTGGTTTTTTTTTTTAAATTTAATTTGGTTAAAGCAAATTTAATTTGGGAAAGCATGAACAAGAAAAATTTTAGACTTTGGCTTCCATCACGACCTTCTTGGTGACCCCTGTTCCCTTGGCTTCTAGCTCTCATTTCACCTCCACCTTAAATACAAAGAGAGGCTGCAGCACTGACACCCAGGAGCTCGACCTTGCTTTGGAGGATGTAGCAGAATACTGAGGCTGCCAAATGCCTGATGACCAGAGGGGTCTTCCTGGGGACCAATTTAAGCTGGCAAGCACATAAGCTTCACTGGGCTGTTTCAAAGTTCACGGAGCTTTAGGGCTAATCCTCTTAACATATTAGGCCAAGTGACTCACACACCATGATGGCAGTGGCATAAAGATCTCTTGGATTTTTATTTACGTTTCTCTGCATGGCAGAATGCAAGTCAGTTCACTTCTCCAGATTCCTTCCTCCCCACGCCCTGCCCCATGGTGGATGAAATTATTTGAAGGCCAAACTGCTTAGGCTAACTTATTTGAAGATTTTATATAACACTGCTTTCCCAAAGCCCTGAAACACTTACGGGTATGTTGGTTTAGTGATTTGTTTTTTTTTTTTCTTCTTCTGTAAAGGATAGCATCTTGGCTGTAGACAAGGTAAGCATTTCCAGTGTGGATGTTTAATGAAGATGAAGTCAGCATGCAGCATGCTGTTTATTTTGCTTTTTCTAATAAACCCAGACTCAGCAATAGTTTTATTACTGCTGTGACTCCTCGCAACAATTTTTCAGCCGCTTCTACACTCAGAAGAAATTTCCTTCAACATTACCGTTCTTACGATAAATTAATTACACAAAGCATGCAGATGTCAAGGTGGTGAAGAAGCAATGAGCTAAAAATAATGCTTAAGAACTTTTAACCTTCATATATTATGTACATGTTCATATGACAGAGGCAGAGCAAGCAAGAGTGATCTCTGAGGTCATCCAAATGTATTTCAGATTTCAAATGAGTCTCAGATGTGGATGATAACAGAAGAAAATCTGGTGGAATGAAAATACTGGGTTGGCCATAAAGTTCGGTCAGTTTTAAGTAAAAATAAAAGAATTTTTCACTTTCTTGAAGAACTTTATTGAACAACTTATTCACTAACCGAAAGAACTTTTTGGCCAACACAGTACTTGAGTGAATAAAGAGTTAGGAATCAGAAAAAAAAACCAGACTGTTGAAAGGCTAGAAACACTGGGAAAGTCTGAGAGTCATCGAAGGGACCTGAGCGTAGGACAGAGTCCGAAGATTATGTTCCAATTCCCTGCACAGTTGCGAGCTGGTTGTGGGACCTTGGATAAGATACTTTGCCCCTCTGGCTGAAGTTTACTCTCAAAATGTTCAGGTGTAACTAGTATGACCCTAAGGTGCCTTTAAGTTTAAAAACTCTGGATGCTGACACCATGACAATGAAGACTCCTCATCGAGGACTTCTTATATCTTAGCCGACTATGTTAGCTACATCACATAGGTTTTCCAGAATTCTCAAAGTTACCCACAATGGTAAGTATTACTATGTACATTTTAAAGTTGTAAAAACAAAGCTTGGAGAATTATCTGCCCAAAGTCACATCAGTTGTAAATGGAGGATCTGGGATTCACAGGTTTGCCAAACTTCAAAGCCCCTTTGTCTTTTGGTTATGCTGCCTTCTCAAAGCTGGCAGAAGCTAACGGGTTTTGATATATATGGAGAAGTAGACACAACCGTCTACTTTCGTCGCCCCTTCCCCTCAGGTATCATAAACAATACTTGCTTTGGATGTCAAGACAGATTAATGCTAGAGAAAGTCCACGTTTGTTGAGGTTCAAAAGACAGCTCCTGGTAGAAAAGAGGGAGCACAGAAATGAGAGGTGAAATCTTGGAGTATGTGTCACTGTGTTTAAAAACCACATTTTTAGACCTATGGGAAAGTAGAAACAAGAATAAATGGAAATCCAGTCATTTTAAAGCAAATTTAAAATCTTGTCAAAAGAATGAGAGACTCCATATGTCATTGGAAACTCTTCCAACCTCAAATAGGCACCCAAAATTGTCTGATGACCAAGATACTCAGTGTTTGTGTTGGAAAATTCGAAGTATCAATTATAAGGCTTAGAATGCATTTCCTTGTATGTGCAGTCATGAGTCCTGCTGCCTCTGGTACTGATGCTTATCCTGTAAGGTGAATGGATGGGAGTAATTGGTACATGGCTAGCTGGAGAAACACCTGTATAAATAGATCATGAGGTTGGGAGGACCACATGACCTTTTAAAAAGATGATGCAATGGGAAGACTATGGGCCTTGGGATTAGATGGGTCCCTGTCACAGCTCTGCAGTGTGTTAGAGTAGGAAGATACTTATCCTCCTGGTGTCTCGGTATCTATGTAAGATGAGACTGGTAATACCTACCTCAGAAGAGTCGGTAAGATAACATATATAAAAGCACTTACAGTCAGTGGCACATGGTGGAAACTCAAAAATATGATCTATCTTTATCTCCCCTTTAGTTTTACTCAAATCCCTCATTTCACAGTTGAACGCAACTTATCCTAGGGAAGGGGTCAGTGGAAACAGAATGGTTGTTCACCATCTTTGTCATGATGATCTTTCAAATGTCTATGGATGTACAATTTATTCTTGAGTCTCAGACATGTCCTCCCCACTCCAAAACTTTGTGTAGATTCTGCTATATCTTACTTTTACTTTGAGCATTTTCTCTGACTTCTAACATATCACTGGTCTGGGGATACAATATCATTATTAAGAATATAATAGGAGCATCGACTATGGAATCAGATTGCTAGATTTGAATCTTGTATTCAACATCTAAAACTTCTGTGATCAGGAGAAACATACTTAACTCTCTATGACTCAGTTTTTTTCATTTGTAAAATTAGGGTGACGATAATACCTATCTCATTTTTGTGAGCTAATACTTTAAAAATTCTTGGAAATAATAGCTGGGAAGTACAGATAAGTACTAGCTGCTATTATTATTACTATTATCATCATTAATTTATCCTACTTAAGAAGGAGAGCTTATCACTCAGGATTTTCATAGGTATTTGAACATTCTATGCATTTAACGTGTTCTTTTAACTCACTGCCACACCTTTATTTGCACATGGCTTTATTTACATATGGTTATCTGTGGAGCATATTTTCAGTTATTCTGTGCGTAGTTTTATGTACACCTTGTACCTTCTGTTTTGCTTACTTTTTAAATTCGTCATGTTTCTGAGATTTATTATACATATATAAGTGGACCTAGTTCATTTCTTTGAGTTCTATAAATATAGGTATGTAGCTGCTTTTTTATGTTCTCCCTTTAAGGTCTATTTAGGTTGATTTAGCCTTTTGCCTTTACCAACAAAGCTATGATGAACAATTTTATATTCCTTTGAGTGCATATGTGAAGGTTTCTCGGAGATGTGTACATAGAAATAGGATGACCTAGTTGGAGGATATATGTGGTCTCGATTTCATTTAACACTGCCGATCGAGTATCTCTTAGAATGCCCTTTTGCTAGTCTAGGTTAAACTGATAAATTTCTGGTCTTACAATTTGCCTGTTTCTCCTTTTGGGATGTCTGCCTCTTGGAGATTGTAGGAATTCCTTATGTATTCTCAATATGAATCCTTTGTCAGGTAAGTACATTGAGAAGCACTGTCGTATGCCCTTATTAGCACAGTGTTAAGGTAGACTGCCATGGTTCAAGCACTGGCTCCCCCATTCACTAGCTTTGTGACCTTGCTCAAATTCCTTAACCCCTCTGAGGTTCAGTTTCCTCATCTGTAAATTGGGATGGTAACAGTGAACTCCCTCATGGAGAACTATGAGGCCTAATTGAGTTACAGCATGCAAACCACTTAGAATGGGATCTGCACAAAGAAAGCACTTAGTTGTCTTTTGGAAATTTTAATATGCCTAATGCAGACATGTTCACTATTTTTTTATTTTTTAACTCTGTTCTAATTGTTTGACCCTACCCTTCTACTCACTCAATTCCCCTCATGCTCCCTGATGGATTTTGTGTTCTTTGTGTCAAGAACCATGTCTTGGTAGATTTTTGTTTCCAAGTGCTTGATAAACAGCCTGGCCCATATAAGAAGTGTTCATTTCATGTTTATAGAACAGATGAATGGACGGATGCTTTCATTGTCATGTCGCCTCTCTCTCGTTATAGAGTCCCCTTTCATTGCCTTAAGGTATAGTTGTGTGCCACTGAAGGGCAGGTTCCTTTCCTCCACTGTGCCTGCGATTAAATCGATGGAGGGCTCCCTTTGGGGATTTATGATAGCTGGGCTTTTGAGGCATAGTTCCTGATACATTTAAAATTTAAAACTTCAACAGAACGAGCTGCTTTCCACTTTCCATTACAACAGTTTGCAAACTGAAAACACTTATTCCAGTTCCATCATGTGGGTCAGTTTTTGAAGCTTAGATGTCCCTGTGGCATATGAATGGAAAGACAGTACTGATCTCTTGGTAAAAATTCTCTGAGTAAGGCCCAAGGAGACCTGCCCAAGAGCCTGGAATGAATTGTAGATGGATTGAAGATTAGACATCCCGTCCCAATTTATAGATCAATTCTCTTAGGCTTTTTATAACTTAAAATTTTAGAAATGTTCAGATTATCTCAAAAAGTGACCTTGAGTTTCAAGATTCTCTGAATTCATATAAGAAAAATGTGTTTCTAACCTTGGCAATTTCCCTTAACTTGGCATGGAAGTTCAGTTTCGATAAAAATCAATAAAGGGGTCTCAGAACAAAAGGTAAATGATTAAAAAAAAGTGTATTTATGCAATTTAGAAGTGCTGAGAGAATGTAAGGAGGAATGAAAAGGAGCAGGCAAAAGGGAAGTGACATTGAATGATATTAATACTGTTTTACAGTATATTAAAACCTAGTAGCACCTTTTTATGATTCATACAGTAAATATTTGGCTGAAACTATAAGGCTAAATGGAAAAGAAGTAATATAGGAACTGTGTTACATATTCTCTAAAAATTGCAAATGCGACAGAACAGATGAACAGTGAAATGTTTGCTATTGCTGTGAAGGTGTAAATGGAAATTCATGGTTATCTTATTAGTTCTCATATAGGATTATCATTAGTGAATTTTTATTTACTTAACCTATTAAGTATAAAACTTTCAATGAAGCTGAGCCATTGGGAACATGGATATAATAAAAACTCAAGGTTTCCTGCATCTTTAATCTATCAGTAGCTTCTGCTCTTTTAGTGGTTCTGTCTTCAACCAAGTTGCTTTAATGAGTTTTGCAATTTTTAGCTAATGAGTGGGAATTAGTACTTAGCCACTGACAAATTGCCTCCTCATCTAATTTCTTCTGCCTCTCCTAGGTAAGTCACATTCATGTAGTCTGGTTATTACACTTGGATTGAACAGCAAAGTTGTGGTTTTCATTGACTGTTTCTAGCTGAGTCCCTTTCCTCTGCTGTTCTAAGCAGAATCGTGCACAGACTCAGATCTCCTCTCATCCTTCAAGTGTATGGGCCTTTTGAGGCTTGTTAGTAACAAATATGGACCAGACTGGGAATGCATGGACTTCCCCCAGGTTTCCCCTTTCTGCATTCATTCATTCAGCAAATAGGAATTGAGTGACAGCTATAGAACGCTTATGTGGTGCTAGAGATGAAGAGATGAATAAAATGTGGTCCTGCCCTTGGAAAACTGACAAATCAGTAAGAGACAGTAAAACTGTTACTATACAGTGAGTTAAGTGCTCTGGGAACAGTAGAGAAGATCTGAGATGCAACCTCGCCTATCCTGAGAGGGGAAGAAGCCATAGAAAAGTTTTCCTTGGGGAGAAGGGAGTGAGCTGAGTTTCCAGGAATTGAATAGGGATTAGTCCTTGGAGGAGTGAGCCAAGAGCACACCACGCCTGGGGAGCCATGAAAACAGTGGCTCAGAGGTATGAGACCCACGTCTGGTCCTGTGATTTTTGAAAAGGATGGGTGGGTTCAGGAGTGAGTTACTGAATGCTGACACCGCCCGCCCCCACCCCCAGCTGGGGCTCCTGTCCGACTCTCCTGCTGCAGAAGCCTGTGAACTTTCCTGGCCAGGACTGGAAAGGAGAATGCTATTTATTTTTATATTGTGTATTTTTTTTTCCTGGTTTGCTGATTCCCTGTTTCTCTGAGGGGCACACTTACCTCAGTAGTTCTATAATTGTGCGTTGGGTAATTTTTTAAAAGAACTTTTAAAAAAGCTTAAAAAAGGCACATGTCAGAGGACAGCCTGAACGGGTCTCTCCTAAACATTTTGTGAGCCCATCAAGGCGGCACAGGGGCTCTGGGATACGGAGTTAAACGGAATCATGGCAGAGGACTAAATAGTGTGGCGGGAGTTCGAGAATTTCAGGAAACCAAAATTACCCTTAGACGTTTGGGAAAGGTGAGGGGGGGAGCGAGTGTGAGGTGTGCCTTCTCTTCTTTCCTCCACTCTGCCTCTGCCCCTGGGATGCGGTGGCTTCTGCAGCCCTAGTTTAACAGTGGTCATGAGATGAGGGGAGAAGTGCCTGGGGATAAAGTATCAATCTAGTCCTTGAAAAAAAAAAGTGAGTAAAGAGGAAGAAAAGGAAAGAAAGGAGAGAAGTAATCCCCCAGACGTGGAGGGACAGGCCAACAGGGACTGCTTGAAAAGGACTAGAAGTAAATATTGAGTTATAATGTAAATAATTTAATCAACACTTTGACACCTTAACTGTTTTTTTTAAATTGAATTGACTAAATTTATTTAGACACCTCATAAGACACACATTTAAACAACCACAGTGATGCTGAAAAAGAAGAATGAGCCCATCTACATGGTTTTATTGTTCTCAGCTGTTTAGGGCTCTATCTTCATTGCTGCCAAAACAAGCAGTTAATTTAGTTAATTTAGCCAAGCAGCCAGTCATAGCAGGAGGAACACAAGGCTTTCAGAAGAGTCATGTTGCAAAATGCAAGCCCCAGGCCCCAGCGGTTTGGCTGGACTTTGCCCTTTTCTATTTGTAATGTTGGCGTTGAAAACCAGGGCTCCTGAGGCCTGGAATGGCAGTGAAAGACAGGCTGTTAAAATGTGAACAGTAGTTGAGGATTAGAGCAAAAAAGATAATCCTACAGTATCTTCTGTTGATACAGTGACTGTTTCTAAAGCACTTTCTACTTCACTGTATGCTTCCCCATAAAACCATAGGGAGAGAGGAGAGGCCAGCATGAGCATTAGTTACATTTTAGAGAAGGGGAAACTAGAGCCTCAAGATATCACATGTTTGGAGCAATTCCAGGCAACACATCATGAGCAGGACCATAAAGAAAGCTTGGGTTTTTCAGAATCTCACTTCTGGGCTTCGTCTGTTATAGCACGCAATCTCCATGTTCTTATGAAGCAGTCTTCCTCTACTGGCAGGCCCTGGTGGGTGCCGATGCTTATTTGTTGAAGATGGTAATAATGATCGTGGTAATGGTCATCATCTGGAATGAACAAATGGTACGTAGCCAGAGGGAGCCAAATGAGAGAGAAGTGTTTATGGAATTTTATTGTCAGTCCTAATGGTGTGAATGGAAAAGTGATGGGAACATCTAAAGAAGAAGGGACAAGATGGGGAACAGGCCTGTCTTCATTTCAGATTAAACTTTGATTTTTATGACACTGACATAAATGGGAGAATGTTTTAAAATGAGCCCTTAACAGAAAAGAAACATAAAGACAAGGAAGTGATGACAATTTCATCATAAGACAACTGATAAAATTCCAAGTGGGGAATACCCATCAAAACCGAGCATCTTGTATAACAATCAGCAGATGTGAAAACCCTTGGCCCCGAGGTCATAAGGAAATGAATCAATGAATTCACAAGCAATTCTTTCTCTAACAGTCACAGAAGAAAACCTGAGGCATTACCAGAAGGCCCATAGCAAGCAGTTCACTTGGCATCTGACTAATGGCAGTGTAAACTCTGAGTTATCATGCTGGCCCGAAGACTTCAGTGATATGTTTTGCTACTACCACCAACAAAATGATACGCAGCAGGGAAACTTTGGTGATGGACTTTCTATTACACATCATCTTTGTTTTCTACCACAGTTGACATTTTTTCTCTTCTGGCTCCATTTTGGAACTAAAACCACTCAGGGTTGGAATTGAGTTTCTACTTTAAGGGAAGCATAATCTGATCCAAATACAGCACATTGCCAGCTAGAGCTTTCTAGTCAATTCTTCTTTCCCGTAAAATGTTTAATTGGCTGTACGACTTTAGGGAAGGGACAATGTTACCGGGTCTAACTTTCCTAGTTTAGGAGTTAGGTTCTCTCCAAGTTGAAAATGATATGATTCCTTAATCGTTTCATCTAGATAGTGAATCATTACACGGATTACTTTAGTATGAAATGATACAATAGTGCAAGAAATCGAGGCAGAAATGACTGTTGAGATCAGGATAACTGTAGGGACACTAGCTGTGGGGCCTCAGCAAGGCAAGCAGAGGCAGGAGAAATAGAATGAGGCAAATGGCACTCCCAGAGCTGCTTAGCTCAGAGAGTATTACCTGAGCTAAGGAGTCACCTGCATCCTCCCCAGTTGAGAGTAGGCCCGAGAGGCAGATTCTTATCCTGGGTCAATATTTCTGGAAAATGTTTTTAAATTACAATAAAGAGGGCTCTGTTATAATGTAAACTTGGGGACATGCTGGGTTACATAAAATCAAACAGAATGCTTCCTTGGAAGGGTTTTCAAAGTCCTCGATGGACTAACATGCATTCAAAACTCCACGAGGCATATTTCCCAGTATTTAGTAGTTACTAAACTCATCTGAACGTGAAACACTTATTTTTTTCATGGAGATTCTCGAGGGTTCAATTTTCCGATGAACAGATTTTTGCAAACATTCTTGGTAGTAATACTTGGCAAATTCCGGTTCACCCAGAGCGGGGCCCAAAGGATGCCTGAATGTGAAATCCTGGCATTTATATTAGACCTGTCCTTAACAAGCCCTGAATTTACAGTAGATAACTCTTGGGGCAAAACCAGCTTCCAGAATTCATAAGGTGACCTTTAACTTGTTTTTGTTTGCATAGTTTTCTTACTTTATCTTCTGAGTAAAGGTTAGTTCAATTTTGACTGAAAGAATATTTTTAAAATGTGTAACCTATTTATGTACTTCCCCTTGAGGTGTTACTAATGCAGTTTTCTCTCTATTCATTTAGAATTTCAGAAAAGATTTTATTGTCAATCTCTTTATAGTAAAATTGACAAACTTTACAACTCAAGTTTTCTGAATGGCAGCAGAAATCTCCACTGATTTATCTGGTTAATTTTGATGTTTTTAATCACATTAAAAAACCCATTAGGGGCTTCCCTGGTGGTGCAGTGGTTGGGAGTCCGCCTGCTGATGTAGGGGACACGGGTTCGTGCCCCGGTCCGGGAAGATCCCACATGCAGCGGAGCGGCTGGGCCAGTGAGCCATGGCCGCTGAGCCTGCGCGTCCGGAGCCTGTGCTCCGCAATGGGAGAGGCCACAACAGTGAGAGGCCCACGTACCGCAAAAAAAACCCAAAAAACAAAAACCAAAAAACCATCATAGCTCATGTGATACCCCATATAATTCATAATGTGTAACGTTTCAAATTTCCAATCTCTCCAAGATAGAATCAAATTTTGAGAACTGACCAAAAGATTCTTTATAATTTTTAAAACTCCTCGAATGAGACAGAACTCATTTTGGAGATATGTAAAACCAAATGAAAATCTGGAGATCAGCAGATTTTTTTTTTTTTTATCTTCCACTTGAACATAAAAAGGATTTCATAAAATGCACATTTGGGAAAAACAAGTTTAAATAAAGGAAAGCAGAATCCCTACTAAAGGATGAACCTTATTACTTATTATATAGCCTGTCCTCCCCACTGTTGGATAGCAAAGAGTCGCACACGACATGTTCAAGAAAAATTTCATGTTTTTCACCTACAAATAACTAAGGAAAAAATGTGTAGATAGAAAAATGACAAAGTGGTGTCATCCAGGCCCTGTACACATGCATATGACGAACACCTCCAGTTGCTTTTAAAAATAGATTTAGTTTGATGGGTCCCTTAGTATGGCTTTGCTCAGTGTATTTCCAATCATGTTGAAAGCCTTCAAATAGGCCCTGAGAAATACTGGCTGACTGAGATTCATTTAATTTTAGTTTATCAGAATATTGTTAGGTGAGAGCTATTTGGTGTTCAAACATTTCTTCACTGTTTAGATATAACTTGATTAACCTAAAAAAAAAAATAACCCACTAGGGTTGAGGACAAAAATGCAAGAGCAAGTCTTGTTTATTAATACAGTATGGGTCCTGTCACATGTAGAACCACCTATGCAAAATGCTTTAAATAATAAGGGGCTTCCCTGGTGGTCCAGTGGTTAAGACTCCATGCTCCCAGTGCAGGGGACTCGGGTTCGATCCCTGGTCAGGGAACTAGATCCTGTGTGCCGCAACTGAAGGAGCCCACATGCCCCAACGAAGATCCCGCACATGGCGGCTAAGACCCGGCGCAGCTAGCTAGCTAGCTAAATAAAAAGTAAGTAAGTAAATATTTTTAAAAATAAAATAATAATAATAAAATAATAGTTGGGGAGTGGGAAGTGAGGCATGGTTGGTTTCCCATTTGAGACCAGAGTGTCAGAGACTTAGAAAGTGAATACTTTGTAGTTGTACTCGCTTTCTAATTGTGTATGTATTTCAAAATTGCTAAGAGAATAGATTTTAAAATTTCTCATCATAAGAGAAAGTAACTATGTGGTGATGGATGTTAACTAGACTTCGGTGATCGTTTTGCCATGTATTCATATACTGAATCATGTACACCTGAAAACAATATGTTACATCTCAATTTAAAAATTATATCTCAGTTTAAAAAAAAAGCAAATACTTGATTGCCTTATCACCTCTTCCTCCCACCTCCAATTTCTTGAATTTGAAAGTTATTTAAATTATTAATTCAGCAACCCCTACACTTTTTGGTCTTAGTAGCCTTTGCATTCTCAAAAATTTTTTGAATCCTAAAAAGGTATTATTTTTGTCAGTTATATACATCAACATTTACAGTGTTAAAAAAACTGACTCATTTTTAGAATGTAAGGATGTACAAGTACACATTTCATTAGCCATCAGAGCAATGACATCACATGCAGTTTCTGGAAAACTCTGCTGGACACTTGTAAGAGAATGAGCTTAACACAGGCAAAATGTTTTAGTATTAATAGTTTTACCTTATGGACCACCAGAAAGAGACTCAGGAGCCTTCTCCAAGGGGACCCTGGACCACACTTTAGAACAGCTACATTAATTAGTCAATTTAATCAGTATTAACTAATGCCTACCACGTGCTGGACACTGAAAGAGTTACTATAGATGCATGGTTAAAGCCCTTGGTGCCTCTACACTTTTATTGCTGAAACAATGCAATCTGTTAGCTTTTAAGTAAGCTTCTTGAAGGCCATGATCATGTTTTAGTCACAGAATAGCCTCAGAGTTCTGTGGACATACATTGTAAATGCTCAGTAAATACTTGGATAATAAATGGACAGTACCAAGGTTTACCTGCACCATTCAATTTCTGTCTTTATCTCTGAACCTGCGATTACCTACTCTATCTGAAAACATGCAAAGTAACACCATTTTAAACATGGATAGATGACTTATTCTGTTGCATTTCCAAAATCAAATAGAGTGAGAAGAAAAGTGGAATAGGAGAAAGCCATGGCCAAAGGAAAATAAAATTAAGTTGATTGTTATTCAGTTCTGTAGCATTATCCTCTGAGGAATTTTGAATGCTAAAGATTCATGGTACAGATAGAACAGATACCCTCTTGGACTCGGCCAGACCTGGGATCAAATGCAGCCAGACCTGAATCCAAGCTGTGCAAGTGTTAGAAAAGGTTTTACTTCTTTGAGCCAATTTATTCCTCTTTAAAAAGAAGGGAGCGATTATTATGAAAACCAAATCAGGTAATAGTTATGAATAAAGTGTAGAACATTTAAAAGGTGATACAAATACAGTTTACCCTTGAACAACATGAGTTTGAACTGCATGGGTCCACTTTAACATGAGTTTTTTTCAATAAGAAATACTACAGTATTAACATGATTCGCAGTTGGTTGAATCCACGGATGTGGAACTGAGGATAAGGAAGAATCACGCAGGAACTCCAGATAATGGAGGAACCTTGGATATGGAGGTGTGGCTATAAGGTATATGCTAATTTTTTTATTGTAAGAAAGGTTGGCACCCCTTAACACCCGTGTTGTTCAAGGGTCAACTGCATTAATTATAACTGTGAGTCTTAATCCTCAGAGTAATTAATGTCAAAAATTGTTATTTAGATTTACAAAGAGAAAATATAATAGAAAATAACTCCAACATACGGGGAAAAGACAGTGAGATGGGTCCCTAATTCACTGATGAATTTAAGAGAAGGAGGGTGTGATTGTAGACGTATAACAAGAAGTGACTCTGATAATGACAAGAAGAGGCAGAGGGTGACATAGATATGAAATGTGTCTCAGAGAGGAAGTGATTTTTTTGCAGGAGGGCAGGATAGATTGCTTTTGAAAAAACAATGTGGAAGCCTAAGAGGTTCTAAGACCATTTTATGCAGTATGGCTCATGGTACATAATAGAATGAGAAGCCTGCTTTTATGTTTCATGGTTTCTTGGTAATTCCTGTAGTTAATCATTCCAGCAATTTTTTTAGGTAACCGCACACACATATGCACACACAAACACACATACTTACAACTGTTCCTGGAACTTAAAAAAAAATGAACAAAATGACTAGAATACTACTAGTTCTAAGTGAAAGATAAAAATAGGCATTCTATTTTACTTAGAAATATTCCTATTTCATTTTCTTTAGTGAGGAAAATTATATTTTTTCCTTGTATGTTATATTTTACAATCAAATGCCAAGACACATTAGCTTTCTAATAGCTTTATTGAGATATTCACATGAAGATAATAAGGCTACCGTACATGAGTTCAATTTTAAAAACAGCCATTTCCATATATGTCTACATAAGAATTGATTTTAGAAATACTTTGTTTATATTAACTTTATCCTTCATTTTCAAGGAAGGCAAATCTTTGAAAAAGATCTCTAATCATTATTACCAATAGTCAACTTAAAACTAACTTTGGCACTGATGAAGATACAGTGTTAAAATGAGGAGAAAAGGTGCTGAGAAATAAGGGCAATGTAAAATATAAGCCAAGCTATCTAGATCACCTTTTACATTTACGGCTAATGTAGAAAAATGAGTTATTGAATATAACTATTTTCATCCTGGCTAAAGATCTCAGGCATGCATATAATTAGAATTGTCTTTACCCAAGAGCTAAACACTTGGATACTCACCAAGACTCGGGATTGCTTGTGAATTGATTTTGTCTCCTTAAATTCAGTTCTTCTGATACTGAAAAAAAAAATATCTTCCACCAATTTGACACGTTACTCTGCAGACACTATAGTTTGGATTCACTAGGTAGCATTGAAATGGAAAACCCTAATTTGTCATGCTGGGAGGGATATAGTACTTAATGAAAGAATAGAATTCTATTGCATCAAAATGTCTAAAATCAGGATAAATAATGAAGTATTAGGTAAATTAACTGTATGCCTACAAATATTTGTATCTGATTTTGAGTTATTCTTGTTTGTTCTGATGGCAGTATCATATTGTTTATCATATTATTGTTTTGTTGGTGACAGGAGAAGGCAGCAGATATACATATTTAAGTAAGACAGAAACATTTATTGAACTTCTGTTGTTAGTCTGTATTAGGTTACCAAGTCCACTTCAGATTTTAGCTGCTGCTATCATTCTTGTTGGGTAAAAAGTTATCATGACTTGGCTAGAGTGCTATAATAAACATGAACTTTTAACCCATGAATTAAAAAATTTACATGAATTGGAAAAATTCCCCGAAAAATCACAATTCAACAAAACTAAAACAAAAAAAAGTAGATAATCTGAGTAGTTCTCTCTATCAAAGAAATAGACTTCACTACTTAAAGCTTTCCCATAATAAAAATCTCCAGGTCCAGAGGACAAAGGCAGTTATTCTTTCCAAATTTTTAAGAAATAAATAACAGTAAGCTTATATAAATCATCTAGAGAATACAAAAAGGTTACACTTCCCAACTCAGTTTGTGAAGTTAGCATAAATGATACCAACAAAAATTACTTGGCAGTTTTTCTTATGTATATAGATACAAATTTGAACGGCTTTGTAGAAATAAACTCTCGCATGTAAAATATTTTACTTGAGGAACAATTCTGTCAACATGTTTGCTCATTCAGCTCTCACTAGGAGTGAAACCTCAAACAAAGTATTAGGAAATTAACTGAATCTAGAGATACATAAAATGATACAACCAAGTTGGGTTAATTCTAGGATCACAAGTCTGGCTTAATATTTGAAAATCAATTACTATAATTCACCATTAACTGAATAAAGAAGAAAAATCATATGATTGATTAGTTAGATGCAGAAAAGGCATTTAATAAAATCTAATTTTTTTATGATTAAAACTCTTAGAGAATCAGCCATAAAAGAATGGAAGAGAAATTCTCTAAAAAGGTAACAAATACCTACAAAAATCCTATAGCTGTCATCAAACTTAGTAATGAAATATTGAAAGCTTTCCCCTTGAGTTCAAGAACAAAGCAATAATTGTCACTGTAATCACTTCAATTCAGCATTGTATGGGAGCTCTTTGCTAGTGCAATAAGGCAAGAAAACAGAAGATATAAGAATTGGAAAGGAAGACTTAAGACCCATAATTGCTGATGTAGGAAATCCAAAATATTCGACAAACTATTAGAATTAATAAGTGAATTTAGCAAGGCCATTAGACATAAGGTCAGTAGTATTTCCATACAAAGTAACATCAACTAAAAATGAAATAAAAAACATTATTTACAATAGTATTAAAAATATTAAGTACCTAGGAATAAACCAACAAAATATGTTTTTATAAATTTTTGTACACAGAAATCTATAAAACTTTAGAGAAATTAAGGAAGACCTTAATAAATACATTGAAAGACTTGTATGATAAAGATATCAAATTTCTCCTACTTTATCATTAAATCAAATGCCACCCCAAACAAGATTCCAGAAGCATTTTTTTTAATGGACAATCTCATTTTAAAATATATCTAAAAAGTAAATGGTCCACAAACAGTAAGGACAGTCTTGAAGAAGAATAAAGTTGGAAGAGTTACACTATTAAATTTTAAGACTTAAAGTTATCACAATTAAAACGGTGAAATTGGTTCAGAGATTAAACAAATAGACCAGTATAACATCATAAGTTCAGAAATAGGCTCATATATATGGTATGTACAGGCAACTATGATATCGTTGGGTAAAGATTTTTCTAAAAATAAATAGTTTTAGACCAATATGATAATATGTGTGGTAGAAAATACTGAATTCTATCTCATACTATATAAAAGTCAGTTCCAGATGAACTATAGACATAAATACAAATTTTTTTTTTTTTTTTTTTTGGCTTCTCACTGTTGTGGCCTCTCCCGTTGTGGAGCACAGGCTCCGTACGCGCAGGCTCAGTGGCCATGGCTCACGGGCCCAGCCGCTCCATGGCACATGGCATCTTCCCGGACCGGGGCACGAACCCATGTCCCCTGCATTGGCAGGCAGACTCTCAACCACTGCGCCACCAGGGAAGCCCAAATACAAAAGTTTTTAAAACACAAAGTTTCAACCTCATTCATCATCAAGGAAATGCAAATTAAAATCAGTAAGGCAATACTAAGTACTGGGTAGAAACTGCCCTTCTCATGTACATACTACTGGGGGGAATATAAATTTTATACCACTACTTTGGAGCACTAGTGATACTGACTACACATACCATGTTATCTTTATTACGTTCTGTAGTGAGCTTTTAAAATAATCATTAAGTAGGTTGCCATTTATTCTTAAATTTGTTCCTAGATGTTTTATGGTTTTACTGTGCTCTGAATGGAATCCTCTTTAAAAACAAAAAAAAACCCAAAACATCTGATTGCATCGTCTAGTTGGTTATTACTGCATTACTGGAAAGCCTGAGCTTGATTTTCTCTGTTGATCCTCTTTCTGGCCATGTGTGTTTTTTCAGTTGTGTATTTAGGTGGAAACTCTTAGAATCTAAGTTAGCGTCAGTTTCATCTCATCCTTTCATAGTCTTCCAACATCATATTTATGTTTTTTGGGTTATTGTTTCAGCAAAGATCTCTGCTAACATACTGAATGTTAGTGATGATAGTGCTCAAAATACCTTGTGCCTGACAATTGAAAGATAATGTTTCTAATATTCTATTATTAAAAATCATTTTTTTTGTAGGTTTTTGGTAACTAATTAAGTTAAAGAAGTTTTCGTCTATTCTTAATTTTCTAAGAGCTTTTATTTAGAATGAGTGATGAACTTTATCAAAACCTTTTCTGCATGTCTTTTTTGATTATATATTTTATTATATATAATTTATTATATATATTCCTTAATTTTGAAAAATATTTTCATTCCTATATCATTCTTTAAATATATCCCTGTGTTCTACTTGGAAATAATGTGTGTGAGTGTGTATTTTGCATCTGTGTTTATATACTCTTTTTGTACTTCTCACTTATTTCAGGATCAAGATAATCGAGGTTTTAAAATGAGCTAAAACTTTCCCTCTTTGTCTCTTCTCCATCTTGGAAACTATCTTTTCCTTAAAGGTTTTGAAGTGCTTACCCACAAAATCATTTGGACTCTTTTTTTTTTTTTTTAACTTTTTTATATTGGACTGTAGCCTTGTGAGAGTTTCAGGTGCACAGCAAAGCGACTCAGCCATACATATACATGTATCCATTCTCCTGCAAAGTCCCGTCCCGTGGACTCATTCTTTCTTAGAGGTACGTCTTGTCAGCCTTTGACTATCATTTTTAAAAGATTTTTTTAAAGGTTTATGAAATTTTTCTTTAGTCAATTTTGGCAATAAACTTTTCCTTAGAGGAAGCAGTGATACTTTCTTTAGGTTTTCAAGTTTATTGATCAATACATATTTTAATCCTTTTAATCCTTTTTATATATACAGTTAAAGACTATTATTTATGAGTATTGATATATTTTATCTTTTCTCTTTTGATCAGATTTATCAAAGTTTACCTTCTTTTAAACAATTTGTCTTTCCAAAGATCCAGACTTTGGTTTTAATGGTGTAGTGTATGATTCTTTTTTTTTGTATTATACAACACACACATACATAAAATATATTTAATTCTGTGTGCATTCTAAAATGATATGTGGTCCTTTCTGTACAGTTCCACTTGGAACAGTTCCAATGAACTGCTTACCAGTGAGAAACCTTCTTTTTTTCTGCTAAATTTAACTTAAAATAGACTGACTCTATGTTTAAAAGTACGTAAAAGCCCAAATGTAACTATGGCTTGAGATCCTCTTCTCCAGCCACTGAAAGCGTTCTATCTCTGGCTCAACCTCATCTTAAGATACCAGGTCAGAATTTTCATTTATGGCAGATCTCTGCTATTTGCTTCTTCTCTCCACCCTTCAGTAATTATAAACAGAATTACCTAAATCCAATATTCTATTGTCCACTGAGACTGTCTCCTCTTGGTTAGAATTACAGTTATGTTGCTCCCATGTATTGTTTGACATTCCAAATATCAGAGACCTCAAAAGATTCGGGACTACAAAGAATTCCTCTATATCCATGACTCTAAAGCAAGCATTTCATGGGCTATTTGCTTGTCTTCTTGACCCAGTTCATCAAATTTGAACGGCTTTGTAGAAATAAACTATAACATGTAAGACATTTTACTTGAGGAACAATTCTGTCAACATGTTTGCTCATTCTGCTCTCACTAGGAGTGAAAAACATGAAGGATGAAATACTTTTTGGGAAACAGTGTTTCAAAAGAGGCGCTTAGACAGAAAGTTAAAGCAGGCTATACATTTCCCTTCCCTGATGGCTTGAAGTGCCACAATCTGCCGACTAACAAAAAATGGAAAAAAATCCTTTCTGACTAGCTGACATTTTACTTTCTTTGGGAATAAAGGAGGAGATGTCCCTATAACTCGCAAGAGCAGTGCTCCAGCTGAGAGTCAGGCAGACATCTACTTTAGCTGGAAACGAAGTCGCCATTTCCTTGAGAGTTTCAAGTCTCAGAGCAAACATTGGTTTAAAGCCTGTAGTCATTCTATTGCTCACGTCCTGATTTACAGCTTTCGGGGACAGAGAGATTGTCCTGCAACAAAGATAGATGGTTAAGAAAGTGAAAGCCATGCTGTGTTGATAATTTTGCTCACAGAGAGCTGTATAAAAACACTGAATGCCAAAAGTTTACTTGTATGCTTAGGTGTTTAGCCTTTCCTGTCTCCATCCCTGTGTTTGCTTTATACCTAGTCCCACCTCGCATCAGTTTTGCAGAAATGGATTAGGCAGATTGGGCTGCTTCTTTCCACCTGCTCTAAACACACGTTAGCTCCACACTGCCAGAATAAACGGCTGTTTCCTCTTCGGAGCTCTGTGATTGCTGAAGTTGAGCTGATTGGAGCAACATAGGAAAGAAAAAGCCATCCCCTGCTCTGCTTTGCAAACTGCCATTCATTTCAGGAAAATAACTCTCTGCCTGTTGGCTGGAGATCCAGCTGCTTGTCATGTTAGAACATGTGGCGTCTGCTGCTGAGTCCAGCTGTACAGCTGAGATCAGTGCCCTAAGGACTGAGCACGGAAATGCTGTGATCCCTGGCGGTGACAGGGTCTCTGCTAACAAGCCTCTAGACATTCAAGATGAAATGTCATCACCCCAGCACAGCTATCACAGAAGGATGAAACAAAGCCTCTAAAGACCTTTAATAGCATCAGAGTCTGGGAAATAAGTGAAGCATCCCTGTGTAGTTCCCCATTCTGTAGAGTTGATGTCAATTCTGTGAGCAATTGTGACCCCTCTCTTATCATCTTTATCCCCAATACTCAGAGATGAAAAGGTAACTTGTAACAACTTTTCCCATGATTGAGCTTAAAGCATTTTTAGATCTTCCTGCTAGTTGTCATTCATTACTCAATAAATCATTATTAAATATCTATTGTATAAAAGTCCCTCTGCTAGAAGTGGAAGTCGATGAAGAAACGAATAGTCAGATTCTGTACGTTCATGGAGTAACAGGTAAGAATAAGTCAATGTTGATTTCAGGTCCCCAGTCCTACTGTGCTGGCCCTACTCCAATGACTGGTGTCCTTATAAGAGGGAAATATGGACACAGGCAGAAAGGGAAGAAAGCCCTGTGACAATAGAGGCAGAGATTGGAGTGAGGCGTCTACAAGCCTAAGAATGCCAAGGATTCCCAGCAACCACAAGAAACTGGAAAGGAGGCGCAGAACAGATACTTCCTCAGCCTGTAGAAGGAACAAATCCTGCTGACACCTTGATTTCAGACTTTAGATGTACAGATCCGTGAGACAAAAATTCCTGTTGTTTAAGCCACCCAGTTTGTGGTGAGTTGTTCCTATAGCCCTAGGAAACTAATCACCTTATCTACAGTTCTTGGACTAGGCTGTGAAGGAGAAGCTTTCAGATTGAGGATAGTCCAAAGAAGTTGGGAAAGACATAGAGTGAAGTAAGTAGTCAGTACATAGCACTCAACCTTGATTTATTCCTCTAAAGCTCTGTTAAACTGATTTCAGTCTTGTAATAATAAGAGCCAAGTTCTCTTTCCATGACTCCTTCTACAAGTAGTGCCACCTGGAGAAGGTTCTATATGCCAAGCACTGAAGAGGCATCTGTCAGTTGGAACACTTTCCTTCCGGTCAATTCCTTTGTTAGAACAGGTATCATTCAAGCCTCAGCTCCTTTCTGGCTACGGAAAACTATAAATCACATGTGCTAGCAGTTGTCTAGAAAATGACGTTATCGTGGCTATGGACGTGGCTAAGTTTTACTGGGTCCAGTATTTTTTGGCACTTTATAATGTGTGACCATAAGCAATGAGTGAGTGTTTGAAACATGCCAGGACTAATACATCCAAAGATTGCCATCCATTAAAACCGTCACTTTGGCACCACATGCCTAACCATTGTCTCTGTAACTCTGAATATTGCTAGAACTCCTCTTGTGCACTTTTCTTCAAATCTGGTTAATGAACCACACAAGAAGACCAGCCTCATAAATTTAGAGTCACACATAATTTTGACTGTTAAGAATGTCACGGTGCTTGATGGGTCTTAGCCACCGCATCCACGAGAATTGACTTTGAATTACTTTTGACCATTTCCCGAAATAAAATCCACCACCCATGGATGAATATTTGCTTCCAATGAGCACATTCAGAAGGATAATAGCTTCTAAAATTCCTTTCAAAAGAGTGTTTAGCACAGTGCCTTACAGATGGTTGACATCCAGTTAATATTTTGTGGAATTGCTTTGAATGTACCTTGTCTGTATGGAAGACACCACCGAAGGAGGAATTCAAAAAAAAAAAAAAACAGTATTACAACAAGTATACAGCTTTCTAACTTGATATGTACGAAGAAAATTATATTCAACTATATATTTGAATTGCAATCCATGTTAAAATAAGTAATATTACCTTATTGCTACATTAATACAATACCTATCTTTCTGTTAGGAGATAAAATTTTATGGATTTCCCAAGTGACCAAGAGTGCATGTACACTTATGGCTCAGTTTACTTTTTATTTTCTTGGATAACGAATAACATAGTGAAACATGATTTCACCAAAAATTTATCATTTTGTTCCATTTTGTTGTTTGGCACCATCTATCTTCTTGTCAAACTATAACTGTGAATCTAGAGGTTACATTTGTAAGAGCAGCAGGAAAACAGCTAAGCAAGCTGATACAAAAACTAAAACCACTAGCATTGGGGTAACCAATGCACAGGTAGTGTGAATTGTTTTCTCATGCCAAGAACGCTGTTGGAGAAGGTTCAGGGAGGAAAAAATGCATTATAACTCAAGGATTAGATGACAAGCGTGACTAGATTGTCAACAAAAAAAGGGACAGAAGATGTTTAAACAGATAAAGCATTTTGATGATTTAATGTGTGATTTTATTTTCCTTTGATAACCTTATCACTTAACCTGGCTCTTTAGCCAGTCACTCTAACAGATGTAAAATGACAGGTCACAGCAAAGCTGCTAATTTTTTAAAAAAGTGAACATGGAATACTAGGATTTAAAAGTGACTCTGGCTGTAGGAATGAAAAATGGTGCAGCGCCTTGGAAAACAGTTTGGCGGTTTCTCAAAAGGTTTAACATGGAGTTACCATGTGTCACAGCAGTTCCACTCCTAGGTATACACCTGAGAGAAATGAGCATACATACACCCCCGAAAACTTGTACACAAATGTGCATAGCAGCATTATTCCTAATAGCCCCAAACTAGAAGCAATCTAAGTGCCCATCAACTGTGAATGGATAAACAAAAAGTGATACATGCATACAATGGAATATTATTTGGTAATAAAACATGAAGTACTGATAGATGCTATAATACGGATAAACCTTGAAAACATTATGCTAAGTGAAAGAAGTGATTCAAAAAGATCACAAATTATATTATTCCACTTATATGAAATGTCCAAAATAGGTAGATCTCTAGGGACAGAAAACAGATTAGTGATTGCCAGAGGCTGGAGGGAGATGGGGAGATTGGGGGGTGACTGCTAATGGGTGTGCAGATTCTTTTGGGGGTGATGAAAATATTCCAAACTTGACCTGGTGATGGTTGCACAACTATGTGAACACACTAAAAAACAGAATTGTGCACTTTCAGTGGGTGAATTGTATGGTATTTATCTAAACAAAGCTGTTAAAAAATGACTCAGATCTTTTTTGAAAGCTTCAAGCCCTGTGTTAAAAGGACTTTCTCCCTAGGCACTGGTACCTCTCCCAGGTAAGAGATAAGGAATGAAATTGAACTTTCAGTATCTGGAAAAGTCTAGCTTCTGCTGCTCCCCCAGCAGTAAGAAGGGTTAAGTCAAATTTGGGGTAGAGCTATTTTAGCTGCTTTGTCGTGTTTTTTCAGAGCGTATAGTGCTTACCGTGAGTCAATAGATATGTGCTTACATTTGATGTCTTGCAAGCAAAAGTAGCTCTTAGGAGATCATCCTAGCCTCTGATGTTTCTGAGTTTCCCCAATGTTTCAGAAAGTCAAGGCCATCAAACTAAGGATTTCAGGGACATTCGGGCTTGTTGATATTCTTAAATTCTGGTCCAGCTACAGTTTCTTTAGGAAGTCAACACTGATTGATGTCACTTCTGTTACTATTCAAACTCCCAGTTATCGGGCATTTCTTCCTGTCAAGGACTTACCTAATTTATGTGTATTTGATTCTTACAAAAATGAAATATTGCATAATGCCAAGGGGAACATCACTTAAAGTGGATACAGTGTTTGACTCAACAGTTCTAAATTTCATTATCCCCAGTGGCTCTGAGGAGGGTTCAGAGCCTTACCCAAGGTGACATAACCAGAAAACAGTAGAGCAGAAGGCGAGCTTTGGCGCATCTGACTCAGAGACTGTACTAGGTGTCTCCTGGCTGAGTTAGTGAAGTCAGCTGGTTAGTACACTGAGGGAGGAAACCATGGCAGTACAACACAGGGGCTAAGCCTAGGGTCCTGTTTAGGTATTCTGTTTAGGATACTAGTTGTATCACGTGATATTGTAGACTGTGATCAATTACTTATGCTCTTTTGCCTGGCTATAATAGCAGAGTAATAATTTTATAATATTATTTTGAGGCTTTAAATGAGATAATCCTTGTAAAGAGGTCAAAACAGTATTTGGTACACTATAAAGCTATCAACAAGTGTCACTTCTTAAGGTGTTTATGAGTTTATGACTTTATAGGGCAAATATGTTACTGACTGTCCACACCTTAGAAGCAACAGTAAAATGGCAGGATTCTCCAGTTATTCTCTCTGTCTTAATGGTAAAGTTGGAGCTCCCCGTCATGGATGGATTAGTGAAGAAGCCATCACTGATATTTTGCATACCTAGATTAGCTACAAAAGCATCAGTTCACTGATCTCAAGCATATATATGTATAATTTTCGTGACCCTTGAGAATTGAGTTGTTTGTGCTTTACAGAGCTGGACGACTGGGGCTTATTTTGCCTCTATTCCCTTGTGAACAGGCATGGAATAATGTTTAGTTATCTCAATGCCACTGTTTAAAACACCTCCATTTGAGAATCTACATTTGAGAAACATTTATATTTGAGAAACAACCGATCAATATGTACTTTTTTAAAAAAAGCAATGACGATACTCTCTATACACTAATATGGAAGAGCTTCAAAATATATTGTTAAGCAAAAAAAAGCTGTGAAGCAGTGTGATTTGTATGATAAAATTGGTATAAAGGCAAAAATAAACTCATTATGGATTAAAGACCTAAATGTAAGGCCAGACACTATAAAACTCTTAGAGGAAAACATAGGCAGAACGCTCTATGACTTAAATCACAATAAGATCCTTTTTGACCCCACCTCCTAGAGAAATGGAAATAAAAACAAAAGTAAACAAATGGGACCTAATGAAACTTAAAAGCTTTTGCACAGCAAAGGAAACCATAAATAAGATGAAAAGACAACCCTAAGAAAATATTTGCAAATGAAGCAACTGACAAAGGATTAATCTCCAAAATATACAAGCAGGTCATGCAGCTCAATATCAAAAAAAACCACAGCTCAATGCAAAAATGGCAGAAGACCTAAATAGACAATTCTGCAAAGAAGATATACAGATTGTCAACAAACACATGAAAGGATGCTCAAGATCACTAATCATTAGAGAAATGCAAATCAAAACTACAATGAGATATCACCTCACACCGGTCAGAATGGCCATCATCAAAATATCTACAAACTATAAATGCTGGAGAGGGTGTGGAGAAAAGGGAACCCTCTTGCACTGTTGGTGGGAATGTAAATTGATACGGCCACTATGGAGAACAGTATGGAGGTTCCTTAAAAAACTACAAATAGAACTACCATATGACCCAGCAATCCCACTACTGGGCATATACCCTGAGAAAACCATAATTCAAAAAGAAACATGTACCACAATGTTCATTGCAGCACTACTTAACAATAGCCAGGACAAGGAAGCAACCTAAGTGTCCATTGAAAAATGAATGGATAATGAAGATGTGGCACATATATACAATGGAATATTACTCAGCCATAAAAAAGAAACAAAATTGAGTTATTTGTAGTGAGGTGGTTGGACTTAAGAGTCTGTCTTACAGAGTGAAGTAAGTCAGAAAGAGAAAAACAACTGTATGCTAACACATACATATGGAATCTAAAAAAAAAAGAGTTCTGAAGAACGTAGGGGCAGGACAGGAATAAAGACGCAGATGTAGAGGATGGACTTGAGGACACGCGGAGGAGGAAGTGTAAGATGGGATGAAGTGAGAGAGTGGCATGGACATATATACACTACCAAATGTAAAATAGCTTGTGGGAAGCAGCTGCATAGCACAGGGAGATCAGCTCAGTGCTTTGTGACCACCTAGAGGGATGGGATAGGGAGGGTGGGAGGGAGATGCAAGAGGGAGGGTATATGGGGATATATGTATACATATAGCTGATTCACTTTGTTATACAGCAGAACCTAACACAACATTGTAAAGTAATTACACTCTAATAAAGATGTTAACAAAAAATTGGTGTAAAGGGGGTGGGGAGAATGTGAATATATAATTGTATCTTCAGCTAGAAGGGGAGAAGTACCCTTCACTCTAGGCTGTTTTGCACTTGTGGATTTATTCTTGTGAATGTATTACTTATTCAGAAAGTTAAACACATAATTTAAAAAATAAGTCTCCTCAGTGGATTTTTGGATAGGGGAAATTGAGGAAGCATATTCATATCACTTTCTAACAAATGGTAATAGTTGAAGAACAGAGAGAAAAGGGCACGGGGAATTCTTATTTGTCACTTAGGACAGAAAATGCAAATGAAAAGAGCCAGTTGTTTTCAGTTACTTTATTTATAATTATGAACCTGAGAATAAGAAAATAATATCACCGAACAGCAGGAGAAACCCCGGGTGGTGGTGCTGAACTGAGCAGGGGAAACATAGCTGAGCAGCCAGCGTCTGTTGCCCAGGAGAAGATCCTGACCTTGAGACCAGGTGTGCAGAGTCATATTCAAAGAGAGTCAAGGGCAATTATATTTTACACTTACCACTTTAAGCCATAGGATTGTTTGCTCAGAATTTACAAAAAGCTAAGAGTTCAAAGAAAGTTTGTTTTAGCACATTATGTATGTTATATAATACAGGTATAGTTAAATAAATGCATAATAAATGTGCTTATACAGTACAACAAATCACTTTCCTATTGTTATATGGTGTGTTTTTTTTTTTTTTAAAGGTTGATTCTTTACAAAAGTGATTTAGAACAATTCCATTACTTAGATTCCTCTGAAGGAGAAATAATCTGTAAACTCTAAGCTCCTTGGGGTCAAGATGGTATCTTGTATCCATTATCAGGCATTAAATAACAATTGTTTGTTTGTTTGTTTAGCTCACAGATCATCAAAGTAGAGATTTATTTGAATTTAGGACAACAGACTCAGCTATGCCTTTTGTGTTTTGAATTGATTTAGGGCTAACAGACAGCTGCCTGCATGAATAGTGGGAAGGTAGCAGTTAGTAGCTTGAGGTAATTTACAGTTCCTTGAGGAGGATGTTCCTCTTTTCCATTCAGAAGGAAGATTGGTCCAAGGACAAAAAGCCATCTAGTCTGAGACATCTTGTGTTACCGAGTGAATTTTTTTTTAAAAAAAAGCAGAAATTGACTTGAGTTTCCTCCTCTGGCCATCAGATTACCTGTATGTCTGGGATGAAAAAAACTAAGTGAATCACTGGATGGTTTGAGCTCTCAGTCATGTGTGCCTGGAGATTGCTTTTTAGATTTAAGAAAATGTTGCCCAGAAAATATAAAACTTGGAATATAATACCCAGTTCTGCTGCTTCCAACTCTATGGCCTTAGACAATTCATTTTAGTTAAGCTTTAGTTTTCCCTTTAGTAAAATGCAGTGGGGGTTGGGCAGAGACAGGATGCTGGTTTTGATGGTCAGACCACTAAGACCCCTGTACTTTCTAAGAAATATATCAGGATGTTACCTCAGACTACTGATCACCCTTCCTTCTAATTCCCACGCTTTGGTGGTTTGTCCATAGATTTTTGCCCACACAGACCACATGGGCTCAGCAGCATGGATTTACCCTATTTGGATTTTGACAAATCATGTTTGTTATTCTGGATCTCATGCGAGGCATGCCTCCCCTAGTCTCTACCCCCTTCACCCCCACCTATGCAGCATTGGTCTCAAATTCCCCAATGTCCCTGACAACCCTCTGTTCTCTGGTTTAGTGTTTTCTACTGAATTAACAATTCAGCTTTGGTACTGCAGCAGGACAATTTCTAGGTCAAAAATTTTATGAGTTTTAGCAAAATAGCTCCTTGCAAAAGGAAATATTTTTTAAGTCTCTTTGTTCAGAAATAAATGCATGTATTTCTAAAATTATATTGAGCACAATCACATTTTTAGTGATTCAAAGTCATTAAGGATCTTTCAGTGACTTATACTCATCATTATGCATATCAATTTTCCTTGTATGCCTTTGTGGAGGCATTTTGATTATTGGAGTTCACTGCAAATTGGCCTGTTCCCCATGTGATCAATGAATCTTACTGTTGTCAGTTAGCATTTTATCAAGGCTTTGTGGACTCAGGACTATTCTTACTGCCCACTCTTGCCTTGAGTTTTTCTATCGACTTCTGTTGACTCTTCTATCAATTCCTGAAAAGCTTTCAACTCTCTTGTTCTCTAACCATTTATTTATGCAGATATGATTTTTGCTCTTTTCATCTCTACACTTGGATTTTTTATTCCATTAATTAATCTTAATTCACCTACTACTATTTAAATTGACTGACATCCATGGAGTAAGCCAAATAAGTTGAGAACATGATACATAGAAGTGCACATGCATTTCTTTTTTTTTTTTTTAACATCTTTATTGGGGTATAATTGCTTTACAATGGTGTGTTGGTTTCTGCTTTACAACAAAGTGAATCAGCCATACATACACACATGTTCCCATATCTCCTCCCTCTTGCGTCTCCCTCCCTCCCACCCTCCCCATCCCACCCCTCCAGGCAGTCACAAAGCACTGAGCTGATCTCCCTGTGCCATGCGGCTGCTTCCCACTAGCTATCTACCTTATGTTTGTTAGTGTATATATGTCCATGCCTCTCTCTCGCTCTGTCACAGCTCACCCTTCCCCCTCCCCATATCCTCAAGTCCGTTCTCCAGTAGGTCTGTGTCTTTATTCCTGTCTTACCCCTAGGTTCTTCATGACTTTTTTTTTTTCTTAAATTCCATATATATGTGTTAGCATACGGTATTTGTCTTTCTCTTTCTGACTTACTTCACTCTGTATGACAGACTCTAGGTCTATCCACCTCATTACAAATAGCTCAATTTCGTTTCTTTTTATGGTTGAGTAATATTCCATTGTATATATGTGCCACATCTTCTTTATCCATTCATCCGATAATGGGCACTTAGGTTGCTTCCATCTCTGGGCCACTGTAAATAGAGCTGCAGTGAACATTTTGGTACATGACTCTTTTTGAATTTTAGTTTACTCAGGGTATATGCCCAGTAGTGGGATTGCTGGGTCATATGGTAGTTCTATTTGTAGTTTTTTAAGGAACCTCCATACTGTTCTCCATAGTGGCTGTACCAATTCACATTCCCACCAGCAGTGCAAGAGTGTTCCCTTTTCTCCACATCCTCTCCAGCATTTATTGTTTCTAGATTTTTTGATGATGGCCATTCTGACTGGTGTGAGATGATAACTCATTGTAGTTTTGATTTGCATTTCCCTAATGATTAATGAGCACGTGCATTTCTTAATCATTCTGAGGGTAGATTAAATATTGTCTCTCTAGCCTTTTGTACTTGTTAATACGTCAAATAAAAAATCCTGTTAAGTATCATTATGTCAGTTTATTTGAAGCAAACTATAAATACAGCAGTAGTTACTGTCCCACAAAATACTTTATGGTTTCTGAGAAAAATCATGAAACAATGATGGCTGTAGATGTAAAGCAGAGAAGAGTCACTTTACTGTGTTATTTAAAGGACGCAAGAAACCTTTTTTTCCAAACGGTTCCCCTACAAGTGTACCAGATGCTAGATGTTCCCACCGCTAGGACCACCTGCTTTGTTAAAGAACCCTATTCATCTCTACTTTACACAGACTCATTCCTTAGTGTATAAGGCACATTTACGTATAACCCATCTTGGCACATTTACGTATAACCCATCTTAACACATTTTTTTGCAGTTTGTCAGATTATTTAGTGACCTCCTGACTGAGTTTAAGTCTTAGGGAAAAGTACAGAAGACAGGTATGTTTAAGGTCCATGAAGAGAGAAGAGACACAAGGAAATATTAAAATTGTGATATACAGAGTAACAAAAGTTGGTCATGATAGTTTTATTAGGGCTGTAGGATAACTGTTGTTTGGATTTTATGTAAGAAACAAGAACAGAAGATTGGACTGGAAAATTGGTACAACGTGATGATGGTCTGGCCCTGGGACACAGGAAGAAATGAAGAGGTGGGTCGGACCAACAGGTCAAGGCTGTGGGAATTGTCCCCAGTCCTAAGGAGAGACCTAGAAGTCAGGATGAACACAAGAAATCAGAAGAAGGAGACACTCAGTAAAACACAGGCAAAGACACAGCAGAGTGTGCAAGGTCTTTAGGATTTAGTACCATTGCTGTGCAGCAGTGTTCAGTGGCAGATGTCTTGAGACCTGCCCAGCTGGGGCAGGCAGAGCTTCAGCCATTCCAGTTGGCCCCTTGCTTCAGCTGGCAGGTTGTGACAGATTGTCCAGGGTACTCATCGTGCTGTAGTTACCCTTGTCGTGTCTGGATGCATATCAGACTGTGTCCTAGAAACATCATTTCTGCACCCACGCTATCTCAATATTTCTAATATGCAGACAGCACTTTGGCATCTCAGCTTTTGCTTTCTGGGTTTGCTTTTTTCTTTTTCAAACAAGGTGCCTCATTAAGAGCCTTACAGGAACTGCCAGGAAGACTTGAGAGCGTCTCTTTCTGTGGGTCTTAGCAAACACAGTCTAAGGTGGTATTTTCATACCCAAACCCCAGCTGTCCTTTCTGCGGATAGAAACTTTTGTGGCAGAGTGCAAATCGCTCAGCAAGTGATTTTAGGGTGGATGTGAAATTTCTGCTGCACTGCCAAAAGGGGATTTGTCAGAAGCACTTCTCCATGTCAGTCTCCACAAACATCAAATGGTGCCTAGTGGCAGCTAGTCTGACACTGACTGCATCTCCCCCTGTTTGTGCTGATGTTTACACAAGGTTTGGTGTCAGCATCTGTGTTGTGTGAGGATAAAGGGACAGCTCTCTGACCCCTGACCTTCTCCTGAGTTCCTGAACAGGCCAGGCAATTTGGGTTTGCCAAGTGGAGGGTATGGAACATTGGGGAGAGAAAGCGCCTAGCTAAGGAAGGAATTGCAGTGAGCTGCTTCTGTGTCCTGGCTAGCTGAGTTCAATGAGCTCTACAGATGGTGTACTTTTAGAATGGACTGTGTGTAGTAGTCAAAGAAGAGAATCAAATCTTTAGGCAGGGAGAAGACAAAGCTATATGAGAAGGATATCTGATTAGGAAAGAAACATGAAAAAGATTCAGAATAGGAAATTTAATATAGAATAACTTTGGTGGTCATTTAAGTGTGGTAGTATTGCCTATAGAATACATTTCAAGTTAGTGGTAGATTGCATTGATTTTTAAGAATATTCCCAGTTCTAAAAAAAGAAAAACAAAATTGGTAACCAAAATGAATTTAGAAGACCAGAGTGAGAGAGCCTGCTAGATATTTACCAAACCTACTTCTCCTTTTTCCTGAGCTGTAGCTTAGCTGTAGTTCTCAGCTTCCCACGTGTGGACATGTGACTGATTTTCAGTAAATGAAACAGAAGCATGAGTAACATCTGCTAGCTCCCAGCCAAGCCCACTGCGACCTCCCTCAAGATACGCTCTGTGCTTTTGCCTCCTTCTGATTGGCTGCAAAAGGGATCATCACCCAAATAGCCTTGGAAGCCACAAATGAGGATGTGATCCCTGTGGATCATCACTTGGAAGTGAGGTGCCTGCTGATTAGGGATGCCCTGTTCGGCCATGGCATAAGCAAGAAGTAAGCTTCTATTGGGTTTGAAGCTTTACTCATTTTGGAGGTTGTTAACAGCCACTCAACCAATACAACTTTAATACTGTAACTAAACAAACCTTGAAATTTTTCACATTGGAAAGTCACTCATGTTTTTCTGGCAGTTTGGGCTCTATCAGAGCCAACCATAAGCACTACCTAGAACACCACCCAGCTACACCACCATGGTGCACATTAAGATTTATCTAACTAAGCAGACAGAAATAGAATATCAATGAAATCTTTTTCTTTCCTGATAACATGCAAACTGACTTGAGGCCTTAATGGCAGTGCATCGTAGACTATAACTCTTTAGGTTACAGTGACCTGAACATTCAGGAGTTATCTAGACAATGTCAGTTTTTTTCATTATCCTGCATTTCTCAGGGGAAAGTGCCTTATTCCTTAAGGCAGTGCTTCATAAGAGGAAAAAAAAAATTGCTCTGGAACAGTTTTGCCTATTAATCCAGGCTTGTTTTTAACATGCCTGAGAGGGAAGCTGCTTCTGCATCCAGCTGCTCTTGTCTCTTGCCAGCTTGCAATCTTGGCCATTCAGGTGATGCAGAAAGAGAGGTCTATGCTTTCCTAGGTAATCTGGGTGATATGAGGCAAGTAGCTACATCTGAAGACTCAGCAGAGACGACAGAGACTCATCTCTGCAATGGCCCGTATGCTGCAGTGCTTCTTCCAAAGCAAGCAGGGAGCTGCAGAGACAGTGTTTCCAATGATGCCTCAAGGTAATGAAGGGACAGAAGTGGCTACCTCGAGAACTCAGAGTGAGCAAAACATTGAAGAGAGCAGAAGGGCTTTCCATAAAGGTTCTTGTCTAGCTTTAGACATGTGCAGACTCCCAGGCATAATACAAAACATCCAAGATTTTGCGCTTAGAAGTAAATTTCCCAGAGGTGGTGTGGCTGTTGAATCACTCTCCTTGATTTCAGCAAGGGGATTCCTCTCATCCTCAACAGCCAGTAGATCTCAAGTGTTTAGGACTATCCTCTCCCTTCAGTGCTTTGTCTGTACTCTGGCTTTAAATATCTTGGCTCCCCTGAGTAACATTAAGGCATGCCAGAGTATACGTACGTGCGTGCGTGCGTGCGTGCGTGTGTGTGTGTGTGTGTAAAGGGCTAATACTAAGTTCCAAGGCAGAACACATAAAAAGTAACAAAGGAAACAAACATATATAAATAAATTTCCAGTGTTATCAAAGATAGAGTTCTGCAGGCTTGAGTGGTTTGTGCTGTTCTCTTTTTGTTTCCTAGGGTATGGACTAAAAGCTGCTTCACTTGGAAGGCAGCTTCACCTTTTGAGCTTCTGGGGGCCTCCACCTGATGCTTACCCACTGTTCTTTTGCTTTCCCAGGCAGGGTCAAGAGAAAGGTCCTGTTTAACAATGCCTACATAAAGCCCTTTTCTCATTTGTAGAATCTTCTTTATTCTAAGTGTAAATTGCAAGACTGTTTACTAATTTTCAGGAGTTACTATGCTTTGAGTCATTAAAAATTTATCCATTTCCAAACTTTTTTTTTTTTTTTGGATCAGATCGTATGTCCCAGGAAAGAAAAGTCTCAGTTATGAAAAACTGGTTAAAGTTTCCTTTCTAGACCAGTATCTGATCATTTTTGTAAATATTCCTTTGATATCTAAAAATACATAGCCTCCATTTGTTGAGTATATATATATACTTATTTATTTATTAACATCTTTATTGGAGTATAATTGCTTTACAATGTTGTGTTAGTTTCTGCTGTATTACAAAGTGAATCAGCTCTATGTATACATATATCCCCATATCTCCTCCCTCTTGTATATCCCTCCCACCCTTCCTATCCCACCCCTCTAGGTGGTCACAAAGCACTGAGCTGATCTCCCTGTGCTATGCGGCTGCTTCCCACTAGCTATCTATTTTACATTTGGTAGTGTACATATGTCAAGGCTACTCTCTCACTTCATCCCAGCTTACCCTTCCCCCTCCCCATGTCCTCAAGTCCATTCTCTACGTCTGCGTCTTTATTCCTATCCTGCCCCTAGGTTCCTCAGAACCATTTTTTTTTAATATTCCATATATATGTGTTAGCATACAGTATTTGTTTTCCTCTTTCTGACTTACTTCACGATGAGTATATATTCATTAGCTTATCAATTGAATTATTCCTTTATGTTAATGATTTTTCGTATTTCCCTACTGAATGTTTAAATTCATAAACCATATTTGCTAAGGCTCAGAGATGCTTTATGTGCTTTCATTGAATCTCTTTAGGTTCTCTTATCAGTTTGGGGCTCACATCTTGTGCATGTTCTCTTTGGGTCCAGCTGCTGCTGTCCTCAGACTGTAGCTACACGCTGGACTATGGGAGGTGTGAGCCTGCACCCTGCCACCACTTTGTAGACACTGGAGGAAGCCTCATGGCCCCTGAGTATCCTCCGCTGCCAAGGCCATCCCCTGCCAAACTCAGGGACACATTCATGCATAGCCCCTTAGAGCTGGGGAGACCAGTACCTCCTCCCTAAAAATCATGTGGGCTGGTGTTGCCAGGGACCATGGGTCTCCTCCAGCCAAGCTCGCTCCAGCAGACTGGTCATTTGGATCCACCTCCATCCTGAGCTTCCTTGTGGCTCTTGAGTGAGAGCATTATGCCCCAGTTCCCTCCACTCAGACTTCAGCAGAGCCCAAGGTCTCACTCACAAACTCCAGGTCAGGTCCCTCTCAGAGACAAATCAGAAGTCATCCCGATGATGGGAGGGCAGGGCAGAGGGCCGCCATTTAGTCCTGTCCTCCTCAGCTCCACTTTCTGTCCCTGGGACACACTCTTCCCTTGGACAGTTGGCTGGAGGGTCTCTAGACCATTCAATGACCTTACCATCTACCATGCAGGAATTAGACCCCGTTGTTAGCAGAAAGGTCATCCTGCATGAGGACGGAAGCATTTCACTTTCCTCTCTCCAGGCTCCCGCCCGCCATCATTCAGAGTATCAGCTGCAGACAGTCCTTTAAGTCATAGAGACAGACTTCTCACCTTGGAGAAACTTACTGGGATGAGCAAAGAATTTATGGTGATGACTGTGGCTTTCCAGGGCCTTCTGAATATGTAGAGTCCATCAACAAGCTTAAATTTCTCTTTGTTCTGTTACAGTGTTCTGAAATCAGTGATTTGCTAAGGGGGTGAAACTGTGTATATGTCACAGAACCTCCTTGCTTATGTCACACACGGATGAAAAACTCTTCTCCCGATCATAATATTACTCCAGAATGTCATTTGATAATACAGGAAGTTCATAAGCCATTAGGATAATGATTCCTAACATGACTTGTCAGTAAAATATGGAAATCATTTCTTATTACCCATTTGTATTAATTTTATCTTACATTTACTTAGTCAGCAGCAAAGACTTTCAGAGGTGATTGTTTCCCACTGATTGATTCCCACTTCTAACAGATCACTAGATGATATACGGTAATATTTTCTTAACAGTGTATTTTTGCGGAAAGAAAGATTTATATCTCAGCTGACTCATTTAGGTGGCCTCATAAATGTGAAGGAAATGGCTGTACATTTTGTCACTGGTCCATTGATACTTATCCTGAGATACCCGGAGACACTCATCACCAGGGTTACCTATGAGTAGAGGGACTTCTCCAGTGTCCCTTATAACTCGTTGACCTCCCTTGGCCCTCTCCCTTTGATGCTGCCCCTATTCTCCTTCACCACTCACTCTGGGCTCAGGATTTACCTGTGGCTCCACACACCCCGACAGTAGCATCTGAATTGCTGCCCAGTTTCTTAAGGTGCAGATGTCCCATAACCCTTTCTCCCAAGTACCTAGTGAATTAGGTCAGTTTTGGATACCAGAGTACCTCTGCTCAACTTACTCAAGAGTTCTTCTAACCAGATATTGTAAATTAATTTGAGTTGATAGATGGTGGTTCATGCAAATATTACCCCTCTCAACAGTACTTTCTTTGCTTAGCTTCAACAGAGAAAATCCTAGGATAATTGTAAGCATTGATGATTGGTATGAATGTATTTGTGTGTAGAGGTGCAGGCAGTGAAGGAAAGGGGAATAGAAGCATTTGGGGGATCTTCTCCAAATCTCTCAGTTTCTGTTTATCGGCTTCTTGGAATGTTTGGAGTTGTGAGTAGGTCTTGTTTTCAGGCACTAAGCATCTCATCATCTTTTCTAAGTTTGTGGTTTCTTTCCTTTGGTAATAAAGTAACTGCACCATAATGATGTTTCCCTTTCCACAGTTCTTATGCATCACCAGCTTTGCTCATTGTATTTACTGTGTCCACTGTAGCAACAGGAAAACATGAGAATCTACCACTGATAGTCCTGAGAGTTGAAAGGTTTTTGAAATGGGAGTCCATGAGTAAGAACCCCAATCCCATTCACTCACTCACAAATATAAAGAAACTTCTTAAAAAAGTCTTGATACAGAAAACAGCAGCAGTAGAAACTGGTGCACTGTGGGGACTTTCACCCACTCTACAAAAGCTATCACTTCTCACTCAAGCCTGACCTCTACGTAGCCACACTCAGCCATGCAAAGAAGGCATTTCCCCCTTTCCCAAGAGAAAAGAGGCAATTTTAGAAATATTAAGAAGAGATGATAGGAATACAATGGGGGAAAACATGTCACATGCTCTCCCTTTCCCTTCTTCCCTGTCTTTTTCTCTAACAATCAGTATAAATGCTGAAAAACAAACAAAACAGAACAACCTAAACTTTTACAAGGAAGAATTCACAATTCTCAGGCATGTATCTCTGGTCAGGCAGACATTCTGTCTCATTCTAAGCAAGAGTGGCACCCTTAGGAGATAAGAATTGGATAGGAGGATAGGATTATGCAAAAGATCGAAGGCCAGAAGAGGAGCATTGAAATGTAGTAGGTAATCCTAAACAGATGTTGTTTGGATCAAGATCAGGCTCTATTTCTCAAGCAGAGAAAGGGCCCAGAGTCGGCCCTGCTTTGATGGATCCCAAGTGGCAATCCACATTGCTGTGACACTGATGACATAGACAGAACTTAAGATGGCATTCCCAAAAGGCCTTCAGAGATAAGTGGTTACAGACAACCTAGCTCTAAGTAGATAAGGAAATATTTAGCATGCTTCTCCCTAATTCTTATGAGGGAAAAAGCTATGTATTTACTTACTTAATGGTTGGCTGGAGTAAATATACTTAATACATAATTATAATGCTAAACTGTCAATTAAATGTGACAAATACTTCTTTGTTAGAATTGTTCTGGAACACAAGGTAACCCCAACTGTCACTGAACAATCATATGAAACTCCTCATCCAAAGATGGTTTTCCCTTCAAGGCCTCTCACATGTTATAGTGAAATGCCAAGGGGCTTTATCAGTTAATTGGAAAGTAAATACTGACAATCCCTTCATGCACAATACTTAAAACTTAACTGTGATAACACTGAAGCAAAAAGGAGAAAAATGTTTGCTGAAATTGAGTTCAACGCCTAATGTGACTATGACTCACTCTTGATGGATAATAAGGAAAAAAGTCACATGGAGGAAAGTAGAATAACAGAAATTGTTCCCCAGAGGCTGCCAGGTAAATGTCCACTGACCCCTGAGACATGGCTTGACCTTGGTAGGGAAATGATATTTTGAAATAAATGACTATTGACCTCTCTGAGTTCTCTTCTGTGACAGTCTGCCTGTTAGCTCTACGCTCAGTTTCCAGGGATTTGTTTCATATTAAAACATTGATGGGATTGGCTACAGTGAAGGATAAATATTTACTTTTAAAAATAATTTTTTTCCCACAATGTCCATGTACCAATTTGCTATTCGTGTGATATATTAGGCAGCAAAAGTGAGTAAATTCTGAGGTGACTGAATTATAAGGGCTGGTTTCTGACTAGAACTTTTCTCTTTTTTCAACATTGCCGGATAGGAGGTCCACTGGTGCCCACCACACTCAGCCTCTGACTTCAGACATAAGTGACAACATCCTCCCTGAATTCTCGGGCACTTAACATGATTTTAATAGAACAATAGATTGAAGATAATGGTTGGCTCATATTCATTTTTGGGTCCCTATAGCACAAGTTACATACCTTACACATAGTTAGCGCTCAGTAAATATTTGTTGAGAGAATGAATGAATAAATGCATGAATATGTATCCAGAAAATATTCCACCAAGATTGATACCAAAAAAGACAATAAAATAGCAATCAAATGACAATGAAATCACAATAAAATTACAAAGAAAATGTTACACCAATTGACACATCCTTTAGTTTTTCTCACGATGGTACTCAGAATAGATTGTAAATATGCACCTTCATTACTGTGTGTCTGAATTTTTTGTGTCTGTGCCTTCATTGTTTTCATTAAATAGCTGTTTATAGTGTGTGCTGAAATGGTGTATACCATGATACATTGTGGCTAGAAATGCCTTTGTTCTCTGTTAGAGTGGGCAAATCTCTTCTGTAGTAGAATACTGTCAGTTTGGGTTTTTTCCTTGGGGTGGGGGGGGAGTGGGGTGGAGATTTTGTTTTTTTAAATTGAGGTAGAGTGGATGTACAATGTTATATAAGTTTCAGGTGTACAACATAGTGATTTATAATTTTTAAAGTTTATACTCTATAGTTATTATAAAATATTGGCTGTATTCCCTATGCTGTGCAGTATATCCTTGAGCTTATTTATTTTATACGTAGTAGTAGTTTGTACCTCTTAATCCCTTCCCCCTATCTTGCCCCCCCGCTTCCTTGCCTCACTGGTGACCACTAGTTTGTTCTCTGTATCTGTGAGTCTGTTTCTTTTTGTTTTTGTTCTTTTTCTGCAGTACGCGGGCCTCTCACTGTTGTGGCCTCTCCCGTTGCGGAGCACAGGCTCCGGACGCGCAGGCCCAGCGGCCATGGCTCACAGGCGCAGCCGCTCCGTGGCATGTGGGATCTTCCCGGACCGGGGCACGAACCCATGTCCCCTGCATCGGCAGGCGGACTGTCAACCACTGTGCCACCAGGGAAGCCCTGAGTCTGTTTCTTTTTGTTGTATTCACTAGTTTTTAAAATTCTTTTAGATTCCACATATAAGTGATATCATACAGTATTTGTCTTTCTCTGACTTTTACTTTTTTTTAATTTAAAGGCAAAATCTATTTGCACAAATAGACCATTCCAGGTTCCATCATGTGTAGATTCATCATAGTGAGTTCTATGATTGCCAAAAAAAATTAGGATATCCAGCTAAATTTAAATTTCTAATAAACAATATATAATTTTTTGATGTAAAAAACTTTTTAGAATAAGAATATCCCCAGTATTACATAGGTCATGCTTCTATTAAAAACATTTATACTAAACATTACCTATTATTTACCTGAATTATAAATTTACATTTACTAGAAAAATTTTCGTTACTTGTTTGAAATTCAGATTCAACTGTGCCTCCTGTATTTTTATTTGCTAAAGCTGGTAACCCGAGTAGGGACTAAAAATCAAAGGAGAACCAAGTAGGAAACCTCTGCCACAGGAAGAGCAACGTGAAACTCTGCTTGCTTAAGTCTGACAACACGTTTACGTTTGTTGGATGTCTGCTTTTCCTGAAGAAAGCTCCAGGAGACACACTCCTGGCGTGCCCTACTGCTCCCACTGATGTGGGCAAATCCTGAAGCAGAACTGACCTGGCAGTGGCTCTTGTAGCATCCTTGAGGAGGAGAGCAGTGAAGCAGATAGTTAGGTCTGCAGTAAGCAAGTTTTTTGCCTCCCTGCACTTTTCTTTCTATAGGTCTTTATAGGAAGTTATTTAAAATGGATCAGGTAAGAAGGAACCAGATGTTCCGATTGAATAAAACGGTTTTTTCAAATTAAAATCCCCCATGTCGTAATCTGGGAGCCATAAGGCAGGTCTTTTTTCAGTCAGTTTCAGAAAGGACAGGCTTGGGAGACAATCTCTGTAGGATAAAGAAGAGGAAAGGACAAACCTAGAAAGGGCATTGGAGGGAAAGTCGAGAAAGCTGTATGGAGGATGGGTCTTAGAGCTGGCCAGCCCTGGGTCCTAGTCATGGTTTGCTTAGTTGCTGCATGTCTTCTAGCAAGTCACCTCAATTTTGTTCCTTGTAAAATAATAAAAATTGCTTATCCTTCAGGATATTTATGGATATTAAATGAGCTTAACTCTTTCTTGGCTTATGGTAAGTGCTCAGTCAATAGTGTGGGCAGTGATATCTGGTTATTTTATTTTTTTAATTTTTTTTTATTGCGGTAGGATGAGCAAATACCTCTTGGTCAACTTCCTGTCCTCCGGGTTAAGATAACTCATGCTTACATTCACTTTTCTTAATTTCAGTGGCTAAAGGCCTCTTGGTTTGTTATTTTCTAATACTCATAGCACCCAGTTTTACTCGGCAACCTGACCCTAAGAGTGAAAGCACAAATATCATCAAGCAAAGAGTGTCTTTAGAGTTACAGGAGGAAATAAGGGCAGAGCCAAAGCAGAAATTATAAATTCAGACTAAGCAAATGAATGGTTAAGATTTTAGAGAAAAGATCATTTGATTTCTAGAAGTTGCATGCATTAAAAGATAACCACTTGTACAACCAAGCTAACAATGCCCTTCCTCTCACGTGTCACAGATACTGGGAAGACTAGTTGAAAGACCAATGCAACCTGTCTGTCTCTTAGAGACAGTGAACAGCACATTGCTGCATTCAAGTAGATAAAGGATACCGCACACCCCTCTATATAGGGATTCTAAGCTTGTTTTCAAATTTTTGCCAGCAGACCCTTGAGGAAACATTGCAGGTAGAGAATTTTCATTCTTCCTCTCATTTTTACATTTCTTTACTCCCTTCTTTCCTTCCTTTCTTCCTTTCTTTTTTATTGGTTCATAATATATGCACCTTCTAATCACTACCTTTTCAGATAATCAAAATGACTCCCTTGGCCTCTGATGTAGGATTCATTTGAGCAGAGCACTAAGGATTCTTTGTTTTGCTAGATTCCTATGTCCATTAGGGTTCAGTGGAGCCTTTGCCAGCAGACAATAGGCTTGATCTGTGGCCTTTCTGCTTGGCTAAACTGCTCCTAGAATGCACTCCCTGAAAGGCACTGGAGGAGATTCATGTTACCAAAACCGAATTAGCAACAAAAGGTTCAGCGAAAGGGTTGCACAGACGAGGGAGATTTTCTGCCATGAAGCTATTGATTGGCCTCCTTTCTGTAATCTTTCTACAGACAAAGCACATGGCTTTGCCTAACCACCGCTCTGCCTACTGATCTTATTGTGAACTGAAAGATGGTCTGCATGTTGTTGCCCTGAGAGTGATGATCTCAAAGCCTGCTTTCTCCTCACTGACTCTAATGAGCTCTCTAACGACGGCATGGCTTTCGTTACACCCCTTTGGTTCTGCCGCTGAGAAATGAATTTAAGCAACAGTTATTCAAGAACCCTAGCATTTATTGATAGGATAAACACAAGCCTGAGATTTGGTTGTGTTGCTCCCAAGCCTGCCAGCTCCCATTTTTGCTTATCAGTCAGCCAGCCTGCTTTGCTTCCCACCTGATGGAGGGTGATGCTACGGTTGTGGTCTTGCTCTGTAAAGGTGGGCAGCGAAGGGCTTCTCAGGTGGTTCTGATGCATAGTGAGATTTGAGGACCACTCTTGTAGGTGAAGGGGATCAGAACGTGCCACCCCAACTATGACCCTTGGGCAGATGGATTATTTTGTGATGAAGGCCATTGAGACTCAACAGATACAGAAAGAGGTTTCCACACTCTCCTTATCTGCATAAAAGAAGGGTATAAAATTCCCTTTGAGGAAGTTATCCCCTCTAGTCCATACCAGGCAGAGAAAAGTGACTCATCCTAGAAGTTGGGGAGTCAACACCAAAGATGAGTTTGCATAAACAGACTTTACTAAAATAGTCCTTATTTTCCATTAGTTCCCCCATATATTTCCAAGTCACTTCCCCACAGTTTATCATCCCTGGAGTCCAAACCCTCTTTCCTTTGTTAAAAGGGTATGTGTGTGTGTGTATATATATATATATGTGTGTGTATATATATATATATATATATATGTCCCTGAGTCTGTTTCTTTGAGTTTCACTTCTTTTCTGTGAACTCCTGTGCACATAAACATTAATAAAAATTGAGTGCCTAATCTGTCTTTTGCTAGTTTAATTTGCAGACTTCCAAAAACTAAAGAGGGTAGAGGAAAGTTTTTCTTCCCTGACACAGGGATGCAATACAAAAATATGATTTGATTCAACATTAGGAACAAAGTTGTCACAACTGAGAAATGGGTGCTATGGACTAAATTGTGTTCCCCCAAAATTCACGTGTTGGAGACCTAACTTCCAATGAGGTGGTATTTGGAAATGGGACCTTTGTGAGAGGTAAGGTGAGATCATGAGAGTAGCACCCTCATGGTGGGGTGAGTGCCCTTATAAGAAAAGAACAAAGAGATTGCACACCCCACCTCTCTCTCTCCTTCCCTCCCTCCCTTCCAGCCTTGTGAGGATACAGCAAGAAAAAAAGCCATCTGCAAGGCAGGAAGAGAGTTCTCACCAGAACTGGACGATGCTGGCACCCTGATCTTAGAATTCCCAGCCCCTAGAACTGTGAGAAATAAATGTCTGTTGTTTAAGCCACCTGGTGTATGATATTTTGTATAGAAGCCCAAGCTGATTAAGACACTGACCCAAAATATAACTGTTTGATTTATGAGATGATGGTAACTCCTTCCCAGCGTACTTGACATTGATGAGACTTGACAAACACTGGCTAGCAGCTTTAGCATTGTGTAAGGATATAGACCAAAATCTTTTCCAAATTTAGAACGTCTGGACAGCTGCTAAGGCATGAGAGGCCTTGGGCAAAATATTTTTTTTGCGAGGTCCCTGCCTATATAACCAGTTTCATTTAAAAATTCATTATAAGATTGCGAATTCTGTCAAACATTTAGAGAAGAGCTAACACCTATCCTTCTCAAACTCTTCCAAGATACAGCAGAGGGAGGAACACTCCCAAACTCATTCTACGAGGCCACCATCACTCTGATACCAAAACCAGACAAAGATGACACAAAGAAAGAAAACTACAGGCCAGTATCACTGATGAACATAGATGCAAAAATCCTCAACAAAATACTAGCAACAGAATCCAACAGCACATGAAAAGGATCATACACTATGATCAAGTGGGGTTTATCCCAGGAATGCAAGGATTCTTCAATATATGCAAATCAGTCAACGTGATACACCATATTAACAAATTGGAGAAAAACCATACGATCATCTCAATAGATGCAGAGAAAGCTTTTGACAAAATTCAACACCGATTTATGATAAAAAACCCTCCAGAAAGTAGGCATAGAGGGAAATTTCCTCAACATAATAAAGGCCATATATGACAAACCCACAGCCAACATCGTCCTCAATGGTGAAAAACTGAAACCATTTCCACTAAGATCAGGAACAAGACAAGGATGTCCACTCTCACCACTATTATTCAACATAGTTTTGGAAGTTTTAGCCACAGCAGTTAGAGAAGAAAAAGAAATAAAAGGAATCCAAATTGGAAAAGAAGAAGTAAAGTTGTCACTGTTTGCAGATGACATGATACTATACATAGAGAATCCTAAAGATGCTACCAGAAAACTACCAGAGCTAATCAATGAATTTGGTAAAGTAGCAGGATACAAAATTAATGCACAGAAATCTCTTGCATGCCTCTACACTAGTGATGAAAAATCTAAAAGTGAAATTAAGAAAACACTCCCTTTTACCATTGCAACAAAAAGAATAAAATATCTAGGAATAAACCTACCTAAGGAGACAAAAGACCTGTATGCAGAAAACTATAAGACACTGATGAAAGAAATTAAAGATGATACAAATAGATGGAGAGATATACCATTGTTCTTGGATTGGAAGAATCAATATTGTGAAAATGACTCTACTACCCAAAGCAATCTAAAGATTCAATGCAATCCCTATCAAACTACCACTGGCATTTTTCACAGAACTAGAAAAAAAAATTTCACAATTTGTATGGAAACACAAAAGACCCTGAATAGCCAAAGCAATCTTGAGAAAGAAAAATGGAGCTGAAGCAATCAGGCTTCCTGACTTCAGACTATACTACAAAGCTACAGTAATCAAGACAGTATGGTACTGGCACAAAAACAGAAACACAGATCAATGGAACAGGATAGAAAGTGCAGAGATAAACCCACGCACATATGGTCACCTTATCTTTGATAAAGGAGGCAAGAATATACAGTGGAGAAAAGACAGCCTCTTCAATAAGTGGGGCTGGGAAAACTGGACAGGTACATGTAAAATAATGAAATTAGAACACTCCCTAATGCCATACACAAAAATAAACTCAAAATGAATTAAAGACCTAAATGTAAGGCCAGACACAATAAAACTCTTAGAGGAAAACATAGGCAGAACACTCTAACATAAATCACAGCAAGATCCTTTTTGGCCTACCTCCTAGAGAAATGGAAATAAAAACAAAAGTAAACAAATGGGGGCTAATGAAACTTAAAAGCTTTTGCACAGCAAAGGAAACCATAAACAAGACGAAAAGACAAACCTCAGAATGGGAGAAAATATTTGCAAATGAAGCAACTGACAAAGGATTAATCTCCAAAACATACAAGCAATTCATGCAGCTCAATATCAAAATAACAAACAGCCCAATCCAAAAATGGGCAGAAGACCTAAATAGACATTTCTCCAAAGAAGATATACAGATTGCCAACAAACACATGAAAGAATGGTCAACATCATTAATCATTAGAGAAATGCAGTTCAAAACTACAATGAGATATCATCTCACACCAGTCAGAATGGCCATCATCAAAAAATCTACAAACAATAAATGCTGGAGAGGGTGTGGAGAAAAGGGAACTCTCTTGCACTGTTGGTGGGAATGTAAGTTGATAACAGCCACTATGGAGAACAGTATGGAAGTTCCTTAAAAAACTAAAAATAGAACTACCGTACTACCCAGCAATCCCACTACTGGGCATATACCCTGAGAAAACCATAATTCAAAAAGAGTCATGTGCCACAATGTTCATTGCAGCACTATTTACAATAGCCAGGTCATGGAAGCAGCCTAAATGTCCATCAACAGATGAATGGATGAAGAAGACGTGGTACATGTATACAATGGAATGTTACTCAGCCATAAAAGGAACGAAATTGGGTCATTTGTTGAGACGTGGATGGATCTAGAGACTGTCATACCGAGTGAAGTTAAGTCAGAAAAAGAAAAACAAATACCGTATGCTAACACATATATATGGAATCTAAAAAAAAAGAAAAGAAAAAATGGTCAGAAGAACCTGGGGCAAGACAGGAATAAAGATGCAGACCTACTAGAGAATGGACTTGAGGATATGGGGAGGGGGAAGGGTAAGCTGTAACAAAATGAGAGAGTGGCATGGACATATATACATTACCAAACGTAAAATAGCTAGCTAGTGGGAAGCAGCCGCATAGCAGAGGGAGATGAGCTCTGTGCTTTGTGACCACCTAGAGGGGTGGAATAGGGAGGGTGGGAGGGAGGGAGATGCAAGAGGGAAGAGATATGGGGGCATATGTATATGTGTAAATGATTCACTTTGTTATAAAGCAGAAACTAACACACCATTGTAAAGCAATTATACTCTAATGAAGATGGTAAAAAAATAAAGTAAAATAAAATAAAAATTCATTTTAAGATTCATATATGATAGGCATTCACGAAGTATAGGGATTTACTGATGAAGATATAAAATTAAGGGTAGAGAAGAAGTACTTTATGTATTTGCTTGTTATCCATTCCAGCATGTGAAATGTCCACGCACCATCTTTTTATACTCTCTATTGTCAAACACACTGTCTCCTGGCTAATTCCACATCTCTCACCATGACAAAAAGTGGCCATGCTATTATTTCTCACAATGCCATGGTTCCTTAGTATTTGTATTTGAAACAGTATAGATTTTTCTTGCCTTTACAGTTCCCTAATGCCATCTATTTAATGTCAACCACATCATTACTCATGATACTGCATCACCCATCGTACCACGTGTGAATACTGGCTTCCAATGACTCTGTCCAGCAAGGGCTGTTGCTGGGTTTTATGGAAAATGACCACAAAGCAAAGCTTACCTGGCTTATGCAGGAAAATGTGAACAATAATTTGTGTTCTGATCATGTAATATTTACCTGTCAGAATTTTACAGTATAAACATAGAACAGTATATCTTCCAACCACTTTTTAGGTTGTAATCACTGCATTCCTAGAATGTGAACTGTTGTCCATACGTCACCACCTGTAGGGACCGTGGGCCAGGGACAGTGGGCACAGTGGGAAGAACAGCCTCATTTGTACAAGCAATGTCCCTTCTTTCTCCAGCACAGCTTAGGGCAACCTAGAGAGAAATACAGCAAGCGCATGGATTGGAGACGAGAGAGGACATGGATTAGCAAGGCCACTTGGCATTGTGGAGCAATGGCCTCAAAAGCCCGAGGAAGAGGGCAGCCACCCCCAGGACAGCCTGTGAGCCTGTGGAAGCTGTAAAGACGGAGGGGCTGCCCTGGATGCCAGTAGCTAGGAGCACATGGGGTGAAGGATTCCTGATACCACATTACATTCTCAAATGCTGAAGACCGGAGGCCATGTCGATGTCAGAATATGGATGGCCAGAGTCACAAATGAGCCTACAGCCATGGTCCAAGTCGTGGCTTAAATCTGACATGAGGTTCCCACAGATCAGCATGTCAGCACTGTTCAGAGGGCCCAATGTCATGTAATTCTGTGAAAGACATATGATGCCAGAGAACCAGAGTGATCTGCTTGCCAAGTGATCCCCTGGAATCCAGGCCTGCCCAAGGACAACCCTGTAGATGTGAATCTCACAGTTCCTCAGGGCATCTGGTCAACCCCATGTGTGGAAGTAGAGGGTTGGAGAGCATCCAGAGAGCATCCTAGAAGCCAGAACTGAGGACCATGTGGGTTCTTGTCCAGGCTTGGGGTTCCCCACCCAGGCGGCCCTGTTGGCTTTGGCTGGCCCCAGGCACCTGAGGGGTCATTAAGTGTGGGGCCCTGGGAAGCCCCCCAGTCGCCTGGATGTAAGTGTGGTACTGCAGACTACTGTAGGATTCTGTGTCTCAGTGACACATTGATTGTTTACATGTGATAGTAAAGTTATCAGAGAATCCTAGGGGAAGGCAGGTGGTTCTTTGTTTCTAGTTTTTCAGAAAGAGAGGGTAAGAAAATTAATATGATTTTTATATATGTCAGCTATATATTTTCCCACCTTTGGAACTGGATTTTATAAAGCCAACTGTAACCTCAGTTTTGGGATGAAAATTTCATATTTAAACCACATAGAAAAAACCCAACATTTTACATTTTGTTTTGGTTACAATGACAAAATGCATATTACATGATAGAAGTATATGTACCTTGGTGGTTTGGTAGTGATGGCTTACCAGAATTCAAAATATAAAGGATCAAGAGGAATAATTCAACATGTGGCTATTTTAATAAACTTCATAATAGTATAATTATGGTTGTACATAAAAACACACTGGGTGATATCTTAATCGTATTCTTCCCTCAGACTTATTGATCTCTTAAAATCATGCTCTCATATTTAAAAATTAAAAAGTACTAAATCAGATTCCCAGAAGTAATAATTTCACAGTTAATCTGAATCCTACTACAGTTCGTCTAATCATTATTTGATCAAATCTAACTCTTACAGAGTTATTGTCTCATAGGAGAGAAAATATTAATGATTTTCCTTTCGAAGTGAACTGACTTATTAATGAGTCACACCTGCTGGTAGGAAGAATTTTCTCATCGGCATCCATGGTGTTTCTTTACTTTTTTCTTATTTGCACAACCATTCACAACGGAGGGATGCTTAGAACAAAGACGATGGGGAGATGACTTAAAACCCAATAAACACTTATTAATACAAAATAGATAATAGATATTGGGAGAGCAATTTGCCAATCTGCATCTAAATCCAAGCTCAGTAACCTAACAAGAACAAATGAAACTCACTAATCCGAGGAAGGTGCACAAGAGTTGGAAAAGGACTTAATAGAAGCTATTAGGCATTTCATGTGTATTATCAAAATTACTTGCTCTAGTGTCAACCTAAGTACATTTCACTTCAAAGAGCAAACAACTCAAATCAATAAATATTTATTCGTGCCTACTATGTTTGGACAAGGCAGTAAGCTGAGTTAGGGGGATACCAAAATGAGTTAGCCATATCTAATTTATTTTACTGAATTGACTGAATAGTTTACTTAATCACTGAAATGTCTGTCTAGACTTCAGACTATTAGGTTTTAAAAACAACTTAAGGGACTTCCCTGGTGGCACAGTGATTAAGAATCCGCCTGCCAGTGCAGGGGACGTGGGCTCGATCCCTGGTCCAGGAAGATCCCACATGCCACGGAGCAACTAAGGTCATGTGCCACAACTACTGAGCCTGTGCTCTAGAGGCCGAGAGCCACAACTACTGAGTCCACGTGCTACAGCTACTGAAGCTTGTGCACCTAGAGCCCATGCTCCGCAACAAGAGAAGCCACCGCAATGAGAAGCCCACACAGTGCAGCAAGGAGTAGCCCCCGCTCGCCGCAACTAGAGAAAACCCTTGCGCGGCAATGAAGACCCAACACAGCCAAAAATAAATAAAGAAAATAAATAAATTTATTTTAAAAAAAGAAACTTAAGAAGACATTGAATATTTAGATCAATAGGGTTATGATTAGACAATAGGATTTGCTGTTTTTATCAATATTTTTCTTAACTTTTTAAGAAACTTAGAAAAAATGGATAATGTAAAGAATGGAAAGTGGCTGTCATTCTAGAAAATATGATATTTGCGATTTTCAAGAAGTTCAAAAGAAATGCTTTTATAGAAACTGACTAAAATTCACATAGGGTTCGTATCGTATCCAACAAAAACAGGATTATCAGAAATTAAATACTCATAAGGATGGCATTGACTCCAAAAATTTCACTTTATTATTTTCCTCTCAAAATGTGATAACTGAATGTAATTGCCTATTGAAGGGCAAATATGACATTGTATTGTGTCACACGACAGGCATTAGGAAATATGCAAGCACCTTAGGGAAGCTAAGGAAACATGGGATTCAGTGCAGGACACTAAATGATTAATCAACTCAGTTGTGTCCTCTTTAAATTATTGTCATATACTTCTGTGAGTGCTCAAAGATAGTACAATCCAAGTCTGGGACATCTATCACGCAGCAGGACCTGAATAATAATATTTTTGCAGGATTTTTTGTTGTTGTTAAGTTCCTATCACATCATTTAAATAGAGAGGAGAAAACACAAAGTTAGCCTTGAAAGTTAGTGGCATTTAAAAAAATTTAACAGTAGTTGTACCTACAATTCACCTAGCCCTGAGGTAGGTAGGCGCTTTGTGGATATCGTCTTATTTAATCTTGAGGCTCATTCCCATTTTACAATGGAGAAACTTTAAACTCAAAAAATTTAGGAATTAACCTCAAGCCCTATAGCTTATATATGATATAGACAACATGTGAATTCTGGTCTACTTGGTTATCATGAAGAAAGAAAGAGGTTTGGGTGGAACCAGCCTATAGTTATAATTTAGGAACCATGTCTGAGGCACTTTGATTGATTGGTTAATTGATTGGTTGATTCATTAATTCATCAAACAAACTTACTTTGAGCACCTGTTTTATTTCAGAAAATAGCCAAGGCCCTAAAGTGACAAAAGAATCCTCCTTCTAAGGAGGTTCAAGTCTAGTGATTACACTTGATATTAGCATTAACTCTCTTAGAATTCATACTTTACCAAATCACTTGGTGGTGAGAATCCTACAGAAATTATTCTGGTAAGCAAAGGACTTCCTCCAACCTGTTGCATTCTCATTTTCAGGAAGCAATCATTCAGTGTTTCTTTGTGTATTTCCAGAAATTTTCTAGGCACATTGAAATATATAGATAATATATAGATAATATATATTTTTATGGTTTGAAAATAATAGACAGGGGCCTTCCCTGGCAGTCCAGTGGTTAAGGCTCTGTGCTCCCAATGCAGCAGGCCCGGGCGATCCCTGGTCAGGGAAGTAGATCCCGCATGCCACAGCTAAGACCGACACAGCCAAATAAGTAAATATTCAAAAAAGAATAGACAAAATATTGTGCCTTTTCTTAAACCCAAATGGGCAAAGAAATAGAGATTTGGTGGAGATTTTATGTATGTTGTTTTACCTTCTTTGCATTATCTATCAGTTTTCTCCACTATTACTGCTTTCTGTGATGTGCTCTGGGTGAGCAGGGGCCCTGCCAGGGGTGCTAAGAAATAGGCTAGTGAAGATAGAGTTTAGGATCCTTAAAATACCTTCTGCACTTGGACAGGTAGTACTTGATTACAAAACCCCATCCTTGGAATAGTTCTAATTCTTCTAGCCCTGTGCTCTAGGCAGCCTCACTCAATCAACAAATAGAATTTGACAGAAGAGAAGAAACTATTTGTCGTTTGGAATCCAGTTCCTGCTCTCCATAAATGCACATTTTGCAAGTATATATACAGATTTACATGCAAGTTAGAATTTCATCAATGTCTTAGAAAAGGAAAAATAAAGCATTGATGAGTTGGAGAGTTCAGGAAAAAAACCCCATCAGTTTCAGTCACTTAGAAATTTGGTCACTGGGGTCAGAGGTAACTGGTTTTCCATCACTATCAATAATCGAGTTATAAGCAATAATATAGTTTGGAATTGAGAGGGAACGTAAGGGGCGAATGCATATTATAAAATCCTGGTCATAACTTTTTCGACAAGAAATAGTAAATGCCTAAAATATGCAGATACTGAGATTTTCTGATTTGAAAGTTCTCATGGCCATCTTCACCCTGCCTGTCTAGTTAACTAGACACAGCTGGACTTACACCAGCTGCAGACCTGCAGATAAATGTCTTCTCTGATGGGCAGGGTTGTTTCATGCATAATATCTAGTTTCTTCACTTCAGAAGGACTTGCTTTGTAAACCATATTTCCAGGAGGGGAAAGACTGCACCACTGAGCTATACTCATTAGAACCAGTCTTTTTATATTTATTCTTTTGAAGATAGCAACTCTGCAAACATTCTGTTTAGAGCTGGGCATGTAGTCTTCTTCTGCTTCTGTGGAGCACAGGAGAGCCTGCTGACCTGTTGGGAAGCAGAGAAAATGCAGAGGTAACTTTCCCTGTTAGACTTGAAAATCACTTAAAAATGTAGAGATCTGAGTGACCTTACGCTTATGTAGAGTAGATGCCCGTGAAACACTAGGAGATCAGGGGGCCAAAGATCCTTGGACATTGAAAGCATAGCGGTGGGTCTATGTGGCTTTGATGGGGTAAAGGGAGATGATCTGCAGTGTTTTTTCAGATTCCCAAAAAGCCCATGGCTCAAAAAAAAAAAAAAAAAAAAAAAGCTCATACCCCTCTCATTTATCTTGTCCAACATCCTAGAAAAGCTGTGACGTGCTCAGGACCTTGGGGCTTACCCACAGCCAAATCTGAAGTGGTTTATTGAAGTCCATGTTCATGCTTTTCTATCGAACCACCTTCCATGGCTTCAGTTAATCCTGGAAAATATGTCTTTTCCTTATACAAACTTTTTTGCTTTAAAGCACCACTTTTGAACTGCTTTTCTCAGAGACATAGAAGTCCTTCCAGGGAGCTAGAGGGGGTGGGTCCATGGGATTCCCCATCTACAAGTCCAGCAGGGCAGTTGTGCTTTTATCATTTTATGTGTTGGTGTTCTGAATAAGACTTTTTTGGGGAAAGATTCAATTCTCCTAAAATAATAACTATTTCAGTTTTCTAAAATGACAAATACGGATTGGAGGCCACAGTGTTGATACCACCTGGTAGTCGAAGTGTTGGAAGTTTCTCAAAGCTGTGCAATACACAGTTACACAATGAGGTATGACAGCCCTCAATAAGTGGGGGTCTTGGGGACGTACGTTCCCTGAAGCGTTTTGGAAATTGGAAAATATATTTCCAGTGTGATTTATCTCAAAACAAACTCTTAAACGTCTTATCCACCCATCCTGTTCTGTGATTTTTTATAATGTGGGATGTTTGGTACACTTTGTGTTGGAAAGTTTATCCCTGAAGCTTTGGAAACTTCTCAAAACAGAATTTCTGATAAAAACTTCTTTGCTCATAAAAATAGTACTGTAAGATAAAAAGGTCCTTGGCAGCATCTTTCTTTAGATATAAAAATTGAGAAAATTTCATGGGAGAGATTTATCATTTTTTCAAGTAAAATGAAACAGAATGTCACAGTGATTTTTTTGGATGGCCCTTTAAGTAGCCCAAATAAATAATAATCGTTTGAGAATAGAAGATGCTCTTCTTTCAGTCTTCCTCCTCATCCCCACACTTTCTTTCTGTTCTGTTGATGTTAAGCCTTGCTCATAAGTCAGGACTAGAGCTAAACATAGCACCTATGAAGAACTACTGCAAGGCCAAGAAGGCCCTGGCTTATATACCAGTTCATGTTTAGCCTGAGCCCTATTTATTTCTTTATGTATCCTGTATCTTTCAAAAAGTAACTGCCAAGTTTTGTAAACACAATAACTTATTTCCTTCTCAATGGCTTAGCTTATAGCAAGATGGAGTGAAAGAGTTCTGAGTTTATTTGAGAGAAAAACTGAATTCTGGTTAAAGAAGAAGTTTCTAAATCCTTTTGTTTGTTGGAAGTAGAAGAAAGAAAGAAAAATCCCACAGGACATCTGTGGTTATCTCAAACCTTTCAGAGAAAGCATTTGGCATACCATCATAACTACATACTTCTGAAGCATACTGTACATGTACCATGATCATTTTAATGGAAAAGCTTTACTTGAATACACTGAGCTGTAGTGCAGTGGGGACCCAGAAGGTATTTACACCATCTACCATATTCTGAAGGAAATATGGAAACTTGGCAAAATGGGCAAGCAGTTGGGACTGTCAAGTAATTATGATACACTTGAAAACCCACAGGTAAGGACCTCTTCAGAGCTGGCAGGCATCAAAGGATCATTAATTATCCTCTTCACTGTTGTTTTTCTTTGACAAGCCATCTCAAATCTCATGGGGGAAACAGGATGGATACAATGTTCTCAGTGAACCAAGGAATAAGAACAAAAGAGAAAGTAGAATTTGGGCAGTTTTCAATACATTAAGTAGCTCTGTAGTTATCTCAAATTCCAAAGTGCCTGAAAGGACTGGGGTTAAAATAGAACAGCAATTGTCTTGAGGGTGATGACAGCACCGGAGTAGTCAGGGCTTAGTATACTCGGCTGGGGGAAGTGGTGCCAAGTCTATTAAGTCTTTTCATACACCTGAGAGAGATGTGTCTCTTAAGAGATGTGTCTCCAGAGAACCGAGCAACATTATAAAGGAAAAGAAAGAGAATGTACTTGCTATAGACAAGTTTAAGTAAGAAGAACTTTGCACCAGGGTTTCCACTTAAATCTACTTCAACAGAGGGATTTATTTTGATCTGAAAATAAAAGATGGGTCAGAAGTCTAGATCAACAGCGGTTTCATCCATCCATTCATTCATTCATTCATTCATCATTTACTCGCTATTGAGCAAATGCTGTGTTGAACACCCCGATGGGGTGTTGTTTGTAAATGGAGAAGTGCCCATCTCAAGGAGTTTACAAAATTAGCTACTTGGAGGTGAAAGTGAGTATTTGAGAAAATGATGATTCCCTAGAATAGAAGGTCTGTTGTTTTTAGGCATAGCATGTTTAAAACAGGGAGTCATGGCAATAAGTTCAGGGTACTGCTTGATGTCTCATCACAGCTCCTGGAGCTCTGACGGAACTGCTTGCAGATTGAGGGTAGGATGCTGAGTAAGGTATATTTTATCCAGTTACAAAGCAATACTCTTTTGTTGTCCGCCTCAAGAGGCGTGATTCTCAATATAGCTGCAGCTTTTTATCACCTCATAATTGCAAGAGAGGTGAGTAAAGTTGAAAAGATTTGATATTTATCTCTTTTAACATATCACCTATAAAAACATCAATATCATACTTGCAGCTTGAAACCTTGTGTTCAATCACAGTAGTGAAATGAGACCTATGACAGTCTTATACTATGTATCTCCTATGTTCACTCATATTTCTTTCATAATTTATAACATATTCAATGATCTTCTACCAAATTATACAGACATTCTGTGTATGACTCTATAGAAGTGATGTTAGGGGAAGCTAATTTTATAATAAGACACAGTTGAAGGATAAGACAAAATAATGATGACATTTGGGAGCTAGGGTTAAGGTCCAGAACAAAGAAAGAATGGCTGTTTGTTGATACAGTCACAGCTGAGGCATCAGATAAGAAGAGCATTCTTGGACTCTAAGGGGGAGACCATCCACATGCCAACTAGCCTTAGCCTCACTAAGGCTAGTTGGCATTTAGTGAGGAACTTGGGCTCAAACTCAGAGTCTGGCCAGAAAGAATCTAGGCATTCAAAATATTGATACTGTGGCAGATAGGCTACCAGTTCTGGTGATGAAACATCATAAGATTGACAATAAAACCTGTATATTAACTTATTCTAAACTGACATCTATAATTAAACTGAGTATCACTACTTGTCTATCTGTATTTTGTTTGTATTCTTTAAGAATGCTCGAAACTCCTGAAACTAGAACAGAAAGAAAGAGGGAGGGAGGGAGGGAGGAAGAAAGGAAGGAAGAAAAACAGATATAATAAAAGAAAAATATTTCTGAATAAAAGCAACCTAAACATACACATTCAAAAATGCTTGCATTTTAGCTGAGAAGAATGACGAAAAAAGAGGCTTATGCCTCAAAATACTATGATCCTCTTTTTCAATTATGAGGAAAAAGAAAGAAAAATCTTATAGTTAAAACATCTGGATAAAATTCCTACAAAGGAACACAAATCAGATTGGTTTTATATTTCCCTGCAGTTTGAGATATCCAGGAAAATAGAACTCTACAGCTCCAGGGCTGGGAGGCGAAAAGATGTGCCACAAGAAATCTCTACCTAGAAGCTTTAGATATGGACGCAAAGGCAAGGCATCCTTTCAGGAAATTTTCCAGGAAGGTTAAGATACACCATAGCCAAAGGACAGAAGAACCAAAGTAAAACTTCAGAGTCATAAAAGAAATGATTCTGAATGACATTTAAATCAGTTAAAAATAAAATTATGTTGAATACCAAAAGCAGTTCTTGTAAATACTAAAAATTCCATATTATAATAATAAAAGGAATATGAGGCTATTATAAGGGAACACAAATATGTCCTGAATACCTAGATTTCCATCGGCAGTATCAAGAGATTGCTTCATACTTGACTTTGAGAACAAAAAATATGCATGCTTTTGAAGAACTCATAGTCTCCCATAGAAGTTTTAAAAAACCAAGTGTATGATGATTTCAAAATCCTTAGATGATAAAGCAAATCTCTGAAAACAAAGAGAAATTACAGTTCACATAACAAAAGACAAAATATAAAGAGAACGTGAAAGAAGAGTAGAACAGTAAACAAAAAATAAGATTTCAGAATTAAGATTAGACATACCAAATACTAGAAGAATAAATAGCTTAGAATTCCATAATAGACAAAAATTAATAGGAGAAGAAAATAAACTAACCATAGTTTCTTACAAGAAATAGAAACAAAATGAAATAACACAAAAACACGAACAATGTAAAAATAGGGAAAGATTTATTATCAAATATAAAAAAAGAAATGCTAGCTAATTGGTTAGTTTCAGTCTGGATGAAAATAATTGCTTTTAAACAGGTAACCAAGAATCTCTGCCCATTTAGGACAACCTAATTTTTAGGTATAAATAGGTCTGAAACACGAGGAGCCTATTTTCTTTGTAAGAATGCTTGGGATAATGTTTGACTATGCTTCTAAATCAGGACAACTCAAGATATATTCTATTTAGTGGTGTGTTCACTCAGCAGAGCCCAGGACTGCTGTAAGCTACCAGAAAATATCAGTTGATTTCATCCTGGAGATTTTTATATTTGAAGCATATGCAATTTTGAATCCTCATAAATGCATACAGATTTGCGTGCCCACATACAAATACATACACACAATGCACTGGGCACCCTAATGTTAAAAAAGATTATCCACAATGAATTTCCCAACCTCATCTGTTGTCTCACATTCATTTCCTGTAAAAGCTACCCTCCCTCATTTAAATCATCTAAAGAAACTTTGACAGCTTTCCAAGCAATTTCTCTATAGAGACAGGCGCAAGTGATGTTTTTTTTCCTCTTCTTTCTGCCTATTTCTGCTTTTTAACGGGAACAAATGATTAAAAGCAAAGCTATTATTGACAGATACTGAAAACCCAGAGACAACAAGTAGAAGCATTAATTATCTTTTTAAAAAGGGTATATATGGATTAGATAATACATGCAGGAATACGTACATTTTTAATTAGAATTATTGCTATCATTGCAGAGCTATAGGGATTGTAGTGTTGCTGAATAAGTCAATTTTAATTCTGAATTAACCAATTGGGTCAGATGGACAGGTGCAGCTGACCATTAATTTCATCCTTAGGGAGAGTAAAGGACAAGGAGTCAGAAAAAAAGAATAAACAATGAAGGATTGCAGGACTTTCAGTCTCTAGGACAAAAAGCTCCCTACCCATTTAATTTTCCAGACCAACAGAGGGTGTGCTACGACTTTTGAAAGTAAATCCTTATGTCTTTTAACAGATCTCTTCTCATGAGAATGAAATACTCATACTTGTTTTATAAATGAAGTTATGTGACTGGTTTTGAGCTGCATGTTTTAAACGTGTGCAGGTGTATTGCCCGCATTTTGATAGTTTAAAAGTAAGATTGAATCGGATCACAGGCCCGTAGTTCTGGTTATCCTCATCGGCTGTGAAAAAAGCTTCAGCATATTTAATCCGTCAGCCCCTTCCTCCGTCCGGTACCGCATGTTAACATCTAGAATGCATCCTCGCACATTTTCCTCCACATACAGGGTTTCCATTGTTATTGTTTGTCTTTGAAAAAATGGTATATGATACGCTTTTCTGTTTCTCGCTTTTTTTGCTTGGAAATTCCTCAAATACAAATTACTGTAGCTCATATTCATTCTTGTAAGCAGCTGCATATTACTGCCTATGAATATACCAGTATTATTCAACCATTCTCCTTTAAATACTTTTATTTTCCCTTGGGATTTTCTTTCCAGGAGATTCAGTACCAAGAATGAAATTGCTGGCTCAAAAGACAGACCAATTGTTAATTTTATGAAATGTTGCTAGATTTCCAAAAAGTGCCAACACCTCATAGTTCCACTATACTATTTTCTCCTTTTCTCGCCTACAATATATGCTCTTCGTCTGTTAAGTTTGGCCACTCTGATGGGTATAAAAAGATACCTAATTCCTTTAGGTTGCTTTCCCCATTAGTGACTATGAGCTTCTTTTCATATACTTGCAGTCATCAAGATTGCTTATCAATTTTTTTTAATATTCCATTGGTTTGCTTTCTTGTCAATATAAGAAATAATACCCCTGTAAGTTTAAATATTTGTCCGATGGCTATCTGCTTTCCCAATTTATTTTTCAGTACTGGACCTTCCTTTATTACTTCATTTTAAGTATTTTCAGTTAAACAGCATATAGCTGTGTTTTGATTTTGACCTATCTAGTGATTTGTCTTTTCATAAGAGAATTCAGACAGTTCACATTTAGCGTAATGACTGATATTCTTGATGTAATACTTTCCCTCTTTAATATTTATTTTAGGTTTCTCCCTCTTTTTTATTCTCTTTATTTTTTGTTGCTTTGATTACATTTCTGTTCATTTCATTTTTCCCTTTGTAAATTGGGAACTTCGTTATTACTTTTCTGTTCCATAAATGATTGCCTTTCTGTTCTTGTAGCCAGTCACAAATATCGCTGCTAATATTTGAAACCTCTTTCACTCATCAAGATCTTCTATTTGCCTCCATTCTCATGTCCAGCTCCTTGGTCTTTAAGAAATAGTTTAATACTTTTAATTTTAGAACTATCATGTTTATTGATAGAATTACTTATTTATCATTATTTAATTTCTCTGTGCTCTTATTTATTTTCCATTTACTACATCTGTACCATGAAATTTTCCTTGTAGTAGGTCCCTTATGTACTAGGAAGCCTCATCATCAATCATACTACCCATTTTAAATCCTTCAGGGCTACTTTAATCTGATGTTTAATATTAGTTTATCTGCAATCTTTCATAGTCTCACCTCTCTCCCTTTTCATGACCTGTTATTTTCCCTGTTTTGTTTTTAATCAGTTTTCTCTTTCATTTTTTGATTCACGAATTCAGTTGAGACTGCCAAAAATGTATCTAGCATATTGTTCTGTTACCTGTAATAAATACTTTCCATACTGTTTTCATATATTTCAGAGACAAGGTGATTTACCCTTCCCTTGTTCAGTGACCTTTTCCCCCCCAAGCCCAGTTAGTGTTTTTTGTTTCATTTTTCCTTTCATTCTGTTTTCTAACAAGGAGCCATCTATCCAGAATCACCATTTGTCAGCAGACAGAACGTATATATTTCCCTTGTCTCTTTGAATGCCCGTCCAATTCCCTTCTCAGACCTATAGCCAAGAAGGTGACCAATGGCTACAGCATTTCTATGGTCTAGTTGGTGTTTATCTTCTGGGGTTCTGTTAGGTCAAATAGCATCTTCCTCTTCCTCACCAGTGCATCTCTGACATTTGGGGTCAATAAAGTGTTGGAAAAACTTTAGTGACTAGTAAGCAGTGTCATCAGAAAATACCTAGAGCCCTTTAAGTTCAGGATGCAGGATGTCCAGTGGGTCAGTGGAAATTGGGATCTGGAACTCAGAAGAGAGATTGGGACTGGAGGACAAAAATTAATTCACAAGTACGTAAATGGTATTTTAAGCCAGTGAAACTGGATGGGATTTCTCAGGGAGGAAATTTAGCGTGGGAGAGAAAGAAGATTAGTATTAGACCCATGGAAGACAATGACCCTTTTGGGCTTGTGGAAGGAGAGAAACCAGAGAGGAAGCTTGAGAAAGACTCCTTCTCTGTTGGTGAATGAAATATTATAGAAGAATAGAGCAGGGTAAAATCTATTCTTTCTTGATAAATTGAGAATTTTTATAAATCTTGTGCTTTAAAAAATAACTATATTATTTGAATGATAATTTCATTTATACAATATATATTCATAAGTTATTTGGTTAAGTGGAAATAAAATAGACAATCCAAAAATTTAAACATTGTAATTATATTTACATTATGATTTTGTGGTCTATAAATTAATACTAGTGATTTATAATAAATGCAAATGTTTCTATTTCACTAGTGAGGCTGTTTTAATCTCATATATTTTGTATTTCACACTGGCAAACCAAGATCAGCCAATATGAATAATACTTTTCAAGGAGGATATAGATCCATGGAATCTCTTATTCTTTGCTGGTGGGAGTGTAATTTGGCATTACCTTCTGAAGTTGAGCATTCGATTTACCATGACTCAACAAATTCCACTTTAGGGGAAGTGTCCATTAAAGAGAAAATCAGACACATTTACAAAGGAAACATATACCAAAAAAATCCATAATACTATTTCCAATGGTAAGAACTGGAAACAACTCAAAAGCCCATTTATTGGAGAATGGGTTAATAAATTGCATATTCACACAATAAAATATTATCAACAAGGTGAATGGACTATAGCAACAAGTGACATCATCAAAAACCGTAGCAACATAATATAGAAAAAAAAGGGAGTTCCAAAAGATTACATGTAGCATGCTAGCCTTTTTGTAACATTAAAGAGAACTAAAACAAACTAACAAATGATACATACGAATGCAATAAATTATTTTCAAAGGAAAGCTAGGAAATGATGAACACAGCATTTTGGATGACGCCTATTTTGCATTGTAGAGCAAAAAGGGATATGCTGTTGGAGGAACCATGTAATTAGATGTCAGCTATGCTCTACATAGTAGCTTTTGTCTTGGGGGGGTGAATTAGCAGGTGTTTGTTACATTATTCAAAAAATACTAATTGAATAATCAATAAAAGTGAGGCAAGTATGGATCAATGATGTCAATGTCATGGCACAAAGATATGATTCATCCAATACTGTGCATCTGAGGTTGAATGGGGAAAAATTATTTAAATGTATGGTTTACAGTTAAAGCGTAAAGGAAAAGTTGCTAATAGTTCTCTGTTGTGATGATTAGACAGTGCTACTATTTTAGTGAGACAAACTCTCACTGTGTATGGTGGGAGACTGGAAAAAAACACATCTTGTTCAGGGATGTTACCTTTTTCAGATGCAGAAATATTCTTTTTAAATACCCTGTGTTGAAATCTAATACAGAAATCATTTTGTTCATTACTTGTTTGCATAAATTCGGGAAGAGTTCATTTCAATTTGATTTTTTCTCTCTCTCTAGATAAGAAGTTGTTCTTGAGGCTTACAAAATATTGTTAAAAACTGTAAATCCTGAATCTTTCATGCAATATTTTGCTTGCTAGTTTTCTTTGCCTTTCTTTCTTTTTTCTTCTTTCTTTTCTGTACAGCTATGGTAGGAACAATATTTTTTTCATGCAGTCTCATCTTTGACATTTTAGTTAATTGCCCAAGGTTGTAGGGAATCATTTTGCTAACCATGGCCACTCACCTTGTATTTCAGCCTTAACCGACTATTGGCCTCTGAATTCCCACGTAGTTCTTGGAGATTACAAACCTTTTTTAGCAACTGTGTATTTTTGTTCACCTTTTTATTCAGCACTCAATACAGGGCGAATTCCTTGTGTGTTTATAGCGTAGTGTAAATAAGGAGGTATTCCAGTCAGGAGGCTACTGTATTTCAATAGGCATGTTATATTCATTTACGATGAGGAGTTACACTCACATCACCAGGAGGATTTATCCTTTGTTGATAGTCATTTTGCTGGATTGAAAGCATTTCTGTGTTTTACCTTAAAATTATCCACATTCTTCACATTTGTTTTCTGTGAAAACTTGATACCCAAGAACAGAGTGCCCCTTGGCAGTTATTTTGCCTGTTAAGTATGTTGATCCCATTGGAAATAATGCTAGATTGTTTATATTGTAATAAGAAGACATTCATATATATGGTGTTAAAGATTTTTCTTTGGATATGTTGATATTCATTTGGTATGCACCAGTAGGGACTTACTGATTATTAAAATATTGGGATTCTTCTCAACTGGTTGTTATACATCCACTTGCCTGAGCCTTTATAATATCCCTCTGTTATTCCAGACTCTCCCCCCGAGACCCCAGAAAGTCCTCTCAATCCTGGCACCAAATGGTTAATAGATGGCACACGAGATTTGGCCTAGCTCTATGGCAATGTCTGTTATTTTTCAAGTTATTATAATAACGATCACATCATACCTGTTGTTAAATAATTTTGACTGTCATCTTGATGTGCCTCTTTCACTATATGAATAATGGTTCAAACCTTCATAGGAAAACTGAGGACTGCTCAAACCCTCAAGAGGCAATGTCTAATTAGCAAGGTTAGTTTACGTTCATAATTATAATGATAGCAATGAGTGTAATCCCCAAGGTTTATAAAAGTGCATTTTAATAAACTTACTGGAAGTAATACCTACGCTGTCTTCTACGTTATTCAGCAAATCAACACTTTCCTTGTATGCATTGCCCAAGAAATACAGAGACAAGGATTCAATTACAAGTCAATTATTTGGGAGGTACAAGGAACATCAGCAAGGAAATAGAAAAGTGATAGAGGGAAGGGAAGCAGCCCAGGAAGCATATGTGTTACCGTCCTGTGAGAGAAGCTCAATCCCACAGGGAATCTCCTGGAATTGTTGAGTTGTGTGCTTCAGAATCATCCCGCTAGGTGGGTTGAGGGAGTTGAGGTATTTATACACTCACATTGCCAGTCATTGGTTGAGTGCTGCTCTTCTGAATGTTAAGTCCTCGGCACTTCTAATCTGTGAGCCCTAGAACAGAGCAGCCTTCCGGAAAAGCCTTCAAACACAGATTGCCCAATACTGGCTTGTGGAAGTCCTGATTTCTGAAGAAATAAGGCTGAGGGATATGGGCTGGGCACTGATAGCAACTACTATAATTACTTTATTGTCATCCGAGTTAGGTTCCATGTTTTGTATCTCCTGAATTGCTCTTTTAATCTATCCTCATTGGAGATCCATTTTGCTGTGATAAAGAACTACTTATTTTAGCCTTTTGGGGAGAGATGGAATTGAAAAGCTTCTTTTAGAAAGGTCATGTTCCTTAAAATAAAAAGGCTTAGTAAATTTGAAGCCTTTGAGAATTTAACTTGCCTTCCAATTTCAAGATTGCCTCCTATGTTCATGCAAGGCAATATTTATTTCCATCTGTGCAGCTATCAGTGTGTTCAGTTGGTAACCGTGTACTTTTATTCTGCCGAACATTTAAAGAATAATTAGGTAGGGTTTTCTCTCTTCTATACTCCACATGTAGATGTTGGTATGCAGAAAGGAGATTGTAATGACAGTGAGTTCAAGCAAGCCGACTGTATGGTGTCATCATAAGAAGCTCTTCTGGTTTAGCTGATGATAACGTCCTTTCAAAGACCAAAACAGATGTGTTCAATAATATCCCCAAAGTATTATAATCATTTCAGCAAATCTGGAGAATACAAAAACATATAAAGAAAAAAATAAAAATCACCTACAATTTTATTCTCTAGCAATAGCTGCTATTTGTCATATTTACTTTCATTCTTTTTTCCATGCCTATTTTTATATGATTAAAATAATACGTATGAGTACTTTTTTCATTTTGTAACAAAATACATTTCCCTGGGCCAGTGGTTCTTAAATGTTGGTGTGCCTCAGAATCCCCTACAGGCTTTGGTAAAACAGAGTGCAGATCCTCATTATTTCTGGGCCTTCTAACTGGGTAGGTCTGGGGTAGAATCTTAGGATTTGCAAGGTAGAGAACGTACAGATTCCCCATGTGAGGTTGATGCTCCTCGCCTGAGGTCTACACTGACAGAGCCTAGGTTTTTAAATTTTATACACATTGGAATGAAGGTAACATTCTGTTTCTCAGTTGGGGCATAGGTACACATGTATGTTTATTTTGTGAAAATTCATCCAGTAATGACTTTTTATATGAACGTTATGTATCAGCAGAACTTTAAAGAAAACTTCAAAAGGGTGATTATAATGACTTAGTAATATTTTTCCCTATGTATATGCCATACTTTACCTAACCATGCCCTTCGTTTCAGTTTTCTTCTAATGAATATTCGTATATTTTAATATTAAGGATATTAAAATTTTGGAGAATTTCAAATTGTTTTATAGAAATGCAAATCCAAGTTAAAAACATTATGAATATTTTAGCACTGTTGCTGCATATTGCCATCATGCTTTCCCGAAATTATAATAATTCATATTTCAAACAACAATTAACATTTTCTTCTTTGTTTTCTGAATGGGTGATTGCCTTCTCTGGCCGAAGATAGTATGATAACGCTTCTTCGTAATTTAGGTATATTTTTAATATTTGATGCGTAGTTAAAACGCGTGATTAACCTATGTGGTTTTCATGAGCCATGCTTTCAGAACTATGAATGATAGCATTCTTTGAAAGATAGATGGTCTTTGAAATCTTCTACATAGCTTTGTCCTAGGTAAAATGCTATTGTGTTTTATTTTGTTTTTACTTTTAAGGACTAGGAGCTAATACTGTAAATTGAATCGACATAATCATTTTTATGTTCTCCAGAGTACTACTTCTAGTATTGTACTTTGGCCAGAAAAAACCTGAGAGGTTCTCATTAACTCTCCTCCTTCCTCATTGAAAAGTGAAACCACAATTATGTGACAATCAGAACTGCTATTTATAGGGCAATGGCATGGAGGAATAGGCTTATAGCTCCACTAAATACATTTTAAAATGCATATGGTCCTTGAGTGTAGCCCTCATTGGACTACAAGTTTTTAAAACAGTCTTTATTGAAAAATAGGCATTAAGAATAATCAGATTGAGTGCTTATCTCTAAATGTGTCCTCAACACAATGCATTATCTTGAACAAAAGCCCTTCAGAGTAGCCTTTCATGTATATATTTGTCCGTATAATTTTCCTTAAATTCTTGAACCTAAAGATTAACATAAACTGAAAGAGATTTTCAGTACATTTTTTTGTATGTTCAGAGAGAATTACAGGTATGGTAATCACCTATTGCTACATCACTTTTTTTTTATCCAATAAAAAGTTCTTACAACTCTGACAAGTAGTCAGCTCTCTCTAGTTAATGGAAAAAATTTCAATATTCCCCAATAGTACTTGTGTCTCATAATGAGGAATTCCAGGTGGCACTGTTAATGTATTTGGCAAGAGAGAACATGGAATGTATAATGTCAAAGTGGAGCCTTTAAGAAACTGACAGACACATCGTGGGTGCTCGGTGAATATTTTTTATACAAACACATTAAAACTAAAAGCGTTCATTCTTTAGCTGGAGCTTGTTCCTGGGATAGAAGTCAAAATGCTTGATGATGGATTACAGTTGCTGGTCTTGTTTTCTGTATTCTTTCTAAATGTTTAGGAGATAAATGATAAGGGTAAAATTTGAAAATAAGGGAAAAAAGATAATATGATATGTTCTCCAACCATCACTTGATTCTTTTATTTCCTTTTATCTGGATGTTTTCCCTTAACTGTTCCACAATCTGAATTTAATTTACTAAGAAAAATGGAAAATATTTTACATAGAGGAGTGTATAATTTAGGTATTTAATAAGCATTCTGTGCCCCCCAGCCTTTCTCTTTCCTTTTTCTTCATTCTTTCTATATTACAATTTATATTTAAAATTTGTCTAGCTATATCACACAGCTGCTATAAAAATGCAATAGAATATATACAAGAATGAAAGGACAGAGAAATCAGTGTAAGAGAGCTTCCTTGAGCCTTGTATCCTTTCCTTTTGCTCTCCAGCTACTAGTTTTATTGGAAAAGGTGTTTGATTCAAATTTTACCATCTCAGAAAGTCTTTGAGAGAAAAAAAGCCAGTCACTTTTTTTTCAATAGTATATTATTTCATACAATATAATGCCAATATTATTACATACAATACCTTCCAGCAACAGGATGACGTAGTAGATTAGCAAACTAGAAGTTTCTATACATACCATTATATATATCATTATATCTATATAATGATATACATATAGACCACATTTATATTCATTATATATATACCACATTTCCTCTGAAAGCATCACTGAGCACTTCACAGCCAATTACTGGTCTTAAATGTCAGTGAGAGGATGTGTTAATTTTTAAGTGAAACCAAAATGACTTTCCTATCTGAGCAGCCAATGAAATTCTCCATCTAAGGGATTTTCTCCCGCAAATGCCAAACTGGATACATTTGCATATGTTCTCTCTGATGTATCAAGAAGTTGGAAATTGCACATGACTTTAAAACAATTTAAGAAATTGCTTTTACAAGCTGGGTATTTACATGTATGTATGATTATTTTAATTTTGGATGTTAGGGGATTCTAAAAAAATAACTAATCAAAATTGATTATGGTTTTTTCTTGTCTGTTACCTAAATATAAACTTTTATTGCTGATAACTTAGTACTCAAGTTTATAGACTTAATATAAAGTATAATGATTATTCCTAGACTAAAAATGTAAACAGAATTGAGATTTGTTACATCAGGAATATTATGCTTAAAAGCAAATAAATCAATTCAGTTTTATTGGCATTCGTGACACTTAGGTTACTGTAAGACCTCCTACAGAGAGCAAATAGTCATATGGATCTTTTCCCCTTTTGATTAACCAGCTGTTAGCCGCTGAAATTCATAAGCAACAATGGTCTCAATCCCTTTTCGCTATAGGAAACCATTTGTCACTAAGTTGACTCCTTTTGCATTATAATCAGAGAACTATTAAACTTTGTTCGTTATGTACCTTTTATGTAACCAGGAAATTCACCACGTACTTCATGTTAGCTTCTGAAGTAAGTTTATATTTAAAAAGTGACAACATTCACGTATGAGAAATATGTACCTAGTAACAGTAAAACATGCTGGATTCTTTTGGTGCATCTCAGGGTTTATTTGTGTTTTAATTATGAAACTATATTTTAATTATTGAGCATATACTAAAAATAACAAATATGTAATAAGCACTATGATAATCATGCAGAATTGCTTAATAGCCCATTGCTGTTACTGCCCAATTTTCAAACGCCTACCTTTTCCTGCCCAGCCATCTAGAGCCACCTCATGAAGTGCCAACCAGGAGTCCATAAGTACATGATATTTTTCTAAATGCATGTATAAGTACCTAACTGAATGGATATTTTGCTGATGGACAGCCAGAGTAGAAGAAAAAAAAGGAAGTCAGCCATAAAAAAAGAAACAAGTAGTTCGGGGAGTGGGTAGACTTCTTCTTTTCTTCTTTTTCTGCCAATTCTAGGTATAAGTGCCAAGATAGGGAATGGGCAAAATGGGAAGACATTTTATTTCATTGCTGGAAACCTCTGATTTCCCTTGATCAGGCAGAAGTACATAAAGAGGCTTCCCGACATACACAATTTTTCATCGTGGAAAAGAATTTCCTTGAATTTGGAATGTATATTTTTACTGACCGTGGCAAAAATCAATCCATCCAGAAATTATTAACTATCCATTATATGCGAAGACACTGTTAGGAATAAAAAGCAAAGATAACACTACCCAGCGGTCCCTTTCATATTTTCCCATAATCATTATGGCCCAGTGGAAACTGCACTATTTAACTTCAACTAGCTTGAAATGAGCCTCTGATACAGATCCTTTCTATTCATTCTTCTTAATTTCTGTTTCTAATATGTTCCGTAGAGTTCAGTGTCCTAACAAAAAATGTATAGTGAATTGTTGGATCTGGAAGTACAATAAATCTTCATTTAACATGCCTGCTGTATACTAGATGCTATGAACAGGATGAGAAGAAGTAAGAGTGAAGGTCTTTTCTCTAAGCGGACGCAGAGCTGAAACCAAACCAAACAAAACCAAGTGAGAAGCAACAGGTCTGAAAGGGAACAAATTGTCCAAAGGGCGGCCTTATTGGTACTGAAATAGTCGGTGACTAACAAAGATCTTACCTTCTTCACATCAAAGGATGGTTTATTCAGATCAATAAACCCACACATAAAAAAAAAATAAAATAAAAAAAAATAAACCCACACATTTTTCATATTTGCACAGCAAATATGAAAGGCAGCTCCTGAAACAGCATCCATTGTGGTGATTGCAACTGGTCCATTAAGAACCTCCGGGTGTCCACGTCAGTCATTTCTAAAGCATCGCTATTAAAAAAGAGTCACTCCTGAGATGGAGCGTGCTTGACCTTGTCTGGAACTCAGGCGCTCGCGCAGAGGGAGGGCTGTTACATTTAGGTAACTGCAGGTGAGGTCTGTGTTAGTACCAGAAAAATGGTCAGTTTATAAGAGAAGCCATTTTTCTCTGAGTCCAGATATTTGCATGTGCTTGTTTTTAAATAGGGTAGGGAGCCTATCAGTGTTTCCCTTCTGTGGTTTAGCTGAGATCTCTGAGAAGCACTGAGAACTTTATGGATTTTAATGATGATAATGTTTTGTGTTTCTCATGTCAGGATTTCAAAGCGTTTTATTAAGAACATGAGTGCCCTCACTGGGTGAAAATGAAGAGCAGGTTGGTCATAAATCCAAGGGAGAACTCTAGTCACTGGCTCACGTTGCTCTCATTCAGAGTTTTATGATCTCCAGTGCCAGACATATGGCAGCAGGATAGTATCATGGCCTCCTCTTTCATTGTCATTTCCCTGGAGACAATATGATCACCATTTAAAAAGTGTTTATGAAGTTGGATGAGTCTCTGGGGATGCAAGTTCTTTGTTTATTTACAGAACCAGTGGATTGTCTTTCCTCTCTATTGTTGCCTTTAGGTACTTTGTGGAAAGGGCTGAAGACCTTGGTGGCTGTGGGCATTTTCTTTCATAAACACATGACAGCAGGCAGAGCCCCTTGGCAGGCAGTGGGCATTCCATGACTGGCTTCTCGTCTCTCTCCATAGAGTCTCTTAAAGAAGATACGACTTCAGATTTTCTTCCTTCTGTTAGAACTTTGAAGGGTGAGGGAGTGAAATCTGGCTTCCCCTAAGGCTCTCGTGTGAGTGTTGGTTTCACAAGCCATCTATGAAAAGGGTGTATGAACAGACTCTACAGATGCTACATCTAGCTTCATTGTGCCAAAGAAATTGAAGGTTCTCTGCCACCAGGTTTTCTATTTCAAGATGGCTTATATTTTTCACCGGTTTAACTTTTTACGGGATATCTTGTTTCTGATAACTGACCTAAACGCTGTGGTGAGTAGATGAAAAATGGCTCACATACTCCTTTTTAGACAGCTCCAATCTGTGAAAGGAGTAAAATCCTCAAGTTAGGTCATACGTTCACATGGTAAAACACTTTAAAATGTCATTTGAATATTTGAAAATAAGCGGAACTAATATTTTCGTCTTTAAAATACCTTAATTTGGATGCAAGTTGCTTTTTTCTCCTCTCATCTGCCCCATCTCTCGCAGGGATCATATGTTTATGAGACCCTGGCTCCCTGGGTCACACAGTGTGAGATGTCATATATCACATCAGAAGTAATATAAGGGCACATTCCTGGCTCTCTTGGCCATAATTTTAGGGATTCTAGCTCTATCACAGTTTCCCCTACTCCTTTGTGGCATCTTTTGTAAGTGTTTTAAGAGTGATGATGAACTAGATCTCAACTTGTAGGTGACTCTCAGCATTTTCCTCCCTTCCTGTGTTTTTTTTTTTTTTCCCCCGTGTCTTCTCGGTCACAGATGTGGGCCGGTCCAGCATGATGCTCTGGTCCTGTGTCCCTTCTCTGCCTCGGTGAGTTCCAACAGTTGCCCCAGACAGAGATTCTTGCCAGGATCTGATACAGGTAGGCAGTGAGGCCATTCTGATGCAATACCTTATTTGAATGAATGGCTCTTCAGATTTTTATCACTCATTAGTGATATTTTATCTTCCCAGAGTTCAGACATTAGTCCCTGAGAACTAGAACTGAAAACAGGAAGCAAGCTCTAATAAAAATCACTCTTTCCTTTGGAGACCAGCCTGTACTACGCTGGAGCAAACTTCTTCCTTTAGGATGAATTTTTCCCTAGGAGAGACCTGGTCCTTCAAACATATCTCGAACGTGTCGGAAGTTTCCCTGAAACTCTTTTCATTTCTGGATTTCCCATTATCTCTCTTCTTTTTCCTCCTGATTGTGTATCATTTGACAATTTTTTCCCTCCATCTCCTCTTTAAGTATGGTTGTGTTCCCTGTGATTCTGTTTGTCCATTATCCTCTCTCTTCTCATTCTTTGTACTCTCCCTGGGAAATCTTACCACCCTTACGGTGTTATTTTCTTTTTCTTTCTTTTTTTTTTTTGTGGTACGTGGGCCTCTCACTGTTGTGGCCTCTCCCGTTGCGGAGCACAGGCTCCGGACGCGCAGGCTCAGCGGCCATGGCTCACGGGCCCAGCCGCTCCGGGGCATGTGGGATCTTCCTGGACCGGTGCACGAACCTGTGTCCCCTGCATTGGCAGGTGGACTCTCAACCACTGCGCCACCAGGGAAGCCCTACAGTGTTATTCTCTATCTTGTCTTTCAAATCTACTTCAATGGTTCAAATCATCGAATGAAGATATTAGACAATGATGATATCCCCGGAACCCAGCCACTCCATTTGGGCCTCCCACGGACATTTCCATCTCAACATGCCCAAATTTGGGTTCATCACCACCATAAGCCTTTTTATCCTCCTCTCTTCCTGCTCTTAGTGTATGATGTTATCCAGTCTTTCTTGCAGTTGCACGAACAAACAAGTTTTGCTTTTTTACCTCTATGTTTTTTCACATGCTAGTCCGTCTGCCAGGAATATTTTCCTAGACAATTTCACTTAGCTAGTACTCTTTATCAATAGGATCTCAGCAGAAATGCTACTTCTTTCAGAAATCTTATATCAAATCCCAAGTCAGGGCTAGAAGTCCCCATTGCATACTTTTCTTGACCCTTTTTACTTGTCTATAATCCTCTAGACTGTGAGTTCTTTGAGGCTTAGGGCTGTGCCTTTTTTTTTTTTTTTGCATTTTTTCCCTGCATTTTATTTTATGTTATGTTATTTATTTTTAAACATCTTTATTGGAGTATAATTGCTTTACATTGTTGTGTTTTTTAACTTTTATAAACCTTGAATAAGTCGAAATTTTATCAGAATCGGCTTATTTATAGGCTGTGGGTCACAAAAGCTTATATCTCAAATGTAGGAAAAACTCTTAAATTGTTTTTTAAGAACAGCATGCATTTTGAGAATGAATTTTTTTTAACATCTTTATTGGAGTATAATTCTTTACCATGTTGTGTTAGTTTCTGTTTATAACAAAGTGATTCAGCTATACGTATACATATATTCCCATATCCCCTCCCTCTTGCATCTCCCTATCTTCCCTGTCCCACCCCTCTAGTGGGACACAAAGCACCGAGCTGATCTCCTTGTGCTATACAGCTGCTTTCCACTAGCTACCTATTTAACATTTGGTAGTGTATATATGTCCATGCCACTCTCTCACTTCATCCCAGCTTACCCTTCCCCCTCCCCGTGTCCTCAAGTCCATTCTCTATGTTTGCGTCTTTATTCCTGCCCTGCCCCTAGGTTCATCAGAACCCTTTTTTTTGGATTCCATATATATGTGTTAGCACATAGCTATGCTCTTATGGGCACTTTTCTTTCCTTATATGTTCTCCTGGGATTGCATTCTTGTACCTTCCTGGGAGAGAGAATACTGTGGCACATGGCAGTGTTTTGAGAGCTGCCAGGAGAAATGAAAGAGATCCTTCACCGAGCAGTTCTGCCAGGGAGCAGTCCAACCATGTGTTGGGACTCTTACCTGATATACTTCCTTTTAATGCAAAAAAAAAAAACAGTTATGAGGTGGACCTCACCTCATTCCATTTATTCATTTATAGCTCCCAAATAATTATGGCATTGCTAGGTACTGTGGATACAAAAATGAGTAAGGCAGAGCTCTTTTCCCCAGAGAACTTATAATTCAGTAAATAGAATAGATAAGCTTAAAAAATGCATGTGTAAATTCAGTGATAGACAAAAAACATTCCTCAAAGGTAGGCCTTTGAGTCGTGGAGAGAATCAGGAATGGAAGATGATTCCTGATAGCTTTGGTTTTTGACAGTATTGAGTTTGAAGTGCTTATGTGACATGCAGGTGGAGCTGTTGCACAGGCAGGTGGCATTACAAGCATGGCACTCAAGAGATGGTCCTCTCCTGGTAACGTAGATGTGAGATTCACCAGGTGAAAGAAGATATTTGAAGCTGTGTAAAAAAAAAAAGAAGGTAATGGCAGCAATATTTAAGGGATATGAGAGAGGGAAAAAGGAGTCCGCAAAAGAGAGAAGCAATAGTCAGCAACCTCAGAAGGAGCATGAGTTGGGGACAACATTTCGGAAGCCGAAGAAGGATATTTACAAAGAGGAGAGTGGTCACCAGTCAGGTATTGCCAAGAGGTCAATACCAAGGCATGAGGAAGTGTCCATCAGTTTCAGCACTGAGGCATAGGTGATCGTTGTTTGAGCAGATAGAGAAGAATATGGGGGCAGAAGCCAGACTGGAGAACCATTGCGCAGGAAGGAAGTTCAGATGGTGACTGCAAAGTATTTGTCAAGGATTATGACTATGAATAGAAGAATAGCAACAAGAGAGAAGCCAGAGAAGCATGGCTAAAAAATATCCTACATATTTAAAAAATGTGAGAGACATAAGAATGTATAAATGCTGAGAAATCAGTAGAGTGGAAGAGATGGAAGACACATGAGAGGAAAGAGCTGATGATAGAACAGGGTCCCAGAGAGACAGGAAAAGATGCTTTCATGTGTCACATTTCACGCGTGGGGTTGGGCAAGGGAGCCATTCAAATGGATACACAGGAGCTCACGGATACCAAGTATCACAGATGCTCTTAAGAAATCTGTTGAGCCTCTTTCAATCTTACATTGTGTAGAGACTTTGGCAAATGTGATGAATTTATTTCTTAGTTCATATTAGCAAATAAGAAAAATGTTCCCCTGAGTGCTGCAGAAGCAGTTCCAAATATTCATTCCCTTAACTAGAACAAATCTCTTTGGTTCTTCTCTCTGCCGAGATCACTTAACTGCTGCACTGAGGACGTTCAGCGTCCCTCACTTCACTGATCATCTAAAATGAGCTTCAGCTGCATCTTGAGCCGAGCTGAGACTGTCTTTGCAGTTCTTCAGTCAGACTGAAAATCGGGTCATCACCACAGTATTTATTAAGTGCTCACACCTCTGTGATGTTTTTCTCCTACCAAAGAACTTTAATTTATTTCCCAAACAAATGCCATGCAAATTCTAATGATCACAAATAATTTTGTTCTCTCTTTATTTAAAATAAAATCCTTAAGCGTTTGACCGGCTGGCCAGCACTAGTGCGTATGACTTAACCAAGGGCTGATTTAATTTGCACAAGTATTTAATATCTCTAGATTGTGGTAAACAAGTGCCTTCCAAATGGAGCAGGATGCTGATCAATAATATTATAATGGGAAGTGAAGATTATTTATATTACTGTGCTCTCTAGAGGGTAAACTGTTTTCCTTAGAGCCAGATATCTGTAATTGGAGGGTCTTGTGACATAGGACACAAGTGCTTGAGACAGTTAGGGCCTTGGCTCGTGTTGTTTTCTGGGCTGAAATACTGCTGCTTTAGCTGGAAATCCAGAAGTATCTCTTTCTGACACTCTGTCTTTGAAACCTCCAGAACGGGGGAGGTATTCCTCCTGTGACCTCACATCTCACCTGCACACACAGACAGCATAGATGATGTAGTGAAATTGATGCATTGCTATTTCTGCACCATCCAACTAGATTGTTTCATTGACTGTTACACCACCTGGTCAGAGCCCAGGCTCCAGTTTCTAGCAGCCATTTAATAAAATGTACTGAATGGTGAAATGAACGAATGTGTCCAAATCTTGTCATTTTGATTTGGAAAGTTACGAAAATAAATCTGCCTAAAATAGTGAGGGCTAACTTCCCACTCTGATGGGTTTTCTGAAACTTAAAAGCCATGATTCTCTCAGGACAGTTTATACCAGAAGACTTTCTATACTCTTGTATCCTCAGAAAATCTTATATTCTCAGAACACCTGGCAGGGTGGTTTCTTGGTGAGTTTTCTCTTTCTCTTTTTCAAATTTTCTTAGCTTTTTATGCCTCCCCCCCACCCCCTTTTTGGCATTTGCCACAATCTGAGAGATAATAGTGCTACTTAAAAAAAAATCATCCAATAAATATTTTTTAAAAAGACCCCCCCCAAATAAAAAGTTAAAAAGATCATCCTATTTTCTTACTGGCTTGTAATTTACTTAAAGGAAGGGATTGCATTTATTACCTCCAAAAGTGCTTAACACTGTGCTTTGCTTATTGGTAGTGATTAATAAATATTTTCATATTGAACTTCATCAGCAACTACGACTTAAATGGGGCAGCAAAATGCTAAGGGGCTTTCGTGCAGTGGTGATGCTTTATGGTGTGGAAGTGGGACCAATGGATGACGCTAATCACCACTGAGTAATGACCCCTCTCAGCACACTCGCTCTTGGGCTCTGACAAAGCCGAGAGCATCGGCCCTAGCCTCCTGCTTGCCAAACCCTGGTCATGACTGAACTAATTCGTATCCCAATTGCCAGCCAGTCATTTGCTCAGTAGATCAACACTGTGGTGAGAGAAACTCAACCAAATGGTAAGAATCTATAGGGAGAATCAGGTGCTTTCTAAACTAACACTCTTTGTAGGAAAATAAACCCCAATATTGCTTAAATAATAGGATTCCATTCACAGTTGAGGTTTCTCAGGGTGCTGGCATTGTATGAGACACGGTGAAGTAGCGTTGAGTGAAATATGTGAGGAATTTGTAGTTTGTTATGACAAAACATACCGATTACAGCCAAATAGATAATCCTATCTGAGCATGTAAGATTAAATAGTCAAATATCTACATATACAAAAAATGGATGGGACAAGGTTCATTCAGAGTCAGTGCTAGATATTGCCTTTGTCGCATCATGGTCTTCAGTGTGTATAAATCAGCATGGAGTGCAGTCCGTGGCCACAGCTGGATTTCAGCAGTGCTCAAAAGATAGCTTAAAATGCATTATCTTTTCATTTACTAAAAAAATGAATCAGTCCTCTTATAAAACTGTTCACCACCCATAGTATTTATGAAGCAGAACAAAATAACCTTTTATTTGTAAGTAGACTAAGAATACAAAGATAAACATGTTAGCAACACATCATTTATCACACTTAATAAATTACGGTGATTTAGAGAATTGTGGATTGGAAAACATTTCCTGCCAAACACTTTTTTTTTTTTTTTTGTGGTACGCGGGCCTCTCACCGCTGTGGCCTCTCCCATTGCGGAGCACAGGCTCTGGACGCGCAGGCTCAGCGGCCATGGCTCATGAGCCCAGCCGCTCCACAGCATGTGGGATCTTCCCGGACCGGGGCACGAACCCGTGTCCCCTGCATCGGCAGGTGGACTCTCAACCACTGCGCAACAGGGAAGCCAGAGCATCTTTTTATTTGCTTATTAGCCAACTGTATATCTTCTTTGGAGAAATGCCTGTTCAATCCTTTCTCCATTTTTTAATTAGGTTGTTTTTGCTGCTGTTATTTGAGTTGTAGTTCTTCCTTATGTATAGGATATTAATCTATTTTTTCATTTCATTGCCTGTGCTTTTGCTGTTATATTCAAGAGGTTTATTGCCAAATCCAACATCATGAAGATATTCCCCCATGTTTTAAGTTTTTGTAGTGTTAGCTCTTACACTGAGCCATTTGAGTTAATTTTTTACATGAACTAAGAGTACAACTTTCATTCTTTTGCAGTGTAGATTTCCAGTTTTCCCAACATTATTTCTTGAAAAGATTGTATTTTCTCCATTGAATGGTCATGCCACCCTTGTAAAAAAGTCATTTGATGATATATATTTTTTTTCCTTTCAGTAATTTGAATGTATTATGCCAGTTCCTTTTGTCGTATAAAGTTTCCACTGAAAAATCAGCTGTTAGTCTTATGGAAGTTCCCTTGTATGTAACTAGTTGTTTTTCTCTTGCTGCTTTTAAGATACTCTCTTTAACTTCTGACATTTTAATTATAATGTTTTGGTGTGGGTCTCTTTGGGATCATCTTGTTTGGGACTCTCTGTGCTTCCTTGAGTCAGATGTCTTTTCATCACCAGGTTAGGGAAGTTTTCAGCCATTATTTCTTCACATAGGTTTTCTGTCCCTTTCTGTCTTTTCTCCTTCTCTACCTATAATTCAGATGTTCATATTCTTGATGTTATTCCAGAAGTCTCTTAAACTATCCTAATTTTTTTTTTCTTTCTGCTGTTCTAATTGGGAGAATTCCACTACCCGGTCTTCCAGATCACTGATTCATCCTCTGCATCCTCTAATCTGCTATTGATTCCTTCTAGTGTATTTTTCATTTCAGTTATCATATTATTCAGTTCTGATTGGTTCTTTTGTATATTTTTTTTGTTAAAGTTCTCACTGAGTTCACCCGTTCTTCTCCAGAGTTCAGTGAATATCTTTATGACTATTTCTTTGTGACTTTTATGTGATCTTTATGACTATAAATTAACGTGTCTCTATTTCATTTAGTTATTTTTCTGAGGTTTTGTCTTGTTCTTTCATTGGAAGGTATTCCTTTGTCTCCTCATTTAGTCTAAATCTCTGTGTTTGTTTCTCTTTATTAGGTATATAAATTATGTTCCTTGGTCTTGAAAGAGTGGTCTTAAATAAATGGTGTCCTGTAGGGCCCAGTAGTGCTGCCTCCCTGGTCACAAGAGACAGGTGCTCCAGGGGTATCCCTGCCCTGTGTGCCTCTTGTTGTGGTTGGGCTACAGTTGTTGTGGGTGCATCGGTATGCGGAGTTGGTCCCCATCCAGTGCCTTGGTCCCTACAAGAGGCCTGACCATGACTGCTGCAGATGCACTGGTGGACAGGGTTGGCCCGAGCCCAGCTGGCTGCAAGGCCTGGCCGCTACTATGATGGGCATGCTGGCATTTGAGGCTGGCCTCCAGAGTGGGAGCTGCTTTGGAGGGATGCCAGGGCTGGCCGAGGCCTCCTTCCAGATGTGTGTGTGGGGGGTAGGAGACTCTTTGAAGGGGCCAGCTGTTTTGGGCATGTTGAACAGGGCTGGTTCTCAGGGGGATGCCAGGGCGGGGTGCCTGGTGTTAGCTAATTTGATGGATAATGACAGAAATGGTACCCTCCAGCACCCGGCCATCTAGGCATCATAAAAAAATGATGCCCACTAGCACTTCTGTCCCCAGAGAAAGTTCCACTAGATCCCTACCCCTCCAGCCTGTGCTTTACATTTAGTCAGTGAAACTCCTTCTCATATGACCCAGTTGCTTTTCAAGCTGCTGCCTCTGTGCTCAGACTCAGAGTGAGTGACAGCCCTTCAGGAGCGGTGTTTTGGTTTCCCACAGCCTTCTGCTTCTCCCGGACGTAAGCCCCACTGGTTTTTAAAGCTAGATGTTATGGGGGCTCATCTTCCCAGTGCTGGTTCTTTAGGCTGGGGAGCCCAAAGTGGGCTCAATTTCCTCACTCCTCAGGGGGCACCCCTGTGGTCATGATATCCCTCCCATTTAGGGGTCACCACACTGAAGGTGTAGGTTCTGATGAGACCACATATCTGCCCCTCCTACTATCTTGGTGTGGCCTTTTCTTTATATCCTTATTTATTAAAAAATCTGTTCTGCTAATCTTCACGTCATTCTTAGAGATAGTTGTTCTATATGTAGTTTTGGTTTGGGAGGAGGTGAGCTCAGGATTTTCCTACTCCACCATCTTGATCTGGACCTCCTCTATTTGTGTGCTTCAGTCAGAAGGACAAATTATAATAAGTACTCATTAGTACCTATTATTTTTATCTTCTCACCAGATTTTGGCTCGTCCACATGACCAGTTCCAAATTCAGGCAACGACATTTATTTTATTTTTTCTCTTTTTTTTTTTTTTTTTATGCGGTACGCGGGCCTCTCACTGTTGCGGCCTTTCCCGTTGCGGAGCACAGGCTCTGGACGCACAGGCTCAGCGGCCATGGCTCACGGGCCCAGCCGCTCCGCAGCATGTGGGATCTTCCTGGACCGGGGCACGAACCCGTGTCCCCTGCATCGGCAGGCGGACTCTCAACCACTGCGCCACCAGGGAAGCCCAGGCAACGACATTTAAAGTGAACTGATTTAACCCTTTGGCAAATGGGACAGGCTTTAAGAAGAAAAGAAACTCTTATTTTACTACTTAACATTTCTACCTTCACTGTGCTGGATCTATATAATTGATTCTTTCACACTGACTGTTTACAACTTGATTGGTTCTTTGTTACCAACATTAGTGACAAAACCCAGAACAATTTGGCCTACAAATGTTGAACTCGGTGGTGTTATGACATGTAACTCACATCAAGCAGCAATACAGCAGTTCAACAACAAACCCATTAGTAGGCGGAGGAAGGAAAATGCCACAGAGAACAAACCGTTGGAGTGGCGGGGCAAATTCTTCTAGGTCAACTCCATCTGGAAAATATGCTTTCTCCACTTAGCATCCGGGGTGCCATGAAAAATTCTCAGGTCAGCTGTATAAATTTGGTAATGAACTAGCACAGCCAGGTGACTTATATGAATGAAATTTATATAAAAATGGGCTGTAACCAGTTAGTACTTCTAGGATTCCCCAGTTTGGGGAAATAAATAAAGCCAAAAATAGAGGTAAGGATGGCAAAAACAAGAGAAATTGAAGTACAGGTGTTTAAATTGTGTGGTAGATATTGAAAATCTAATGATTCTTTGGATAGGTACGTGGACAGAAACTAAAAACTGTTACTCTCTTTGACCCCAGAAAATGACAAAACAAGGTTCCTGACCTCAAAAAATATCACAAGCAGTAATGCATGTCCATGTTCTAACTCATTAGCAGGGAAGGTAAACAGGATTTGTTTAAAGAAAATTTGCTTTTTCTAATATAGGAATAAGAACAGATTATTGCTACTACCACTGGTGTGATTTAACTGATTAGCTTCTGAAAGAAAATAGTTCTGGTTTGCATTTTCCAAGTTCCACTGAAAAGGGCTTTGTGTATTATAGTAATTGTTCTATAAGCATACATTTAAAGAAAACTGCTATGGGAAATTTGATGAAAATGGGCTTTAAGCTTTCTTTGGACCCCATGACTTAAGCTTTTTTTAAAAAAACAGGGCAATCTACAGAAACCTGAGGCTGTAAAGTGGCATTTCCGCCCATCTAAATTCATGTTGAGTATTAAGCACTGGTAGAGTCTGAAATGAGGAACAGACAGTCACTTAGACAGCACATATTGCAGAAATATCCCATAAAGATGTAAGAGTCTGCATTAATCATCTGAGGGGGACAATGGGTGACCTTTTCTAATAAGAACTGGAGCGTCTAAAGTGAACATTAAATTTCACTGCAGCCCTATTTGCTGTCTGTGGCGTTCATCACTGCTGAAATGTGAATGTCCTCAGACTGTTGGAATCTGACAGTCATACTTCCTAGAGAGGGAATGTTCTGAAGAGCCCAGAAAGCTTGTTCACCCCCAAAGTTGGGCAACCGTAGGGCCATTATGGCTTCGTTTCTCTTTCATTATGAAAGCAGAGCAGCTGTTGAGCGAGCAAGGTTAACAAACCTTGGAAAAATATTAAAGTTAATTTGTTTTTAGGGCTTTCCTAAACCCAGAAGTTGGAAGATTATTTTATATGGACCCATTAGTCTTTCAGTAGTCGAATCTGCAGAGCTGCTTATAAGATTTACTCTTTGTGTTTTAAGTAGGTATTCTCAAGGGTGGGCATCTGTTTAAATGGCATACGGAGTCACTACGGGCCAATGGGTTGGCCTAGAGAGTGCTTTGGACTAATGACCTGTTCAGAGACTGGAGAGTCATGAAACCTCAGCACAAGTCCTGACATTGAAAAGCCTTTGAAATTAACTGGTGAACAGAGTCGATGTTTGTAAAGAATTAAAACAACTAGGTGGAGAGAGAAAAAGTAAGTATAAAAGGTTATTTGAGTGAATTCAAACCCTTAAAATAAAACCTGTAAATCTAAGTCAACCAAATTTGAGCAGGTAGTACGGAAATAAAATGCGAAAGGCCGTAAGATCTGTCACATCTACTTCTTAGGTACCCAAGGCTATATGGTCTTCTCTGAACCTCAGTTTCTTCATCTTGAGATTGTTATAATGAGTGTGGCCTGCAGATTTAATTTGAAGATTAAATATTTATAATAGATCAGATCATAAGATTAAATATAATAAAGTCCTAGAGTCTCACATTTGTGTAGTTGGTGAGCTACACAAATGCTGTTGAGGGCTGTACAAATCATCTGAGGGAGCTGCATTTTCCAGAAACTCTAAGGGTCTTGCAGATAAGTTTGGGTTAAATATTCTGAATTTCAGTTCTAGCCTAAATGCTCTAATTTCCCTTATTGTCGGCCCTGAGCAGTATCACCTGTTTCTAGATCGGGGTCTAGGAGCTCAGTGGCTAATGGACTGAGGCCAAGGTTGTTGGTATAGCAATCAAAGAGTTGAAGCTGGGGCTTCCCTGGTGGTGCAGTGGTTGAGAGTCCGCCTGCCGATGCAGGGGACACAGGTTCGTGCCCCTGTCCGGGAAGATGCCACATGCCGCGGAGCAGCTGGGCCCGTGAGCCATGGCCGCTGAGCCTGCGCGTCCAGAGCCTGTGCTCCACAACGGGAGAGGCCACAACAGTGAGCGGCCCGCATACCACAAAAAAAAAAAAGAAAAAAAGAGTTGAAGCTGAAGGTCAGTTCAGAAGGGATGGCTGGATCTAAGTTTAAGAAAGTTGAGATCTGAAGGGACAGAAGTCCTGGAGCGGTAAGGGTCAAAGCGCTCTATTGAGAGGCCTACCTCAGAAGTCAGGAAACCAGTAGGAAACTGGGCTTGGCCTGAAATTGTCACCAGCCTCATGTGGGCTGTTTGAGACACTTTGCTAAAGGCGGAGCGGTCGGGTGTACCAGGACTGCAAGATTTTACAGGGTTCTGTCTGGCGACACTCCTCTGTCTTGGTCAGGGTATGTGGTGGCGTCAGCACACAAAGCACTCAGCACGGTGTCTGTCACATAATGTGAGTTCAGGAATCTCACTATTCTCAGGACGAGAGTGACTGGAGAGACTTGGGATAACTTCCAGGTCTCTGAGCGCTCCTGTGTCTGGGCGTCCTGCAAGGTCACGAAGACGCCATTGCTGAGTGCCCAGGACAGAGTGTCCTCAGGGCTTTCCAGAAGGATCTGTAGTAGTGGGAAATTGATTGTTATTGCCTTTCAAATATATGATAGGAAAGCAAGTATACTTAAAATATTTTGATTTATTTTGATACTTGTGTTTAAGCTCGATGAGCTGAGAGAGTAAAGAGGAACAATTACAGAAAATTGAAAACTAAGTGAGGACGTGACATGTTTGAAATTGGGGACCAATGATAGAGGTACTCTGCCTTTCCTGGTTCACAGACTTGCTTTTAGTTGCTTTAACTCATCTAATGCTCTCACTTTAATCCTGTAAAGTTGAGACGGTTAACACTTCCCTTAAACAGAGTTTAAATAATTTGTCCAAGGTCCTGGAGCAAAGTCAGGTCTCACAACCAGGCTCTTCAGCTCTGGAGTCCACATTCTAAATCCCTGTGCCAAGCTCCCTTTTACTTATGTCTCCATTCTTAATGCCACTTAAGTTTCCACAGGATAGAACGTTGCCATCCTGCTTTACTTCATCAGTATTCCCAGGAAAACATAAAAACCACCTTTGTTAACTGGAAGTGAACATGACTAACATTGACAAATACAATCTGCTCTCAACTTGCTGGGATCAATTCATGTAAATTAGACATTACCACAATGTCTCTAAAAGGAACTCATTCATTAACTTAACAAGTCCTCATTGAATGCTCACTACATGGCAGGCATTAAGCTAGATATATAGGGGTGTGTGATGTGGTAAAGGCCATTCAATAGTCTCATCTGACTCTGAAAAAACAGCGTGATATCTTAAAGTTGAAATATTCTGAATTATCAGGTGTCAAACTCACACTGAAGGTAAACTTTAGGGTACCAAACTCCAGGCATCAGGAAACTGCCTACCTCTACCTTCAAAAGGAACCAGCAAAAAACAAAACAAAACAATATATATATTGTTTATATGTATATATATGTTGTGTACAAATAATGCAGGCACACTCCTGTAAAAAATTGATCAACCCAATTTCAGACGAGGTGTGAGGAATGTTAAATTCCTGCCTTTCTGATATTTCCACTTTGGAAATAGCACTACTGGAAGGATAGGGGGAGCATTTAAAAAGAAAAGAATGATTTGATGCAAGTCAATCAGCAAACAAGTGTAGAAGCACGACAAGAGTTTTGGTCAGAGGTTTTCTGCACTGTGCTTTCCATGACCTCTGAAAGCAGAGTATCAGACGAGTGGTTGGAGAAAGAGTGAAGGTTGCAGTTCTATTATATAGTAATTTCATGTCAAAAGGAATTAATTATCCATTCTCTTGGTGCTCTTGATAGTTGTGGTCAATGAATTTATCTGACACTGAAAATTAATGCCTGCCATATATTCTGTGTGAAATAATGATACTGTGCTCACTGAGTTGTCAAGGCAAGCTGCTACCTTAACTGAGAAATCTATCTGAAGTTTAGCTTTTCCAAAAAATTTAAAAATCTAGATGTTTTATCCATCAGCCTTACTTTTATTCCGCAGTGAGGTTCTCTGTACCTAGCCAAAAGACCAACCTTATCTTGAGTTTTATTCCCAGGTAGAACATAGCATGTGGCACCTTGAGGACAGCAAAATTTAGAACAACAAGAAGAAACTGATGAATGGGCCCTGCTATCTCAGGTAGAATAATACAGAATATTCCCTTTAGGAATTCAGGAGGTGCAAAACTCAAATACTGTTCAAGTGATTAACACAAGACAGACACACACATCAATGGTTAGTTGAATCTCAAAATGGACTCAAGGTGTTTTTTGGGGGGGCGGGTAGGCTTATCTGCAAAATGTAGATAACGGCATCCTTGAACAATGTCAGAGATCGATGAGGTAATATATGTAAAATGAAATTGATTGTTCCAGGGAAAAAAAACCCAAACTCATCTAAAGGCTCATCTAAGTATTCTGGATGTCAATTTTTACCTGATCTTATTGTTAATGAAGTAAGTGCCATTAAGAAAAAAAAGTCAACATTAAATAGCAAGTCCTTCATTTGAGAGATGCAAAGTGATTTTTGGCTGGAATCTAGAAAGAATCTAAGTTGATGTCTTTCCTAAAGCAGATAAGCATTCCATTTAAGAGTTTGAAATATATTGACTGTACTTTAGTTTGTTTCTACTTTGCCTTTATTTTGTTTTTGTTGGGAAAACACACAGCTGAAATATATCCTCGTGGATAATGATAAGAACAATCATTATTTAATACATTCTTGATAATCAACATCTATGTAGAATACAAAGCTTCAAGTAGCAAGTCAGATATTTGCATCTTCTTTTTTTATTCATGTCTACAAAGGACCTTTTTAAAATATATATATATATATCTTCAAATATTCTTGGATCGCATAGCTTAAAAATGTATTAAATTTTTTAAGACAATTATTACTTTTCAAGAGGCATGATTGTCTCCTGTTTGCATTATGCATTTAAAAAATCTTTTACACAAGTTGCTACTTCACTAATGACAGATTGGCAAGGGATCAAGGGAACTAATAAGGGCATGCAGATTTTCCTTTACAAAATTCTGTTGTAATGTTAATAAAAGAGGCAAAGTTACAATGTCAGTCGAAGAACTGTTTTCTTTTCCAGACACTTGTTCTTAATGATGAGTTATACCTGAGGAAGACAAATACTCTTCTTTCCTAAAGAACTCATTTTTCCCCCATGATAGCATTTTGAAGTTTATGATTTGTCACAACTCTCAGCAGGAAGTATAATGGCCAAGCATGGCTTAACATGTCATTTATTCAAGTAACGTGGTCTCAGTTCTGCGGGTGACAAAACTTCTCAGTCTCTGGTTTGCCCTTGGCCACCATTTTAGTCAATGATTACAATGAAAGAATGAAGTTTGGACTTTCAGAGTTGCTTTATTTTGGCTGAAGTTCAGAGTCACCTTGCTCCATCCTGCAGGAATAAAAATTAGATGTCATCCAGTAAGAAGAGCAACGTCACCATCACCAAGTACCTTAATTACTTTTCCGTATATGGAAGGTAGCTGATACTCTAAAGAGATCCCTTGCCATGTATAGTGAAAAATGTACATATGATATAAATAGATAAGTTCCCAGATATTTTTGAGAAGCATAGCCCAAATTGTAAACCCTGCTGTAAAGAAAAGAGTAGCTTTACAGAAATGAGGGATGAGTCCAGAAATTTGCATGAGTATGCCTTGGGCCTTTAGGACTGGATATCTGCATTGGCAGCTGAATGTGGCTCATATGACTGGAAATAAAGTCACCAGACTTGAGTTCCTGCTGCTTAGAAGAAAAGCCACTAGGAAGGAACTTTCCCCAACACTGAGCTATTTGACACAAATCCTCTGCCTTGGTTTTATAACCCATAGAAGTGTGCATCACTTCTTTTCATTTTGTCCTCCTAACTTTTCTCTTAAGTCATACTGTATCGTCCAAAGACCACGCATCCTTCAACCTCAATTTCAGATGCTCCAGTTTGAAATGTTAACAGTATCCAACTTTTCCCAAGTATCATATTCCAGGTCTGTGTAAAAATTAAAAACCTGAAGTCTCATCAAAATACTCCTGAAAAAAATCTCTTAAATATTTGGTGGAGAAGATTGCAATGACTTGATTTTGTATATATAATCTGCAGACATCTTGAAACATTCAATTAGTCAGTGTTTCTCTTTGACCCGCAACTAATTATTTAACGCTTTTCTCCAGGATTTAAACAAGTCATCATCATCATCATCCACATTCCCTGGGCATCTTGATACAAGGTCAGAAAACCCTTAAAATCATTCATACATTTCTTTCATATGTTTCATCAATGTACAAACACCTTTTTAAAGCTTGGTTACCTTAATTCCTTGCAGTACACAGTCACTTGAATGGACTTTCAGAGGAAACTGTCTATACCACTTAAAATGCTTTATATCTCAATACTTTTATTATATATTTATTATATACTTTATGAAATGGTAACAACTTCTCGTTTAATTTAAATTTTGAACACTAACCCATACACAATGGTATGGTCTTTCCCAACTTTGGTTTGTCAAATTATAGGGGAACTAGTCCAGTTAAAACAGGAATTTGTTTCTTGTGGAATTAAAGGAAGTCTGTCTGGGTCCCAGCATCGTCTGTTGAACAAGCAAATTAATATAGTGGAAAAAGCATAGGGGTCAGATTACCTGGATTCAGTTAAGTCTTGGCTCTGCCTTTTCCTATCCAAACAACCTGAGGTTGAATTCATTACCCTGTCCTGAGGCTTCTTTTCCACATTTTAATAATTATGATAATATTATCAAGTCCATAGGATTATTGGGAAGTTGAATAAGATATTGCATTAAAAAATCACTTGTATGAAAAAGTACCATACAAATATTTTTCTTATTGTTTTTGTGTTTTTCTGAAAAGTGTGCAGTTTGGAGAATAAAGCAATGTAGTGAGTGTGAATAATTATATCCAAAATGTCTTCTACCCATGAATTGCCTTATCAGAGAACAATTTAGAAAGAGACTCTAAGGAATGGCAAAGTCTCTTCTAGGACGTTTGTTTCCTTCTTGTACACACCTAGTTCCCAGGTATTTCTGTAAAGTATGTTTGAGTTTGTTTGTTAGGTTTTCAAGAAGGGACTTGGATAGGGGTGGAGGGGTGCTTTTTATATTTCAGAATATATTGTCCTTGAAGTGACCAGGACCTCCTAACTGAATTATATCTCGTTGGCCTTTAATCTACCACTTTCTCTCCTATTTTCTTATTTCTGCATAAGTGGAACATCTACTGCAGTATATAACAGAGACCTGAGCAGGGTGGCTATGGGAATTAGAGTTAGAGCATGAAGTCTCTAATCCCACCCATTTTATTCTCTACATCAGGGTGATACTTCCTAATCATGTACCTGGGGATACATAATATTTGTGATCCCTTTTTTTAAACGTATAATCATCACCCCTGTTGTGAAATCACCATTCTTTTTCATGTGCCTATGTCAACTGAAACCACATTCACTAAAGTCACCATTGGCCGACTCATGGCTTAACCCTGAAACCTGGCTTCAGGTTTCCTCAGACCATTGGATAAGTTGATCATGTCCTTCTTTCACAGGCTTACCTTCACTTGTCTCTTAATTACTAGCATTTTCTCTTAGAGTCAGTCTTCAATCTTCTTTTCTCATCGCAGACGTCAACATGCAATGAGATCATCATCTCCCAAGGCTTCAACTGGCACTTATGCAATGATAACTTCCAAATACTGGTCTCCAGACATTTGCCTGTATTTCCCTTGTTCAGTAGGCACCTACAAATCAAACATAGTGCTAATCAAACCTCATTTTCTTTCTAAAAAAAAAAAAAAAGAAAAAAAAGAAAAGAAACTTGCCATTTCTCCTATAATTCCTGTTTCAGTTACTTATATCACTTTTCACTGAATCTGGTAAGACAGAAAACATAAGGAAATCTTAGACTCTTCTATGCTCCTTTATCCTCCATAACAAGTCAGCCATAAAAAAGTCTTGTCAATTGCCTTTTCAAAATGTCTCTTTAATCCATCCATTCTTTTCACCAGCACTGCCCACTTTCTAGTGTAGGTTCTCATCAGCCACTTAATTGTTAAATCTAACACCTACTGGCCTCTTCTTCCTTCCATCCTCCTTCCACACATACACACACACACAGTTTATTGAAAATGAGATCCAGCTATGTCATTCTTTCTCTGCTTAAAAACAAAAAGCGAACTAAATAAAAACCCAATAAATAAAAACTCAAAGACTATCTTTATTAACAACTTATTCTCAGCATATCTGTGCAGATTCATATGTCTCTAGGATTTTATGCATTTTCTTTCTGGTATATGGCATATGGTTGTCTTTTCTACTTACTCTTCAAGACTTTGCTCAAATGAATCTCTTTGTAACTCTCGTGAATCCCTTCTTTTTTAAAAATTTATTTTATTGACGTATAGTTGATTTACAATGTTGTGTAAATTTCTGCTGTACAGCAAAGTGATTCAGTTATATATACCTTCTTTTTTATATTCTTTTCCACTATGGTTTATCACAGGATGTTGAATATAGTTCCCTGTGCTATACAACAGGACTTTGTTGTTTATCCATCCTATATATAATGGTTTACATCTGCTAACCTCAAACTTCCAATCCATCCCCACCCCCTCCCCTTGGCAACCACAAGTCCGTTCTCTATGTCTGTGGCTCTGTTTCTCTTTCATAGATAAGTTCATTTGTGTCATATTCTGGATTCCACATATAAATGATATCATATGGTATTTGTCTTTCTCTTTCTGATTTACCTCACTTAGTATGATAATTTCTAGGTCCATCCATGTTGCTTCAAATACACATTATTTCGTTCTTTTTTATGGCTAATACTCCATTGTATATGTGTACCACAGGTGAATCCCGTCTTGTCCAATGCTCTCTTAGCACTTTGAACATGCCTCAGTAATAGTGATGGTGGCTATATTTTTTCTTAAGCAAAAATGGGAACATGTAGCCTTACAACTGTGATTGTGCTTATTCATAGAACATGACAGAATATTTGAAGTAGATCATGTCTCAAGATATCTAGTAAGAATGGCCACTGGAAAGATGATACGTATCATATTCAAATAAAGAGAAGTGTAGTATTATTTTTTCCCATGTCTGGCTCCCCAGTTAGACTGTGAGTTTCTCTGCAATCACAGTGACTAAGACTTACTTGGGTAGCAATTTTCTCAGAGTTACTCAGAGTTGGTACATTATAGATGCTCAGTAAAAGTTTGTTAAGAAATGATTGATGAATTCATAAGTGAAAAAATGAACATGTTGTCTCAGTTTATGAAAGTGTGCTAATTTCAGGATTTGAGTCCTTATATGCCCTATATCATTTGACTTGGGGATAAAACTCAGTTCTTTTTCATAAACTACCCCAGATGCCATCAGACTTTCAACAATTTCTCTTTTCTCATCAAGCTTAGCTGTGGCTTTGCTTCTTATTCCCCAGAAGAATGGAGAAGAAAACTTCTCTACTCTCTCAACATTGTGTTTGCCAACCTGCTTACATTTTTGTGCCTGGCTCCCCCTTGCTTCAGGTTGAAATGGACTTTGATGCACTATTCAGTGCCCTCATTGGGACACTAGGTACTAACTCCTCTTGGCTCCTCAAGGACAATGGTCCTGCCATCATCCTCTCTCTCACCTGTGTCATAAGTTATTCTCTTTCTCCTGGATAATTCCCTTCACCATATAAACATGCTAAAATATCTCCTTAAAAAAACCAACAACAACTTACTTTTTTCCATGTGTCTCAAGCGGTAATGCTCTATTTTTAAATTTCCCTTTTCAGCAGAGCTCATTCAAAGAATTGTCTAGACTCAAGGCTGCTTCTTCCTCCACTTCTCTCTTGATTTCACTCTAATCAGTTTTTCCTCTCCAGCAATCCACTAAAACCTCTCTGGTCAACATCAAGTATGATTTCTGTGCTGCCATTTGAAGTCATTTTGGGTTTCATCTCACTCTATTTATATTATTCAGCAAAGGTTCATTCTACATTTTTGAAACATTTTCTTCACTTGGACACTGGGCTACCCTTCTCTCTCGAGTCTCTCCTTTCCTTTCCTAGATCCTTTATTGGTTCTACTATGTCCACCAGATTCCAAACACTGGAACACCTGAGGGCTCAAGCCTCCATGTCTTCTCTGCCTGCACTCACTCCAATTGATGATTTCATCCATTCTCATTGCAATAGTTCCATAGGTAAACTAATGACTCCCAAATTCATACCTCTGGCCCTGACCTTATTCTTGAACTTCAGATACATTTGTGCAGTTGCCTACGTGAGATTTCCCTGGCATGTCTGATAGGCCTCTTAGGTGTTCAGAATCGAGCTCTGCCTCTCTGTCAGGGTCAGATCTACTCTGCCTAAATTCTTCCCATGTCAGTTATTGTCAGCTCCACTCTCCATTGTTCAAACCAAAACCCATGGAGGCATCTTTAGACAAGTTATTCCCACCTTTACACCATTGCAGTGGCATCCTAGTTTGTCTCTCTGCTTCCATCTTCATCCTCCTTTGGTCTTTTCCTAACACGACAGCCACAGTGATCTTTTAAAATGTAAGTGGGATCATATCATTCCTCTGTTCAAAACCTTTAATGCCTTCTTGTTTTACTCAGAGTAAACACCCAAATTCTTACTCTGGCCCCAAGGCCTTCTATGGTCTTTCTCCTCTACACCTGTGAAGCCATGATCACCCGCTACCCTCCTTCCCTCACCCCTCAGCTCTAACCCATTGGCCTCCTTCCTGTGTCTGGAACATGCCAAGGATGCTGTGGTCTCAGGGCCTTGGTACATTTTTTTCTTTGTCCAGAAATCTTTTTCCTCATATCCATATTGCTTTTTTCTCCACTTTCTTCAGATCTCTGTTTATCAATTCATCCTAGAGGTCTTCTACCACAGCTTCATGTAAGTAACACACTCATTCTGTATCTCTTTACCCTACTTCCTAGTACTTATTACCTTAGGAATAGCAATTTGATATTTAAGTCCAATTTATAGTAATAGTACATAAGCTCCAGTGAGGGCTAGGACTCATCTGCTTTTATTTGTTGACAGTTTCTTTGGACTTAGATAAGTACTAAGAACAACAAATATCGAATAGAAAATAACAACAAATACTGAATAGAAAAATGGTTAACATTGTGCATATATAACTAAGTAAGCAAGATTTTTAAAGAAAGAAAAGTTATCACAGTTTCTGGCAAACTACTCAAAATGACTGAAGGTTATTTCAGTAATCGGAAGAGGGCAGCACATGGCATTTCACCTCACATTTTGTTCAGAAATAAACATCAATAGTAATTTAATATTTAGCTAAGGCAGTGACTCCACAAGGACAAGTAAGCACCTGAAAAAGAGAAGAGGATGGGGGCTTCCCTGGTGGCGCAGTGGTTGAGAGTCTGCCTGCCGATGTAGGGGACGTGGGTTCATGCCCTGCTCTGGGAGGATCCCACGTGCCACGGAGCGGGTGGGCCTGAGAGCCATGGCCGCTGAGGCTGCGCGTCCGGAGCACCGCAATGGGAGAGGCCACGACAGTGAGAGGCCTGCGTACCGCAGCAGTGTCCCCATGCCACAGCCTCCAATCAGGGCACACCTGAAGTCATCCCTGCTTCCATGAGAAGGCTTTCCCATGGCTCTGCCTGCCTTTAATTTTCTGCCAAACACAAGTGATGGAGGCTGACACTCTTGCTATAGAAAGCTCTGAATAAACAGCCTCTTCTTGCTCTCATGTTCATCAACTTACTTATTTTCACAGGTCTCATGATGTCCCACAGAGACACAGTTGGCACTGCCCATCGCTGCAGACCCCAGCCTTGGACCATGGCTCCCTGAGAAGGCAGAGAGGCCCCTTGTGCCTCACTGCACACAGCTTGTCGAGTCCACGCTGATATGGTAAGTCAGCATTGGGTCTGAACTCTGCTGTCTTTGCATTAAATTTCTCAGCTATTTATTCTCAGTTTGGTACCCAGGTTTTGTTATTAGTTCCCACTTGGTTGGCATCCTTGGTAGAATCAGGCTTTTTCATCCCTTTTGCTCTCTTTTTTGTTACTGTTTTATGTTGTCCTGTCTGTTTTTTGGTTATGAAAGGAGAATCATAGGGTAGAAGACAGGCAGAGGCTCTCAAAGTCTGTTGTTAGAGCTGACTTCACACGCTGGTGTGTGGTTCTCTAGACTGGCATCTACTTGGACAAACTTTGCTGTGGGTCACCTGTACATCCTAACCGTGTCTTTGTAGATGAAGACGAAATTCTCTTGAATTCCTGTGGCAGTGCTGTATTACACATTAACTGGCTTTGTCTTCCATATTTCCATGATTCCATAATGTGTAATGCATTTATTACTGTCAAAAAATTTTACATTATTACCATTATTCATTGTGTTCTAATGTTCTCTGCCAGAGCTCCTGGCAGAGAAATTTGGCTTACTTGGCAAATTCATCCAAGGCTGGTTCTGGGCGTTTTTTGGTTCTGTCAAAGTGCTTTGCCTTGTATGTGATAGACATTTGTAGATGTTTGTTTTTCCCAAATGGGAAAAAACAGAGAAGGGGGAAGACAACTACAAAACATCAAGCCAATACCTATATATTTATTTGACCTCACTCCATGAGGTAGATCTTATTATGTGTGTTTTAAACGTGAGTAAAAGGAAGACTGGAAAGATTCAGCAGTTTGACCAAATAACACAGCTAGTTAGTAGTGGACTCCAGATGTAGTTTGTCTAGCCCCAAAGCCTATATCCTTTCTGCTTTGCCACGTTATCCCTCAAAGCATAAACACAATCACAGTTTGAAATCTGCAGTAGAATTCAATGAAATTATGTTAATACAAAAATATTTAAAGAATCACATTCTGGAGGGAGGCTTTTGCTTGAGGTGGACGAAACCTGGGATCTTCGTTGCTAGAGCATTTACTGGAGTTCTGCTGCTAAAGTAGGAATTCAGCGCAGCCAGCTTCCCTAGTTAATGAAGTGTGTGCTGCCCTCTACTGGCACCGAGGAAACACTACATCATGCTTTGTGTTGGTTCTGCAATGTGAAGGATGTAAAGATTCAATTCTGCTTCCCATTATCAGAGATTTCCAGTGGGTCTGGATTCTTTCTATTGTATTTTCCCCTCGAATAAACTTATCGACTTCAGTTTCTTTCTTTGCCAATCTCATGTGGTTATGTCACTCCTGTTAATATGTTTAAGATTTAGTAGAGGCACCTAGAAAAACTAAAGCTATATCGGCATTAATGGAAATCCAGGAGATTAGAAATTGACATGCATGCTAGATCAAGGATGTGTTAGTCCTTGTTATTTACTGTTAATATTGCCCTAGATTATAGGTGACTGGTATGTAAACTTTTGAATCCATTATTCTTTCCTGTGCTATGTAAAACAGATGATTGATTCTCAATAAGGCAATTTTAATATTCACCCATTCACTTATTCATTTATTAAACCAACACTCGTGAAAGTCTGTCTTGCACCACGATGCTAGTGGTGAGGAGGTATAAGTAGGAATAAGCATCCTACAGTTCAACGGTGCAGATGGGCATGCGAACAGATAATTGCAGTGCAGTTTAAATAATGCTGTGATCTTTCCAGAGTGCTGTGTGTTCTCAGGAAGAATGACTAATCTTATGGATGAGGGTGTGCTTACACTCCAAGATGGGGAAGAGTTTACACGATGGATAACAAAAGAGGGATGTTTCAAATCGAGGAAATCTCATGTCAAAGGTGTGAGGATAGGGAAAAGCAGAAAACAAAGCCAGAACACCCCGTTCCATATGTTGACACGAAGAGTATTCAGGGAGTGTGTGAATGAAGTCTGGGATGTAAAGAGAACAGAGTTACGAAGGCGTTAACTTCTCCACATAAGAGTATGGACTGTGTTACATGTATTACATATACAGAGAAAGAGGGTGGGAAACTATTGAGGGATGATACTTTAAATCCATGATTCTTGTTGTGGTTCTGTCGTGTTCAGTATAAAATGAGAAATTTGACTACTGTAAGGGAATTGATTTGAATACCAATTTTACTTTGAAAAATGCATATCCTGTGTGGTATTTTCTGAAATTTTCTGATTGATGGCCTAACTAAATGGATAACTACTGAATTCCACTCGATGCTGTATTCTGTAACCATATATTGGCTCTTCAATATCAATGTGAATTTGAGAGTAAGACTTTGAATAAGAGAAATAAAAACAGCCTTCCTTCTCCAATATCCACCATTCACCCCCCTTCAGAGAACAAAATTCTCCACCGTACTTTGTTGGTATACAACAAGTTTCTGCCTACATTTTTTTTTTAACATCTTTATTGGAGTTTAATTGCTTTACAATGGTGTGTTAGTTTCTGCTTTATAACAAAGTGAATCAGCTATACATATACATATGTTCCCATATCTCTTCCCTCCTGTGTCTCCCTCCCTCCCACACTCCCTATCCCACCACTCTAGATGGTCACAGAGCACCAAGCTGATCTCCCTCTGCTATGCGGCTGCTTCCCACTAGCTATCTATTTTACGTTTGGTAGTGTATATATGTCCATGACACTCTCTCATTTTGTCACAGTTTACCCTTCCCACTCCCCATATCCTCAAATCCATTCTCTAGTAGGTCTTTGTCTTTATTCCCGTCTTGTCCCTAGGTTCCTCATGACCTTTTTTTTTTTTCTTCTTCTTAGATTCCATATATATGTGTTAGCATACGGTATTTGTTTTTCCCTTTCTGACCTACTTCACTCTGTATGACAGACTCTAGGTCCATCCACCTCACTACAAATAACTCAGTTTCATTTCTTTTTATGGCTGAGTAATATTCCATTGTATATATGTGCCACATCTCCTTTATCCATTCATCTGTTGATGGACTCTTAGGTTGCTTCCATGTCCTGGCTATTGTAAATAGAGCTGCAATGAACATTTTGGTACATGACTCTTTTTGAATTATGGTTTTCTCAGAGTATATGTCCAGTAGTGGGATTGCTAGGTCTTATGGTAGTTCTATTTTTAGTTTTTTAAGGAACCTCCATACTGTTCTCTGTAGTGGCTGTATCAATTTACACTCCCACCAGCAGTGCAAGAGGGTTCCCTTTTCTCCACACCCTCTCCAGCATTTATTGTTTGTAGATATTTTGATGATGGCCATTCTGACTGGTGTGAGATGGTATCTCATTGTAGTTTTGATTTGCATTTCTCTAATGATTAATGATGTTGACCATTCTTTCATGTGTTTGTTGGCAATCTGTATATCTTCTTTGGAGAAATGTCTGTTTAGCTCTTCTGCCCATTTTTGGATTGGGTTGTTTGTTTTTTTGATATTGAGCTGCATGAGCTGCTTGTAAATTTTGGAGATTAATCCTTTGTCAGTTGCTTCATTTGCAAATATTTTCTCCCATTCTGAGGGTTGTCTTTTCGGCTTGTTTGTGGTTTCCTTTGCTGTGCAAAAGCTTTTAAGTTTCATTAGGTCCCATTTGTTTATTTTTATTTCCATTTCTCTAGGAGGTGGGTCAAAAACGATCTTGCTGTGATTTATGTCATAGAGTGTTCTGCCTATGTTTTCCTCTAAGAGTTTGATAGTGTCTGGCCTTACATTTAGGTCTTTAATCCATTTTGAGTTTATTTTTGTGTGTGGTATTAGGGAGTGTTCTAATTTCATTCTTTTACATGTACCTGCCCAGTTTTCCCAGCCCCACTTATTGAAGAGGCTGTCTTTTCTCCACTGTATATTCTTGCCTCCTTTATCAAAGATAAGGTGACCATATGTGCGTGGGTTTATCTCTGGGCTTTCTATCCTGTTCCATTGATCTATGTTTCTGTTTTTCTGCCAGTACCGTACTGTCTTGATTACTGTAGCTTTGTAGTATAGTCTGAAGTCAGGGAGCCTGATTCCTCCAGCTCCGTTTTTCTTTCTGAGGATTGCTTTGGCTATTCGGGGTCTTCTGCCTGCATTTTATCTATTTTATGCCAGCTTGATATCTTTAAATATAAACTTTATTTTTAAAATATAAAAGTATTATAAAAGTATTATTTGATATAAAAAAAATTCAAAGAAAGAGAAAAGTGGTTAAAAAAGATCCCCTTATACCCAACTACTAAAGATTCCCATTTTTAAATAAGTATGTGTTGGTATAGCCCAGGAAGATAGCAAACCTTTGCTGCTACTGTTTTCTCAGGCTACGTGTTTTATAGTAAGACTTAAAAATATCCCATCATGAGTTCATATGGTGTCTGATTCCAGTGGTGCCAATCATCAGTGAATTGGGTGTCCAGACAGTGCTTCCATGGCCATTGTAATTTGTTGTAATGAACTAATAGCTAACAGAAGTTTAAAAGACTACTACCTTTCGTACCTCTGGTATGGTAGCTGATTTATTTTCTTCATCATTAATTAATTTTCTTTTTATAGGGAACAAATAAAGCTGCTGTGAGGAAGTCTGCCATGGTACCCTCTCTAGCTAATGAGTTCTTTAAAATTGGTTTTACCTAAAGTCTTATTAGAAAACTTTTCAATTAGGCAGCAATACCTTATTGGGTACAGCCTGTGGGAGGAAGTGATATGAAGGAAGCCTCTATACTAACTAAAGAATTCACTCACATTTTATTAGCAGAGTTCACACCTCAAATCCTTGTTTATGAAATCTGTCCTCACTTTCTGCATCTCTCATACTTTTGGCATTATTACATACAAGATATATTCAAATTCTATGAATGTACTATTATTATTAATTTACATTATGTGTAGCTCCTCAATTGTAATATGAGGCCAAGTTTATCTTTTTTTAATTTCATTCCATTTTCAAATCTTTTATTCTTATACAGTTTTGAAAAGTTACTTTCCATTTCCAGTTATTACGAAATATTGACTCTACACCATGTGTTGTACAGTACATCCCTGAGCCTCTTACAGTCTTCCAAATATTTAAAAATGTAATAAACATTCTTAGCTCATGGGGTATATGCAAACAAGTGGTCTGCTGCATTTGACTCATGGACTTTAGTTTGCTGGCCCCTGTGTCTGACAAACGTACGGTACTGGGAGATGAGTATGTTATATATTTATCATATTGCTATATATTCATCAAAACTTATTTCCTGTACTTCCTGAGCACAAATCTAGACAACATTTCCCAGCACATGAAGTATGTGTGCAACCATGTGTCTGAATTCTGTTCAGTGGAATGAGGGTGAAAGTGACGTAAAGCAATTCCAGGTCTGGTCATACAAACATCTTGTGCAATTCTCCACGCTTGCTGACTCTCCATCCTCTGGCTGGAGTGAAGGCTCCAAAGTTCTCGTGGATGGAAGTGCCACAAGGTGGGGGGACCTTGAGTCCCCACCTCTCATCATGGAAGACTGCCTACAGAACACTGTGTTTAACTATTACGTGTATGAGAAATAAACTGTTGTTGCTTAAGGCACTGAGATTTGGGGATCCATTCCTTTGTATATATCTCAAAGCTGACAGTACCAAGGAGGAGCTCTTTCTATTCATGTTTTCAGAAGAGAATGTCCCAGAGATCTATTCAGTCACATCAATAAGGGAAACACTCCTGGTCTGTGGAAATCAGTAAGAGTAGGAAAGACCCAGAGTTAGACTGCGACTCAGGTTAGTAGAAAAAATCCACATCCAAAGACCCTCGGGTCCTGCACCCTTGTTACGACTTCATGGTCCCCTCTGCTTCTGAGACAGAGCTCTCCTCTCTATGAGGCTCCCACCCAGAGAGACTTCCCAAATCTCTGGACACACATTTGCTGTGCCGTGGCAGAGCAAGAGGCAATCACAATATCCTCCCTGTCCTGGCACCCACTTCACACACTGGCTACTCCAGCTTGCTCTTTACTGTGGAACCTCAGCCTTTCACATTTCTAACAGCCCCTCCCTGAAGAGCTACTATTGAATGGCATATAAACACCCCTATAAAATGGATATGAATCTTGAAATTTATTTAAATCTCATTCCTTTAGACCCTTTGAAAGGTAGTTCCTATTCAACAAAATAATTTCTCATGCATGGAAGTTCTTGTACTGTGTTTGATCAGTTCAGTTGGAATACAGAAGTGGGTTTCTTCCCTGGGCTTGTCTTTGCCCTGTAATGCAAAATGACTTAGTGGTCTGTGGGCTGCTTCTGCAGCTTTTGCCTCAGCTATTGACAACCATGCCCTTAGGGGGTTTGAAAGCAATAGGAATAGAATAAAAGGACACAGTGCTTTTTACACATGGATTATTGCAGCATATATCGATTTATAGTGAACTTCATCAATATGGATGATTGCCTTAAGGTACCACATTGTCTTTAGTATTCATCGATTTAAAGCCTTCAAAGAATTCAGATGCCAAGCGTATTAAAGAAGCATGTCTGGAACCCAGACTATTCAAATATAAAAGAGTCAACAGAAAAAGACAAAAGTTTCCTAAATAATTAATTACTAAGATCATTGCTAAAGTAACAGTCTCCTCTCCTCTCTCCTCTCCTCTCCTCCCCTCCCTCTCCCTCCCTCTCCCTCCCTCTCCCTCCCTCTCCCTCCCTCTCCCTCCCTCTCCCTCTCTCTCCCTCTCCCCCCCTCCCCCCCTCCCCAGAGGACTGTCTCTGACACAAACGCAAGGGATAAAGCCAAGGCAGTGCTTGTCCAGTAACACTAGGTGGCAGCAGTGGGTTTTGAGCCAAAGCACTCTCCCTTTTCCAATGGGCAAAGTCACCATGATTAAGAACCAACCAGCTAATTGATGAATAACTAGATTTTGGTTACATACGAAGACATGGATTTCCTTTTAGTACCTTTTTTAAAACAAAATATGTCCAAATATTATCAGTGGGTGAGAAAACAAATTTGCCATACAAGGGGGTATCAGGAATGTTGTGATTACAGTCTTTGAAAACTGAATAAAACACACATAAAATTAGAAGCCTTCCTCTTACAGAAAATAAACTATTCCTTTAGGAGAAGCAATGGTTTCACAGAAGACATGTATTTAAAACATTGGCAATTACTACCAGCTAGACAGTTCTTAGCAGTTTGTAATTTGAAAGGGACTGACTTGTCAGTGTATGATTGATATTTGAAAGGTAACTTGAACTTTTGTTGATTTATTTTCTGTAATGCTACTCAGTATTTTTAAGGCTCTGGTGTAAATATCTTTTAACACAAGAGAAACCTATTAATCCTTCTGGAAAGAACTAAATTGTTTGTCAATTTTTGAATCAGGAAATAATACAAGATTAACAATCTGACCTTAGTGTGGCATGTTGAGTCAAGAAATAAAGATCGGGTACATTCTCATATTCTCACAAGGTTTTACTCAGCATTTATCTGAATAACTGAAAGCAAGTTCAGAGTAATGTTGCCAACAGATGCAGGATGATGTGATGGAAGTCTGGGCAGAGTGTGAAGTTTGGTTCTAGCTCTACCTCTAATTTATTTTCTGACCTTGAGTCAATAATGTAGCAACCCTAGATGCCAAGTGTTCATTTTTAAATACGTAAAGTGTATCTGTTGTTCTAGATGATTTCTTCTACATTCTCATCTGGTTTTATGATCAACAGATTACAATTCCTTTGCCCAGTGATCACTTGGTATATGTATTTGGCATATAATGTGAAAAACGTGTGTGTGTGTGTGCACCTGTGCTTGTATGTTAGAGGATTGACCCTGGTTTTAAACTCACAGTGAAAACAGCATAGCCGATAAGTGTTGCTTCTTGTGCAGGACTACGTTATGTATTTACTAATGCACTTCACAAATAGCTCTTGAGAACATTGTGCAAATGTGTGCAGTCTTGTATCTGGGAGAAGGAAAGGGGGTCGATAACAGGTGATTTCATGACAACCACAGAGCATAATTTGTATTTTTCATCCTGGCTTTCTTTACTCTCACCTACAGGATGCAAATCAAGAACGCTTCCGTGAAATCTACCATAGGGAATGATTTCACTTAAGTCATTACGTCTGGGCTTAGCCTCCACAGAGATCAGGCACTCCCTATTCTACTAAAATGGAAAATGGCCTCAAGGCTCAGAGAGACAAAGCTGATGAAATTTAATCTATTTAGTGTTTATTACACAGATGGGACTCCAGACATTTCCAAACGTGATGGGCTCAATGTGGCAACTTTCAGGTCTTCCTTAATTAGAAATACGTGTTAGTTAGGAGAATAACCCCACTGTCCATTTAGATCATGGGTATGACATGTTATGAGAGAAAGGATGGAAGGACTGGAGTTTATGAGTTTATGGGGGACTTAGAGTTCCAGTCTGACAACTAACATTTATTGAGCATCTACCATGTTCCAAGCTCTGTTCTATCATTAGCACCTCATTTAATCTTCCTATAGGAATATGACATTTACATGATCAATGTTTAATACAGATGAGGAGGCTAAGCTGGTGGAAGGTTAAGAAACTTGCCCAAGGTAAAAAGTGGCAGAATCAGGAATCAGATCTAGAAAGTCTTGGACCTGAGCCCAAGTTCTAAACTATCACTTAGGTAGTTGGTCTCAGAGCTGAGTCTTCTGCTGTGGAAGCCTCAGGAAGCAAAGTGATAGGCCTTGGTTGAAGAATTAGTGCAATCAACATGTAGCAGTTGCCTTATGGGTTTGCCAACCTCAGCCTTACTTTGGAAGAATTGGAGCATTAATACCCAGTGAGAACAATCAATTTACAAGAATTCTTGTGGTAGGCTTCTCTGACACCATTAGTTGGAAGGCTTCTCACTCTTTGGTCAATACCACTTGCTTTGAAAACAAAAACCTCAACAGTTTTGAAGGGCTGTTTTGTTATTTTAGAATATGTCCTATAAAAAGCTGTTTCATCATTTTCTCTACAAAAGAATTACGTTCCATCTCCCTTGATTGTTCATGTCTCTTATTACTAATGTGTCCACCCGTCAGTTGATCAATGCTGCTCAGGAAGCTTCCATTCCTCTCCTGTTACTGTTACACCAGAGAGGAGCACAGAGAGTTAAAAATGGCATAAACTATCACTATTAATATTTGCTCTCCCCAATGCTACCTGGTTAAATGTGCAAAAAAGAATAAATTAAATTGGTCGGCTTCTGACAGCATACATATTCCATGACTGTCAATGGGTTGCACTGTTTGTAATTCTCAAAGGTGCAGGAGAGAGTAATAACAAATTCCCAATTAATGGAGAGGTGCAGACCCATGGGAGACCATGTCATTTGACCACTGATCTCTTTATTGGGGACAGGACCATCTCTTTGGCTTTCATGTACTGTAGAAGTACTTTTTTCCTTACCTCAACCAAAAGCTGAATATCACCAGGGATGATCATTTAATTTCACATTTTATTAAAATACTTAATGCAGAGCCACGTTATAACTGAAAGTAAAGCACAGAGCCTGGCATAAGAAGCTCTTCTTCAGAACATAGTAATGAGAGAATTACCACATTAATCTATGTATAAAAGCCCTTTAGAGATTTTCATGCCTCCCGTGGTTCCATTTTCCATGGAAATGTGGAGTCAGAAGAGCTTCAAACAAAATTATTCATCGTTAAACATTTCACTTTTACAGGTACTGCTCGTCAAGATGCCGCTTCCATGGCGACACACAATGTGACACTTCTCTTTCAGCTGAGCTCTCTGTAGCACCCACCAGCGCTGCCATACCTTGATCGGGTGCACGCAGAGGCATCACTCAGTCCATAAATATATCCTGGAGAAGCTGAGCCTCCTCTGTTACATAAAGGGATGTCGTCCAAGTAGCAACTTCGTGATCTGTCTGATATTTGTATCCGGTTGAGAGATGCTGGCAAATCAAAAGAACTCTGGGTACGGTTCTGTAATGCTCTCCCTAAATGGAGCCCATCCAGCCTGGACTGTTGCCAGCCTGCCCAGCTTGTTTTAAAGTTTCAAAAGGGCGGGGGGGAATCAGCGGTGAGACTAAAATTATTTTCATAAGCGTGTGTCTGCCCCCAGGAGTCTTGCCCGGTTTTCTGTGATTCCAGAAATCACCCGAGCAGATCATGAAGTGAGTTGCGGTGAGATGGAGACCACTGGGTGAGGAGATGAAGCAGAGTTTGTCTGGGCCACCATCTGCATTTTCCTAATCCTGACAGGTGCCTCTAGTTGACCACGGTTTCAGCACAGGATTTCTGTTATCAAGTCAACAGTCAAGGGTGGTTAAATGGAAGGAGGATCAGAAGTTTGATAAGTGGTTTAAAACCAAAGCCTGTGCAGAAATCCTTAGCAGCGTTGTGAAGTTTTAGGGATACGGTGCTAAGAAAGCTCGAAACATCTTTAGAAGAGACTAGAATACAGTCTCCTTAGTAACAAAAGACAGTAGACTTTATATCAGTTACAGCCAAATGCAACCTGCAGTCTAGGCCCGTTACCACATGGTCCTTGTTGCTATTAAAATGATCACCAGGGAGTTCAAGGACAGGGCCGTCATTTGAAATGGCCTTGGAAGAAATATGTCGAAAAAATTGCCTCAAACCATTTCCCCTGGTGCTCGTTCTTTGTTCCCTGTGCTCTAACACACGGTACGTGATAAAATATATCCTGTATATTTATAGTGTGTCCAAGAAATGCCAAAGTGCTTAAGGCTCTGACATTGTTTTCATTAGAGATGGATACTTTAGGGAACTGTAAATGCCAGCTTTTCAAATTTGCTCTAGATGGAAAAGATCCTAAAGACACCAGCTTTTATAAACATTTTGTACCGTGTGGCGCTCTGAACCAGCTGCTTGTGACTAGAATGGAGAAAGGCTTTTGTGTCAAATGCAAACGACAGCACCCCCAGCTCCTAGCAGAAATGCTGGTGGTCATACTAGCAAAGACCAGGAAATGAGGTTATGCAACTAACCTTCGTCTTTCTCCAACCTCACTAATGCTAGCCAGTAAACCTGAGAAGGAGTATATGTATATAGATCCAAACATCAGTAGTCTTTACAACTGCAATACAGCTCTTTCCTTCTGTTCTAGCCCATCAGTTCCCCCTTCTCATCCATTTGCAGGTATCACAGGACAGCTGTTCCTTTACCTGTGTTCTGATTGGAGCCCTTAGTGACCAATGGACCTCAGCTTCTCTGCCGCTGAAAACTCCCAGGCACTACCTGCCCTCATCTCTGTCCTTTGCTTTTCACTTGGAAACCATCACGTAATATCTCAGGGAGAGCAGGCCAGCCTCTCTGTTTTTGCACCCATTTCCTCTATCAAACAGACTTTATAAGAATCCAAGCCAATGCCTTTCAGATCTTCCCCTGCGTGCCTGTGAAATCATCCTTTTAAGGCTTTCACACCAAATGAAAAGTGTAGAGTCATCACCTGTTCCAGGTGGGAGGCCGCCGGATGACTGGGTAACCACACTCAAGCCTAATTTTGTATGCAGTGATGGCAGAAGACCCCCTTGTCATTTTTTCTTTAAGCAGAGAAGATGTAGTTATCCTTTTCTCAGCATGGGGATAATAGAAGGATGATAATACCTACTTCCAGCCATGGCAGAAGATGGGGATGGGCATAATAATTATGCCTCCGTAGTTGTAATAGAGTGCTTTTGTCGTCTTCAATAGACATATGTTTATCACATAGTTTGTGCCCTATACTGTGTCAGATACTGGAACTACGCAGAGGAATAAGACGCACTCCCTGTTGTTCAAGGAGCTCACGGTTTAATGGAGGAGGTAGATTCCTAAATACATAAGATAGTACAGTGTTAGGGGAGCTATGATGATGGTGACCATGCTGAGGGTGTCATTATGAGGACATACACAGAATCTCCTACCTGAGACTGCGAGGTTCAGGAAAAGTTTCTGGAAGGGAAGACGCTTGAGCTGAAAATTCCATAAAGAACAAAGTTAATCAAAGAAGGGATTTGGATCAGGGAGTGGTAACTGGGGTGCAGACAGGGAGGAGGGATATTAATGAAGGAGGAAAGGAGTTGTAGGTTGAGGAAGCAGAAGTGAGATTCCGTGACAAGTGTTGGAGATGTCAAGCAGTTAGTTGTGCTTGGGTGATTGTAGAGCGCACTTTGGTGGCCAGTAGGGACAGGGAGGATGGGGGGCCAGCAGACAGCTGACTTGAGGGGCTCTAGATGCCTTGGTGGGAGGTAAGTTGCAGGCTGACCTGAAGGTTCTGAGGAGCCAGTGAAGAATGTCATAGGGAGGAGTGACATGATCTTGTTTGTTTTAAAAGATCACGCTACCCTTGAAATGGACTGTGGCCCAAGTAAAGTGGGATTTGGGGGTGAGTTGGGGACAAAGAGTAGAGGAAACCTTACGTGATATTTAAAGATAAATATACCTTTGACCTACCCCCTTTTAACTATTACCTGGTTTAGGCTTTTCAAATTTGTGCAAACATATTTTAAAGAAAAATACATTCACAGTGTCATTAATATTTAAAACAAAAATTTTCCCCAGAAGGTGAAGACATTTAAGCCAGGGATGGGAAAGATTTTGCCTGAGATCCTAGGTCTTCCTAATAAAATGATGGCTGCTGTAGTCCTAGAGAAATGAGCTCTCTGGACCTGATATGAGGAATCGATTCCCTATCCTACATCTTCCAGGTCTAGCAGGTACTTTGAGATGCATACACACTACATCCACTTAAGTTGATAGGAGATCAGATTGTATTGGCTTCTTTTTTTTTTTTTTTTTTTTTTTTGGCTGTGCTGGGTCTTTGTTGCTGTTTGTGGGCTTTCTCTAGTTGTGGCGAGCAGGGGCTGCTCTTCATTGTGGTGTGCGGACTTCTCATTGCGGTGGCTTCTCTTGTTGCAGAGCACGGGCTCCAGGCTCGCAGGCTCAGTAGCTGTGGTGCACGGGCTTAGTTACTCCGCGGCATGTGGCATCTTCCTGGACCAGGCCTCGAACCTGGGTCCCCTGCATTGGCAGGCGGATTCTTAACTGCACCACCAGGGAAGCCCTGTATTGGCTTCTTGATCAACAGGGGCTGAACTTACTGTCTAAATTCAGATGGAAACTTTTTTCTTTTTTGCTTAAATCCTAGCTAATACTGGTTAGCTGGCTTTCTTAGGTAGCAACCTTGATTGATTTGCTGAGTGTGCTGAATTGGCCATCAGCACAATATCACGTTGCCCTTTTACATCAAGGACACATGGTCTAAGTTTATAATCTTTATTTCCAGGGCTATATCATCAAATGCAAAGTTCAGCAGTCAACGTAAACGTGGGGGACATAGTAGGCATTAGTTGTTTTTTTTGGTTAGTCAATACATGATTTCCTCTTCCTAACAGCATCACTGTTTCCTTTGGGGGACTTGTACCTTTCTTCCCTGTGCGTCATCTTGGAAAGCCAGTGATTGAGGTGCCCATTTCTCTTGCTAAGGAAGCTGATGTGGCTTTGCAAGCTCTTTGTGATAGATCTCTCTCACTGTTCTGTTGGGATAAAGGGAGAAAGCATGTGGTCTTATCTGAGCCAGTTGATTCTCTCTTCCACAATTGGGGTCCCCAGCAGAGGTTCCCTGTTGGAAGGAACAGCTGGAGGAGAATCATCCCAGTGTTGGACCAGTTAAGAATGCAGGGCTGTTTCCACTTCCTACACCCTTTCTAGCACCCTCATTCTCATCTATGCTAAGCCAGTTATTCAATATTCCCCTTCAGTCTCCGAGCCCCCTCACATCCTTCTGGTCAACTCCCTTTATGCTTAGGTAAGCTGCGTGTATTTTCTGTTGCTTATTATCAGAGAATCTTAACTGACAGAATGGTAGGAAATGAATAATTTTCTTTTCACAGAAGCTAAAGTACATTGCTCATGACTCACACAAACTGTAACAATATGCTTATGAAATCTGGAAGAACCAGGGGGTCTTAACTCCATTTTATCATGAAGGGAGCTAAAGTACTGGGAAATTCAGTATTTGGTTTATGTCATGGAGCTCATCAGAAGCATGAATAAAGAAGAATAAAATAGAGACCTATTGGCTCTTAACTGCCAGTAATTAGTGGTGTGACCTTGAGTAAGCTACTGAACTGTTTTGGCTTCTGTGTCTTCAACTGTAAAATTAGAGGATTGGGTCAGATGATCTTTCAGACCTCTTCCACCTCGCTCATTTGGTTTTTCATCTGAGGCTCTTTTCTAGAGGCTTCTCCATGGTTAGAGACCCTAATCTGTGGACAGAATACATCAATAGCTAAGATACAGTGGTCTTAATAAAATACATTTAAATTCATCTGTGAAAGCAAAAAAAAAAAATAATAGATTTCTCATTTGCGTTTCCTTAGGCTCTATGGCTGTCTCTAATATTGAAATTTTCCTTTTCCCAATTAGAAATTTTGAGACATCCTAAATGTTTATTGTCAATGGGAGAATCAGTGATTTTTTTCCTCTCTCTCTCTCTCTCTTTTTTTTGTTAATATAAATGAAGTCCATAATTCAGTAAAAAAAAAATTAAGAACATAAAACTTTTAAAAAAAGTATACTTGATATACTTGATGCAGTTATATATACATATATGTATATATATATATTTATTTATTTTCAGATCTGAGAATCAGTGATCTTATCAGAACTCAACCTAAGCCGTTTTGGCTTTGCCTACTGGTATATTTATATATTTAAAGTAATTAAACATACTGGGAGACAAAAATACACTGGGTCAACGTTTCACTAGTGTTACCGCATATGTTCTTTTCCCACTTAGGGATGTCATCTTCATGCTTACCATCTTAACAGTCAGCATTATAATTTTTTACATCTCAACTTAATGAATACATTTGTTTCATTGTATTGTCCAACCCAAGACTCTAAAGATCATATTTTCTGAAAAGAAATTCCTCTGCTGTCAATTTGTACATACCATGACTATAATTGTCTATTTTTTTCTGCTCTGTACAGGAAAAGGGAAGCAAATGAGAGAAATAAGTGAAGTAAAATAACAAAGTGGGAATATTTAATTGGAAGAATTGTTATCAGATATTTGATCATCTATTTCACCCATAAAATGATGAAAGCACAAATGAAAGTTTTCAAAATGGTTTTTGATATCAAATTCCTCTGATGTTTTGAAGCACTCAGATGAGAAAGGAGTGGCTTCTAATTATAAGAATGAATTGATTTACTCATTCTTGTTACTAATACCAAAAATGTTTACGGAAATCCCCCCAAAGTTTAAGGAAATCCTATATAAGTAAAAAAGTACAGAATTATACTTAAAAGCTCATTTTTAAAAGAACTCAGTCTAAGATGCATATCACTTTTTATAATAGTAGTTTTCATATATTATTGCTTTGAGTTTGTTGTTTCAGAAAATGCACAAGTTAATACATATATACATGTCTATATGTGTATATACATATATACGTACATATATGTACACACATACATACAATATAAAAATACACACTATGAGAATGAGTTAATTATGTTGATAAGCAATTAATCATTGGAAGCATATAGGTGTAACTGGCCACCAATGCCTACTATGAGACAGCTGTTAAAATTTCAGAAAGAATGATTTAAAGGAAGCAAAGTGTCTTGTTTATAGCTTTTCATACCCAATTCTAGAAAATGAAAACAAAGGTTACATGTGTCCTGTATGAATTATAGTTGTTCTCAGGTAACAGAGAGCCCAAATCCCATATTCATTTAGTGGGGGAAGAACAATTTAGTAGTTTACAAAATAGAACATTCTAGATGTAAACAGAGCTATGGGTGAATGGAGCTCCATCCAAGGCTCACAGCTCACAGGATGTAATCAGGACCAATATCTCCTTCCCTGTTTCTAGGTGATGCTTTCCTGGCTGGTTCATGGTTTCAAGAGGCTTCACAGTAGTTCTGAATCCACATGCTTATAGGTTTAGATCCAAAGGTAAAAAACACAAACCTCTTTGTGTAGGCCCAGTAAAAGAACCACTGTGGCTGGCTGGCTCTGATTGGGTCACATATCCGAGCATGTAAAGGTGTGATTGGCAAGACTTGGATCACCTGCCTTCTCCCTGAACTGGAGGAGTATTAACTCCAATGAAAATATTCTGCACGAGGCAAGGGTGGAGTTCCAGGGGAAAATAACGGAAGAGTGAACAGATGCTAGACAAGGAGGGAAAAAATTCCATCCATCCTCCCCACCAGTATGTCATCCCTCTTTTCATGAAAACATGGTACTTCCAAAGCTCAGTCCTCCATAGCCTATTTTGGGCTCTTCTATCTCATTTGAGGAACTCTTTTATCTTCAGTCCTCAGGGATTGACTGTTGACTAAGCTTGTAAGTTTAGCTCTGTAGTTTACTCTGTTGTTCTGAGCTCATTGTTTGCTCGTGGATTTTTCAAAATTCACTCCCACACCGGAGTCTTAAAAGTGAGGTACCTAAAGCCTGGAAGTGTGAGGAAAACATTTCACAAGGTACTTCTGTATAGAGTTTTAAGGGTGCTAATTTATAGATTCTCAACTTCTATCTACACTTTTCCCCAAAATGGGTCTTCTTGAGAACAGGACTATATTCATATTACCCCTTCCCCACTTCAGAAAAGAAAGGCAAACATCACACTCTTTCCAAATTGTACTAGGGTGGTTAGCTCTGGGCTATTAAAACTTCCTAGACATCAAATAGTCATAATTTGAAATGCTGGTTTCAAAGATGTCTCTATGATTGATGAATGAAAATATCTTAAACCTACTTGACCTTCTGGCCTTCCCTTTTACTTATATCTATTAAGAAAGAAGTTTGCCCTACCATAGAATGTTCAGAATTCAGAAAAACTGAAGCAGTATAGATTATGATGTTAATTAAAAAAAATAACTAGAATGTTTTCTGGGGTTACTGCATTTTGCAAGAACCCATTAGATTAAAACCCATTGATAAAATATTTACATTAATTTTCTCAAATTCTGTGGACATTTTTTAATAAAGTAGTTGAAACCCATTTTTAATAAATTATAATGTTATTTTCATAAGGTAGTCAAACTTATTTTTACCAAAACATGAAATATTTATTCCATTAGAATGGATTTTCATGTTTTACCTTACTAAATCTAATTTTCTCCTTCCAATAACAAAAAATACACTTATTTAAACTCATGTTGTAAAATTTTAAAGGCAACTTAAAATGGGTCAGAGGCACATCATGTTTCAAAACTTGTAATGGGTTGTATGAGTTAAAATATTTGAAAGCCACTGCTCCCAAATATAGGGAAGTGAGTCTGGGAGCCATTGGTAGATTTAGCATAAATGTGGACATGGCACGTGCTGGTCTAGACTAAATTAGGAGGTATCACTCTGGCCTTCTTTTTAATTTTTTTTTCTCAGTGTCTAGTACTTCTTCTTGACCAGCACTTCCTTCTACAGCATGCTTCAAGAACTGCCCTCCAATTTTACTGACTTTCTTAGACATTCCTTCTTATGAAAAACAACATACTGCCAATTCCAAGTAGGTCTTGTTTTCCATTAGGGAGTTGACAAGTCATTCAGTCTGGTGCAATAGAGTAACATTATGTGTGAAAATACTATTTTCATCAAATAATAGGTTTGGATTTTAATGAGAAGGAACACTTTCTGGAACAAATTCTGCAACTTGAAGAAAGTCTAATGACTGTGGTAGTTCAAATAATAAAGAATTTGGGGGGTGAGGGTGGTTACACTGGTTACACTTTATCATATCTTTCAATTTATCTTATACGTGAGCATGAAGCTCAGCTTGAGAAATAGTAAGTGACAATTACATATAAACTATAAAATACTTATATCTATTATTGAAATAACGAGCAATAATGCAAGTAATTTTTATTGAATGTAAAGTGGTTATGAATTTAATATGGTCTTCAAAAAGGGTCACCAGGGAGGTTTCCAGTTATTTTTAACTAGATGGAGCCCACGGACTCAAAAAGAATACTTCTACCCTGTCTAAGAAACAAATTTAGAAAATAGAATTAAAATTCTGTCAACTTAAGTAAGATTTTTTAAATAGCACACTTCAGTGCATGTTATGATCTGAATGTTTGTGTCCCCTCAAAATTCCTAACCCCCAAAGATGATAGTATTAGTAGGTGGGGCCTTTGGGAGGCACTTAAGTCATGAGGTTGGAACCCTCATGTATGAGATTAGTGCCCTTATAAAAGAGGACTCAGAGAGCTCCCTACCCCCCTTCTGTCCTTTGAAGATAAGGCCAGAAGCCTGCAACTAGGAAGAGGGCCCTCACGTGACCATGCTGGCATTCTTTTCTCAGACTTCCAGCCTCTAGAACTGTGAGAAATAAATTTCTGTTATGTATAAGCTACCATTCTGTGGTATTCTGTTATAGCAGCCCGAACAGACTAAGACAGTGTCACTTCAGATATCTGCATATATATATATATATATATATATATATATATATATATATATATATATGGATATAGTCTTTATCTTAGCCTTAAGCGTATCTGGGGAGAGAACTTTCTGGATCACCATGCAACTAGCTAGCGTCTTTGCCCAGCATAAGCTTACCGACTTTCCTAACCATCCTGTATCAGAGAAATGTGAATGGGACGCTATACTGAGACCCTAGATATTTATAATTATCCAGACATCTGGAATTATATTACTAAGGCATTGGGATATTTAACTGAACGTTAAAACTTGTCTGGATGTTTTGGCACCACGTGAAGTCACACACAGAGTATAGGTGAGTGTGTGTGCCCACGCCGTCCATAGCGTATCCTCAGAGCACGCTCGTGGGAAAGGTGTGACGTATTAGAAAGCACTTCAGACCTTTTCTTCCAGGCTATTAGGGAATAGCAGTTAGTTCTTCTCTATTTGGATTTGAAGGTGATGACAGTTTTTATTAATCCTAGTCATAAACTGCATCTGAAAAAAAATTCCTTTTAGGCTAAAAAAAAAAAACTGCCAAAAACCAAACCCAAAACAAAACCCAGCTGTGTTTTGAAGTCTTACATTGATAGCCTCAGTGTGGACTAGTCTACCTGCTGTAAGCAACATGTGGAAACCACCTGGGAGGGTTCCCTGCTACCCACCTGACTAACTACACTTCTTTCAGCACCTTTAGTTCTACCATGAGATCATCAGAGAAATAAAATCATGATGCAGTGCGCACTCTGGGTGGCTTCTGTAAAACGTGAGAATTAGATGAGAGCCAAACCTATTCGGAAGTTAGTAATGACCCATCCCTGACTCACAGCATAATCAACATAAGTTCCACAGGGATTTGACATTTAAATATTAAAACATGAAATTGCAAGTTTATCTCCTAAAAGAAAATTTGGTGCCTATTTACATGGTTCTGCATGGGAAGATCATGATAAGCACACAAAAAAGGGAGAAACCGTAATGAAAAAAAGTGATAGATGTCAGTACCTTAAGTATACACAGATATGCATCTCACAAACATCAACACACGCACATACATCCATCCACACTCATACCCACGCACACAACTATTTCTAGGTGTTAAAAAGCCATTAATAAAGGAAAAGAGAAACGGGGGAAAATTGCAAGGGGGCAGCATACTCATATTTGCCACTAATCTCTTGTGGACCAATGGAAATGAGACATCTCTCAAAATGCACAATTCCTAAAAAGGAAATGAAGTGACCAATAGAGAGAAGAATATTATAGTTTTACTAATAATCCAATTGAAGGCCAGAAAGACCTGAAGTTTTACATAAAAACTGGCCAAAAGGGCCAAAAAAGATTTTCATTGTTAGTATGAAAAATGTGTATTTTCACGCACAAATGAGCAACATGACGATGTGCTCCAAGAGCCTTAAACATGTGCATCTTCCATGACACAGCCCTTTCACACCCAGGAATTGATCACAATGAAGTATTCATAGCCCTGTGCCAAAATAGAAGTAGAAAGCACAGCACTGTCAATAATTCTGAAAAATTAGAATTGTCCAAGCTGATCAAAAATAAGTTTTTTGATATCCATATGGACCTTGGTGGTGTTATTTAAAACTATGTTGAATAACATTTAATTATTATTTATTTACAGTTACATGATGCATGTAACTGTTAGATGCTTTTTGGAAAGACTGACAAATACATTTCATCCTAGTAACAGTTCTGGGAGGTGAGGCAGTTACTATATTTATCCTTATTTGCAGATGAGAAAACTGAAGTGCAGAGCATTAATTGACAGGTCCAAGTCACACAGCCAGTATATGTAGATGGCAGAGCTGGTCCACCTGACCATGCAGTACTCTCTGAACTGGTTACCTTCCATTAATATTTGGGTAGTTGCATGTTTTGATTCCTGGAATTACAGTGTCCAAGTTATGCTGGCAGAATATGATGAAATAAACTACATTTCTTCTGAATTGCGTCCTCCTGAGGAAGAGCTGAATTTTAGTACATATCCATCTATAAGGGTGTGGGGAGAACAGCCTTGGAAACATTCCACCGTAAAAGTCATTTTGAAGGCCTTGCAGACCCCATTTATATCATCCTTGCACAGTACTCGTTCAGTATAAAAACTCTTCCTCTCTGAATGATTTTCCACTATATACATAAAAAGCAGTCTATTTCAGCACACTCAACGTATCTATACATATATTCCCCACCCCCTGTGCTTTGGGTGCTAGCTTATGCTCAGAGCCAAAGAGTTAGATTGTTTCGTACATTCTTGGCCAATGAGTTTTAGTGCAAATTCTCTCAGCCGGTAACCATTCTAAAGTGGTATTCAGAACGGACTGTTCTGTGCTGTGTATTATTTATTGTGCTCTGACCTCAATTTCCACCATGTATTTTATCTTTGACCAGAAGTTTTGACACACCTACAGCAGACAAAGGATTAGCAAATGTTAGTGCCAGCCCTGGGCCCAAAGAAATGAATTATCTGTATCTGTGTGCACATTACAATGAAAAGATGTGTGTGGACTGGATGAGGGGCGGTGAGTAGGATCGAGCATAGCTCGAGGTAGAGAAAACAGATAGCAAAGACCAGCAAACAACGAAGGAGTGGTGGTAATCCGCTGACGTTATGAAGGGCAGCATAAACATCACGACAACCTGTGAAGCTTAACTAACATTGGATGGATGGTGAGGGGAGGGAAATTGAGAGGAAAGGAAGAGCAGTTGTCATAAGATGACTAAAGCTCACACCGATTCAGTTACTCTTCCATTTACAATTTCCATTTTCTTGATAGAATCCACTCCCCTCTCTCTTTCTGCTAATATTGTATTGGGTTCTTGGTACTGAGAAGGGGTGGTCCTACTCAAATATTTTCATCAGTTTGAATTTAGGTACTTCTTAGTTATTTAGGAGCTTAAGAATAAAGATCTAGTTTTAGTGCAGACTTGCCTCCATTACTGATCAAGCTAATGTTTATAATCAAACTCTTGATCTCCATTTAGTTACGCCCACAGGCCAAATAAAAAGATGGTTTCATGAAGGTGTGGCCTTTCTCCAGGGCAAAGTTCCCCAAATTTGTGTTCCTGGGAAGCAGTCCCCGAAGTGTTATGAAAGAAAATAGCTAAGTTTCCTCTGGTTAAAAAAAGTTCAGGAAAAATTGAGTTAAATGAAATTCTTCAATGTTCTTTAATCCTGGATTGTTCAACAACTTATATCTGTGAATATATCTTAGACTTTTCCAAAAGGGCGGCTATATTATGATTCAGTGTTTCCCAGAGGGCACTGACTGTAAGAACTTTATTTCATGGGGTACACATTACCATCTCCTGGAGCTGGAGCTCTTCAGTCACATGGGGAATGCCTCTTTTGGGTACCAGCCAGGCTTCTTTGTGGATCCTCTCTGTTGTTTCATTTCTATTTCTCTGTCTCTCTCTCTTTCTCTCCCGCCACCCCCACCTTTTTTTTTTTTTTTTTTTGCATTTTCCATTTAGCTCTTTCATGACAACTATTAATAGAAGAACTATGCCAAGGCATAGTATCTGTTTAAAAGTTTTCCATATAATTTGAGTGAAAGTGTCATGGATTTTTTAAAAAGTTTGCTTTTCCATTATAAAAGAATCCATACTGGTCAGAAAAAGATTTTAGCTTGAGAAAAGTCCAGACAGTGATGAACATGCATAATCTCCCACCTGTAGAAAACTTGTTTGCGTTTTGGTTATTTCTGCTTGCAGCTCCAGTGGGACAGCCTCACCTCCTTCTTTTTAACGACCTTTTGGGCACACTTATGTCCTTGCTCGTTTTCACATCAGAATGTCAGCAGTTGCGGGAAGTTCTTCTGGAATCTTCTTCTCTTGCATCGGTATAAAATGTGTCCCTTTTGATCATAGAAGTTAATCAGACAGGCTGGTAATATTGATTTTCTGTACCCCAAGATTATAGTTTATCTGCTATTCTTAAGAAGTGAAATTCTGGTATTTTTGTTGATATTACACTGTCATTGGACCAATAAAAATAATCTGAAATTGGAGTAACTGATGTTTTGAAATCAAGATAAAAAATTCAGTTCTTCAATTTACATGAAAAGGAAACAAAGCCATGTGTACACTCTGGAGTGGTCCATAGCTGCAGATGACAATGGATTGTGGTATAGCAGAGATTCCACTGAAATAACAACTCACATTTTAGTTCAAAGATATTTCAAATGAGTGGAATATAAATGTAAGAGTATTGATATCGATTCAGACAGTTTTATCAACACATGGTAAGACTCAAGAAGTGACAAACTGCAAGTCTTTTTTAAAAAACAAAATTTATAGCTTTCTATCAATAAAAACACTACAATCCCTTTAAAAATATCAAAATAAACATATAAAAATGTTTTCTAAAAAAATCTCTTCAAATATTTCTAATAAGAGATGGTATTACGGGGCTTCCCTGGTGGCGCAGTGCTTGAGAGTCCGCCTGCCAGTGAAGGGAACACGGGTTCGTGCCCCGGTCCAGGAAGATCCCACATTCCGCGGAACGGCTGGGCCCGTGAGCCATGGCCGCTGAGCCTGCGCGTCCGGAGCCTGTGCTCCGCAACGGGAGAGGCCACAACAGTGAGAGGTCCGCGTACCGCAAAAAAAAAAAAAAAAAGAGAGAGATGGTATTACGAAGAGTCAAGTGAAAATATTTGGAGTGGGCACAAGATCCCTGCTCCCTGTCTTCTTCTTTAGCGGATAGTCAGAATAAACTTAGTTTAAAAAATTTGCACGCGATGGTCTTTGGTACAAAATGATGACCACATCAATGAGCTTTGTTTTTTTTAGTAAATGTGTTACATAATGTTACTCTTGAAATTTTCAGGATTAATTAAAATTTCTTCATTTTGTGGAGTGTTTGTTTTTAAGCAATAATTTCCTACTAGTAATTTTTATCAGTTAATTTATATTAAAATGATAATGCTTCTTTGATCTCTGAATTTATGAATGTGTGGGTTAATTGATGTTATAATATAGTTATATATTTTTGTTTTTGAAATTATTAAATAGTTAGCTTCATGGATTTTATTTTATGAAATCTAAACTTATTTATTTGTTTATTTTGCCAAATATAAGTATTTATATTTGGTCAGTATTATGTAAAATAAATGATGAAATATCAGTGTTTTTTTTTTTTTTTCCCAGTATTGCATCCACTAATCACCAATTTGGTCTCTTATCATATGTCACCATCTCAGAAAGCCCTTTCTGTCTACTCTGCCCAAAACAGAATGTTTCAGACTCCCACACCAGGCCAGTCAGTACCTCACTTGGCTTAATTTTCCTGCCACTTAGATATTGTTTTGAAATAATATTATTTATATATATATTTTTTCATTTTTATTGGAGTATAATTGCTTCCCAATGTTGTATTAGTTTCTGCTGTACAACAAAGTGAATCAGCTATAGGTATACATATATCCCCATATCCCCTCCCTTTTGTGTCTCCCTCCCACCCTCCCTATCCCACCCCTCTAGGTGGTCACAAAGCACCGAGCTGATCTCCCTGTGCTATGCAGCTGCTTCCCACTAGCTATCTATTTTACATTTGGTAGTGTATATATGTCAGTGCTACTCTCTCACTTCGTCCCAGCTTCCCCTTCCCCACCATGCCCTCAAGTCCGTTCTCTATATCTGAGTCTTTATTCCTGCCCTGCCACTAGGTTCAACAGTACCTTTTTTTTTAGATTCCATATATATGCGTTAGCATACGGTATTTGTTTTTCTCTTTCTGACTTCACTCTGTATGACAGACTCTAGGTCCATCCACCTCATTACAGATAACTCAATTTCATTCCTTTTTATGGCTGAGTAATATTCCACTGTGGAGAACAGTATGGAGGTTCCTTAAAAAACTAAAAATAGAACTACCATATGACCCAGCAGTCCCACTACTGGGCATATACCCTGAGAAAACCATAATTCAAAAAGATACACTACCACAATGTTCATCGCAGCTCTATTTACAGTAACGAGGACATGGAAGCAGCCTAAATGTCCATCAACAGATGAATGGATAAAGAAGACGTGGTACATATATACAATGGAATATTATTTATATATATATATATATATATTTTTTTTTTTTTTGCGGTACGCGGACCTCTCACCGTTGTGGCCTCTCCCGTTGCAGAGCAACAGGGTCCGGATGTGCAGGCTCAGCGGCCATGGCCCACAGGCCCAGCCGCTCCGCGGCATGTGGGATCCTCCCAGACCGGGGCACGAACCCGTGTCCCCTGCATCGGCAGGCAGACTCTCAACCACTGCGCCACCAGGGAAGCCCTATTATTTATATTTTAACCTACTTATTATTCATCGTCCCTCAAAGAAGTATAATAAGCCCCTGAGAGTAGGAATTTTTCTCTCTGTGTCCCCAGTACATAGAAAAATGCCTTGCATACCATAGGTGATTATTAAATATTTGTTAAATGAATGTGGTAATAAATGAATTGAAGAGCCACTAATTCCAGTTTTTGAAAACATAATAATCATGGTAACAATATGAGTTGCTACAATTTGGGGGTTATTAGTATTGATACTGAGATGAGTATCTGTTATTTTTAAATTTGGTATTATTTATTTAAGATTTAATCCCATTTAAAAAAAATAGCGGATCAAAGATAATAAATATTCTAAAGTGACTAAGAATCCATTTCAGAAATTGCTCTTCAGGAAGATTGCACTGATTTACATTTCTACCAGTGATTCATTCTCACTTTACTGTTTGACTTTCAAACTTCTGTTCATAGGCGTCTGTCTCCACCGGTATTGGTCTCTCTTTGCTTTCTTTCTTTCAGCTGATGGTATTAGATCTTTTTCTACTAAAAGCCACAGTGCCCCTTGTTACAGAAGAAAAGATTTGAGAAAGTGCCATTGTTTATGTCCTTAAAATTTAAAGGCGTTTAAAGAGATGTGCTTCATAAAATTTGTTGTGATCTTAAAGATTAAAAACAAAATTTACTGAAAAATCATCAGTGTCTTCAAATATGCCCTTGCAGTCATGACTATGAACAAAATACCTACATGCTTTTCATAGGATGGACTTGAAGTTTGTATTTTCATCTAGTTTATACTGACAAATTGTTTTATGGTGATTTATGTAATCTCTAACGTTTTGAATTTTGCAATATACAAAGAAGACAATCCTCTTTAGGTTTTGTTAACAAGTTGCTTGTCAAAATCTGTGTGTGCATATGGCCATGGAGATATTTTTTTTTCTTTCTTCTTTCTTTTTTAAAAATGCCTGCTTTTATTTTTTTTTGCAGCTAATTGATGTGGAGTGCTGTGTATACATCTGAAAGGTAGCACCTTTAAAGGGGGCACCTCTGCAGGCTTTTATCCCACACATCTAATAATAATTACTGCATAAAAAAATTCATAACACCAGGCAGTTAGAAGCAGTCTAATTGCAACAATTAATTTGTAAACTTACCTAATTAAATTTCCCTAGCCAGAATGTGTTGTCTGCACACATCAAAGTTTACAAAGGAGAAGTAACAGAGCAGAATAAAAAATGACAGTGTCCCTAATAGAGTCCCTTGAGAGGAACTTCTAAGGTTAAAATAAAAATCTATCAATGCTGAACAGGAAAATATGCAGTTCAACCGAAATGATGGATGGTTCTTCTAACCTTCACGCAAAACGATCCTGACATGTATTATTATTGAAATAGAAATGAGCATATCTTTGTCTACCTTATTGCCTTTATAAAGTGGATGAAATGGTCTGAGAGTTGGAAAACTTTTTTTTGTTGTACTTGGGAACATTAGTATGATCTTGATCTCCTTCTTCCTCTTGAGACTCCCATAGCTACTTGTTTATCTGCTTTCTTGCCTTCCTGTAGGAATTGAGTAATTGCACAGATGTATGGTGAGGAGAGAAAACTGCACAGCCTGCACCTTTTGCTAGCACAAAAGAGCTTGCCTCGCCACTGCGGGACATAGGAAAATTCAAGTTTTCCAGTCCTGTGTGTGACATATACAAGAACAAATGACAATTATAATGTCATACTATTTTTAAAAAGAGAGGAAAAAAATAATTTAGTAGCCAAAAGAACATAGCACAAATCAGATTAACTGGGGAATAATACTATGAAAGCTTTCCAGTAAGCCTTTTTTTTTTTTTTTTTTTTTTTTTTTTTGCAAAAGCCTTTGCTTTTATTTTTCCCTTTATCACCCACATTGGTAGCTGTTTCTCCTTTTACTCTCCTAGGGATTTATTAACATGTAAGGGGCTCTTAGTTTCAAATTTGTTTTACAATCATCTCTCCATATCGGGGTGATTGGTTCCAGGACCCCTGTGGATACCAAAAGCCAGGGATACTCAAGTCCCTTATATAAACATGAGTTAGTATTTGCATGTAACCTACGTACATCCCCCTGTATACTTCAGATTGTCTCTAGATTACTTATAATACTTAATACAATGTAAATGCTATGTAAATAGTTACCAGGCACAACAAATTCAAGTTTTGCTATTTGGAACTTTCTGGAATTTTTTTTTCAAATACTTTCAATCCAAGGTTGGTTGAGTCCTCGGATGCAGAGCCTGTGGATACAAAGGGCTGACTGTACACCTATTCTACATAGGTCTCACTGCCCTTACTAGACTGCAAGTGCTTTCTCACCCTGCTTCCCCACCATGGTGGTCTTCTGTCTTCACCTCCCACCACCCTCCTTCCCATTCCCGATCCATTGCTGGTGATGATTGCCGTCTGCCGTATAAATGCGGAGCTCCTGAGCCAGTGCTAGGGAAGGCAGGCTGAGCATGAGGGGCCCCAGTTCCCATCTCTACGCTGCTGGTAGTGAGGGGTACAGATTCAGTCAACATGACTGATGCTAAGAGATGATGCCGTCAGTGAAAAGTCTTCCAGGGGCCTTTTCTCAGCGCCCTGTGGTTGCCTCTGAGCAGCTACCTCTTCCTTGTGAGGAATGGGATGGGTTTTCTTACCAAATAAAATATAGATTAATTTAGAAGGGCATCTAAGCAGCGTTGTTATTAGTAAAGAAAATATTATTTATAGAACTGTAGTGGGGGATGAAGCTTTATATTTAGGCACTGTAACATCCTCTTATTCCATCTTGAGTTCTGTCTGGAAATGTTGGTAGGAGTAAAAGGCAGACAAGGTGGGATACATCTTGAGTTTCCTTATAGAAACTTACATTAAGGTTTTAATAGCAAATAAAAGAATAGATAACACCAAACGAAAATTCGGAAACCGTGTCAGTGCAAAGTTTCTGAGCGCTATGTCTTCACTGATTGTGGGACGTACCTTTCCATTTCATGAAGAAAAACGTAGATTCTTAACTTTGGGATATCTCTATCTATCTATCTATCTATCTATTTATCTATTTTTTGTTTGTTTTTGTGGTACGCGGGCCTCTCACTGTTGTGGCCTCTCCCATTGCGGAGCACAGGCTCTGGACGCGCAGGCTCAGCGGCCATGGCTCGCGGGCCCAGTCGCTCCGCGGCATGTGGGATCCTCCCGGACCGGGGCACAAACCCGTGTCCCCTGCATCGGCAGGCGGACTCTCAACCACTACGCCACCAGGGAAGCCCTGGGATAGAGATATTTACAAGGAAATATGCTGACTTCAAATCTTTTATTGATGTCATCCCTATCTGTATTTTCTCTTGCATATTTTTAAACCAATAGTAGCCCTTAAATGCCAAATGAAACACTTCCCACAAAATTATAACAGTCTTCTCTCCGTTCTTTTGAGGAAAGTGTAGCTCCAACAGTTTTACCTAGAAAGATTACCTTTGTTTAGACCAGGCTCTATTTGTCTCATACCCAACATGGAAAGATGATGTGTTGAGCAAAGATGGATGCATGCAGGGTAAGAAATCCAGAAAATTCCTTGGGTATTTTTCAGTCAGAATATTAGTCTGATTTCATCCTTTTATTTTACATGTAGATTTCCAGAGAATTAGTTGTACTGAGATTCAAATGCAAGTGTCACATCATGTAAAATAGAGTTGATCTTTGATCCTATGTAATAATGGATTATTACCACCCTTTGAAAAAGTAGAAAATTAGGAGCTTTCAATCCCTGTGCCTATGACATATTATTTGATTTATACATCTGATTCAAATAAATTTGACTTTGAAATGTGTCTGCCATAAGAAGGGTCTACATATAGAATTCAGGTCAAAATAAAGTGAAAGCAAATCCTATCTTCTGATGTGAATTAAATTAGACTCTCAGAACAATAGGATGAAAGAAAGATAATGAAGTTTGGGTAATGGGATTAACCAGAAAAACACTCCTCCCCCTTTGACCTCTCTTGGAACAGTCTCCTTTTGTGCTTATTCTCAGTAAACTTTACTGGCTCATTCTGTTTTGCTTGGATCTCATCCTGGTTTTATCCCAGCCTTCTTTTCCTCTTGTTCTGATGGATCTCCAAGGGAGGTCTCTGAATCAGGAGCACCATCACCACCCCACAGGATACTTGTTAGTAATGCAAATTTCAGGCCTCAGCCTAGAAACTCAAGCCCTATTTACTAAATCAGAAACTCTGGAAGTGGGGTCCAGCAACAATCTATGTTTTCTCAAATGCTCCAGGTGATTCTGAATGTACACCCAAGTTTGAGAACATCTGCTCTCTTCTGAGGCTTTCCGATCCATGATTCGGGGCTTCCGGTGTGATGTATGTACTGTGGGAGATTGCATTTTCCAGAGGTGGCCACAAACATATCCCCTGTTTCATAAGCCCTTCTTGAACCTTGTCACTCCCCCATCAACAGTGAAATCTGATTACCCTCCTCTTGAATCTGAGCAGAATAGTGACCTATTTGTAACTAATAGTATAGAGTGGGATTGAGGCTAACTTCTGAGGATAAGCATAAAAGGTGATGTCTTTTTGAATTATGGTTTTCTCAGGGTATATGCCCAGTAGTGGGATTGCCGGGTCATATGGTAGTTCTATTTGTAGTTTTTTAAGAAACTTCCATACTGTTCTCCATAGTGGCTGTATCAATTTACATTCCCACCAACAGTGCAAGAGTGTTCCCTTCTCTCCACACCCTCTCCAGCATTTATCGTTTGTAGATTTTTTGATGATGGCCATTCTGACCGGTGTGAGGTGATACCTTATTGCCGTTTTGATTTGCATTTCTCTAATGATTAGTGATGTTGAGCATCCGCAACAATGTAATGCAATTATACTCCAATAAAGATGTTAAAAAAAAAAAAGGTGATATTTTCTGTCTTACTTACTAGAACACTGATACTTGGGGTCATGAGCCACCAAGTAAAAAGTCTGACTTCCCTGAGATTGCCATGCTGTAAGGAAGCCAGCCACATAGAAAGGCTGTCTGCTCCAGTGGTGGTCCTAGACTTTGAGCTCCTCCTTCTCAGGCACCAGACACGTGAGTGCATGAGCCATCAAATGATTCTAGTCCTTATTTGTCTAGTCACCTTCCTGCCTTCAAGTCTTCCCAGCTGTGGCCTGAACACCATGACACAGAAACAAGCCTTCTTTGCTGTGCCATTTCTGTATACTTGACTCATAGAACAAATGAGCATAATAAAATGATTCTTCCTTTCCCACTAAGTTTGGGTGGTTTGTTATATAATGATAATTGGAACACATAGGGATACCCAAATTTATTATATCTCCATTTAGAACTTCTGTTTGAGGTCCAGACGTGGAAATTCAATTGCCTACCTGACAACTCCACTTGGAAGTTTACAGGCATCTCAAACTCGAGGAAAAAAATAAAAGACAAAATTGATGAGCTAGAAAACAAACAAAAAAATTATTTGTTCACTGTAGGCTGAGTTCTATGACAGCAAGGCCCATGTATGGTAGTTCTTCACCATAACCTCAACACTAGTGCAGTGCTCAACACAGAGCACGTACTCTGAAATATTTGTGGAATTAATGAGTTTCTGAATTCCTGGGGACGCTGAGATAGTCTTGATGTAGTCCAAAACATACCAGACTTAGGGAATGAAATTTGAGTTCCTTCTGTATCCTAGCTATGGATCTTAATCCTCAGAATCTTATTTTTCTCCACTTAAAAATGATATATCACAAGGGGGTCTTAAACAGTAAAGGACTAATAGATGTTTAAGCCATAAGCAAACTTGAGAGCAAAATACAAAAGAATTGTTTTTAACAATTTCAAAGTGTTCTCAATATCACGCTATTATTTCATAGTTTTGTGGAACCAAGTGGGATTTATAGATATTAATGACACTATGCAATGCAAAAGTTTACAGGTATCTATGCATTTCAGGGTAAAGTAATGGAAAGACCATGGGCCCCTCCCCTGTCTGAACCTAGCTCGTCTGCTCAAAGGCTTCCTGACCTCAGCTCTCCAGGGCGGGCCCTTAAGCCTCATTTGGAGAAAGGAGAGCAGTGGTTTCCCCATGAAAAGAATGGAAGCTTAGCACTAGGTAGACAACAACGAAACTTCCTTTTCCCTTTACATTTTAATACAGCTTGTGTGTGCTATTATAAAAATCGAGGATCACTGTATTTTCTAGGCTGGATCTAATTGTGATATTTTAAACACAAGAAAAAAGGAACTAATTTCAAGATGTGAGAAATGCAGAAGTCAGTTCCAATGGATTTCCTGCTGGACCTTGGTTTTCTACCCCCCAAAATAATTAATTATATTGTCTACGTTAGCCTCAGCCCTCTGCTTGTATGATTCTTCCCTTTTGTTATTTTTTGCTTTTCTCTTCCTTTCTGTATGTCTTGGCAGAGCTTACCTCTCTACCACCATCTCCCCGCCCTCCTTTCTGGCTCACAACTAATGTCTGTTTAAAAGGGGGAAGTTGTTTTGATGCTGTTTAAAAACCTGTTTTGGGGCAGAAATGATTGACAGCATTGAGAGTCTATCATAAATCTACTACCACATTAGGGTATAATGGGTGGATTTTATCTCTGTTTTTTTGGTAGCAACTTCAGAGAGTAGGTTTATTTTAGAGAGGAATTCCTCACAGGAACTTTGTAAATGTGAATTTATCTTGGGGAGCATTACATGCAGATCTCAATGTGACATACCTAACTACAACAACACATGCTAATTCTGTGTGTTTCTAGTGGGAAAAAAAAATCCTTAATTGTAAAGGTGAGTGATAGGGATCATATCAGATCCATAATTTGATCAAGAGTCTTCCAGAACACAAACAGAATACTTAAACATGAATTCTCACTGAAATACTCTCACTGAAATACACTGATATATTCTAGACTGATTTAGGGGTCTAGAACATTCTTTTCCTAAAAACTCTTGCAAGTATTCCCCTCCTCCCCCTACAAAGCTAGAACAAATGGATTTTGAGGAGCACTAGGTCAGTCTCTAAACTCCTACCATCCAAATGGACAGGGCTGCCAAGCCAGCCCTCAAGCCCTCGTTACCATTTCTTTGTCCAGACCTGAGGGGTGGGGAGTAATTTCTGCCAGCTCACCTGTGGGCCACACCAGGAGGAAAAGGGGCAGAAGGAGGTGAGCCAGGCAGCTGTTCTCAGCCTTATCTCTGCTTAAAATTTGGTTAAAATGACTGCTTGAATTTGGCTGGAGTTACCTTTTCACTTCATTCTGCTATTAAAGAAGCCAATAAGCAGTGCAAATAATGTGCATGAAATTACAGATGCGAGAGGACCCTTTCCCCGGGGCCTCCCTTGCCTCTCAGGGAAGGATGTTGAGACTATCATGGTCTCAGGAACTTGCATGAAATGAAGAATTCACCTGATCAAAAGCGCTCACAGCCATTTAAAACAATTTTCAGGTGAAGAAGGAAGTGGTCCAGTGGATCCACATCACCTCACCTCACCTGGACTTAGTATCTGTGTTATGGGTTCATTATCTCCTGTTTTATCATAGATACGAATTTCTTTTTTTATTTTTAATTTTTTAGCATTAAAAAATATCTTTATTGGAATATAATTGCTCTACAATGTTGTGTTAGTTTCTGCTGTATAACAAAGTGAATCAGCTATACATACCCATATCTCCTCCCTCTTGTGTCTCCCTCCCACCCTCCCTATCCCACCCCTCTAGGTGGTCACAAAGCACAGAGCTCATCTCCCTGTGCTATGCAGCTGTTTCCCACTAGCCAACTATTTTACATTTAGTAGTGTATATATGTCCATGCCACTCTCTCACTTCGTCCCAGCTTACCTTTCCCCATCCCTGTGTCCTCAAGTCCATTCTCTACATCTGCATCTTTATTCCTGTCCTGCCCCTAGGTTCTTCAGAACCATTTTTTTTTAGATTTCATATATATGTGTTAGCATATGGTATTTGTTTTTCTCTTTCTGACTTACTTCACTCTGTATGACAGACTCTAGGTCCATCCACCTCACTACAAATAACTCAATTTCGTTTCTTTTTATGGCTGAGTAATATTCCATTGTATATATGTACCACATCTTCTTTATCCATTCATCTGTCGATGGACACTTAGGTTGCTTCCATGTACTGGCTATTGTAAATAGAGCTGCAGTGAACATTGTGGTACATGTTTCTTTTTGAATTATGGTTTTCTCAGGGTATATGCCCAGTAGTGGGATTGCTGGGTCGTATGGTAGTTCTATTTGTAGCTTTTTAAGGAAACTCCATACTGTTCTCCATAGTGGCTGTATCAGCTTACATTCCCACCAACAGTGCGAGAGGGTTCCCTTTTCTCCACACCCTCTCCAGCATTTATTGTTTGTAGATTTTTTGATGCTGGCCATTCTGACTGGTGTGAGATGATATCTCATTGTAGTTTTGATTTGCATTTCTCTAATGATTAGTGATGTTGAGCATCCTTTCATGTGTTTGTTGGCAATCTGTATATCTTCTTTGGAGAAATGTCTCTTTAGGTCTTCTGCCCACTTTTGGATTGGGTTGTTTGTTTTTTTGATATTGAGCTGCATGAGCTGCTTATAAATTTTGGAGATTAATCCTTTATCAGTTGCTTCATTCTGAGAGTTGTCTTTTCATCTTGTTTATGGTTTCCTTTGCTGTGCAAAAGCTTTTAAGTTTCATTAGGTCCCATTTGTTTATTTTTATTTTTATTTCTATTTCTCTAGGAGGTGGGTCAAAAACGATCTTGCTGTGATTTATGTCATAGTGTTTGCCTATGTTTTCCTCTAAGAGTTTGATAGTGTCTGGCCTTACATTTAGGTCTTTAATCCATTTTAAGTTTATTTTTGTGTATGGTGTTAAGGAGTGTTCTGATTTCATTCTTTTACATGTACCTGTCCAGTTTTCCCAGCCCCACTTATTGAAGAGGCTGTCTTTTCTGCACTGTATATTCTTGCCTCCTTTATCAAAGGTAAGGTGACCATATGTGCGTGGGTTTATCTCTGGGCTTTCTATCCTGTTCCATTGATCTGTGTTTCTGTTTTTCTGCCAGTACCATACTGTCTTGATGACGGTGGCTTTGTAGTGTAGTGTGAAGTCAGGGAGCCTGATCCCTCCAGCTCTGTTTTTCTTTCTCAAGATGATTGTTTTGGCTATTTGGGGTCTTTTGTGTTTCCAAACAAATTGTGTAACTTTTTGTTCCAGTTCTGTGAAAAATGCCACTGGTAGTTTGATAGGGATTGCATTGAATCTGTAGATTGCTTTGGGTAGTAGAATCTTTTTCACAGTGTTGATTCTTCCAATCCAAGAACATGGTATATCTCTCCATCTGTTTGTATCATCTTTAATTTCTTTCATCAGTGTCTTATAGTTTTCTGCATACAGATCTTTTGTTTCCTTAGGTAGGTTTATTCCTAGGTATTTTATTCTTTTTGCTGCAGTATCCCCTCCCTCTTAAGCCTCCCTCCCACCCTCCCTGTCCCACCCCTCTAGGTTGTCACAAAGCACCGAGCTGATCTCCTTGTGCTATGCAGCAGCTTCCCACTAGCCATCTGTTTTACATCTGGTAGTGTATATATGTCAATGCTACTTTGGTCGTTAACTCTATTTGAAGTTTCAGTGCAGCAGGCCTGGCCAAGGCCATAACACAGAAATAAAATATTCTTTGGATACCGAGTGAGGTAGACATAGAAAGGAAGAGGAATAGTTTCTCAGGATATTAATGTATGATCTATAACATGTGAAGAAGGACCACTGAGAAAGTCTTTCTCCATCAGTTTTCAGGAAATGATGGAATAAATATAAGGTAGAAGGAAACATACCATTTCAGGGCGTGTGTGCTCTGATTGAAAGAAGGGGACAGGGTAATACAGTCAATGGAGAGTCAGCTATTGTGCCCCTCCATGGCACTTCCAGAAAAGCACCAGCTAATTGTCCCATTTAAGTGTCCACTAGGTTAGCACTGCATATGAATGTTAATGCCTTTTGGTTTTTTTTAATTCAAAATGTCTTAGGCTTTCAGCAACCAGTGGCACCTTGCTTTTTCTTTTCACAAGCTCCCTTTTGACTACAAGTATGTACAACATTTATTAATCTATCTACTCCATTCAGATACATTTGAAACCAGTATATCCTTTTCCCCTTTGCTTTTAAATGAAAAGAAACTAAAATTGAAAAGAAATCTTTCATCTCACTACCTTTCCCTTGAATGTGAAAGCTAGGCTTGAACTGGCTTTTCTGCCACTCTTAACTTCTTGGGGAGTTGTTGAGTAGGTTTTCTTAAAAAACAAGGCAAACTATTTTGCTTTTAGGGAATAAAGAAGGATTAAAAAAAATACCATTCATCATCAAGTAGATTTCCGTTAGCACAGTGATCAGTTTCATTACATGGTATGAATACCTCTTTTATGTGCTAGAAGCACTCATTCTCCTTTCAAAACTATATTGAAAATAGTTTGATGTCAATTTCCATGGTGATAGAAAAGAAGAACATCACTTGGAACCATAACAAACACATGTATCTGAATTATTGTGAAACACTGAGTTGGTCCCTCTGTGTCAAGAGTTCTCTGGTTTTTGTTGTTATTATTGTTTCATTACCTGAGAAGAAAAAAATGCTTTTTTAAAAATGTAGGGCAATTATTGAATTGCATCCTTTTAAATACTTTGCTGGTCAACCTTTTTTTTTTTTCTTCCAGAAGACGATGTTTCAAAGCAAGCATCCTAATTCTGCTTTTGTAAAAAATTTAATAATGCAACTCTCTTTGGATGGAAAAGAGCTTTATGTAAGGCAGCAATACCTAATATTCCCTTTATATTGCCAAATGCCACCATTTAATTGTTTTTATTGTTTATGAGGCAAAGAAACTTTTGGATAAGTATTATATTGGTATAACTTTCCAGTCTTCTTTTTCTTCTACAATTTGTACCTACTTGGTATCACACGTTAAAACTATGCAAGTATGAACCTCTCTGGTGCAGTACTTGTGAGGGATGTGATGAATCTGGTTTGCTTTTTCTGGGTTCCAGAATCAGGCCAACAATTGTCAGATAGGAGCCTCCCAGCCCAGATAGGTTCCACATCATATTTTGAAGAACTTCAAACGTGTTAAGTCAGGACTTCAAAATAGAGGCAGAGAATTGGTTGAACAAGAATGAGCTCACACTGTGGGTTTACTGTATATTTTATCTTATTGAATACAATACACTCAAATAGAATACCTGCACCAGTCAAATTAAATCTCAATTACTCATCACAAAAGAACTCATGAAGACCCTGAAACCCTTATTCAGATGTTTCTAAGGCCTTTGTTTCCATTCTACTCCTGTTCAGGTCCTCTGCTTTCATTATTCTGTTATTACATCCTTTCTGCCTACAACCCACAGTTTTATCTATTAAAATGGCTTCTTGCTCATATCTGGACTTTTAATAGTATTTGCAGAAATGCATTAATCCCCCTTTCTGCAATGATCTTTTTTACCTATGTGTCTGAGAGTTTTGACTTTGTGCTATACTTCCTTCACACACTGTCAGTCTTAGTTACTAAGAAAGATCTAGATGTTACCAAATCAAAACTTGGGTCTACTCACCCATGAGCAGTAAAGCCAATCTACTGACACTGGGTTATGGTGAAGGAAAGTACAGCATTCTAAGGTGCCAAGCAAGGAGTCCAGGACAGCTAGTGCTCAAAAAGCTTGAACTCCCTGATGGGTTTCAGCAAAACATTTTTAAAGGCAAGGCAAGGGAGGGTCCGTGATCAGCTCATGCACAATTCTCTGATTGGTTGATGGTGAGGTAAAGTATCAATAAAAAGGTTATAAGTTGTTGAAATTTTCCAGTTTCCAGCCAGACTCCAGAGGACATGTGTTAATTTCTTCCATTCAGTGGGGGTCTTAGCATCTGCAAAGCAACTCAGGAAATGTGCATCAGATACTATTATCTGAGTACTTCAGAGAGGAGCTAAAGCAGAGGATCTTCCCGGGAGGGAGGGGTCTGTCCTTGGAAGGCTCCCTAGGGTCGTGCTCAGTTACGTAGAGCTGGCTTTCTCTCTACTTGGTGTCAGCCCTTTCACATCTTAACCAGAGTTACAGAATACCAGGGTTACAGAAGGTGTTTCCTTGTCTTCAAACTTCCTCCAAGTTGGGCATGATTCAGAAATGATTGTAAAATCAGAGAGGGATTACGTTCTTACGGTCACCGCTGGCTCTGAGATCTACTTTCACGTAGTCAGCCTGGGTCATGGATCATTTTGCTGTTTTCAGCATGCTTCCTTGTCTCATGTAAGGGGAATGTGGGTCAAGCTGGACCTTTCCCTGACTTATACCGAGAGGGAGAGAGAACATAGCACACTTTGTTAAAGACTTAGAAGATGGAAGAAGTTTATGTTTCAGAAATTGAAAACTTGAAATTGTATGTTAAATATACTTCTTCAAAGGTCTTTTAACTACCCTGCCCTTGAGATTTTTCCCTAGCCACTCCTCATTTATTTTCTATTTCTTCTTTCCTCCTCTTCCCTCTCACCTCTCTTCTTCAATTTCCCTAGATTCCTCCCTCCAAATTCTTCTATTTGGCAGAACAATTTGGTCTTCCCCTTGCTTCTGCTCTCAAATTTAGTTGCAGGATTTCCCAGGCTCACCACAGAGTTCAGGTGACTGTAAGGACCATCTACTCCGTTAACAGTGACACTCAGGCTTGGCAAAGAAATTGAGGTTTCATTTTTAAAAAAATTTTATTGGAGTATGGTTGATTTACAATGTTTTGTGGGTTTCACGTGTACAGCAAAGTGAATCAGTTATACATATACATATATCCACTCTTTTTTAGATTTTTTTCCCATACAGGCCATTACAGAGTATTGAGTAGAGTTCCCTGTGCTGTAGAGTAGGTCCTTATTAGTTATCCATTTATATACATAGTAGTGTGTATATGTCAAGCCCAATCTCCCAATTTATCCCCCTCCCTTTGAGATTTCATTTTATAGGAATATAGCTCTGACTTTGTATCTAATTTTCATTCGATTATACTGGGTTATAATTTCTTTCTAGTTTACATTGATATGACTAAATCTGCACCATTATGTTCAATTTTTAGTATTTTATTTTGAAAAGGACTTGACTAAACTAGAGTTAGAGGAAGAGAAAGTCCTTAAAATTTGAATATAGGAAATAATGATCATAACTGGGATGTATTTATCTGAAAACAAAACAAAACACAAAAACAACTGAGTGAATGGGAAAAATGAGTGTATGTATCATTTATTAGAACTATTTCTACAGAAAGTATTTTAATGTTCGACTCCTTTTTTTGTGTGTTTTTTTTTTTTGGTGGTATGCGGGCCTCTCACTGCTGTGGCCTCTCCCATTGCGGAGCACAGGCTCCGGACACGCAGGCTCAGCGGCCATGGCTCACGGGCACAGCCGCTCCGCAGCATGTGGGATCTTCCCGGACCGGGGCACGAACCTGTGTCCCCTGCATCGGCAGGCGGACTCTCAACCACTGCGCCACCAGGGAAGCCCTGTTGTACTCCGTTTTGAAGTGTTTCAAAATGTGACCACATTCACTAACCATATAGTCACCTAAACTCTTTGGTGGCACTTCTGTTACAATTAACTCATAAAAGATGTTCTTTCCAAAAGTGACTGTACATGGAAATAAAATCTTACAGTGAGAACACAGTTGGCTCTCACATCTGTACCACTGCCCTTCCCTACAAAGTTATAGGAAATTCTTCATTCATAACAGAAACTGTGTGTGACCTTCAAAAGAGTGGACATGAAAAGCTGCCTGTGAACTTTGTGCTCAGCTTTTTAGGACAAGCAGCTGCTGAAGTTCATCCAGAAAGTTTACCATGAATGTGTATGTGACTGAGTCTTCCAGAGTGATACAGGTTGTGTAATTTGGATTCTCGAGATGGATATTTGATGACATGATCATGGGTCCAATTTCATGATTATCCCAAGAGAAATGCTGATCAGCATCGAATTTATTTTGGGAAAGGGAAGGTAATTAATTCACTGTTTGTGTCTCGGACACCTGCCAGGTCTTCTTTGAGAGGCCAAACTGCCTCAGCCAGCTGTCATGGCCTTCCAAAGCATTTCAAGCCCTGTGTTGGCCATACCAAACTACTGATCATTACCTCTGGCAGAAACTGTACAGGAACAGACATGGCCTCAGGACAGGCTCGCTCCTGATGACATCTGAGTTTGTGGAAGTGAAGTCTACTTCACTCTTGGGTCACTATTTGAACCCAGGTAATCTTGGAGTCAACTCCAGTGGTAACTGTAAACACGGGACTTCTATTTTATTTACCCAAATTTACATCTCTGTATTTGTTGGCAAGCTCGTGCCATAATGTGGACAGCAGGCTTAAATAGTTTTGTAAAAATTGATTTCTTTGGACACACACCTCTATTTGCTCGTGCCCTTTATACCTCATTAATGATTAACCCTCATTAATGAACTTAATTTGAATATGGTTAGAGAAATTGAGTGGAAATTTCATATTCGTTAAAGATAACTTTAAATCTCTCTAAAACCAAAGACAATATGGTTTGAAAATAAGACTGCTGTACTCTTTCTAGAAATTGCTGTTTAGAGGTCTTTTGAGAAGTGCCTTCATTCATTCAAAAACTAGTCATTGGTGTCTATCATATATCACACAATTATCATATATCAGTATCTATCATATATCAGACGTTGTAGGAATACAATGATGAATAAGACAGATGGGTGCTAGGATAGAAGCCAATTGTTTCTGGGTGAGACAGCCAAAAAACAAGTTAAAAGACAAAGAATGTTCAAGTTTAATAAGTGCTGTGAAGGGAACAAACAAGGGACTGAGAGAGAGAAGAACAGAGGTTACTCTAGGGATGTTTTCTAAAGAGGGGCATTTACCCTGAGACCCAAAGGAAAAAGAAGAAGGGGAGACACGTGGTGGGCTGGACCCAAAGGAACTTGAGGGAGATTGAAACACGATGAGGTTAAATAGAAAGACAGAGGTCAAGTCATGCACAGATTTATACATCAAAGCGAGGAGATGGACCATATTCTAATTACAACGGAGAGTACAATAAATGTAGGGTTTTTTTGGTAAAGATATGATCCGATTTTTGTTTTAAAAATGCCATTTTTCTTATCTGTTTGTCAAAAAGTTTGGAGAGGAAAAAAGGAAACAAGAAAAGAAGTAGGGAGACCACTCAAAAGATAGTAGCAGGAGTCCAGGAAAGGGAAGATGTTGAGGTGACTAAACATAGTGACTGTGGGAAATGAACGAAATATTTGGGACGTATTTTGGAGGTAATATGGAAAGAAATGCCTAATCCATTGGACGTAGGGGGCATGGTTTCTGCTGAAATAACATGGTAGAAATTGGAAGAAAGACAAGAAGACTGGACCTTATTTTGCAAATAGCAGTTTTACCCCAACCAGTCTGTAGACTACAGTTGTGCATATTTATTTCTCAGACACAGAGGATGACACCAGGGCCTATACAGGGAAAAGAATCTGATGGAGAGTGCCTTTCCTGTGGGGACTGGAAAGCAGAGTTTTAGAGGACATTTGCTTTATTTTAGGTGATGACAAAGACTCTCTCCTTGACATAATTTTAGTCAGATTCCTCTGAACCCTCAAAGTCCCAATGTTGGGCTCTGTGTTTGGCGCTTATAGTCTAGTTTTAGCAAGAAGCCTGCTGGGTTAGTTTTTTGAAAATTCCCCACCTTGATATCTTATCCCCTGGCCTGGCTTCAGCGAGAATCCTGTTGAGTTGGTCTAGCGAGAATGCTCCTAGCTTGGATGTTTCCTCTTAATAATTTTACATCCACTGACCTCCGACTCCTCCTTGCCTGTGAATCTCCACTGGTCCTTCTAGCCAGAGTTGAGCCTGGTCTCTCCCAGCTTCTGCAGAAAACCCCTTGCACCGGTCCCCCTGGATAAAGTCTGTCTTAACCTCTTGAACAAAGTGCCGTGAATATTTATTTTACCAGTAGAGAAAAAACGAATGAAAGAAAGCAGTCAGGGAAGAATAAGAAGGGGTAGCAAGAGCTGATGGATTGGAAAACTGAAGGTGAGTGGATATATTTGAATGGCAGGAGGCAGCCAGCAGAAAGAAACAGTGACCTTGCGCCTTGTGGAGAGAGCTAACAGCTCTTGGGACAGAAGTCTCAGCACCTCTTCTTGGGCATCTTCTTCCTACTTCTCAGAAGAAGAAAAGGGAAAGTGTCTTGCTCCAGGGGGCCTTTCCCCGCCATCACTCCCAGCCACCTAGGTTGTTTTCCTGCTAAAGGATATTTCTCTTTTAAATCTTACAAGTCCCCACCGTGACAACAATTTCTTGGAAATGGAAACCTTGTGATGACATTTGTTTACCTGGGGAAGCACCTGAATTTGTGCCTTCTTAAGAGAACCTGAAATGGATACGTGCATACCTGGGAGGAAATGAATATAGCTCTACTAGACTAGATGGTATGCTGAGCGCATTATCATTGCCGTTACAATGACACTTCCATTTGAATTACGCTGAAAGCTTTTGATTATTTTTTGTTTGTTTTTTAATTTATTTTTGGCTGTGTTGGGTCTTCGTTTCTGTGTGAGGGCTTGCTCTAGTTGCGACGAGCAGGGGCCACTCTTCATCGCGGTGCGCGGGCCTCTCACTGTGGCGGCCTCTCTTGTTGCGGAGCACAGGCTCCAGACGCGCAGGCTCAGTAGTTGTGGCTCACGGGCCCAGTTGCTCCGCGGCATGTGGGATCTTCCCAGACCAGGGCTCGAACCCGCGTCCCCTGCATTGGCAGGCAGATTCTCAACCACTGCACCACCAGGGAAGCCCAACTTTTGATTATTTTGAATGCATCTCTTCAGCATCATGTAAAGCAGATCAATCTGAAATGTTCCCCTCCCCCACAACAAATCCCACATGTCTGTTAAGGGCTCTATGTAATATAAATCCAGACAACCCAGACCTTGATTAAGTGTGATAGTTTTCATGTCAGATTTAATCTCTCAAGGATTCTGATACTAATCTGAACGCAGGTTTGGCTCAATTTTCAGTGTGTATCTCTTTGAAAGGTGTTAATGCTTGACAATTTAAAATCCATGCAGGTTATTTTAACATTGTTCCCCGAATCAGATGTTTATGTGTATACTGGCCAATGTTGATTCCTAGAATAGTTTCACTGTTATGTGTTTGTCGTGCTCCTAATGGTGCAAAAGAGACTTCTTTAGAAACAGGGGGCTCAGGTGAAGCGGTTCCTAGCTGTTCCCTGATATTCTCTTTCTCTTCCTCCAGAATATTCGTGGCAATCTGTCATGAAGAGGACCAAAGTACAGGATATAATTTCAGTGTTTTTGGGCTCTTGCATTAGGTTATTTATCTAGAAGTCATAATAAGGGTTAAGAACCTCTCAGTGCCCAAATGGTCTTTGGTATTGGAATTACAGGTACCTCGTTGACAGTAATAATCAAGCTATTTCATCAGACAGACGGCTGAACTCGCACTGGAAGACTTCTTCACAGAATGCCGTCCCTCAGCTGTCAGTCAATTCTCCAGGGTTTTGCAGACTTGAATAGAAATAATACCCAGCCAGCATTTATCATCAGGCTCAAAGTACTTATCCAGCATGAGTATTCTTTATCACTGAATCGGGATGAGCCTGTAAAATAATTTGTTAGGGGAAAAAAAGTATCTTTGTCCTTTGGTTCTTGAACAGAAAAGAAAGGCTTTCTTGAAATCAGTCTGCAGTCAAACCAGCGCCTCCAGGTAAATCAGAAATAGAACTTTTGCAGATGACAAAGGATGGTTAGGTCTCTGAAACAAATGTGTAAAAATGAAAGTTTTGGTTCAAGGATATATTTTTCAGTTTCAGAACTCGGAGCAAATGACAGTAGTGATATTGAAAACTTTCCCAGATGCCGACACCCTCAGGTCTTCCTCGTAGATTTATCTGTTAAACAGCTGTTTTATCTGGTAAACAGCTCTGTAACACAGAACACACTCTCCAAACAACCAAAAACTTCTCTCACAAGGAATATGAAAACAGAAATTTGATGATGATAAACAAAATTAGAAGCAGGTACAGAGAGAATTTGGGAAAATCCAAATATGCTTCTAGTCTGCTTATAACAACACCTCTTTCTCAGGCATTTTTCATAGGAAAATTTTAGTTCTACCTTGAACAAAGCTGGCTTTTTCACTTCATAATTTATCTTCTCTACTTGATTTCTCTTCTGTATTTGTACTATGTCTATACTTCCATTTCTTTTCTGTACTCTGGCTTGATGGCTTTTAACACAATCAGCTGAATAGCCGTGTGTGTGTGTGGGGGGGGGTATTCAGGTGTGTGTAAGGAGGTGAAAGCGTATCGTATCTTTTAAGCAGCACTATTAATGTGATCACGTATAACAGGAGTCCACTGGCTCTAGGAAGTTAAGCAGTGGTGGCAGTTGTTCTCAAAGAACACCCATATGGACTTTCTTCTCGAGTTCTAAAAGCAAACATAGAATAACATCTTGTGCATGCTGTGTTTGAAAATTCCTCCACACCAGCTGAGTTGCAATTTATTTTTTCTGCCGGCTGAGTTGCCCTCACTATTGTACGTGTTAGCGTCTGCCTGAGCCGAAAGTCTAACATCCCTCCTCATTCCTATTGTTTACTTATAGAGATCTTCCAAAAAGAGATGCAGTTTGCATTCGTGAGTGGCAAAAATAAATTAATTAGGTGCTTGGGGAAATAATTGTGGAAATATACTTCAAGGATTCCATACACGGCTATAAAAGTAAGACAACTTAGCTACTACTGGGTTTGGATCTATAAGCAGTACCCAGTCACAGGACTCATTTCTAAGGAAAAATTGTAAATAAATAATTTTAAACTTTAAAACTGTGATCATCTTACACACTTATATGGTGTTCGAAGGTGTTTGAAATCCTTTACCACAATCAGGGATTTTCCAATGTTCCTAACTTAGCAGCTGAAAAAAAGTAAATATGAATCCTTGGGTAATTCAGGGTACAGTCTGTTACTCCCTGACCCAAGCATGAAATTCTCTGAATTCCTGTAGTTTCTCATAAATACTCATGAGCATTTTGCACTGTATACATGTAATAGACATGGGTATTTCAACACGAAATTAATGTCTCCCATCTCCTTGAATAAAACGATGCTGAAAAATATACCAGCTTTATTCTGTGGCCTCCAGTAGGTGTGGGGCTTCTGTAGTATCATCGGGGTGTCACTCAGGTTAAGAGGCTTGCAGCAATTAGGCTGGCTTGTCACGACAGCCCCGCAGCGTATTCTAGGAAGGTAGCTCTTGTTACCTTTAGTTTACAAAGGCAGGAACTGAGGCTCAGAAATTTTAAGCAACCTGATACAGGTAAGCTGTGATCTCCCAATGATTCCAAGCTCCACTGCTCCCTTAATGCCACTGAGCTGTCTGAATAAATAAACTTCTATCCTCGGTGCTGTCTATGGAATCCAAAATAAAACCCCTTCTGTCATCACCTCTCTGCTTCCCCACCCCCTCACCTTAGCCCAAGAACTTTAGAGATATGTTATATTAGGCTAATATTTTTCAGCGGGACTGGGTTTGCTATAAATAAACTCTGAAAAATGTCACCGACAATTGCTAATTTTCTGGGTGAGGTGCACGGATAAAAGGAAACAGGCAAACGCGGGCCTTTCCTTTCCAAGTTCATTCACTTTCTAAGTCACTCACTCACGCACTCTGCAGTCTGGCGCACATTCTCTAAAACTGTAGGCACCATGTTCTAAGCGCTGTGCTATGAGAATTAGGTGCCATCCACAGACAAATCACAACCACATTTGTTTTTCCTTCTTCTTAGTTTACTTATGTCTCTTTCATAGATCACTGAGTGGGATAGAGAACTAAATATAGAAGATGATATGGCACAAAGAGCTCTTTCATTGAGTTATGCTCAGGGTTTTATGAGAACACAGAGGTGATGTATCAAAATGAGAACCTTCAGTCAGGGAAGACTTATGGGGGAGGTGGCAAGTGAGCTGAAATTTGAAGGATGAGTAGGAGTCTGATAAACTAACCATGGGTGTAGAGCATGACGGAGTCAGGGGGGCAAACTGGTTTCCTTGCGTTGTTACTTCTGATCCCATGATGAAGTTGAACAAAAGAATGAGTTGAGGTGAATATAGAGACCTGGTCCGGCCTCTGTTAAAAAGAGCTTCCAAATCGACCTGTAATGTCTGCCAGGGCATGAAGAGAATGCCAGGTGTTCCCCACATTAGCACTGTTCTCAACGGATTGTTGGAAGAGAAACAAAGAGAAAAATTCAGGTTTGATTATTGTGACTTGTGGTAAGCATGGCAAGAAAAGCTGACAAATTACAACATTGGACATATACAGCAGAATTAATGGCAGAAAGTTATACATTTGCCCATCTCTTTTGTGTATTCTTATCTCTTTTCATTTAGTGGAAGAAAGATGTAATTTTATTTTTCCTGGAAGATTATAAAAATGTTATTGTTCTTACTTGCACATTTATGTATCTATTTGCTGCCTTGGTCACAATGCCATTTTCTTATTTATATGAAGTATTTTGAGAAAGGTGAAATACAGGCAGACTATGATCTATTTGTTAATGTATTATACATAAGAATGGTTTGAATCTATTTTATCTAAACCTGTGCCATCTATTCAACTCTGAGTTTGCGTAAAATACATATTTCTATTGCCCTTAGAATACATGACATTTTATCAAAAGTGACCTATGTGCTCCTGTATGTTTCTCCTGCAATGATACCTCCTGGGTTTCCTGTAACAAAGAACTTCAAGCTTCTGAGGAGAAGTTAATGTTCTTTCTTTTGAAGACTGTGAGTCTGTGAGATCACACACTAAATAACTGAAACTTGAAACATCATAAATGTATTTTCAAAACTCAGGCATTCTGTGAGACATGAAATGAATTTCATGCCCATCAGCTTCCTGGAGCCTTGTCACAATAGATAAGGCCAAATCGAAGGATGCAGCATTACTTCTTGTGGGCTAGTGAGCGGCAGAGTTAATAACTGAATCATAATTTCACTCCAGGACACAGAAGCTGCTACATCCTGTCTCCTTTTGATCACTTTATCCATAATAGCAAAAATAGAAATATTTTAAATCAGACCAAATGATGAAGATATCTATATATGCTCTCCTATAATTTGACTTAAACACTTATTCAAAATCCTTTCCTCTGGTGGGCTTCTCAGATTAATCCCACCATCTGATTACTTAATATTTCATGTATGTAGCACGTTGATTGTGTTAATGACCCCAGTTGTTCATACCATCACACCCTCCGCATATCCACATGCTCTGCGATGTGCTCTAGTGGTCCTCAGCATTCAGGGAGTCTACTTCCCCAAGCCTTCATTCTGAGTTGGGCCATGTGATTTGATTTGGCCCCTGCATGTTCAACAGTTGTGATCCAAGTAGGAGCTTGTAAAAGTGCATGCCATTTCCATCTCCTCTTTCTTCCTCTGATTTTGCCATGAGAACAGGCCTAGGCTAGCCTACTGGAAGAGAGACATGTGTCCCTACTCCCCCAGCTGCCAGCCAACCAACCACCAGACATCATTATTGTGACAATAAATTAAATCACAGATGACCACAGATGCATGACCAACCCTGCCAAGCCCAGCCCACGTCTGCCGAGCACTGTAGACTCATGAGTTGAGTACATGTTTATTATCTGATGACACCAGGATCTTGTGCTTGGTACATAGCTGTGTTGTGACCATACATACTGATAACGATTTCTGTTGTTTCTTTATATGTATATTATGCTTTCTAATTTAGAGCATAAATACATTTATATTATGCTTTTGTTGCATGTACTAAACTTATTCCATTTTTCTCCCCTGTCCTCACAAGCTTTATTTAAAGAACTTTCTCTCTGAGACCCTAGAAAAGGCTACCGCATGGCCCTCCACTCCCTTCTGCCAAAATAACTATTTGGATTAAGATTGTGTACCTGTTTCAAGGACATACAAACTGGCTGGCTGGCAGCTAACCAGATTCAATATCTATCTGAAGAAAGGAATTTGAATTGAGGTAGTTGGGATGCTCGCTGAAGCTGATCCAGTGTCAGAGAGGTTAGGGATGGTATCCATAGTGGACCATGTGCATAGTTAGTTCATCGTTAGATCAAGCAGGTTGCAAAAGAGAACCCAATATGCCGAAGGAAGCAGAGATGAGAGAGCTTATAGCTACTGAAAGACAGCAAAGGCAACCTTGCTCCTTGTGGCTCTTTGGTCCCCAGCTCTGGTATTCATGTGCTCTACCTCTGATTCTAAGACATTCCCTTTCACTTACATCACATCAAGTGTACATCTGTCAACATGACTCATCATTGATGATGCTGACCTTGATCACTTGGGTGAGGTAGTGTTTGTCAGGTTTCTCTACTGTAAAGTTACTCTTTTTCTGCTCTTTTCATACTGTATTATTTAGAAGGAAGTCACTGTGCACAGCTCACATCTGAGGCGTGGGGAGTTATGCTCTCTCTCCTTGAGGGCAGAGTATCTGTATATATTATTTGGAATTCTTCTGCGTGGGAAACTTGTCTATTCACTCCCAAGTATTTATAAAATCATTGGAGAGTCATGAATACTTATTTTATGTTTTAGGATATAATCCAATACTATGCTATATATTATGCTGCTGAAATTGTTTTCTTTGGCCAATGGAAGCTTTTCGCTGGGGTTTTTGGTTTTGTTTTTTTGAGCACTTCCTTACTTTCTGGCAGCACAAGATGCTCTCTGTGCCACTTTTTATTAAAGCTGAATTTAGTAGGTTTCTATTGCTTGCATTCAACAAGCTTGATTGGAACGTAGATTTACTTAGGTTCAGTTTAATGTCCTTGCTATGAACCTATTGTCCTTCATCTACTCATACTCCAGTCAGTGTGTATGTGGGCATTTGCGTGAATATTTGCATGTGGGTTTATTGGGTAGAGAGGCTGGCAGGAGGGAGAGGGTCACGGTGAAACAGAGGAATAAAAACAAGAGTTAGGAAAGAGTGACTTCTAGAATACCCAAGAGAAAAGTCAGTGAAGGACCAAGCTCTTCTTGCTCTGTGCTACTTGCTTGCCAAAAAATATAGATGTATCTTGCCACAGATTTCTAGGACTACTTATACTTCATGCTAATTATAGCTTCATAACCACCCATATTTATATTTTAACTTCTTTATTATTAATAGCATGGAAAAATGAAATCATACTAAAATATGTCAAAATACCAATAGGATGTTATCTCTTAGAATAAGTGGAACAGAAACTGTTTCAGAAGCATTTGTTTCACAGTGAGCCCAGAGGGAGAGAATTCACATATAAGAATAAAAATGGATATTATTGTTCTGGTACTCCACTAAATGCTTTACTGAAGTACTAATTTTAACACTCAGAACAGAGTGACATCATCCAGGTGGTGATGTCATTCTCAGGTCATTCTCAACTTCATTCCCCCTCATAAGAAGAACAATTAGCAACTCTTCATAGACAAAACACCTTGGGAGAATCCCAGAACCTAGGCGGGAGGCTGAAGCACACCCTTGGACCGCAGAGAATGAGAAGGACCATATTAGAAGGGTTACAAGGGAGGTGTCATGTTGACCCCATCACACTGCCCCCAGGCAAGTAGTACCAAGGGGGCACCTCAGGGCCTATGGTTTCTCCAGTGGGAAAAGAGAAGCCAAGGTGGACATCCAGCTTCTGCAGTGTTTCCTTGAGGCCCACTTGGGTCTTGCCTCATGGGAATCAATGGAGAATCTACTAGACTCAACGACTGGGGATCAGATAGAGATGAAGAAAGGGGGAGGGGCAGGGCTTTCAGTAACCAGAGTTAAGATCTGGGCAGACTGCATTCCTGCTTGCAGCTGTGCCTCCACTGATATCCCAGCCAGTGGCTCTGCCCATCTTCAGAGCCAAGCCGATGGCCTGACTTAGTCAGGGAGCTGGGTTGACAGTTCTGCCTAATTTGGGTTCCCATCCAACAGGCCATGTTGACCATGGAGCCCATTCTATGGCCCATCTGGGCAAGGAAGCAGGCTCAAAGCCTGGCTTAACTTTTGAACCTAACCTCTAGCCCTGCCCCACCAGAAGCAAGGCCAAAGATACCTAGCAGCCAAGGAGCACATGCTACAGCCAGCCTGGACTGGTGAGAAAGATCGCAGATGTTCTCTGGAGAAGTAGACACTGCCGAGATGTCCCAGATATATTTCTGAGTAATAAGTGCTGTGTTATATATGTTTTGCAGTTTCCTGTCCCCAGTAGAACAAACCCACACAGACCGCACATACTGTAAAAAACCAGTTTCAAAATGTACACAACATGTCTTGATCATTTACAAGTTTTAATTAACTGAGGTGTGGACCAGGTAATCATTTGTATGGCCTTTCCATTGCTGTCTCTTCTGGTGAAAGAGAGAAAATTAGGATTAAAAAAATAGGGAAAAGAATGATCCAATTTGAAGGTAGAGAATTATCCTAAATGTTATAGAGCAATTTTGGCTAATCTGGCTAGAACATAACTCTTCCATCTCAGGTCAGTCGCCTTTTCTCTATAATACTTATTCTCCAATAGAAGTATTTGAGAAGCTGGTTACAATTACTGGTGCTAGAACTCTCTTTTCGATTCCATGGTTTCAGGATAATTATGGATATCTATCTGAGCCACAAAATTGCAGAATAATTTACTTATTTCATAATGTTTAACATATGACATCTATCCCATCCCAAATACAAAACCCTACCAATCTCCTTTCAATTCTGTCACCCTGATAATTTATATTTCAAAGTGAACAGCCACAGTATTTAACAAAAATGGCTGCAGGGGAATCTTCTAGGATTAATCTACATGGGGAATGAGAGAAAATTCTACCTCTAGTTGCCTTGTGTTAGAAGTGGAGAGGAACGAAGAAAATGCTCATTTTATAATGTGAACAAAGTTGGGCTGTGTACCTATGTTATGTCTTGGTTTATTGACATGTAAACTTGACTCTTAGATTCTTATCCATGGATAATGTAGTGTCTTATATTACGAAGTTTGAGTGAGAGTAACATTGCTAATGATTGAATAATGAATTAAGTGACATGGCTATGTTCTCTATGCTCTGACCTTGGTAGGAGAACTTCCCATATATACTACCAAAGATAGTGGTTAAACTAGGAGTTATCTGTATCACTGGGATTTAACTAAAGAATATGTTAGTAAAAATCATGTAAAAATTATCATATACTAATTGAGAGATCATGACAGATGAAGTGTTCAATCTTTGGTGTAAATTTTGATCTTAAAAAGAATGCCGTTGAGAGAAATCTCCTGGACAAAATAAAAGCCCAGAATTTGTACCATTAAATCTTCGATGTAGGAGAAAATGCAAGTTCCTTGGGAAAAAACTCTGTCTTACATTCTTTGCACCAAGGACAGGATTGACAAGGAGTCATAGCTCAATAAATATGTGTTGAATGAATGAAAGCACATATCCGGCTTATTTTTTCTCTCTTCTTTTATCAAATTTTGTATTTCCTAGTTAATTTTGTTCAGTTCTTTTTTCAGTCTGCTTTATTTGGTGTCAGCAAAGCAGCAATGAAGAGAAGCTCAACTTGAGTCTATTTGTATTCATTATCCCAAAACAGAAAAATAATTCCGAAGAACTGAATAAAGTTGGGAAATACTTGTTAGATAACTAATAAGATAATCTATTAGATAACTAGTTAGATAACTAACTGGATACAATACACTGTATTATAACAATCAAAATGGTGACGGCCCTTCCCTCAAGTGCACTACTTTGTACCCCTCTCAGAATCCCTGACTCCTAAAGTTCTTCTCTGGTTTCAGAGTCCCATTTGTCTCTCACCTAAGGTATGACTCCTCATAAGATTCTTGCTTTTCCTAACCTTTACAAGAACACATCAAAACAATCAAATAATATGGGATCAGAGGTCAGCTGCTTCTAAGAAATTGAATACTTTACTGCAGCTGAGGAACAGCAGACATTTGGTAAATCCTGTTGCTAATAAATGATTAGTTATCAAACAAGTAGAAAAAGTAAGAAGAGAAAACTTTAAGCTTCTTTATGTGGGAATGGTCAGAGAAAATAATGTGTTGGTTCTCTTGCTCAAGTTAACCTTCTTTTCCTTTTTCATCTGTCCCTCTTCTGATCTCTTCTCCTTCAAAGATGGTCCAGTACAAAATTATGAAGGAAGAAATACTTTACTCTTGTGCCATGCCATTACTTCCCTCATTGCCTTTCTCCTTGCCTGACTCTGTCCCCCAGAGCCAAGGTTCCATTTTAGAAGGGACTTAATAGCGAATGGAATCCCAAAGAAAGTTAATACCTTCCCCTTATTAGCTGATTCAACAGCTAAATCTATGCAGAAATAACATTTATGTTAATATAGAATCACAGTTTCTATCATAAGTGTAGTATCCTAATTTGTGTTTTGTTGTGTTTAAATCTTGGAAAAGATAAACACTGACCAATCCCCAGTCTTTTTTGGTGGGTCCTTTTCCTATCCCTGACTCTGAGAGTTAGAATAACCCAGGGATCTGCTCTTGATCTTTTATTTTTGTTTTTCTTCTTTATCTTGTCTCACTACCATCAGCCCTGTGCAATAGAATTTTCCATGATGATGAAAACACTCTGTGCTGTCCAATACGGTAGCCTCTAGTCACATGTGGCCATTGAGAACTAGAAATGTGACTAATATGCCTAAGAAGTTGAAGGTTTAATTTTATTTAATTTTAGTTCATTTTATTCTATAGCCATATGTGGCTACCATATTGGACAGTGCAGCAGGATGGTTTCATCTAGTCCCATGGCTTTGAAAACCACCTTTATGCTGATTTTATACCCACATTTTATCTCAAATATTGCCACTTCTTATCACCATCATCTTGGTTACCATAGTCCAAGCAACCGTAGCTGCTTTCAGCATAGCATCCTAACTGGTCTTCCTGCTGCCATCTTGCCTCTCCTACAATATATTCTCCATATAGTTGCCAGAGGGATCACTTAAAACATGGATCATAGATATCATATCACACTCAGAATCCTTGTATTGATTTTACATTGATACTATAAAAATTACCACAATCTTAGCGCCTTAAAACAATACAAATTTATTATCTTTTCTGAAAGTCAGAACTCTGACACAGGTCTCACAAGGTTATGATCTAAGTGCTGGTAGGGCTGCATTACTCTCTGGAAGTCCCCTTTTCCATTTAAGGTACCATATTCCCAGGTTCTGGAGATTAGGACGTAAACCTCTTGGGGAGGATGTTTACGTTTATGTTATGTTATTTTGTTTCCTTCAGCCCATCACTTCCATGGTCTAAACACTTCATGATCTGGTCCTTCTCTATCTCTTTGAGCTCTTTTTCTACAAAGCTCCCCTGCTCTTAGTTCATTTTTACTGCTTCACAATACTGTAATACTCAATATTCCCTTCTCAGAGCCTTTCCGCTAGGTTTGTCCTTCTCCAGAGTTTCCCTGAAACTTTCCATGTCTTATCAGGGGTCTATTCAACTGTCACTTCCTTGGAGACACATTCACTAGCCATCTTGACTAAGAAAACAGGACAAACAAATAAATTATTGTCACCCAGATCAAGCTATAAAGACTTAACTTCTATTATTTTTTTCATAGGACTTATTCTTCTCTGAAATTACGTTAAGGAGCAATTTTTGTTTTTATATATTATTTATCTCACCTAGTAAGATGTAAGCTGTGGAAAAACAGAAATCTTATCTTCTAGCTCATTATTGGAATTCCTAGTACCTGGAACAGTGTAGACACTCAGTAAATATTTGTTGAATAAATAGATAATTGAAGAGTGTTAATACTTAATGTGTTCATAATAATGGAAGTTGATTTGGTAATTCTGATCATATTCAACAAACGCTGACAAAGATTTAATGGTATTTTGTAAAAAGATATGTTCACCCATGGAAAACATATATCCATTTTGACCATTATCAGACTGAATTCTTAAGCTAGGTTAACTCCATTGATATAATTTAGAGAAAAAATATAATCTCATGACTTCCCTTGAAGGCAGAAACTATATTTGCTTACTGTACCATGCTCTAATAAATTATATCTTATAATTCTAATGAAAGCAAATGGGGCAAACACTTGCATTACATATTAAAATTAAATTTATCCTTATTTTCAAGAGTAAATTTAACATCCATTTCACTGATGAAAATTGTATACTAGATCAATGCAGAAGTCCCCAAATCCTCATTAAGACCTATACATGGAGTAACGCACTAATTGTTACCATGACAATTTACAAAGCCTGTAATCGGCAGGCAAAGTCTGACTTCTATTAAATATTTATAAAGAGTAATAAGGTGTTTTCATACCTCCACAAATTTATGTGTCTACCAAATATTCCATATTCTGGATTACATACTATAAAGTTAAAACAATTAAAATTCAAATTAAGCATGGAATAATTGTCTGTTACTGGGCATTGATGTATCTACAAGAGCCTTTACTAGATTGTACTCAGTAGTCTTGAATAGCTCTGTTTTAGTGATTGCTTCCCTTGACCTGCTTGATAACTTCTGGTCAGAGCTGCAAATATTCTTCAAGGATTAGAAAGTCAGTTATGAACACTGTATCAGATTCATGCAGTTTATTCCATATATAATCAGAAGTGTGAGTCGGTGTGGAAGGAAAAGCCAGGAGAAATTGGCAGTGGGAGATCCTGGTGTTCATTTCTGAAATGGAAATAGAAATAATGATTATTTCATAAAAACCCAAAAAGGTAGCAGTCAATTAAGAAATAAAAAAATGAAGTATTGCCATCAATACCTCTTATCTGTTCATCTTCCCGTTTTCTTTACTTTTATTAAAGTTCAGGTTGGCACATGAACTTGCTGATAGTATGGTCACTATCTTGAGTGACCACACAAGTGTCCTGTTTGCTCATGGCACACCTGGTTTATGCTGGTTGTCCCAATGTAATTATTTATTAGTACTTCCTTTAACTCTAAAAGATGTCCTCTTTTGGATGATAAATTTTATACTCACCCTAACACTTGCTCACATGCATTACAAAAGAATACCAGCTAAATAATGTTGCCAAGAAAAAAGACTTTTAAGTAATTACCAGTGTAAAAATATAACAATACAGCTTATATTCCATGAAATTATAATCAACTTATCAATTGGCTTGAAATGTTAGTGGATTTAGCAAATATGGAAGTTAAGCTCTGGATTTATTTACTTAGAGAATATTTGTGGTAAATTTCCATGTGCCATGTTGGTGTGTTACCATTTACATAAACACACAAAGACACTCACACACTTGTAAATATGATTACAGAAGGAAGGTCCAAGCTATTTATATGCTGGGGATTCAGACATGCCCATGCTTATCTAGAAATATGGTAGGACAGGTCTGCCTCTGGAGTAACTGCCATTTTCATGACGAACAGAGAAAAGTTTATGAGCCTAATAAAAATGTGAAACCAGATAAAAATGCGAAGGCTCATAAACTTTTGTCAAAAGAGAATGGATCCACTCAGTGTGATTACATGTTAGCATAAGTATGAATGTATGTGTCTTCCTACACATCTGACTCTAATGCAAATAAGGGTGGAGAGTGGCCAGGTAATGATAATTTAATTTCCTTCCCTCCTCCCTTCTTCCCTTCCTTCCTTCCTTCCTTCCTTCCTTCCTTCCTTCCTTCCTCCCTTCCTCCCTCCCTCCCTCCCTCCCTCCCTTCCTTCCTTCCCTCCTTCCCTCCTTCCCTCCTTCCTTCCTGCCTATACCTATTTGATCCATGTGTAAATATAAAATAGTATAAACTTGACAATTGACCAAACCTTCCATATTGTTCCTACCCAGAAGTCACACCCTCTTCAAAATACATAGAACTTATCACATACACCTCAGACTTGTAAATTAATCCTATACGCAGTTACGATAAGCTTGTATTTTACCTTGGCAATAATGTATGTAGTATATGTGTATACAACTTCCATACACTTAAGTCTAGTTTCAAAAACAGCGTGTAAGGTTCTTTCGATCAAGGATCATGTTTTATACTCCATGCTAGCACAAAAAGCGATCAGTGGGTATTTGTTGATTAAATTTCATTAGTGTTGGTACACCATAAGGAATTATGAATCAAAGTCAGAACACTTGGGTTCTGGTTTCAATTATGATCCTTGGATAAATCAATCCTTTTGGTCTACTTCTTTGTGTATATGATAGTGCATAATTTAACAATGAAAGAAGGCAGACAGACAAACTTGAAAAGAAACTTGTAGGATCGCTTGTAAGCCTTGCTGGCTTTCTCCGTTGATTCTCACTCCATGAAGGGATTCAGTGCCCCACAGCAGAGGCAGGAGACCCATTCTCCTGTCGCTAATATGGCAGATCCAGGTGCTCTAATATAATCTTGCAGGCAGCATGTGAAGAAAGGCTGCAGTGCTATAGCAGCCTTGCTGTACAAGATAATAGACTTCCTCCTCTTTAATATAGGAGGGAATACATTCATTCCCAAGTTGTCATTTAAACTATGTTGACCCAGAAGCTCAATCTTATAGACACAGCCCAAGTTTTAAACACAGTTTGCAAACAAGTAAAGTGTTTACTAAACATGTAAGGTAAGGCTGGATCAGAAGGACACACAGCCCAACACAGAGGAAAAACATTGAGACAAACAACACACTCCTGGATCAACTTATGGATCTAGTGCTTCTTTCAGTGTGAGAATGGCATGACATTATAGTCACATAAGGGACACAGACCACAAGGTGAAATGACACTCTGCTGGCCACACCTTGTCTGCCTTTGATAACTGTTTCTGCTTTCATTGGCTACGGGGTGGTTCAGTCCTCTGTGGAACACAGTTTTGTTATGAATTCTCCTACTTACAGGGATATTAGATAATATGTCATAGCTTTTAGGTTTGTCTGTGTCATGGAATTATTGTTTGCAGCCATTTGGACAGTCCTTATCTAAGGAATATATAAGTTCAGCACGCCCATATTGGCTGGCTAAAGTGGGAGAAAATGGTTTATTCAGTTTAGAGGAGGGAGGCTCTTGCTGGTAATATCAATGTATTTGTACCTGCAGGCTACAAATGGAAGTGGGTGCCCAGGAGGAAAGTAACTGGCAAGTCTGAAAAAGCCATGGATCAGAGCCAGATGGATTCTTTAGGATCTGACTAAGTGTGGTATCCAGGCATCTGTCAGCAATAACAATATTGGGATTTATAAAGATTTGTATAGCTTAATAAGTATTTTCTTATGCTGTTCAGACACAGCTCTCTAAGGGGTGTGCTCTTATCCCCGTTTTACTAATGAAGAAGCGGGTTCACATAGGATTAATGAATTACCAGTGGTCCTAACTCTGCTACTAACCGGCTTGAGCAATAACCTAACCTGCCAGTGTCTCAGGCTCTGTAGAGGTGAAATGGGGACAGCAGTAACGATACTTAGCTCATATTGATGCTGTGAAAAATAAATGAGTTAATGCATGTCAAGTGCTAAGAATAGCATGTGACATTCAGGAAGCCTCAACAAATATTAGCTAAAGATTGTGCCGATTGTATGAGGAAGGACCAGGATTGAAATGTGGGTCCTCTGACATCAGATCCAATGAAAGCCCCGCTGTGGTGCAACTGTGCTTTGAGGAGAAGGGTCAGAAATGGAACCAGAGTCCCTGGTGTGTGTCTACAGGGAAGGGAGGCAGGCAAGCGAAGTTCAAGCTCAAGGCCTAAGCAATAAGGACCAGGTTGTCACTACAGGATATGACTTGAGAGAGAGGATCTGCTATTAAGTCAGCCTCTTCTTCTCTGGGAATTTGACCTGCTGCCTTTTAGGGCTGGGACTATCTCCCAAGAACAATTAGCCTGAGCTCTGCAGGCACAAGTGAGAGGTGGAAACTGGGCTGTTCACAACATCGTGCCACTAGTTTGGATGTCACATCAACTCGGAGAATGGAGAACCCAGTGATTTTTCCTGATTCTTGGTGACAGGGCAGTAGCAAAAAACTGCTTTTAGATTGTGCCCTAGAAATTTTGTGGCATACTAAAGAGGAGGGTTGGAAACTATGAGTCAAATTCATAGTGTGATTGGACAATTTTTGGAAAAACTCCGTAGACTCTCTAGTTATTAATCTCATAAATCCTGGCTTATTTAGCCCTCACAGCCTATTGTCTCTAATATGGGAAATCAAATTTGGATAAAAAGAAGGAACTACTTAATGAATATAAGTTTCTAAATTGTACTCTGCTGAAAGTTACTAGAATTTAATAGCTCTGTGATTTTCAGCCAGAGAGTTAAATCTCTGAGTCTCCTATCCATCATTGGAAGGGGATTCCTATTTTAGAGAGTTGTTATAAAAATCAAATAGGAAAATGGTTGTGAAAATACTTTGAAAACCATATGATGTATGATGATTACCAATTTAACATAAACTTGTCTTCCTGTTTCTTTTTTAGTTGTCTAGTCCCAAACTTTTCAAACTCATTGGCTGAAAATGATGGTGAATTCCCAGTCCAACTAGTGATATGAAGAGAGCTGCTGGAAATGTACACTATTTCCAATTTATAGATTACATCAACATGTGAAGGTGTGGGAGGGCTAAGGGCAGAATGACGAGACAGGAGGGTATTGTACAAAGGCCACTTTAGGGGAAAGGGATCCTCTATAACCAGGATGATAAGGATGTCAGGATTTGAGAGGAGGAGCTGCACTTGTGAAGAGGAAATGAGTTCAGTCTTAGCCATGTTCAAAGCCTTGAAGCAGAAACCCAGAGTCACCCCTGATTTATTCATCTCTACTGCCATTTCAAGTCATTTGCCAAGCCCTGAATAGTCATCCTTTTCAATATCTGGCAAAAATCATCTCCCCCTCATTTTTGCTGCCAAGACCCTCATCATTTCTAGGCTGACGACTGCCGTAGTCTCCTCACTGGTCTGTCTGCCTTCACTCTCAGTCCTTTTCATTTCCTCAGCTATGCTATTGGCATCGAAGTTGCAAAGTATAAAAAAAAATATACTCTTCCTCACTCAACGCACATATCACAAGCATTCTGAGCCCATTGATCTCCCCTTGTTTAGACGCAGTGAGCCAAAGGTTTTACTTTGGGAGGCAACTGCTATATGCTGAGCAAAGTTGCTTCTTCTGTTCAAATTGTACATGAAAACTCTAGTGTGCCTTGTAATTCCTCTCAAGGGCACATAAAGAAAATAAATGGTTATTTTGAAATTGTTGCAAAGCCTTCAGGGAAGTGATGTTTGGATACTGGGAAATGTATAAATAAGATTTACTGAGTGATCAGCTCTTGGTCTAAGTAAAGTTGAACAGATGTTCATGAAAAGTTCATATAAACTGCAGAAAACAAAGCTTAAATTTGGCTGAAATAGTTTTAAAAGTTCTGAGGAAAAAACACATGGAATATTCTGGAAAATTCTAGAATGAGTAAAAGGCATTGTCAGATGCCCCATTAATAGCCATATATGTATTGTGAATAGTTGCAGAGAGAGCACAGTAATTACACTTTGATTGTGAAATGAAGATGAAATCAGACGCAGTTTCCTGAAGGGTTATGTCACTTGCAGTGAAGACAGTACTTAAAATTCTACCAGTTGGCAATTTCATAGACTCCTAGAGTGCCTAATACCTTTGATTTTATTTAAATGCATGGACCCTTTATAAAGTGAATCGTCTTGATTTCTTCCTATGATTTATGAAATCCAGCAGTCTTCAATGGTAAAATTATGAACCAATAAGGCTGTTGAAGGTCATTTCAATCACTGTCTTGTACACTATGCCTGTATGTCTTAACCTCTGAGCATTAAACCGTTGGCCGAGCATCACAATTTTGAAGGTCATTAACTGCGATGGATCTATGAAATTCAGTAAGATTGAGGGAATGAAGGGTAAAAGCTATCAGTAACTGTAGAGTGCTCCATATGTAGTTATTAGATAATTAAAAGTAAAAGCTCACACAAGCATATTATAAGTAATACATATTACATATAAAATACGTGTGTTTGAGCACGCACGCACGCACACCGAGAGAGAAAGACGGAGAGGAGAGAGAAAATACAACTATATTAATATTACTGAAGGAAGGGAAAAGTCAGAAAATTGACATGGTGCTTTTTTTAGTGGAAATACGTGGTATGGTGATAGGAGAGCAGGAGTTAGGGTAGGATTTAGTTGAAATCAGGATAATGGTCACTTTATTTCCTCTGGGCTCCTCCAGTCTTCCTTCTAGGCTCTTGGAAATTATATTCCCTGTGTAGGAATGCTAAACACAAGTTGGTCAGCCGAGAAGCTTTTGGTCTTAGATAAATTACTTTAATTCTGTGTCATTTATTTCACCAAATTTGCAGTCTCATGTAATAGGTACATCAGAGCAGTAGAGTTAGGAGTTGTTCCTTTTTCAGAGGTGTGGAGATCTATGGAACCCTATCCATGGAAAATACATCATCCCCATTGCATACCTAGAGCAATTAGCACGTGGCATGTTTGTTAGTTGTGTATTCCGTGTCTCCTCTGACTTGCTGTGAGCTCTTTGAGAGCAAGAACTGCCTGATTTATCTTTATAATTTCAACGGTAATGATGCTCAGTAAACGATAATGGAATTCAAAGAAGTTTAGATTTTATCAAAAAGGACTACAAATTTAGTGCAACAAAGTTCAAAAGCAGATTTTTATGCAGAGCTATTAGCAAACCAATAACAAATATTTTTAAAGTAAAATTTCTATAGCACAGGATTTCTTCTGCAAAGAACTCCATGATAGTCAGACACAAAAGTAACTCAGGGATATACCACATTGTGGAATAGGTGTGTCATGACTTGACTCTTAAGTGTGGTTGCTTACTGAAATTAAACTATTCTCCCCAAATCCAGACATCCTAGAAACAAATAAACTTTCTAGCCATGACAATAAGGAAGCTGTTTGAGGCAACTGCAGTTTTTTGAAGGATTTTTTCTAGGAACTTATGGTTATAGATCTTTAAGCATGATGGAATATGAACCAGAGAAAAACTCAAGTAAGGGAAACTTAAAGATGGCGAAGGTGGAAAAAAGTATTGGGAGTTTGATAAGAAAGCTGTCCTTGCTGCTCAAGTAGCAGCATTTCATGTCACTGAACTGAAAACTCCTTGGTGTGATCATCATTTGAGCCACAGGACAGACAATATTGAATCTACTTCAGTCTCTTGATATCTCTTTCCTCAAACTTCATTACCCTAGGCACCTACAAGGCCCAGAGAAAAGCTGAAGTGTTAAACATGGAAACAGAAATATTTTTAAATACTGCCACAGAGCAGCTCAGCTTGCCTTCCCCACAAGGAGGCAGAAGGGGCTGAACTTCACATTAAGCTCCGGGGGATGTTGGCCGGGCTGGCTGTGTGGAACGCCCCAAGGGGTGAAAGGTCAATTCAACTTTGCTGAGCCATGTCAACGGTGGCTTTTCTTAAGATGCGGACATGGCTCTGGTTGACAGTTTGAAGAAATTTAACTGCTTTGATAGAGTTAAAGGGGGCACCCAACCACGAATAGAAAACAAAACACAAGGGTGCTTAGAGGTTTGATTGCATTGCTAGAAACAGGTTTTCAACTGGCAAAGTTATCAACACCCATTACCCATTAAAAAAAAAAAAGGACAAAAAAGAAGAAATGAAAGCAGAGCAAAGGAAAAAAAAAGCCAAAGTTCTCATAAAAACTACTCCACTAATTTAGAACACTTATCAGCTACTCTGGCTGATACTGTAAAAAAAAGTTTGGCTACTGCCAATTAAAGGTGCATCACATCTATTGTTTCTGACCCCTTTGAGAAGTGTAATGGCACTAATTTAAAATCCACATGGGATCAGAAGGAATAACAGCTTTTATGGATCTGTTGAGAAAAATAATAAAGTTTGTATTTTCTCCAGAAAATTTTTTTAAAAATCTAAAAATAAATAATTGCTGTTGATGTCCATACAATGTAAAAAAAAAATTCAGTCCAATTAAATTTAGCAATACGTACCTAGATATGACCTATACTCTAAATTTAAAAAATCAACCAAGAAGTGTCGGACTGATGCCTTGACAATGATCATGGCCATTTAGCTTTGGTTGTAAGCAACTCAACTTAGTAACGTGGTACAGAACACAGCTTATTAAAGAGGTTATCAGAATATTCCCCAGGAAACCACATTAGCTGTTGCATGAAATAATAAAATATCTGGTTAGATATATTTGTTCACTATTTAAAAAAAGGAACTTGCATTTGTGCTACTCTCAGTATCTAAATATCCACTTTTTAAAGATGTATCTTGTGAATTAGTTACAAAGCATTATCCTTCCAGTTTCTACTTATAATATTAATGAATGAGTGAACTATTAATTATTTGAAATCCTATAAACTGATTCCTCTATGTACCCATTACTATTCTAGATTCTAGGTTCTAGGGCTTCATCAATGAAAAGAAGCAAAAGGGCTTCCCTGGTGGCGCAGTGGTTGAGAGTCCGCCTGCCGATGCAGGGGACACGGGTTCGTGCCCCGGTCCGGGAAGATCCCACATGCCGCGGAGCAGCTGGGCCCGTGAGCCATGGCCACTGTGCCTGCGCGTCCGGAGCCTGTGCTCTGCAACGGAAGAGGCCACAACAGTGAGAGGCCCGCGTACCGCAAAAAAAAAAGAAAAGAAGCAAAAGTTCCTTCTCTCAAAGGATCTTAAATTGAGAGGGAGGGCCAGTAGATGGAGGGAGTAAGATAAGAAAAAGTCAACATCACTAGCAAGTAAACTATCTGGTATCTTAGAAGATGATACACTCGCTCCACAGAAGAAAAGGGAAAGGAGGGTGGGGGGAAAGGGTGTGATGCTTGTTGCACCATTAAATAAGGTGGTCATGGTAAGCTTCGTCGAGAAGGAGAGATTTGAATTAAGGCTAAGAAATGAAAAAACTGTGTGTGCCTGTGTGTGTGGAGGGGGTGTGAGGGGATTTCAAACAGAGGGAACAGTTAGTGCAAGACTCTAAGGCCAGTGTGGGTCTGGAGTGTTCAAGGAAAGCAAGGCAGGTGGATTGGCAGGAGATTGTGATGGAAATGGAGAAAAGTTGGGAGTCAAGTCAGAGAGGGAATTGGGAGCCAGATTATGTGTGTTTTGTAGCCCTTTGAAAGGACTGATTTGCTCTGATGGAAGTAAGGAATCATTAGAAGATTTTGAGCAGAGAAGCGACATGATCTGACTTATGTTTTCAAAAGATGAGTATGCAGGGTACACAGAGGCAGGAAAACCATGAGGAGGCTATTTCAGTAATCCAGGAGAGCTGGCTCAGACTAGGTGGTAGAAATAAAGATGATTCAGATTCTGGATAAATTTTGTTTCAACTTTTATTTTGAGCTTACAGAAATTCGCAAACGTAGACCGAGAATTGTTGTATACTCCTCATCCAGCTTTCCCTAATGCTAACTCCTTATATAACCATAGCATGATGATCAAAACCAAGAAATTAACATCAACACCCTACTATTAACTAAATTCCAGACTCTATTCAGACTTCACCAGTTTTTCTAATGTCTTTTTCCTGTTCCAGGATACTGTCCAGAATCCCGTCTTGCACTTACCTGTTATTTCTTCTTGGACTTCTCCAATCTGTGACAGTCCTTAGTCTTTCTTATCTTTTGTAATATTATCTCTTTTAAAAAGCACGTCAGGTATTTTGTAAAATATCCTTCGATATGAGTTTAATGTTTTCTCATGATTGGAATGAGTTTATGCATTTTTGTGAGAATACCAAAGAAATGACATATACTTTTCAGTGCATAATATCACGGGGTTCATGATGTTGATAATTTTATTATTAACTTTGGTCACTTGGTTATGGTGGTGTCTTCCAGATTTCTCCACTGTAAAGTTAATAATTTGATACTATACACATCTATTTCTCCTCAAATATCTGTCCATTATTTTTAGTATCCATCAGTGGATTATTATCTGCAACAATTATTACTGTGGTGCTTGGCTAATAATGATTTTCCATTTCTTTTCTACACTTATTAATTAAAACGACATGGTAAGGAAAAGTTGTCTCTTCTCCCCTATGTATTTATTGGTCCTATTATTTCTTGATGGGTTCATAGAAATTTATCTTATTCTGTGGGTTAAAATCCAATGCTATCATTTTTGTTAACATCTTTGTTGGAGTGTAATTGCTTTACAGTGGTGTGTTCGTTGCTGCTGTATAACAGAGTCAATCAGCCATGCGTATACATACATCCCCATCTCCCCTCCCTCTTGCGTCGCCCTCCCACCCTCCCTATGCCACCCCTCTTTATTTTGTGCTCGAGTTTTTCAGCTTTGACTCCTGGGAGCTTTTCTCAGGTTGGCAGCCCTGTTCTTTCTATAAGCCGCCATTCCTTTTTGATCATGTTCGTATTTCTGGTACTACGAGATATTTCAGGCTCATCTTGTACCATCCCTGCCCCAGCCCTGTAATCTACCACTTCTCCAGTGAACCCTGGTTTCTTTTATTAGAAATGGTGTTTAAAAACCATGATCAAGGCACTAGGTAAGCTGGTGTGCTCATTGCTACTTGATTTCATCTTCTAGAGCCTCTCAGTGAACAGAGATGCGTTGCTTTTTTTAAAAAAAATTTTTTATTGGAGTATAGTTGCTTTACTATGTTGTGTTAGTTTCTGCTGTACAGCAAAGTGAATCAGCTCTACGTATACATATATCCCCTCTTTTTTGGATTTTCTTCCCATTTAGATCACCACAGAGCATTGAGTAGACTTCCCTGTGCTATACAGTAGGTTCTCATTAGCTATCTATAATATTTTATACATAGTAGTACATATATGTCAGTCCCAATCTCCCAACTCATCCCACCCACCTCTTCCCCCCGTGGAATCCATATGTTTGTTCTCTACATCTGTGTCTCTATTTCTGCTTTGCAAATAAGTTCAGAGCTGTGTTGCTTTGTATGTTGGTTTTGAAAATTCTAACGCTAGTCTAATCCTTTTGGCTTTAATGGACCGTCTTCAGAGCCCTTTAAAATTTTTTCATTTGACTTTCTTCCTTAGGTGTCTTCTAACTTATTCTTCACTTATCAGGTAATTTTTGTTTTCTTCCATTTCTTCCTGAGTTCAATGAACTCTTTTTTCATTTCTCTCAGTTTTCAGTCCATTTGGGCATTCAGGTTTTTGAATTTCTGATTCAGGGTGAATACCCATGTCCTCAAATGCTCTTTTGAGTTTACTTAATTCTGTATGGAGTGTAGATTTACACTTTTCTTTTGTTTAATGATTATTTTCCAGGAGAATTTTCATCTATATATTAGTGTGAAACTGTTTCCTCATTTTTTTTTACAATAGTTCTTTATGGATTTTACTTAACTTTTGTTCATTTTCATGATATGGGGTTTTTACATGATTCCTAAGTAAGTGATTTTTCTTCTAGTAAAATCTAGGCACTTAAATGGGCTTTTGTTTGTTCATTTTGTTTTGTTAGAGGGGGAGGTTGTTGTGAACTTTCCAATTTTACAGTTCTCTTTTGCCTTAAGAACTTTACATTTTCCCCCATTCCCCCACCTCCAACCACCACCAGATTTCCAAAAGACACTTCTTCCTCCCTTTTTATCTTTTTTCTCCCCCAGAAGCTATGCCTGTGGTTTTAAATTACATTCAACCCTTAAATCTCTTTAAATTTCACACCTGGAACTTTACAGACGCCCTGATTCTTTAAATCATGTGTGCTTTGAAACTCCTTTCCTGTAGTGAGCGCTCTGATCTACCTGGTTACTTTTATCGTAATTCAGATTTTGTGTTGATTTGATCTTTCTGATGTCTATCCCAATGCTCATGCTTTGCTAGCACACTTCTTTTGTTTTCTTGACACTCTTCTCTACCTTTGCTCACTGGAAATTTTTGTGGTTGGGCAGGAGTTGGTAAAAATGTGAGGAATTAGAGTTCTGGCTCTTGTCATTTTTTTTCTCTTTCTACTCACAGTTATTTCGAAGTTTCTGTAGTCTCTGTTATCAAGTCATGTGGAGGGTTATGTTTTGTATAGGATTTTTGTACTTGTGAAACTACTTTGTATTTTGGGGGGAGAAGAATGTAGGAAGTTGATTAAAGTATAACCTTTGTTTTTCTTTAGCCACCTGGATGACTTCTGAAAATTTTGATAAATTTTCAAAATATAGCCAATAGGATTTCCTAAGAGATTATATGTACGATATAAGAGAATGAAGGGATTCAAGGGTGATTCCAAGACTTTTTGCCTAAAAAATTAGAAAGATGGAGTTGCCACCTAATTATTTAGAGAAGACTTTAGATGAGAAAGTTTTGGAGGATAAATAAGTAATAGTATCAGTGTCATTCTGGACCAGCTAGTCATAGTTTTGACTGATGGAACACCCTCTTTCTGGAACATTGTTGACCTTATGGAAGAAGGAAGAGAAATGGTGAGCCATGTTTCTGCTCAGAAGTGACACACATGATAACTTCCTGCATTTCATTGGCTTAAGCAGGTCATGGGAATGGGACTGACATAAATGAAGAAAAGAAATGTAATTGATTTGTTTAGTTCATATCCCTTCAGCTTGGTGATAGAGGACCTGCTATTTTAATACCATTTTTTCAACCTTGGATATCCCCTGGCTTAATCTTCTTCTGCCAGTGTCTATGCAGCTAATTACGTGGCAGTCCTTTGGAACACAGATGTCAGAGCAATAAAGGGATACACTCATAGAGATGGGCATATTTACTTGCAAGTACACTTTAGGTTACTCTCCAATTTTATTCTTAAATTTGATCTAGTAGATACTGGTAGATGCTGGTAGAAAAGTATCACCTTGAGCAAGGTGGACTTAAACACAGACAAATACTATTACAAATTAAGTTTAATCAAGTTTCAATTATCTTTAAGGTAGTTTTAATAACACATAATAGAAAAATGTGGTATTTCAATACAAGTCACATCTGCCACTGGAAAGCATTCTAGACATTTGATTGGTGGCATAGTATAGCTTCTCTATTTCTGTATTTTTCCCTGATACTAATATTAAAATTATTCTGTATTCCATTCATTCATCCAAAAAATTTTTATTGATACCCAATTATGTGCCAGGGCTTTGTGCAAGGTGTAAAGGGATATTTGGTTTTCCTGAACAAGCTTGCAGTCTAGTGGTGAGATATTTATTAAACAAATAATTTTACAAATAACCAACTATTATTATAAGGAAGATGCTCAGCCTACCAGTTGGAAAATCTGATGATACACAGATTGCTTGTGGGTGACCGTAAACCAGAAACTTACAAAGTAAAATGTAAAAGAGATTAAACGTTTCCTATGAATACTCTGTAATACACACAATTTGGAGACAGATTCTCCAAACAGAGAATGTATCTACATAAAGAGACATATCATAAAACTGGCACATCATAGGCACTTCTGATGGTATGTTACACAAAAAGTGTATGCTTAGTTAGTACCCAAAGCAAATGGCAATGTTAATACAACATTTAAAGCAAAAAAAAAAAAAAAAAATTGTCTTACTGGTGTCTAAGATGTATGAGTTAAAAATTTGGAGAGTTTTTGAGTTCGCTTAGTCCTCAGGTCTTTTATTCAAATTATTCAAAGGTTTACAGAGTTAGAAACATTTCCTGATGAGATGGATGTAGAAGACATTTCTATTTCTAGGGAGTTGTTAATTAACTTGGTTACCTTAAGCAAATAACAACCTCTCTGGGTGTCAGTTTTCTCAACTCTAAAATAAGCAATTGAATTGGATGATCTAAGCTTCCTTATAGCTATGCTTGCTAAATGCTTCAAAGGATTGAAGCAGATTGAAAGGCAGTACATATCATAACCCACACATACCTGCACTCCATTCTTAAGCAAACCAGGTGCTTGTGCCATTTAATGTTTTTTTCCTATGTTTTTACTCTCACTATAATTCATCTGATATCATTAAAGCAATTAGGCACCTATGTAAAGCTCACCATTGGCTTAATTATACTAGTATTTAGATGAAAGTTTTTTTATTCTAAAAAATGTCCAAAGAATCAATATAACACCAGGTAATACAGATATGAAAAATTATAAAGGCTTTATTTGATATATATGTATGTATACATATGTATCTATATATATATTCACCTTTCTACATGCTACGTGAGTATTTTTCATGACCCTACACTTTTCTACTATAAGAGAGTTCTGAGAGATCCTGTGATGAATAAAAATAAGTAAGTTTGTTTTGCTAAGAATGTCAGGTCCCATCTTTCTCGGAAAAATAATTTAACACTTTTTAGTTCGTATATGGTCACTTGCACACATCACTAAGCCTCCGGATATTTTGAGTCCATCTGTTGGCTACTCAGACATCTCCATCAATCACATAGCAGATGCTGTTCAATCAGAACCTTTGGCTTTCTTCCCTGATTTTTGGTTGGAACAGAGGGCCAGTTAGGGGTTTTGGAGGCAGTACTTCAATTTCTAATGGATCCACTTGCCCATGCAAGGCAGCCACCTGATGCTCTCGTGATATCTATTCAGCCAGGTTTTCTCACCCACCTTGGTGCCAGAAGGCTGTGGCTTAGATGGACCTTAAGTGACTACTCCCAGACCACTCTTTACACGCCAGACCTTTAGGAATGCTTGTTGGTTCAGGAAGCTTCTCAGTAGATCTCCTCTGACTTGTAGCTAAAATTCTAGATCCGACCTGAACTTAGAATTCTAACAAGTCCTCAAGAGAACCTGACTCCTTCCACAGGGATTTGGAATAGCTCCTGGGTATCTGAATTCTGTCAAGAAGCCAGACACGTTTCGATAGTTCTGGGCATATTCAGTTATTTAAGAAGACATTTATTTTGGATGATGGTTTCAAAGTAGATATATGTGTCAAATGTAGGGCTAAATATTTCTTTATGAATTTTTTAATGTAAATTCTCACACAACTGCCTTGAAGTAGATGTTTTTAGTATTCACGTTTTGCAGAGAAACTGATTTTGAGAGAAGCTAAGTAACTTGCTCAAGCTTGCAAGTAACGTAGTCAGGAACTTAAACCCAGAACTGTCTAACTTTAAAAGGCTCTAATATGAAGAGTCCTATCGGAATTTCAGACTCTCTCTACTTTTGTTCTCTCAGTACAGAAGATGATCAGAAACCTGGAGGCAGATTTAGGGGTACAGGAAGATCTTTGTTCTTTTGGATACATTTTTGAATTACACAGAGCTAGGCAAAATTCTGGCTCTGTCAATTACTAGATATGCTATACTGTACTTCTCTGAATTTCAGTGTCTTTATTTGTAAAAAAGGGATGCTAGTGCATGTCTTCTATGTTTATTACCAAGATTACATATGTTAATGTATATAAAACTCTTAGTAAATAACTCTTAGCAAATCACTTAGTAAATTGGCATCAAGCCTGATAAATAAGTACTGATTTCTTTCCTTTTCTTCCCAGATGGCTCAAAGCCAACTGGACATTCTTTGGAATACACTGGAGCCTTATGGGTTCAGGAGCCACTTGGAGGACCAAGAGATCTTATGGTTTATCTCACTTCCTCTTGGTGAACTCTTTCTCAGTATTAAACATCAAATACTACTTTCTCGTGAAGCTTTCTCTAATACTTTCAGCAAAGTTAGTCTAGGCTTCCTGTGTGTTAGAGGGAATGTGGTACTTCTTGTCATGCCAGTCTCCCCTACCAGACTAGATTGACTGAGAATAGAATATAGGTTCTATTTCTGACTCTATTAGAACATGAAGGCGTTTTATAATGACTGATGATTAATATTAAGAAAAATGAATGATAGTACGATTCTGAGCTTTTTTTTTTTTTTTTTTTTGCGGTACGCGGGCCTCGCACTGTTGTGGCCTCTCTCCCGTTGCGGAGCACAGGCTCCGGACGCACAGCCTCAGCGGCCATGGCTCACGGGCCCAGCCGCTCCGCGGCATGTGGGATCTTCCCGGACCGGGGCACGAACCCATGTCCCCTGCATCGGCAGGCGGACTCTCAACCACTGCACCACCAGGGAAGCCCCTGAGCTTTTTTTAAACTTTAATTTTATTTATTTCTTTATACAGCAGGTTCTTATTAGTTATCCATTTTATACATATTTGTATATACATGTCAGTCCCAATCTCCCAATTCATCACACCACTACCACCCCTCCCCCCACAACTTTCCTCCCTTGGTGTCCATACATTTATTCTCTACATCTGTGTCTCTGTTTCTGCCCTGCAAACTGGTTCATCTGTACCATTTTCTCAGTTCCACATATATGCGTTAATATGCGATATTTGTTTTTCTCTTTCTGACTTACTTCACTCTGTATGACAGTCTGTAGATCCATCCACATTTCTACAAACGACCCAATTTTGTTCCTTTTTATGGCTGAGTAATATTCCATTGTATATGTGTACCACATCTTCTTTATCCACTCATCTGTTGATGGGCACTTAGGTTGCTTCCATGACCTGGCTATTGGAAATAGTGCTGCAATGATCATTGGGGTGTATGTGTCTTTTTGAATTATGGTTTTCTCTGGGTATATGCCCAGTAGTGGGATTGCTGGGTCAGATGGTAGTTCTATTTTTAGATTTTAAGGAACCTCCATACTGTTCTCCATAGTGGCTGTATCAATTTACATTCCCACCAACAGTGCAAGAGGGTTCCCTTTTCTCCACACCCTCTCCAGCATTTGTTGTTTGTAGATTTTCTGATGAAGCCCATTCTAACTGGTGTGAGGTGATACCTCACTGTAGTTTTGATTTTCATTTCTCTAATAACTAGTGATGTTGAGCAGCTTTTCATGTGCTTCTTGGCCATCTGTATGTCTTCTTTGGAGAAATATCTATTTAGGTCTTCTGCCCATTTTTGGATTGGGTTGTTTGCTTTTTTAACAGTGAGCTGCGTGAGCTGTTTATATATTTTGGAGATTAATCTTTGTTGATTCATTTGTAAATATTTTCTCCCATTCTGAGGGTTGTCTTTTCGTCTTGTTTATGGTTTCCTTTGCTGTGCAAAAGCTTTTAAGTTTCATTAGGTCCCATTTGTTTATTTTTGTTTTTATTTCCATTACTCTAGGAGGTGGATCAAAAAAGATCATACTGTGATTTATGTCTAAGAGTGTTTTTCCTATATTTTCCTCTAAGAGTTTTATAGTGTCCTGTCTTACATTTAGGTCTTTAATACATTTTGAGTTTATTTTTGTGTATGGTGTTAGGGAGTGTTCTAATTTCGTTCTTTTACATGTAACTGTCCAGTTTTCTCAGCACCACTTATTGAAGAGATTGTCTTTTCTCCATTGTATATCCTTGCCTCCTTTGTCATAGATTAGTGACTATAGTTGTGTGGGTTTATCTCTGGGCTTTTTATCCTGTTCCATTGATCTCTATTTCTGTTTTTGTGCCAGTACCATATTGTCTTGATTACTGTAGTTTTATTTTATAGTCTGAAGTCAGGGAGTCTGATTTCTCCAGCTCTGTTTTTTTCCCTCAAGACTGCTTTGGCTATTCTGAGTCTTTGTTGTGTCCATACAAATTTTTAAGATTTTTTGTTCTAGTTCTGTAAAAAATGCCATTGGTGGTTGGATCGGGATTGCGTTAAATCTGTAGATTGCTTTGGGTAGTATAGTCATTTTCACAATATTGATTCTTCCAATCCAAGAACATGGTATATCTCTCCATCTGTTTGTATCATCTTTAATTTCTTTCATCAGTGTCTTATAGTTTTCTGCATGCAAGTCTTTTGTCTCCCTAGGTAGGTTTATTCCTAGGTATTTTATTCTTTTTGCTGCAATGGTAAATGGGAGTTTTTCCTTAATTTCTCTTTCACATTTTTCATCATTAGCGTATAGGAATGCAAGAGATTTCTGGGCATCCTGCAACTTTACCAAATTCATTGATTAACTCTAGTAGTTTTCTGGTGGCATCTTTGGGATTCTTTATGTATAGTATCATGTCATCTGCACACAGTGACAGTTTTACTTCTTCTTTTCCAATTTGTATTCCTTTTATTTCTTTTTCTTCTCTGATTGCCATGGCTAGGACTTCCAAAACTATGTTGAATAACAGTGGTGAGAGTGGACATCCTTGTCTTGTTCCTGATCTTAGAGGAAATGCTTTCAGTTTTTCACCATTGAGAATGATGTTTGCTGTGGGTTTGTCATATATGGCCTTTCTTATGTTGAGGTAGGTTCCCTCTGTGCCCACTTTCTGGTGAGTTTTTAACATAAATGGGTGTTGAATTTTTTCAAAAGCTTTTTCTGCATCTATTGAGATGATCATGTGGTTTTTATTCTTTAATTTGTTAATATGGTATATCACATTGATTGATTTGCGTATATTGAAGAATCCTTGCATCCCTGGGATAAATCCCACTTGATCATGGTGTATGATCCTTTTAATGTGTTCTTGGATTCTGTTTGCTAGTATTTTGTTGAGGATTTTTGCTTGTGTATTTATCAGTGACATTGGTCTGTAATATTGTTTTTTTTAGTATCATTGTCTAGTTTTGTTATCAGGGTGATGGTGGCCTCATAGAATGAGCTTGGGAGTGTTCCTTCCTCTGCAATTTTTTGGAAGAGTTTGAGAAGGATAGGTGTTAGCTCTTCTCTAAATGCTTGATAGAATTCACCTGGGTAGCCATCTGGTCCTGGACTTTTGTTTGTTGAAAGGTTTTTAATGACAGTTTCAATTTCAGTGCTTATGATTGATCTGTTTATATTTTCGATTTCTTCCTGGTTCAGTCTTGGAAGGTTATACCTTTCTAAGAATTTGTCCATTTCTTTCAGGTTGTCTATTTTATTGGCATCATAGAGTTGTTTGTAGTAGTTTCTTAGGATGCTTTATGTTTCTGTGGTGTCTGTTGTAACTTCTCCATTTTCATTTCTAATTTTATTGATTTGAGTCCTCTCTCTTTTTCTTGATGAGTCTGGCTAATGGTTTATCAATTTTCTTTATCTCCTCAAAGAACCAGCTTTTAGTTTTATTGATCTTTGCTATTGTTTTCTTTATCTCTATTTCTTTTATTTCTGGTCTGATCTTTATGATTTCCTTCCTTCTACTAACTTTCGGTTTTGTTTGTTCTTCTTTCTCTGGTTCCTTTATGTGTAAGGTTAGATTGTTTATTTGAGATTTTTCTTGTTTCTTGAGGTAGGCTTGTATAGCTATAAACTTTCCTCTTAGAACTGCTTTTGCTGCATCCCGTAGGTTTTAGATCGTCATGTTTTCATTGTCATTTGTCTGTAGGTATTTTTTGATTTCCTCAGTGATCTCTTGGTTATTTAGTAACATACTGTTTAGCCTCCATGTGTTTGTGTTTTTAACATTTTTTTCCGTGTAATTGTTTTCTAATCTCATAGTGTTGTGGTCAGAAAAGATGCTTGATATGATTTCAATTTTCTTATATTTTCTGAGGCTTGATTTGTGACCCAAGATGTGATCGATCCTGGAGAATGTTCCATGTGCACCTGAGAAGAAAGTGTAATCTGCTGTTTTTGGATGGAGTGTCCTATAAATATCAATTAAGACTATCTTGTCTTTCGTGTCATTTAAAGCTTGTGTTTCTTTATTTATTTTCTGTTTGGATGATCTGTCCATTGGTGTAAGTGAGGTGTTAAAGTCCCCCACTATTATTGTGTTGCTGTCAATTTCCTCTTTTATAGCTGTTAGTAGTTGCCTTATGTATTGAGCTGCTCCTATGTTGGGTGCATATATATTTATAATTGTTATATCTTCTTCTTGGATTGATCCCTTGATCATTATGTACTGTCCTTCCTTGTCTCTTGTAACATTCTTTATTTTAAATTCTATTTTATCTGATACGAGTATTGCTACTCCAGCTTTCTTTTAATTTCCATTTGCATGGAATATCTTTTTCCATACCCTCATTTTCAGTCTGTGTGTGTCCATAGGTCTGAAGTGGGTCTCTTGTAGACAGCATATATATGGGTCTTGTTTTTGTATCCATTCAGCGAGCCTGTGTCTTTTGGTTGGAGCATTTAATCCATTAATGTTTAAGGTAATTATCAATATGTATGTTCCTATTAACATTTTCTTAATTGTTTTGGGTTTGTTTTTGTAGGTCCTTTTCTTCTCTTGTGTTTCCCACTTAGAGAAGTCCCTTTAGAGTTTGTTGTAGATCTGATTTGGTGGTGCTGAATTCTCTTAGCTTTTGCTTGTCTGTAAAGTGTTTGATTTCTCTGTCGAATGTGAATGAGATCCTTGCCGGGTAGAATAATCTTGGTTGTAGGTTCTTCCCTTTCATCACTTTATGTTATATCATGCCACTGCCTTCTGGCTTGTAGAATTTTTGCTGAGAAATCAGCTGTTAACCTATGGAAGTTCCCTTGTATGTTATTTGTCCTTTTTCCTTTGTTGCTTTCAATAATTTTTCTTTGTCTTTAATTTTTGTCAATTTGATTACTATGTGTCTCAGCGTGTTTCTCCTTGGGTTTATCCTGCATGGGACTCTCTACGCTTCCTGGACTCGGATGGCCATTTCCTTTCCCATGTTAGGGAAGTTTATGACTATAATCTCTTCAAGTATTTTCTTGGGTCCTTTCTCTCTCTCTTCTCCTTCTGGGACCCCTATAATGCAACTGTTGTTGCATTTAATGTTGTCCCAGAGGTCTCTTAGGCTGTCTTCATTTCTTTTCATTCTTTTTTCTTTATTCTGTTCCATGGCAGTGAATTCCAGCATTCTGTCTTCCAGGTCACTTATCCATTCTTCTGCCTCAGTTATTCTGCTATTGATCCCTTCTAGTGTATTTTTCATTTCAGTTATTGTATTGTTCATCTCTGTTTGTTTGTTCTTTAGTTCTTCTAGGTGCTTTTTAAACACTTCTTGCATCTTCTTGATCTTTGCCTCCATTCTTTTTCTGAGGTCCTGTATCATCTTCACTATCATTATCTCCACTTCATTTAGCTGTTTTTCTGGGGTTTTATCTTGTTCCTTCATCTGGTACATAGCCCTCTGCCTTTTCATCTAGTCTGTCTGTCTGTTGATGTGATTTTTGTTCCACAGGCTGCATGGTTGTAGTTCTTCTTGCTTCTGCTGTCTGCCCTCTAATTCTGAGCTTTAGTTTTCAATATAATATAAATAAGAGGATGTTAATTACTGTGGCTAAGTGATCAATATGAAATGCCAAACAGGGCATTCATCTTCTAAAACTCTTTTGGGAAACTGAATTACCTGCTTTTTCTCTCTTCGTTGACAATCTATTTTGTATGGCTTTGCCTTGAAGCAATGATGAAAAATATATTTACTTTTAACAATTTGGTTCCTATGAAGTGCGCATTAGAGGAGTTTTAAAAGAACAGTTGTTTTTCTGTCTCATGGTTAAGACTATTCATTTTCCCTTAGAAGTTGGCACCAATTAATAACTTGTATTAATTGATAATAATTCAAAAGACCAAATCTTGGTTTTCTAGGCTAGAATTGCTGGAGAATAAGGGGGATTATTGTTTACTCTTACTACAAAAAAAACTAAGCTCAAAACACTTAAGCGTACAAATGAGCATCTTATCTTGAATTTGGGATTCCAGCCTATCACTGAAAATGAGGTACTCTGTGAGTAATAGAAACTCTAGCCTAGTGCGTTAAAGAAGCAAAGGTTCAGTCTCTCACATAGAAATACAGAGAGAAACAGTCCACAGAAAGTCCAGTTTCATAAGACACCAAGTTTATTCTCTTTTTATTCCACCATGATAGCTCTTGACACCCATCCTCACCTCATAGTCCAAGAGGGCTCTGGATATCCAGCCATATTTTCTAGATTTTGTTCTGAAATAAAGCAGGTAGGTAGAAGGGGAAGAAATCTCCCTTTCCTATGAGGGACATTTTAGGAAGTCAGCTCAGGTACCATTTACCAGGACTTAGTCTCATGGGCCACATGGCTTTGGCCTGAGGCTACTGCAGAGAGGAAAGTGCAGAAATGGAATTACGAGTCTTTGTATGGCTATAATAATGAAAACTATGGGCCTGGCATAGTGAAGGAAACAATAAAAACTACAGATATTTCTAAGAGCTTGTTATGTGCCAGGCATTAAACTAAGTGCGTTATATACTTTTTCCATTTAATATTTAAAATAACTATATGCAAATGAGGAAAAGAAGGCTCAGAGATGTTATGTAATATAACAAGGCCATATGACAGTGGCAATACCAGATTTGAACCCAGATTACTCCATACTGTATTATTTTGCTGAAGTAACAATAGATTAGTAGAGCAGAATAGAGAGCATATATAATAATTTAATATAAAGTCAAGTTGTCAGTCATTCATCAGGTAAAAATGATTATACTGGGATAATTGGTTTTCTGTTTAGGAAAAAGCTGAGTAACATTCTCAACTCATAGCATACAACAAGATTAATTTTATATGCATTTTTTAAAAACCCTAAACTGTAAAGTACGTCAATAAAATATGTAAGTATATCTGTTTTAATACTGACTCAGCAAGGAGCTTTTTTTTTTAAAACATCTCTTTTGGAGTATATTTGCTTTACAGTGGTGTGTTAGTTTCTGCTATATAACAAGGTGAATCAGCTATACGTATACATATATCCCCATATCCCCTCCCTCTTGTGTCTCCCTCCCACCCTCCCTATCCCACCCCCTAGGTGGACACAAAGCACCGAGCTGATCTCCCTGTGCTATGCGGCTGCTTCCCACTAGCTGTCTATTTTACATTTGGTAGTGTATATATGTCCATGCCACTCTCTTACTTCGTCCCAATTTACCCTTCCCCCTCCCCGGGTCCTCAAGTCCATTCTCTATGTCTGCATCTTACCATATGTGTGAAGAATAAAATACAAATGAAAAAATTGATTTGACTTTTAAACTGTCCAAAATATAAGAAAAAGTAAACTTGAACTAGGAAAGAAAATTTAAAACAAACAAAATATTTAGAATAAATTTTAATTTTTTATACATCAAAATTTCATTCCAATCTGAACACACTAAATATTGGCATAGATCATGAACAATAAACAGGAAACATAAACACAAATGAATAATAAATATAGGAATACATTTAATATGAAAAAAAATAAATGTTATTTTTCACTTATCAAAAATTAGCAAAATTAGAAAGCTTATTATAGTTACGTTACAGTATTTCTATGTATCCATAGGACTGTTCTGAAAAAGCAATTGAGCAGTATCCCTCAAGCTTCCCTGAAGAAACCATACTTTTTAACTCAAAATCCATCTTTATAAATCTAAGGATATAGTGAGAGATATAGTTAAAGATTTATTTCCAGCTGTGTTTATCAGAGCATTGTTTATAGGCATACAATAAGAATATGTGTACTGTGTAATGACAACACAAACAGTATATTGTGGGCAAGACTGTAGTCTACAGAGCCAAAAATTGAGTTCCATTACATACTAGCTATGAGACCGTGAGAGAATTGTCTAACCTTTCCACGTCTCTGTTTCCTTAGCTGTAAAATGGGCATAATAATAGTAATAATAATATCTACTTCATGGAACTGTTCTGAGAGTAAAATTTTATTAATATGTGTAACAATACTTAGAATAGGAATTTGTACAAAGAAAGGGCTATTGTTTCAATTATTGTAATTATCATTATATGATTATTCTTATGGTGTATACATAGGATGGGCTTCTATTTAGCAAAGAAAAGAAAAACTGTTCTTAAAATGAGTGACATGGAATAACTCTTAATGAAATGCTAAGAAATATACAGATTATATAAATACTCTTTTCCTATTTTAGTAAAGAAGCTATAGTTATAGATTAAAGACTGGAAGAAAATTTGAGAAAATGTGAACAGTGATTGTCTGTGGGATTGTAAGTGATAGAATGCACTGTATCAGCAGACTGAAGAAGAAAAACCTCAGAGTCATCACAGTAGATACAGAACGCGCATTTGGTACAATCAACATCCATTCATTATAAAAACTCTCAGCAAACTGGAAGTAAAAAGGAAATTCTTCCACTTCATATATGGCATCAGTTGAAAAACCTACAATTAACATCATACCTTATAAGTGAAAAACTGAATTTTTTCCCCCAAAGATAGTAAACAAAGCAAGAATGTCTGCTCTCAGTACTCCTATTCAACATTATACTAGAAGTCCTAGACAGTGCAACAATGCATGAATATTCTGTAAAAGGTAAACAGAATAGAAATGAAGAAATGAAATTGTCTTGATTTGCAGATGATGTGATTGTTGATGTAGGGAATTTCAAATAATTTATTAAAAAATACTATTAGATCTATTAAGTGAATTTAACAAAGTTGCAGGATATAAACTCAACATACAAAACGATAATCTATTGTATTTCTATATGCTACCTATATATAATTGCAAGTTGTAACTTTTTTTTAAAGTTTTATTTAAAGTAGCACCCTTAAAAGGAAAATACTTATGGATAAATCTAATAAAGTATGTTAAAGTTTTGTGTAGTTTTATGCTGAAAACTATAAAATCTTGAGAGAAGTCAAACAAGATTTAAATAAGTGGTAAGCTATACTAGATTAGTATTAGAACTAAGATGAGCTGGTTCTAAAATTTATTTGGAAAAATAAAAAGCACTGTATAGCCAAACAAAAGAACAACAAAGTTGGAAGACTCACACTACCTGATTTTAATAGTTACTGTAAAGCTAGAGTAATCGAGACACCGTGGTATTAGCAAAGGAAGGACACAGATCAGTGGAATAGAACAGAGAATAGCTCATTATATGTGATCAACTGATTTTCAACAAAAGTGCCACACAATTCAATGAACAAATGATAGTGTTTTCAACAAATGTTGCTTGAATGATTGGGCATCTATATGCAAAAACATGATTCCTGACCCATACTTCACAACATTTATAAAAATTAACTCAACATTGATCATAGATCTACATCTAAAACTATAAAACTTCTACCAGAAGTCATAAAAGACATTTTTTGATTATAGAAAAAGTTTGTTTATTTTATTTTATTTTTTTGATAGTGCACAAAAAGCATGAACTATAAAAGAAAACATTGGTAAAATAATTAGGCTTTGTTTAAATTGAAATGTTTTACTCTTTACAAGTCACTAAGAAAAAAAGACAAGTGACATGCTTGGAGAAAATATTTGCACATATCTGATACAGGACTTGTATTCAAAATATATAAACAACTCACAATTCATTAACAATAATAACAAATAAAAAGTGGGAGATGATTTGAAGAGACATTTTATTACAAAAACAGATGTGGGGCTTCCCTGGTGACCCAGTGGTTGAGAGTCCGCCTGCCGATGCAGGGGACATGGGTTTGTGCCCTGGTCCGGGAGGATCCCACATGCCGTGGAGCGGCTGGGTCCGTGAGCCGTGGCCGCTGAGCCTGCGCGTCCGGAGCCTGTGCTCCGCAGCGGGAGAGGCCACAACAGTGAGAGGCCCGCATACCGCAAAAAAAACCCTAAACAACAACAACAAAAAACAGATGTGGATGTCAAATAAGCACAAGAAAGGTGTTTAACATCCAGACATTAGAGGACTCCAAATTAAAACCAAAGATACCACTACTTATGTGTTAGAATGCCTGTGTTTAAAATAAAACGACAATACAAAGTGTTGGCAAGGATGTACAGCAACAGAAACACTCATATGTCGTTGGCAGGAATGCAAAATGCTGCAGCCACTTTGGAAGACTGTTCGGCAGTTTCTTCAAAAGTTAAACACACACTACTTTATGACTCAACGATTTTCCTCCCAGGGTTTTATCCAAGAGAAATTTACACACAAGTCCACATGAAAATCTTTATGCAAACATTCATAGCAGCTGTAGCCAAAATACCCCCAAACTGGAAACAGTTCAAGTGCCATCAGCTGATGAAAGCAGAAACAAATTGTGCTGCACTCATAGTATGGAGTATAAAAAGCTGTAAAAAAAAAAAAAAAAAAAAAAGGTGTCCTATCGGTATATCGAACATCATGGACGAATCCCAAAAGCATTATGCAGAGTGAAGGAAGCCAGACTGAAAAAGGCAAAATACAGCATAATTCCATTATATGCCTTTCTGGAAAAGACAAAACTGTAGGTACAAGGAAACAGACCTGGGGTGGTCAGGAGGTGGGCGTAGAAGGAGATGATCAGCTCTAAAGTTCATGGGAAAATCTTTGACGTGATCGAAATATTTTATATCTTGGCTGTTGTGGTGGTTACTTCACTGGGTCAGAGCACAAGAACCGTCCACCTAAATGGGGTTAGTTTTACTGTATGCCACTTATACCTCAATAAAACTGACTCAAACCAACATCAACAAACAGAATTGGTGACTGTGGAAGCATTCAAGACCTAGGAATACTCCTAGGACCTCAGTAGCACTGAATTCGTCCAGTAATTATTCCATGCTCTTTCAACAACACTTCCTCATGGCTGAAAGTATTTGGGATAGTGGATTATTAAATAAGGAGAGGTTTATTTAGTGTTAAATCTCCAGCATCTGAAATAGATCTTTTGATCTCCTGTACCATGAGGTCAAGGACTTTGAGTCTAATTTCTTTTTTATTTAGTGCCTAGTACATGCTGGAAAATGTGTCTTAGGTTGAATAAAATTGAGAAAAACCCTGTGAAGTGGTAAATTTTGCACTATCGTTCATCTTTGTTTACCCAACAATCCTGGATCCGAACATTCTCTTGTTTTGAGTTTTGCAACTCAGATTAGGTGTAGTTTACTGTCAGAAAGTCTACTTGTCCTCAGCTTTGAGTGTTGGTCTTTATTAAGCAGGTGAGGGAGCTTCTAATATGCAGATGCCTGGCCCACTCTCTGGGCTTCGGATTTGTAACATTAATATCAAAATTTTGAAAGTTTCACCAGCATTCTAGGTAAATCTGCTGTAGGTTTTCCCTGGTCACACTTGAAGAGAAAATGGCTTGAAGCTATCAGTAAAATTCATGAAAGGGGTGAAAATCAAGCCATTGTAAAAGGTATAGTAATTGCATTAAGGTTGCCTTAATGAGATAAAAAGATGAAAGGATTTGGAATTTAAAACAAATAAAGCCCATTAAAAAAAATCTTGGTATTTCATAAGTGCCAATTATTTTTTCTTTCATTCATTTTAGTTTAAGTGTATCCTTTACTAGCAGCAAGATTAAATTAAATACATAGTCCAAGAATTCTTTATTAAGACATGAAAACCAATAACAGTGATCATTTTCAATAATATAGCTAATGGCCTTAATTTTAAACATAATTTTAAATATAATTTTGTTAAAATTTTAAGCTATAAGTAGGAATTAGGTGGGAAATGAATGCCTGAATGCCTCTCTAAATTCATTTTCTAGAATTCTGTATTTCAAATGCATGTAGTCATACTTGTAAAATCCAACTGAGACATTGATCCCTTTCTTACTGTATTCTTTTCATCTATCTTTATGTTAAATAGTGCAACAAAAGGCTTCTTTCTTCTAATATTTGGTATAGTTATAATGTCCATTTAACCTACTGGAAATGCCAGAAACATTTCTTCTCTGATTCTGTAGCAGTTTGTGAGTTTATCATCACCTTGAACGTATTGACTTAAACAAAGCAGGAGCTCCAAGAATGAAGCCAAACAAGAGTGAAACAGAATATCGTGTGTCCCTAACTCAACCTTTCAAAAACTGCTTGTCTTCCGTGGTCTGCGAGTACCCAGGCAACAGCAACTGCATGGAGGGATTCACAGAGCTGGAAGTCGGAATCAAGGTTGCTATGTGGATGGCAGCTGAGACACTAAGACAATGGCGTCTCACTTTCTCAGGCATTGGGCATCGTCATTATTAGAGCTAATTGGGTACATGTTAGAGGTATAGCCACTTAAGGCTCCCACTTCCCAGTATCTGCATCTTTTGTTCTTATGGAAGACCTCACACATTTTTTTCTAGAGACGTCTTCCTTATTTATACTGAAGTAAAGCCTCAGGTCGTGAGCAGCATTTGGAAGAGCCCATTATTTGTCTTCGAAGAAGGCCAAATTGTTCCATCTCAATTGTATAATGTCCTAAAGGTACCCTAGACAGCATCGTCTCTGCTGAAATTTTCTCTGCTTGTAGATTAAAAAATAAGAGTGTGTAGAGGGTCGTAATTCTTCTCTGTACCTATATCTGCCAGTTACGATAATTTTCTTTGTTTAGCTGAGCAGGAAAATAATATACATAGTGCTCTTGGATAACAGATTGAGCTGTTATCATGAGGCATGTGTGCTCGACGAGGTACCTAATGCTATTGTATGTTCAGTAAGATTGGAGGAGAAGTGGAAGTATATTTATGGGCAATACCACTGTCTGCCCTCTTATAAGTATCAGTAGTTCATAGAAAAATGCCCCCTCGTGTTGGGGGAGGGGCCACATATTCTAGCTAGTATCTAGTTTCTGACCTCAAACTCCACTGATGTGATAACTACTTTCACACCATCTTGTCTGAAACTGCTTGCAATGCTGACTGCAATTGGTGACGTAGCTACTATGATCCTTAATGGAACCCATCAGAGTTCATTTTTGTTCCCTTATCTTGTTATACAGCATATATATAGCAGGGTTGAGGAATCTTGAGCATGTCCTAATGTGTTCAAACCTGGTCATTTCATCATTTCAAGAGCTTTTACAAGGTTGGAAATTTCCAAGTTCATATGTAAAATCCGAAGAGAGTCCTATTAATTAAGCCACAATCTCTAGTGCATGGATTCTGATGTGTAGACAGCTTTGGGAACCACTTCACTAGGATAGGAAAGGGTAGCAAGGCTGCCTATTTCTTGACCCAATTCTCACATGTGAACTTTGTCAGTCTGATACTCACACTGATACCAAATTGAAATGTCTTTTTTCCTTTAAATTTATGCCCACCACTCCATGTTGCTTTTACCACCATAGTTAGAGGTTTGGATTACTGCAACAGCTCTCAGGTCACCTCATGATTATTTGCAACTGCTGCTTTGCACACTATATTTCTGACTTTTATTATAAGCTCATTTGATTGACACCATCTTTCTGACATTTATTATAAGCTCATTTGATTGACACCATCTTTCTGACATTTATTATAAGCTCCATAGATTGACGGCATGGAACCATACTGTCTACCTGGCTGCCGTAGTCACTTTGTTGTCTAGACTGGCTTCTCTCTGCCATGGCTATTCTCAGGCAGAGTGCAAACAAAGGAAAAAGGAAAAAGGGTCTAAGCCTTCATTCTGCTTCTCATCCCAGGGCCTCAGTGAGCCACTATCAGTCAGAATCTAGTTCCTGGGCTTGGAACATGTGAATAAAAGTCCTGGTTCTGTCACTTACCGGCTTTGTGATCTTGGCCTTCAGTCTCCTCTCCTATAAAAATAGATGCTGAGCGGTGGTTCACAAACTTGGCTGTGTATCAGAATCTGTTAGGTGCCCAGGTACCACTGCAGGCATAAAGAAGCAGAATGATCAGATGTGGAAACCTGGAATTTATATATTTACTAAAGCCCCGCAGGTACAGGTACTGGTTATGCATCCATGCAACCTTTGGCTAACGTTCATGGACTTTCGATGAGGTGACTTTTGAGGTCCTGTCCAAATGCAATCATCTATGACACTGCATTGAAGAAATAAATAAAGGAAAAATTAAAATGAATAGCATCTAGTCCCATGACTGCCACATATTAGACATTTTGTTAGTGTAGATTTTTTCATGGTGACCATAACAATAATGTCATATGTTAAATGTGACAGGCATGTTTTAGGCTCCTTAACACGTCATCTCATGCAACCTTAATAGTTATTCTACCAGGTAGCTATTGATATTCTTCTTCTTTCTGAGGTGGCATAGAGGTTTGGTGAGAGGAAAGAGGGAAACCACTCAACCTCCTGCCTGTCTACAATCATCTCCCAACCCTGGTTACTCCTGCCCAACTGATGCCACCCCTAGGTCACTGCATTCTTTCCTCTGCTGCTCCTGTCACCAGGGCTGGTAACCTCCACATCCTGATGGATCATCCAGCCACCATCATTACCACTCAGTTCCTCAGTCTCCTCTCTCCAGGAAAATTTGTCTTTGCCCCATTTCAGTCACACATTTCCATGGTCAAACCCTTGACCTGTCATCAAAGGTAACTTCTCTAATTCTGAAACCTCAACTTCAGCTGCCCCCTCCTGTAACCAGTTTTCCTTCTCTGTTATTTCCATTCCAATCCATTTTCAACTTCATCAAGACATCACCCTGTGACGTTCTCACCATCGACATCACCCCTCGACCCTGTGACGTTCTCACCATCAATCACCCCTTCCATTGCCCCCCCCCCACCGTCACTCTTTCTCTAACTTAGATTCCAGGTTTTATCATTATAATTACTCCTTTATAAACACCCTAACCCCTCTTGTTCCACTGGACTATCTGGTTAAGGCTGGATATCATTTAAATGCTACTGTCAGCCTCCTTTGCCTGCACACAAGCAGCTAAATACACACTGCAGGGGCGGGGGCGGGGGGGTGAGGGGAACGTAACCGTGCAAAGAAATGTCAATGTGAATTCATGACCTGAGATTTAAATGGGTTCTTTGCAGTTCTTCCTTAGCTTGTTGCTCTTACTGTTCAGCAAGACTACCATGGCATACCTTCTTCTCTTCCTCGAAACATTTACACCTTACAACCCCCGATGGCTTTACCTTACAGTTCACTGAGAAGAGAGAGGTGACCAGAGTAACTGGCATATTTGTGTTCCTGAATCCTTTGCTCCTACAATTATCTCCTTTCTCACACACCTTCTCCTCTTTTCTGGAGAGAAGCATGCAGTCAGCCTATAGGTGTGCTGTAGAAGCTCCTATCCTTAAAACAACAGACATGCTGCCAACTGTAATGCAACCCCTGTTCTACTCATTACCTCCCCAGTTTGCTAATCCTTTTACATTAAAGCATCTTGAAAAGTTGTCTATAGTTACAGAATCTGTTTCTTTAGGTCATGTTCACTTTAAAAATCATCCCCCATGGTGTTTACTTTCACGACTCCATGGAGATTGTTCTTTGCAAACTCACCAACGATCTTCTTGCCATCTTTCCTACTTGACCCCTCAGTTCTAGACTGATCATTCAGCATCAAATAAAATTCTAGAAAAAACCTATTTTCCCCACTTTCCATGACATGACACTCTTGGTTTTCCTTTCATCTCATTGGCTATTCCTTCCCAGTCTCTCCTGGCTTCTGGTTTACTGATTTCTCCCGCTCCAATGAATCTTCCGATGCTGGAGTGATGCAAGGGTGAACCAAAGCACTATGTGGGTCAGAGCAGAATGCACTCTAGCTACACTAAGCAGAAAGAGATGTCTTCTTTTAAGTGGGAGAGGTGATGTACCTTACATTTTTTTTTTAATGAACTAAAGAAAGCAACTTTTGTCTGATCTTCCAGAAAGGACTCTCACTGAAGGACTGAACTTCTAAGAATGCTGCTATCCCTACCGTGACTAGGAGGTTGTAGAATTAGGATTTGCTTTCACAGTTGGGAAGCTGTCACCATAGCTACTGAATTAGAACCATAGCAATGCCAGGACTCACAAAACAGATGCTCCCTGTCCTGCCTCGCTCCTCACACATCTCTGTTCTGAACTCCGTACTTGCACAAGTGCGTCTGATTGGTGAAACTGAAATCCCACCTGGAAAGCAACTGCAGGGAGCCTGGGAAATATAGTTAGTGGTTTTGCAGGCTCTGCAGCACAGGGAGACACATTAGGAGCCTGGACAAGACACTGTGAGCCAATTTACTATATTTGCTACTCTATACATCTCTAGAAACTTCACCCATCCCCATGAATTTAATATCATCTATGTGCTGATGACTACTAAACCTTTATTTTCAGCTTTGACCTCTCCCCGGAGTAAGTTTCAGGCACATATTTACTATCTTCACTTGGATGTCTATTATACACTTTAAACTAAAATCATGAAAATACTCTTGATTTGCTATCCTGCTTCTCCCCATCTCTTACCCACCTTACAAAAAACATAACCTTATAGCCACTTGCTTCAGCCAGAAATGTAAGGGTTAGCTTTGATTTCTTGCCTTCCATTACTCTCCAAATACAATTTGTAATCAAGTCCTATTGATCCTACCTCCTGAATATATCCCAAAGCTACGCTTCTCCCTTTACTTTTCATTATCAATCCTATTCCAAGCTGTTATCATCTCTTTCCCCAGATTCTGCAATAGCTTTGTAACTGGTCTCCCAGCGCCAATCCATGTCCCACCATGATACATTTTCTATTCAGCAATAGTTATCTATGAAAATACTCTGTATACATTTCCCATCAGGTTTAAAATATATCCAGTCTTCTTAGCCCAGCTTGTGAATCTCTCCATAATTTGACACATGCCTTAGCCATCTGTCCTCATCTCATGTCACTTCCCTGCCTATCCACAGGTACATACTGACTTACCTTCAGTTCCCTGAGTGCACCCAACTCATTCTTGCCTCTTCATGAAATGTGTATCTTCTATTTGTAGCCCCCCAACCTTTTTTAGTTCTTGACTTGAATGTCACTCTATATACAAGAGTGTTTCATGAAAGATCTTCTACTGTATAACTGTTCAGCTTCTAGAACAGAGACTGACAAAAGGGTAGACTACAGAAATATCAACTGAGTTAATAAACTATATCTATGCAGATGAGAACACTGATGCTTGAAGAAATAAAGTTAGTCACCAGGGTCTCACAAATAGTGAGGACATTTTCAGGAGGACATCAGGAGGACAATTTCAGATCTCTCTGACCCCTGAGGCCAGCGCTCCTAACTGCTATATTCTCCTGCTAGAGCTAGACTCCTGACTTGTTGCTATGCCTACATTGTCCTCCCTTCAAAACCATCCAGCTAAGTAATCTTAAAGAACTACTCTGATGACACGACTTGGAAAACCTTTCCTGGTTCTCCATTGCCTATAATATAAAGTGAAAGCCCTTCTTTCTAGCGTTTAAAGTCCTTACACTGACTTCATTTCATCTATGAAATATTTTTTCCACTACCATATAGAATTTCTGTCCTCTTGTGACCAAGTTAAAAATTCCTCTATTTCTTGCTTTTACCTCCCATCTTTGGGATTCTGGTTCTATTTCCTGAGTCCTGGGATTTTGCCCCCACTGATGTGATACTCGTGATACTCATTCATTCATTAGATATTCATTGAGGGCCAGCTCGGTGCCAGACATTACTTGGATTCAAGACTCTCCCCTGAGCCAAGACATTAGTAAAGGCTGTGTTCTAGAATCTTCCAGGATGCACACCTCTTTGGGTACAATGCCCTTGAAGGTAGCTCCTGCTGGGCCCACTCTTCTAATGACTTAAATTCTATTTCATAAATCAGGAGCTCCCTTTGACTTTGATTTTTAAGGTTTCTAGAATATCAATGGCAAATGGTATAAATCCTACTGCAAAGTTAATATGAACCAGAAATTATTCTTTTTTCTATCAAAGCTTGTAGCAAGTGAATTAAAAAGAAGTGACAGCAAACTTCTAAGTGCTCTCAAACTTCATCTGTAGAAACCCACTGCCATGCTGAGGCAAACTTTAAGAAATATATACTTCTAATGAAGTCCCATTAAAAACAGATATACTGTGCAGGGTAGCTTTTATGTATTTCTTTTCACATCATTGCTGATTTCCCAAGGTACTTCTGCTCACAGAAGCTCTCCCTTTTTCTCCCAGCCTGCTTCTCCTGCCAAATGCATTCATTGAGGCCACTAGGCAAAGATTTAGAGAAATTGCTACCATGGAAGCAAAATGATGCCTCAGAAACAGCACTGTAATTTTGAATCCTAGACTGCAAGCGCACTGATTTGAAAAGAGAGTTTGCTTCTATTGTAATTGAGGAAATTATGTTTAGTAATATAAAGCAAAGAGAAGAAAAGGAGAAGAAAGAATAGTGCATACCCACTCATTATTTTATTTGAAAAATATTAATGGTCAGAATTTGGCCATTTGTGGATAAAGAAGATGTGGCACATATATACAATGGAATATTACTCAGCCATAAAAAGAAACAAAACTGAGTTATTTGTTTTTGTAGTGAGGTGGATGGACCTAGAGTCTGTCATACAGAATGAAGTAAGTCAGAAAGAGAAAAATAAGTACTGTATGCTAACACATATATATGGAATCTAAAAAAAAAAAAGGTTCTGAAGAACCTAGGGGCAGGGCAGGAATAAAGACGCAGACGTAGAGAATGGACTTGAGGACATGGGGAGGGGGAAGGGTAAGTGGGACAAAGTGACATGCCACAGAGTGGCATGGACATATATACACCAAATGTAAAATAGGTAGCTAGTGGGAAGCAGCCACATAGCACAGGGAGATCAGCTCGGCGCTTTGTGTCCACCTAGAGGGGTGGGAGGAGGGAGACGCAAGAGGGAGGGGATATGGGGATATATGTATATGTATAGCTGATTCACTTGGTTATACAGCAGAAACTAATACATCATTGTAAAGCAATTATACTCCAATAAAGATGTTTAAAAAAAAAAGAATTTGGCCATTTGTGACACTGTTGGGGCATTACTTCCATTGTTTTAAAGATACTGTAAGACTTTGAATTCCGAAACGAATATAGCAGCCCTGAAATTCTTATTCCTCCTTTCTTCACATGAGGACTAGATTTCTCTAGGGTGTAATTCTGGTGGCTGACTCCTCAGAAACAAGAACCCCTTTGAGTCCTTCTAGGAGTTTTCACTTCTAGAAATTACAGCTAGAAACACCAGATGACCTGTCTCCTGGTTTTCCAATCACTGCTTATTGCATAAGGTTGGTCATTTTTCTTTACCTTTCTAGGGTTTATTTTTCTATCCATTAAGTGAAGCAATACCTGTATTATATGACTATCATAAATAGTCATATTTACGACAGTTAAATAATAAGGATTAAATGAACACTAGGGCAGTCTTCATCATCACCTTCTTGCTCTGAAGTTGACCATTTTCTTTTGACCTACTGTCTTCTTTGGAGACAGGATGGTATTCCTGAAATCCTGTCTCTGCACCTTCTTGCTACTTATTTATTTATATTTTGATTGATGCAATTACTTGCTTCCTGAGATTTCTATTTATTGCTTCCTGATCCCCCGCTCTTGCATAAATATCCTGTTTGCTTATTGCTAGATTTCCCAGATACTGTGCTTGCCTATCAGAACTTCTTTTACTTATTCATTCATTCCACAATTATTTAATGTCCAGCTGTTCTATGCCAGGGAATAGGTGAGACACTGTGAATACCAAAACAGAAATGCAGCTCCTATGTTGAAGGGGAAATTCTGTTAATCACGATAGATTAGTGCTAGAGCAGTGCTAGACATCAGGAAGTTTCCAGTGGATTCTTGAAACAGAAGGTAACACCATTTGGGGGGAATTTAAAAAATACAAGTTTCTGCTAGTCATCATTTGGGGGCCCCTAAAGGAGACTGAGACAAAGGCTTGGGTACAGGTGATATATTTGAAAGGTGGTTCCAGGATGAACAAGAGACAAGTGAGGCAAATGGGACATGGGAGGGGGAAAGCCAATAATGGGTGTGTTGATGGATGGACTGTGGGTGACTGAGGCTCAGTCCTTCTTGGGATACTCTGAGGAACCTTATAGAATTCAGCTCAGGATTTTCCCACAAAGAAATGGGAAAGCTGGGGATATTTATCCACTGACTGCTGTCCCTGTCTGGTTGAGAAGTATTCTCTGGGTGTTGACTACATGCCTTGAGCTTGAACTGAGAAAGCTCCCCTGGGGCCAAAGAAAGCCCTCAGACAGAGAAGCAAAAAGAGGCAGGTCTCTGTAATGGGTGCCGTCAGGGTGTATGCAAACTGTCCCCCTGGGCTACAAACATACATGGAAATGAGCTGAGAGGAGGGCAGGGTAGCTACCGAATCTGCTGCAAATCTTCTTATTTTTCAAAATTCAGTCCTTTGACTGATGTTGTCTACTTGCTCGTCTAACAACTGCCACATTATTACTTGAATTTCTCAGTTTCTATAAAAGCAGCCATTTGGTTCTAAACAAGCACACATCATAGAAGATATTTTATCTGTATTTCTTACCTACAGTTTCTCTTAGTTGTAGACATCAGTGTTTTCCCCAGCAGAATCAAAGTTTATGTGCTTTACATAGGCTGGGATGGAAGATGGCTTCCCATTATTTCCTTCTGCTTCAATAGACATTAACTGGTGGGTTTTTATACTCAAGAGTAGACAGTGCATAAGATGATTTTCTTTACGCATTGACTGGGATAAAACTTCCCTCTAGCCTAAAGGTCTTTTATGAATTGTGCTGCTTTTCCTAAAGTGAAAATGATGTTTAGATATTTTGGAAACTCTTTAACTTGTAGCACATGATTCCTGACAGCAGATACCCAAAATATGGTGAATTTTATGAAGTCAGTGGCCTTTGCGCTCCACCCAACCTCTGCATCCCATCCTTTTACTACTACTAAAGTCATTTTTCTAAAGCATGTCCAAAAATAGCATTCCTTTCCTTATAAATTTTTGCTGGCAAGTTCAGACTTTGGCACGATATTCAAAATCCTAAGGGTCTGGCTCCATCTTACATCTCCTTCTTTGTATGCCACTCAATCTATTCAATCTAGTCATCTCTTCAATGACTCTTCAGATTATATACTTTTGCCCTGTTGCCACTGATTGAAATCCGACTCATTATGTAAGACATGAAAGAGTTGTGACTTTTCCACTTGACTGCTGAGCCTCCACTAGAACAGAAGCTGATGTAACTTCCACATGAGGACTGTGAAGACAGGAAAAAAAAAACAAAACGAAATGAAGCAGTGTGAAATCTTATATCCTATACATACGCAAGTTCAGATATTTACAACTGGGTAATCGCATGGGAAAATGAATGCAAACAAATGTGTGGGTTGTTTTTAACTCTGTTTACTGACATAACATGTGGTCTAGGGTGAGGAATTTAGGAAGATGGAATTATAACTGCATGGAATCCCACACAGAAACAGAAAGGGTAACGAGGAGAGCTAAACAAAAGCCACACAGCAAACTCTATAACAAAACCGAGTGACAAGACATCCCCCTGAACTCTAAAAGATAAGTAAAATACAAAAATCCAGCAACAGCAACAAGATTCACATGGTATCAGGCCGGCAGGAGAGATGCCATATTGACTGCTGGCAAAGCCAGAATAACTAACAGGGACTGCATAGAAAGCTGAGCATGTAATTCTGACCAGGAGCTGAAACATGGAGGGAGTCTGTACAGTCCCCAGTTCAGGCATGGGTGCAGAGGGACCATGGAATGTTGGTCAGGGCGGGGGTGGGCTGGGCCCCAAGAGAAACTCAGAAATAAAATAGTTGGAGAAATAAATTTTAAAAGAGATCTGTCCATGCTCAAGAAAGATTTAGAAATAAAAGAAAAAATAACTTCAGATGTGAATTTAAACTATTAGAAACTCAAGAGTGAGCAAACCCCACAGATAATACCTTAATAAAAATAGATGACTGAAAGAAAGTAACGTTTTAGACTCCAAAGGAGAGACAATAAAAGCAAGAGAAAATAAAGAGTACAGAAGATAGTAAGTCCCCTACACACGAACAAGTTCCATTGTGAGAGCACATTCATGAAGTCCAATTTGTTCGTAAGTCCAACAGAGTTAGCCTATATAATAAAGTTGGCTATATAGTACTGTCTATAATATAATACTTTTCACACAAATAATGCATAAAAAACAAAAAATACCAATAAAGGTGTTAAAAAAATAAAACATTTTTAATCTTAAGTACAGTACCTTGAAAAGTACAGTAGTACAGTACAACAGCTGGCATACAGGGGCTGCCATCGAGTGAACAGACAAGAAGAGTTACTGAGTGGAGGAGGAAGGGGAGGTGGGAGATGGTAGAGCTGAAGGATCGTCAGCAATAGGAGACGGAGGGCAAGCTGCCATTTCACTCACGCCTGACGCTGATGGCACAGGTTCTGGTTCCTTGCTGGGTTCAGTTGTATCTACGTGCTTGAAAAAACGATCCAGTGATGTCTGGGTAGTAGCTCTTTTTTTCTCCTCATAGATGACACGATAGCACTGGATTGCATTCTGAACGGCTGCTGCAACCGTCATGTGCCGTTCTGCGTTCGGGCCCTGTGCCTCAAAAACTAACAGTGCCTCCTCAAATAAAGAAAATCCCCTTGCCACTTCCTGCATTGTGAATCTCTTCAGTTCTTCAGTTACTTCTTCCTCTTGTCTCTCTTTGTCGTTTCTCTGAGTGGGCCTCCAATTCCATCAGGTCTTCATTAGTAAGCTACACAAAGTAAGGACACAGAAGCACAACCACTTGTAGAGGATGCACACATGTGACAATGTACGCCAGACACGTGAACTAACTTAACGTGATTGGACATGTGAACGCACGTTCACATCATTGAGAGTTCGAAACTGAAGGTTAGTATGTAGGGGACTTACTGTACAAAGATCTCCTATGCACAAAATAGAAATCGCCAAAGAAGAAAAATCAAAGAAACTGAACAGAATGAACACCAGAAATATCAATCAAAAATATCTCCTAGGATAAAAAAGCTGGAAACCATAAATTGAAAGGAGGTGCTGCATATTCAGGAATATTGACCTAGAATGGTCAACATTGATACATATTGTAGTAAAGCTGTTGGACTTTAAAGAAGAAAAAGTATAAATCATATATATATACACACACAACATATAAATTTTTAGGTGTAAGAAAAAACATATCTGTATATATTCTTCTTTGGTCTCCTTCGAGCATCCAGTCAAAGGGACCAAGTAACTTGAAAAGAATATCAGACTTTTGGCTTTTATGACAGAAAGAAAATGGAGTAATATATTTACCATAACTCAGGAAAAAAGATGTGATCCAAACTGATCTTTATGTTATAAAAGCCAAAGACAAGTGATTATGAGCTTGCAAAAATTCAGAGAATATTCTCATGACGCTCTCCAAAAAGCCTACTATTAGGGGATAAAACGTCAAATGATCAAAAATGGAGTGACATCTGCATAAGGACTGGTGGTATGCATTAAATACATGTTTAACTGTAGAATTAAGGGCTAAATAATGGTTCTAAGGAAGGTGGTATAGTATAAAATGATTGTATTCTCTGCCAACAAAATATTGAGGAAGTTTGAAGAGAGTATATGAAAAGTAGAATAGGCTCATAGTCTTATAGGTATTAATTGAGAATAAAAAGATATTACTTCAAAATAAATGCTGGGGGAAAAGAGAAGGGAGGGAAAAAGTACTTACTGGCTAATTTCACTACAGCTCATAACAGAGAACCAATAAAGAGAGTCCCCATGCCCCAAAAAAGAGAGAACCAAGGCTATTGTACAGTATAATGTTCATCTTTAGAACAAAACACAAACCTTTTAAAATACCTAAAGATGTACGTTGCATTTCCAAACTCTATCCCAAAGAAATGCTGCCAATATTGTAAAAAAAAAAAAAAAAAAATACCCACACAAGGCCATTTGTTGTAGCACTATTGGTAATAGCAAAGTCTGCAAACAACCTAAATTATCATCAATAGGGAACTAGTAGTTGAGTAACAGTGGTGCAGTTACACAATGAAATACTAAGGAGCTGTTAAGAGGGAATAAAATGTTAGTTTTTATACTTCCATGGAATGACCACAGGTTATATTACAGAGTAAATATGTATATTCAAATTTTAGCATCTCTAGGAGATTGTACTTGTTCGGTGACAAGATGTAATAGTTGATATTAGGTTTTACTGGTGTTCTTAGAAAAGGCCCAAGTTTCTCTGCCTCATATATTGTGGTATATAATAAATTGCTTGATTCCCTTAGCAAGTTAGATGCTTAGAAAAATACCTGAATATTTCTAAACCATTATGTCATCAGACTGATATTATTGGTATAACATCAGCACATTTTGTCTCTGATACTTCAGCTTCCCATTTCTTAGTGTTATTTCTACCTTTCAAACAATCTCATCAGTTAGTACACTGATTCAGTAACATTCATGGTGCATTGCATCAATCCACTTGAGCTTACTGAGTGTCAGGTGTAACAGAGGAAGCTAGATGTCTTCCAATATTCATTCACTTCTTCCTTAGTAAAAAAGAACTTATAGTTGGGCTATGAAAACCCAGCTAAAGATTCCATTTCTTACCCTCCTTTGAAGCTAAATCTGGTCGTGTGACTAAGTGCTGCACATTAGGATGTTAATGAATTTTTTGATGCCGTTTCTGAGTTGTGCACTTCAAAGGAAGAAGCATGCCTGACCCCTCTCGTGACCCCTTCCCATGGGCCATAATGTGGATGTGTTGACAGGAGCTGGGACATCCGTTTTGAGCAGTCAAATGCAAGTTCTGGGCTGAGGGTGACAGAGCAACAAGATGGAAGGGGTGTGGGTCTCTGTTGATTGTGGTACCTCCTACTGGCCCTGGATGCCTGACCCAGACTTTTATGCAAAGAGAAAGTAACTTCATCTTCTCTAAACCACCATTATTTGGATCTCTCTCTCATAGCAATCAAATTTTCACCCTAAATAATACATCAGGAAATAACTTAGATTCTGGGAAGAATAAAGTCAATTTATTTGTTCTCAATTAGCATGGCTTAGATTTTTTTGAAAAAGAGACTAAAAGTGTAAATACTCAAAAAGTTTAAATAGTTTTATTGCTTGAAAATCTGTGCGAATAGAACTGCTTATATCTATAATTCTAATATGTTTTTGCCCTGGTGCCCTTAATCTTTCATGGTTTGCTCTCAGAACTCTAAAGCAAGTTGAGCTAAGAACAATGTGTCAAACAGTATTGGTTGAAGCAATTTACGGACAACGGTTTTAATATCAATTTTATAGTGATATTGCCAGTTGTCAGAAGAGCAAAATGAAATCCAGCGTAAACTTTGCCCTAAAAATAATTGTCTAAAATGTTGAAGTTCAAAGAATATGTGGGTAACTTGAGGCCGTCACCATACTTAAAAATTGGAAATGGCAGTTGTAATATGAAGGGAGAAAAGTTTGTGTTATTTTCAGGCTGTGAGAAAGCAGTTATTTCCTTTGGTCAGAAAAATGGCAGTAGGTAATTTTTCATCCCTGTTTTACCAGCTAATAGCTTCCAGGTTGTTTCAACAAGCTTTTAAGATAGCGGGCATCAAAGTATTTTAATATTTTAATGCTTAGTAAAGAGTCAAATGCTTGACAACTGTGGAACTCTGAGGGATGTGTATCTGAAGTATTTTAAGAATAGGAGTGAGTTATGAACAATTCAACTGTGAGACAGCATTTCTCAAAGACAGTTTCAAGGATCAACAGAATCAAACTCTCTAGGGCTGGGTCCTAAGAAGCTAAATACTTAAGGAGCTCCCCAGAAGATCTGGTCACACACAGAAGTGGAAGACCAGTGATTAGCTGTGTAAATGTACAATGGCAAAAGTACGATACCAATAGTTACCATTTATCAAATATCTGTCAGGTGTCAGCTTTGCTCACATGATTTCATTTAATCCTCCTAACACCTCTAAAAGACAGGTGACAATTTACTATTTTATAAATTTGGAAATTGAGAGGTAGAAACCTTGAGTAAATGGCAGAGTCAAGCTTTGGACCCATGTTGATTCTCATTAAGACATACACAGGCATTTAGAGTTGCTTATGTTTATCTTTAATATTAATGCAGCTGATGTAGAGATCAGATATTTGTAAAAGCTACTTAATGGTTGAGTGCTCAAAATCTCTAATGCCTGGGCTTCCCTGGTGGCACAGTGGTTGAGAGTCCACCTGCCGATGCAGGGGACACGGGTTCGTGCCCCGGTCCGGGAGGATCCCACATGCCGCTGAGCGGCTGGGCCCGTGAGCCATGGCTGCTGAGCCTGCGCGTCCGGAGCCTGTGCTCCGCAACGGGAGAGGCCACAACAGTGAGAGGCCCGCGTACCGCAAAAAAAAAAAAAAAAATCTCTAATGCCTGTATATGTAGGTCATTTCAAGATATTTCAATACAAAGAAGTAGAAGACATGAGGCCTTTCCTCAGTGACCTTACAGTTTAGATGGGGAAAGAAAACATGTAGAGAATAAAAGTAAAATAACAACACAGATGGCTCCATCATGCTGGACTTGAGGTGATGGCCAGGATGTAACTAACATGAAGAGTAAGTGGAAGGACATTCCAGGCAGTTAATATTTAAGACAATCACTTATATTTGGCAATCCTTCTCTAAGTCACTTATGTTTAAATCATGAACTCATTTGTCATCCTAATCTTTGAGGCCCCGAATTATAATTGTCAGATACAATGGTGAATATAAATCTGTGCATAAGAAATTACCCTGCCCTATTTGCTTGACATTTTGGCAGATCTCAAAGGTAAGTGAGTGATCACCTGTTCTGACTCCGTGTTTCGTAGATGAAGAAACCGAGGTTTAAAACGCAAAGCAATTGTCCAAGGTCATTCGATTTAGCCATCATAGTTCAATGAAACACCGTTAACTATTGGCAGGGTTGGAACTGGTTTCCAGCCGCTGCTCACTGCTGTTTAGTAAGGAAAACTGTACGGAATATGTGTTTTTAAATAAAACACGTTCCTAGAGTCTTCTAGAAACGCTCAGTGGAAATGTGTTGTATTGGGTTGGCCAAAAAGTCCGTTCGGGTTTTTCTGTAACATCTTTCTATGCCTTCAGAATATATAATGCTTTTCTGCTTCCAGTTTGGAGCACAGGAGTTATAGACATGACCAAGGAGGAGCAGAGATGTCACATCACTGTGCACACAACACAACTCCAGAGCATCTTTATCCTGAAGAATCCAATATGCTTTGAGAACATGGTTTAATTAAGCTTCACAGCAGGGGAATCTAAGGTAGAAGAAGGCAAGAAAGATTGTAAAGGAGAAGCACGTGATTCTTGGAAAATGAAAGAGATGTGAGGGTGACCTTTTTATGATCACTGTCACTTTATTGATCTCAGTAAAGCGAGTCCCTTTCCAGAAGCTGTACATTGCATTAAAGGTGACCTTTTTCTCAATTGAGATATAATATTTTTATTTTTATTTTTTTTTCCGGTACGCGGGCCTCTCACTGTTGTGGCCTCTCCCGTTGTGGAGCACAGGCTCTGGACGCGCAGGCTCAGCGGCCATGGCTCACAGGTGCAGCCGCTCCGCGGCATGTGGGATCTTCCCGGCCTGGGGCACGAACCTGTGTCCCCTGCATCGGCAGGCGGACTCTCAACCACTGCGCCACCAGGGAAGCCCGAGACATATTATTTTTAAGTCAAAGATATGTCCATCTTTGCCTTTAATCATTTTTTTATCCTGTTAACTCAAAAAACATCTACTGAGCAAGTGCATATATAGGTACTTTGGTACATACTGTGGATTAAATGAATAAATAATAAAGATGAGTAACTCATAGTACATAATAACAAGGAGCCTACAGTCTAGTAGAAATGTATAAAAATCACTGTTACTAAAAGCATAACATAATAAATGTAATAAAGAACGTTCAAAGATTTGTAACAGATGGAATAACTTTAACCAAAGAGAGCTAACTTTTGGCCTCCTGTTAATTAAATTAATTAAATTCATAAGATTGAAATTTAGGGCTCTGAATATTACCTGTTTTGCCTGCCATTTTTACAAATGAGTTGGGTAAAGATGTACGTGCCATGACAGTCAGAATCGTGAATAGCATGAGGCTGGTAGGGATAGAAGAGAAGGTGGATGATAAATGTGAGATCTAAGGTGATATTAATAATGTGGACAGATAGGCTGCATTCAGTAAGAACACATGTAATGGAAATACATTTAAAGTTCTGTATCTGAATGCAAGAAATCAGTGCTATAAAGTTCGTAAAACTATACTCACAAAGATCATTTAGAAAAAACGATAACAACAATTAAGACTTACTGAATTTGTATTATGTGCCAGACACTCAACTATATGCTTTATATATATTATTCCACTTAATCCTCCCAATAATCCTATGCACGGGGCACTATTATTATCCCCATTCTATAGGTGAGGAAACTAAGTGTTGGATAAGTTAAGTAGTTTACCCAACTTGATTGCTGAGCCTGTAATTTGAAGCATGATCTATTTTGTGGCAGATCAGGCCCCTGATCCCCCACTTAATTTCCCAGTTATGATATGATACGTAACTAAGTGCCCAGGAGTGTTCTCTGGGCACTTAATTACATGATAATAATAATAGTAATAGTTACAAGTGGATTCTGAGCTTCTTACCAGAACTTTTTGGAGTAAAATACAAATTACTTACACATGAGTACTCTATGTGGTTATTTTTTATTTTATTTTATTTTTAAAATATTTATATATTTTATTTTTTTTAAGTTTTTGACTGCGTTGGGTCTTCGTTGTGGAATGCAGGATCTTTGGTTGTGGTGCTCAGGCTTCTCTCTAGTTCTGGCTTGCGGGTTTTCTCTCTCCAGTTGTGGCGTGCAGGCTCCAGGATTTGTGGGCTCTGCAGTTTGCAGCACATGGGCTCTCTAGTTGAGGCGTGCGGGCTCAGTAGTTGCAGCACATGGGCTTAGCTGCTCTGCGGCATGTGGGATCTTAGTTCCCAGACCAAGGATCGAGCCCACGTCCCCTTCATTGGGAGGCGGATTCTTTACGACTGGACCACCAGGGAAGTCCCTATGTGGTCATTTTTTAAAGTAAAAAAGTTATAAAGACTTTACTAAAAAAATCATTCATTTAGTGTGTTTCATGAGTTATGTTTTCTAGATGTATCTGGTGAGCAGAAAATCTCACGTCATTAACATTTTTAATGAAAACCACCCTTGATGGAGTATGTTATGAGTTTTGAGTAACCACTATTATTGTTTCTGCCAAATGACCATGACACTTTAATCAGCTTGCTTTGCATTTTTAGAGCTTTTGCCTTGCTTTCCATTTGTTCTTCTCTCCATGGGAGGATAAACTTTCTCACTTAAGTCAACTAAAATCAAAATATGTTTTTACCACTCCCATTAACAAATGAGGTCTCTGCTTGGAGTTACGGTAATAGAACTGAGTATATTTTGAAGTAGAATTTAAAATAATCTCCCTGTGATAACATAGTTTTATTCTTTACCTTAGTAAGTACAGTTGACTCCTGAATTACATGGGTTTGAGTTGGGTGGGTCCACTCATACCCACATTTTTTTCAACAGCAAATACTGTAGTACTACACAATACCAAGTTAGTTGAATCCCCGGATGTGGAATGGCAGGTATGGAGGGCCAACTACAAATTATATGTGGATTTTAGACTGTACCAAGGGTCCATACTCCTAACCCCCGCCAGTGGTGGCACCCCTAACGCCCATTCCCATGCACCGCTTAAGGGTTAACTGTGCCAAACATTTTAAATGTTGAAACTAAGTTTCATGTGGATATCTGTTCCCCCATAATGTATTGCATTGTGTTCCCGCTGTTGAGTACATTTATGCAAATAATTGTTTAAACATGACCTTGGAAGACAAGTTCAGAAAAATTGGTATATTTTATTTGACAGCAGAACATGGACTTAAAAAATATGTAGTATCATAAAACACAAACTAACAACTTTCAATGCCCAACTAAAATAAAGTACAAAGATTGGGTTTTATAAATAAAAGTGATATTAAATGTCTTTGTTATAAAGCCACATAAAACTGAGTCCGTATTAATAGACCCAAAACTGAGCTTTCTAAATTTTGCTCTCAAATGTTCCAGACCCACCATAGCCCTGGAGCTCTCCACAACTGACTCTCTTAGGAAAGACAGGGATGTTTATAGGTGTTGGGATAAATTTCTTTCATCTTCCCCTTCTCATTCCAAGCACAGGAGGTTTGGCCAAGGTTGAAAGCTTAAGCTATTTAAAAATTATCTCCCTCACGGCTTTCTCTAAAAGGGTTATATCAGAAGAGGCACAGAAGCCCTGAGAGAAAGAAGACACGGTTCCCCATGCTGGATGGAGACCAGAGATCCGGGGCCCTTAAGTAGTGATGACCCATTCCATTCTATAGCAGCACTGCAGGGATGTGGTGGGTCTCAGAGACGCCACAGTGGTGTGTCTGTGAGGCAGGACTCCATTTATTCATTCCTAATTCATTCAACAATGCCTACTGAAAGTCTGTGTACCAAGCACTGGTATAGACACTTTTGATACATCACCAGACAAATGAACAATCACTGCCCTTCAGGAACTTATATACTACCTGGAAAAGATAGATAATAAACAACGTTCATCATAAATAAATATGTTATAAAGGATGCTCAAGTGCAATAGTTGCAATTTAAAAAAAGCAAGGTCAGAGGGATCAACAGGGAGGCTGACAATTTTAAACAGAAGCATCACAAGAGGGCTCCCTGAACCCTCATGTCTTTGAAAAGGAGAGATTTTAGTGAAGACTTGAAGGAGGCAAGAGCTTAGCTCTGGAGCTATTTGGAGAATGAGTGATCCAGGCAGAGGGAACAGCTTGTTCAAAGGCCCCAAGTTAGGAAGGGTCTTGGCACTTCTGAGGAAGAGAAGGAGACCTGTGTGTGTGTGTGTGTGTGTGTGTGTGTGTGTGTGTGTGTGCGCGCGCGCACGCACACGGGGCTGGGGAGGGGGGCTGGAGTACATGTGTTTTGTGGGAGAGAGCCGAGAGAGATAAATGCTGGCTGTTAGCTGTTGTAAGGATGTTGGCTTTTATTCTGAATGAAAAGGAGAGTTATTGAAGGGTTTTGACCTGAGCGGTGACACAATCTTTGTTTTCAAAGGATCACACTAGTTCTATGTTGAGAATAGACTGTTTGGGGGCAGGTTGGGGGGGCAGGGATGCAAAGGTAAAAACCATGAGACTGACAAACCAGGGAAGACATGCTGACAGCTTGAACCATGCTTGTAGCAGAGAAAGCAGAGAAAAATGGTTGCATTGTGGATACATGATAAAGGTAGAATCCACAGGATTGCCTAATGGCTTAGATATGAGATGAGAGAGAAAGACCACAATCAAGAATAAGAAATCAAAGACCTAAGTTGCAGGGGTCTCATTATCAGGTTAAAAAAAAAGAATCCTAGTTTTGTATGCAAGTAGCAGTGCCTGTAAGGAACACATGATTTAGAAAATGAGGACATCACTGGTCACCATAAGAGCCCAAAGGTGAAAAGTCTCTCCTCAATTTTCTGGGTACCACAGAAACCTCTCAAGATTTTTAAATGATCTGAGAGAGAGGAGGGGAGACCAATAATTTAAGTTGCATTTCCCTATCATTTGTCAGATGCAACTGTTCAAATAATATATGCTTACACATATCATAAGTGTGCAGCTTGTCAAGTTTCCCACAAATAGGATACACCTGTGCAACAAGCAGCTCTTGGAAAGCATCACGTATGTCTCCCTCTCTTCCAGCCACTGCTCTGGTCCAGTGCAACCACTAACCTGCCTTTTCAGAGCCCAGTTTGATTTTGTGTGTGTTTCTTTGTGGATATAACCCCTTTTGCTTAACCTGTTGGTTGTGAATCCATTCATAGTGTTGCTTGTGGTTGTGGTTTGTTCATTCTCTGCTGAGCTCAAGGTTGGCAAACTTTTTTCTATAAAAGGTCAGACAGTCAATATTTTAGGCTTTGCAGGCCACATATAGTCTTTGGTACATATCCTTCCTTGTTGTTATTTGTTTCTTTTTGTTGTTGTTTTTATAATCCCTTTAAAAATATAAAATCTATTCTTAGCTCAAGGGCCAGTAATAAAACAGGCAATGAGCCAGCCTTGGTCAGTAGGTTGTAGTTTCCCAGTAGGCCGTAGTTTGCTGACTGTGCTACGTAGAATATACCACTACATGTATATCCGTCCTACTCTTGAATAGTATTTGGATAGTTTCCAGTCTGAAGCTATTGGGGCCTTCTAGTGCGTGTCTTCTGATGCACAAATATACACATTTTTATTGAGTATTTACCTGGCTGTGGAACTGCTGGGTCATAGGGCACAACTGTGGGTATGTGTGTGTGTCTGTGTTCAACATAAGTAGACATTGCCAACCAATATTTCAAAGAGGTTATACCAATTCACATTGCCAATACTTGGTGTTTTTCATGTTTTTAATATTTTCACCATTCTGGTACATGTGCAGTAGAATCTCACTGTGGTTTAATATACATTTTTTTAAATGATTGATCAAATTGAGCACCTTCTCTCAGTTTCTCAGGCTATTCTGATACATACAAATTGAATTAAAGTAAATAAAAATGATCACAGTTATTAAATATAAGTTTATGAGCTGAGATTATTTGATCATATCATTCTGGTGGCTCCCATTTCACGTAGAATAAAATATAAACACCTTATCTTGTATTGTAAAACTACACGATCTGGTCCCTGCGTACCTCTCTGACCTAATTTCACATTAATCTTCTTCTTGAACCCATATCTTCAGCTATTGTGGCCTTTTAAAAGCTCCTTGTACGTGCCAGGCTTCTTGCCGCAGGGTCTTTGCACCAGCTGTGTCTGATGAAATGGGGACTAATCTTACCCTGATCTTCCTAGATTGGCTTCTCCTCTTCAACCAGGTGCCAAGTTACATGTGACCTGCTGTGAGCATCCTTCTCTGCTCACCCTATCTAACCAATCTGGCAGTCACTCTTCTTCTCATCACTGTACTAGAATTCTCTGCATAGCACTCATCACCTCTGACAATTTTAGGGACTATGTCTGTCTTACTTTTATATTTGCAGCCCCTAGAGCAGTACATACACATAGTAGGTTCTCAATAAATGTTTCTTAGTAATAGGACATGTGTACAAGATGTGTCAGTTATGAGGTCTGGCCCTCCCCATCATTTATTAGGGAAATTTCTTCATCAGTGGTCCCAGCTCACAACCACCTTGTTACAAAAGTGAACTGCATTAAAAAAGATAACTTTAGCTAATAAGAGCGCCTCTAACCTCTGAACCAGAAAGCAAAGAAATAATTGTCAAGCCTGCCTCTGAGAGATCATGAAATAGGACTGTGGCTGGAGAAACCATCACAGAATAGTATAAACTGAAGTGAGAGGGTGGGGAGTGAGGAGAGAGGAAACTCGAAGTCAGCAGGGGAAGGCAGCTGAGAGTGATGGCTAGAAGCATCCTTGTTGGGGTAGCTGGGAAGCAACAGCAGAGCTAGCCGTCAACAAAGTCAGACCTGCACTATTGTGACCCCTGACCTTCAATTTCCATGGGATTCCACTTCGATTAAAAGTAAATCACCCTTTTTTTGCAGTAGCTTGAACAAATCGGTATTCCTTATATGCAAATGAAGCCTGACCATAATTACTTAATCAACAGTTGATTAGTGTTTATTTATTGAACATTAGAATGATTCACTAAAAGCATTAATTGAACAATGCCAATTTCAAGCTAACCAGTCTAGGAAACTTTAAGACATAACTTTAACAATAAAAGAATATTTTTGCTTTCTGCAGGTCCTTCCCTTCCTGGCAGACCGGGGGAACCTTGCATTTTTCTGTGATAATCTGAAGTCTCCTGCAGTGAACGCAGCAGCCTCCCTCTAATCAGGGACAATCATAAGTGGGATGATTTTGCACCATTTGGCTATAATTAGACCAGCTTTCTTTTTATTGATTCATTAACATGATACTTGGCTTTCAGAACCAACAAACTCCATCTAAATTCCTCCAGAACCAGGGGCAGAGTGGTGAACTGGAATGAAGACTTGGTAACTAGAATAAGGAAAAAGGAAACAGAAAAGTATATTGCTTGATTTCCCTTCATCCCCAAATTGCACACTGCAAAGCAGACAGAAACAACAGCCAGTCTGCTACACTCTTGAACAATAGCCTTCATTACTCTGCTCCCAAAGGAAAGCTGGCTGACAATTAGGCCCCCTCACAGTACTGTTGGACTTTCTCACACAGTTGTTTTAACCCCAGTTTTTCCTTTCTATTTCAAGAACAGAGATACTATATATATGAAATTCAGACATTCTATTGTTCCCTGGCCATTGTCTCCTATTGTTTTTAGTGTATGAAGCATATAAATTTTTTTAGCTCTTAAAGGTACTGTCACAGGCAAATACACAGTATTTGTAGCCATTGTCATTTCAATGTGAAAAAAATAGTTATAGTAATAGCAAATGAATTTCTGATTATTTACTGAAATCAGTATTTAGGAAGCATTGAACAAGCCCTTGAGTGAAAGTATATTATAGGTCCTTAAAGAACGATGGTAATTTCTACACAGACCTTGTGCTTAAGGTATTGCAAAGGTTGGAGAAATAAGAGACCAGTGTCTGTGCTGAAACGCTGAAAGTCGAGAAAGTTCTTCTCAAGCTATAATAGGAATACAAAGGGCTTGAGCATCTTGTTCAAATGCAGATTCTGATTCACTAGTTCTCCAGTGAGGCCCAAGATTCTGCCGTTCTCACAAGCTCCAGGGGCAAGCATGAACCTATTATCAGTGAAGACAATATCTATTTATCCTAGTGAGCTCTCAAACTACCACAACATGCATTTGGCCAAGAATATCTCTTCTACCATTTTGCTAGATGTCTACTTATTCCTAATTCTTTTAGATTGAATTACATAACAGTATTAGATTACAGTGTAGTCACAAATGATGGTTTTTGAATCCAGCCTCTGAACTCTGTGACTTTGAGCAAGTTATTTAATTCAAGTCCATCTAGACTCCATAAAATTAGGAAGATGATATCTCATCATATACTTGCCCGTATATTATTTGCTCATTGAATTTGATTTGAATCTGAATATTCAGATTTAACCATGAAGTGTTGTTTATTGGGGGTGAGAGGTGAATTTAATTAATCATTAGTACTCTTTCACACCCATACTTGGGGGAATTAACTTTTCAGATTGCTAAATCTTGTAGAACAAGGACAAGGGCCAGATCAGATGGCTCTGATGGGGGGCAGTAGGAATGTGGGGAAGGGAGAAGTGGTTCAAAAAATAAGCCAACTGAGAAAAGTAAAATGAAGCGAGATTCCACAGTAGGACTCATTGGGCAATGGACTAGGTTGGAAAAGGTTGAGGATGTGTTTCTCAGGGCAGTGAGAGGAAATAGAGCAGACTATGGCATCACTTAGAACTAAATTAAGGTGCCATGTTATTTAATTTTTAAATCAAAGAAACGTCATAATGTTATGGCATATCATAGTTGTTTCAACTTAGAGCAGTGCATCTAAATCCAGAGTGGGGAGTGACTAAGAATTGTCTAAGAATCAGAGGAGAGGACATTGTCAAATGGTATGCATACCCCCAGAGATTTTAATTACCCCTTCACAACCCAATCAGATTACAGAATGTAGTCACTCACTCTTCGGAATTTTCATGTGATGTATCTTTAGTGTCAAAGGCCACTGTGTTAATATACTTTTGAAGAGGTTTTATTTATCGTAACCAATGGTTTATTTAGTCTTTTGGGGTAAAATATATAACAGTAATAAAACTGCGTTTCTGATTTCCATTTATTCATTCATTCTTAGTTGTTTAACATATGATTGAATGTATACTACATAAAGAGTAAAGAGCTTAATCTCTACCACTTTGAGAAATTTCTTTTCCCAAACCTTTGAAGTTAGATATCATTTAAAGATCGTGTACTGTTCTTTCCCTAATTCCCACCTCCAAATTGTTTTCATAATTTCTTTGTGTAGCTAGGTCTCTCCTTGCAACATTAGAAAGCTCAAATGCTGTGTAATGAAACCTCATTAATTCCAACCTCACAAATGCAAAATGTGTGTGAATTCAGACTTGGTCTTACTACCATTTACTCTTATGGTATGTATTAAGTACACACAAACTTAATATATAGCTTCAGTCATACAATTCTAATCTATTAAAGCATTTTGGTCATGCCAAATTTTATATAATGTACTCATTCATAAATAATCCTCTTCTCTATATTAAATCCAGTCTGGAAGGACCTCTATTTTCTGGTATTCATTAACCATTAGTTGCATGCATATATAACTGTGGGTCAGGAAGTGAAATTCAATTTAAGACCAGCTATAAAAGTGATGTTATATTCATTTAGACTGGTCCCCTTTGCAGCTGTGTTATTGGAGAGGTTTAATCTCTTCTTATTTTTTTTTTTTTATTCCATACAACATGGATTAGAAAGAAATCTAAAAATTTTCTGAAACGTGTAATAAGTTGGCAGTTGAATTTTACACACAGTTACTGACAGGCTGGAGTGGGGGGCCTGAGGTTTCTTGACTTTTTCTTTTCTTATGGCTGCAACGTCCTTTAGAAAACAAACACACGACAGCAAAATAGGAAACTAAATAATAAAGTTTGTATCTTTAGGGCTTTAGTGTGTGTGCTAACCAAGAAACTGCTCCTGATCTGAAATCCTATTCCTTAAAAACTATGCCTTTTAAGTAGACTGTAGTCAATAATCAGCTTACCCATCTTCTTACTCCTGGTCATAGATTATCGAGATCCTTCTCTTCCAGTTTTCTTGGCTTGATGGAAAAAGGTATACCTGAGTAGACATTTTCACGTGTTCTTTTATTCGTGTGATCTATTTTTGACCATGGATGTTTTCATCCAGCACGATGGGTCAGTATTATAATTGCTTTTCTGTTTATGTGTCCAGTTCATGAGGTTTATAAAAATCCCTTTTCATCAAGGGGTCTGCCACTTGGCTGCCCTGGGAGATCTCCAGGATTATGTAGCATTTGCAAGATGTTATTGCTTCTGCTGTGGTTTAATAGGTTACATTTTAGGAATTCACTCTCCTCTCACCAAAGGTATATACCCTATTAAATTATCTCATTTTAATTACCTTGTTCCTATTTTCATCACATTGCCATAATTTCCCTTCATGCCCAATTTGTTAACTACTTTAATGGGGGGGAAAAAAGCATGCCCTGGTTTTTCATCGGAATTGGATGGGTCATGGCAAACTTGCTAATGAAGACCAGCTGATGACAGGTTACTTGATTGTAATTTTGGGAGCCTGCCCGAAACAAGACCAAAAAAAAGCCATAACTTTAATGTTTTAAAGAGGTAGAATGGTTTCATCATAAATTGAGAACGTTCTTAACACAGGCAGAGGAGTGACAACCAGGAAGTCTTCCAAAAGCTATTTCTATTTGTCTACGATATTTTCAATTCAGAGGAGATTTTCACAAACCTTATCACTATGCTAATATGTTACCTAACAGCTATAATTTTGACATAGTTATTTCTGACAAATGGGCAAGTATTTAAAGTTATTTTAGTATGATAGCTTTGCATCGTGTCTCTCATATACACATACATCAATATTTTGTCTATTCTTATTTCCCTCTATTCTGTTAGGTTTTTTTTTTTTTTAATTTCATGAATGTCTTCATCATTCTGAGGGGGAATTTTTTTTCTTCTAGGCCAAAACAGATAAAATAAAAATTAGTGGGCTTCCCTGGTGGCCCAGTGGTTGAGAGTCCGCCTGCCGATGCAGGGGACACGGGTTCGTGCCCCAGTCCGGGAAGATCCCACATGCCGCGGAGCGGCTGTGCCCGTGAGCCATGGCCGCTGAGCCTGCGCGTCCGGAGCCTGTTGCTCCGCAACGGGAGAGGCCACAACAGTGAGAGGCCCGCGTACCGCAAAAAAAAGTAAAATAAAATAAATAAAAATTAGTGTATATTTTCCCTGTGTCATGATGTAACCATTATAAATACATATACGTAAAAAGTATTTCTGAAGAAATGTGAAAAGCAAATGCTGTGACTCTGACAGGCATGGGTGGAATTTTGGTCCCAGTGCTTCTTACTGGTGTGATAAGGCTGACTTATTCTTACTTCTGTGAGCCTTACTGTTCTTATCTGTGAAAGAGAGGTAAGCGCTGATGGATACAACCGCCCCTCCCTGCTTAAAAATCTAGGTTCCAAAAACATGAAGTGGCTTGCAGTTCTCCACACAAACCATATTCTTTTTCTCTTCTATGCCTTTAAACCGTACCGTCTGCCAAAAATGCTCTCTTTCACTCTCCCCACCACTTCACCAGGCTGGACCCTAAAGCTCTTAGGGTTCAGCTGTCTCTTCCTATAGGAAAGCTTCACTGTGTGCAGGTGACCCCCCTCCCCATTCTGTTTAGCCCTCCAGGTTGGGAGTGCCTTCTCTGTATCCCCAAACCTCCAGCACCATCACCATCATGGCACCTAACACAGTGCATTTAAAAACGTGTTTATGTGTCTGTACCCCTTAACAGCCTGAAAGCCACAGGGGGCTGAGGCCACCTGTGCCCGATGCGTCACTTTATCCCCTCTGTTAGCACAGTGCCTGTCACAAAGAAGGCGCTCTGGGTTTTTTAGGACCATTCCTCTCCTCAATGGGCTCCCAAATCTTCCTGGATTCATGTAAATGTTGTGTTCAAATTATTCACTATGGTGGAGAAGTCCTCGTGTGTGTTCCATGGTTTCTAGGACACACCGTAATCACAGTGCCCCACACATTTTATTTCTTTCTAGTCTATCTTCTTATCTATAGTGGGAGATCCCTGAAAGCCAGTGTTCCATCTTTTTCATCCTGACATCCTCCGAGCCTTGTATAAGACCTGGCATAGAATGGGCACTCAGCAAATGCCAATTGAAATGAATAATTATTTTGGTAATAATTATTACCAGCTCTCCAGTTAAGAGAAGTTAAATCATGTCCTGGTTTGTAAATATCCAGCAAGTTAATTGATAAAGATACTAAATTGTCTATCTGTACATCACATGTGGAAATCTCTACCTACAAGTTGGTTGAATTAAAAAAGAAGCTATATTCTTTTCTTCTGTGAAAACAAAGTATAGTTTTCTTGATTGAATGTTAAAAATATTTTTATCTCTCTCTAAGCTATCCCTGTTTAAACGTTGTCTGGAGGCAGCATTTAAAGTTATGAAAGGAACTTCACACGTACTTTCAAAGATTAACTTCCAACCCAATGATCCATTTTGAGGTCTTATTGCTCAGAATAATAGACTCTGCCTTATTGGGTCATTTGTTAAAATCACACCACTTAGTTTGGTGCAGTGTCATTTGTAGTTAGTACTCAGCCTCAGCCAGGCCTTTGGTCTGTTCATCATTCCTTTTCTTCACCCTTACGTAACTCTCTAGCTTATTCTGTACAGCAGATAATTCAAACATTTGCCTTTTGTTTCAGATGCATGATCATGGTTCATAGCATGCATGCTCAGCTCACTTTTCCTCCTACTTCAGTGATACAATCAGTGGCAACCAATGTGGATCTCCACCACTTATAATCCATCCTCTCTGACTTCCCATGTCATCACTCCCGCTCACTCTCTTCTGTCCCCCTCCCCTCCTTTCTCCTCCATCAAGTTTCCACTCCAACATTCTTCTTTACTGACAACTTTCCTGACAAACTTTCTATTTCATCACCGTATATAATTCTTTGACTCTTCGCTCATTGAAAAGGTCACCAAGGGCCACTTTATTGAAATAGATGATAATCCCTTCTTATTTTACATAAAACTCAACCTTTCCATTGCATAACTTTGGCACCAAATATGGCTTCAAGGCCTTTAGCCTCTCCCCCCATGACATCTGCTGCCAACCCCCTCACCTTGTTCAGCCTATACCCAACATAATGCAACACCAGTGAAAATGATATTCTTCCTCTGCAAATGCAGTTTCAAGACGAATGTGTCTACAGACTTTCCTTCTTATTCTTAAGCACCTTGTGCACAAAAATTTTATAGGTATTCATGCTGCAGTATTTGACACTACTGGTTATCCACTTCCTTCTAGTAAATCTTCCTTGTCTCAAAAATGAATCTCTCACCTCTTTCTCCTTTTCCTTTAAAGTTGTTCTTGCTCTATCTCCTTTTACAGTTCTTTTTGCTTCTGCTGATCCCCATAATAGGGGTTTCTTTAAGGATCAGCCTGAGCTCTTTGCTCTCCTGGAGTAATTTCATTCATTCCTTTGGCTCCAATTATCACCTTTCTCTTAATCAGTCCTATATCCTCAACTCCAAATCTGACCTCACTTTCTTTTAAATTAACCTGTAAATACACAGAGGAGATTATGTAAATACAGGGATTCTGTAAGTGCCTGTTAAGAAGATTTATGTGCCTATGATTTTTTTTTTTTAATTTTTTTTGCGGTACGCGGGCCTCTCACTGTTGTGGCCTCTGCCGTTGCGGAGCACAGGCTCCGGTCACGCAGGCTCAGCGGCCATGGCTCATGGACCCAGCTGCTCCGTGGCATGTAGGATCCTCCCGGACCGGGGCACGAACCCATGTCCCCTGCATCAGCAGGCGGACTCTCAACCACTGCGCCACCAGGGAAGCCCACCTATGATTTATTGACAAAAACAAATGTAATATATTTTAGTACGTAACAACGCTATACGTTAATTTAATCTGGTTCTCATTTTTATTCAAGAGCTATTGAGTTTACACCCTAGCAGTTTCAAAACCTTTTGCAAAAAACATCTGGGTTTTTTTTGTTTGTTTCAGAAATCCCTCACACAAAATAAAGAGATCTACTTAAACTGTGTGAGCTAAGTGTACAACTGGTGTTTGTTTTCTTATAGGACATGGGAAATTTTACCTATCTTGCATCACTACCTACATTAGTTAGGCCTGAAAAGAGTAGAACTTTGAATCTCTTAAGGAAAGAAAGTATTCTTTGGATAGCTACCACAAAGCTTTCCTTAATCTCCAAACAGGGAGCAAATTTCACTGTGATAATCTTGCACCAAGATTTCTGATTAATTGCCTTGAGGGAATTTAATCAGCTATATTTTATCCTTTAGACGAAGAAGCAAACTCCATTGTCTGGGTGAAGAGTGTACATAGCAGTAACATCAATGACTACTACTATGGTAACTGATTAGGTGCTACGTGAAAGCATGATACTGAGAGCTTTACATATGTCATTATTTAATCCTCACGATAATCCAAAGAGGTAGTAGATACTATTATTATCCCCATTTGACAAATAAGGACACTGAGGTTCAGGAACCATCAGTAACTTGCTTGAAAGTCATACAGCTAGTAAGCGGCAAAGCCAGGATTTGAATTCATATCTAATTCCAAAACCTACTTTCTTATCTAGTATTGGTGTAAAGAACACAGAATTGTGCGTCTAAGTAGGCTCTCATCTTAGCTCTGCCGTTATCCATCTGTGTTACTTTGAGCAAATCACATCAACTCAATGGGCCTTAACATCTACACAAACATACCCATCATTAAAGTGTGAACTAAAGTCCCCTATAACTCCCCTATAGTTTTCCACTTTTTGTTTTCTCAACTTTAATTCTTCAGATCCTCATAGTAATAGAATAACATTTCAGGCCAGGGTCAATAACATAGATATAAAGAAAAGCTGATTAAAACTTCAGAATGAGAAATTGATATATTTATGTTGTCATTATATTTCAATCACTTGAGATACTACTGTGTCCTAGGGATTGTGATAAGCATTAGGTGTACAACAGTGAGCAGAACAAGTAGGATCCTGAACACATACACTTGCCTTCTACTCTACCTGAAAACAAAATATTAAAAATCATGGGCCCTGCACTTGTTGGTCCAGTAATATGCTAACCTTCCTAGAGTATGCGTTTGGCCGTGATCGCCTTTCTAGATTACGTGTTTAGGATTTTCCCCAAGTTTCAGCATTGGGTTTCTGGCCATATCATCAAAATAAACAAGCAAACCCAATACTGTGGCATGAGAATCATATTTGGACCATGTCTTCCTAAAAGCAGCATTGACATAATTTTTCTTAATCAGGAAGAGTAATTTTCCTCCTCCTTGCCTCACTGTCTTCAATTAATGAAACTTCTGGTGTCCTTGGGTAGCTTTCTAATGAGACATTCCCTATACAAAGGATTAAAAATTATTAAAAGCTCGAAAATGCATGTCACGGAGTAAGTTCATTTCTACCAAACAAATTTAAGCATTCTGATGAAAAGTAATTTTGCAACGCATTTTCCTTTCTCTTTCCTCAAAAAAAATTGCTTATATTAAAAAATTATGTATAATGTGTATGAAACTCACCTAAGTTTTCTAGATACAAACTTTTTTAGTCTTTCACTTTTATTACACACAGAGGGAAGAAACATGAGATATTTGCTCTGTAAGGAAAATAATATAAGCTCCAAAATTGTTATTTTTTTATAAATATAAAATTATTAAATTTATCATACTCAAGCTAACATGAAGTGCAATGTGAAATAGCTAAATACAAAACAAAACAGAAAAAAACACATAGTGTACTCTTCAACCCTTTGGAAAGCTAAGAAATAAGAAAGCTAAATGACGGATAGGCAGTTCCTAAGAGAGAATTCCCATGGTAGCTTTCATCCCTGGAGAGAATGGAGGAAGGAAAAAGAAGGAGAAATCCCCCCAAATTCGTGAAGTTTTACTAATAAAGTGTGGGCTGGTGTGAGAGATTAGAAAAGTGAGAAGCCCTAGCCACAGAGAAGGTCAGCACCCACCTCCCCACGCTTTCTTATGTGACTGCACTGAGCGCTCTGAGGTGTAGGAAGTTTTGGTTGAGTTTGACAGCATCTTGCCTAAGACAGAGCAGAGAAGGAGAGCTGAGATCCTCCTAACCCAGAAGGCCGGTGGGGTCTGCACTCATCCCTGCAGGGCCAAGGCCTGCTGAAGGCTGCGGTGGGCAGCAGGTTTGAACCTCCCCCATGCTGTCTACCAAGTACCTTGCAAACATGTGTTGAAGGCAGGGTCAGGCAACGGGGATGAGAACCATTCAGGGTACAGAAAGCGCTCCTGTGGTGGGTGCGAGCTGCAGTCTCAGTTCTCATTTTTCAGCCTTTAATTGCGAAACACTTTGTACCATACATACATGCATGATTTACTGGTCATGCAGAGACAATTAAAATGTCCACAAAGAAGTCGGAGTATTAGTCAGCCTGGGCTGCTGTAACAAAATATCACAGACTGGCTAGTTTAAACAGCAGAAATTTATTTTCCCACATTCCTGGAAGCTGGAAGTTCAAGATCAAGATGCCATCAGGGTTGGTTTCTGGTGAGACCTCTCCTCCTGACTTGCAGACAGCTGCCTTCTCACTGTGTCCTCACATGTCCTTTACTCTGTGTGCACGTGGAGAGGGAACCTCTGGTGTTTCTTCCTCTTCCTAAAAGGACACCTATATCCTATCAGATTAGTGCTCCACGTTTATGACCTCATTTAACCATATCTCCTTAAAGATTTATCTCTAAATACAGTCACCTTGGGAGTTAGGGCTTTAACATATGAACTGGAAGGAGGGGGACAAAATTCAGGCCATAACAGTTTCTCTCCTTCTTGGGAGTCCCCCCTTGATTTTGCAATGTCTGTTGTTCCCTTTAGGGAATTTGTTTTATTTGTTTGTTTTGATCTTGCTTGGAGTTTATAAGGTCTCCTAAATCTTTAACTTGATGCCCTTCATCAGTTTTAGAAAACCATTTCTTCAAATATTGCTTATGCCTCCTTTTCTACCACTTTCTCTTCTGGAATTAGAATTCTTTTGTTGTAGATTCTTTAACTATATGCTTTCTTTCATATATCTTCCATTCTTTTGTTTCTCCTTCATTCTTCACAGTTTCTTTTAACCATATTTTCTCTTTATCTGTTCTCTTTTTACTTGTATTTACTCTGTTGTTAAACCAACTCTCTCCTCTACCCATTGAGGCCTTAGTTATTGTATTTTTTAATTCTAGAATTGCCATTCAGTTATTTATATGATTTTCAGTTCTCTGCCAAGTTCTCAATAGTGTCCATTGTTTCTTTAAAAGTCTGTTTGATAACCCCATTATTTGGATTCCTAATACTTCTTGTTCTATTATCTGTTATTTCTCATAGCTTTTATTACACTGTGTTTAGTACACTACACACAAAATAAAAAATCTTTTGTGCGTCTGGTGTGGACATGTACATGAAAAGTTGTAAAATAATTTGAATCCTAGAGTAACGTTATCTTTATCTAGAGAAGGTTTTTATTTTGCTACTGGCAGACATTCTGGGCCGCTAGCTGTTACAGATCATTTTAATCCAATTATAGGGATTGAGATTATCTGAAGCCAGGCTTTATAAATTCAACAGTTGGTCTGCTCTCATTATACTTACCAATAAGAGGTAGTCTGCAGAGTCTCAGTCCAGATTCTTGCACATTTGTTCAAGCTCCCCTTCCTTGGCAGACACTGAAGTGCAGTACAGGTATACCTTGCGTTATTGCACTTTGCTTTATTGTGCCTTGCAGATATTGCCCTTTTCACAGATTGAAGATCTGTGGCAACCGTATGTTGAGAATGTCTATCGTGTCACTTTTCCAACAGCATTTTGCTCACTTCCTGTCTCTGTGTCACATTTTGGTAGTTCTCACAATATTTCAAGCTTTTCTTTACTATTTTATTTGTTATGGTGATCTGTGATCAGTGATCTTTGATGTTATTGTATGACTTACTGAATGTTCAGATAATGGTTAGCATTTTTTAGCAATAAAGTATTTTGTAATCAAGACGTAGCTTTTGGGCTTCCCTGGTGGCGCAGTGGTTGAGAGTCCGCCTGCCGATGCAGGGGACACGGGTTCGTGCCCTGGTCCGGGAAGATCGCACACGCTGTGGAGTGGCTGTGCCCGTGAGCCATGGCCGCTGAGCCTGCGCGTCCGGAGCCTGTGCTCCACAACGGGAGAGGCCACAACAGTGAGAGGCCGGCGTACTGCAAAAAAAAAAAAAAAAAAAAAAAAAAAAGAAAGACGTACCTTTTTATAGACATAATGCTATTTTACACTTAATAGACTACAGTTTACTGTAAGCATAACTTTTATATTATGGTAAATGTAAACATGACATTTTATGTGCACCGAAAAAAAAATCATGTGATGCACTTTATTGCAATATTCACTTTATTGCAGTGGTCTGGAATGAAACCCACAAATACTGGCTTGTCCAAAAAGTTCGTTCGGTTTTTCCATCCCATCTTATGGCCAACCCAGTATTTCTGAGGTGTGCCTGTATTTGTTCTACTCCAGAAGATTTAAACGTTTCTGCTCAGCTCCTCACTCTTCCAGTTGTTTCTTCTGGAATTAGCAGAAACTTCTTACAGAAATGCTGCCCCAATGTCTGACTCATTTACCTAGATTTCCTTCTTCCTATAATTTCTCATGCTTTGCTATCTCTCTAATGTATTCAAGCAGATGAATTTTACATCTTGTCCCTCTTTTCTTGTGCTCAGCAGCTGGCTTATCTGTAACACATTGTTGGTTACTACCAAAAGCAGAAGGTCTGCTATCTGTTTTCCAGACCAACTTGGGCAATATTTTAAAAACCTAAAAATACACAAAAATCCATCAATGGCTTCTCAATACATTTATAATAAAATCCAAATATGCTAGCATGTTCTTCGAGGCCCTGTAAGACCTGGCCATCGTCTACATCTTCAACTTGACAAATCTCTCCTTAACTCATTAATTCCCACAAGGGTAACCTTTCTGTTTCTCATATACACCAAACAACTTCCTGCCCCTTGGGCTCTGCATTTATTGTTCATCTTGGAACACTATTACCAGAGCTTTCCACATGATTGACTTCTACACATCCTTATCTTTGTTCAAATATTACCTCCTCAAAATAGCCTAGCCTGTCCTTCCAACTAATGAAGACTTCCTCACTTAGTTACCCTCTGTTGCAACAATACCTTCTTGATTTGCCTTACACTGTTTATCACAGTGTGTAATTAGCTGTCTTTTCATTAGAATTTTATTTTTATAAGGACAGAACTTTGTGAGTCACCGCTACTTCTTTAGCACTATGAATAATGCCTGACACACAGTAGCGACTCATTAAATATGTATTTAAACAAATGAATTATCGCCCATGACTGTAAGAACATTCATTAACCTTCAGGTCATTCTTTGACCTTCAGGTTTTCACCTTTCACTTTAAAGTGGGAGTGATCATAACAATAATGCCTAGCATGCCTACTTAATTAAATAATAAACATGAAAATATCTAACACCTAGAAGACATTCGATAAACGTATTTTTCCTTCCCTCATTTTCCCTTTTCCTTTAAAGGTAGCTACTAAATGATAAAACAAAATAAACATCATTTCATCATTTTGGCATAACCTATTTCCCTGAAGAATGTAGTAAGGAATAATTTCTAATACAATATAATTACAGGATGGAGGGAAGGGGGAGGAGTTCAGATTTCTCTGGAAGCATGTGGGAATTTGGGTGCTTTTTGAGTGATCATAATAAAAAAAAAAAGCCTTTTTGCTTCTTGAAAATAAATGTTTGCATACGTGAAAAAATCAAAGTAAAGTGAATATTTCTTTGATTTGGGCTTGGCATTAATTTGTGTACAGTAACAGTATTGGATAGACAGCAAAATGCTTCCTCCTGCTGTAAATCTGTTACTGGCTGTCACTTCTAGTTCCCCAGTCACTATCTAATTAAATCATTGCTTGGATTTTATGTCCTAGAACTGAGGTGGACAGAATTTATTTACTGCAAGACTCCTGGCTGCATGATGTTTAAATGGTCTGAGTATATGTGGCTGTTTATTAAATATGATTTGACTATGATTTGTACGGTGTCAGTGTTGAGACATTTTGGAACTTCATTTCCCATGTATCCCATTATTTCTGTCCTTAGGTTTTTGATGAACAAGGATTTCATCAAGTAGATCTCATTAGCAGAGACATAGCAGGATTGGTAGATTTGTACTATATTTCATTCCATGGGGGAGCAGTGTGATGGCATTCTGCAGAGGTTGGCAAGGCTATAGTCTACTGCTATTGAACTACAGAATATAAGATAATGCATGCATAAAAAATTAGCAATTGGAAACATTTCTTCCTTGATTTTATATAAAATATATATTTTATATTATATATATATAAATATATATTATATATTTATATAATATATATAACCTTATTCTTGGAGAAATGCTTCTATTAAGAAAGACTCAATTATTTTCATCAAATTGTCTCTGCTACATATGTCTGGCATTAGAACAAGATACACTTATTTATTAGGATTTCACACTAAAATTCCATGCATTCTGTTTTGTTTGTAGATAGCAGAGTGACTACAAATTCTTTGTGCTTAAATACTTTGTGACCCCATTAGAGAGAGAGCAGAGTATGAAAATACTCAATGTGTCATAAACACAGTCATTATTTCTAACACGTACTGAAAATTACCAGTATCAGCAAGGATATGGAAACCTTCAAATTAAAGTCACAAGATAAAACACAGTAAATAACTACTCTTTCACAACAAGTGTGAGGCTATAAATCTAGCAGATGTGAAACCGAAACTGTACACACTGAAGTTGAACACAATACATCTTGAGAATTTCCTCTCAGGTAGACACATAACTTAAAACATTTTCATTAGAACGACATTAAAATTAGAAATATTTGAAAACTCCAGTTCTTGGAATAGGATATTTCTAATATTGTGAATTGATTTTGACATTATTAGTGGATTTATTCATCTAAAGGTAAATGCTTCTTTCAGAGATAAAAGATAAAATATTTAGCTTCATTAGTTCTCTCAGACACACAAAACTGACAAAATTGGATGCCTTTGAAAGTTCATGATGATATAACTTGAGTTATTAATTATTTCTCCTTGTAGGAGGAAAACCTTATATTAGTTTTTGCTTTGTAGACTACATTTCATTTTCCCAGCTGTTAGACTGGCTTGTATTTTCATCACAAAGAGATACTTACTTGAGAAGTCTTTTGCTAGCAATTTATCTCAGGAAAATTCTATTGTGTGTTTAGAAGATATGGTGGAATTTCCAATAATCAATAATTAATGAATCCCAATAGTGACCGAATTGCTTATATTCATCTGTTTATTATCCCCTCATTCATTCATTTCTTCATTCACTAATTCATTTATAATAGTATTATCTACCTCTCAAGTTTCTTATAGCATAACTCATGTATATGGGGTTAGGATAGTACTAGCGCATAATTAGAGCTCAGTAAATGTTAGTCTTTACTATTTGTAATAATTTAATTATTATTTCAGTCAATAATTAGAATACATTATGGACAGCTGGATGCTATGTAAAAATGGTGAGTAAAACAAATGAGTCCCCACACCCATGAAACTTCTCTTCCACAGATGAATCAATTAAACAAATATACAATAGATGTATTCTGAATGAGATGCTTTCCGATTAATCATGCCAGCAAAACACATCAAAATATTAAGTTGTTTTTAAAATACCTTTTGTTAGTAAACATGTCTTCCTTTCTTAAAAACTAAGAATTCTGTCATTTAGCAAAAGCTTTGGTGAAATTTTCAATCTCTGTAGTCTTTATACCAGAAAGAGCCCTGTAGCTGGGAAAGTTTGTTCCAGATGGTCTCCAGCTGTCTGCGTGACCTCAGATAGGTCATTTAAACTCAGGGGGTCATGCAGAATGGAAGGAAAATATCTGGGAAGTGAGGCCCAGCGATTTGCCATTTTCAAAAGCTCCCAGTTTGCTCCTGAAACACATCCAGCCAGAGGTAAGAAGATTTTGTGCAACACTCCCGCTCCTGCTGGACTCTGACAATGAACAAAAGTAGGAGGATAAATGAATGATGTTGTTCCTCTTTTCTGTCAGAGTGCAGCATGTGAAAAACACACTAAGAAGTTTTCTTGGTTTTTTTTTTTTTTTTTTTACATCTTTATTGGAGTATAATTGCTTTACAATGGTGTGTCAGTTTCTGCCTTATAACAAAGTGAATCAGTTATACATATACATATGTTCCCATATCTCTTCCCTCTTGCATCTCCCTCCCACCCTCCCTATCCCACCCCTCTAGGTGGTCACAAAGCACCGAGCTAATCTCCCTGTGCTATGCAGCTGCTTCCCATTAGCTGTCGGTTTTACATTTGGTAGTGTATATATGTCCATGCCACTCTCTCACTTTGTCCCAGCTTACCTTTCCCCCTCTCCGTGTCCTCAAGTGCATTCTCTAGTATGTCTGTGTCTTTATTCCCGTCCGGCCCCTAGGTTCTTCATGACCATTTTTTTGTTTGTTTGTTTAGATTCCATATATATGCGTTAGCATATGGTATTTGTTTTTCTCTTTCTGATTTACTTCACTCTGTATGACAGACTCTAGGTCCATCCACCTCACTACAAATAACTCAATTTTGTTTCTTTTTATGGCTGAGTAATATTCCATTGTATATATGTACCACATCTTCTTTATCCATTCATCTGTCAATGGACACTTAGGTTTGCTTCCATGTCCTGGCTATTGTAAATAGAGCTGCAATGAACATTGTGGTACATGACTCTTTTTGCATTATGGTTTTCTCAGGGTACATACCCAGTAGTGGGATTGCTGGGTTGTATGGTAGCTCTATTTTTAGTTTTTTAAGGAAACTCCATACTGTTCTCCATAGTGGCTGTATCAATTTACATTCCCACCAACAGTGCAAGAGTGTTCCCTTTTCTCCACACCCTCTCCAGCATTTATTGTTTGTAGATTTTTGAAGATAGCCATTCTCACAGGTGTGAGATGATATTTCATTGTAGTTTTGATTTGCATTTCTCTAATGATTAATGATGTTGAGCATTCTTTCATGTGTTTGTTGGCAGTCTGTATATCTTCTTTGGAGAAATGTCTATTTAGGTCTTCTTCCCATTTTTGGATTCGGTTATTTGCTTTTTTGAAATTGAGCTGCATGAGCTGCTTATAAGTTTTGGAGATTAATCCTTTGTCAGTTGCTTCATTATCAAATATTTTCTCCCATTCTGAGGGTTGTCTTTTTGTCTAGTTTGTGGTTTCCTTTGCTGTGCAAAGGCTTTTAAGCTTCATTAGGTCCCATTTGTTTATTTTTGTTTTTATTTCCATTTGTCTAGGAGGTGGGTCAAAAAGGATCTTGCTGTGATTTATGTCATAGAATGTTCTGCCTATGTTTTCTTTTTCTTCTTTCTATTTCTTTTTCTTCTCTGTGACTAAAACTTCCAAAACAATGTTGAATAATAGTGGTGAGAGTGGGCAATCTTGTTTTGTTCCCAATCTTAGTGTAAATGGTTTCAGTTTTCCACCATTGAGGATGATGTTGGCTGTGAGCTTGTCATATATGGCCTTTATTATGTTGAGGTAAGTTCCCTGTATGCCTATTTTCTGGAGGGTTTTTATCATAAATGGGTGTTGAATTTTGTCAAAAGCTTTTTCTGCATCTATTGAGATGATCATATGGTTTTTATTCTTCAGTTTGTTAATATGGTGGATCACATTGATTGATTTGCATATATTGAAGAATCCTTGTATTCCTGGGATAAACCCAACTTGATCATGGTGTATGATCCTTTCAATGTGCTCTTGGATTCTGTTTGCTAGTATTTTGTTGAGGATTTTTCTGTCTGTGTTCATCAATGATGTTGGCCTGTAGTTTTCTTTCTTTGTGACATTTTGGTCTGGTTTTAGTATCAGGGTGATGGTGGCATCCTAGAATGAGTTTGGGAGTGTTCCTCCCTCTGCAATATTTTGGAAGAGTTTGAGAAGGATAGGTGTTAGCTCTTCTCTAAATGTTTGATAGAATTCGCCTGTGAAGCTATCTGGTCCTGGGCTTTGGTTTGTTGGATGATTTTTAATCACAGTTTCAATTTCAGTGCTTGTGATTGGTCTGTTTATATTTTCTATTTCTTCCTGGTTCAGTCTCGGAAGGTTGTGCTTTTCTAAGAATTTGTCCATTTCTTCCAGGTTGTCCGTTTTATTGGCATATAGTTGCTTGTCGTAATCTCTCCTTTTTCATTTCTAATTCCATTGATTTGAGTCTTCTCCCTTTTTTTCATGAGTCTGGCTAATGGTTTATCAATTTAGTTTATCTTCTCAAAGAACCAGCTTTTAGTTTTATTGATCTTTGCTGTCGTTTTCTTGATTTCTTTTTCATTTATTTCTGATCTGATCTTTGTGATTTCTTTCCTTCTGCTAACTTTGTGGCTCATTCTTCTTCTTTCTCTAATTGCTTTAGGTGTAAGGTTAGATTGTTTATTTGAGATGTTTCTTGTTTCTTAAGGTAGGATTGTATTGCTATAAACGTCGCTCTTAAAACTGCTTTTGCTGCATCCCATAGGTTTTGGGTTGTTATGTTTTCATTGTCATTTGTTTTTAGATATTTTTTGATTTCCTCTTTGATTTCTTCAGTGATCTCTTGGTTATTAAGTAGTGTATTGTTTAGCCTCCATGGTTTTTGTTTGTTTGTTTGTTTTTTTGTTTTTTTGCAGTATGTGGGCCTCTCACTGTTGTGGCCTCTCCTGTTGCAGAGCACGGGCTCCGGACGTGCAGGCTCAGCGGCCATGGCTCATGGGCCCAGCTGCTCCACGGCATGTGGGATCTTCCCGGACTGGGGCACGAACCCATGTCCCCTGCATTGGCAGGCGGACTCTCTACCACTGCGCCACCAGGGAAGCCCCATGTTTTTGTATTTTTTACAGATTTTTTTCTGTAATTGATATCTAGTCTCATAGTATTGTGGTCGGAAAAGATACTTGATATAATTTCAATTTTCTTATATTTACCAAGGCTTGTTTTGTTACGCAAGATATGATCTGTCCTGGAGAATGTCCCATGAGCACTTGAGAAGAAAGTGTATTCTGTTCTTTTTGGATGGAATGTCCTATAAATATCAGATAAGTCCATCTTCTTTAATGTATCATTTAAAGCTTGTGTTTCCGTATTTATTTTCATTTTGGATGATCTGTCCATTGGTGAAAGTGGGGTGTTAAAGTCCCCTACTATGATTGTGTTACTGTCAGTTTCCTCTTTTATGGCTGTTAGTATTTACCTTATGTATTGTGGTGCTCCTATTTTGGGTGCATAAATATTTACAATTGTATGTTCTTCTTGGATTGATCCCTGATCATAATGTAGTGTCCTTCTTTGTCTCTTGTAATAGTCTTTATTTTAAAGCCTATTTTGTCTGATAAGAGAATTGCTACTCCAGCTTTCTTTTGATTTCCATTTGCATGGAATATCTTTTTCCATCCCTTCACTTTCAGTCTGTATGTGTCCCTAGGTCTGAAGTGGGTCTCTTGTAGAAAGAACATATACGGGTCTTGTTTTTGTATCCATTCAGCCAGACTAAGTCCTTTGGTTGGAGCACTTAATCCATTTACATTTAAGGTAATTATCGCTATGTATGTTCCTATTACAGTTTTCTTAATTGTTTTGGGTTTGTTTTTGTAGGTCATTCCTTCTGTTTGTTTCCTGCCTAGAGAAGTTCCTTTAGCATTTGTTTTACAGCTGTTTTGGTGGTGTTGAATTCTCTTACCTTTTGCTTCTCTGTAAAGGTTTTGATTTCTCCGTTGAATCTGAATGAGATCCTTTCTTGGTAGAGTAATCTTGGTTGTAGGTTCTTCCCTTTCATCACTTTAAATATGTCCTGCCACTCCCTTCTGGCTTGCAGAGTTTCTGGTGAAAGATCAGCTGTTAACCTTGTGGGGATTGCCTTGTATGTTATTTGTTGCTTTTCCGTTGCTGCTTTTAATATTTTTTCTTTGTATTTAATTTTTGATAGTTTGATTAGTATGTGTCTTGGCGTGTTTTTCCTCAGATATATCCTGTATGGGACTCTCTACGCTTCCTGGACTTGATTAACTCTTTCCTTTCGGATATTAGGGAAGTTTTCAACTATAATCTCTTCAAATATTTTCTCAGTCCCTTTCTTTTTCTCTTCTTCTTCTGGGACCCCTATAATTCGAATGTTGGTGCGTTTAATGTTATCCCAGAGGTCTTTGAGACTGTCCTCAATTCTTTTCATTCTTTTTTCTTTATTCTGCTCTGCAGTAGTTATTTCCCCTATTTTATCTTCTATATCACTTATCTGTTTTTCTGCCTCCGTTATTCTGCTATTAATTCCTTCTAGAGAATTTTTAATTTCATTTATTGTGTTGTTCATCATTGTTTGCTTTTTAGTTCTTCTAGGTCCTTGTTAAACATTTCTTGTATTTTCTCCATTCTATTTCCAAGGTTTTGGATCATGTTTACAATCATTATTCTGAATTCTTTTTCAGGTAGACTGTCTATTTCCTCTTCATTTGTTTGGTCTGATGGGTTTTTACCTTGCTCCTTCATCTGCTGTGTGTTTCTCTCTCTTCTCATTTTTCTTACTGTGTTTGGGGTCTCCTTTTCATAGGCTGCAGGTTCGTAGTTCCCATTGTTTTTGGTGTCTGTCCCCAGTGGCTAAGGTTGGTTCATTGGGTTGTGTAGGCTTCCTGGTGGAGGGGACTAGTGCCTGTGTTCTAGTGGATGAGGCTGGAACTTGTCTTTCTGGTGGGCAGGTCCACGTCTGGTGGTGTGTTTTGGGCTGTCTGTGACCTTATGATGATTTTAGGCAGCCTCTCTGCTAATGGGTGGGGTTGTGTTCCTGTCTTGCTAGTTGTTTGGCATAGGGTGTTCAGCACTGTAGCTTGCTGGTCGTTGAGTGAGGCTGGGTCTTGGTGTTGAGATGGAAATCTCTGGGAGATTTTCACCATTTGATATTAGGTGGAGCTGGGAGGTCTCTGGTGGACCAATGTCCTGAACTCTGCTCTCCCACCTCAGAGGCACAGGCCTGACACCCATCCAGAGCACCAATACCCTGTCATCTACTCGGCTCAGAATAAAAAGGAGAAAAAAGAAAGAAAGAAAATAATAAAATGAAATAGAAAGTTATTAAAATAAAAATAATTGTTAAAAATAAAAAAATTAATTTTTAAATAAGACAAATCCACCAATGATATCAAGTGCTAAAAACGATACTAAAAAAAAAATGGACAGACAGAACCCTAGGACAAATGGTAAAAGCAAAGCTATGTAGACAAAGTCAAACACAGAAGCGTACACGTACACACTCACAAAAAGAGAAAAATATATATACATCGTTGCTTCCAATGTCCACCGCCTCAATTTTGGGATGATTTGTTGTCTATTCACGTATTCCACAGATACAGGGCACATCAGGTCGATGTGGAGATTTAATCCGCTGCTCCTGAGGCTGCTGGGAGAGATTTCCCTTTCTCTTCTTTGTTCACACAGCTCCTGGGGTTCAGTTTTGGATTTGGTCCCGCCTCTGTGTGTAGGTCACCCTCTGATGTCTGTTCCCTGCTCAGACAGGACAGGGTTAAAGGAGTGGCTGATTTGGGGGCTCTCACTCACTCAGGCCGGGGGGAGGGAGGGGTACGGATGCAGGGTGAGCCTGCGGCAGCAGAGACCGGTGTGACGTTGCACCAGCCTGAGGTGCGCCGGGCGTTTTCCTGGGGAAGTTGTCCCTGGATCATGGGACCCTGGCAGTGGCGGGCTGCACAGGCTCCCGGGAGAGGAGGTGTGGGTAGTGACCTGTGCTCGCACACAGGCTTCTTGGTGGTGGCAGCCGCAGCCTTAGTGTCTCATGCCCATTTCTGGGGTCTGCACTGATAGCCACTGCGCGTGGCAGTGTCTGGAGCTCGTTTAGGTCGCGCTCTTAATCCCCTCTCCCTGTGCACCGCAAAACAGAGGCAAGAAGTCTCTTGCCTCTTCGGCAGCTCCAGACCTTTTCCTGGACTCCCTCCCGGCTAGCCGTGGTGCACTAACCGCCTGCAGGCTGTGTTTATGCCACCAGTCCTCTCCCGGCGCTCCAGCTGAAGCCCAAGCCTCAGCTCCCAGCCCCGCCCTCCCTGGCGGGTGAGCAGACAAGCCTCTCAGGCTGGTGAGTGCTGGTCGGCACCGATCCTCTGTGCGGGAATCTCTCCGCTTTGCCCTCCGCACCCCTGTGACTGCGCTCTCCTCCGCGGCCACGAAGCTTTCCCCCTCTGCCACCCGCAGTGGTGGAAACCTTTTCTCCTTCACAGCTCCCTCCCACTGGTGCAGGTCCCGTCCCTATTCTTTTGTCTGTGTTTTTTCTTTTTTCTTTTGCCCTACCCAGGTACATGGGGAGTTTGTTGCTTTTTGGGAGGTCTGAGGTCCTCTGCCAGCATTCAGTAGGTGTTCTGTAGGGGTTGTTCCACATGTAGATGTTCCACATGTAGATGTATTTGTGGGGAGGAAGGTGATCTCCATGTCTTACTCTTCCCCCATCTTGAAGATCCTCCCTGGTTTCTTGTCTTAAGATGATTTTCAGTAATGCACTTTCTCAAGTAGACATTATTTGGGATTCATAAAGGCCTCTAGTAAAATCCAGCCCATCCTGAGACGATTAGACGTATCGGTCCTACTATATAACTCAGTATGGATGATTTTACAACTTCATCCTTTTAATATCCACCCAGAATTGGTAGGGAGCTTTAGCTGTGGGAGGAGTGTGAGATAATTTTGAACTACAGGATGCAGTTGAGGTTTTTCAGAAAGACTGTGATAGCCAAGGGACAGAGCCAGGGATGTAGTTACTTGGTGGATAGAGAAGAGATTTCAGGGTTTGCGGAAGTGATATCAAGTAGACGATGAGGATGCAGAATTCATTCATCCACTCATTTGTGCCACAAATGTTCTTTGAGTTCTCCTCTAAGCCAAGCATTTATGCTAGCCACCAAGGTTACACAGCCTAAAAGTGATCAAAGTTTATTGACCACCAATCCCCTTAATAATCTTGTTGTCCCCTTAATAATCTTGCCTAGCGTCATGACAGTTAGTAACTGATCAGTGCCACTAATAACTAACTGACCTCTGCAATTTGATTTATGGGTCTGACTAGTTTATCCTGGAACATTTATTGTTAGTTCCACTATACCACCTTCAGGATGTTTGCCAAATCACATAAATCTCCATGATTGATTAATTACTTTATATATTTTTTCTTTGTATCAATTTACTATTTATACCTAAAGACACTCATTTAAAATGTAAAATTAAAATCAATACTGTAAGTGGAAAATTAATACCATTGCCATAAATGTATGATAACCATAAAAATAAAGGCAATGAAAACAAAACAATACTTAGTTGCAGTTTCCTGATCAAGGCTCAGGGCTGGCTTTCATATCATCATTATGGGATATTAGCAATTATCAGAAAGATGTTAAAGATGTACTTTTAACAAATTGTTGCTTTCTCCTGGACCCAGTACATCCAAAGAAAATATTATCAATTTGTTAATCTTAATTCCATCGTACATTGTGTACAGTATGGGGAATATTGGGCTTAACAAATGCACACATTTCTTCACAGAGGCTAGACAGTGAATACGGACAGGAAAAATGCATTCACGTATATAGAAAATCCCAAAGAATCAACAACAACAATAAAAGACTTGGAACTAATAAGTGATTATGGAAAGTTTGTAGGATATAAAATTAATATGCAAAAGTCAGTCATTTCCTATATGCCAACAAGGAACAATTGGAATTTGAAATTTAAAACATAATACCATTTACATTAGTATACCCAAAAAGGTTGACTTTTGTGTCAGTAGTTGGAACCCAGCCTAACTTTTCCAAAGGAAGAACACTCTGAGTATTTAAATTCCCATTCCTGTCTACAAAAGCTTTTTCATCCCCTTGTGTATCTGAGCATGTGAACTCATACTGCAAACTAAAATGTTTGGCCCATCAGTTAAAGCTTTCTACTCCATTCTCATAAAAGTAGAGACTCTCCAAGTTCTTGGTTGATTTTATTCCTATTCTTGTACCATTATTTTTCAGAAAGAACAGGGTAGTGAGTACAGATTTATGGGAGGGAAGAGGAAGTTCCCTTAGGTGATATATAGTATCCTGGATCCAGAATAGGTGGTGGTTTTCAAGGGCACACTCCATTTGGGGGTAAATCTCTGGCAGTTACATGGTTAGAAGTTGAGAAGCTATTTATGTGTGGGTTTGGGAAGCTTATATTTTTCTTTTGGTAAGAGGCCCTAATTTACACCAGTGTTCTTCAAATATGAGAATCATAATCATGGCTCATATTTAAATGGGTGTTTCTTATGAAATTAAACTAAATTAAACTAAAGACTTTAAACTAAAGAAATTAAACTAAAGGCTTGTTATGGATTGTCCAGTTAATCCTCAAAGCAACCGTAAGAGATAGGCACTATTACTAGCCCCATTTTATAGTAAGGAATTTTAAGCTTAGATAGCTTAAGTGACTTGTCCAGAATGACAGATTTAATAAGTGGTTATGCATGGATTTAAACTGAGTTAGTCTAATAGCAAAGCCCAAAAATCTGAATGTGCTATATACTGCTTCTTAAGGATATGGCTCAAACAAGAGGGAAAAATGTTTAAAAATCAGCCTTGTGTCCATAAACACATAGTGTGACAAGAAAACATAAAATAATTTTGGGTCCTGTGTAATTCAGATTGTGAAATACTATGCTTACCAGAAGAATCTAGATAAGTATCCAAAAGTCAAAATGAAGGGTTTATTGGTCTGAAAACATACGCATAGTCACCTCAGTTTTAATTCCAAGAGCTGAAAGAGAAAGCAAACTTCTTTCCTTCCAAATTGACATATTCAGAGTCATTGTTTTCAAAGTCACGGCCACAGGAGCTTGCACTTTTACTAAGTGAACCTTGGCTGAAATAATATTTTGTTCCCCTTTTGATTCTTTGTAAGGAGCCTGGGCTGAATTCTGGAAAGATTGCTGTGGAGAAAAGTGCAAGAATCAGGGGACAGAGTAAATGTCTTATCCGGGCATTAGCCTCTTAGATCCTTTGATCTGGGGAGCCCTCTGATTAGATGCACTCTGCTGGGTTGGGGGCTAGGCACTGAGATAGTTTTCTAACCGCTCCTCGGGGGCAACAGTGGGCTGAGCTGGAGGAGAAAAAAAGAGAGGGAGGGAGAGACACAAGAGGGAACCTTCAAGGAAGCGTTCACATCTTGGGCTGTACAGGCTGACCTGTAAGGCAGTGATGTGAAACATATCACAAAAGCAGGACTAGTCCTGTAAGCTTCTAGAAGGCAGTTCTAAGCATCTGTGATTTGCGTCCTGAACATTTGTATCTCACTATAGGAAGGAGGATGAAACAGCTGCACACGTTGTCTCCAGTGCTGTAAACCTGTCATCAGCCCTGTATTGTTTACATATGGCTACAAGGTCTTTAAGCCCAGGATCCCTTAGCTATACAGCAGGGACAGATATTTACATGACAGCTGTGTCAGTGGGAAGCAGCCCTGTGTGCTTGTTTGTTTCACTAATGTTCCAGTCACTACCACCCACCCCTCCTCCACTGCCCCAAAGACACAAATCTAATTCTTCCTCCTTTTTTAAATGAGCTCCATGTTAATAATAGAACTGCAGTGCAGATGCTCAAAATGGAAATAGCTGGCATTTCCCTAACAAGACTCATAATTCTGCTAGAAATAATGGATTTCAAGTGAAATAGCTCGAGTCCAAGAAGAGTGGTTATAATTCATGACCAGACGCCCAAATGAAATCAAAATCTGGGAAACATGCAAAGTGCTAATTTTCTACATCAGTGGAATTTATCAAGTTCCTACTGATTAATTTGAACAGGGGTTTGGTTGTTCAATTGATAGAGCTTTGTTTGCCTTGTAAAGACATCTGAATGACATTGATTCAAATCTTATTGCAACTTCCTGGTTTTGTGAAAAGCTTTTAAAATCTGTAAACCAAAGCCCTCCGAATCACAAGTGACTGATATTAAACGTTTTTATTTTTATTTTTATTATTCTTTACCATTTGAGGGCGAGACTCCTATTTACTTCACCAATGAGGTAAATAGCAATACATCTTTGGAGAACAATTACCATGCAATTCTCAAGGAAGTGGAGCTTAATTCATTACTGTTGCTTTAGTTTACTATTAGCTTTTCCGAGGAAAATTCTTATTATTTAATAATGACTGTTTACAATTAGCTTGGTTGGAAAATAAACCACTCCTAAAATGCTTACAAATAGTATAACGTCAATAATATGGACTAAAATCACTTTTCCATTAAATGTAGAATAGAAAAATATTGTCTGGCTGTAGTGGGTTGAGTAATGACCCCTGCCCACCATCCCGATACCCATGTCCTAATCCTGGAACCTATGAATGATACTTTATATGGCAAAAGGGACTTTGCAGATGTGATTAAGTTAAGGATGCTGAGATGAGTAAATCATCCTGGCTTATCCTGGCAGGCACTATGTGATCACAGAGCTTCTTATAATAGGGAGACAGGAGATCAGAGGAATAGAAGTCTCTAGGTTGATGAAAAGAGAGAGATTCGAAGATGCCACACTGCTGACTCTGAAGATGGAGAGAGGGGCCATGAGTCAAGGAATGCAGCTCTATGAGTTGAAAAGGATGAAGAAAGAGGTTTTCCCCTTGTTAAGACAACAGGTCCCAAATGGAATTGCTTTTGCTAAGCCTCATGTCAACCCAACTAACACTTAATTACAGTTTCAGCTCTCCCAGAAATGGAAGCTTAAACCAATCAGGAATCACCAGATCAACACTAGTTAGGTAACCTGCCTGATAGACCCCTAAAGAAAAGTAAACTTGCAATAATCAACCCGCTATTTTGCCTAGTGTAACCTCCTTGTTCCTGCTCCCTTCTGCCTATAAAAATCTTTCATTACGTACAGCTCCTCGGAGCTCCTTTCTGTCTGCTAGATTGGATGCTGCCCGATTTGCGAATCCTTGAATAAAACCAATAAAATCTTTAAAATTTACTCAGTTGAATTTTTCTTTGAACACCCTAGAACCTCTCGAGGGAGAGCAGCCCTGCTTACACTTTGTTTTCAGCCCAGTGAAACCCATTTCCATTTCAGAACTATAAGATAAAAAATTTGTGTTTCTTTATTTTTAAAATTTTTAAAATTAATTTTTATTGGAGTATAGTTGCTTTACAATGTTGTGTTAGCTTCTACTGCACAGCAAAATGAATCAGCCATACATACACATATATCCCCTCCCTTTTGGATTTCCCTCCCATTTAGGTCACCACAGTGCATTAAGTAGTTCCCTGTGCTATATAATATGTTCCCCTCAGTTGTCTATTTTATATATTGTATCTGTATATATGTATATATATATATATGTCAATCCCAATCTCCCAATTCATCCCCCCACCCACCCTACCACTTTCCCCCCTTGGTGTCCATACGTTTGTTCTCTACATCTGTGTCTCATTTCTGCCTTGCAAACTGGTTCATCTGTACCATTTTTCTAGATTCCACATATATGCATTAATATATGATATTTGTTTTTCTCTTTCTGACTTACTTCACTCTGTTTGACACTCTCTAGGTCCATCCACGTCTCTACAAATGACCCCCCCAAAATTTGTGTTTCTTTAAGCAACTACATTTGTGGTCAGTTGTTTTGGCAACAATTAGTAGCTGATAGACTGGCATTAACCTGAATTCTTATAGCAATCAGTGCCCTTAGCTAAGTGGAGGAAGTGAGTGTTTCATTTGAACTGGAAAATATTGATTAAGATTTAGTAAATTCAATTAGCTAAAGATATACGATTTTTAGTCATTTTAGAGTGAAACACACTCTCCTACTGTGGAGCCCTGTGGGGTGATTTAGGAGTCTGTTAATTTGAGCGTGGCTGGTCCCAGAAGCAGTGTGCCTTTGGATACCCAAAGAGTGCTGAAAGGACCAAGATAATGAAGGAGCTGTCCAGCTATTCAGAAAATGATGAAAGGCAATATACAATTTGTGTTCCAGCATTACATATTGTTCATCAAGTTAAGTTTCAAATTGCTAATTGAGGTTAATGTTTCTCTACGTCTTTTAAAAAATTCCAATATATCAATACACTAAATACCCATTTTTCCTTTGTGAAAATTGAGGAGAGGTTTCCCAAAATGCCTGGAACATGAGTTTTGAAGTCAGTGAACTCTCAGTTTCAAATCTCAGCCCTACAATTTATTAACTTTGTGAACTTGGTGTGGTAACCCAGTCTCTCTGAGCCTTGGATTTATACTCTGCAAATTGTAAAGGAAGCCTTCCTGTTGGCTTATTGTAGAGATTAAATGAGATAAAGATTATCTGTAAAAGTTATCTGAGATTATCAGTAACATGGCATCATCTTTCACATTGGAAACCTTCCACATACCTCATCTTAGAAAGTCCTATGAATCCATAGAGGCTCAGGATTTAACTTGAAGCCCAAAGCCTACACTAAAGTTTCTAGAGGAAGAAGACTGATCTGGCTGGGAAAATTATCCCTTACCTGCTGTTGAGGACTGAAGAATGTGATGCCCAGAAATTAAGGCCATAGAGGCTGTCTTTTTTCTCCTGGTGGCATCTACCTCCTGCTTTATTTTTGTCATTCTTTTTCTTAATAACATAAGGCAGTTACTGCTGTGGAAATAATCATTCTTCTCCAGAAAGGTGTGCCTTAAAATGACAGCAGCCTTAGGGAGCTAGCAAAATATTGGGATCTTGGATGAAAGAAAATCTCTAGGAGTCACCATTCTACCCAGAAGATGGGTTAGAAACCACAGTCAATCATATCTGATTTCTTTGGCTAAGTCACGTGTACCTCTAACTTAGAAAATAATTAGGTAATATTCACTAATTATTTTTTCCTAATCATCTATAACTAGGAACCAAAAGAGACTTGAGTGTAAAATTTTTGGTATCTATTAATTAATGACATTTAGTTTTCATTGAGCTTGTTTTTGGAAGGGACTGGGATTGGTCACTGTGAAAAGAGCAATGAACCAGAGATGAATAATCCCAAAATTTAATCTCATTTCTGCCATTTTATATATATAGAAACTCTCTCTATGTAAATCTCTGTGTATCTCTAATGTCTTCATTCATAAAATTAAAATAAAATTATTTCCCTCTCAAGATTGCATGTGCAAAACTGTCTAGCATATAGTATATGTACTTTTCAGAGTATTTTCTCTACTTTTGCTTATAGAATGAAGAGTATAGACTTTAGTTCACAAATCCAGATCTGTAAGAAACACAACATAGATTTATTAACTTTTCAAATACTCATGTTGAACTCAAGAGTATTGTGTTTCTGTCCCCTCTAAGTAGTAGAAATTGCAGTCTGAGTCAATCCTCCAGGATTGCTCTTTCTGAAGCAATGAAAACTATTCTCCTCAGAACTAAACTGACCAGGTTTCAATCCTGGCTCCACCAGTAATCATTTCTAAGACCTTGGGCAAGTTATTTTACCTTTTTGTGCCTCAAGATATTCATCTGTAAAGTGATATAATAGCAATAAATCCATCATAGGATTTTGTGAGGATCAAGTGAGTTAAAACATGAAAAACATATAATGAGACTAGCACATAGTGAGCCCTTTAATAATATTTTTATTTTAAAATAAAATAATCTATTTTTAAATTAATCTATTTTTAAAATTACTGTTATTATTATTATTACTACCATGTTGACTGAAAGTTGGCAAAGTTAGGGTGGAGAGGGTGTGTGCAGGTCTGCATCTCAAATGTTGATTCTCCATATGGGCCTGAACTTTATGGTGAATTTCATCATTCCTTGTATGACCAGGCCCTCCTTACGTCTGGGATCTGTGTGCCCTCCCTGCCTCTCAGGCACACCCACACTTAATCCAGAGGGCACACCGAGACTGCCTGGGACCTCATGTGCCTGGACAAGCTAGGCAGCCAGTTCTCCTCTACCCAGATTCTGCTAATGATATCAGGCTCTCCAGATCACCTCCACTCAAAGGTCAGAAGGTATTTTCCTATGTGGTCTTCAAGAAGCCTTATTATTTGTATATTTAGAGCTTCAATCAATTTAAAATTGATTTTTGAGTGTGCTGTCTGGTAGCGAGTGGAGATTACTGTTTTAAAAAATATGGATATTGAACTGACTCGGCACCATTTAGAAAAAGACCATCCTTTCCCCACTCAGTGCAATGTAACTATTGGTGATAAGTAACCATACATGTGGGCCTTCTATTCTATTTCTAGTCTATTGGTCTTTTTGGCTATACTTGCACCAATACCACACTATTTTAATTGCTACAGTTGTGTAGAAAAATCTGATACCCAGTAGTAAGTCCTCTAAATTTGTTCTTAGAGGCCTGGACCATTCTTAGGCCTTTGTATTTCTTTATAGATTTTAGAATCAGCTTGTCAGTTTGCACACACATACACACACACCCCCCCCACAAAACTTCTGGGAGTTTGATCATAATTTATTAATGCCATAAATCAACCTAGAATGTATCTTTGCAGTAATGAATCTAATCCATGAACATGTTATATCTCTCCATTTACCTAGTTCTTTAAAATCTCTCTATAACATCTGTTGAGTTATAGTGTTTTCATTTAGTTTATTCCTAAATATTTGATGTTTTGGGTGCTGTGTAAAAATGTTAAAATTTCATTGTCTGTCAGTTTGTTGCTAATATATAAAAATACAGTTGAATTTTGTATAACATCTTGTATCTGGTGCCCTTGCTAAATCAACTTATTAATTCTAATAGTTGTCTGTAGATTCTTTTTGTGTTTTCTATACACACAATCATGTAATTTGCAATTAATGAACATTATATGTTCTCCTTTTCTTTTCAGTCATTATGTCTTTTATTCCAGTTTCTTGCTTTATTGCACTGATTAGGATCTCTAGTACAATGTTAAGTAGAAGATATGTTTTGACATCATCTTCCAGTTAACTAATCTTGTCTTTTGTTATGTCTGCTGTTGTTAACTCATCTGATAAATTTTAAATATTGTTTTTTTCAAGCCCGGAATTTCTACTTGATTATTTTTAAGATTCCAGTTCTTTGATGAAATTATTCCTTCATCTATTTTTCTGTCTTTTTCTCTGTTTACTGGTATATATTAATTACAGCTATTTTAAAATCTTTGTCTACTAATTTTAATATCTGGATATTTGTGAGTTTTTTTCTTTGTGTTCATTAAGTGGTCCTGTCTCTTGGCATTTCTAGTAATTTTACATGGAAGCTACAAATAATTTTACCTTTTTCCAAAGAAGAATAACAGTTTCCCCTTCTCAACAGGTGGGGTTAGGGAGCTAATCACCTAAGTCCAATCAGGAAATAGTTAAAACTGGTCTGTAGCTTTGGTAATAATACATTTACCTCTTGTTGACCCCTATTCTAGAATATAGCTCTGCAGGGCTTTCAAATATGAGACCTGTACAGTTATTGAGGTCCTTCCCTCTGACAGATTCTGAACTCTAATCTTTGTTTTCTCAATATCACAAAAGAAAATTTCACTCTGCTTCTGAGAGATCTGTGGCTTAGCTTTTTATTCTGCCACTCTGTGCACCTTCAGAATTCACCAAATTATCTAAGGAGGAACTTGCCAGAAGCTGGAGGCCACTCAGCTCTCCAATTTTATCACCCCAGCCCTGTAAACCCTTTGAAAGCCCTCATGGTTTCTCTCTGCCCAGCATTAGATCTCTACCCAGACAGATCTTAGTTGCTCAGTCTCCGTCCCATACTCAGAAAAGGGTAAAACTCACTACTGCTGGCAGTTCTCTCCTCTGTGGAATCCTAACGGCCTCATGCTCTGTCACTAGCAGAAGATGACTTTTGTATGCTATAGAGCTTTTCTAGTTGTTCTCAGTGTGTGCATTGGCCTGCCACAAACCAAGTCACACAACTTATAGAAACTTCTAAAAAAGGAGGCTTCAGGCAAGATACTTCCTGTGGAAGAGTGATGAAAGTGACATAACCTCAAACTCTAAGGATAAAGAGGCCTATATAACTCGGAGTCTGGCCACTGTGAATGATCACCATAGATCTCTACCCAGCTGATGTCATGTGAACTTGCATTTTTGGTGACCTACTTCAATGCCTATATAAAAGTTTATGTGGGGATTGGACTAAAATCTACTTTTTCTCCCTTCTCTACTTGTCTCTTAAGGAAGTATTGTCCTAAACACATGTCCCATTGCAGTTTAAAATGGCTAATTAATACGGACGGCAACAATTTCATCTGAGACACAGCTCTCAAATTGGTAGAATTTACTAATTAAAATTATTTAATGCTGTTGATCCTGCACACATTCTTTTTCTCGAAGTCATTCATTATTATACATTTTACCCCATTTTATCATCTCCCCCCAAATTCTTCTCTGAGCCAGATTTTGAAGGTTTCAGACAATCTGAAAACCTTTTATTCCATCTTTCCTAATCATAGTCAATTGAGATCATCTGTTTCTACGTGTCAGCCTTTTCTTAACTTCGGCATATTTTTATAATTATTTTTTGTGTGTTCTATGTCCCACTTTTGAACTATGCAATTCTGACTGCCAGGGACATTGAATGATACCAACTGTACACACAGACTGGCTGTCCAAAGCAATTCCTGTATAATTCTTTCCCATAGCATTACATTTTAGCATAGTGCTAGCAAGTAAGAAGTAGATGTATAATGCCTATTAATGCCATTTGAGGAGAGAAGTCAGCGTCCGTGCAGATGAGGGATGAACGCTGATCCCTAAATGAAGTGTTGGTGCAGCCAAATGCTGTGACAGCATTGCCTTACAGCCGATTTATTTATTTACATGCATTTTAAAAAATTATTTATTTATTTTTGGCTGTGTTGGGTCTTCATTGCTGCATGAGGGCTTTCTCTAGTTGCGGCGAGCGGGGTCCACTCTTCATTGCTGTGCGCAGATTTCTCATTGCGGTGGCTTCTCTTTGTTGCAGAACACGGGCTCTAGGTGTGCAGTCTTCGGTAGTCGTGGCTCCCTGGCTCAGTAGTTGTGGCTCACGGGCATAGTTGCTCCGCGGCATGTGGGATCTTCCCAGACCAGGGCTCGAACCTGTGTCCCCTGCATTGGCAGGTGGATTCTTAACCACTGTGCCACCAGCGAAGCCCCTTGCAGCCTATTTAAAAGGCATACCCGCCATGATATGATAAATTCCCCCATATTGGGCGATGCCACTTCACTAAAGCAGGGAAGGCCATTCATCCAAAAAAATATAGCCATTTGGGAATCTGAAAACCTTTTGTTTGGATTTTAAGAGAAAAATCTACCCAAATTTACATGCATCTTAAAAGCAGGAGTTTGGCCTCTATCACTATCAGTGAGATAGTGATAAGTCAGTGTTTAGCTTCCATGTATAGGTGACTTTGGCAATGACCAGAGGCACTGTTAACCATATATCTTTCATGTTCCAGGTTGGGCTGTAAAGACTGTGTCATCAGATAGCCCCTAGACACATTGTAGCACAGAGGAAATTTGTTCTTGGAATAAGTAGGGGTAAGTCTCTTAGGCCAGAGACTTAGGCCAGAACATTGTCTAGGGAGTGTTGGATTTATATAAACAAATAAGTCAATATAATTCATCTTATAAAACTAGCAAGCCTCATTTTGCATTTATTTTTGTGATAGATTGTGGTAATTTAGGGTAAATTAGACTGTTTACTTCGAAGTGTCAAATGTAATTATCACTTAGAGATTTTTCACTTTTAAGGGTCATAGAGAATACCTAGGACCTGGAATCATTTGTTCTCATCACTGTTGGCATTTTGCTTTGGGACTCTGCTGTGCTTTTACTACCAAATAAAAGGTAACAAATTTATGTCTTCTTTTCCACTTCCCACCCTCTACCTCCTCCAGGCTTGCCAAAGATATTCTTCACAGTCTTTTCAGGTAATTCAAGGCAAATAGAGATCTAAGACCCTGTCTCAATTGAGACTCTAATTATGATGATGTTTTAGTGGATTGCAGGCTGTCTCTACAACACAAATAGGAAACAACAAAGACGTTTCCAAATGACCTATAGCTCATCTACATCTTTGAATTTATGTATTTTTACTTCCAATCTGTGAAGCAGTTATCTGCTATTATAATTCAAATATAAATTAATTCAACCAGAGATTCACACTCCCTCTTAGAAGGCATTGCAGTTTAACGAGTAAATATGCATTAGCATGTCTTAAAACTGCACGTTATTGACCTGCAAGATAAGGGAACTATTATGACTGATTATGTAAATCCTCATTTGCAGATTGTCACCGTATTCCATAATGTCATTAATTTACATTAATGTCAGTCTTTCCTTACCAGGCACTTATTAATTAGCTGTTCCTTGACACTTATTCTAATGTAGACTTTTTGTGAGTCATTAAAGTCTTTTGTGTGGAGACCTCAGTGAAGACCTTCTCATTTGTGTGTAATTGACAAACCAGATGACAGCTTTTATTGTCGATCATAAAACTGCAGCCAATTCATGCGGGCACTGGATTTATGTTTTGAAACCTTTCATTTTAACGTTTTTGTGGATAAAAAGTTTAAATGCAGGTACATTTTATTTATTAGATGGTCTAAAATATGCCCTTTTCTGCAAGGTCAAGTTCAGATAACTTTTCTAACCAAATTCACAATAGCTTTTGAAGATTTTAAAATCACAAAACCTCCTCAGAAGCACTCACTCTATATGAATTCTCTGAAAAAGCCTCACATTTTAGGATAATTTTCTAAACTAGCATTTAGAAGTACAGATTTTCATGTGTTTCATACATCACCTAACTGAATTCAGCCCTCTGAGTATCCAGTGACTTTCAACATCTACCTCCTAGAAAAACCCATCATTTAGACTTGAATAATGCTTACCAACCAAGGGTACTCAAGGTCACAGATTACCTCTGTTTTATCATTTGAACTAATTACTGTACCAATAATCACTATCACCCATTCATTTATTCCTCAAAAATATTTATTAAGAACCAACTCTACATCCACTACTACCTAGACTGCACTGAAAAAAAGAGATTAAAAAAAAAATCTCTGCCTACACGCAGCTTACTTCCTAAGGGGAAGAGGGGATAAACAATAAGATGAAAATCACGTAGAACTTCAGAAGATAATAAAGTGGGGAGCGGTGCAAAGGAGGGGTAAAGGAAGTAAAATAAAGGCAAGGAGCAGGGTAGGAGTGAAGTAGAAATTTAAATTAAGGTGATCAGGTAAAGCATCCTTGAAATGGGGGTATTAGACAAAAGTTTGAGTACGAGGAGGGAAGATATTATGCAGATATCTCAAGGAAGAGAGGTCCAGGCAGAGGAAACTAAAGGCTGTGGAACTACAAGAAGGCTAGTGTGGTGGAGAAGAGTGAGGAAAGGGGTGGTCAGGAGTCCTGTTCAGAGAGGTAGTGGGAGAGGCAGGAGGAGGGTGTCGGGCATCGCTGGCCACTGTAAGATTTTAGCTTTCACCTGAGATGGGGAGCTCTGGAGGGTTTGGAGCAGAGCAGCGACAGAATCTGAATATACCAGCAGATTCTTTCTGGTTTGCATGTTAAATACACTGTGGAGGTAGGTGGGTGGGCAAGGGCAAAAGCAGAGAGAACTTTTAAGAAGATATCGCAATAATCCAGTCTACAACCAAGGGGGTAGTAGTTGATGTGCTGAGAATAGGCCAGATTCTCAATACACTTAGAATACATAACATAATATGTATTGAATATAATATAATATACAGTCAGAGTTTGCTGATGTGTTCAGTGCTACATACAAGAAAGAAAGAAATCAGGGATGATCCAAGTTTGGGGCCTGAGCAGCTGGAACTGTGAGATTGTCATTAACTCAGATGGAAAGGACCATCAGAGAAACAAGAGTTTGTTTTTAAAAATGCTAAGAATTGATTCCCACCAGATATTTATTGGAGATGTCCAGACGTAGCTGAATATCCAAGTCCAGAGTTTAGAGAAGAGATTCAAGCTAAAGGGGTTCATTTGTGAATTATGAAGCTACGGATGGTGTTTAAAGCCATAAGACAGAGAAGGATTAAGGGGGTGAGTATGGAGTAGAGAACACCCAAGAACTGATCTCAAGGCAGCCAGCAATAAAAGGTTAACAAGGAAGGGGAAGAACGAGTAAAGGAAACTAAGGAGGAGTGGCCAGTGTGGTGGGAAAAAGAACAGGAGAATGTTGTAGAAACCGGGTGGAGAAAGTATTTCACTGCTGACAGATCAAGCAAGAAGATGATAAAGATTAACTGCTGGATTAAGTAACATGGAGTCACCGGTGACCTTGGCAAGAGAACTTTAATATAATGATGGAATAAAAGTCTGATTAGAGTGGGTTTCAGAGCAGCTGGGAAGAGAGGAATTGGAATCTGTGATCATAGGCAACTAGTTTGAGGAATTCTGTTGTAAAGGGAAGCGTGCTGACCAAAATCCAAGATAAGATTCAGTTGACTACAAGAAAGGGTAGGACTTTTGAACACAGACATTAATGAAATATTGTTGTTGACTTGTTAAGGAACATTAATATCATAGGGAGCTGTAACATGAATATTTCTCTTCTGAGATTCCTCCCATTCCCAGAAGTATGGCTTCTGGACATTTTTGGAAGCAACAGAGGCACTTAGATAAGAGGAGGTCTAGAAAAATCACTGAAGAGTTTGGGTCATGGACTTCCTAAATAACCACCGCCATATGTAAGAGTCAGAGGTCACCATCATCCTAGGTGTTGCTGTCAGTCAACAGTGGTTTAAAACCAAAGCCTTCATCTTTGGTTTGGTTTGATCACTGACTTGTAAAGTAAGCTTAGGTATCCTCTCAGGTTTCATTTCTTCCAAATTAAAATGAATGGCCCAACTAGATGGTTTCCATGGTCCCTTGTGGGGCTAAGATTCTTTGATTTTGGATGTTAATAGCACCGTAGATTCCTAAATAGTGTGAACAAGCTGCATTTTTACAGAATCTAGTGCTCTTTTCCTATTAGAGCTGGATCTTAAAATTATGGCAGCTGGAAAACGAATAGTCGAGAGGTGTTAAGGAATTTTTCCATCGCAGACTAGAAGCTGGAATTTGTCCTTGGGACAGGCCCTCAATTTGTTCTAGGAGGAATCTTTCTGGTCCTCTTCATAAATGTATAAGGTAAAAATATTCATTTGCTTTTCTCCCCAAATAGCTGAGAAAGCCCCAAATAGGGGAGGTGGTTCAAACACAGGTGTTAAGACTAAGGTCCAGAGTATCAGTTTTAAAAGTTACTTGATCATTGTCATTGTATCAGGGCATCCTTGCATAGATTTTTACGATACCTGTTTTAATCTTCTTTTAACTAGGTTAGAAAATGGCAAAGGGGTTTTCTAGACTTGAGGAAGAGAGCCATAAGCAGAAGGCTTCCACTTATAAGAGATGAGCTAACATCTGTACTAGGCAAGAGACAACTGAAAGAAATTTGTAGAAAAAAGATGTGATCTGTTTGGATTCTCAGAAATAATAACGAAAGACAAATTCCCAGGAAAATTTCTTGGAATTTGAGTTTCTGTAGAAACTTCAGTAGAGTTTCTGAAGTCATTTCTTATGAGAATTGAGCATTTAGATTGTATGTTAAAGGAAATGGTAGCTACTGGGGGCTGAGTAGGTTGGGACATTCAAGTTTATTCCCGCTTGGGGCTCTAAATCATTATTCACAAGATGGTATGGTTTGTAAAATAATTTAAAAACTATTCATTGAAAAAAATGTCGATAAAACAAGAGTTTTGGGGGACTTCCCTGGTGGTCCAGTGGTTAAGAAGCCGCCTTCCAATGCAGGGGACGCGGGTTCAATCCCTGGTTGGGGAACTAAGATCCCACATGCTGCAGGCAACTAAGCTGGCGCACCACAACTAGAGAGCCCATACCCCGCAACTACTGAGCCCACACACCCTGGAGCCTACGTGCCACAACTAAAGCAAGGGTTTTTGATAGACACTGTTCATTGTCTGTCCAGGATTTTTTCTCTTCTCTTCTTCCTCTTTCCTAACTGACCCTAAATATTTTGGTATTATGCCTATCTGAAAAACTCAGCTTCTCAGGATACTAGCCAAGGAAGCCATACAATGTGTAAGTGAACATCATTGAACAATACTTGTAGAAAAACTTATTAAAGGAGAAGTACTCACATGGCATGGATCCTTTTGCATTTTGTCCTTTGCCTTTTGCCCTCCTACTCTTCTCATAACTAGAGGGACAGATGCCTGGCGATGGAGCAGACAGCTTGCAAGCATGAGAGTGGAAGTTATTCATTAATGGTGGAGAAGCAGAAGGAGAGGAGGGGTCTGGTTCCTTATGGCTTGTTGAGCCACCACGGACTTCCTGCTTCTGGCCATCTCATTGTGTGAGGAAAATAAACATCTATTCAGTTAAGACACACTATTTGTGCTTCTGTTACAAGAGCTGAAAAGAATCCTAATCGTTATAATTTTTGTTTTAGTGATTTTTTTTTTTAATCTCCAACCTTCTACTTGTTATTTCTTTTTCTTTGATTTCCAAAGGTAACAATCCCGATCTGGCATTTCTGATTTAAAGTTGTTTTCTATATTGTGATAGTAGATTTTCTTGCCCATCTTTATTATCGAGGACCCCTTCATGGGTAATAGGAGGATGGCCCCCTGAGTTTGATGAGCTCAGCTGCAGTATAAAACCAAGGTGACTTGCCTACCTGAGGGTTGTTTCCTACTTGCTAATTTCATTAGCTGTGTCACTGGACTGTGTGCAATGACTGGCCTGAGATGTACTTTACTACTATTTATTTTTCCTAGAGTCGCCATATTTATATGATAGTTGTTTTACCATCCATTCAAAGTTGTAAGGAGCTGCCTATCTAATTTGATTTCAAGAGCCATAATGCAGTTACATTCAAGTAGCTGTTAATATAAAAATGCATTATTTTCTAAGTAGATGATATGAAACCTTTGAGTTCATTTTTGGCTATTATTATTTTTATGTCAAAAGAAATATGTTAATGAGAAGAAATGGAGATGAAATAAGATTGAACCCATGATAGACTGAACTAAGTTCAACCTCTAAATTCTCAAATTTGGAGAACACTTGAATTCTTAAATAGCCTTTATCAATCAAGTTTCATCCCGTGTCATCACTAGAGGCCCCCTAGGAAACTAAGTGAGCTTGGAGTTCTTCTTGAGAATTTTGAACTCTCCAGTACATAAACTCCTTAAGGATACTATCCATTAAAATCATTTGTGTAGTCCAAGTAATGAAACACAGCTTGGCATCCTGTTTTAATATGTTATCAGGGAACAACTGACAATTATCAATGGGCTAGACATCAATCTCTTTTTGTGGGTTGTTTTCTGAAATATATATTAGATTATGTTCCAAATCCTTTTTGAAAGTATTTAATAGTTGAATGCAATGGGATTATCCAATTGTAAGGTGAAATTTTGTGAAAATGAGCATTGTGATTTGTGTTTATCACTTAATTATTTTTAGCATCTATGTATAATCAAGACTGGCCCAAAGATAGATTCATCCCTCTTCTTCTTTCCCTAAGCTTCCCCCCCTCTAATTAGCTCCATAATCCTACTTACATCTCCTTGTAATAACCTGCGATCTGATTCCAGTTTTGGTTTCTTCCTAAAAATAAGTTGAAAATAAAATCTGATTCTTTATACACTTATTATTGATAATAAATATACCACATTTTCTGTGGGAGAAAGGCATTGTGCTGACCTTGTGTTTGTAAAGAGATATGATATGGTCTCTCTTGAAGGGACTTGCAGTTTAATTAAAAGGAGAGGGTGATTACAACAGCTGTATAGATAAGTGACAAATAAGTTGTACAAAGCCTGTCTCCCAAGATGACATTCTCCGTGTGTAATCTGAGGTCTCAAGTAAAGTGGGACTTAGATGTGCTTTGCAGGAAGTATATAAATATGAGACTAATAGGTGCAATGGTACTTTAATAGCAATGTTGATAGTGATAGTATCATTGAGTATTTACCATGTGCCAGATATTATATTAAGCGTTCTACAAGGATTATACCTATCAAGTCCTCATCACAACACTATATTTTGGAATGAATTTTTATTTTAATTCCCATCTTAAAGAAGAAAATATTGAAGGTTACAGAGGTATCTGCCCAAGATTACCTAGCTAATCAATGGCGAATAAGAGATATAAACCCAAGGTAGTGTGACTCCAGATCTGCCTCCATTCTAGTCAGGGAGACCTAAAAAGACAAATTATATCTACGTTTGATCCATTTACTATAATTTAGAATTGTTAGCTTTTAAATTATGCTCAAATTAGTGAGCCAGTATCCCTGGATTTCAGTATGATGGCTTTAAAATCAAGGAACTCTGCACTTGGGTTTATTTAACAGGCTGATAAACTGCCAGGATTGTGAATTCATTGTTAAACATTAGCCTGGAAGTGAAAGATAAGAATGCACATGCTTTGTCTACAGATGGAGCGAGTCGTCATTCAGAGCTACAAAATATAGCTAAGGAGTTTGAGAATTGAGGGGAACATAAGTTCAAGACCCAGGAGGAGAACCTGAGACCCGACAATATGCCAGTTAATGGAATTAAACTGAAAAGATTTAAAATGAGGTCCCCTCAGGGGACAATGTAAAAGAAATGCCAGTTAATTCAATAAGGACAAAAGGATAAGCGAGCTAACTGTGAGAGGATCAGAATATTTAAAGTTGATAGTGTCTTAAGAATTCGAGAACACTGGCTTATGATTGCTGTGAATTTATTATACACCAGTAGCTTGGTCTGATTTGGTCCCTTCATCCTCTGAACAAATATGCTCATCCTGAAATTCCAGGACAAAAGAAATAATCCTTTTTGTTGCTGTCAAGCTATAAAAGTGATTATGATCAGCAGCCATTCACAGAGGAATAAATAAGGGACCCATCCGTCATGCTAGTAAAGTTTTCTGTCCATCTGTCACGTTGCATTTCAAAGGCTGTTTCCTCATATTTTAGTTGTTTTCAAAGGTGTACTTAAAAAATAAATTTTATACTTGGAAACTCCCCAGTACACTGAGAGTTTAAATGTATAGATGTCATTTCTCTCTTGCTAAGCAGGTTTTAGCTTGCCAAAGGCATGACAGAGGGTAGTTAAAGAGTGCAGTAAGGTGAATCTGTATGTCTCTGTAGCAAAAAACGAAAAATCTGGATTTTAGAAATTCTGTTATTGGCTATATTGTCTAGAAAAGCAGTTGTTCAGTGTCATTATTCAATTGTGTATCAACAGATGTGCCTCTAAAGACCGAAGTCTAAAAACGACAGCAGGGAGTAGGTTTAAAATCTTACACAAAATACAAAGGCACCAGCATCCTGTAGCTGAGCTTTGGTAAATGCACACTTGGGAGGACGGCATTGCAGAGAACACATGATTGGTGGAGACAAATAACATTATCTGAGAACAGAGGGATATAAACTTAGAAGGACCATTTATGGGGAAGAAAAGTTTTTCTTCGATGGGTATCAATGAGGCTGAAACAGTGCATTTATATGAAGTAGATTTCCCCATGTGATATTTATACCTAAAGACTACCAGGCTTTATAATTGTCCTGCAGCTGATAAATTGCACCCTTTTTTTTTTTGCGGTACGCGGGCCTCTCACTGTTGTGGCCTCTCCCGTTGCGGAGCACAGGCTCCGGACGCGCAGGCTCAGTGGCCATGGCTCACGGGCCCAGCCGCTTTGCGGCATATGGGATCCTCCCGGACCGGGGCACGAACCCGTGTCCCCTGCATTGGCAGGTGGACTCTCAACCACTGCACCACCAGGGAAGCCCACACCCTTTTTTTTTTTATACACAGATTTCATCATATGAAAACTTCAGGAGTTAGACCTATAAATTTTATGGGTTTTTGTGTGTGTGTGTGTGTGATCTAGATTTTCTGGCAAATCAACTATGCATGTACATAATTTTCTTTCGCTGTAGTTCCCTAAGCCTATGTGTACATATAACTAAAATTAGTTTCTTAAAAGTGGCAACAAAACTGTTCTCAGTCCATAAAGAAGTACAGGAGTGCCTTAAAGTCTGTGAATTCTCTGCTCGAAAACATTTCTTTAAAATATTTAGTTCAGACTTGGTGGGGGGGAGGATGGGGGTTCTACTCTATTAAACAAACAGTCCTGTCTCCCCTGGTTTTTTGCTCACCATAGAGTTTAAGGGACTTGCCATTCAGGTTACTGGTAGAACCGTGTCATGACAGAATTTCTGCCACCTGTTCATTCCAACGAATCTTAGCACTTAACTGAGAAAAAACGGCCCACTCTTGGGACTCACGGAATCCCTAAGAAGAGCTTCTAAAGAAGTCCTTCTCAGGACCAAGCAAGTCTAACATTGCCATAGATCTGATTTCCTAGAATTTTTAATATGCAGTTGACCCTTGGACGATATTGTTGTGAACAGCACAGGTCCACTTATACACAGATATTTTTCAATAGTAAACACTACAGTACTACATGCTTCATGTTTGGTTGAATCCACAGGTGCAGTGGAACCCTGGATAAGGAGGGCCGAGTATAAATTACACTCAGATTAACCTCCCGAGTTGTTCAAGTGTCAACTGTAGTTTTTATAAGGATTTGTGAATTTATACCCAAAGGCCCAGCAATGAGAACCTAAAGATAAACATGAATGAAATAGACCTGAAATGTGAATACACACTTACGTTTGGCATAGTGCTCTGTACTTATGGCGCAATCCAAAGGTGAATGCCAATGTTCACATTACTCGGTAGTTGATCCATCTCACGGTGGCATCAGTTTAAAAAACAGGACGTTTTATAACACTGATCTCTGACAACATTTATCTCAAACTTCTCTGCAGTCTAGAAGCACAGTGGAATTGGAAGGTCTAGTAAAAGCATAATTAAAATACTCTACTTAGCATGTGCCTGGCACTGTGGTAGGAATACGAGGGAAAAAACGAGATAGGGGTTACGCTTCTTAATCAGCCAGAAATCACACATGTGGTAGTCTGTTCTCAGAGCCATTGGGGAAGTGCAGTGGTGTGGGACTTAGCCGTTTCATGAAGGCTTTTGACCTCAACCCAATGGCCTTTTTTGGGGAAGATGGGAAGAGGGTAGGTGAGTAGTACGTTTCAGACCTTATATGAGACCCTGATAGATTTTAGGCTATGTAATTAATGGTGCAAATTATAGGAATTCTAGAAGTTAGTGCTGAAAAGGTAGAGAATTATTGTAGGTTTGATTATTCGAAGAAGGCTTCATGAGATAGATGTCAGACAGGGTAGAATTAATGGATTTTAAATAAAATGGGTTTGATGTTTGTGGGGGAAGGAGGCCTTTGGGTTAGAAAGTGATGTAAGGAAGGCAAGGTGGGAGGAATTTGTGCAGAGTGTTTGGGGAATAAGGAGTATGACGGTCTCACTGTGCCAGTCATTGTCATTCCAGTGGCGTTTCACTGATCCAAAGGCTATATCAGTAATTCATCTGACCTGTTCATGTTGATAGCCACAGAAACAACTGAATGCAGGTCCTTTCATTTGTTGAGATTCATGGCACGTAGCAAATGATCATTCAGTGGATCCAGGCCAACTCCTTGTTCTGCAAATTGCAAATGTTGTAGCAGAGCTGTTCATCTATTGTCTTGGTCAGTGTTGAAAGGTCAACAGTCTCTTTTTATACCTGAAACAGCCAGAGCTGCTTTAATCCCAGAGAAGGTGTCTGACTTGTATTGTACAGTGATTTGTTTAGTCAGCAAGAATCATCTTGTAATATAATTCTAAAATTGCTGACTAAAACGTCTATTCAACTTGAAACCCCTGCTCCTTCAGTCCAAGAAAATTCTGTGCCTTGAAATCACCTGTTTCAGAAAGTCGCTAATCTCCCGAAGAGGCACTTTTTAGCACCTTTGGTAAAGGAACCAGACCAGGAGCAAAAGAAAGATAATTCTATAAAAACAGAGATCAGAAAATTCAGACAAAGGGATCTTCAGCTTTTATTTCACCTCTTTATTTTCTACCGCGTTTGGAAGTGAGGCTGACACATGGCTACGTGGCACTGTTAAAGTGACGTTGAGACCCCGAGCTTTTCCACTGGAAATCCAGAATTTACAAACACAACCTAAGTTTCCCCAGATTTTTCTGTCTTATGGGATATATGTTTTATTTTAATGTTCCCTAATAAGTCTCAGTCCTCACTCTGCAGGGATGAAGAAATTGTGTGCCCTTTCTAAGAATTTTTTTAAAAAGGAATGTTTAGTGTAAACTGGGGGTCACTTGTCACCTCTCCTGCCAGACTGTCACCCAGGCATTTGCCTCCGTGTCCTCCTGGGCTATCTCTTGACTGCTTTTGGTATTGCGTTAATTTTTCTGGTCCTGCAAATCCCCACCTTTCATTCCCCTAAGCTGCATTGAGCCTACGCTTTTCTGTTCAGGAAATTATAAGGAAATTAACAAAAAAGCGAAAGTAAGAACTCAGCTGCCCATATGGTTTCTGGGCCACATTCTATCAAAAATGGAAAGATGTCTTGCTGAACATCTCTCTCTCAGGATCCTAGCCTCCTGGCATCTTGCAGAGCCCCTCTCATCCCTACGAACACAGTCTTTCTCTTTTGCTGTCTCTTCCTATTCCTTGGATCCACCAGCGGAAACGTTGCATCCTTCTGAATACCTTAAGAAATCTCCTTTTCAGAAGTTCAACTCCCATCCTTATCACAGAGAAGACTTCTACATTATTTCTGGATACATTCCTCTTAATTACTTTAGTCTCTCCCCTTAATTACTTTGGTCTCTCCCTCCATACAAAAATCTGTGATCAAAATGGCCCTGAAAGTACATTCCCTCTCCCAAAAATACTGCCCTTGTGAGCTGAAATGCAGAAATGGCTATTGGCAATAATCTTTTCATCCTTGGGCTCAAGCTAGAGCCAACGAGCCAGGGAAGAGGCCAGGATGAGTAAGAGGCATATAAGGAGAGACTGAAACACTGCACCCTTTGGGTGGGAACTGCTCTCAGATTTTAGGACCCTGTAAACTGGAACCTAAAAGTCAAACCTGGCTGAGACAAACCTGGGTCAGCAGCCCAAATGTGATAACCTGAAGACATCTTTCTTTGTTAGAAAAGACATCTGCCATGGAGGACAAGATCTAGTTTGTGCTCAGAGAAACTCCGAAACCATTTCTACAAAACCATTATGAAATTTTTTCATCTGAAGTTCCGTACCCCTTATATTAAAATAAGAATGTGTTCCTAGCTGTTTCCTCATTTGATGCCAATGTAATTTACAACAGTAGTCTGCAAAAATAAAGGACCTTTTTAGATGAAAATAATAGATTTCATTATATTTTATTCTTAAAAAGTAGATATATGAGGAGGGCAATTAGGTATATGAAATGAGACACATTCATCAAAGACATTCCTGAAAATTTCATAGGAATAGTAGACCGTTCATTTTCTGGAAAAATTATATTTTAAACACCTTTGTAATACATATTCAAGGAAGTACACTTTTTTAAAAGCCATTTTACCTTCTTTCCTAAAGTGACTGACCTAACAACAAAGCAAAATATGTATTTGGAAAAGAGCAAAAAAAAAAAAATCAATTTTCTGTGTTATCATTACTGGTATCATTGTTACTGATTCTTTTCTAAACGTATTGTCTTCTAACTACATTTGTTATGGCTAGTGGTGAACACCATAAAACTTCACACGTGGGTGTCAAAACAAGTAAATGATGTTGTTTTGGTGATCTTGGGAGTCAGAAATCTTTTTTTCTCCCTTTTTTATAGCTGACCTTTCAGAAAGAAATCCCTCTTGAGAAGTCCCACTTTAATTTGTTACATTTTTCAAACTAGACTGTCACATATGCTTTAATGGCACTATTTCTTAACACCTAGGAATAAAACTAACACCATTTCTGTGGTTTTTAACACTCTTGTGGTCTTATACACTGAATACAATCTTCATTAGTAACATATCATTTTATATGTTTTCCTTTTAAGGAGTTTATATGTATCAGGATGGATCTCATGATGAACAGAATTTAATAAAAAAAAAAAAGACTTGGAACATGCTCTGTTAGCTATTGCTTAGGTGGAAAAAAATCTCCTTGGTCAGGAATGTTAAATGAAGTTCACAAAAGAGCTCTTTTATGATTCCTATTGCAGGAGTCAATGGAGTTACACACTTCTGTTACTTCATGGCTCATGAGAGAGTTTAGGTTAGTGCTGAGCTAAAGTAAAGAAATAAGAATGCTGGAAGATACACTTTTTCATTTCTTTTGGTTTTGCTTTTAAAAATAGCAGCATCATTCCACATCTGGTAGTAGGGAAATCTTAACCTAGTTCTGTTTCTACCCCAAATCTCTTAATTTCTCTAGTCCTCAGTTTCCACATTTATAAAAGATGTAGACTATGTTTGATAATGCTTGAAATCCTAACTAACTGCAAATCATAACTTTGATAAGGGACTTGTATCCAGAATATATAGAGAACTCTTATAACTCAATAATAAAAAGATAAATAACCCAATTAAAAATAGGCAAAAGATCTAGATAGACATTTCTCAAAAGAATATATACAAATATATACAAATTCTTTCTCAAAAGAATATATACAAATATATACAAATAAACATCACTAATAATGTTCAACACCATTAGCCCTTCGGGAAGTGCAAATAAAAATCACAATGAGATACCACTTTACAACCACTTGGATGGCTATAATCAAAAAGACAATAACAAGTGTTGACGAGGATATAGAGAAATTGAAACCCTCATACATTGCTGGTGAGAATGTAAAATGGTGCAGCCAGTTTGGAAATAGTTTTGCAGTTTCTCAAAATGTTAAAGACATTCTCAAAAATGTCAAAAACACTTGAGGGAAGTTGATAATAACCCAGGTCCTGCTTACATAGGTGAAATTTAGGAATTACTATTAACATTCAGATTTCACCAACTTTTTATGCCCTTACATGTGTGTGTATGTATGTAGTTCTATGCAGTTTTTTTGTTTGTTTGTTTGTTTGTTTTTGCGGTACACAGGCCTCTCACTGTTGTGGCCTTTCCCGCTGCGGAGCACAGGCTCCGGACGCGCAGGCTCAGTGGCCATGGCTCACGGGCCCAGCCGCTCCGCGGCATGTGGGATCTTCCCGGACCGGGGCGTGAACCCGCGTCCCCTGCATCGGCAGGCAGACTCTCAACCACTGCGCCACCAGGGAAGCCCTATGCAGTTTTATCATGTCTATATTTGTGTGCCCACTGCCACAGTAAGGAACAGAACAGTTCGATCACAAGGATCCCTCATCCTACCCTTAATAGCCACAGTCAGCCCTCTCCTTAAACCTCTTACAAATCCTTGACAACTACCAATCTGTTATTCATCTCAACCCTTTGTCATTTCAAGAATAATGCATAATGGAATCATACAGTATGTAACTTGTACTTTTTTATCGCCGAGTACAGGATACCTTGCTTTACTGGGTTTCGCCTAATTACGTTTTTTACAAGTTGAAAGTTTGTTACCCTATGTTGAGCAAGTCTGTTGGCGCCATTTTTTCAACAGGATTCGTTCACTTCATGTTTCTGTGTCACATTTTGGTAATTCTCACAATATTTCAAACTTTTTCATTATTACTATATTTGTTTTGGTGATCAGTGATCTTGGATATTGCTGTTGTAATTTTTTATTTTGTACTTTTAATTAAGGTATGTACAATTTTTTTTAGACATAATGCTATTGTACACTCAATAGACTACAGTATAGTGTAAACATAACTTTAAATGCACTGGGAAACCAAAAAATTTGTGTGATACTCTTTATTGTGATAGGTGCTTTATTGTGTTGGTCTGGAATCAAACCCATAATATCTCCGAGGTCTGTCTGTATTGTTCTGTGGTGCGGATGGATGTCCTACAGCGTGTTTAACCATTCACCCTTGGAGGTCATTTGGGTTGTTTCCAGTTTGAGGCTATTACAAATAAAGCTGCTATGAATGTGTGAATATAAGCTTTGTGTGAATATAAGTTTCAGTTTCTCTGGGATAAATGCCCAATAGTACAACCACCAGACTTTGGTAAACATTTTAAGCACATGTTTAGCTTTGTAAGAAAACTGCCAATTCTTTTTTTTTTTTTTTCCCCAGAGTGACTATACCCTTTTACATTCCCACTAACAATGTCAGTGTATAAGCGACCCCGCTTTTCTGCATCCTCACCAGTGTTTGGTGTTTTGTTGTTGTTGTTGTTTCGTTATTTTTAATTTTAGCCATTCTGATAGATGTGTAGTGATATCTCATTGTGGTTGTAATCTGTATTTCTCTAATGGCTAATGATGTTGAACATACTTTCATATACTTACTTGCCATCTATATATCCTCTTTAATGAAATGTCTATGTATGTCTTTGCCCAGTTTCTGACTGTATTTTTTAATTGTTGAGTTTTAACAGTTCTTTGAATATTTTAGATACAATTCCTTTGTCAAATGTGTGGTTGCAAATATTTTTACCCAGTCCATAAGATGTTTTTTTATCTCTCAGTACTTAAGAGGGGTCTTTGTAGAGTGAACGTTTTAATTTTAATGAGTTCCGCTTTATCAACTTTTCCTTTTTACAGATCACACTTTTGATGTGATCAAAAGAATTCTTTGTCAAGCCAAAGAATTCTTTGTCTAGCTCTAGTTACTAAAGAATTGCTCCTATGGTTTTTTCTAAAATTTTGTAGTTTTATATTTTACTCTTAAGTATGTGATGCATTTTAATTTTTATATAAGGTGAGAGATTCAGGTCAAGTTTTATTTCTTTTGCTTATGGATATCTGACTGCTCCAGCACCATTTGTTGAAAAGGCTACACTCTTCACTGAATTGCTTTTGCATCTCTGTCAAAAACCACTTGGGCACGTTTGTTAGGGTCTATTTCTGAGTTCTCTATTCTGATCCATTGATCAATGTATCTATGGTAGATATTTATTACTGTGGTATACAACATACCTTTTCATCAGATAGAGTAATATTTCCCACTTTTTTCTCCTTTTTCAAAAGTATTTTAGCTATTCTAGCTCCTGTGCCTTTACATAGAAATTTTAGAGTAAGTTTGTCAACGTCTACCAAAAAAAAAACAAAAATGAAAACCCTTTTTGGGATTTTGATAGGAAATTCATTCAACCAGTGGATCAGTTTGGGGAAAACTGACATCTTCACTATGTTGAGTCTTTCAATCCATGAACATTGTATATGTCATCATTTATTTAGGTCTTCTTTGATTTATTTAATTAGTATTTTGTAATTTTTAGAAGTCAGATTTTGTATGTATTTTGTTAGATTTATACTGAAATAATTTATTTTTTTGGAGCAATTGTAACTTACATTGTGGTTTTTTTATATGCTCTTTGCTTTGGGAGTTTTATTATTATTTTAAATATTTATTTATTTTATTTTTGGCTGTGTTCGATCTTAGTTGCGGCACATCGGATCTTTCATTGCGGTACGCGGTCTCCTCATTGCCGTGCGTGGGCTTCTCTCTAGTTGTGGCATGCAGGTTTTCTCTTCTCTAGTTGTGGCATGTGGGCTCCAGAGCTTGTGGGCTCTGCAGTTTGCAGCATGTGGGCTCTCTAGTTGAGGCACACAAGCTCAGTAGTTGTGGCACATGGGCTTAGATGCCCCACAGCATGTGGGATCTTAGTTCCCTGACCAGGGATTGAACCCGCATCCCCTGCATTAGAAGGTGGATTTACCACTGGACCACCAGGGAAGTCCTTTACAGTGTTTTTAATTTCAGTTTCCAAGTGTTCATTGTTAGGTTATAGAAATGCTATTGTGAAATGTAAGGGGTTGAGCAGGAAGGCAAGAGTGAGGTGACTGTCCCCACTTTCCTCAATGAGCTCATGTCCCGTTGCATTTATTTCGTTATTTTTGTTTAATTTTTTATTTATAAAAAATATAAATACAATTTATATTATATATTACATGCAATATATAAATACATTTTAGAGGTATAATTGATTTACAATATTATATAAGTTTCAGGGGTACCATGTAATGCAGGGATCCTCAACTCCCAGGCCACAGACCAGTACTGGTCCATGGCCTTTTAGGAACCAGGCTGCACAGCAGGAGGTGAGCAGTGGGTGAGCAAGCAAAGCTTCATCTGTATTTACAGCCGCTCCCCATCACTCGCATTACCACCTGAGCTCCACCTCCTGTCAGCATTATGGTGAGTTGTATAATTATTTCATTATATATTAGTGTAATACTAATAGAAATAAAGTACACAATAAATGTAATGTACTTGAATCATCCCCAAACCATCCCCGCTGCCACCCCGGTCCGTGGAAAAATTGTCTTCCACAAAACTGGTCCCTGGTGCCAAAAAGGTTGGGGACTACTGATATAAGGAGTCACAATTTTTAAAGTTTATACCCTATTTATAGTTATTATAAAATATTGGCTATATTCTCTGTGCTATATTTTCTTGTATACAATATATGTTCGTAACATTTATTTTACATGTAGTAGTTTTTACCTTTTAATTCCCTACAAATATCTTGTGCCTACCCCTCTCCCCACTGGTAACTACTAGTTCATTGTCTATATCTGTGAGTCTGTTTCTTTTTTGTTATATTCACTAGTTTGTTTTATTTTTTAAGTTCCTCATATAAGTGATATCATATAGTATTTGTCTTTGTCTGACTTATTTCACTTAACATAATACCCTCCAAGTCCATCCACATTGTTGCTAATGACAAAATTTCATTTTTTATGGCTATTTCATAGTATGTGTGTATGTATATATGTGTGTGTGTGTGTGTGTGTGTGAGATGACACTTCACACAGACACTCCTCTTTTTCCATTTATCTGTTGACGGACGCTTGGGTTGCTTCCATATCTTGGCTATTGTGAATAATGCTGCTATGAACATTGGAGTGCATGTGTGTTGATCTAATATCCCTCACTCTTGCTCAGCTCACTTATTAGTCCTAAAAGATGTTTTGTAGATTCCTTGGGATTTTCTATGTAGATAATCATGTAATCTGCAAATAGCAATGGCTTCATTTCTTCCTTTCCAATATAGATGTCTTTTTTTTTTTTTTTTTTTTTGCCTCAGTGGGCTGGCTAGAACTTTTAATACTGTGTAGAATAAGAATATGAGACCAGTCATCCTTGCTTTCTTCCCAGTCTTAGGTGGAGACTGAACTGCAGGGTTTTTTTTATGTGTTCTTTTTCCATTTGAGAAAGTTCCCTTCTGTTGCTGGTTTTCCTGAGAGTTTTTATCATGAACGGGTTTTGGATTTTATCAACTGTATTTTCTGCATCAATTGATATGATTATATGATTTTTTCTTTAGCTTGTTGATATGATAGATTATAGTAATTGATTTTTGAATGTTGTATCAGCCTTGCGTACCTGGAATAAATCCCACTTGGTCTTTGGGTATAATATTTTTTATATATATTGCTGGATTTGATTTGTTAATATTTAATTGAGAATTTTTGCATCTAAATTCATGAGAGATATTCATCTGTAGCATTCTTTCTTTTTCCTTTCTTTCCTTTTCAAAAAATCTATCTTTGTCTGGTTTTAGTATCAACATAACAGTAAAATGAGTTGGGAAGTGTTCCTTTTCTGTTACTGGAAAAGGTAGTGTAAAATTCTTGTTAATTCTTCAAATGTTTGTTAGAATTATCAAGTGAAATCATGAGGGCCTAGAAATTCCTTTTGTAGAAGCTTTTAAATTTAAATTTCTTTAATGGTTATAGGACTATTCATGCTATTGATTTCATGTTGTCTTGTTTTTTTTAAGGAATCAATTACTATTTTCAAAAAGATCATGACATGCAGACATCAGTACAGTTTCTACTCACTTTCTCTGCAAAGGCCTTTCTACCCTGGATCTAAAACACAATCGTTCAGGGTCCCCTTGGCCCAGGAGCCCCCTGAGTTTAAAGAACAACACTTACAGTGGTTTTTTCTGCTTGCTTTTGTGGCTCCGTGCTGAGTTTGGCTGCTGGAGTTCTCGAGTATCTGTACCTGTAGGCAGAGGTAGCCTTCGGGGCCTTTATTCTCCCAAAATCCCAGATGCTTCAGAATTCTTTATAACTTGAATCTGTTAATAACCCCAAGGGGATAGAACTTAGTAGACTGGAGAACAAGTAATGGAGGATATCTTGGGCTGCAATTTTGCACTGTAAGAAGCTGTTTTCCTTAAATTGAGGAGAGCCTAACTAAAACTGTAGCAGATTCAGCATGAAAGTGGGGACAATTGCTCTGACTAGTGCAAATAGTGTGTTTGCAAAGAGGGTTTGAAATGAATTTGGAGGGTATTTTATCCTCATGCTCAATTACTGACATAAATCACATACTTTACAATAAATACGTTAAAATTTTGTTCTCTACTATGTCATGAATAATCCACCTCCAGTTGGTTTAGTAACCAAATGCTGACTGTTCTCTATCCATTAAAGCCAGCAGATTTTTCTGAGGTAAAATGAGTGTCAACAGAAATCTCAAAAGATTTCTTTTATGCTCTTCGAGGCCATGAAATAATGTAGTTTGCTAATGATCTTGTGTCTAATACATGCAAATGTCCAATGTAGTAGCTCTGCCACAAAGAAAAGACTAAAAGTACATGCACGTGGGAAGCGTGACTGGAGAGGTTCAAGATCACAGCAACACACCAATTTCCAATAGACTCAGGGACGATATCCCGCCTTGTGTTCCCTACTCACTGTATGTATTAGACTTTCCCCACAGCATACTGTTTGGGCACCTGCAATGTCTCCAGCTCTGGCTCTTCCTCTTGCCCAGCATTTACAGAGTCAGGTCTACGAAGAGAGACTTTCAGGAAAGATTAATGCATGTTAACCAAAGTAAGTTGCAAAGTAAGTAAGTACCGAAGTTTTACTTCGGTAAAACACGAAGTAGTCCCTCTTTAAGAGATGTTTACCTTTTAAGGAGCAAAGTGTCCATTTGGTTAAAAACCAAAGAAATTGGGATGTAATTTTGACATTTTAAACACCTGAGAGTAGGGTAGGTAGGTTTCTGTTTCGGCAGGGTGACCAGTGGGTTCAAAATTCTCCATATGGCTTTCCCAACACAAGACCAGATCTGACTCTTCACCACTTTGAATGGATTCTGTTAATCCTGGCACCAAGGATCCTGGGAAAGAAGCCAGCTTTACCAAAATGAAAACACCTAACTAGATGGAATTCAGTCCACCACGATAGTGATGAATCACAGTTAAGATTTCAGCAAGCAAATAAAGGTTGTTATCACTTCTGGAATGGCTTGAAAGCGCTTATGATTAGGATAGTTCAGTTTTGCCTGTTTTGTTGGTATGTTACAAAGTACAAAGGATTCAGAAAATTGCTTTTTTTTTCTCTACCCTTCAGGCTATGTCCTCTGTCCATGGTTTGAAGAAAGACTTCCTTCTTTGACATTGTTCAGAATTATATTCAGAATTGTGGAACAAACTAGTTGGATTCTCTTTGTATGTCAGAGGTTTACAATCTGAAATGGCAGCATCTAAATGAGATTCTGATATGTACATTGTTCCCAAATAGCTCCCTATATCCATGTGGAACGTTTTTTTAAATTAATTTTTATTGGAGTATGGTTGCTTTACAATGTTGTGTTAGCCTGCACTGCACAGCAAAATGAATCAGCCATACACGTACAGATATCCCCTCCCTTTTGGACTTCCCTCCCATTTAGGTTACCACAGTGCACTAGATAGAGTTCCCTGTGCCATACAGTATGTTCCCATCAGTTGTCTGTTTTATACATAGTATCAATAATGTATGTGTGTCAATCCCAGTCTCCCACCCCACCCCTTTCCCCCTTGGTATCCATATATTTGTTCTCTACGTCTGTGTACCTATTTCTGCTTTGCAAATAAAATCATCTATACCACTTTTCTAGATTCCACATATAATTAAAAAAAACACCTGCACCCCAATGTTCAGAGCAGCACTATTTACAATAGCTAGGACATGGAAGCCACCTAAATGTCCATCAACAGAGGAATGGAGAAAAGCAAATATTGCACATGGAGCATTTTTAACGGGACCCTAAATTTTCCTGACAGTCGGCCTTCTACAAAGTCAGGATTCACTCACTCCACAGGGGTTTGCATGGCTTTTGGCCATGGGTCCAGCTCCTAGGTGCATTTCCAATAGGATTCATGGTGTTTAGTTATGCACCTGTCATAACTGGGTGAGCCCCGTCTCTAGGGGCACATACAACACCTGTCAGCGTCAGTGGGGTTGAAGCTTGTGTTTCAAGGACGTCTAAACTTGCCAACAGTGAGAGGACATTTTAGTTCTCCATGCTTTTGATTGGAATCACAAATCCTGTGGTGATTTTGATTCCGCTAACAGAATTCCTTTCTTTCCATTTGTTATTATGTTTACAGAAAATTAACTGTCTGAAGAACATAAGGCAAGCTGGAGTTTCTCTGTCTCTCCCGTGTCTTTCTTTCTCTGTCTCTGTTTCTCTCTGTCAGATCACTGCACTTTTATTTGAGATATTTTCCTTGTTTCCTTTTCATTGCTCTTTGCGTCAGTATTGCCACCTTTTCCTAGTTCTGTTACTCATTCCAGACTCTTACTCCTAGAGGAAATATCTCTAGGATCTTCATCTAATTCTTGCCAATTTATTTTGAAATGACTCTATTCTGTCTTTTGGCATAACACAGAATTCTTACCTACTTAGGGAGGTGATATATTTTATTATTTATTTTTTAAAATTAAAGTATAGTTGATGTACAATATTATATAAGTTTCAGGAGTACCACATAGTGATTCACAATTTTTAAAGGTTATACTCCTTTGTAGTTGGTATAAAATATTGGCTATATTCCCCATGTTGTACAATATATCCTTATAGCTCATTTTATACCTAATAGTTTGTGCCTTTTAATAGGTACGCCTATATTTCCCTCCCCTTCTTCCCTCTCCCCACTGGTAACCACTAGTTTGTTCTCTATATCTGTGAGTCTGCTTCTTTTTTGTTATATTCACTAGTTTGTTGTATTTTTAGATTTCACATATAAGTGATATCATACAGAATATTTCTTTCTCTGTCTGACTTATTTCACTTAGCATAATACCCTCCAAGTTCATCCATGTTGTTGCAAATGGCAAAATTTCATTCTTTTTTATGGCTGAGTAGTATTTTGTTGTATATATAGACATCTTTTCTTCATCTGTTGATGGACACTGAAGTTGTAGGGAGGCAATATAGTTTCATTATTTTGTTTACGTAAGTCTCAAAACTATTAGTTAAATGTTCAGAGAAAGTTTATCTCAATATTATAAAAAATAAACAAAAAATTTTTCCCTGAACTCAGAAGTTAAGTTCTGTAATTTTGACATCATTACATTCTCATATCTTGGGGACCTTCAAGATGGCAGAGGAGTAAGATATGGAGATCACCTTCCTCCCCACAAATACATCAAAAATACATCTACATGTGGAACAACTCCTACAGAACACGTACTGACGCTGGCAGAAGACCTCAGACTTCCCAAAAGGCAAGAAACTCCCCACACACCTGGGTAGGGCAAAAGAAAAAAGAAAAAACACAGACAAAAGTATAGGGATGGGACCTGCACCTCTGGGAGGGAGCTGTGAAGGAGGAAAAGTCTCCACACACTAGGAAGCCCCTTCACTGGGGAGACGGGGGGTGGGGTGGGGGGGTAGCTTTGGAGCCGCGGAGGAGAGCGCAGCTACAGGGGTGCAGAGGGCAAAGCAGAGAGGTTTCTGCACAAAGGATCACTGCCGACCAGCACTCATCAGCCCGAGAGGCTTGTCTGCTCACCCTCCGGGGCAGGCAGGGGCTGGGAGCTGAGTCTTGGGCTTCGGAGGTCAGACCCCAGGGAGATCTGATGTTTGGCTGCGTGAACACAGCCTGAAGGGGGCCGGTGTGCCATAGCTAGCCGGCAGGGAGTATGGGAAAAAGTCTGTAACTGACTTAAAGGCAAGATACTATTGTTTCGGGGTGCGCGAAAAGAGGGGATTCAGAGCACCGCCTAAATGAGCTTCAGAGACGCGGCTATCAGCGGGGACGCCAGAGACGGGTATGAAATGCTAACACTGCTGCAGCGGCCACCAAGAAGCCTCTGTGCAAGAACAGGTCACTATCCACACCTCCCCTCCTGGGAGCCTGTGTAGCCCGCCACTGCCAGGGTCCAATGATCCAGGGACAACTTTCCCGGGAGAATACACAGCGCGCCTCAGGTTGGTGCAACGTCATGCCGGCCTCTGCCGCCGCAGGCTCGCCCTGCATCCGTACCCCTCCCTCCCCCCGGCCTGAGTGAGCCAGAGCCCCTGAATCAGCTGCTCCTTTAACCCCGTCCTGTCTGAGCAAAGAACAGATGCCCTCAGGTGACTTACATGCAGAGGCGGGGCCAAATCCAAAACTGAACCCCAGGAGCTGTGTGAACAAAGAAGAGAAAGGGGAATCTCTCCCAGCAGCCTCAGGAGCAGCGGATTAAATCTCCACAATCAACTTGATGTACCCTGCATCTGTGGAATACCTGAAGAGACAACGAATCATTCCAAAATTGAGGCAGTGGATTTTGGGAGCAGCTGTAGACTTGGAGTTTGCTGTATGCAACTGACTTATTTCTGATTTTTATCTTTATCTTAGTATAGTTTTTAGTGCTTGATATGATTGGTGGATTTCTTTATTAGTTTGGCTGCTCTCTTCTATTTTATTACTCTTTTAAAAATTTTTTTATTTTAATAATTTTTAAATTTTAGTTATTTTATTTTATTTATTTATTTATTTTTCTTTTTAACTCCCTCTTCTTCAGAGCCATGTGGCTGACAGGGTCTTGGTGCTCCAGCCTGGTGTCAGGCCTGAGACTCTGAGATGGGAGAGCCGAGTTCAGGACATTAGACCACCAGAGACCTCCCTGCCACACATAATATCAATTGGTGAGACCTCTCCCAGAGATCTCCATCTCAGTGCTAAGACCCAGCTCCACTCAATGGCCAGCAAGCGACAGTGCTGGACACCCCATGCCAAACAACTAGCAAGACAGGGACACAGCCTCACCCATTAGCAGAGAGGCTGCCTAAAATCATACTAAGTTCACAGACACCCCAAAACACACCACCGGATGTGGCCCTGCCCACCAGAAAGATGAGATCCAACCCCAACCACCAGAACACAGGCACCAGTCCGCAATATCGGGAAGCCTACACAACCCACTGAACCAGCCTTACACACTGGGGGCAGACACAAAAAACAATGGCAATTAGGAACCTGCAGCCTGTGAAAAGGAGACCCCAAACACAGTAAGTTAAGCAAAATGAGAAGACAGAGAAATACGCAGCAGATGAAGGAGCAAGGTAAAAACCCACCAGACCAAACAAATGAAGAGGAAATAGGCAGTCTACCTGAAAAAGAATTCAGAGTAATGATAGTAAAGATGATCCAAAATCTTGGAAATAGAATGGAGAAAATACAAGAAACGTTTAACAATGACATAGAAGTACTAAAGAGCAAACAAACAATAATGACCAACACAATAAATAAATTAAAAATTCTCTAGAAGGAATCAGTAGCAGAATAACTGAGGCAGAAGAACAGGTAACTGACCTGGAAAATAAAATAGTGGAATTAACTACCACAGAGCAGAATAAAGAAAAAAGAATGAAAAGATTGAGGACAGTCTCAAAGAACTCTGGGACAATATTAAACACACCAACATTCGAATAATAGGGGGTGCAGAGGAAGAAGAGAAAAAGAAAGGGACTGAGAAAATATTTGAAGAGATTATAGCTGAAAACTTCCTTAACATGGGAAAGGAAATAGTCAATCAAGTCCAGGAAGTGTAGAGAGTCCCATACAGGATAAACCCAAGGCACATATTAATCAAATTATCAAAAATTAAATACAAAGAAAAAATATTAAAAGCAGCAACGGAAAAGCAACAAAAAACATACAAGTGAATCCCCATAAGGTTAACAGCTGATCTTTCAGCAGAAACTCTGCAAGCCAGAAGGGAGTGGCAGGACATATTTAAAGTGATGAAAGGGGAAAACCTACAACCAAGATTACTCTACCCAGCAAGGATCTCATTCAGATTCGACAGAGAAATTAAAACTATGACAGACAAGCAAAAGCTAAGAGAATTCAGCACCACCAAACCAGCTTTACAACAAATGCGAAAGGAACTTCTCTAGGCAGGAAACACAACAGAAGGAAAGACCTACAAAAACAAACCATAACAATTAAGAAAATGGTAATAGGAACATACATATTGATAATTACCTTAAAAGTAAATGGATTAAATGCTCCAACCAAAAGACAGAGACTGGCTGAATGAATACAAAAACAAGACCCATATATATGCTGTCTCCAAGAGACCCACTTCAGACCTAGGGACACATATAAACTGAAAGTGAGGGGATGGAAAAAAGATATTCCATGCAAATGGAAATCAAAAGAAAGCTGGAGTAGCAATTCTCATATCAGACAAAATAGACTTTAAAATAAAGACTATCACAAGAGACAAAGAAGGACACTACATAATGATCAAGGGATCAATCCAAGAAGAAGATATAACAATTGTAAATGTTTATGCACCCAACAGATGAGCACCTCAATACATAAGGCAAATGCTAACAGCCATAAAAGGGGAAAATGACAGTAACACAGTCATAGTAGGGGACTTTAACACCCCACTTTCATCAATGGACAGATCATCTAAAATGAAAATAAATAAGGAAACACAAGCTTTAAATGACACATTAAACAAGATGGTCTTAATTCATAGTTGTAGGACATTCCATCCAAAAACAACAGAATACAGTTTCTTCTCAAGTGCTCGTGGAACATTCTCCAGGATAGATCATATCTTGCATAACAAATAAAGCCTTGATAAATTTAAGAAAATTGAAATTCTATCAAGTATCCTTTCCTACCACAACATAATGAGACTAGATATCAATTACAGGAAAAAAACTGTAAAAAATACAAACACATGAGGCTAAACAATACTTTATTAAATAACCAAGAGATCACTGAAGAAATCAAAGAGGAAATCAAAAAATACCTAGAAACAAATGACCATGAAAACACGACAGCCCAAAACCTATGGGATGCAGCAAAAACAGTTCTAAGAGGGAGGTTGATAACTATACAATCCTACCACAAGAAACAAGCAAAATCTCAAATAAACAACCTAACCTTACACCTAAAGCAATTAGAGAAAGAACAACAACAAAGAAGAAAGAAAAAACAAAGTTAGCATAAGGAAAGAAATCATATATATCAGATCAGAAATAAATGAAAAAGAAATGAAGGGAACAGTATCAAAGGTCAATAAAACTAAAAGCTGGTTCTTTGAGAAGATAAACTAAATTGATAAACCATTAGCCAGACTCATCAAGAAAAAAAGGGAGAAGACTCAGATCAACAGAATTAGAAATGAGAAAGGAGAAGTAACAACTAACACTGAGGAAATACAAAGGATTATGAGAGATTACTACAAGCATGGACAACCTAGAAAAACTGGACAAATTCTTAGAAAAACACAGCCTTCTGAGAATGAACCAGGATGAAATAGAAAATATAAACAGATCAATCACAAGCACTGAAATTGAAACTGTGGTTAAAAATCTTCCAACAAACAAAAGCCCAGGACCACAGGGCTTCACAGGCAAATTCTATCAAACATTTAGAGAAGAGATAGCACCTATCCTTCTCAAACCCTTCCAAAATATAGCAGAGGGAGGAACACTCCCAAGCTCAGTCTATGAGGCCACCATCACCCTGATACCAAAACCAGACAAAAATGTCACAAAAAAAGAAAACTACAGGCCAATATCACTGATGAACATAGATGGGAAAATCCTCAACAAAACACTAAAAACAGAATCCAGCACCACATTAAAAGGATCATACACCATGATCAAGTTGGGTTTATCCCAGGAATGCAAGGATTCTTCAGTATACACAAATCAATCAATGTGATACACCATATTAAAAAATTGAAGGAGAAAAACCATATGATCATCTCAATAGATGCAGAAAAAGCTTTCGACAAAATTCAACACCCATTTATGATAAAAACCCTCCAGAAAGTAGGCATAGAGGAACTTACCTCAACATAATAAAGGCCATATATGACAAACCCACAGCCAACATCGTCCTCAATGGTGAAAAACTGAAACCATGTCCACTAAGGTTAGGAACAAGACAAGGTTTCCCACTCTCTGCAGTATTATTCAGCATACTTTTGGAAGTTTTAGCCACAGCAGTCAGAGACGAAAAAGAAATAAAAGGAATCCAAATTGGAAAAGAAGTAAAACTGTCACTGTTTGCAGATGACTTGATACTATGCATAGAGAATCCTAAAGATGCTACCAGAAAACTACTAGAGCTAATTAATGAATTTGGAAAAGTAGCAGGATACAAAATTAATGCACAGAAATCTCTTGTATTCCTATAAACTAACAATGAAGAATCTGAAAGAGGAATTAAGGAAACACTCCCATTTACCATTGCAACAAAAATAATAAAATACCTAGGAACAAACCTACCTAAGGAGGCAAAAGACCTGTATTCAGAAAACTATAAGACACTCATGAAATAAATTAAAGATGATACAAACAGATGGAGAGATATACCATGTTCTTGGATTGGAAGAATCAACATTTTGAAAATGACTATACTACGCAAAGTAATCTACAGATCCAATGCAATCCCTATCAAACTACCAATGGCATTTTTCACAGAACTAGAATAAAAAATTTCACAGCTTGGGGCTTCCCTGGTGGCGCAGTGGTTGAGAGTCCGCCTGCCAAGGCAGGGGACACGTGTTCGTGCCCCAGTCCGGAAAGATCCCACATGCCACAGAGAGGCTAGGCCTGTGAGCCATGGCCGCTGAGCCTGCACGTCCGGAGCCTGTGCTCCGCAATGGGAGAGGCCACAACAGAGAGGCCTGCGTACTGGGGAAAAAAAAAAAAAGTCACAACTTGTATGGAATCATAAAAGACCCTGAATAGCCAAAGCAATTCTGAGAAAGAAAAACAGAGCTGGAGGAATCAGGCTCCCTGACTTCAGACTATACTGCAAAGCTACTGTCATCAAGACAGTATGGATTCTGGCACAAAAACAGAAATACAGATCAATGGAACAGGATAGAAAGCCCAGAGATAAACCCACGCACGTATGGTCACCTTATTTTTGATAAAGGAGGCAAGAATATACAATGGAGAAAAGATAAGTGGTGCTGGGAAAACTGGACAGCTACATGTAAAAGAATGAAATTAGAACACTCCCTGACACCATACATAAAAATAAACTCAAAATGGATTAAAGACATAAATGTAAGGCTAGACACTTTAAACTCTTAAGAGGAAAACATAGGCAGAACATTCTATGACATAAATCACAGCAAGATCGTTTTTGACCCACCTCCTAGAGAAATGGAAATAAAAACAAAAATAAACAAATGGGACCTAATGAAACTTAAACGTTTTTGCAAAGCAAAGGAAACTACAAACAAGATGAAAAGACAACCCTCAGAATGGGAGAAGATATTTGCAAACGAATCAACGGACAAAGGATTAATCTCCAAAATATACAAGCAGCTCATGCAGCTGAATATCCAAAAAACAACCCAATCCAAAAATGGGCAGAAGACGTAAATAGACATTTCTCCAGAGAAGATATACAGATTGCCAACAAACACATGAAAGGATGCTCAACGTCACTAATCATTAGAGAAATGCAAATCAAAACTACAATGAAGTATCACCTCATACCAGTCACAATGGCCATCATCAAAAATCTACAAACAACAAATGCTGGAGAGGGTGTGGAGAAATAGGAACCCTCTTGCACTGTTTGTGGGAATGTAAATTGATACAGCTACTATGGAGAGCAGTATGGAGGTCCGCTAAAAAACTAAAAATAGAACTACCATATGACCCAGCAGTCCCACTACTGGGCATATACCCTGAGAAAACCATAATTCAAAAAGAGTCATGTACCACAATGTTCATTGCAGCAGTATTTACAGTAGCCAGCACATGGAAGCAACCTAAGTGTCCATCGAGAGATAAATGGATAAAGAATTTGTGGCACATATATGCAATTGAATATTACTCAGCCATAAAAAGAAACAAAATTGAGTTATTTATAGTGCGGTGGATGGAACTAGAGTTTGTCATACACAGTGAAGTAAGTCAGAAAGAGAAAAACAATTACCATATGCTAACAGATAGATATGGGATCTAAAAAAAAAAAAAAAGGTTCTGAAGAACCTAGGGGCAGAACAGGAATAAAGACACAGATGTAGAGAATGGACTTGAGCACAAGGGGAGGGGGAAGGGTAAGCTTGGAAGAAGTGAGAGAGTGGCAGGGACATACATACACTACCAAATGTAAAATAGATAGCTAGTGGGAAGCAGCCGCATAGCACAGGGAGATCAGCTCGGTGCTTTGTGTCCACCTAGAGGGGTGGGACAGGGTGGGTGGGAGGGAGACACAAGAGGGAGGGGATATGGGAATATATGTATACATATAGCTGATTCACTTTGTTATGCAGCAGCAACTAACACAACAATGTTAAGCAATTCTACTCCAATATAGATGTTTAAAAAAAAATAAAAATTCTCATATCTTAGGAAGTCACAACTTTTAATTTAAAACATAGCCCAAAATATAAATTCTTCCCTCTCTCAAGTCCATTAGCTTTTTACTTAAAACATAAAAGTAACTAGACCAAGCCTTCTTAACCTAAATTCTGTGGAATCTATATGCATTCATAGATGCCTTTCAGAGGACTTACAGAATCCTATGAAATTGTTTACTAGTTTTTATATATGTATGTTTTTCTAGGGAGAGGGTTCAAATCTTTCTAAAGGATTTATTACTTAAAAAAATTATTAACCATCCATTAGAAATTCATTCCAAGTTTCTTATGGGTGTAGCCTTAATTCCTATTTTCCTGAAAAACGGGTAACATGTAATGAGTTTGATGAGTCTTTAAAAATTCTCTCCCTCCCACGTCATGCTTTTGCCTCTTAATAAACTACTTCTGCTCTCCTTAGCAAAGATCCACCAATTATTACTCCCCCCACCACTATTTCCTTATTAATGAGACTCATCCTAGCGCTACCTCATTTCAAGTTGTCAAGGCTATCACCCCTTGTTCTTCTCTGCTAGATGACTGGAGAGTCAGGTAAACTCAGGGAGGCATGGCCCTAAGTCCATCCCTGCCTAGTAACCACGTGGTCACTGGGTCCATCCAATTCACTTCGCCCTGAGATGTCTGATTAATGTTCCAATATTATGCATTTCGGCAAAATGAGATTATCTGAATATAACTCATACTGTGAGTGAACATAAGCACACACAGACAGTGCCTGACTTACCATGGTTTGACTTATGATTTTTCGAACTTACGATGGTGCAAAAGCAATACACATTCAGTAGAAACTATATTTTGGATTTTGAATTTTGATTTTTTCCTGGGCTAGCCTTATGTTGCTCTCCCACGATGCTGGGCAGCGGCAGGTCTGTCAGCCACGCAATCACGAGGGTGAACAACTGATAAACTTACCGCCATTCTGTACCCAGACAACCATTCTGTTTTTCACTTTCTATACAGTATTCAACAAACTACATGAAATATTCAACATTTTATCATAACATAGACTTTGTGTTAGATGATTTTACCCAACTCTAGGCTAATGTAAGTGTTCTGGGCACGTTTAAGTTAGGCTAGGCTAAGTTATGATGTTCAGTAATTTAGGTGTATTAAATGCATTTTGACTTATATTTTTAACTTACGATGGGTAGATTGGGACATAGCACCATTGTAAGTGAGGAAAACCTGTATAGTTAAATTCATTATTACTAACCATAGCTTTATTTATTTTCCAAAAACGTACTGAAGCCATACTCTCTTTCAGCTACAGTTTGGTCATCAGTGAAATTTGGGTGTCCTAACTGAGGGTCAGTAATAGCTCATTAGACAGGGTTGACTAGTTTAGTATCTCCATACTGATTTTCTAAGTTTTGATTTGTTACTTTCATTTGCTCTATTATTTGTTGCAAAAAATTTTGCAAACTCTACTGTTTACTCAATTAATCCCTTATGAACTCAGTTTTTCTTATACGTTCTCTCTTCCACATACTTTTGTATGCTTTATCTTCCATGCCCCTTCCACACTCTGGTCATCGATTCCTCTAATCTCTGCTCTCTGCTTCTGGGCTCCAAGTCTTCAGAAAGATCCTCTGTTGTTGGCTGTCACTGTCTGTGTTCTTCTCATCTTCATATTCTTGAAGCTGTTATCATTCATACTAGGTGTTGCTCGCTTGAGTTCACTATTTTCCATTTTATTTCTGTTGATTGGTTCTCTCTGACAGGAGAGGCTATTTTTCTCACCTAATGAAAGCTCCTACTATTGCAGGAAAAGTCTAGCTTCTGATCAGTGACATCACGAATAATCTCTTCAGAAAGGAAAAAATCTAAAGGATTGCCTGCTTCCTTTCTTTTGAGCACTCTGAGAGCAGCACAGCTATTATGTAATTCAAAGATATCTACTATCTCTCCTGATTCCTGTTTGTGTGTGTGTGTGAGTGTGTGTATATATGTGTATTCTTTTATTCAACAGACACAAATGTGTTAGGCAACGTACAAGCTCCTGGAGACCAAAAGTTGTATGTGTTATGGTCTCTGCCCTCAAAGGGCTTACAGTCTAAAATGAGAATAATCTTTAACTTTGTTCACTGCACTTAGATTACATTTGGGTCTTCCAGCACTAGTCAATCACCTTATTGTTGTTTGTCTGTTTCAGTTTGTGACACTGTTTATATTTAAGAATTACCATCTATAAGAAGATGCTCTGGAAGAACTTTCTTTTTCTTCATTGTTACATTTTTATAGCTATAACCTTTGACACCCATTCCTACTTTCTCCCCAGAACCTTCTTCTTCCAAGCTGTCTTATTTTATGAGAGTACCGAAAGGCATTCCTCAGTCCTTTTCACCTTTTCACCTTTTCACCTTCTCTCCTTCTCTTCAGTCAGAAACACCAGCTTGCATTTGTAGCACGCAAAATTGACGTGCCTCGAAAGGCAAGCAGAAAGCCCAGACTGCATGTACCTCCATCACCCTGTTCCCTTGTGCTATCTTCTGGGAAGAAAGGAGAGCTACAGTTTTTTGTAACTCCATCAGAATTTTTTCCTATAAATGCCCATTGCAGACTGACTTTGGTGATGCCCGTTTATCTCTGGGCTCCTGGGACCACTGTCTCGAAAACAGCCTGGATGCTAGTCTCCATTTCTTTTCATTGAGACTTTATTATTCTGTTAAAGTGATAGCCTGAATTACTAATTTATATTCTAGGTGTCTGTCTTCTTCAGATACCAAATAGACAAAAACCCTTTTCTCAAATATTCCAGAAACATTCATTCACCTACCTTTTCTGGTAATTTTTAAGCTGGGAAAAGTCACCAAATACATTCAAACATGAAGCATGACATATGGTTATATCATGGTTATGTAACAGCCATGTGGCTGGTCATGTGTCAGACACCAGAATGTGAAGATGAGGAAGTCATGACCTTTGCCTTTCAAAGCCACTCAAGAAAAATGGGAAGACAAGTACACGAAGAGGAAGTTACAGTAAAATCATTAAATGTCACCCAGGACATAATCCTACAGGAAAATAAGAGAAGTCACTTTCCCTATCTTTCCCCTTACTACTACCCAACTATGGGAAGAAATATGATAAAATGAAGAGTTTTGATGTAATGGTAAGTGGTGAAGTACTTAGTCCCAGGTCTGTGGTTGCAACCAGGCTGTGCTGTTTACTCTCCATAGACCTTAGTAAGTCATACCCTCTCTTAGCTAATTTCTTGTCTGTAAAATGGAGATAATGACAAGAATTTCTCCTTCCTGTCATAAGGGTTAAATGAGCTATAGGATAGAATGCAAAGCACTTTGCTTAATATACAGCAGATGCTCAATTAGATATTAGTGAAGTGAAGAGATGAATGTGTGTCATTGACAACATTCTCTGGTGAGCTTGTAGCTATTACATATGACATTGTGTTTTAGTGTCACAATAATTTCCTAGCTTTGTGATCATGGGTAAACAATTTTTCTGATCCTTAAGATTTCCAGTGTAAACAAAACCTCATCTTTAAATATTTTTTAAGTGGAATTTATTTTTTATTTATATTCTTTATGCTTTTTACTTTATTTTCTTTCCTTATTTTACTGACTAGAACATATGCTATAATGTTGAATAAAAGTGGTGGGAATGAACTTCCTTCTCTTGTTTTTTTGGGAGAAAGAAAGTGTTAAATATTTCACCATTTAGTTTGATGTTAGCTATATATATTTCATAGGTGGTCTTCATCAGATTGACAGATTCACCTCCAATCTTAGCTTGCTGTCTTTTCAGGAATAATCTTGAATTTTGTCAAATGCTTTTCCTTTATCTACTGAGGTAATTACAAGGTCTTTCTCCTTTTCCTGTTAGTATGAATAGTGAAAATGTAATGAATGATTTTTTTAAAGAACAGACCAGTTTTACATTCCTGTGACAAGCCTCAGTTAGACATAATGAATTATCCTGTTTTCAGATATTTTAGTATTCAATTTAAGAATATTTTGTTAATAATTTTTGCTTCTGTGCTTATGAGTAATATTGGCCTGTAGTTATGATGACCTCATAAAATAAGTTGGGATGTACTCCCATCACCTCTGATTTCTGAAAGATTTTTTGCAACATGAGTATTATTTCTGCCTTAAATGCCTGAAAGAATTCACCAGTGAACCCATCAAGGAATAGAGTTTTCTTCTCAACAGGTTTTTTTTCTTTATTATTATAAATTAAATTTCTTTAAGATATAAAGAACTATTTTGCTTTCAATTTCTGTGTCAGATCTAAGAAGTTGTGTTTTTAAATAAATTTTTCCATTTCACCTAAATTCTTGAATGTTTTGGCATAAATCTCCCGTATTATTTTTAATGTCTATAGGATCTGTATTGATGTTTACATTCTTAATAAGTATCTCCCCTTTTTTGCTTATTAGTCTAGTAAAAGTTTTATCAATTTTATTAAGCTGCTCAAAGAATCAAATTTTGACTTAATTTTTTGGTTGTTTTTTACTTCTACTCTTTATTTTTAACTTCCTTCAACTTAACGTAGGATTTAGTTTGCTCTTCTTTTTTTCTAGATTCTCCATGTATAAACTTAGATTTTTGACTTCATAAATTTGTGTTATATTTTCATTATCATTCAGTGCAAAATATTTTCTAGTTTTTTACATTTTTTCTTTTGTTCATGAATTATTTAGAAGTTTCTTGTTTCATTTTCAAAAAATGTAGGGATTTTCTAGATAATTTATTATCTTTGTTAGCTAATGTTATTCTGCTTTTGTCAGATAAAATATTCTGTAGTATTTCATTCATTTGAACTTATCGATACTTATTTTATGGCCCATTGTAAGTTCTATCTTGAAAACTATAAGTGTGAACTCAGCAATTATTGGGTATACCTCTATAAATACCCAGTAGGTCAAGGTAGATTATTGTGTTTGCAAATGTTCTATGTTCTTACATTTTGGGGGGGTTCTGAATTTTCTATTAATTACTATAAAAAGGTTACAAAATTTCCAACAATAATTATGGATTTGTCTATTTCTCTTTTTAGTTCTGTCAGTATTATGTATTTTAGAGTGCTGTTATTAGGTAATACACATTTGGATTGCAATGTCTTTCTAACGAATTGACCATTTTATCAATAAAACATGACATTCTTTATCACTAGTAATACTCTTTATCTTGAAATCTGCTTTATCTGACATTAAACCAAGCACCAACTTTCTTGTGCTCACTATTTGTATTTACTAGTCACATTCTATACCTTTTCCTATCCTTTTATTTTCAACCTATCAGTATCATTAAAGTATATCTCCTGTAGCAAGCATAAAGTTAGGTAATGCTGTTTAAATTGGAGCTCTTATTCCATTTACATTAAATGTAATTGTTGCTGTGCTTCAATTAATTTTACCAAAGTTTTATTCACTTTCTATCAATATTTGTCCTATCTCTTTTCAGCTCTTTTGTTCCCCTGCCCCTGCTTTCTTTTGTCTCAATATATATATTTTTAGTATTATACTTTGTTTCCTCCATTGTGTTTTTAGTTCGATTTCTTTATATACTTTTTAATGCTGCTTAGGGATTATAAAGTGCATCCTGAACTTCTCATCGTCCACTTTATATTGTACTAGTTTATGCAAAACGTAAGAACCCCGTAACCACGAAATTTCATCTATCCCTTATCCTTTGTGCTTTCGTTGTCAATATTTTATTTCTGTATACACATAACAAATGCCATTATTCTTACTTGGTATAATCTTTTAACTTTCAAAGAAATAAAGTAGTCCTTTTTATTTGCCCACATATTGACCATCTCTCTTAGTTTCTTACTTAATTATAACAATTAATTTAATTCTTCACAGTGATACGTTTCTATCTGATAATATCTGCCTTCAGCCTGAAAAATTTCCTTCAGCCTTTCCTATAGTGCAGGTTGGCTGGCAGCCAATTTTCTGAGAAATTATTTAACTGAATATCTTTTGATGACACCCTCATTATTGAAGGAGAGATTTCTGGCCTTACTTTTTTTTTTCCCCCCAGCACTTTACATATGCTGTTTCACAGACTTCTGGCTGCCATGACGTCGAATGGAAGTTAGCCATCACTTGTATCATTGTTCATCTGGAGATGGTGTGTGTTTTTTCTCTGACTACCTTTAAGATTTTCTGTTCAGCTCTGTTTTCAGCAGTTTGACTATGATGCACTTAGATGGGTTTTCTTTGGATGCTGGGCATTCAGGTAAGCCCCAGAAAGGCCATGAGAGTAAGGGGCCTATGCTTTAGAGTAAGAACCATAATTTAGGACAGAGAAAAGAAAACACTGTAGACCTAGCTTTACCGATGATAAAACCACACCTGACAAGTTCAGTGGGATACACGAGCAATCTAACCAGCGGCCAGAGCACAGTTCACGCCTTTCCCAGCCGGGCCAGCCCACTAACTTCTCTTGGCAGTGCCTGGCCTCCATGTTTCTGGGCAGCTCTTGCCCTGCAGCACCTGCTGTCTGCTGGGCCTGCCAGGCTCCCCCTGCACAGGCAGAGAGCAGCTTTCAGCTGGGGTCTGACAGGGAAACCCTGTGCCATCTTTTGGGACCACCATCTTCACAATCCCCTCCTCTCCTGTATCCTGCTCTGCAAACCCCAGTTGCTTCAGCAGGTCCCAAACTGCCCTCTGCATCACCTCTTCTCATCTCAGAGAGAGAAGGATCTCTCTGCTTGGACTCTACTTCCCTGTTCTGAGACTGGGAAAGGAGTGCCAGGCAAAAACTAGGGTAAAATCGATCACATCTCTTGTATTTTCATACTCTCAAATATATCACAATCCTCTGACTCTGTCCAATACATAAAAATGGTTCTTTCATATACTCTGTCCAGTTTTATACTTATTCACAACAGTAGAATAAATTCCATACCAGTTATTCCATCATGGCCAGAAATGGAAGTCCTCTTTTGTTTTTGTTTTTTTGGAAAACTCCTCAGCTGATTTTTAATGTGTAGCCTAGAAAGAGAAGCAGCATGTTACAGCTCCTGGACTTTGGAGAAGCCGCCTATCCCTTCATCAGCCCGTCATCGCCAGGTACTGGGGACCAGGGCAGGAGGAAAGGCTACTGGAGTGGGGATTCCGAGGGAAGAGGATCCAGTCTGACTTTCCTGGCAGTCCCTTTTCAAGAGATGCATTTCTGAGAGAGAAAGAGATAGTGGATACTGTTTGCAGATAGTGGATACTGTTCGCAGAACTAAAATCCAAGAAGCTTGGATTTTAGTTCTGGCTCAGCCAACAGCTACTAGATGCCCATCGTTTACCTTGCCTTTCCTCATCTGCAGAGTCAGAGAATTGGATTTAGAATACTTATATTTTCCTCTATCATCTAGAGTCTGAGAACCACAAAATATTAGGCTAAGTATTTCTATAACCAAATGACACATGGGAAGGCATAAAAAGATCAGGCTCCTATTACAAAAAAACAAAAACAAAACCCTTCATGGAATGCACCCATGTACCTCTAAGAAAATGACAAGATATAAGTTAAAACTGACTGTAAGAGGCTACAGGGGTTTCAATGTACTGTCAAGAACTCCTTGCTGAATTTCAGGGTTTTCCAAAGCAGGACACCAACTGAATCCCAAGTAATGAAGATGGTAGATACTTTCAAGGCTTGTTTTCTACTCCAAACGTGCTCTGTTGTTAAGAGGGCAAGTGAATCCATTATTACCTGACGGTAGCCAGATGCAACCACGGCCAGTGAAGAAAAGGGGCACGTTCAGAACTATTTTTAAACCTTAAACAAGTTAATTATAATACTGTATAAAAGCACAACACAGGAGAGGACTTAACCACTTAGTCTGAGCTCATCACACTCACATGATTTTGTACCAAACGTTATGTTGAAATAATACACTTTTTTTTTTCCTCTTCAGATTCGTATTTCTCACATTACTGAAGGACCGATAAGTGAACCCCTTCTGTAGGCATTAGAACTGGTTCTTGGGCTCAGTGTTCTGAGACTTGTAGCCTACTACTGAGGATAAAATTGTCTGGAAATCTACAGCTGGGTAAAAGTTTTGGCATATGCTGAGTTGGAAAAACAAGGCGTATTTGTCTTTTCAGGCATATTTTTGATGACAAGACTAAGATTCTAACAGAAAGTTTAAACGTGGGGTTCTGTGCATCCTTGCCCCTTAAAAGTCTTGAGTTCCAGGCTTTCTTCTAACATACTTACACACTTCCCATATTATTCCAACCTTCTGAAACTCTAATTTTGCCTTTGCTCACATTATATTTCCTGTATCAGTAAGAAACTCATTCGGTGGTCCAAACAAATTCAGCTGGGCTTTCATGTCTTTCAAGAATTAAAGCAAGACAACACAGAGGGAAATATTTATCGAAATTTATTTTGAGGCGCATCTTAGTCTGTCTTTAGAGAGTACTTTGTGTATAAGTTAGGCTTAATGTGGCATAAACTCAGTAAAGTCATACACTTTTTAAGAAAGGCGTAGGTGTTAGGGTTAATGACAATTCTAAATTGATATCTGGCGGCATGCTGTTTACAATAATAATATATCATGAGAACTTGTAGTTTCATTATAAGAAGTGAAAATTGATGTCAGTAGCATATAGAAACAAATTATGCTCTAATGATTTCCTAATAAAGTAATTGGCTCATAGGTCACGAGGGATACAAGCCAAAAAATCTCCTTGGCCACTGAGGCCAAAGTAATTATTTTTCAGCCTTTAAATATTAAGCAGGTTGCCTAAGGCTTCTCATGGCATGCTACCTGATGATTCCCTGTCCCATCAAGTTCTTGGGGAGTTTGAAGAGGTCAAAGACAGAACTTCAGAGATAATTGAATGCACTTAAAATGAAAATGTTTATAAAAAGAGCAGGTTAGGTTTGTTTTTTCCCTGTGGCTAAGCCTTCTACCTTTGGTCCATGTGACAGATTGGGAGACGTGTGTAGATTCCTGTAATCCCATTGCTTAGCCAAAGGGCAAGGATCACTTGGCAGAATCTGTAGAACCTTTACCAAATATAATCCACTCACCACATCCTCAGCTACAACCTCATTTAATCCCAGGGTGGGTAAATATGAGGATTAAATCAAATGATACATATGAAAGTGCATTGACAGGTACAAAGTAGTATATAAATTAAAGTTATTAAGACACATTTGACTGGAAAAGACAAACTGTTTTTGAAACCTTACTACATTTCCCTCTGGATTTCTAAAAGTAAGCCATCTTGCAATTGCGTATTAAGAAATAGTGACTAATTGTGTTTGCATCCAGTCAGTACCATAGAAATTATGTCCCTATTTAGTAGACTTTCAATCACGCAAACTGACCAATTGAAAACACTAGGAATGGACATTTGTAGCAGTAAAGCCTTTTGCACATGTTTTTCTTCATTATTATTTTTGCCTTACCTTGAGCTGCCTCTAGAGTTTATTTTAAAAGATAAAAAGAAAAAAATTTAGAAAGGAAGGAAAACGTACAAGACAGATGGTTTGTCAAATCAGAAACAGGAAGCCTTTCCAAAAACAGGATAAAGAACATGGTGAATTATGAGATCGAAATGTTTATTGTAGGTCTACTGCAATTCCTTTGGATGTAAAAATAGGATGTTGCTGTAGTTCAGCCTTTAATTGTTCTTCCTTTCCTAGAGGGCAAGTATGTTCACTGTACATCTTCTATACCCATAAGGAGTGCTGGGCTTTTGTTCATAGTATGTCTCCCATTTTTCCGGAAGATTCCTTGGCAGGTAGAACACAGCTCATGTGCTAACTCAGAGCGATGTCAAGGGCCTAAGACATGCCCCTGTATGAGCACTTCTCTGTAGAGCACTGCTGCAGGACAGTGGAAAGAGCATGAACTTGGAAGTCAGGTGGATCTGGGTTTGAAAACCACCAGTTCTGACACTAGGTTGGTATATTTGTGGGAAAATGAATTCACCTCTTTCAGTCTTGGTTTTCTAATCAATAAAAGATAATGACAATAACACGACCTTGCAAAGTTTTATTTGGAGTTTAAGATTATCAAGATATGTTAAATTGACACAATTTAATAGCTGTCTCTATGGAGCTTCCCCTTCCATGAAGTGTTTTGTATGTATTTCTCATTTAGTGCCCACAACAACCTTATCCCATAGGAAATACTATCTCATTTTTTTTCACAAAATGGAAACACTGAGGCTCTGCTAAGTTTATGCTGAATCCATGTGGCTAGTAAGTAGACGTGCCAGTGGGAGGAGCTTGTGTGGTCCAGAGCTTGCCCTGATTAACACCCACAGTAGGAGGTTAGTTCAGGACCACAGAAATGTTGCTGGAGAAGAGAAATCTTCTTTTTATAACTTCGGTGACTCTACCCACTTTATCTTTTGAATCAATGGACTCCCTTTTGGGGAGAGGGGGAGAGGGAAGTGAGCAAACTGTATAGGACTTTTCCTGCACTGAAGTGAAAAGGTGGTCTCCATGGTCTTTTTTATTTTTATTTATTTATTTGTTTGTTTGTTTATTTATTTAAGACTGTGTTGGGTCTTCATTGCTGCGTGTGGGCTTTCTCTCATTGCGGTGAGCAGGGGCTACTCTTCGTTGAGGTGCACGGGCTTCTCATTGTGGTGGCTTCTCCTGTTGCAGAGCACGGGCTCTAGGCATGGGGGCTTCAGTAGTTGTGGCACGTGGGTTCAGTAGTTGTGGCATGCAGGCTCCAGAGCACAGGCTCAGTAGTTGTGGTGCACAGGCTTAGCTGCTCTGTGGCATGTGGGATCTTCCCGGACCAGGGCTCGAACCCGTGTCCACTGCCTTGGCAGGTGGATTGCTAACCATTGAGCCAACAGGGAAGCCCTCCATTGTCTTTTGCAATACTAAAAATTTTGACAACTATAAAAGAAAAAATGATTCCCTTTAGCAGAAGTAAAGGAAAGGAAAAAAGATTAAATGAAAGAACTTCTTGGCTATGAAATATGAGAGTTTAGTGAAAGAAGTAGTGGCTTTAACGGATAGACATGTTCTACAGGTAAACAACCATTTCTCTCAAATCATCTGAATCAATCCTATCTAAGGCAAGGATATCACCTGCACTTAAATAATGTTAGTATGTATTATACTATGAGGGACAGTATCCCTTAATTTATCAGTCCTGCATTTTTAACAGGACCAGTATTCATATAAGTGGATATCCAAATCATGAAGTTTACCGGATGTTTGTAAGAACCGCCCTGCCCCAAAAGCTATAAGTTTTGCCCTTTTGAAATCTTAAATTGCAAGCACTGGTGCTTCTAGAGCAACTTTTTGATTCAGGATGAGAAGGCTGAACCACATGGAGAATGACTAGAGATAAAGGTTTGATGGTAGCTGGGGTATCCATTCTCTTCAGTTCCTCTCCCCCACCCCACCTCCTTGCTCACAGACCCTGGAAAAGCAGGAAGCTGGAAGCATGGCCAAGCGTGGGGGCACAGTGGGAGTCAGATTTTCGTTCCATCACATCCACCATCTGGTGCTTCTCTTCCTCACTGTCTGCCTGCATCTCCTTTTGGGGGCCTCTGGCTTTCAGCTTTTTCCTTTCTCCTTTTTTTGATATTCTGTTTCCCTACCAGCCCTTTTCATTTTATCTTCTCTTTTCTATTTCCATTTATCTGCGATCCCTTAGTTTGTTCTTTCTCTGTAGAAATCATTTAAAACGTCACCTGTATCTCAGGAAACTTTTTCAAGAATAAAATACATCTAACTCTGTATTTGTGAGTCTTGGTCCTTTGAGGATCAGATATCAAAAACAAGGTATCAAGAATTAAATATGAAAAGAATGTATTAGGAAAAATGCCAGTGAGAGAAAGTGGAGAGGGAGCCAGGGGAGACTAGGAAAGACCATGATGGAGACTGGATCCAGAGAATAGAGAGGGAGTTAAGGAAAGTAGGTCAGGTGCAAGCGTCTAGTCAGTGCAGTTCTAAGGAAAGTTCAGCAGGGGGAGCTCATGAGTCAGTGTCACTCCCCAGAGGAGTCCTCTGTTTATCAGGAAAGGGCCTTAGCATCCCTGCTGTACTCAGTCACTGGCTGGGAGCAGCCCCTGGGAAGCAGGGCCTCAGTCAGAGTGCGGAGATGGATTGCAGAGTACAGAAGCTTGAGGCCATCAGCAAATGACATTCTCTGCCTGTGGAGATTTGTGAGGTGCGTTCTCCTGGTCACCATACTACTGTTCTTAGAGCTATGGCCCTTGAGTGTGTGTGTCCGTGTGTGTGTACAGTAAATATCTATATTTATTAAACGTAGACCTTACTTTTTGACAAAAGGATTTGGAATATGTAACTAAAATAGCCCCGTGGGCTCTTTGCCAAACTGGAGACCTGCTCCAAGTAATTACCTTTAGATCTACATTGGCTAAGCTGGTGACAATGAGACATAGTTTTCAGCAGGAAAGTAAAGTTATTCAACAAGATAATGGTAAGAAGTATTGTGCACATTCCAAGAAATGTCAGCAGCCATCGTCACTGCTCCTGTCTTTTCATCTAAAGAGACATTTGTCTGATTATTAAATTTCTGTGACAGTGTGCCTCAGTACAATCGCCAGAAAACATAACAGCTGGTAAAAGTTGCCTTTTATGTGAACAATAGTTGTTGTAAAGCTGTATAAAAAATCACATAAGAGGTAAAAGTAAATACTGAGGATTGTGTTGAGTCTTGTGGATTTTGAACTAGACCAGTTAGAATTAAGTGGAAAATTGAATAGCTATTGCTGAATATAATACTTAACCAAATAAGGGTATTCTGTATTTCATAACTTCTAAAAACATTAGACCATGATAATTAGGAAGCCAGAATTCTATGTTCTGATCCTCAGCCACTGCTAAATTATTCTATATCTTGTCATATGTTCAGTAGAGGCAGCGTATCTAGCAAGAGAAAAATGAAGAATATACAACACGATACAGAAGTAATCAAGGAAAGATGAGAAGGAGACTAGTTTAAAGAAACTATTACAATATTTATTTCTAAACACATTTTTATGACATCCCAGATTTTGACTCTTCTCAGACCCCACTCACATGATAGTCTCAGCATATTAGCTTCATGATTTTATCTAAGCACACCTATTATTTCAGTTGAAAACCAAACATAAGGGGCTTCCCTGGTGGCACAGTGGTTGAGAGTCCGCCTGCCGTTGCAGGGGACACGGGTTCGTGCCCCGGTCCAGGAAGATGCCGCAGAGCGGCTGGGCCTGTGAGCCATGGCCGCTGAGCCTGCGCGTCCGGAGCCTGTGCTCCGCAACGGGAGAGGCCACAACAGTGAGAGGCCCGCATACCGCAAAAAAAAAAAAAAAAAAAAAAAAACATAAGTAGAAATGAGAAGAAAAAATAAACTTTGAGTAGGGTATAGTAAGGATTGAGAGTTGACAAGCTATCTGAGTCAGAGTTCTCCAGAAAAACAGAACACAATAGGATGTGTACATAGAGAGAAAGAAATTTATTATATGGAATTGGCTCCCATAATTATGGAGACTGGAAAGTCCAAAATCTGCCAGGTAGACCAGCAGGCTGGAGACCCAGGGGAGGTGATGTTCCAGTTGGAGGATGTCTGCTGTAGAACCAGATCAGACTTACTTTGCAGGTGAAGTCCGAAGACAGTCTGCCGTCAGATTTTCTCTTGCTCACAGGAGGCCTTTCTGTTCTATTCTGTCCTTCAACTGATTGTATGAGGCCCACCCACACTGTAAAGAGCAATCTGCTTTACTCACAGTCCCTTGATTTAAATGTTAATTCCATCCCCAAACATCTTCACAGATAACACAACATAACATTTGACCAAATATCTGGGCACCTCATGACCCAGCCAAGCTGACATCTAAAATGAACCATCGCAGGGCAGAAATTGAGACACAGATGTAGAGAACAAACCTATGGACACTGAGCGGGGAAAGTGGTGGTGGTGTGATGAATTGGGAGATTGGGATTGACATATATACACTAATATGTATAAAATGGATAACTAATAAGAATATGCTGTATAAAAAGCTAAAATAAAATTCAAAAATAAAATAAAGTGAACCATCATACAAACCTTCCAGATTCCTTACCTCTGGTAGCAGGAATAGTAAGCTAAGTGATGTCCAGCCCACTCTGATTCTATGTTAACAGTGAGAATAGTCTCTAGGAGTTGGGTCAGGTACCCCATTAAAAAATTTTTCAGAAATGTATGCCCTCTTCTTAGACTTAACTTCCTAAGTTGTTGAAATTCAGAGTGCAGTGTATTATTGGTCTTTCCTTTATGCAACATTTTACTGAGGTATAGCATATATTCAGTAAATTGCCCAAATCTGAGGTGACAATGAAATATCTGTATCTGTCTCTATATCTCCATGTAACCACCATCCAAAACAATATGTAGATCATTTTCAACATTCCAGAAGAGGCTCTCATTTTCCTTTTCAATTAATGGACCCCAGAGGAAAACACAGCTCTGACTTCTATCACTGAAGATTCTACTTTGCCTTTTCCTGAATGTCATATAAGTGACATCACAGAAAATTTCCTCTATTAATATCTGGCTTCCTTCATGTTAAGTCTGAAACTGTAAAAGGACTGTGATTACACCACTTGTGAGATAACGAATTAGCTTGCCATAGTTTTATATATATATATTATATATATATATATATACTTTTTTTATTTTTTTTTTTGTTGTACGTGGGCCTCTCACTGTTGTGGCCTCTCCTGTTGCGGAGCACAGGCTCTGGACGCGCAGGCTCAGTGGCCATGGCTCACGGGCCCAGCCGCTCCGTGGCATGTGGGATCTTCCCGGACTGGGGCAGGAACCCGTGTCCCCTGCATCGGCAGGCGGACTCCCAACCACTGCGCCACCAGGGAAGCCCTATATGATATATTTTTTAAACAAGACCTTGGGTCAGACACACAGATGGTTTATTACTCACAGCAAAAAGCAGCCAGAGCAGTATCTCAGCACACATTCTCCATGTCCCAGTCTTCACAGGGTGACAGAATGAGCGCCACATGTTTATATGACCTGCATCAGGTTTACATCACAAGAGCAGAACCCTTAAAGGATGAGACTTGGAACTTCTTTGGGGTGGTTGGCATTATCTCCAGCACATGGCTGCCGTTCTCCTGCCAAGAGAAAAAGGCTTTTACTCTACAATGTAAATCACCTTCTCCTGGGAAAGTGGGAGAGGGATATGATGACCATCCTGGAATGTAAGCCAGTGCCTCTGGAAGAGGGGAAGGAAACCTTACTAACTTGGAAGTCTCTGGAGATTTCTGTCTTTAGGGAGGTACTACCTCTAGCTTCTAAGGCATGTTCCCAAGGCCATCCCTGTACTCGGAATGCCCAGGCCATGCAGAAAGACTGAAAAATCCAGGGAAAATTATCTCCCAACGTCATCAACTTTTCCTTGAGATTAATTCACGTTTGCATAAAGTAGTAGTTTATTCTTCCCTTGCTGGTATACACAGTTCCTGCAGTTGATGTATTTAGAAATTGGCTGTTGAGCACGTACCATGTGCCCAGGTCTACCATAATAAAAGGACTGGCATGCCTACAACTATCTACCATAATAAAAGGACTGGCATGCCTACGACTATGAATTGTGGAAACAAGGGAGAGAGTTTAACGCGAGTTCTATAGATCTCTTAGTAGTACATATTTGGTGTTCAGGTAGCTCATGATCCTTTCAAAATTCTACTTAAAACTTTGAGTCATGTTATATGCATATTTCTGGGGAGAAAAACCATTGCTTTTATCAGATACAGTAATATGTCTGTAATTCAAAAGATTAAGAGTTCCTAGCATGGTAATTCCATCTCTGCAAGATTCAAACAGACTCTCTGTGGTTTTGTTTCCTCCTGACAGATCTGGACCCTGAGCCTCTAGTTTCCTTAAACTGCTTCCATTGCCTTACCTTCTCACCAAAACAGTGGAAATTCCAAGACAAATATGGAAAGAATGATTGAAAAAGGTAGTAGGTGTAAGTGAAGTAAGACAGAGAAAGGCAAATATCATGTGATATCACTTACACGTGGAATCTAAAAGATGATACAAATGAACTTATTTACAAAACAGAGACAGACATAGAAAACAAAATTATGGTTACCAAAGGGGAAAGTGGGGGGAGGAATAAATTAGGACTTTGGCATTAACAGATACACACTAATATATATAAAATAGATAAACAGCAAGGACCTACTGTATAGCACAGGGAACTATATTCAACATCTTGTAATAACCTATAATGGAAAAGAATCTGAAAAAGAATATATATATATATATATATATACACACACATGTATATATATGAATCACTTTGCTGTATACCTGAAACTAACACAACACTGTAAATCAACTATACTTCAATTTAAAAAAAGAAAGAGATGGTAGGTAATAGTGCTCAAATTAAGGACAAAACCACCTCAGGGGCTTCCCTGGTGGCGCAGTGGTTAAGAATCTGCCTGCCAATGCAGGGGACACGGGTTCGAGCCCTGGTCCGGGAAGATCCCACATGCCGCGGAGCAACTAAGCCCGTGCGCCACAACTACTGAGCCTGCGCGTCTGGAGCCTGTGCTCTGCAACAGGAGAGGCCGCAGCAGTGAGAGGCCCGTGCACCGCGATGAGGAAGTGGCCCCCGCTCGCTGCAACTGGAGAAAGCCCTCGCACAGAAACGAAGACCCAACACAGCCAAATAAATAAACAAATTAATTAATTTTTAAAAAAGAAACAATTCCTAAAAAAACAAAACAAACAAATATTTTAAAAAACCTCAGACAAGTCAGTTTACAATTTTTCTGGCTTCTTTTTGTTTTAGTATCTTTGTTAAGAACGCACCAGTAAAGCACTCAAGACCAAGATCTGAGACCCACCAGAGTGCTATAGTCTCCCCAGGACTTAATCTGAAAAAAAAAACCCGTGCTATCCCCAAAGGCCCTAGCCTTCCCCCACTAGTATGACACGTTTATAGCAAATTTTTCTAAATTTGATGCTCACCTGCATGTGTTCAGTCTCTTCTCACCCAGCACTGAAAATAAATTTAACAAATGTTCTCTTTTCATCATTTGAATTTTTGCCTTTTTGGAATATTTGCATTTTAACAGGAGTATGCCTGAAAAATAAGTCTTTGCTCGAGGGAATGTATTACTAATGTGAAAATGTTAGGCATCTGTTACAGTCTAGTTGAAGAGGGATTTAAGATAAATAAGCTTTCCTGTCACACTGTCACACAGCAGTGCTCACATCACGTCATCATCTCCTTAGATAAGCTTCATAAAATTCTCTACTTTTCTGATTGAAAAAGTTGCTCTTCGGAACAACATGACGGCACACACAATTGCCACATGGTGTGGTGACAAGGACACTTAGCCCGACCTTCCAAGACCAGAGTCCAAATCATGGGTCTGCATTCAGTCCGGCATGACCTTGGGCACACTGATTAATCTCCCAGAGATTCAGTTTGCTTATGGGTAATACTGAGATCATGATGCTTGTGTTAACACGTTATCAAGTGAAAGATGTTTTACGAACTTAGGAAATATTATGTCACAATCACATCACAACCACCCCATGTGACCTCATCTGGACCTCATCTGCGGGTTACAAAAAAATTCCTTAAACATTCAAAATGGCTGTGCTATCGAGATGACAGTTTTGAAACATAGTCCTGTTGGACTTTGGGTAACAGTTGCAGGATGGAGGGAAAGGGGGAGAGAAGGAGTTAAGGAAAAGAGATTCTGCTATTTTAAAAAAACTTTTATTGGAGTAGAGTTGATTCACAATGTGGCGTTAATTTCTGCTGTACAGCAAAGTGAATCAGTTATACATATAGCCACTCTTTTTTAGATTCTTTTCCTTATAGGTCATTACAGAGTACTGAGTAAAGTTCCCTGTGCTATACAGTAAGTCCTTATTAGTTATTTTATATATAGCAGCGTGTATATGTCAATCCCAATCTCCCAATGTATCCCCCCTTCTCCCCTGGTGACCATAAGTTTGGTTTCTACATCTGTGACTCTATTTCTGAGATTCTACTATCTTGTGAATGTGCGAGATTTGCTCTCCTTGGAGGAAGAGTGACAGTTAGCCGGTGACTTTGCAGCGTGGAACCCATAGCATAAAGGTGTAGGGCACTGTTATTAACCAACAATGTGTTGCCAACCAGTGTTAGCGAGCGTTTCAAGTGTCTCTTCATTAGTCAGGAGTGGGGAGAGATCAACAATTCAGTCGCAGAGATATAGGAAGCCTGTATCTTAAGCCTGTATCTTAATACTGTTAGGCTATCGCAGGTTAGCGATAGCAGCTCTGTGGGCTCACAAGTGTGATTCAGGTAATCTATATCCTCATAAATTTGGGAGTGTTAGAAGCAAGCAACCACACTCACTGCTTAGGGAAAACAGAACAAGTATCTCACAGCGAGCATTAAGATCGAACGATGCCTGAGCTGTTGGAGCCCTGTTGATTCCAAATTTATAATGTCTGTGGAAAGGTGGAGAACAATAAGGGAACATAATGACTTACTTTCCTTGGCTTAGACAATGCGAGGTAGGTCAATTGTTGTAGTCATATCTTCGTCCAGAGAAACTGCCATTTTAACTCCCTACTTCATAGCTTCTCATCTGAAAAGTTTTCTCAGTGGAGAAGGCTTCCTGTGTTTCTGGATGAGGATGAGAATAGTAGCATAATGTCAGTTACTTCTTAGAAAGATAGAACAAATAAAGAGTCCAAAAGTGGGGGTGAGGGAGGGGTTGGGAAAGAGAGCATACTGGCATTTGGTCAGAAAGAAATTAAACTTAGGGATAAGGGGAGAACTTAACTCACTCATTATTTTCTTTACCCTCCCATTCCTACCAAATCTTGTGCAATTTTTTTTTTAATGTGAAAAAGAGATGTGCCATTTTTGATAGTTAATACTCCATCATAAATGAGCAGCAATTAGAGAATATAATGGATGTCTTTTGGTACTTGAGAAACACAAATGGAAGTAGAGAGTTTAGAGTTTTCAAATAGAATGAACTCTATAACTTCCAGTTTCTTTCTTTGTCTTACCATGGTCACATTATTATTATTGTTATTTTTGTCCCTACAGGTGATCTAATTTATTTTCTCCAAAAGCTTACATCCTTACAGTAGGCTTGAAATTCTGACATACTGACATCATGAGGAAAGATCGGGAACCTTAGTGTCAAATCATGAAGTCTTTATTAGAAAGTACAAAGTCAACAGAAGACTGTTACTTGGAGATTTACTACTCTTAAAGGAAGTAATATATCAGTTTGCTCTTAAGACATGGCCCAAGAGATGCCTGCTTGGGAAGTTTGGAAAGCTCCAGCTGGGGGGGCTTTCTATCCTTCTCTTCATACCTGCAACTCCAGAAGTTAATACACAGAGTTTTAAGTAATGATGATACACATCATTTTTCCTTGGCTTCTCAGAGTGAATTGTTCTAAGAGAAGAAAAGTACTATGCTTCATATAATGCTTTACTATAATTCCCTAAGAATGTAATGGTACTATTCTATTCTCTAGATGTTTGTGGGGGAATTGGAAAAAACTTAACCTGGTATTCAAATTGAGCTTAATCTTCTAGTCTCTATTGCTGTACCTAGAACTTGGAGAGTCAGAGAACATATCTACCAGCCCAGTGAATGTTTGTACCTTAGTGATTTTTGAGTCACTTTGTAGAACAAGTCAGGTTTCTGAGTGTTCTTGGCTGGGGGGAGTCTAATATGTAAAGTTTGTAAAACTTAAAGAACAAATCTTTATTTCCTGCCTTAATGGGTTAAGAAGTTTCCTTTCGGCCCATAATTTTATGGGGTGTTATTTCAAAAAATAATAATATTTAATGTAGGTTTTTTTTTTTTTTTTACTATTTTGATCTTAAGAATCATTGAGGTAAAGACCTTCTAGAGCATTTATTCTTAATCTCTGGATCCTCTCTTCAATAAATCATGTATATAGAAATGTGGAAATTTCACAGACCCTCTGAAACGTATTCATACACCAATAGATCCATGGTTGCCAAGTTTAAAACCACTGTTGTAGAGGAATTGGAATTGTATCAGCTTAAACAGATTAATATCACACCCTAGATAGTGCCAGGGACTCAGTAAGCACTTCATAAAACCTTTTGGAGGAAATAGCAGATGGAATATTTTTTCATTCTCTGCTCTGAAATTACATTTCCTAGGCCTCTCAGAGACCCAATAAGGTCATCAGTTGTCATTTCCAAGATTCCTGCTTTTCATTGCTCAACTGCAAGGGATGAGAGGCAGGAGAATAACGTCCATATTTCAGCATTTCATGAATCTGATTGTTACGTGATCTCAGAAGGTTACAGTTAGGCTCTTCTCTCTTGTCTTTCATTTGTGTGACACTGGATTTGTTAATGAAGGAACCTAAATGAGTTTTAAATGGTTTTGTAAAGGAGAGACAAATATTTGGTTTGTTTTCTTTTAAAATTTTTTTCAATTGCCCGCCTCTCTTTCTCTGTCCCTCTCTCTCTTTCTCTCTCTAGGCACACAAGAAGTTGTTGGGTATTGCTCAAATTCTATAATATGGTAATGAAATACTTTGATCATGAGAAGCAAATGAATGTTTAATAATTCAACCAAAACAGATAGAATCATCTGAGTTTTATAATACAGTTTTACCTTTAGATACCATTTCAAAATCCACCTGCTTACTTAGATTAAAGTCAACCATCATAATTTTATATCCCTTGTTACTTTGTCATTGAACTATTCTGGTTTTAAGAATATGAAAAGTAATTTTTTAAAGTGAGAACAATAAAGGAAGTTTGTGCAATTCATTTTTCTCTGATTAAAGAATACATACACAAATTTACCTCTGTAGTTGAAAAGCTGTACAAATAATAAATTTCATCCTTGATTGACCCTAATATTTTTGTCATTAATATGGGAAATGGTCAGTCAAGACAAGAGGAAAGGACATTTTATATTCATAGTGAAACTTCTGCAGAATATTACAGGGTTCTTGGACTATATTTGTAAGCTAAAAGTTTGACCTTTTAATAAATAATTTACAAACTGAGTCTTTTAAAAATTTGTGTTGAGGAAAATTTCAAATACATGCAAAAGTAGAGAAAATAGTATGACTTTGTGACCAATCTTTAAATTGATTTTGAAGTCACTGGTTGAATTATGGTATTCTAGAAAAAGTGTTAACAGTTATTGCCTTATTTCGGTCCCTTTCTTACTTCCTGTCACACCTTATTAGAATTGAAGTTAGGTAAATGCGTTTTTTGTTTTTTTTTTTTTAAAGAGAAAGAAGAAGTTCTCTGCTGTCTCTATTTTTTAATTAATTAATTAATTAATTTTTATTTTTGGCTGTGTTGGGTCTTCATTTCTGTGCGAGGGCTTTCTCTAGTTGCGGCGAGTGGGGGCCACTCTTCATCGCGGTGTGCGGGCCACTCACTGTCGTGGCCTCTCTTGTTGCGGAGCACAGGCTCCAGACGCGCAGGCTCAGTAGTTGTGGCTCACGGGCCTAGTTGCTCCGCGGCATGTGGGATCCTCCCAGACCAGGGCTCGAACCCGTGTCCCCTGCATTGGCAGGCAGATTCTCAACCACTGCGCCCCCAGGGAAGCCCCTGGTAAATGCCTTTTTATGTAAAATTAATAGATGCTCATTAAGAAAAATTCAAGCCATTAGGAAAAGTACAAAGAAAAAAACATTTAAAACCATATCAATTTCTACCACCTCCAAATTACTCTAGTTACTATTTTGTGAACAGCATTTTATGCATCTTCTTATAAAGAGATAAATAGGTAATAGAGTAAAAAGTATTATCATGCTATATTCAGTATTTAAAATGAAAATTATGGGATTTAAAGAAAAAGAAACTGAAGCAAAACTAAAATAATTGTTTCTTCAAGAGATACTCAATTCTTAAAACGTCTTTACATTTTAATATAGAGTTTATTAAAAAGTACATAGTTCTACTTTAAATAGTATCTATTTGCATTTTGACTTGAAACCATAACTCCCATAATTCTGTATTTAAATGGATTCGCTATTTACCACCAGTTTTTTTAATCATGTTTTATCCGTATCCAAGTTTTTTATTATGCTTCATCTTTCGCCTGCCTGGCATTCATTCTGCTCAAGAATGTTTTGGTCCCTAAGCTGTTAACAGATTTGCTAACTTCAAGGAAATGTCTTTATCTGAAGACACTTTGGACAGTATGAACTATTGGGCCACTCTCGGAACGTTGTAGCTATCGTTCACTATCTTCAGGAGTTGAACGTTGCCTTAGAGACATCCGCAGCTAACCCTATTTTTACCCTTTGTATACCATTTACTTTTCTTATCACATGCTCAATATTTTTTTGAATTGTTCAAGTACAGCCACTTTTACAAAACATGTCGAATGAATCTGTCTGAATTTTTTGAAGATGTAATGTTCCCTTTCAATTTGCAGATTCAAGTTTTTTCTCAGTTCTGTGGTATTTTCACCTGTGATATTACTTTATAATTTTAACTGCTCCATTTTTTCCATACTCTTCTTCAGCAATTATGGATATACTGGATCTCCTTTTCTTCCATATCTATCAACTTACAAACAGTAATTGTCTTTCCATTTATTATTATCATTATCCTAATGTGACTTTCATCTTTATCATGGTTTAGCTTTCTCTTGTATTTCCTCTATGAATTGTACTGGCTCAATTTTTTCCTCCATCCATTATCTTATAATTTCTTCTTTGAATCCTTACATCTACCCTATGAGATCTTTTCAGGAGTTATTATGCAATTTGCAATTTTTTTGAGACCTAACAGGTTGAATATTTTTGTAATATAAGCATAGCTGTTTCAGTATTTTGTAGGTGTTTCTTATAGTTTGGGGTTGTAAACTTCCTTGTTTCATTGGAGATGAAGAACTCTTCTATTTCTTCTATTTTTTTCTTCATTGCTCACAAAGGGATTTAGGAAGGGAGAGGGGAATTCTAGAAAAGTTTTTGCTCAACCATCTTTGACATAAGGCTTACATAGAAGTTTAAGTCCAAAGTTTTACACTGCTTCAGTGCTATGAAGACTTCATAGATAGCCACCCAACTATCTGGGTGGAGTGGCTTCCTTTCCCTAGAAATGAGCAAGTTCTTAGAATGAACTGATTGCAAGAGCTAAGAACACAGGATTAGTTTTCCAATTCCTCCAACCACCTTCTCCCCAGAAACTTGGAGGATCACTTGCCTGATACCTGTGGTGTGGACACAGGGTGAGACACTGTAGGTAGGGTTGGAAAAAGCTTTCTTTTTTTTTGACCACATAGAAGAGAAATATAGAGTGTTAGAATCAGCAGCTTGACTGTGTATCCAAAAGACTGGGCTGATTTTGGCCATTTTGTACCTTGAATAAGTTTTTACTATACAGAAGGTTGAGATATGAATATTACACTTCGGAGGTTCCTTTCCTGTTCAAAGGCAAAAAAGTAACCAAAAGCTTTGCTGGGAGTTTTTATCAGCAATAGGAATAAAGTCTAGCTGGAAATACTAACTAGATTATAAGTTTCTCAAGCGACCATATTTTATTTATCTTTGCATTTTCAGTACCTTGCACAGTGTTTGGAAAATAATAGTTGCATAATATTAACAATAATAACTGATAGCCAGATGCATATTGGTGATGGGCACTATGCCAATCACATTCAATTCTCACACAAAAAGAACAACTCATTACTCTTCTTGATTAGGGAAGTGAGGCTCAGAAAAGTAAATGCCCAAGATTACACTGCTATTAAATAGACGGAGTCAAGATTTGAACCCAGGCTAACTGACTACAGAGTACATCAGCTTAACTAAGTGTACGAACTTAACCACCAAGAAAGGGATGAGGGAGCCAGGGAAGGAAAGAAAGAAGAACAGGAGGCACAATGAGAAGAATGATTGACATAAGCAAGAATTTTAAGGTATTGAAGCATTGTTATACAAAAAGGAGAAGAGATGACCTTTGAGCAGCCAGTGGGAAGCATGATTTTGCTGTGGAGACTCAATACTAGAGGCCCAGGAAAAAAGCAATACACCTGAATGCACACACAAAAAGTCTGTTACAAACCAAAGCTGGCCTCCTGGTGGTGAGAAGACAATTGTGGACATGGGGAATGTAGAAACCAATATGGAGAGATCGTGGTTGCCTTTGCAAGGTTCCATGCTGTTCTTAATTTCTGCCTTCCTGACCACTATCATTTTCTTGAATATCTTGGGAAAGTGTAAACAACATGGGAACAACACTCTTCTACCCGATATGGACCATGTAACTCTTGAGAACACAGTCATCTTGACTAGCCAAGAATAGCTAACTGTAGTGGGCCCCAACTCTATTAAGCAATAGTTGGTGGGTTGCAGGTTTGATGGGAGAGAATATCAAAGGACCTCTTAGGCCTTTCCTCAGTTGGTTTTCTTTATACCTTTGAGTTCAGTTACGTATGTGCAAATGTGTGTCTGTGTATGAATCTATAAGCTGTCAAAAATTCAGTCTAGACTAGGAAGACTTAAACCAACAATACTCAGTAATCTCCATCTAACCTGGGTGCTGATATTACTTGGAGGAAGGAGGTGTTCTGTGGGTCTAGACAGTGTGATCCCAGCTAAGGGAAAAGCAGTTTAGTGAGTCAAAGGTGTGTATTCTGGGCCTGGCTTTCCCTCTCTGTAGCTGAGTGACATGATCATGCTTGGCTTCAACTCCCCATAATTTGAGGACAATTCTCCTTGCCCAACCTACATTTGCTTCACTGGTTCCAAAACCTATATAAAAATAGACAAATTGCAGATACTCTTCATAAGCCAGAGGAGCTAGAGTATGCACTAAGCAGTTTAAGAGTCCTCTGAGTACCAGATGTCTTCTGTCTCCGGATGTGAGCCGGGCCCTGCTCAAACCTTACTCACTATGACTTCCCGCTACATTTTGTTTTTAACATCTTTATTGGAGTATAATTGCGTTACAATGTTGTGTTAGTTTCTGCTGTATAACAAAGTGAATCAGCTATACGTATACATATGTCCCATATCCTCACCCTCTTGCGTCTCCCTTCCACCCTCCCTATCCCACCCCTCTAGGTGTACACAAAGCACCGAGCTGATCTCCCTGTGCTGTGCAGTTGCTTCCCACTAGGATCTATTTTACATTTGGTAGTGTATGTATGTCCATGCCACTCTCTCACTTCGTCCCATCTTACCCTTCCCCCTCCCTGTGTCCTCAAGTCCATTCTCTACGTCTGTGTCCTTATTCCTGTCCTGCCCCTAGGTTCCTCAGAGCTATGTGTTTTTTTTAGATTCCATATATATGTGTCAGCATATGGTATTTGTTTTTCTCTTTCTGACTTACTTCACTCTGTACGACAAACTCTAGGTCCATCCACCTCACTACAAATAACTCAATTTCATTTCTTCTTATGGCTGAGTAATATTCCATTGTATATATGTGCCACATCTTCTTTATCCATTCATCTGTCGATGGACACTTAGGTTGTTGCTTCCATGTCCTGGCTACTGTAAATAGTGCTGCAGTGAACACTGTGGTACATGACTCTTTTTGAATTATGGTTTTCTCAGGGTATATGCCCAGTAGTGGGATTGCTGGATCATATGGTAATTCTATTTTTAATTTTTTAAGGAACCTCCATACTGTTCTCCATAGTAGCTGTATCAGTTTACATTCCCACAAACAGTGCAAGAGGGTTTCCTTTCTCCACACCCTCTCCAGAATTCATTGTTTGTTTGTTGTTGGTTTTTTGTGGTACACGGGCCTCTCACTGTTGTGGCCTCTCCCGTTGCGGAGCACAGGCTCCGGACGTGCAGGCTCAGCGGCCATGGCTCACAGGCCTAGCTGCTCCACGGCGTGCGGGATCTTCCCGGACCAGGGCACGAACCCGTATCCCCTGCATCGGCAGGCGGACTCTCAACCACTTAGCCACCAGGGAAGCCCCAGAATTCATTGTTTGTAGATTTTTTGATGATGGCCATTCTGACCACTGTGAGGTGATATCCCATTGTAGCTTTGATTTGCATTTCTCTAATGATTAGTGATGCTGAGCATTCCTTCATGTGTTTCTTGGCAATCTGTATATCTTCTTTGGAGAAATGTCTGTTTAGGTCTTCTGCCCATTTTTGGATTGGGTTGTTTGTTTTTTTGATATTGAGCTTCATGAGCTGCTTGTATACTTTGGAGATTAATCCTTTGTCAGTTGCTTCATTTGCAAATATTTTCTCCCATTCTGAGGGTTGTCTTTTTGTCTTGTTTATGGTTTCCTTTGCTTTGCAAAAGCTTTTAAGTTTCATTAGGTCCCATTTGTTTATTTTTGTTTTTATTTCCATTTCTCTAGGAGGTGGGTCAAAAAGGATCTTGCTGTGATTTATGTCATAGAGAGTTCTGCCTAGGTTTTCCTGTAACAGTTTGAGAGTGTCTGGCCTTACATTTAGGTCTTTAATCCATTTTGAGTTTATTTTGGTGTTAGGGAGTGTTCTAATTTCATTCTTTGACATGTAGCTCTTCAAATTTCCCAGCACCACTTATTGAAGAGGCAGTCTTTTCTCCATTGTATATTCTTGCCTCCTTTATCAAAGATAAGGTGACCATATGTGCATGGGTTTATCTCTGGGCTTTCTATCCTGTTCCATTGATCTATATTTCTGTTCTTGTGCCAGTACCATACTGTCTTGATTACTGTAGTTTTATAGTATAGTCTGAAGTCAGGGAGCTGGATTCCTCCAGCTCCATTTTTCTTTCCCAAGATTGCTTTGGCTATTCAGGGTCTTTTTTGTTTCACAAGTTGTGAAATTTTTTGTTCTAGTTCTTTTTTTGTAACATCTTTGTCTGGTTTTGGTATCAGGGTGATGGTGGCCTTGTAGAAAGAGTTTGGGCGTGTTCCTCCCTCTGCTATGTTTTGGAAGAGTTTGAGAAGGATAGGTATTAGCTCTTCTTCAAATGTTTGATAGAATTCACCTGTGAAGCCATCTGGTCCTGGGCTTTTGTTTGTTGGAAGATTTTAAATCACAGTTTCAGTTTCAGTTTCAGTGCTTGTGGTTGGTCTGTTCATACTTTCTGTTTCTTCCTGGTTCAGCCTCGGAAGGTTGTGCTTTTCTAAAATTTGTCCATGTCTTCCAGGTTGTCCATTTTATTGGCATATAGTTGCTTGTAGTAATCTCTCATGATCCTTTGTATTTCTGCAGTGTCAGTTGTTACTTCTCCTTTTTCATTTCTAATTCCATTGATTTGAGTCTTCTCCCTTTTTTTCTTGATGAGTCTGGCTAATGGTTTATCAATTTAGTTTACCTTCTCAAAGAACCAGCTTTTAGTTTTATTGATCTTTGCTATCGTTTCCTTCATTTCTTTTTCATTTATTTCCGATCTGATCTTTATGATTTCTTTCCTTCTGCTAACTTTGGGGTATTTTGGTTCTTCTTTCTCTAATTGCCCTAGGTGTAAGTTTAGGTTGTTTATTTGAGATTTTGCTTGTTTCTTGAGGTAGGATTATACTGCTATAAACTTCCCTCTTAGAACTGCTTTTGCCATATCCCATTGTGTTTGGGCCATTGTGTTTTTTGTGTGTGTGTGTGGTACGTGGGCCTCTCACTGTTGTGGCCTCTCCCGCTGTGGAGCACAGGCTCCGGACACGCAGGCTCACTGGCCATGGCTCACGGACCCAGCCGCTCCGCGGCATGTGGGATCCTCCCGGACCGGGGCACGAACCCCCGTCCCCTGCATCGGCAGGCGGACTCTCAACCACTGCGCCACCATGGAAGCCCAGAAATTGTCTCTTGACCAAAATATCAACACCAGGAACCTTCCCCCTACCTCATCTGCAAGCATCTGTATGTGTATTGAACTGACGTCTGATAGATTATGTTTGACAGTCAAAGCACAAGAGGCATATTCATCAAGTGATTTTTCAGTGTAAGATATACAACCACTACTAATTATTCCTAAGTCTTAGAGATAGTGCTAACACTATCTGAGTTCTAGGTTTATGGTTAAAATTCTCTGCTCTCTTCACCGTATCTCATTTCCTCTCTCATAGACTATCAACAACTGTACATAACTCTTCATTGATTCCCAAATGCAGCCAGCCTGAGATGAAAGAATAAAAGACATGGTAGTCCCCTAAATAAATAAGCACTTTAGCCGTAAAGAGAAAAACATAGTATAGCTTATTGAAAGTACAAGGCAATCGAGGAAGTTTTGAAAATAAGTTATTCCAAAAGGTATTAAAGTAAAAATCCACAAAACCTTTGATCTATCAAGTCTGTCTTTAGACATAAACATTATAGAAATACTTGTACAAATAAGTACAGATAAGTAAGAGAATTAATTCCAGCTCTTTCTTAGTGACAATTGGAGGTAATAAATATCTATCCCTGTGGGAATAATTTTTAATACCAGGATATGCCTAAAGAAATGTCTTAGCCCCTGAATAGTATGGAATAGATCTCCATGTAGGACAGTGAAAGAAGTCTATGAGGCAGAGCTGAAGTTTTTTAAAAAGCAAGTTGCAAACATTAAGTGGGAACATAATCGTAGTTTTTACAATTCATGCTTCGTGCCCAGGAAGGTGCCTATGGTTTTCAGTTATTCAAGAAGAGTGAAGATGTTTTATAAATGTAAGATTCTTAAAATTCATTGTAGGTTTAATGATTTGAGGATTTCTTCAGCTGTCTATGTACAAGCACAGATTCTGAAGATTACTCTTGAAAATACTAACGGTGGTTGTTCTAGGGAAGTGGGAGATTGGAAAAGGAAGGTGAGGAGACATCACTTTAGTCTGAAAACTCTAGCCATCAAATGCATATAATTAATAAACTATACGAAAAGCAATTATCTCCGAAAAGAGCTGCACTATCTCCTCCATCCATGACCCAGGCATAGTATTTTCCTTTATCTCTTCCCACCTCACAGACTCTTTTTCCTTCCCTGCCTTATGAGAACAATACATTATAAGACAAGTACAGAGAATGATTTAGGATAGATGTTACTGGACTGCAGTTTGACTTCTACAATTGGACTTATGCATTTGACAGATTATAGGAGGAATAATGATTCTGAGTTCTTTGCAGCTGCCTTCCATATAGCAGATGGAGATGTGCAGGACATGTGAGATAGCCATATTTATGGCAGCAATGACTTAGACCCAAGCTTTGATCCCAGAAGAGGTGATGTTATCCATATCAGTTAGAGTCTATCAACATGGTTTAACAACCCTGTGTTAAACCATTTCCATAAAGAGCAGCTGTTTCTTCCAATCTGTCTCTTGCTTGTTGTCCCTAAACACGTGTTCATACTCACATTTGTCCTTGTGCTTTGATAACATTTAAGATGGACAAAGGTGTTTTATAAATATAAAAGATGATTTTCAAAGGTGGTTTTAAGGCTTAATACTTCAAACATGATTTAAACTGTCGAGGCTTAGTGTTTTCAGTGGCTTAATGAAATAAAACCCACCTGTTATTTTTGGCTGCTTTATTTAGACCATCTGCATCACAAAGAACGAAAAGCTCAACGGTGGACAGAGAATTGTCTACTCTTCATGTGTCAGTAATTTATTTATTCTCTCTATCCAAGCCTTCAGGTCATTGCAAAAGGGGTTATGTATTCATTTTCCAGTGCAAGGGAAACCAATATTTGGTGTTTGGCTTTATTAAAAAGAATCACAGGGTGTTGTATTTTTTGTTACTTAATGGTTTTCTATTTCCCCTATGTTAAAATAGCTTGCTGGGTGCATGTATTTTAAGGAACCAGATTCTCTTTTCCTTCTATGGCAGGTGGAGTAGCTGCTGAAGAGGTGTTTTTGGTGATGATGAACAAATCACGTGGCATTCACAGTTCAGGTAGCGATGTGAGCATCACATTTTCTGTTCCTAAATTATGGAGTCCCAGCTAGAGATGAGAATTACAAAGGTCAGGCACTTTGGTCACCAACTATGTGCACTCGAATGGAAAGGTTTTGCAGCCCTTGTTCTCATCTTTTTGCAACATAGGATACTAGAGATCACCTTACTTTAACTTTTCTACTTTACTTGATGACTGCGAGTTTGTTCTCTCTTGGGTTCACTATCACATCTTTGACCAATCACATCTTTGACCACCTCTAATCATAATCATAGCAACAACAATAATAATAACAGCTTGTATTTATCGAGTACTTACTAAGTTCTAAGTACTATGCTAAACACACCACACATCTCTCATGTTTATCCAGCTCCTCCTTTTTCTCATCTTAGGCTTTCCCACAAACTTACTCATGGGTCTTTTCTTCTACTTACTTACTCATTTCTTGAATGAGAACATTTCACATATGGTTCAGAATACCACCTCTTACGTGGATGGGGTCTAACTGCATTTTCAACCTGTCTTAGTCCCTTCAAGCACCTATAACAAAATGTCATAAACCAGGTGGCTTATAAACAACCGAAATTGATTTCTCACAGTTCTGGATTCTGGAAAGGCCGAGGTCATGATTCAGACAGATTCAGTGCCTGGTGAGAGCCAGCTCCCTCGCTGACGGCCATCTTCTCATTGTACCCTCATATGGCAAAAGGGATGAGGGAGGTCTCTTTCATGCCTCTTATAAGGGCATGAATTCCACTCATGAGGACTTTGTTCTCATTACCTAATCAACTCTCAAAGACCTCACCTCAAAGTACCATCACATTGGAGATTAGGATTTCAACATACGAATTGTGGCAGGAATGGGGGTGTGGGGAACACACAGACATTCAGATCGTAACACAGCCATTGAACTTGAACCTGACTTCCAGTTTCTAGCTGCCTATGGGATGTTTTAGGATTATCTAAGCAGAATGAGAATCTACTATTTATTGAGTGCCTGCCAAGTGCTAGGCACTTGTTAGATATTTTATATATTATCTTTAATCTTCACATAAACAAAGTACATCTTGCTTTAGATTTGGGAAAATTTGGGTACGAATAATTTAATAATTTTCCTGAGACCACACTGTTGCTAAGAAGCAAGCTGGGATGTTCAAATGTAATTCTAAAACCCATGACTTTTAAAACATTTCATATGATAAATCGCAGATGTAACACTTTCTCCATATCACTGACTAAGCATCTGAGACTATCACCCATGTACTGCCAGAGCTCCCTTTCTATGTTTCTGTTAATCTCCCAGCCAGCCACCTGCTAGGACTTTCATCCAAGCCTTGGTAACCTCAGCCTTAGATCACCCCAGTTATCTCCCTCCCTACTCTTCATTTCTAACCCATCCTGTATGAAAACTATCCAGTTTATTTTCCTGTGGCACTGTTCTCCTACTGTCATTTCTGGGCTAAAGAACCTGTAACATCGCCCATGATCTATCCATCAAGGTCAAATTATAGATTCAGAGTTTTTCTTCAACTCCTCTAATCTACTTGTCTAAAATGATCATTATTTTATTAATTCATTTCACTCACAACAATCATTTTACTGGGTTCTTCACTTACTCTGCTCTTTGCCATTCCTTTTCCATTTCCCTGAATCTCTTTCCTCCTCTTCTTGGCCAGTGCAATCTTACCCTGATTCAAAGTTCCAAACCAACTTCTTTTCTCCCAAGAAAACCACCTTGCTTGTCTACAGCCCACTAACATCTTTCTTCTCTGAATTCCTGCAGTATTTGCAGTGTGCTCCATTCCCTTATCTACTGCCTTTTATTTGCCTTTCATCGTTTGGGTCTCCAGGCATTAGGCAGTAAACTTTTGAGGACAGAGGTCCTTTGTAGTACTTCTTGGACCTGGCATATGAACTTGGCACAGACTGTGTGATCAATAACCACTTTTAGATTAGTTGGCATAAATTGTGTACTTAGAAGTGACAATCATTCTGCCACACAGAGTCCAGAGCCTCCCTGAAAACCTTTATCATAGCCTGTTTGTCCTACAAGTGTTTGGAATTCCCCACCTTTGACATCATATATGCCTAATAGGAAACAACAAACAATATTTATTTAGCTCCTTAAGTATGTTTCATATCCAACACAGTCTCTCATGCAAAAAGATAATTGTACTTATATGCTGCCATCCTTCAGACACTACCTGTGGTAACTTTGAAAATGTAAAGTCTATCATTGAAAGAGAGAGGGTAAGATAAGATACACCATAGTATGTTCATAGATTTCTTATCTACAGTCATGATTCTCTCTTCTTTCCCAAGGACGTGCTTACAAAGTATTAAATGAAGAATTTTGAAAGTCCCCTCCATCCCTGAAATGTAATCTCTTATGAAACAGGCTGGAAAGATTCTAAAGAGCAAAAAAGTATGATGTACTTTAAGCTCTCTTGGGGTCAGAACTAACACTTGAACTAATTCCAAGATAGTGACCTCTGCAGAAATATTTATTGAGCTTTGTTGCAGATGGACAGTGTGACAACAGATAGGCTAAGTGGTTAGGAATTCAGAGCTCGGGTATTCTGATGGCTCTTGAGATGCAGGCAGATAACTCACTGTATAATACGAGAACAAAGGACAGGGCTTCTAATGAGACTTAGCTTCTCAGCAAGAGCATGCATTGTGTATAGGAAGCACCGTTTTGACTTTCCAATATCTTAAAATGCATTGGCATCATTAGTGTAGGGCCATTTCAAGGTCGATTGAATTCCAATAGAAAAATCAATGACCAGTATAGGATAACACTACGGTCACATAAAAAAAGGGCATGAAATGGGCAGCTAATTCCCAGAGATTTGCCATGTGATTCCCAATGCGGCATCTAATAGAAGAATGATTAACTAGAATTTAAAACTACCAGCAATACCTCTGCTTTGCTTGTACATTAAACATGAATCTATATTTTTCGTATGCCAAAGACATTATCTAAATTGCATGATGATGTAGGAAAATAGTGATATAAATTACCTCCCAAAACAAATAGAACATATTACCGCTTTAGGTATTTTATCTTGTTTAATCCAATTCTGACCAATTCTGTGGTATGGGTATTTGTATCCTAAAGTTACAGATGAGTATATTAAACCTTGGAAAGGTTAAATAACTCTCTCAAGGTCAAAGTTAGTAAGAGGCAGAGTTAGGATTCAAATAAGTCTGAAAGCTAATTCACTTCCCTCACTCCTCTGTTTGGGGTTTTGAGAAATCCTGGAGTAAAGAAATCCACTCCACATTGTTTAGGACCAGATCTGCCACGCTCATTTGACCGGTAGACCTGTTTTCCACAGAATACTTTCTAAAACCTAAGATGGTAACATTCTGTAGCACATGCTTTGGGGAATGCTGCTTTGGGAAGATGAGTAGTTTGCCAGGGATAGCAGATCTCACTCAACTCAAAAGAACTACCAAGGGAGTTGATGATAATCCAGTGTGTAGCCAGAGTGCATACCTTGATGCTCTAGGTTTGAAAGAGAGGCAGTTCTCTCTGAGCTTCTAAAATAAGAAGTGCACAGAGCCATCACAGAGTCACCCTGAATTGATTGTCAATCAAGTCAACAAATCAGTTGCTGGTCTCACTCCAGATTCTGCTCAGATCAAGCAAGAGGAATCATGGGTGAGGCCTTGGCTTCTCCAAGGTGACTCCAGATTTAAAGTAGATTCTCCCATGAACCTTTCAACACCAAGTGCTCGCAAAAGGAGGCAGTGGTACTGCACCTCCACAGCTCTGAAGAATCTTTCCTGGATGATCCAGATGACCTAGCTGGGAGCTGCTGATTTCTGTTAAAACCTGTGAATCTTAGGAGACCAAGAGTTTTCCATTTGTTGCAGCCATTTAGATGTATTCAAAATGAAACAGCTATTTTCACATGAGCTGAAAAATCAGCTATTACATTTTAAGCTTTTGAAGTTGAAAATGAGAGTTTCTCCTCCCATCTTCGGCCCCATCCCGTTTCTGATTCATGAGTATGGAGGAGTGAGGAGTGGGGGGAGGGTCAGAGATTAGGTAAGGTTTTATGATGAATATTATTGCTGCTTTAAAATACTCACTTTGTATTTTGACATAACTACGTGACAAGTAATATCCTTCAAGTCAAACTTTCCTTGTTAACAAAAGGTGAGTCAAATTAGCCAAGATAACTTGTTCTCTCTCGAGGCAATGACTGTGTCTTACTTATTTTATGTTCCAAGGACCTACTACAGTGTTTTACACTAAATAAGAGCAGCAAGAAAAACCACTGCCACATCTAGTAAAATCAAGCCCTAGCCTGGGAAGTTGACCCTGGATAAAGAGGGGAGCTAGAACCTTGTCTTCCCAACTCTAACCCTCCGACTACACTTTGCCCTTGGGGACGTTTCATTTTTTCTGCTATCAACACTCCCCCGGCCTCTAGGACACTATTTCTTCCAGCATATCTTTTTCTGTAGCGAAACTGAAAAGAGGCTAGATATTTTAAAAAGACTTTTATTTAAAGTCTTATTGATAAGGAAATGGTAAAAGACCCAGAGATAAATGTATAAGTCAATATAAAATATGGCTTACTCATTTTTGTCTTGGGAAACCTTCAAAGAAGCTTTCTGCCTAAGCTCCTGACCTGCGTCCATAATACAGATGCCATCTTCTCTAACCATGATACTAAAAACCTCAATGCCAAATTCCTTATGACCCAAGACAAAGAGATTGAAGTTCTCTTTCTCAACTAGAGCTGCTTTACCATGCTTTTGACAGCTGTGGGAAATATTCTTTCATTTCCCAAAGACCCTAGAAGAGCATACTGCACACGGCAAGCACTCACTTCAGGGGGGCTGGCTGACTCCCACATATTCTTGGGTTAAACCATGAAAACCTGAAGGCAGCAACTTAGCTGAAGACAGTGAATTCTACCTGGAGTTCAGTCTCTCAGGAAGCTGGGCTCCTGGCCTGCCTGCAGTGAGTGTGCCATCCTGACTCTTTCCAGCCCACTGCAATGTTCTCTAACACTCTCCTAGGAAGCTCAAGACCGCGGATTGGCAGAGGATTGGAGGATGCTTCAACAACATGCAAGATTCTTGGGGGGTTGTTTGTAAAGTTGACTTGGCAGGAAGTGTCAGTAAACAATTTACGGGAAGTTTTCTCTGTCTGCTTTACCAGATCATTTGGAGGAAATACTTTGCTTCAGGTTATAGTTTCCATAGATCTAGCCTACAGAGTATTGTGTTTTTACAAAAGGCCGTGTAATAAAGCAGAGAGTATCTTAATTAACTCTTTCATACTGTTCATTCTTTCCTCGATTAAAAAGAATGTTTTAAAATAATTCTTATCCTTTGACCTAAGACTTTTCATTTCTTAATAAGAATTAATCTTCTGAAATGTACCTACATTTGGGGATTTTTTTTCTATGACGAGAGTGCATATTTTAATGTATATAATTTATAGGAAGAACTTAAATTTATTCCATACCATCACTTCCTTTTTGGAATATTAATATGTTTGCTGTGTTTGATTAAAAATAGCTCTTTGAGGTTCAAAACTATCTTTTTGCTAGCTTCTGAGAAGGATTTGAGGGAACAAAGGGATCCAGTTTCCTCGGTGAAGAAGGGAGGTTTCTTCAAGGAGGAGGCTTATTGAACAAGGGTAGAGGACCGTTAAATAGTTCTGCCAAGGTCAATGACAACTTCAGTTACTGGCTACATATTTTACGGTAAACACGGCTCACGTTAAAGTTGCCCATGATGGTAAAATGGAGGCACTAAATTATGCCCTCTCTGGATTCATTGGGTAGAGATAACAAGAGCGGAGGCGGTGTGAGCAGTCTGGCTCGTTCCTCTTCCATCTGTCTCATGCCCTTTATTCCCTCTTTTAGCCTCATACTTGAAAACAAGAGTCCACCGAAATCATATTTGTGAGCAGTTGTAATGAAGCCCTAAACGGCACCTTTCTGCTCCCACCTCATTCATTCAGGCTTTGGGGTAGAGAAGTTCCTTCCCGGGCTATACCCTTGGGGCTATTCTCTCGTCCTTTACCATTCATTTATTGATTGAGCGTACATATAACACAAACCATTTCAAGGTGAGGACATGTTCTCAGGCTACTAAAGGCCCACTCTCTGGCCCTGGGCAGGACTTGGGAAGCTTTGCCTGGCCAGTTCCCTTTCCAGGATCTGGTTCCCTGAGGCTAGACTAGCTAGGACGCCTCCCTGTTTATCGCGGTGTCCCACACCAAAGCGTTATAAGCCAGGTGTTCCTTCTGAAGTTACTTTTGGTTCCCTAGCAAAGTCTAGGATCACAGTGTTCCTGGTGGGTCAGGGGAGAGGGAGGCTGGCCACTGAACAGGAGGCTGATTGATGTGATAGGACAGTTAAGTGCTGGAGAAGGGAAATGGATATTGGCTACATTTCTCTCCCCTTTGGTAATTCCTAAAAAAATACGTGTTACCCAAGCAGCTTAGTATCCGACCAGGTCTTATTTCAGGAATAACTGATGCATAATGGCCAACCTACTTTGTGGACTTCTGTATTCGCAACCACTGGCTTAATATGCAGCTCTTTTATTGCTGTGTTTCTCTAGTTTTCTAATCTCTCCTCTGAGTCAGGTAGCTGGGCTTATTTTTGCAGAGACTACAGGTCCCTGAAGTGACAGCCCTGCCTTCACACTCACGTCCTTTCTTGTTTGCTCCCTTTGTCAAGTTAAGAAATCTTCATTGCCCTCTATGGATTTCCGGTTTCCAGGACATCGTTCTCAACGGTGTTATAAGGTAAAAAAGAGGTACTTCTACCACCATCCCAGTGGTTCTAGGGCTCTTTAGGTCACCACTAGTGATTCTGTTTGCAGACTGATCCCTACCAGTAAGGACCATCATGCCACAGTCTTACTAGAGTTAATTAACACTCTACCCTGACTGATGACAGGTATTTTCTCAGCTTGAAAGTGTCACGGTGGCCACTGGAGTGATGATTGATAGAACTGTGGTCCCATAATTATAGATACGAGTTCAAGCCAAGTGCCTGAATATAGAATATAGGATCTTTGACTTTTCTAAGAGCAACATGGTCCAGGAAAGCAATGTCATGCATCCATCTTAAGGCTGTATTGTCATTGTACTTCTTAATCTTGCGTCACTCATCAAATGTTACTTTGTCTACGTGGATCACAGAAAGGATCGAAGTCTTATGAAAAGATTAACAGAAGGGAAAAATACAAATTCTTTATATGTATGGATCACAGAAAGATCGATATTTTGTTTGAGGAATGCCATAGGAAACATACAGGAGGAGCTTTTCATCACACATGTGTAGAAAAATAGAGCGTGATCAATAAGGCTATGTAGTTATTGACCTGTGAACACTTGGCTAAAGAGAATGCTTCTCTGACAAATGGAGAAAAAGAGCCAAACACCACAAGTGAGAGGTCTAACAAATAACCCCACTGAGGGGTGTGTGTGTGTGTGTGTGTGTGTGTGTGTGTGTGTGTGTGCGTGCCTCAGTGGGGAGCAGGGAGCAGGGGTGTATTGACTGCCTGTCCTCCCTCTGATGCCTGCCTGCCTGCTCATGCTTTCACTCAGTCAGTCTTCTGAGAAAATCAGTCCTCTGCTCCAAGAACCTGCCCTATTTTACAAAGAGCTGAGAAGTTGTGCTGCTATCAGAAGTAGTGAAAACTGAGCTCTTAGGGAATCCAAAGTATTGGCCACGACCTGAACCCATTTATAGCTAGGAGCTCGCCCGCCCACCCCCTGAGCTCTCTTTCTCTCTCAGAGTGGATGACAAAGGCTTTTTTGCCTTGGTAACCAGAGACTTTCTCCTCCCCCACTTCCCCACAGAAACCTGTTCTGACCATCCAGGTCAGAATTAGCTTGAACTTGATGGAGGTCATGAGACATGTCTCAAATGTTTTCTCTTTAGGTTCTACAATGGACTCTCCATATAACTGAAGGGATATTTTTACGCAGAATGAAATTTCAGTCTGTTAAATTGCCATGTTTATCTTAGCATTTGTCCCTTGGAGTTATTTGTGGTCGAATCCTCTGTGTATTTGCATTTGTCTGGTAGGAGAGGAGTTGGTCTTACAGATTGTTGACGAACTTGTGCTCTTAGTTGATGCTAACTAACAGGTGTGACTTAGGAAAGCACATAATGGCTAAGTTCTGAGGGGGCCCCTGAGTAGAACAAAAAACGCGATCCAAAAATCAATCCTTGAAGGTTTCCTAGAAGCGGTGAGTTCTGAATCAGATTTTAGGAAAAGATAATGTATTCTTTTGCTTCAAGGTATAGCCTGCTAGAATATGCAGGAGATCAATTCAAACACCGTGAAGTAGAAATTGAATAGAAATAGATAAACAAGCCTTTTCAATTTGCTCTTCAAATATTTTTAAATCATTAATTCTATTAGCATACAACTGAATGAGCTATTAGTAGGAGTGTGTAAACTGCAAATTTAAAAACAAGAAAGATCTGAAATTGTCAGTGGCTTCTTTTTTGATCAAATACCTGCTTTATGTTTTTGGAAGAGGAAGAATAAAGCAATATTTGATTTAGTGCAAACAATTTATTTGAAATGTAGCTAACATTTGATATGGAAGACACATTTGCAATGAGAAAGAAGATAACATAAGGTACGAATTCAGAACAAGTAAAAGTAGATTTTTATCAAATTATCTTGTAATTTAACGTAACAAAGCCATACAAAGTCTTTAACATAGGAGAAAAATGGAAAGGTCTTGGAACACTATAAAATTCTTGTTTCAGATAATAATATACTGTGTAAATTATAAAAATCAGACCCAGTCTACCAGAAACACCCTAAGAATGCAAACGAGGCATCGTTGAATAACTGATATGTGATGCAGTTTGTTTTAAATCAAGTCCCAAGGCTGGACTTATGCTACAATGCAAGGCCCTCACTGCACCTTTAAATCTCCCTATTTAAGCGTGATCTAGGATTTGTTAGGAAAAATGTTCCAGTGACCATTCACTGCATTCAGTATAAAAATCCAAAGGCCTTATCCTGCCTTTCAAAAGTCTTTGAAAAGTATGCCTTGTATAAATGTTCAGCTTAATCTCCCATCAAAACCAGTAAGGCCCAATGCTCCAGTTAGAGAAGCTGGCTTCACATTCTAGAAGCTGAATTGTGTGCCCACATCCAGGTCTTGGTTTGGTTGGTTCGGGAAGCTTGGCCAGCTTCGTCCTTGCTTTTCAATGTCTGCCTCTCAAAAGGTTCCCCTTTATTCTTGGCCAAATTCAAACTCCCTTTGATCTAAAAAGCCTTTGCAGAGCTTCTTAGAAGAAATGTCTCCTTTTCTTTTATTCCTCTAGCAAATTATTAGCTACTCTGTTTGACAACTGATACATACAGTCAAACTCCAAGTGCTGTGGACTTTACCTCCTAAGGCAGAAAACACATAGTAGGCATTCACTTAATATTTGTTGCCTGGCTGCCTCAATATTTCTCAAGTGATGCTCTCTTCCCCAGAACTGCCGTCACCAACCCGGTCAGGTCCCAAACTCTGACCTAATCACAAAACTAGTCCTCGAACATGTCACTCTGCCTCTGGTTCAGCCCTTTTCCACACTGCTGTCATAAAGATCTCTCAAAAACAGGAACTTAAAAATTGCTGTTTTGAAAACTGCAATCCCCTCTGTCTCTCACTCAGAGGTTGAATTCCACAGGCTTTGTATGACACACACAGCCCTGTGATTTGTACCCCCTCCTTTCCAGTTACTTGTCTGAAACTCCCATTCATGTGCTTTATACTCCAGCAACACTGGGTTGTTGCATCTTATGCAAGTGATAAATTCCTGAAGACCCGTGTAATTTACAACTTGAATTATTTAACACAGATGTTCTCATGTGAATGAATGTCAACTAGGGGGGAACGTTTTGGAGCAGGTATATTCTAACCATTATAGGGTATGTTTCCTTTCATATTCTTCTGCCTGGCAATGCCTCTATTATTATTTCACAAAATGCTGTCTCTTAAATTTACAGAAGAACACATGGTAGTGGATTTTTGGAGTTCTTTGTGACTTTTTATTGCTTTTAAATCCTGTTTCAAAGTTATGGATTTTCAGGCATTATTTCAGGTCTGAATTTTAGCCTTAGCCCTAGCAGTACTATTTAATGAAGATTTTCATTATATTATTATAGGGTATAAGGAGATAATTTAAATTACAAGCAGTGAATGCTAAAATTACGGGATGAAAGTCACCAGAAGCATTCACAGAAGTTTGAATGTTGGTAAACAGCAGTGATCAGACATAGGACAGAAGTCATTTCTGTTCACTAGCAAAAGTGGCTACATGGTAGGAAAGGAAACTGGTCTCTTCGTATGTTGGCCATTTCTTCCTATTTTCCCTGGATATCATTCAAAGCTGCATCCTAAAGTGTGCTCAAGGAATATTCCAAAAGTGTATGGAATCCAGTTATAAGGGCACATCCCAGACGCTGCCATTCTTTACAAGATTGATTATACCACTTTCTTTCTTGAACTGTAAGCACCTGCCTCTGAATCATTGATTTCATTTTCCTCTCCTGGAACCAAGTGTCAGTCTATGAACTTGCTCTTTGCTCTTTATCTGTTCTCTTCCTTTAAAGGAGTTCATGTAAGTCTTTTCAATTATACACCATCATATCTCATTCAGTCCCATCCTATCCACTGTCTTTATATTCTTTATAGCTGTCACCTCTGAACCTCTTGTTGTGTTTTATAAAATCTAAGACACTGTCTCTCAAACTTAAGGATACATGAGAATCATCAGGGGGAATTTGCTAAAATGTACAGACCAGCAATATTTGGACTCAGTAGGTTTAGAGTAGGGTCCGGAAATTTTCATCTTCACAAGCATGGTGGGAGATTCTGATGCTGGTCTCTGTGGCGTGCAGACCTCATGCACTGCTTTGCAGTGCTTTTGTTGTTGAACCCAAGTTCGTGTGCCCAACGCACAGTGAGGCCAAACAAACTGGAATGTTGCAGTTTGGAGCAGAGAGATGTTTATTGCAAGGGCCAAGCAAGGAGAATTGGCTGGCTGGTGCTCAAAAAGCCCTAACTGCCTTATGGTTTTGGGGGAAGAGTTTTTATAGGCAAAATCTGGGGGGAATGCTGCAGGGTGTGTGCCCTTCCTCTGATTGGTTGGTGGGGAGGTAATAGGGTGGTGTTCCAGGAATCTCAATCATCAGCCTTCTGGTTCCAACAAGTCTGGGGTCCACGTGCTTGTGCTCAGCCTGAAGTAACTATCCACCTGGGTGGGGCCTTAGTTCCTGTAGAAGAACTCAAGAGATGTGTATCAGATTGTTATGTGTATCCCTTGAGGAGGAACCAGGACCCTGCCCCATCTTGCACTATTGTTTCTTTTCTTTTTTTTTTTTTTTTTGTTAGTTGCACTATTGTTTCTTGATTGCCTTTCCTTTATTTGTACATTTCCTCACTCCTCTATTTAATACCCATTTGAATCTGCTCTTTGGGACTCAGGGAAGGTCTAGGAGACTGAAAACGTCTTCCTACAAACAAGAAATGGGGGCCGTGGAAAGGCTTTGTTACCTGAGAGGGCTCCACAGGGTCCTGCTTAGTTTCACTTTTGAACAGCTTCACCTGGTTCTCCTTTACTCTCGGAATACTCTACATAAAACTTCCTCCCTGTTTTGTGATGTTCATTATTTATCTTCAGATTTTTTCACATTTACTCTCAGTCCTGTCTGAAGTTGGAAATGTCTTTCAAAATATTCATTTTGTTCCTTTGCCTGAGGACTATCTCCATATTATTATTTGATGACCAACCACTGATATTTTGAAGGTGACTTGCTTAATATTTTTATTATATTTTGCATGTCACCCCATTCTATAAAGAAATTGGTCATATCCCAGTCCAGGTTCCCTGCTTTCAAAAAATGAATTTGAGATAACTTCATGGTCAGAAAAGATGCTAACTTTCAAATTACATGTCACAGATTTCAGGTTTTCTTGTATGGAAATCTCCTGGTTTTGCAAGGTCCATTTCTCTTCATTAAATGTGTATTCAGAACTATTATCCTGTACTTACAAATCGGTGTCCTTCAATACTGATAATTCTGCATGCTGGTTATAAATATTTGTCCTCAGAGAGTGCATTGTCCCTGCCTATGCCTCTGTCATTCGAAATCCTGTGTCTACTGAGCACCTTTGTTGTTATACCTAGAAAAGTGATCAAATTCTTAAAGTGTCCTTCTTAGTTTATTGGCGGGAGTGGGGCAGAGAATAGGCAGGATATGAGATTGGGTTCTGAATCAATATCCCTGATCATACGTCATCCAACACAGATCTCAATCTTGCTTTCCTTTTCTTCTACAGAAACTACTGGAATCTCAGCATATTTGGGGACAGTTGTCATGATTTCCATAATATCTCTTCCTTCCAGTGTTTCTTCTATCCCAAGTTTTGTGACATTCTCCGAATTTTTTTTTGCACTTTTTCGTTCCAATGGTTGTGCATAATTCCAAGTGTACAGGAAGCATTTTTACACCCTTACTCTCTGAATTATAAACCCCACTTCTGAATTCATTTTATTACCTGACACACCTTCATGTCTCTGACTACAACTGGAGAGGAGAACTTTGAGAGACAGACACATCCAGAAGTGTACGAGGCCCATTCTAGAGTTATCATTCAGTTTTTACATACAGATGCTCCATGTGCCTAGGAACTATGTTATTTAAATCAGAGATATTTAAGCCACCACTTATGGTGCTCCAAGTGATATCCACACTTTGAAAGGAATCCATCAAGTCTCAAAAAAATGTTTCACTGTCTTCATAGAGAACAGACTTGCAGTTGCCAAGGGGGAGGGCAGGTGGGGAGGGAAGTATTGGGAGTCTGGGATTAGCAGAGGCAAACTGTTACATAAAGGATGGATAAACAACAAGATCCTACTGTATAGCACAGGGAACAATACTCAATATCCTGTGATAAACCATAATGGAAAAGAATATGAAAAAGAGTATATATATGTATAACTGAGTCATTTTGTTGTAAAGCAGAAATTAACACATTGAAAATCAACTATACTTCCATAAAAATTAAAAAAATATTACACTGCCGTAGAGAAAATGTTTATGTCTGTGCTTTTGTATCCTTTTTTACAGTTGCAAATCCACTTGACCCTCACATCAGCCTTGCTTGTATACCTGAATAAGATTGCTAGCCAGAATTTTTTTAAATATAAAAACTCTTGGATTGAGTATTATGCAGTAGGTTTCAAGATAAAAATAAAAAGCTACAGAGCTTTTTTATTAAAGTTGACAAGTATCAAGTGATCCTAATCCAAGTTCAGGGAAGCATCTTTGTCATCATATAATTAAAGTGGGAATCTAAAGTGTGACAGTTTGCATAAATACGTGAGTGGTATATGCATGTTCAGATTCTGTAACTTCAAAGTTCCTAGACATATCTAGCCCTCAATTTCCTCTTCTATAAAAGAAGAGAATTAGACTGATCAGTGGTTCTCAAGGTTGTCTGCCACCAAATCACTTAAATGATTCCCACTCCAGTTCCTTTGTTATGAGTTGAATTGTGTCCCTCCCAAAAGGTATGTTAAAGTCTTAAACCCTAGGACCTGAACATGTGAACTTAGTTAGAAATAGGGTCATTGCAGGGGTAACTAGGTAAGACGAGGTCATCCTGAAGTAGGGTGGGCCCTAACCCAATATAACTGGTGTCACTATAAGACAAGAAGAAGAGGCCCAGAAGCACACACATAGACGGGAAAAGGCCGTGTGATGATTGAGGCAGAAATTGGAGTGATGCTTCTGCAAGCCAAAGAAAGCCAGCAGACCACCAGAAGCTAGGAGGAGGCATGGAAGTGTTTCCCCTGCAGGTTTCAGAGGGAGCATGGCCCTGCCGACACCTTGATTTCAGATTTCTGGCTTCCACAACTGTGAGATGATAATTTTCTACTGTTTTAAACCACCCCATTTGTGGTACTTTGCTATGCCAGCCCAAAGAAACTAAGAAACTTTAGGAGTGAGACAAAGGAATCTGTATTTTGAAAGCTCCACCCTCCCTGGTGGTGATTCTGCTATGAGCAAGGTTTGGGACCACTAGACAGATGATCTCCAAGTTTCTGTCCAGGTCTCAGATTCTATGATTCAAGGATATATAGGTATTGTTAACAGAAGGAAAAAAAAGAAGGATATACTACATATTCACTGATGAAATAATGTTGAGAACTACTGGCACTTGGAGACAATACCAAAAGTTTCTCTCCTACTTATGACAATGCAGCCCTAAATGATGCTATTCTATACTTGCTACCCTAGAAGTACAAGTCACTTGAAGGTCAATTTAATTTCATCTTGACAAACACATCTGTTTGAACTTACTTGCTCTTCGAGATACGATGCTTCTTCAGGTTTCAGTCAGTAAGTGTTGGGGTACTGTTTGCGATAGACGCACCTCCTATGGGTAATATATCTTCTATGTATGAACGTCCAGTTCTTTTGCAGTTGTCTGTGATGATTGATATTAAGCTATCATTTCTTGGTCTGTGGCATCAAATGCAAACTTATCTTTCATATTGCCAGCTCCAGACACTTCTCTCTCCTACCTGGGTTGGCCCTTGAGACACAATAAAGTGTGACACATGGCACTGCAGCAGCATCGGGAATTTGCAAAGTGCCTGGAGCTGCAGAGTGCCCTGAGTGATGGCTGCAGCCTTCCAGAACACACCAGTGGGGCCTCCATCCATAGCTATACCAGACTACAATGACCCCTCACTCCACAATACATCTTGTTCATCACTCATGGAAGCTGTTCTTCTACATTTTCCTCTTTATTTCGTGTCTTCACCATGGACTACCAGTGGGAAACCTGTAGGATATGCAGTTCTTCAAGGGAAAAAATGCCGAGGAAGAGAAGAAACACTTGTTAGCATTTTTCTCTCCTATAGTGTATTCTTGAACAGAACAGGATTGGAAATTTAGTCAAAAATAATCAGGCACTTGGGAAACAGAAAGGGAAGCTGCCTTTCGTAGCCGTGTCTACTAAAGTGTTTTCAACACATGGACGGGGGCTCCTGACGTCTGTCTGCATCATGTATATACATACTTGTGTTTGGGCTTTTTATCCCTAATCTTGCACGATCTCTGTCCACTCTAATAGGAATGTTAAGGTAAGAGAAAACCATCATGGTTTATAATAACTGTTCTTCTCCATCCTTTGCCTCACAAATGAAGAAGATTGTTTATTTTTAGATCACTGTAGCAAATACATTACCTTCTATCTCTTTTATTGGTACTGACAAGATTAGTGCATGGGAGGTATTATATAGTATTAATATGGCCAATTTATGAGTAGATAACCTCTAGAATATTGAAGGTCTCTAAAATTGGGACCTATATTTGTACTCCTGATCCCTCGCCTTTGTACCTGGCACATACTAAGAACTCAATCTATTTTTTTAACCTGAATTGCTTCCTTATAGACATAGCTCTCCTGGCTTCTAACAACCAAGTGAGGGAGGAGCACACAAAATCCTGGACCATGAAGGTGCTCACTCCAAAATAGTTGAGAATCAAATGTCAGATTGGGATCAAGACATCAAATAATTTCTTGGGCTGGTTTATAGGACTGGTAGATTGTAGGTATACTACAAACGTTCTGAAGAGCTGAGGCTAAGAATGGAGAAGGTCTAAAATTCACGTATGTACTTGAACTGAAGCAATGATTTTGGAGTATGCTGATATTTCTGCTTTAAGAAAAATTAATGGACACAATTTAAAACAAATGTTAGTTGATAGTGTACCTGTTCATATACATCAAAGCTCTTCATACTCAAAGGGTCAGTTAATGCAATCAACAAAAGGGTTTGATATCAATGTGAAAAATCACCAATGTGGTGCCTTAAACATAAAAAACTCAGTCCTTACTGAGTGACAGCAGTCTCAGGATATGGGAATTAGCCCTGTGGCATATTTTAAGACACACAAAAATCAGATGGATTCAGCAATCATTTGACTAAGTACTTGCAAATGTTATGTAGAATAATTACTTAATCACAGAATATCTGATTACAAAAGCAAAAATGCTATTAGAAGCAACATTAAGATGAATAATTATGATTTTCACTAGTGTTTTATGGGAGTATAATTTTTATACAATAAAATGTCAGATCCCAAGTGATCAGCTTAATGACTTTGTTCACATGTATACTTCCATGGAATCATCACTTATTTAAAAGTAAAGAACATTTCACCACCTCAAAAATAATTTTTGATTTTAAAATGGTACTAAACTGTGAATATTGGGAAGAAGGGGTGGGATTACATGCCCCAAAATTTAAAAGAAATTAGTGGGAAAGCAGAATTCAGTTGATAAATATTTGTTTCACACATAAGGTTCAGGTATGTTTCTAGTATATATCATGATGGTCTCCCATGTATCTCAAAGTTACTCAACTACTGTGTTCACTATAATCCATTAAAATATTTTTAAAACATTTGTATGGTTTTAAACAAATAACTATTATTTGCTGAAGGAAGAGTTTCCCATTGTTTCTCGGAGTGCCTATATTTCTTTATGAGCCTCCCTCAAAGTTGATTCCTCTGAAGGTATAGATAATTGCAGTTAAGAGGATACTAGTGACACCTAGTGCTTATACACTAAAAATGTCTGCATTGAAGAGAACATTTATTTTCTAATGGTTAGCTACTGTTAATCAAGTTCTTGCTTATGTGCAGAAAAGTGACAATGATAATCTCAGTGCTATTTCATGCTGTTAAAGACTAAATGGATAACCTTCCAACATAACCTCTTAACATAATTAAAGCAAACAGATTTGACATTAACACTACACATTAAGAGCCCGTGCGGAGGATGAGAGGATCACAGAATGAGGAAGCATGTGCTCGAATTGGAATTTTATTATTCATAAGCAGATAGGGGTACTTAAAAGTTGTGGCTGATTAACTTGGTCCACTCATTAGGAACTAGTAAGTGACACGGCGGGGGACAGAGGTGGGACCTCTGACCACAATGAAAAAAGACATAAAAAAGTCTTCTTCCTTGTTATTAATGGGTTGGTTCTGAGATTTTTCCGTATCTTAGGTCAGATTCTGAAATACTATGAACCCAGTAGGCAAACATAGCAAGGCTTGGAGTGTGGGGCTGGTCACTGAAATCAGACGGATGAGTCATAGCATCCTCTCTCTCCCTCCAGTCTAGGAAGGAAATCTCAGCTCTCAGTCCCAATGTGTATAGACCACTGAAACTAAAATATTTTCCCATCTGCCTATCATTCCTGTTATGCCACTGTCAGACTCCATCCTCTTGATCTAGCAAAATCTTGGTTTAGTTTTATAAGCTAAACCAAATTGGGGGTGATTTCGCAGTTAATCTTTGGTTGATAGTGATGAAGCAAACGTGATCCTAGAGAAGGAAGGACCATACTGAAGGTGGAGAGAGAGACTGCTAAATTTTATAAAAATTGTACAATTTTTACTAAAGATAAGTCATCAAACAATGAAACAGTGTAGCTACTTTCACTCTTCTTAGAATTGCCATCATCAGCAAACATTATTATTAAGCCTCAAGGATATCTAAGGCACTGTGCTGGGCACTGAAATATTTTACATATAAATAATATATATATATAATGTTGACATATAATGTATGTGTATATATGTATATTTATATATCATATTCTAGGTTCTAAATTCTGGAGATAAAGTTATAAACAATATAGATAAGATGTCTTTCTCATGAAGCTTACATGCTCATACAATTCATAGATAATAACTGTAACAATAATAATAACAGATAATTTTGGATAGTGATAACTAGTGAGAAGGAGAAAAAGAAGATGAGATACTGTGATAGAGAGTGATGATATAGGAATAAGGAAACAAATTTTTGCTAGGTATCCAGGAAACCTCTCTGAGGGGGTGATGCGTGAACAGAAAGCTGAAAGAGAAGGCATGTGAACACATGGGGAAAAATAAGATCCCAGCAAGTACAAAGGCCCAGACGCAGGAATAATCATGGCTTATTTAGAGAACAGAAAGAAGCCAAATGTGGGAGGAGCTGTATGTGGCAGGAGAGGAGGAGAAGATCAGGTCTGAGAGAAAGACTAGAATGAAACTTTGCAGGTTGTTATGGGCTCAATGTTTGTGTTCCTCCAAAATTCATATGTTTAGGCCCTAGCCCCCAATTTGATGGTGTTTGGAAGTGGGGCCTTTGGGAGGTAATTAAGTTTAGATTAGGTATGAGGGTGGGACCCTCATGATGGGATTAGTGCCCTTATAAGAAGAGGAAGAGAGAGAAAGTCTCTCTGTCTCCACTAGCACACACCAAGGAAAGAGCATGTGAGGACACAGCAAGAAGTCGGCCATCTACAAAGCAGGCAGCAGGTTCTCACTAGACACTGAATCTGTCAGCAGCTTGATCTTGAACTTCCTAGCCTGCAGAACTGTGAGAAATAAGTATCTATTGTTTAAGCTACCACTCTATGATAGGTTGTTATAGCAGTCCAAGCAGACTAAGCCCCAAGTGATGACATGGCATTTGGAATCTAAGGACAGTGGGAAAACCATCGGAAAATTTAAATTTTATGAATATATATATTCATTTCATTTAAGGACACTATGACTACCATGTACATAATAGATAAACAGGGTAAATATTGGGAGCAAGATGACCTCATGTAATTTACAATCTATTTAGGAAGGTAGGACACATACATAACAGAAGCTTAAATTCATAAAGAATACAGCCTACATTATGAGCATACACTACTTCACACCTTTGATACTCATAAACATTTCTCCCTGTGGGAACATGTATTGCATGTGCAGAATGCCTTTAAGAAGTGAGCCCTGATAATTTAGTGGACTTGGAAAAGCTGTGTCCTGCCATTCTCCTGTCTTTTGGGACTTTACACTATTACACTCCCTCCAGTCTCATACATCAAGTCACTTGAGGTGTCACCTTACATGATTTAAGGCAGCAAAAGATAAACACACTCTGTCTCTGGACTCTGCATATTGGGTGTTTGAAGGGCAAACCAATGATTGTTTATTTCCCTGAAAACCTCCACAGCTGGAGACATAATGAGAAATTCCTCCAGCAACTTTGTTGAAAAGCTAACAAAAACTCCCATGCAACATCAAAACTGTTTTGAATTTTTATGTTTTTTCTTGTACACCTCAAATTGAGCTTTATTTAAGGACACAAAGTTTTTGTCTGGCTCTTGCTTTTGCATAATGTATCATTTTGCAGTGTTTTGGAACACAACCATACCTTCCCCTCATTCTACTCTGTTTAAATTTAGCACTTCAATAATTGCTGCTGCTTTCGAAACACACACGCACGCACATGCACACACAGACACAGTGACCCTTATGTAAGTTCCAATAGCACCTCATCATCCTGTCATTTATTAGCTGATTTTTCTTATTCTGCTGTCTAATTAAATGTGATCCCACTCTGTTATCAATGTTAGACTGTACACTCCTATTTGGAATTCTAGATGGCAAGAACGCTTTCTGACGAACGCTCTTGTTTATTGATTTACTCAACATTGAGTGTTCAACAAGATATTTCAACTTGCATGGATGGCAGAACCTAATAGGACATGGTCCCTGTCCTCACGGATGGCACATTCTCATGGAGAAGCTTACCAGAGCTGAGACAAAGCTCAGCTACCCACTTCCCTCCACATAAAAGGTGGAAGAGGGTGTTGTAGTGGTGGTGGATGGTGATAGTGGACGGTGGTGATGGTTGGTGGTGGTGATGGATGGTAGAGATGGTTAGCAGTGGTGGAGTGTTTGATATTAAGTAGGAGTTGTTTTGGGTTTGGTCACATAATTTATTGCGTATTCCAGCCATTCTCATTTGTTCTTCTGACTCTTTATTCATATGTCCATTCACTTCAAGACTGTACTAGACAAAAAATATACAGAATGGTAAGCATCATGGAGCGCTTCCAGTCATGCTGCTTCCTGTGGCAGAATGCCTCCCAATCTCCTTAGCACCCACCTCAAATGTCATTTCTTCTGCGAAGCATTTCTTGACCAACTCAAGAAGCCTCTGTGAGACTCTCTACTATGCTTTCATAAAGCTCTTTGTACCTCCATTACAGCACTTTCCATAGCCTAACTTAGTAGGGTTTGTCATTGACTTTTCTCTGTGTATTTCTGTCCCCTTATGAGATTTTAAAACCAGGAATATTGCTTTCCTCCCACCCCCACACCTCAAAACCAAAGAGTGTTTATAGTACATACTCAATACACAAAGTGTTTATAAAGTGAGATGTAAGTCTTCTCATAGGAATCAGTATCCAAGCAGATATTTGGATGGTGCCTCTCAATTATCTGATGTTTAATAGAAGATATCAAAATTATTTGCCCAAACAGTGACTTGATGTTTTTTTTCTTGAATTATTTGACAAATCTGTATAGCAAGCTTACCGTGTGCTACACACTGTTCCACAAGCTTTAGAATGTAAGATTATTTAAGGTTCACAACAACCCAATGATACTGGACAGTCATCACTGTTACTGAACCAAAGTTGAGTCCAGTCAAGTTTACTGCATGCAGTAAGGCCGATCTACTGACATCGGGTTGTGGTGAAGGACAGTGCAGTGTTTATTGTAAGGCTCTAGACAAGGAGTTCAGGGCAGCTAATGCTCGAAAAACCAGAACTCGCCTATGTGTTTCAGGGAAACATTTTCAAGGTGAGGGTGGGGAGTCGCAGGGTGTGTGATCAGGTCATGCACAATTCTCTGACTGATTGATGGTGAGGTCACAGGGTGGTGTCTCAGGGGTTCACATTATCAATCCTCAAGCTCCAGCTGGTCTGGGGGCTACATGCTCATGGTCATCATGTAGTTAATTTCTTCCATTTTGTGGGAGCTTTGGTATCTGTAAAACAACTCAGAAATGTGCGTCAAATACTGTTATCTAGGTACTTCAGGGCGGAACTAAAGATTCTGTGACTGCCATATGGCTGATTTACCATTTAAATTGTTACCAGTTCTCCTGGCCCAACTTCTACTTTTGTCACTGCATGTTCACATCCTTTCAAACATTAATCCTTGAGCCAGGCTTTTGTGACTCAGGGGTGACCTGAGAAACTACAGCTTTTCCACAAACAAAAGGCAGGCAGCACATTGGGGGAGGGTCTGTCTGGGGAAGGCCCCATAGGGTCCTGCTCATTTAGATCACCTCCATCATGAAAATGAGGATCCTAGACAAAGAGATGCTTAGGTACTTTGTCCAAGGTCACAGAGCTGATCAGAGGCAGATCCCAGTTTTGATTCTCAGCAGCCTGGTTCCAGAGTCTACACTCTTGACCACGACACTCTGCTGTCCCTCCCACCATGCTGGTCTGTTTCATAGTGTTGACTCTTGAGTCCACACACTCATTCACTTATTCAGCAAGCATATTCCTTTCCATGGCCACCGCTTCATCAAGCCCTCTCTTTCAAGTGCTCATGTTTATGGAGTAGCTTTTTTTCCCTTCCTCTTAGGCTTTAATTGTAGGAATCACCCCAGGCTGGTTTCTTGGCCCTCTGCCGTTATCTCTTCACATTCTCTTCTTTGGAGCTCCTCCGACCTTTCTAATACATATCACTTTCATGATACTATTTTGTGGTTCAGTTCCTCCCATTCAAAGTGCTCCATCTTCTGGATCCAAATTACCTTTGCCACCTTAGATTTCCACTTTCCTTTTCAAATATTCTGCCTCAAATACAACTTGCAAACACAGCGTAGAATTTGCTAGCCTGGACTCCGTGTTCTTCCTTCTGCTTTGCCCCGTCTCCACCAGCCTCACCTCTCACCTATGAAAATGCTAACTACGTCTCTAGGGAGATGAAACAATCTCCAAGAAGCCTCTGCTGTGCCTCCCAGCTCGCTGTGATCCTTCCACCTCTCCCTTCTGTGTTTCTGTAGTTGCCTGTTCCCTACGCCTCTTATCTAGGTAGGACTTTGTAGTGGTTGGGAACACAGGCTTTGCAATCAGGCTGCAAGACTCATAGCCCAGCTCTGCAACTTACTTGTTTGGGTAAATTCTTTTGTCTCATCAACAAAAATGGGTATAATGTTAGCAGATTCATGCATTGGACACCAGGATGATTAAATTAACTCATACCGTAATAGCTTAAGATTAAAATTAAGATCAACAATTGCCTGGCACGTTGCCTTTAACACATGTTAGCAACTATCACTATAATTACATAGAGAACCTTGTAGCATCTCTAATAATGATATTCAACTCCTCAGGTATTCCCTATGTATTATTAGTCCCCATCTCACCTTCCATACCTTTGTCTCCTACAATCTGCTGTCTCCTTGTTCTTAGCCTTTGCCATTGTACTGTACTTTCTGACCCTAATGCCTGAATCAGATTTAAAATTGGACGCAACAGATTGGACTTTCTGTCGTTTCTGAGGCTTTCATTTGTCCTGTATTCAAACCAAGTTCTCACCTAGTTCTATTCCTCTGTTCTTTCCCATTGATACAACTGATTTCTTCTCCCTCCATATCCTCCAGTGTCTTGACCCACTGCCAGTCCCTCTTTATAGTCTCCTGGAGTCTATCCAAATAGATTTTAAGAACATTAAAAAGGAGAACTATAAATTTTCCTTCTTTGTATTCTCCACAGTGCTGAGTACATACTAGATGCTCCAAATATATTTATTAAATAAATTGATGACACAAAAATAAAGATGTTCATGGCTTATTATTATAAGAGAAGACAATTTATATCAGTGAAATTTGACACACATCTGTGATAGTCATATTTTAAGTAGGTTCAAAGAGATAATCAGAACATTTCATTTGGTTTGACAAATAACCGAGAATTTTCCCTCCTACCAGCAATAACACTTAAAAGAGACTTTATTTCATTAATGAGGAGAGGTTTATTTGCTTATGGCTCCTGGAAGACAGGAATTTGATATTTATTCTAAGGCAACTGGAAAATTGATTTGACCCATTTAGTAGTTTAACAATGGATTTATAATAACTCTTCTCAAAAAGTACAAAAGAACAAGTACATCAATTGATCAGTAGTACATTTAAGAAGAAAAAGAACTCAAGATCAAGGGAATTTAAAGAGATGGCCAAAGAACACTATTCAGAGAATTAAATCATAAGGTATTACAGAGAGTATAAAATGAATACATTAGGAAATGTTTCCTTAACTTTGGGACACCAGTTTCAGGGAGGAGTCTCAAAACTCCTTCCTGTTAATGTAAAATCAAAATGATAATCCCACTCAAAATTTCTGGGTCATTGGAAACTTATCTAATTTAACCCTGTGGTCAGCCTCTGATGTCTTTTTACAGCAATTCTGGGTTCCCACCAGGTATATGCTCTCAGCTTTCTCTTGGGGCCAGCTAGGTTCACAGAATGGGAGAATAAATCCCAGGAAGACCCTGATGAAAAGGCTCGTGGGTGGAAAGGCTGAGTGGATGTTACACAGTAAGTGCCACCCAGGGAAAAAGAAGAAGTTTGCCTCCTTTCTTGTTTCCTCCAGAAGAAACGCTAGCAATCTGGGAGGAATTCTTTCCCATCAGGCATTATCAGGCCTTAGCTCTGATCAGTGCCCAGGAAATTCCAGTTCTAACAGGTCCTTAGTTTGTCCAGGTACATCCCCTTTTTCTCTGGGTTCGATGGGAAACTTTAGTTTTCCAGTAGGGTGGTTTCCCTGAATAAGGCCTTAGGTAATTAATGGATAATTTTTAAAAATATGTGAACAGGTTAGTTTCCTCTGGCACAGAAGAGTTGGGATAAAAGGAGAGAAAAGAAAAAAAACAAAATGTTAAATTTTCAAATCTATGTAGAGACTAAATTACCTATCTAATGCTCACTTGGCAACAGAAACATAGGGTAAATACACAATTAAAGAGAGCTCTTTGAAAACACACATAAATTCTTTACTAGAGTTGTAGGTGCCTACTCCATAAGAATTTAAGTTATATGTATAGAAGCTGAAATAGCTATTTTAGAAGCTTATGCAAATGAAATGATAATTACCAAGCTGTAGAAATACAATATAGAAAAAAATACCTCCTCTCTTTTATTTTTTGCCTCCTCTCTTTTAAAATAAATTATTTAGATGTGAATCCAGTAAAGCTACACTTTATTAGAAACTAATTTTAAAAGATTTCTTTTCCCAAAGTTAATAAGATTATAATCGCTAACCCAGAAATAAGGATAATAGGATTATTAACTACAAAGTTCACTAAGTAAAAAAAAAAATTCTAAATATAACTCCCTTGGAAAATTATTTCAACCTTCACATACTATCTTTCGCCCTCTATTGTCGTTCATTCATTTACTCCCCAATATTTGTTCCAGTCTCTTCCAGAGAAATGGGGCAGAGACTAATTAAGCCTTAACATTTTTTTTTTTTTTGCGGTAAGCGGGCCTCTCACTGTTGTGGCCTCTCCCGTTGCAGAGCACAGGCTCCGGACGCCCAGGCTCAGCGGCCATGGCTCACGGGCCCAGCCGCTCCGCGGCATGTGGGATCTTCCCGGACCGGGGCGCGAACCCGTGTCCCCTGCATCAGCAGGCGGACTCTCAACCACTGCGCCACCAGGGAAGCCCGCCTTAACTTTTTAATCGGCTTTATTTTTTAGAATAGTTTTAGGTTTACAGCAACACCAAGCAGAATGCATAGAGGGTTCCCATATCTCCCTTCTCCCACAAATACACAACCTCCCCACACTGTAGACACCCCACACCACAGTGGCACTTCCGTTACAATCGATGGACCTCCATTGAAATAACATTATCACCTAAATTGTGTCTTTATTTCCATCTCTCCTTGTCCCAGAGTCATACATTTTTGGGGTATAAATTAGCTACCAGCTATAAAGATCGAATGTTTCGGCCTTTCTTGCAGCTCTGTGTGGCCAGGTGACGCAGCTAGCTCTGACCAACAAAATAAAAGCGAATGTGACTTGTAGTGGCTTCCAGGATCCTTCCTGAAGAGACAGAACGAGTGTACCCTTAGCCCTTTTATTCTTCAGCCCATCTTTCTTCTTGGCTCAGCAGTGCAGAAACCATCTTGGTTCCCAAGGTCAAAGCCATGCATGGCAGAGCAACAACAGAGAAAGAACCTTTCTAGGTAGAGCAGAGCTACATCTCCAGCCCTAAATTCATTTAGACAAAACAAAGGTAAATGTTTTCTTGTTTAAACCACTATCATTGGAGGAATTCTAATACCCACAGCCATATCTAATACAAACTAATACAATAAGACAAAGTACTAGACCTCTTAGGTAATAAAATACATGTAAGATCCAGCCCTCTCAGGATACCTCCAATCTGCTAAGGGAAATCAGATACATAAGTGAATGAATGAACTATAAAAGTCGTACAAACTGAGCCTTATAGAGTACAGAAGAGGAAAAAAAATTCTTGGGGGAAAAAGGAGAACTTGATGGACAAGATAGTGTGAAATTTGTGTCAATATGTGGCATTAGAAAGGGAAAGAATTTAACGTTTCGGAACAGATTGAACTGACATAAATCCTAAGAAGGGCCTCTCAGAGAACCAAAGGTGATCTGGTTGGCTAGAGAGACACAGGAGACAAAAGAAACCGATACAGGTACTCAATAGATTGGGGCTGTTTATGGAAAGTAATGTCAGGCAAACTATTGTGTTTTTAGAGAATAGGATTCATTTAAATCTAATGTTAGGGAAACTGACTTGGCTGTAGTATCAGAGGATGTCAGGGCAGGAAGCAGTGATAAAAGTCAGGAATATAAGGGTTCCTCTCCCTGCAATTAGTGTGATGGCATTAAAAGGGAAAAAGAGGGGGTGGGAGGGCAAAGTGTGGAAAAGGAGCGATCTTTCAGACTTGGCAACTAAATATGAAATGCGAAGAGGTGCAGAAGTATATTAAAAAGCCCAGACTTTAAGCCAAGTGACAGGTCAAGGTGTAGTCCATTGCCTATAGAAGGGCGGTTGGAAGTAGGAAGCTGTTTAATGGATTGGATGTATAAGTATTTTTGAAAGCATTGTGTGTTTGAGGTGCTGGAAGGAGGGCATGTATATCAAACCATTGGAAATAGGGACCTTAAGACCAGAAAAAGTTCACCCTAAGGATAATGATTCCACACTCATTCCAAAAGAGGTAAGAGTCAAAATATATTAAATAGAGTGAGATCAAATAAGAGAGAAAAGAAAAGAGACCACAGACGGAAATTTGGAGCATACCTCATAAATAGGTAGAAAGAGAAAAAAGAGGCTAGCAAGGGGGCCATCTCAGACAGGGGATTCCAGGAAGTGTGAAGGGAGAAGAAACTGGAATCAAAAGTGGTGGTGGTGACCTATGTAAAATGCTCCTGAGAGGTAAAGATGTGGGAGTGCTTAGAAAAGCTACTCAACTTGGTGTTGAGAAGCTCATTAGTAAGTGGTCAGAGCATTTTTCATTGGTTATGAGAACAAAAGCAGTATTTCCGGGGGTAGGTATCAAATGGTACAGAGGTACCACTAAGCTGTTGTAGGCAACAAGGTTGTCATGCAAAGCACAGTGAAAAAGATTGATGACAGTGGGTCCCAGCTGGAGGTGACTTGGGCAGGCCTCAGTGTCTTGGGGACACTGCCACACCACTCTCTCCTCCATCACTGGTGAACAGCTGTAGTAGGTCAGCGCGCAGCCCTGACGCAGAGCCGAGAGAGAGAGAGAGAGAGAGAGAGAGAGAATGAATTTATAGCCAATGTGCTGATGGAGAGGTATCAAGAAGGACACCAATAATTGTTTACTTCAGTCAACTTTCTTGTTTCTATGGAATGAGAAAGCTATTCAAAAAGACCCACTCCTAAGGCAGTGATAAAAACAGGTGACAGCAAATAAGGAAGGAATGGAGAACTTATCTATTATCCACTGCAAAATCCTAGAACTGAGATTAGTTAGTTCAGATTGAAGTTAACAAAACACTGACAGTCTGTTCAGGCCACCCTCGAAGGTAAGATTGAACCTGTCTTTGTTTTTTGCTGAGCCATTTCTGCGACATCTTTTTGGCCTGAGAACTAGAGTCAACTTAGAAAGGAAAAGAGCAGTGGTTTTTGTGCCATCCCAGTGGTTCAGAAGGAGAGACGTGTGTGTGTGTGTGTGTATGCGCGTGTGTGTGTGTGTGTGTGCGCGCGTGCACGCATATGTGGGCTAGCTATGAGTTTGAAATTGTCCTTGCTGTCTAATCTAATTCCTCCTCTTGAACCTACCCCCACCCAATATTAGAATTGAACAGTAGCTCCCACCCACCCTAATGGAACTAAACTATCTTGAACTTATGTACAGTACTTTCTCCCCCTTCTAGCCTCCTCTCTGAGGTCAAAATTTTTTTTTTATTCTTCAGAATTCACTCCTAGGCCCTCTCTTTTCTTAGAAAATCACATCTACACCCCACGGCTTCAGTTATCATTCAAGTACCAATAGCCTCAATTTTCTTTATCCAGTCCTGATCACTCATCTGTGCTTGAAGAGGTGGGACATAAATGACTACTCAGCATTCCACTTTGATTTCTCAAAGACCCATAAACGCAGCATGTCTAAACAATTCAACTCATGGATTCTTCGCTAAACCTACCATTTCTCCACTTCTCCCCAGTTTAATAAGTAACCCCAGACTAGGAGTGATTATTGATTACTCCTTCTCCTTGACTCCCCAAATCCTATGGGTTCTATCTCCTAAATCTCTCTCAAATCCATCAATTCTCTCCTCCCTCCAGCAGCCTATGGTTTCAGCCATCATCCTCTCCCATCAAGAAAACTCAAAAAGTTTCTTCGGGATAGAAAGCCCAGAGATAAGCCTACGCACCTATGGTCACCTAATCTGTGACAAAGGAGGCGAGGATATACAATGGAGAAAAGACAGTCTCTTTAATAAGTGATGCTGGGAAAACTGGACAGTTACATGTAAAAGAATGAAATTAGAACATTCTCTAACACCATACACAAAAATAAACTCAAAATGGATTAAAGACCTAAATGTAAGGCCAGACACTATGAAACTCTGAGAGGAAAACTTAGGCAGAACATTCTTTGACATAAATCACAGCAAGATCCTTTTTGACCCACCTCCTAGAGAAATGGAAATAAAAACAAAAATAAGCAAATGGGACCTAATAAAACTTAAAAGCTTTAGCACATCAAGGGAAACCATAAACAAAACAAAAAGATAACCCTCAGAATGGGAGAAAATATTTGCAAATGAAGCAACTGACAAGGAATTAATCTCCAAAATATACAAACACCTCATGCAGCTCAATATTAAAAAAACAAATAACCCAATGAAAAACTGGGCAGAAGACCTAAATAGACATTTCTCCAAAGAAGACATACAGATTGCCAACCAACACAGGAAAAGTTGCTCAACATCATTAATTATTAGAGAAAGGCAAATCAAAACTACAATGAGGTATCACCTCACACCAGTCAGAATGGCCATCACCAAAAAATCTAGAAACAATAAATGCTAGAGAGGGTGTGGAGAAAAGGGAACCCTCTGGCACCTGGTGGGAATGTAAATTGATACAGCCACTATGGAGAACAGTATGGAGGTTCCTTAAAAAACTAATAATAGAACTACCACATGACCCAGCAATCCCACTACTGGGCATATATCCAGAGAAAACCATAATTGAAAAAGATACATGCACCCCAATGTTCATTGCAGCACTATTTACAATAGCCAGGACATGGAAGCAACCTAAATGTCCATCAACAGAGAAATGGATAAAGATGTGGTACACATATACAATGGAATATTACTCAGCCATAAAAAGGAATGAAATCGGGTCATTTGCAGAGACGTGGATAGACCTAGAGACTGTCATACAGAATGAAGTAAGTCAGAAAGACAAAAACAAATATTGTGTAATATCACTTATATGTGGAATCTAGAAAAATGGTGCAGGTGAACTTAAATAGAAATAGAGACACAGATGTAGAGAACAAACTTATGGATACTAAGCGGGGGAAGGGGAAGGTGGGATGGATTGGGAGATTGGGATTGACATATATACACTACTATGTATAAAATAGATAACTAGTGAGAACCTACTATATAGCACGGGGAACTCTCCTCAATGCTCTATGGTGACCCAAATGGGGAGGAAATCTAAAAAAGAGGGGATATATGTATACGTATAGCTGATTCACTTTGCTGTACAGCAGAAACTAACACATTGTAAAGCAACTATACTCCAAAAAAAATTAAGAAGTAAAAGAAAAATCAATAAGTTTCTTAAATGGTTTACTGCCTCCATTGTCACTGTCTTCCAGTTCATTCTCCATAATGTTAGCCCAAGTATTCATTTTAGAAACAAGATCTTGTCCCTCTTTCCTGCTGAACACTTTTCAGTGGTTTCCTATTCCTCTTAGGAGAGAAAAGACATGGTCCGTGACCCTTCACATGTCCCTTGAGATTCTGCAGGATCAGGCTGCCTCCTGTCTTTGCCTGCTCTTCTCTACACACTCACATTATTGGTCTTAAAAAAAAAAATTTCTCTGATGGGCCATTCTCTTTCTTGCCCCAGGACCGATATATATGCTGTCATATAATTTCTGTCTCTCCCACTTAGTCTGCCTTTACTTCTCTAGTGCCTCCTTTATGGTCAACACAAATTTCATTTCCTTAGGGAAGTATTTTTGGACTCTCCAGTACAATTTCCTCTCATCGGCTTCCACAGAACATTTCTCGTACATAGAACTCAATAAAATTGTTTGATGACTCTCTTCCCGACCAGGCTGCAGTCTGTCTTGTTCAGTGCTGTGTATCTAGCAACCGGCACATTTTCTGGAAAGGAAAGTGAATGAATGAATAAATGGTTTTAGAGAAACTGTTGTAGGCTTGACTTACCATTTCAAATCCATTTGTTTTTCTTCTGGCAGAATAGAAATACCATCAAATAATAGCTCAGCTCAAATTTGGTTATCAGATCAGCAGAAAACAAGGCATTGGAGAAAAGTAACACAGCAGATATGTGCGGTTTTCTGTGGCAGAGCTGAAGATAAATGTTAGAAATATAAGACTATGCTGAAAGGGGGCCAGTGGATGGTAAATGCCGGAATAAGAAGGTGAAGCAAAAGAGAACATTTAAGGTGGGAGGAAGAGACACAGAAATGAACTTCATAACATCTTTGCAATATCTGGGGCTTTGAGTCGGAAAGACCTGGAGCTGAATCCCAGCTCTGCCATTCACAAGCCAATTAATTAATCTGAGTCTCTGTTTCTTACTGTGACTTATTTCACACCCATAAAAAGGGTGTGAAGACTACTTTTTAATGGCAGGAAAATTCTTGGAGCATAGCAGGTGTCTGAATTGTCAGTTTCCTTCTTCTCTAACTCGAGGTGTTTCCACTTACATTTGTTTATTTTACATTCAGTTTATCAAGCAGTAAACTTCGTGGCATATAAACTTAATGCCAGTTGTGTTTCCCACAATACACAATTTTGTGTGAGTCACAGGAGAATACATAAACCATGCCATGTAATTCAAGAGACTATTCTGTGTATCATTGGACAGTATTGAGAGAAATATAAACAGAGAATGTCAGATGGCCAAAAGATTAGCAAAAACAGGAAGCAGCTAGAGCCCTTTAGGCTGGAGAATCAAAGAGAGAGAGTGGTCCTTTGAAATGTAGCTGCTGGGGAAGAAGAATGGAAGCTGCCATGGAGGATGAGACTGCCAGAGAGGCACCTCTCACCCAAGATGCCACTTAAAGCAGAGAGGAAGTGAGACATATTCTGACTTCCCTCCTTCCAACCTCCTGCCAGTATCTCCCACTGGCCAAACCTAACTAAAGCCATTGGACAGTGACTCCTGGGAAGTATCATCTGCAGAGTCAGATCTCTGAGATGGAAAACAGAGAGGGGAAAACAGGGAATAGATCCGAGTGAAAACAGGCAAATGGCTGGCATAAACAGCAAGGAAGGGCAATCAAAAGTGATTTAATAGAACTCAGTTACCAAAAAAGAACCCTTCTGTGATGGTGGAAGCCCATCAGACCGACACAGGAAAGATTACAGATAATAGTCATTTCGCTCTTTGTGCTTTACAAAGCATTTTCAAAGGGTAATATGGTGTAATGGAAAGAAAACGAGCTTGGAAGGGGATAGCATTGGAATATAAACAACTCAAACATGAAGTAGATGTAAACAGACAGAACAAGTCTTTCACACTCTTCTTCTACTCCTCTCTCCAAATAAATAACCACTGTTACCAAATTAGCATCTGCTTTAAAATATATCTTTGTCATCTTTCCATATCACATATATAATGTTGTCTTACTATTTTTAGTAGCATCATATCCTACTCTATGCTCAGATCATAATTCATTCAATCAATTCCATACTGGGAGTCATTTGTAGTGTTTTGAATTGTTTTCTACTAAAAATCAGCTTGGGAACAATATATTTGTACAAATGCCTGCAGGATAAAATTCTAAAAGTGGAATTGCTATGTCAAAGGGTAAGATGTTATACATTTTAATATATACTACTACAAGGCATTCCAAAATTTGTTTGAATTTACATTCTCTTTTGAGTTTTATAGCACTGTTTTCCAGCCAGCTCTTGATACTGCCTCAGACAAAAGCCCTGTCTGCATACAAACAAAAAGACAATTATTTATTGTGCGCAAATCTGTTCAACCAAACTTTATGCATCGTATAACTCTAAGAAACAGGATATTTGAATACAAAGGAAAAAAGTTGTTTTCCAAAAGTATCATGTCTGAATATGCAATAGTACTTTCATAGCTTTTCATCTGCTATTCTGGGAAAGTTACCTGTGACATGAAAGAAAATTTAACAATGAAAGCTGATCATGTAGAAAAAACTAAAGTATAAATTAAAATGGAAATACCCAGCATATAGGCTAGATGAAAGTTTAAGCATTTCAAATATCCTAGGAACTTCAGTTGCTCTAACAAAATAGAAATGCTCCCAGACATACGTATTTAGAGATTATTGCAAGGTTTATACACATGTGAAGTGTTTTACTTTTAAAGGCAAGGATAGGAGCCTAAATCAGGTGAGACTAATAGCAAGTTCATCATACAGACACTAAAGATTTTTCACAATAATTTTAGAAGGAGGTCAGCCCTGTGGCTCACTGCTGAAAAGAGGCACAGCTGTCTAAGTACTTTGGGAGGTGGGCAATATATGATACAAACCATTGACAACAGGAGCCACGGCCAAGGTGCTGTTACGGTTCTCAGGCTGTCTTTGGAGACAAGAGCACATCTCCGTAATGGTTCATTGCCCTGGAAGACCACCCTGCTTGGTAGATTTTACAAGTACAGCTAGAGACTTTTAGAAATTCAAAACGTTATTGAATCTACAGTATCCAATACACGGAAGCAACCTAAACGTCCATCGACAAATGAATGGATAAAGAAGGTGTGGTATATACATATACAATGGACTATTACCCAGCCATAGAAAAGAATGAAATAATGCCATTTGCAGCAACAGGGATGGACCTAGAGATCATCATACTGAGAGAAGTGAGTCAGAGAAAGACAAATACCATAGGATATCACTTACATGTGGAAGCTTAAAAAAATGATACAAATGAATTTATTTACAAAACAGAAACAGACTCACAGACATAGAAAATAAAGTTATGGTTACCAAATGGGAGGTATAAGTTAGGAGTTTGGGATTAACATACACATTACTGTATATAAAATAGTTAAAAAACAAGACCTACTGTATAGCACAGGGAACTCTACTCAATATCCTGTAATAACCTATAATGGAGAAGAATCTGAAAAACAATGTATATATTCAGTTATACATATATATATGTATATACATTTGTATAACTGAGTCACTTTGCTGTACACCTGAAACTAACACAACATTGTAAATTAACTATACTTCATTTATAAAAAATGGTTTAAAAAATTCAAAACATTATCGGAAGTAGATTTTAAACAATAAACAGCTTGAGGCACTTTAGTCAAGGAATGTGTTAATATATTTTAAAAATACATTTCTTTGGCCAACTATCCGGCTGAGTTTGCCAAGGGGCAGGAATATCTGTAAGACAGGGTGAAGTGAGGTGTTTCAACATTTACCTGTTTTACATTTACCAACATTTATCATTACTACCCCTCTAAGTAACCAGGGGCCTCTGGCTCTGGGGGATCGTTAGTGTCCTTAGCTGCTGAAAAGAGGGTGGTTTGCATAAGTCAAGTTTGAGGACAAAGTCTCTGGGCACAAATGGGACCCGCTCTTATTGGGTGGCAAGCTGTCAAAGACTGGTGGGAGGTAGGTCCTTCTTTGATGCCAGTGGGAGCTATGCTTAACCTACCAGCTTGATACAAGCAAAGCACCAAGCTTCCTGGAATGGAAATCTGATGATTTGTGGGTGATTTCTCGGCTTTCCACATGGCTCTCAAAAATTGTTGACAAATATGATTATTCAGCTGGAGATGAGTTAGGTCCTGGGTGCTGATGCCCCTCCTGTCATTGTATCACTCAGGTCTGGGTCACTAGTCTTGGTCCCACTGGCCTCTGCTCAGAGCATTGTCTTCTGTCTTCTTCCGTCCTCCTCCAGACTCTTCATCTAGATGACTGTCAAGATAGCCAAGATCTTCAGCTGTTCTTCATGATCTAATCTTTGTGTCCTGACTTCAGTACTGGATCCAAAAGATGAGAATGTGATTGTTTGATTTTTTTATTTCTCCCATGTTCTTTTCCTTAAGGCAGTAGTTAGAGGACATGGAATTTATGGGTTGGAATGGGGGCAGGAACATCACAAGAAATAGAAAAATATAAGGACTGAAAAACACAATGGCTAATATATAAAAATATCATCCTGCCCATTTTCAGAATTTGATAGTATTTTTGCAATTAAAATTTACAGAAAACAGTAAGCTATAGACCCTCCCAGTTTAGCTTTGAGCTTCTAACAGATTCTACTTCAGAAGTAGCATGTACTAATAGTCTTGCTTCAAATCTATAAGCATCCTCCTGTGGACATTATGTCAGAGAGAACTGGATGGAATGAGTTCTGTCACATGGTTCTTGTTACAATAAAGCTGTAAGAGAAGAGAGAGTTCTGTACTCTGGATGCATTGTGCTTTAGAAATGAAAAAGGAAGTTTCCCCATAACAGGCATTTCCACCTGAGAGCAATCACAATGCCCGTTGGTTCTCATGCTTTTGATAGTTCTTAACTGTGTCTAACTCTCCTGATGAGTTCCTGTCTCGGGCTCACAGATTCATATTAACTCAGGCCACAACAGTCAGATTCCTCTTGTTGAGAGGGAGTTATTTTGATCTGTACACTTTATCATTATAACATTTTCTAAAAGCCTATCTTGCAGCATTTTCCAAATCATGTTCCATGGAATCCTGGTATCCAGTGAGATGTAAAAAGGTTTGGCACAGATAAAAGGAATCTGTAGTCAAGCTACTCACTGATATTCTGCAAACTTTACCTCTTATCGTAAAGATACAGAATTAAATTAACATATAAAAGGCTCAGAGAAAAACTACATGAAAGAAACCTGCCTCACTTTGATAAACCCAGTATTTCCCAAACTTTGCAAATACAATCTTGGTTTTATTCATCTAGTTTCGATGAGTATTACATGATCCACTTTTTGAAAAAGGCTGCTCTATACAAATGACATAATTTACTCAGGTATTTGATTCCACACATCCCTTAATAAAGAGAGATTTTATTTCCATTTAGGACAAAAACCGTACAATATTCAGAAGCATGAAAATCTTTTTTAATAGGAGAAACTTTTTTACATACTAAATTCAAAGCTTCAAGTGCTCCTTGCACAAACTGGAGAACTAAAATTTGAAGACTGTGACACAGCTAAAATGTCCATTGTGTAGACATCACTGTCATTACATAAGCCTACATTACATCAACCTTCTTTAAGGTAAGAGACCCAGATATTAGATTCAGGTAAGTCAGGAGCAGAAGAGCCACATAGAATTGGGTTTCATGGTACTCTATGCTCAGAGCAAGACCGTGAGGGTGTGACCCACAAAGCCCAGGGGCAAGGCAAGCCAATGGACAAATCAATCAAGCAGTCAGGAGCCAGGGAAATTCAGTGGCTAGAAAGCAAGTTAAAGCATTAGAACAAATTCCAGAATACTGGAAGAGTACAAGTACTAGAAGTTTAGACACAGTGAGGGGGAAAGACATACAGAAGCAAAGGTACAGGAACTAGACAGACAAACTGGAGAGGAGGCATGACGGACTAACAAAAAAGACCTTGAAGCAACGTCTGCTGTAATAAATAACTTACAAAAGAAAACATTCCTCCTGGGACAGATGACCGGAAGGGGCTATTCTAAAGTCGAAGGGCGATAGCTGGTTAGTGGTTCATCTGAGCATAGAAGGAAAAAGAAACGAAGACAAGGACAACAATGATATGGTGAGGAAGGAATCATCCGAATGTTCAAATGAGTTTGCAGGAAGAAGGATTTGACCAACTTTTATGATTGAACCATCAATTTCATAGAAGTAGTCTCAGATCGTTTATGATAATTCCAATTTGACCTTTTTTCATTTACAAAATACTAATGAGTTATATGGTAGAAATACCATATCAATGCCCAAACACACCTATCATATATGTCCTTTATAAGAGATGACAAGTTAAGTATTAACACATTAATAAATGCCAAATGCCAATCAATAGATGAATATTCCAATAAATATGAAGAGCCAAAATTTGAGTTAACATTATTGTGCACAAGAATTAAATATAAAATATAAAGAATTTATCACTTATTTATAAATGTAGTATAATTGATTTCAGTGGATTGAATAATGTTTTATCTTTTTTAAAAATTATTTTTATTTTAGTAAAGTTTATTTTTACTTTAATAAAGCCTTTGATTCTAACCCATGGGTCACTGTTAACACAAATTAAGAAAGTGTGGTACTCACCATGTTACTCTTTCCAGGGATTTGAAAGCTGCCCATGGCAGGTCATTGCAATGGCTTTGCATTAGCCAGAGCAAATATATTGAGTAGTATTTGGCAGAACTGATCCTAGGGTTTCTCTTAATCAATAATTTTATTGATGACCTGATCAAAAAGTTTATAGTATGTTAACCATATTACCGAAGAGCTTGCGTTAGGTGGGTTTCTAAGATTTTGGAATTAAGTCCAATATGATTTTTACTAAAAGAATGTATCACATTTGCAAAAACACAGTGAAATTCGACAAAAACATATGCGGGTTAATTTAGGTAAGAAAAAGAACCTGAAAAGCAATATAGGGTGTGGAAATAGTAATTGATCATATATATAGAAAAATGATCCATGTCAGCGTAATACAGATATATTAATATGATTAACTTATAAAAATAATTTCAGAGTATCTCATAAGAGGACTCTGAGAATTTGTTATGAGCAGACTTTGAAGAGAGAGTGGTCCTACATATGGATCTGTATAAAAGTGACAGCCTTAAAGGGGTGGAGAGCGTCCTGATTGGCACATAGCATGTCCTCTATTGGTGTCTATTGACACTGCATCTGTCAGGATTTGGTCAGGAAGACAGAGGCCACGTCATGCATCCCAGGCATAAAGGATCTTAGTATAGGAAGCATGGGCTTAAATAACTATTGGAGCAGCAGGGAAAGTAAGGTCAGGGAAGCAACACTGCTGACCTCAGCACTGAGATGATCGTTCATACCAACGAAGCAGATGCAGTGAACGTCTCGTCTGCCCACCGCTTTGCTTGCAGCTGCCTTCAGAGGTTAATAGCCATTCCTTTTCTTCTACCTTTCACATCTTATAAGAGAACTTCTCACTGTTACACTTGGCCCCAGAGCCATGTGAGGAATGGGATTCTGGGGAAGATAATTCTTGCTCTAGAAAAAGGTGATAGTGTGATAATGTGATACAGCAATCCAGCACAACTATATAAATGAAGATCCTATGAAGAAAGGATAAAATAATTTGTATGTTTAGCCTGAGGAAGACGGACTATGACAGGTTTTCACAAAATTTTTGACATGTTGTGAAACCAGGTTAAAATTCTTAGCTGATTCTGTTTGTAAATGATTGAGTCAACTATAGCCACAATAGTAACTAACAACCTCAACATTTCAGCGGCTACAGTAACAAGCATTATGTCTGACCCGTATGCCTACGGGTCAGACAGGCAACTACTGATCTCACCTGGGCTGGAGAATTAATTCCAGGTCAAGGTTTAGATTCTGGTCTGCTCTACGTGGCCTTGTTTTTAAGAGCTACCTAGGAGAGGCAGATTAATGGTCCCCCAAAGATGTTCACATCTTTCTCCCCGGAAACTGTGAATATGTTTTTTTCCACGGCCCAGGGCAATGAAGATTGCAGATGGAATTAAAGTTGTTAATCAGCTGACCTAGAGAGGGAGATAATATCTTGAATTATCCTGGATTATCTGGGTGGACCCATTGTAATCACAGGGTGCTTAGAAGTAGAAGTAGGAGAAGAAGGAGAGACAGAGAAGCAGAGGGAGAAGCAGAGAGAGGGCAGCACGAGGAGAACTTGGCTCAAAGACACTGGCTTTAAAGAGAGAAAAAGGAGCCATGAACCAAGGAAGGTGGGCACCTTCTAGAAATAAGAAAGAGCAAGGAAACAGATTGTCCCCAGAGCCTCTGGAGGAATACAGCCTTACTGACACCTTGACTGTAGCTCAGTGTTATCCATTTTGATTGAGAAAATCAGATAGAAAGGAAAAAAACAGACTTTTAGAAAGAGATGATTACTCTGACTGATGACGATGATAGTAATTCATAAACTGAAAGGTGTTGGGTAAGTCTGCACACTTAATCCTCAGGAAGCAAGGAAGAGAGTGAGAGAGGAAAGAAGAGAGAGAAACTAAGGAAGCATAGAGGCTCCTGGGAGAGTAAAGGTGTTTGGTGGCAATCAGATAAGAGCTTCATAAAGCAGCTGAATTTCTCTATCAGTCCTTTTTCCATTAAGTTTTGTATTGGGGGAAGGAATAAAAGCTTTCTAGCCTCTCCTAATAGCCAACTAATTGTGTATGTCATGTATATTATATATATCCACTTTATACATATACATTGTATGGAATGATATGGTATATAGATTAAAATATAATGTATACCATAAATTATGCTATATATTATAATGTTATAGTATACATTATAAATACATATACATCTATATTTTGTATACACATATATGAGCGAGTCTTCTCAGTGAAATTTCTCTGTAGCTATATCATTTCCCTCTTAAACTGTTCTTCGTGAGCAAGGTTTCTGAGAGCTCTCTGACCTCAAGGGTTAATTTTTAAAGCTACATTTCAAGGTTTCCCTTTTAAAAATGTATCTTCCTTATGAATAAATATTGTAGAAAGAGGCAGATGAGGTGATCGGTTGCCTTGGGTATGTCCTCAGTCGTAGGAACTTCTCTCTGAAGGATGGAAATTGCTTCCATCTTTCAAAGTGAAACAATGGAGAGAAGGCTGGATTAACTCACTGAGATGTTGGGGAAAATTCCAAACTTTCAATGAGAGGGATGGTTTAAGCCGTTTCCCAGGCGGCAGTGATTGTGATGGAAACCACCGTGTGGCCAGGAGGAAGTGGTCCTCGTGCTGCTGCCTGCCATGCTGAGTGCTCTGCTGTCCCCTTGGCACCTGCCTCTACATCATTAGTACTCACTGCAGCGTCTCTACTACATTAGTACTCATTTCTTCTGTAACTCTAGCTTCACATACATTTTTGTTCTTGCCAGAGACAGAGGATTTCTTGAGATTGAGGACTATGCTGTACCCACAGTGATTTCATGATCATCACATGAATTAATAATGAATGAACGGGCTTCCCTGGTGGCGCAGTGGTTGAGAGTCCGCCTGCCAATGCAGGGGACACGGGTTCGTGCCCCGGTCCGGGAAGATCCCACGTGCCGCAGAGTGGCTGGGCCCATGAGCCATGGCCACTGAGCCTGCGCGTCCGGAGCCTGTGCTCCGCAACGGGAGAGGCCACGACAGTGAGAGGCCCGCGTACCACAAAAAAAAAAAAAAAAAAAAAAGAATGAAGAAATGGTTTTCCATTCCATTCGTTTCTATCTGTCTTTGTCCGTGTGTGTACACACACACACACACACGCATCATCATCATCATCATCATCATCATCATCATCATCATCACAATCACCATCCATATATTTCCCCCTAGACTCCTATGCAGTCAGTTCCCTCGCTACCATCCACTCTTCATTTCTGCTGGGGTCGCCCTCTACCTCCCTGACTCTTGCATAGCTGCATCTCCTGTGGGTCTCAACCAGGTTCTCTCTTCAGCTTGCCCAAGAGCACAGTTTAGGAGCTGTAGTGTTTAGGTACATTACAGAGAAGGATAGGGTCTAATAGGAAACAGTAACAGAGGTTCTTCTCTCATAGAATCCCCTGCCTGGATGATCAGCCCCGTTTGGCATTTAGGCCCAAGCCCACATTTCAGGGCAAGGCATTGCATGAGTTAGGCTGGCTTCCTGCCCTGACCTCACCTCCCAGTCTTTCCACCTGTGCTCTCCTGTGCCCAGTCTGTTCAGCAGCTTTCTTGGAAAACACAAGTTCATTTCCATGGAGGTGCAGAGGACTCCTTCTGAGTACATTTCATTGTAAAAGAAAAGGGGAAATGCTTAAAAGAGGTAACTGTGCTGATGGTAGAATTCCAGGCTTTAGTGGAGAAGGTGTTTTAAACTATCAAGAGTGTTCCCCCTCATGAGAAGACAGTACACATGTACCACCTCTATTTCAACCCATGTCAAATGTGAAGCAGGATTAGCTCTTTGCTGTAGTCTGTGCAGGATGCTGTATCAGAATGCCATAGACTGGGGGTCTTATAAACAACAGAAATTTGTTTCTCACAGTTCTGGTGGCTGGAGATCCAAGATCAAGGCACTGGCAGATTTGGTGTCTGGTGAGGGTACACTTCCTGCTTCATAAATGGCTGTCTTTTCACTGTCCTCACATGGTGGAAGGGGCAAGGAAACCTTCTAGGGTCTCTTTTATAAGGACACTAATCCTATTCATGAGCACTCCATCCTCATGACCTAATCACCTCCCAAAGACCCCCACCTCCAAATACCATCACATTGAAGGTTAGTTTTTAACATATGAATTTTGGCAGGATACAAATATTCCGTCTATAGTACACTTCTTCTTCAAATTCACTGTAAATAATCCACTCACCAAGGTCCCTAAACAATATGCAGGAAATGGAGAAAGGGTTTTACACTACCCAGTGGGCAGCATTTACATCAAAAACTCACATTCAGCATTCTCATCCTCAGTCCCCACAAATACACCTCTGTCTCTTCTCCAAATCTCCAGACTTGCCCACCTGTACCCCTCTGTCCTGACAATAAGACTTTCCAAATACCCAGGATCCACTCTGCTCAGAATACGAGGAGCATTTTCTGTTACACATAAAATAGTTCAGACTCTGAGGTAAGAACTGGAAACCCGAGCTTTCTTCTTCATGTGTGTAAAATTCTTGGTCATATGTGCATTTATGTATGTATGTTACATCAAGGGAGGCTCTTCTTGGATATTTACTAGTTCAAATGGTTTCCCCAGATTGTTTTCCAGAATGAAAAAACTAGCAATTGGAATTAAAAATTCAAATTCAAATTAAAAACGGTTATTGTTTTAAAGCCTGTGTGAAAGAGCTCTAGGTTACTGGGATTCTTTCATCATGACAACCTTAAAATATGCAATCTGTTACAGCAATAGGGTTCTTATCAGTTGAAAGGTTAAATTGTAAGCGGCTGAAGAGGCTGACTCTTCCAGCTTAGCACAGAGTGAAGAATTTATTACGTCATCATGATCTCATTTAGTATGTGGGGTAAATAGCCTCATTAAGAACATAATGTTAAGGAGATTCGTGAGGTTTCCAGCAGGGCAGAGAAGTCAACGGAGGGGGAGGGGAAGGCCAGCCGATGGAAATAGGCCTTGGATGAGACTGTGTTCTTGTTCTGTCTGCTGCCTATAAACGGTCATTTTAAGAAGAATGCTGTCCATCAGAGAAGGAGAAAAGGCCCTATTAGAAGATTGAGGCCCCCAACCCCCCCCCCCCAGAGTTTTTTTCCAGAGGTCATGTGGCTGCAATCCAGTAATAGACAGCCAGTTGAGGAAGTCTGAAAGCCAAGACTGAGAAAGTGTAGGAAAGGTAACAATCTCTTCAGTTAGCAGCAGCATGTCTTTAACCCAGAGCTGGCCCCTTAGCACAGCTGGAAAGCAAGGGAAGGTCATTTTCATTGTCCCCACTCTTCTTTATCTTGTATGAAATCTTTTCCTTAACTCCCAGCACAAATGACTTCTACTCTGAATGCCCCCAATCCAAACTTTGAGCGCAAGAATCTTTATTCAACTCCTCTGATGGTCTAGGGCCCCATGTGGCATGATCTTGACCTTTCCATCCTTCTGAAGGTCACATGCTGCCTCTAGAGCCCTCATGGCTTACCCTCTCTGGCTCACCCTCCAACTCATCCTGTTGAGATTTACCTGCCCTCCTCTCCTCTTAGCTTTGCAGGATTAGCTTGACAAGGTGACATGAAAGAGAGACTAATGTCTGCAGATGGGCTAAATGGAGAAGTCCAAGGGGCCACAGCTCACAGGGCCATCAGTGATCCCTCCCCTCCAGGGCAGAAATGCATCCTAGCGGTGGGTTTTTGGAGGAAGCTCTTCCTCTGGGGCTTTCTCTCACAAAAGATTTTCATGAATATTTCTGAGCAGGTGGGTTCTATTTGGTAGGAGAGGAGAAAGACAATACTTTTGGGAAATAAGTAAAAAGAATAGATGGAGCAACAGTCCTTCTAGGCTAGGAACTATCTTTCTAAGGCATGGAGAAGACCCAGTTTTAAAGGTCCCAAGGTATTAGTAAATATCAATGATAGTAATGCCTTCCCCCATGCTTATCATTGAGAAAATGGTCAAATTTCCCTGAGAAAGGGGTTTCTGGTGATTTTTTAGGAGGTAAATCTCTAATGTTCCAATATTGTGAAATGATAGTATTAACTTTACTGGACAGTCACATAATATTGGCATTTAAAGATGGTGGGGAAACTTTCAGAAACTAGTTATTTTTGCTCAACTATATCTGTGACTCTGGTTGTCACAACTCTGGGTGCTAATATTAAAAAGAGGAGATGTAAAAATGATCTCACATTTACATACCATTAACCACTGTAATAGGGTAGGAATGAACTTAGGTAGCTCATAGATTGCAGAGTTATTGCCTTGTGGATAGATAGGGAACCATAAAAATGTCACGGCCAAGTAAAAATGAGTGAAACTTTAGTGCTAACTCCTCTGTGGAGGCTTGTCATTGTACTTTCAGTGTCCTGATTTTTAAAAGAAAGTAAACTACAGTGGCTTAAGATCTAATTCATTGTGCTACTTTTGGGCTTCTAGTTGTTTTATTCTATGACTTTTGGATCATACATTCCTGGCTTAGGATAAGAAAAATGGGTAAAATACACAGAAATAAACCGAGGCAAGTAGACCTTTATAGGGTATCCTATATTGGTCATTTTGGAGTATGAGGAATCTACCAGAGAAGAAAACCACTGTCTGGCTTCCATTGTAATGCAGTGGCTGGATTGAGGGGGGAAAAAAACGAAAAACAATTAGGGAAGAATACAATAATATTATGAAGAGAGAGAAAAGCTATTTCCCGAATCTGGAACTACACATCATAATTCCAACTATGAAGATCCTAGTCAGTGGCTAATGTATCTTTTTTCTGCCACAGCAAATTTAACAGTCTTAAAGAAGATAGAAAGACAGAACCTCTGCCCCACTATCTTCCTCCACCAACTGCCTACCCCTTCCCTCTTCAGAATTTGGACTAGAAATACAAGGATAGAAAACTTGGCAGTTTATAGTGTCCTGTTACAAATGCTGTATTTTAAAATCTGTTTAATTGAATTATAATTGATGTACAATATTATATAAGTTATAGGTGTACAACATAGTGATTCACAATTTTTGAATGTTATATTCCATTTATAGTTATTGTAAAATATTGTCTATATTCTCGGTGTTGTACAGTGTGTCCTTGTAGTTTTACACATAGCATTTTGTGCTTTGAAGTAGCCCAAACACTGCCCAATCCTATCACTTTCACCTCTCCGATGCCATACACAGCATTACTTCATTCTGTATCCACTCAGGCATCAAAATGCACAGAAACTTTAAGGTAGGAAGTAGAACAAAACAGGAAGTCACACATTAATTCCTGAGAGGTGCAATTTGAACATGGAAAATGCCACAGTTAATTCTAAAATGTATAAAACTTCGAGTAGCAGTGAATGTTAGAGATTATAACAGTTTGTGTGTTTGATTAATTCAGATGACCAGAAAGATAATCCACAGATTGAGAAAAACCCTCCTCAATTCAGCTGAGTTGTATTATGTGAAAACCGTTTAGACACTCATGCAAATCACTCCTGAACTGCCTCTTCCATGACCTCATTTCATCTCCATTTCTGACACAAAGTCCCTAAGCATTTTCACATCATTTCCTCCTGTTCAATTAGAGTTAACATTCCAGGCAGGAACAAAAACCTTTGGATCACTAGATTTATTATAACCAGTGGAATATCATGCTCCTCTTTTAAGACATATTGCTAAACTCTCATCGTTTCCAAAATCCTTAATATGATCATTATACTATGTTCCACCTGGTTCAAAGTGAACCTGATCCTTGCAACAGGGAGGAAAACAAAGAGCTGATTATACACTGTGTTAACATGGGGAAAATGCAAACCTCTCTAAGTTCTGTGTTGTGTAAATGTGGATAATAATAATACTTTTACACAGCCATATGATAAGAATTAAGTGAGATAAAGCAATTAGTACACCACTTGATATAGAGTAAGATCTTAATGAAGTAACAGTTATTCTTATTAAAATAAAATGAGCTATGAAATAATAATTTGAGACTATATATATAGTCAAAGCAACAGTCAAAGGACAATACATAACTTTAAACATATTTTAGCAATACAAAATGGGAATAAGTAAACTAAGCATTAAATAAAGTTAGAAAAAGAAAAATATGTTTAGCATAAAAAGTATAAAACTGGACAGAGAAAGGAGCTTCAAGATGGTGGAAGAGTAAGACGTGGAGATCACCTTCCTCCCCACAAATACATCAGAAACACATCTACATGTGGAACAACTCCTACGGAACACCTACTGAATGCTGGCAAAAGACCTCAGACTTCCCAAAAGGCAAGAAACTCCCCCATGTACCTGGGTAGGGCAAAAGAAAAAAGAATAAACAGAGACAAAAGAGTAGGGACGAGACCCGCACCAGTGGGAGGGAGCTGTGAAGGAGGAAAAGTTTCCACACAGTAGGAGCCCCTTCACGAGCAGAGACTGCGGGTGGCGGATGGGGGGAGCTTCGGAGCCACGGAGGAGAGCACAGCCACAGGGGTGCGGAGGGCAAAGCGGAGAGATTCCCGCACACAGGAGCAGTGACGACCAGCACTCACCAGCCTGAGAGGCTTGTCTGCTCACCCACCAGGGCGGGCGGGGGCTGGGAGCTGAGGCTCGGGCTCCGGAGGTCAGATCCCAGGGAGAGGACTGGGGTTGGCTGCGTGAACACAGCCTGAAGGGGGCTAGTGCGCCACGGCTAGCCTGGAGGCAGTCCGGGAAAAAGTCTAGAGCTGCCAAAGAGGCAAGGGAGCCTCTTTGTTTCCTGGTGCTCAAGGAGAGGGGATTAAGAGTGCCACTTAAATGAGCTCCAGAGATGGGCGCGAGCCGCGGCTATCAGCGCGGACCCCAGAGACAGGCATGAGATGCTAAGGCTGCTGCTGCCGCCACGAAGAAACCTGTGTGCAAGCACAGGCCACTACCCACACCTCCCCTCCCGGGAGCCTGCACAACCTTCTGAGACTGAAGCAGGAAGAAATAGAAAATATGAACAGACCAATCACAAGCACTGAAATTGAAACTGTGATTAAAAGTTTTCCAACAAACAAAAGCCCAGGACCAGATGGCTTCACAGGCGAATTCTATCAAACATTTAGAGAAGAGCTAACACCTATCCTTCTCAAACTCTTACAAAATATTGCAGAGGGAGGAACACTCCCAAACTCATTCTATGGGGCCACCATCACCGTGATACCAAAACCAGACAAAGATGTCACAAAGAAAACTACAGGCCAATATCACTGATGAACATAAGTGCAAAAGCTCTCAACAAAATACTAGCAAACAGAATCCAACAACACATTAAAAGTATCATAGGGCTTCCCTGGTGGCGCAGTGGTTGAGAGTCCGCCTGCCGATGCAGGGGACGCGGGTTCGTGCCCCGGTCCGGGAAGATCCCACGTGCCGCGGAGCGGCTGGGCCCGTGAGCCATGGCCACTGAGCCTGAGCGTCCGGAGCCTGTGCTCCGCAACGGGAGAGGCCACAGCAGTGAAAGGCCCGCGTACTGCAAAAAAAAAAAAAAAAAAAGTATCATAGACCATGATCAAGTGGGGTTTATCCCAGGAGTGCAATGATTCTTCAATATACACAAATCAATCAATGTGATACACCATATTAACAAATTGAAGGAGAAAAAACATATGATCATCTCAATAGATGCAGAGAAAGCTTTTGACAAAATTCAACACCAATTTATGATAAAAACACTCCAGAAAGTAGGCATAGAGGAAACTTACCTCAACATAATAAAGGCCACATATGACAAACCCATAGCCAACATCATCCTCAATGGTGAAAAACTGAAACCATTTCCACTAAGATCAGGAACAAGACAAGGTTGCCCAGTCTCACCACTATTATTCAACATAGTTTTGGAAGTTTTAGCCAGAGCAATCAGAGAAGAAAAAAAAAATAAAAGGAATCCAAATCAGGAAAGAAGTAAAGCTGTCACTGTTTGCAGATGACATGATACTATACATAGAGAATCTTAAAGAAGCTACCAGAAAACTACTAGAGCTAATCAAGGGATTGGTAAAGTAGCAGGATACAAAATTAATGCACAGAAATCTCTGGCATTCCTATACACTAATGATGAAAAATCTGAGATTGAAATTAAGAAAACACTCCCATTTACCATTGCAACAAAAAGAATTAAATACCTAGGAATAAACCTACCTAAGGAGACAAAAGACCTGTATGCAGAAAATTATAAGACACTGATGAAAGAAATTAAAGATGATACAAATAGAGGGAGAGATATACCATGTTCTTGGATTAGAAGAATCAACATATTGTGAAAAAGACTCTACTACCCAAAGCAATCTACAGATTCATTGCAATCCCTATCAAACTACCAATGGCATTTTTCACAGAACTAGAACAAAAAATTTCACAATTTGTATGGAAACACAAAAGACCCCAAATAGCCAAAGCAATCTTGAGAAAGATAAACAGAGCTGGAGGAATCAGGCTCCCTGACTTCAGACTATACTATAAAGCTACAGTAATCAAGACAGTATGGTACTGGCACAAAAACAGAAATATAGATCAATGGAACAGGATAGAAAGTCCAGAGATAAACCCACGCACATATTGTCACCTTATCTTTGATAAAGGAGGCAAGAATATACAATGGAGAAAAAACAACCTCTTCAATAAGTGGTGCTGGGAAAACTGGACAGCTACATTTAAAAGAATGAAATTAGAGCATTCCCTAACACCATACACAAAAATAAGCTCAAAATGGATTAAAGACCTAAATGTATGGCCAGACACTCTCAAACTCTTAGAGGAAAACATAAGCAGAACACTCTATGACATAAATCACAGCAAGATCCTTTTTGACCCACCTCCTAGAGAAATGGAAATGAAAATACATAAATGGGACCTAATGAAACTTAAAAGCTTTTGCATAGCAAAGGTAACCATAAACGAGACGAAAAGACAACCCTCAGAATGGGAGAAAATATTTGCAAATGAAGCAACTGACAAAGGATTAATATCCATAACTTACAAGCAACTCATGCAGCTCAATATCAAAAAAGCAAAAACCCAATCCAAAAATGGGCAGAAGACCTAAATAGACATTTCTCCAAAGAAGATATACAGATTGCCAACAAACACAGGAAAGAATGCTCAACATCATTAATCATTACAGAAACGCAAATCAAAACTACAATGAGATATCATCTCACACCGGTCAGAATGGCCATCATCAAAAAATCTACAAACAATAAATGCTGGAGAGGGTGTGGAGAAAAGGGAACACTCTTGCAGTGTTGGTGGGAATGTAAATTGATACAGCCACGATGGAGAACAGTATGCAGGTTCCTTAAACGACTGAAAATAGAACTACCATACGACCCAGCAATCCCACTACTGGGCATATACCCTGAGAAGACCATAATTCAAAAAGAGTCATGTACCAAAATGTTCATTGCAGCTCTATTTACAATAGCCAGGTCATGGAAGCAACTTAAGTGTCCATCAACGATGAATGGATAAAGAAGATGTGCCACATATATACAATGGATTATTACTCAGCCATAAGAAGAAATGAAATTGAGTTATTTGTAGTGAGGTCGATTGAGCTAGAGTCTGTCATGCATAGTGAAGTTAGTCAGAAAGAGAATAACGAATACCGTATGCTAACACATATATATGGAATCTTAAAAAAAAAGACGACATGAAGAACCTAGGGGGCAAGACGGGAATAAAGACTCAGACATACTAGAGAATAGACTTGAGGACATGGAGAGGGGGAAGGGTTAGCTGTGACAAAGTGAGAGAGTGGCATGGACATATATACACTGCCAAACGTAAAATAGATAGCTAGTGGGAAGCAGCCGCATAGCACAGGGAGATCAGCTCGGTGCTTTGAGACCACCCAGAGGGGTGGGATAGGGAGGGTGGGAGGGAGGGAGACACAATAGGGAAGAGATATGGAGATATATGTGTATGTATAACTGATTTACTTTGTTATAAAGCAGAAATTAGCATACCATTGTAAAGCAATTATACTCCCAATAAGGATTTAAAACAAACAAACAAACAAAAACTAGACAGAAATCACTGCATGAGAAAACAGAAAAGCTGGAACATTAATGTAGTTTCTATACTAATATTGTGAAGCATCTCATTAAGTGGAGAAAACATCTTCAAGTCCCATCAGCCAAACCCAGAAAACGCAAATGTACATTAGCATATAAAAGGTCATACAAGCAGGTACTAAGGAAATTATAGCAGTTATAAGAAAATAGAATAACATTTAACATTAAATTACAACATATCATTGATACAGATTATATTCTAGATAAACACTCACAACATCATAACCCTTATAAGAAGCCAAAACTTGACTCATCCAATAACCATCCCAAGTCCACCTGGTCTGTCAGTTTCCACCATTACCTGCCTAGTCCAGGGATTGGAAGAGTTTTCTGTAAAGGACCAAATAATCAATATTTCAGGCTATGCAAGCCATAAAGTCTTTACAGCAACTGCTCAATTTTGTTATTGCAACAGGAAAGCAGCCACAGATATTGTAAATTAATGAGTTTGGCTGTGTTTCTACAAAACTTTATTGATAAAAACAAGTGTGGATCCAGATTTGGGCCAGTTTGTAGACTCTTGATCTAGTCCAAGTTACTAGCATCACTAGACCAGATTGTATCAGTAGTTTCCCACAAATTAACTTGCACTTATTCTGCATACCAGCATCACCACACTGTTCTTCACACTGCAGAAGGGCAAATCTAATTAGGTAACAAACTTCTGATTTGCCCTTAGCATTTTTAATACATTTGCTCTTAGGATAAAGGCAGAAATTAGTAAGGAAGTCCACAATGCCCTGAATTGTCTGGCCCCCATCTGCTCCTCACGCAGGTTTCCTTTCAGTCCCTTCCATCACCCTGCTTCCTCTTATTACCACAGGACTCTTGAATATGCTTGTTTTCTTGACCTAGATGCTCCTACTCTTACTCTTCCCTAATCAACATCTGGTAACTTATACTCCAGCTCATGTTTCACCTCCTCAGCTAATCATTCTCTGATCTACCTGCCTATTACAAAACTCCTGGCTTTTCCTAGCACTATGTTGTTTGAGCTGCAATTTTATATATATTTGTTGCAGTTGGATCTCTCTGTGTCTCCCCACTCGATTATATACCCCAAGAGGGCAGGAGATATTTCTGGTCTGTTGACCATTTTGTCCTTAGTACCTAGCATCATATTTGGTACATGACAGGAGCTCAATAATTATTTGTTGAATGAGCAGACAAACTAAAGAATACATAAACAAATAAATGAATTGTGGAGCAAATTTAAACACATCAAATAAATACTTGCATTAAAGATTCCAAGGCTAGTTATAAAATGATTTGTTTCAACTTTATTAGTTCCCAGGCTTATTAAAAAGTTCCAGAGCATAGGAAAAGTTCCACAACAAGGAAAAGAAAAGTTGGGGATCCTATTTTTGCAATATACTTTCTTGACAGATTTGACCCAATCATCAGTATGGTTTCAGCTTTCCAGTTGATTTCAATGTGCACCCAAGGATGAGATCCATACATCCAGGTAGCCTCACCTGGAGGAGGATGGTAGGAAGTGGGTGGCTCTTGTAAGAGCCTTGGGTCACTGATATCAGATTTAGATTTTTCCAATGAAGTAAACCTCTAGTCATGTGTATTTTTATGATTAAACACCACATTTATAAGTGACACTGAGATGACAAGATTAGGATGCATTTTTATCTCTCCAATTACTTTGAGAACCAGGACATGTCAATCCAAGAATAGCTAGACAAACAATAGAACAAAGAGCCTTGAACTCTATGCTGGCCTATATAAGAATTTATTTTAAGATAAAAGTGATTTAACATATCAGTAGCAAAATAAATGATTATTTCAATAAATGATCCTAGAAAATTGCTTAACTATTCAGAAGAAAGTAAAGATCTCTAGCTCATACAATAATCCAAGTAAATTCTAGTTAAATATACAAGATGAAACTATAAAACAACCTGAAGTTTAAAAAATGGTGAATATTTATTTCAAATCATGTAAGGACTTCCTAAAGCATAAAAGTACTGACAGAAATAGCAAATAAAAATCAATGACCTGCCTACATAAAATATACATTCTTGCATACTATATATATATATATAGATATATATATATAAAAAATAGATTAAAAGACAAAGTGAGACAATTTTTTTTTTTTTTTTCGGTATGCGGGCCTTTCACTGTTGTGGCCTCTCCCGTTGTGGAGCACAGGCTCCGGACGCACAGGCTCAGCGGCCATGGCTCACGGGCCCAGCCGCCCCGCGGCATGTGGGATCTTCCCGGACCGGGGCACGAACCCGTGTCCCCTGCATCGGCAGGCGGACTCTCAACCACTACGTCACCAGGGAAGCCCCGAGACAATTTTTAATAAATGTGGAAGAGTTAAATCTTAAAATTTGTTTTAAAAATTATTAAAACTTAGGGAGAAAATAGGCAAAGAGCATTATATGAATGAAAAAAGAAATTAAAAATTTGCTGACACATTAAAAACACATGTCCGATTTCACTAATGTTATAAAAATTGCCAATTTAAGCTATTATGAGACATCATTTTTCAGGTATACAGTTGGTCTGTTTTTTCTTTCCTTAATGATAATTTTCAGTGTTAAAGAGGGCAAAGTGCAATGTTTACTTTCATGTATGGTTGGTGCCAGTGTAAATTGATAAACTTTGAAGAGAGCAAATTAGGAACCAAAAGCCCTTAGAAATTATAACTTTGGCCCAGTAATACCTCTTCTAGGAATTTATTATGTGCAATGATATTTATGGCAGTGTTATTTGCAGTAGGAAAACACTGAAACACCCTAAATAATAATAATATGAGAATGGTCAAAATAAAATAATGTGTTCCTTATGACTTAATATTATGCATTCGTTTAAATTCATGCTACTGAAATCTCTGTCAGGGTCACTGGGAAATGTCCATGATTGAATCAGAGTATAACAAAGCATGAACTAATCAGGATATTAAAACTCCGTGGTGGTGGTGGTGGTGGTGGGGTGTGTGTGTGTGTGTGTGTGTGTGTGTGTGTGAGATTAACATGCCAACAGCAGATCTCTCTGGATCAAAAACTAAAATTAATTTTTATTTTATTCTCTACCATTGTCTTTATTTCCCAAATTTCATCAAGTAGTCATTTTTTCAATCAGAAAAAAAAATGTATTCTAAATTAAAGAAAAATACAACCTTATATTCTCAGATACCACTTGCCTTTCCTCTTTTTATTACCTTCTCTACTGGTATGAATTAGTCCCCAAAAGAGAGGAATTAACAACTGGTAAATTCAGATAACAGTCTGTTTTTGATGTTTGTATTATAGTCCTTTCTCTTTTTTTTTTTAACATTAAGTTTAAGCTTTGCAGTCACGTTTGGAAAAGAGACTCCAGCATGAATCATGTGTGTGGGATACTGATCTTTATCAGAGAATAATATTTAATCATTATCTTTCCAGATCTAATTGACAGAATGTCACAGCTCCACAAAATACACATTTTGCTTAAGATGATAGAAAACCAAGCTAAAGCTATCAGGAAGAAGCAGCATATTGGGCGGGTAAATATACCGGTGACACTTATCTTATGAGGTTGTGTCATTTAACTGAATTCTCTCTATATTTGAAATTTTCTAACATACGCTGTCTTTGCAGCATAGTATTAGACCTCAGCCTTGCCACTGCCTTTCAAGTTATATTTCTATTTGTTAACCATTAGCAGATTTGATTTTGGATTAAATGTCAAAAGAGAAATAGGACCTCTTCCCAGCTCCTGTGCCCACAGTTTTCAGCCTTCTCGGAAGATACATTTAACAAAAAATGCCTTATATACATGTGGCGATGCTGTTATCTTGCTTAGCACAGTGGTATTCATTCCTTGACATCTATAGCCCTTCAGAGAATAATTCAAATTTCTGGGTAGATCTGTGCAAAGGGGAAGAGAACCCTCTGCTTTGGAACCATCCATTCAATCCAGACCAGATAGGGATACAGCCTAAGAAAACTGCATTTTGGCTAAAGGATGTGACTTTAGCCACTCATTTAATCCTTTACAACAGCACTAAGGATTTAATGTTATCCCTATTTCATAGGTGAGGAAACTGAGGTATAGACTCAGAGACAGCAGTGAAAATTAATTGTATTTCTATATAGTAGGAAAAACAATTGAAAATAAAATAATACCATTTAAAATGGTATCATAAAAAATATTAGGAATATTTTGACAAAATATGCAAGATCTCTATAGTGAAAGATATAAAATATAGCTGAGAAAAATTTAAAACCTGAATAAAGAGGGAAAGATACCCCATGTTCATGGATTGAAACACTCCATATTTTAAGGTGTCAATTTAAAAGATTGATCTGTGAGTTAAAATTTATCATAATTCCAGCAGGCTATTTTGTAGAAATTAAAACAATGATTCTAAAATTTATGTCAAAATACAGAAGACCTAGGATAGCCAAATCTATAAGACCTGAGTTGGAAAACTAACACTCTGATTTCAAGGTTTAGTATAAACCCACAGTAATCATAACAATGTTGTATTAGCATAGGGATAGTAAAACAAAAATCAATGAAACAAAATAGAGATTTCAGATAGAAACGCACACATACACAGTCGATTAATTTTCTACAAGGTACCAAGGCAATTCAATGAACAAAGATAGAATCTGAGAGTAGGGTCTGGTCTTGTGATTGCAACTCTGACTAAAACAGGACTCACTACATCAGCATTCGAAGGGGAGAAGCACCAGTTAACTCCCTGGGCATAAGGCAGATTTAGCTCTGATTAGAACCCAGGTCTTCCTGATGCCATAGCTCATGCTTTTTCCACTGTGCTCTACTGCATCCGAAGATGGCCTTGCAATTTGGGGTTGTTACTGAATTATAATACTGCTCGCTGGAAACAAATAACTGTCATAGATTTCACTTACTAAAAATATTTAATAACTGCTCTCATTCCTTGTCACAAAACAAAGCCACAATATAGGCATGAAAAAAATAGCAAAACACTATCTAGGATATGACACTGCCCAATATCCTCTCCATGTGATAAAAAATATGTGTGCCTGTGCTTTCTTTGGTATTTAATTCCATCCTATATATTCATACTGTAGATAGGGTCTCAAATGTAAGATTTTACAATGGGAGACATGCACAAACCAGAATTTTCCTATTTGTTCTTTTGGGGGGAGGGGTTCCATTTGTTTTGTTTATTGTAAAACAATGCAGTAAAAACATGCATAATCAATGACATGTTTATAAGAACTAAAATGGGTACACAGACATCAACTTTATTCTTTGTCTGTATAAAACAAGTTTCCCTGTCAGCACTAGGTAAATAGCTGGTGATCTGGAACATGCTTTTGGTATGTGACATATTTGAATATGAATGTTGTTTGGTATCACTTTTTGTGTATGTTTGTTTTAAAGTAAACTTTTTATTTTGAGATACTTATAGATTTGTGTGCATTTGTAAGAAATAATACAAAGAGATCCTGTATACTCTTTACCCAGTTTCCTCCAATAATATCATCTCGCAAAATTGTACTACAAAATTATAGCACAACTAGGATATTGATATAGTCAAGATACAAAGTATTTTCTTCACCACAAGGATACCTCATAGTACCCTTTATAGACGCACCCACTTATCCACTTCCCTCCCACCTCCATCCTCTGCAAAATCCCAGGCAAACACTAAGTTGTTCTCCATTTCCGTAACTTTGTTGTTTCAAGAATGTTATATAGATGGAATCACAACCTTGTATAGCCTTTCAAGATTGCCTTTTTTTTTTTTTTCCACTAAGCAAAATTCTCTGGAGACTTATCCAAGTTGTTGGGTATATCAATACTTCGTCCTTTTTATTGATCAATAGTGTTCCATGGTACAGATGTTCCTTAGTTTGTTTAACCATTCACCCATCAAAGGACATCTGGTTGTTCCTAGTTTTGGGTTATTGTGAATAATGTTGCTATGAACATTAGTGTACAGGTTTTGTGAGAACATAAATTATTTCTCTGTGCTAAATGCCCAAAAGTGTAGTTGCCGGGTTATATGGTAAGCACATTTTTGTGTGAGAAACTGTTACATTCTTTTCCACAGTGGCTGTTTCACATTCCCATCAGTATTATCTGAGTGATCCAGGTTCCCCTCATCCTCACCAGTTTTTGGTGTAATCACAGTCATTCTGATAGGTGAGTAATGATACCTCATTGCGTCTACCCAAAGACTTGTACACAGAGGAGCCTGCATTTCCCTAATGGTTAATAGTGTTGAACTTCTTTTTTTTAACATCTTTATTGGAGTATAATTGCTTTACAATGGTGTGTTAGTTTCTGCTTTATAACAAAGTGAATCAGTTATACATATATCCCCATATCTCTTCCATCTTGCGTCTCCTCCCTCCACATGCTCATTTGCCATCTGTATATCCTCAATGTCTCTTCATGTCTTTTGCCCATTTTCTAATTGGATTTTTGGTTTTTTACTGTTTAATTTTTTGAGTTCTTTATATATTTTAAATCCTAGTCCTTTGTTGGATATATGGTATGCAAATATTTTCCTCTCAATCTGTAGCTTGTGTTTTCATCCACTTAACAGAGTCTTTTGCACAGCAATTTTTTTTTGATAGGTTCAATTTATCATTTTTCCTTTTTTTTTTTTTTGGCGGTATGCGGACCTCTCACTGTTGTGGCCTCTCCCGTTGCGGAGCACAGGCTCCGGATGCGCAGGCTCAGCGGCCATGGCTCACAGGCCCAGCCGCTCCACAGCATGTGGGATCCTCCCAGACCGGGGCACAAACCCGTGTCCCGTGTCCCCTGCATCGGCAGGTGGACTCTCAACCACTGCACCTCCAGGGAAGTCCTATTGGAAGATTTTTAATCAGAGTTTCAATTTCATTACTTGTGATTGGTCTGTTCATATTTTCTATTTCTTCCTGGCTCAGTCTTGGAAGGTTATACCGTTCTAAGAATTTGTCCATTTCTTCCAGGTTGTCCATTTTACTGGCATAGAGTTGCTTGTAGTAGTCTCTTACGATGCTTTGTATTTCTGCAGTGTCCATTGTAACTTCTTCTTTTTCATTTCTAACTTTATTGATTTAAGTCCTCTCCCTCTTTTTCTTGATGAGTCTGATGAAAGGTTTATCAGTTTTATTTATCTTCTCAAAGAAGCAACTTTTAGTTTTATTGATATTTGCTATTGTTTTCTTTGTTTCTATTTCATTTATTTCTGCTCTGATCTTTATGATTTCATTCCTTCTACTAACTTTGGGTTTTGTTGCCTCTTCTTTCTCTAGTTCCTTTAAGTGTAAGGTTAGATTGTTTATTTGAGATTTTTCTTGTTTCTTGAGGTGAGATTGTATTGCTATGAACTTCCCTCTTAGAACTGCTTTTGCTGTGTCCCATAGGTTTTGGGTCATCGTGTTTTTGTTGTCTTTTGTTTCTATGTATTTTTTTATTTCCTCTTTGATTTCTTCAGTGATCTCTTGGTTATTTAGTATCACACTGTTTAGGTTCCATGTGTGTGTGTTTTTTATGTGTTTTTCCCTGTAATTCTAACCTCATAGCGTTGTGGTCGGAAAAGGTGCTTGATATAATTTCTATTTTCTTAAATTTACTGAGGCTTGATTTGTGACCCAAGATGTGATCTATCCTGGAGAATGTTCCCTGTGCACTTGAGAAGGAAGTGTAATCTGCAGTTTTCTGATGGAATGTCCTATAAATATCAATTAAATCTATCTGTTCTATTGTGTTGTTTAAAGCTTGTGTTTCCTTATTTATTTTCTGTCTGGATGATCTGTCCATTGGTGTAAGTGAGGTATTAAAGTCCCCCACTATTATTGTGTTACTGTCAGTTTCTCCTTTCATGGTTGTTAGCATTTGCCTTATGCATTGAGGTGCTCCTATGTTTGGTGCATAAACATTTATAATTGTTATATCTTCTTCTTGGATTGATCCCTTGATCATTAGGTAGTGTCCTTCCTTGTCTCTTGTAACGTACTTTATTTTAAAGCCTGTTTTATCTGATATGAATATTGCTCCTCCAGCTTTCTTTTGATTTCCATTTGCATGGAATATCTTTTTCCATCCCCTCACTTTCAGTCTGTATGTGTCCCTAGGTCTGAAGTGGGTCTCTTGTAGACAGCATATATATGGGTCTTTTTTTGTATCCATTCAGGGAGACTGTGTCGTTTGGTTGGAACGTTTAATCCATTCACACTTAAGGTAATTATCAATTTGTATCTTCCTATTACCATTTTCTTAATTTTGGGGGGTTTGTTTTTGTAGGTCCTTTTCTTCTCTTGTGTTTCCCAGTTAGAGAAGTTCCTTTAGCATTTGTTGTAGGGATGGTTTGGTGGTGCTGAATTCTCTTAGCTTTTGCTTGTCTGTAAAGCTTTTGATTCCTTATCAAATCTGAATGTGGTCCTTGCCAGGTAGAGTAATCTTAGTTGCAGGTCCTTCCCTTTCGTCACTTTAAATATATCATGCCACTCCCTTCTGGCTTGTAGAGTTTCTGCTGAGAAATCAGCTGTTAACCTTATGGGAGCTCCCTTGTATATTATTTGTCATTTTTCCCTTTTTGCTTTTAATGATTTTTCTTTGTGTTTAATTTTTGTCAGTTTGATTACTATATGTCTGAGCGTGTTTCTCCTTGGGTTTATCCTGCCTGGGACTCTGCACTTCCTGGACTTGGGTGGCTCTTTCCTTTCCCATTTAAGGAAGTTTTCGACTATAGTCTCTTCAAATAATTTCTCGGGTCCTTTCCCTCTCTCTTCTCTTTCTGGGACCCCTATAATGTCAATGTTGGTGGGTTTAATGTTTTTTCTTATGCTGTCTTCATTTCTTTCATTCTTCTTTCTTTATTCTGTTCCACAGCAGAGAATTCCACCATTCTGTCCTCCAGGTCACTTATCCATTTTTCTGCCTCAGTTATTCTGCTTTTGATTCCTTCTAGTGTATTTTTCATTTCAGTTATTGTATTGTTCATCTCTGTTTGTTTGTTCTTTAATTCTTCTAGGTCTTCATTAAACATTCCTTGCATCTTCTCGATCTTTGCCTCCATTCTCTTTTCCGCGGTCCTGGATCATCTTCACTATCATTATTCTGAATTCTTTTTCTGGAAGGTTGCCTATCTCTATTTTATTTACTTGTTTTTCTGGGGTTTTATTTTGTTCCTTCATCTGGTATATAATCCTCTGCCTTTTCTTTTTGTCTAATATTCTGTGAATGTTTTTCGTTCCACAGGCTGCAGGATTGTAATTCTTGCTTCTGCTCTCTGCCCTCTGCTGGTTGAGGCTATCTAAGAGGCTTGTGCAAGCATCCTGATGGAAGGGACTGGTGGTGGGTAGAGCTGAGTGTTGCTCTGGTGTGCAGAGCTCAGTAAAACTTTAATCCACTTGTCTACTGATGGGTGGGGCTGAGTTCTCTCCTTGTTGGTTGTTTGGCCTGAGACGACCCAGCACTGGAGCCTACAGGCCCTTTGGTGGGGCTAATGGCAGACTCTAGGAGGGCTCACGCCAAGGAGTACTTCCCAGAACTTCTGCTGCCAGTGTACTTGTCCTCACAGTGAGCCACAGCCACCCCCACCTCTGCAGGAGACCCTCCAACACTAGCAGGTAGGTCTGGTTCAGTCTCCTATGGGGTCACTGCTCCTTCCCCTGGGTCCCGATGCGCACACTACTTTGTGTGTGCCCTCCAAGAGTGGAGTCTCTGTTTCCCCCAGTCCTGTCAAAGTCCTGCAGTCAAATCCCACTAGGCTTCAATGTCTGATTCTCTAGGAATTCCTCCTCCCATTGCGGGACCCCCAGTTTGGGAAGCCTGATGTGGGGCTCAGAACCTTCACTCCAGTGGGTGGACTTTTGTGGTATAATTGTTCTCCAGTTTGTGAGTCACCCACCCAGTGGTTATGGTTATTTGATTTTATTGTCATTGTGCCCCTCGTACCATCTCATTGTGGCTTCTCCTTTGTCTTTGAATGTGGGGTATCTTTTTTGGTGAGTTCCAGTGTCCTCCTGTCGATGATTGTTCAGCCGTTAGTTGTGATTCTGGTGTTCTCACAAGAGGGAGTGAGAGCACGTCCTTCTACTCCACCATCTTGAACCAAACTCTGGAATTCAATTTTGACAATAACCAACTAATCTGAGAAAACCTCACAGTTGGCACTTAGTTTTGGGTTTTGGGAAACTCACCCCATGAAATCTGTCTGTATCTAGGTGTAGTCCTTGTTCTCATCTCAGAAGCCCTATATGTTGAATCTGAGTTTGGGCACACTGCAATTTTTCTTTGGTGATCTTAAGTCCCTTTAAGATGAGAAACTTTAGCAAGTGTCTTCTTGTGCAGAGGCTTGAGAAGAAAAGCAAGAAGCAAATCCTCTACATATTGCAATAAGTTAGAACCTCTAGGGAACTTTGTATCCTCCAGATCAGCCTTTAGAATTTGTGAGAAGTAAGAAGGACTCTTCAGTAAAACCCTGAGGCATTACTGTCCAGGTGAATTATTTTTCTTTGCAAGTAAAGGTGAAAAGGTATTGGCTAGCTTCATCAGTAGGAATACTAAAGAAGACATGGCATAAATCAATTACAGTAAGGAATTTACTTTAGGTAGAAATGGATGTAAGTAGCATATGAGTTAGGAATAAACAACAGAGTGTCAAGGGATAACAGTGTTACTTATTGCTCCATGCTCCTGAACAAATCTCCACCCTTACCCTTAGGTTTTCTCCCTGGTGAAGTGGGAATGTTACAGGGGTACTATCAGAAAGACTAAACCTTTAAAAAGATCTTGAATAAAGCCTGGAGGGCTTCAAATGCAAAGATGATGCGAGCTTGGATCCAGGAGAAAGATGTACCTTCAAACCCTGGGGTTGGTGAGAAAGCAGTGAGCAACAGTGGGCTCAATTGTGGGTACCACACCTTTTTGCTCACCAGCCCCAAAGCTGTGGGGGGTCTTCTCTGGTTCCCATATAGGCCACCAAAATGTTGACCTGAAATGAATAGACTGCCAGATATTTCTCCTACAAAGATGGATTTATTCAGGGTCAGCAGAGAATTACAATTTGAAGTCTGCAGCCACTGTGAGCCACATGAAAGTTCCTGCACAAGGAAAGGAAAACACTTTTACAGGGAGGAAAAGGAAGTCCAGAGGGTATAGTCAAAAAAGAGTCTGTGGCTTTTCATTGGCTGAATCCTTGCCAGGAAAGAAGAGGAGTGTTTCTTCTTCCTGTTGGGCTCTGCTGTGATCGCAGGTCATGAGAGTGCCCCCTTCTGGTCACTCAACTTTTGTTTAACTGAGGTTTCTGTTTATTAATTTTTATAATAGCATTTCCTTATTATTCTTTTGATGTCTGAAAAATGTCTAATGAGATCTCCTGTTTCATTCTTGATATTATTAATCTGTGTCTTCTCTTATTTTTCTTTGTCAGTCTTGCTAGAGGTTTGTCAATTTTAGAGTCTTTTCAAAGAACCAGCTCTTTGCTTCATTGTTTCTATTTTTTTGCTGTTGTTTTCAATTTCATTGATTTCTAGTGTTGCCTTTATTATCTCCACCCCTTTGCTTGTTTTGAGTTTATTTTGCACTTTTTTTTTTAGGTTCTTGAAGTAGAAGCTCAGATTATTTATTTGAGAACTTTCCTCTTGTCTTTCTAGTGTATATACTTGTGCTATAAATTTTCTTCTCAGCACTGCTTTTGCTGTGTCCCACAAATTTTGATATGTTGTATTTTCATTTTTATTCTCTCTAATGTATTTTTTACCTTCCCCTGAGACTTCCTCTTTGACCCATGGATTATTTACGTGTGCTCTCTTGTTTCCAAGTGTTGGAGATATTCCTGTTATCTTTTTGTTATTGATTTCTAGTTTGATTCCATTGTGATTACAGAACACGCTGTATGATTTCCATTTTTTTAAGTTTGTTCACGTTTGTTTATGGCTTAGGGTGCAGTCTGTGTTGGTACGTGTTCTGTGGACAATTGAAAGAACGTGTAGTCTGCCGTTCTTGTGTGGAATATTCTATAAATGCCAGTCAGGTGCTGCAGGTTGATGGTGTTGTTGAGTTCATTTTTATTTTGCTGTTTTTGTCTAGGTTTTTCCATCAAAACTCAAAGAGAGAAATTGAGGTCTCTAACTATAATTGTGGATTTGTCTGTCGCTCTTTTCAGTTCTACCAGTTTTTGCAGCACATATTTTGTGGCTCTGTTATTTGGTGCATACACGTTTAGGATTGCATGTTCTCTTGCAAACCTATAAACTATAGGTTTATATAATAAGGAAACTACAAGTTGTCTTGTAGTACAAGTAACTACACTACTGTTAATGTGGAGACATATGTGTCCTTGTTCAGGCAGGTGCTCAGAGGTCAGTAATAAGACCTGGAAGATGACAGGGAAGTCTGACTTTCATTTCATGCTGCCAAAAGGAACACAAAGTGGAATTCAGTAGGATTTTTGTCAAACTCTACTCAGACTGTTCAGTTGGTGCTCCTCATGCACTTGACAAAGTGATTATCTCTGCAAGCACTGACGTTGAAGCATGGCGTCCTTTAACTGCTGTCTTTGTAAGGGCCATGGGGGAAAATCACATCCCCACAGTTGGAGCCTCCCATTTTCCTGAATGGACTTAATAATAGCACTTTCAGACACTCTGGAAAGACACTAAAAGTGGGGCCTTGAACTGGAGGGAGGGAGAATCCCCAGGAGCTGGACCTGAAATTTGAGCAAAAGGCAAACACAGAAGTTGCCCATTTGCAGAGGTGGCCCAGCCTCAGCCCTAGAAGTATGCCAGGAGGTGGGCACAGAGGTACACTATAGAGGAGCCTAAACATGGGGCAAGTATCTGACAGTAGGCACATCTAATAACAGAGGCAAGTTCTACTCATTTTCTCTATTACTACCAGTGTATGCATTGGGAAATTTCAACTACAGCTTTGATTGTACACTGTTGTAGAAAATCAGCATATATGTCTGACTGAAATTTGGGCAGAATGAAAAAGGGTATGAATCCCAGTCACCCAAGGTCAGAACGTCCCTTCACTTTTAGGGTTGATCTGGGACAACGTAAACCTAAAGGAAATGATCTAAGCGTAAATTGGATATTGTATATTTCTGACTACAGTAAGGAGGGAGGCAGTTATTGCAAAGGTAACATGGAAGGTGTTCTTGGGAAGCAATGCAAATAAGGAAAAAACTGGGTTAGCAGAAGTAGAAGGCATACTGCTCTCTTTGGGTGACACAGCTTTTGTAAAAAAAAAAAAATCGTCAAGTATCTTTCAAAGTTCATATAATGGTGGGAAATCATTTTCTCTCCTCTTTAAGATGAAAGCCATTTTATTGATTTACTTATCTGATACCTTAAATAGATCCCTAGACTCTGCACAAAAATTTAAGAGTCACAAGAGTTTCAAAAGTAAAAGGTTAACTAGCCATGGGAAGAAACCGAAGTGCAAATACCTCAAAATCTATAGCAAAAAAGCAGTGGCAAGTGTTAAACTCCAAATGATGAGCATTCTACCCTTTTAGAAGAATAAATAATTCTTCTAACCAGCATTTTTCATGACTGTCCTTCATTGTAGAGAATGGCACATAATTTGGTATCAAATTTTGCTTTTGATAATGTACAATAGAACTGATTATTGTATGCCTAATTCCAAAAAGTAAAGCAGAGAGGCTCTTTCAGAATTTGACAGTTGAGCTAGCTTTGTCTGGACTAAATATCTCCTGTGTGGGGAGAGGAGTGAAGACTTTTATGAATGCAAATGAATGACAGTATTGTTAGAGTGTAAGAGTATCAACCATGTGTAGAGGGGATAAAAATAGAATGTAGAAGCCCCTGGCAGCAATCTCAGGATGAGGAAAATACAAAGAAAAATGTGCAAATATGGGTGCTTTATACTAATAAAATGTAGATTTGGTTAAAATTTTATAATGCATGTACTGCATAACGTCACCACTGCACCATTTATATAGTGTGTAGAACTTATAATTCTTCAAGACATAGACAGGATTCTGTTTTTGCATATGCTGTGCCTTATGCATAGAATATTCTTTCCCTGCACCTTTAGTTGTTTGAGAAGTATTCATATGTCCAGAGTATTTCCAGTGCCTTCTTCCAAGGATACCATCTGAGAGATTGAATATACACACAGACAGTGGCCAGACCATATATAACAATAGAACTCTAACTCACAACGTCTTCGGTAACCAGCCCAGGAAGCCAAACAATAATTTCTTAGCAATGGGTCCAAAACGATCAGGACATAGGCAGTGATTGCCAGCTTCCCTGTTTTTTTGCCCTGCTTCCAACTCAGGACCAACAAGAGAAAGCCAAACATGCTCCCCAAACCAATCACATAGGATGTTCAGTTTCTAGTTAGCCAACCTCTAGCTTTCCCATGACAACAGCCTCTAGTCAGAACGTACCTGAAACCTTCCCTTTTTTCACACCACTTCTCTCTCTGCCTTTGAGTCTCTGCCAAACGCAAATGATTGTGGTTGACGCCTTTGCTTTAACAAGCTCAGAATAAATAGCTTTTTTTGTCCTCATTCAATGATTTATTTATTTCCATATGTCCCTGCTTTTATCTTCCTAGCATCAGTGTCAAAGGATTTAATTTCGAGTTATCGATACTTTCACAAATATGTCTGGCTTATGTCATAGGACTATAACGTCTCTCAATTTAATAAAGATTCAGTAAAAATTCAACAGATTGTGGAGCTGGTCTGTATCATCATCAGAGATATTTTAGTTTTCAGCATAATATGCTGTACATATTTTGTTAGATACATAGGTAAGCATTTCAACTTTTGGTGCTATTGCATATAGTCCTGCCTGTTAAATTTACAATAACATTGTTCATTACTGGTATATAGAAATATAATTGATGTTTGTAATTTACTTATGTCCTGTGACCTTTCTAAACTCACTAAGTATTAACTCAAGAGGAGTGAAAACATATTCACACAAAAACCTGCATGTGATGCTTTGTTCGTAATTGCCCAAAACTGGAAACAACCCAATTTCGCTTCAGCTGGTAAATGGACAAAAACAACTATGATACATCCATACAATGGAATACTACTAAGCAATAAAGTAACAGACATTCAATAATGTGGATGAATCTCCCGTGTATTATGCTAAGTGAAAAAACCAGAATCAAAAGGCTTCAAATACATGATTTCATTTATGTGATACTCTAGAAAAGGCAAAACTATAGGTAGGGGGAACAGATCAATGGTTGCCATGGGTTACTGGCTGGGAAGAGATTGACTGCAAAGAAGCAGCCAGAGGACATGTTTTGGAATTGATGAAACCATTCTGTACCTTGATCATGATGTGATTATGGGACTGTATGCATTTGTCAATGCTCATAGAATTTTATAACAAAAACGTGAATTTTAGTGTATTAAATTTAAAAATCAATTAACTGTGTATTTTTTTCTTAATCTACTCATAGGAATGTAGGACAAAGAACGAGGGAGATATTTCACTATATTGGGTTCCACTCTTGGTCAGCTTAAATCATTTAGTCTAGATGCCATGTATAAGAGCCATAGGCAGAATAAGAAGTTTCTGGTTAGCGTCTCCAGGATGTTGAAAATGGTCCCCATTTTGTGCTTCTTATGGAACATTTTCTAATAATCAACTTTGGGCAAAAGGAAGGATCTGTCCTGAGAGGTAGAGTTCTCTATCACTGACAATGATCAAATAGCTCAACCTGAACAACCACTCTGTGGGAATTCTGGAAAGAGGGGAATTGAAGACCTCCAAACCCGGAGATTCCAATATTCTATCAAAATAAGATAAGTGGGTTGTAAAGATAGATGTGAATCGCTGATACAGGTAAAGGAAATATTGGAAAAAAAGAGAGTGGTAGGCTTGCCTGAACCATTGAAAAATTGCATTTATTGAAGGTTTTTTTCGCATTTTGTTCTATTTTATTTATTTATTTTAACATCTTTATTGGAGTATAATTGCTTTACATCGTTGTGTTAGTTGCTGCTGTATAACAAAGTGAATCAGCTATACGTATACATATATCCCCATATCCCCTCCCTCTTGCATCTCCCTCCCACCATCCCTATCCCACCCCTCTAGGTGGTCACAAAGCACCGAGCTGATCTCCCTGTGCTATGCGGCTGCTTCCCACTAGCTATCCATTTTACATTTGGTAGTGTATATATGTCAGTGCTACTCTCTCACTTCTTCCCAGCTTACCCTTCCTCCTCCCCATGTCCTCAAGTCTATTCTCTTCGTCTGTGTCTTTATTCCTGTCCTGCCCCTAGGTTCATAAGAACCGTTTGTTTTTAGATTCCGTGTATATGTGTTAGCATACGGTATTTGTTTTTCTGTTTCTGACTTACTTCACTCTGTATGACAGACTCTCGGTCCATCCACCTCATTACAAATAACTCAGTTTCATTTCTTTTTATGGCTGAGTATATATGTGCCACATTTTTTCATCCATTCATCTGTCGATGGACACTTAGGTTGCTTCCATGTCCTGGCTATTGTAAATAGTGCTGCAATGAACATTGTGGTACATGACTCTTTTTGAATTATGGTTTTATAACTTTTATATATAAAACTTTTTGAAGTTTTTCTGATGTTTTTAAGCTCGCATATGTCTGCTTCATGTATTGTTATATCCGTAATCCTATTTAGTGTTACCATTCCATTAGCTATTCAGTGTGTGTGTGTGTGTGTGTGTGTGTGTGTGTGTGTATTATCATTTTTTGGGGGGCTGCACTGTGCGGCATGTGGAACTTCCCTGACCAGGGATTCGGTCTTAACCACTGGACCACCAGGGGAGTCCTGGATATTATTGAATTTAGTTTTAATTTATTCAAAATACATTCAAATAGTTTTATATTTCTGTATAGGAAAAAAACATTCCATTTTAAAGATGAAACTTAAGTCTTAGTGGCTAACTTAACTATTAAACTCAAGATAGCCAGTTGCCCACCTACACTGGATTAATATATCTGTCTCTCATGATATATACAGATGAATAGGTAAATAAAACCTGTATTTCTCATTATTCTTTACTTCCTTAAAAATTTTTATACAATTTTTAAAGGTTATTTTCCATTTACAGTTATTACAAAATATTGGCTCTATTCCCCGTGATGTACAGTACACCCTTGAGCCCATCTTACACCCAAGAGTTTGTACCTCCCACTCCCTCATCCCTATATTTCTCCCCCTTCCCACTGGTAGCCACTAGTTTGTTCTCTTTATCTGTGAGTCTGCTTCTTTTTTGTTACATTCAGTAGTTTGTTGTATTTTTTAGATTCCACATATAAGTGATATCATACAGCATTTGTCTTTCTGTCTGATTTGTCACTTAGCATAATGCGCTCCAAGTCCATCCACATTGCTATAAATGGCAAAATTTCATTCTTTGTTATGGTTGAGTAATACTCTACTGTATATAAATACATATACCACATCTTCTTTATCCATTCATCTGTCAGTGGACGCTTAGGTTGTTTCCATATCTTGGCAATTCTAAATAATGCTGCTATGAACATTGGGGTGCATGTAACTTTTCAAACTAGTGTTCTTTACTTCTTATTACGGGTAAATGGACCTATAAAGATCTATAAGGACAAAATAAATGGGCAGTCATCAATGTTTTAGGGACATGGAAATAAATTAACTTGTGGATGGAAGGTGTTTTAACAGAGATAGGCAGAAGTACCCATAATTCTGAAGAACTTCTTCCCACTGTCTTTTATATATGTAGGCACTTTGCTAGCTGGGATTGGGCTTGGCAGAGGTAAATTAAGAGAAGTTATCCAGAACATTCTTTAAGTAAAATTAAGATTTAGATTAGATTCAAGATTCATCATTGTTCTCTACATATGTCTCTCTGTTAGTGAACATGTGTAAGTGCACTCTTAGATGCACTTATTTCCCCTTATGTTTCTCTGTGAACATCATACATGTAGACATTATATGAATAATTATGATGTAATGTACACTTTTCTCCAGATTCCCACAACTTTGAATATGTCAACCATCAACTGTAAATATTTCAGTAAAGGATTTCTTAATTATAGACTTACTGAATTCTACAACATAGCTTTGTGAGTTGTGTTACTTTCGCAAGTTAGATATTCCTTGAAGTTCCTATCAATAAAATATCCCTCCAAAATAAAAGTACATTCTGTGATCTAACATCTAATATTTTTCAGATCGTTACCCTTAAGAAAAAGTTAGAAACTTCTTCTTACAGGAAGTGGATTTAGTGCCTGACTCCTAAACCATTTGGGTTGCTTGTAGAAAGTATATGCAAAGTTTTGAAATGCCTTAGCTTTGCTGAAATGGATCAGAAAGGTCATGGGCAGTAAGACGATCCACCAGGGTAGCAGCACAGATAATAGCTCATGTGTGCAAAGCAGTCCTTTGCTGTGCAAGATGATAGTGTGCGACCACATACACTTCAGTTGAGTTTTTAACAACAACAAAAATCTCAAAGCAGTCTAGGCTATAGATTCAATAGCCAGTTGGAGTTATGCGAGCTTGAAGAAGAAGAAAATGGGTTTCCTCTCTCTCTAATTATTGTACTGGTTAGCTCAGAGAGCCATATGATTCATGAAAAACTGAAATACCATTGTGGTAGGTTGAATAGTGTCCCCCAAATAGTCATGTCTACCTAGGACTTCAGAATATGACCTTGGTTGGAAATAGGGTCTTTGCAGATGTGATTAAATTATGGATAGAGATGAGCTCTTGTTAAATTATGGTGGGCCCCTAACCCAATGAGATTTTCTTTACGAGAGGCAGGAAGGAACACACAGAAAAGAAGATCATTTGAAGCCAGGGGTAGGCAGACTTTGGAGTAGCATACAAGCCAAGGAATGCCTGGGGCCACCAGAAGCTGGAAGAGGTAAAGAACAGACTTTTCCCTAGAGCCCTCAGAGGGAGCACAGCCCTACGGATGCCTTGATCTCAGATTTTCGCCTCCAGAATTGTGAGAGAATAAATCTCCATTGTTTTAAGACATCACATTTGCGATAATTTGTTATGGAAACACTAATAAACTAATGTAAGAAAAATTGGAAATCTGTTTGGGCTCATTTTCATCATTGTGCATATATCTTTAATTTTTTGAACATTTTCATTATTCTGTATGTATCTTTTTTATGTTGAATATCCAGATGCCAAACTTTATAAACAGTTTTCACGTTATTTCCATCCCTATTTTACTGAAAGGCTATTTTAGATTAACTTGAGTTTCCTTCAACAAATTGCTTTTATTTTTAATTGGCCAGAATGACCCAGCCTACTTCTAAGGTAGAATAATCAAGATAAGTGGATGATCAATATTTCAGAATGAGAAAAATGCTCCCTACAGGAAAGGTTCTTTTTTTCATTCTTTTCATTCCTAGACTGGGTTGACAGATTTCATTTATTTAACATAAAACATGTGAACATAAACGCGTTGTTATTCTCTAAATGTCTTACCCTTCACATTTAGGTTTTTTTTTTTTAACTTGCTGATGGATACTATCTATTTAATTCAGTTAAATTAGCATGTTATACTTGATTGATTAATTAAATCTTGATTCAGCAATTTTGTTACCTTTTTTTCAAGGATACTTTTACTGTCACTCTTAAGAACAGAAAAGCTCTCAATGTGAGAAAACTCTCCAAGTACTTAAGCCCCACAAAAACCTTTGTTGATAATTGTAACCAACTCATGTTTTATGTGGAGAAACTGACACCCATCAAGATTGGCCTTTATTGTTCTAAACTCTCAGAAGAAAAATGCACAAAAACTTTTAAATCTACTCATGTGGGTCCACAGACACCTTGAAACTCTAGGTATAGTTCTTAAAAAAATATAAAAGATCTAGAGAAATGGATCCTTTCATTTCTGTAACTTTATGAGTAAAAATTTGAAACGGAATTGCCCAGAATAATTTCGCCCGAACCAAAGTTGAGAGTCAGTTAGGATACCAACAAAGAGATTAAATCACTCTGGTATTTTCTGGTAATAAATAGTTGAAAGACAGCTGGTTATAAAAAGACGTGTAAAGCAGAAACTTGAAGAATGATCATTTCAAACAAAGTTTCTTTTTGTCTGGGTGACGTGGAGTGGTCATGGCTTATGGGTCCACTGTGGTCAGTCATTTAGAATGAATTCTTCCTACTTAATTGCTCCTCTGATTGCTTGATTGTTCTTATTGTTTGCACTGCAGTTTCTTTACTCCAGCAAGTAAGATGTCATTTCCTTCTTTATTCGTGTTGGCATGGATCTTCTGGAGTGGAATGTCATCCTGGCACACAGTCACTGCTGCCTAACAGAGATATGTGGCATTTATAAAGCCTTTCTAATACACAGGGTTACATATCCAAATTGTGCACCATCTGGGTTAATACAAATAAAGTTGTAATAAATCATTGATCACAATGTGAAATTTTATATAAATTCACATGAATTCTTTTTTTTTTTTTAACTTACCACATGGATGTTCCCCAGCAGATCTATGGCTCTATAAATCCAAGGAAGTTTATTTGCTAATAATCCCATGATTACAGCTTTGTTTGTTAGTCGCTTTATGCCTCACATAAAATTGTCATTTTTTTATTGTTGGCAAGAGAGCCTTGATTCAGAACCGTTTAATATGGTGCCTTTTGTGCAGATGGGTTTCGTCCATCCACTGTGCTCCGTCATGTCTAAATTCCAGGCAATAGCATTTTGACAATATGCCTAATGATAAAAAAAACTATAATATATTTCAGGTGCATTTCACCTTTACACAAGTGTGATATATACATATTCCTGCTTCCTTCCCCCTAAAGTAAAAGACGTTTAAAAAACTTGAAAGCAAAGGATTTATTTTTGACTTTCCCAAATATCATCCAAGAAAAAGCCAATGGCAATACTTCATATACAAAGGAAGTAAACAAGAAAAGACACTGGAGGCTTGGAAAAAGGGACCAACAAGTCCCTTCCAACTCTGCTGAATTGGGAGGGAATTAACAGGAACCTTCTGTTTCGATGCCTTTCTCTTCCAACCAGCTGAGTTCACAGAGAGCCTCTCCTACGCCATTCAGGATCCCTGCTGAATACTGAGCTTGAATGGATCTGGAAGTAAAAGATGCTGAAAGACAAATGAACAAAGGCACCTTAACACAGGGTTCTTGGGTGGTTCCCCTACTCTTATACTTTGGAGAAATTACTTGTTTTATAGTCTTCCCCACTAGACTATAAACTTCAGTCTTTGGAACAGAGTATGTTGAGCACATGAAACAAAAACAACAAAAGCTATTTATCTAAAGTTGAAGAGGGTGAATTTGTTATTAAAGGAAACGGGAATCTCAGGTAACACAATTGCAAGGTGTTCCTTATGAGAATCTCAAAGTTGTCATTCGTGTACACACTCTTCTCTTACGGCCCATAAGATGTCTCATCCTTGTTTCATATTTCTGTGTCTGCTTCCTTCTCTCAACCATCAAGAGAAGTAGGGCAAATATTTCCACATCCGTTTATAGATGTCAAAGGTCAGAAGATAGCTGCTGAAATTAGAACCTAAATTTTTTAAATTTCAGCTCTGTGCTCCTGCTTTGACCTTGTAGCGTCAAATTCTGCTGTGTACTCTTCAGCCGGTCAAGGGGTGAGTGATCTTAACCCAGTGATCCTCAAACATTTTGGCGCCAGGGACTGGTTTCCATTGAAAACACTGTCTCCAAGGAGGGAGGGGAGATGGTTCAGGCGGTAATGCAAGCAATGGCGAGCGGCAGATGAAGCTTCAATCCAAGCCTGCCGCTCACCTCCTGCGTGCGGCCCGTTCCTAACAGGCCACGGACAGGGGGTTGGGGACCCCTGTCTTAACCCCAACAAGCTGCACTTTTCTCTCTGTGAAATTATGGTAAATAATACCTGCCTTTTACATCTATAATGTTAGCATTATCAAAAATATATAGAGAGTATATATATATAGAGATCTATATAGAGAGTATATATATATATATAGATCTATAGATATTCTAAATCAAGATGTCTAGACAAATTCTTTGCTGTTACATTTTTCAACAGATTTTTGAATTCCTTGCACCTTTCTCTATCCACCCTCCCACCTTTCCATCTCAAATCTGGAGAAAGTAAAGTTTTTCCACATCTGATTTCTATCTGATATATCGTTACTTAGCAGCAGACCTTAACTATGATATTCATTAAGAACAGATGATAAGACGTAAACTGTGTTTAAGTGAATTCCTTCCATTTAAAGTAGATGGAAGATTTATGCTATTTTCACAAGTCTGCAGTCTTTATAATGAATCCTTAAAATAGTGATTTGTACCTTGAAAGTCAACAGATATAGTTATAATGGCATGTTGATTATCTCCAGAATTTCAAAATGCCTACCTAAAATCATGCATGTATCCATGTATGTATAGCAAATCTATGTAGGCTAAGTGTCAAGTTTCCTTGTTTATAGGACTTATATTAAATGATCTCTAATTAATTTCATGAGAAATTGAATTAATTAGTTAATAATTACAATTTCTTTGATAAACAAAATATTTTTTAAAACAGGGAGCCCATGAGGAAACAAAATGAAAGCATCTCTTGATAGTACAAAGTTGGAGAAATTCTGCATTCCAGCTTCCAAAATAAATTGGTTCTTAGCTGAAGTGGGTGTGTCCTGGGAGGAGGAAACTGACAATCAGCACCACGTCACTGGCAGGGTCCACACTGTGGGAGCCACTTCAGAGTGAAATGCTACCCACGAACTGCTTCATGGGTAAAATGTATCAATACATTGTGTAGGGTGAAAAACTGGGAAGCTAAATGTGAATGTGCCCCCAGACAGGAGGGGAATATGTTCTGGTTGGATAGTGACCCCCCAAAATCCCTGTGTACCTAAAACCTCAGAATGTGACCTTATTTGGAAATAGGATCTTTGCAAATGTAATTAGTTAAGATGAGGTCATACGGGCGTAGGGTGGGCCCTAAATCCAGTGATTGGTGTTTTCATAAGAGATTTGGAGACACACAGACACACAAGGAAGAAGGCCCTGTGAAGATGGAAACAGATTTTGGAGTGATGTGTCCATAAGCCAAGGAATGCCTGGGTTGTTGGCAACGACTAGAAGCTAGAAAATGGCAATGAAGGATTTTTCCTTACAGTTTACAGAGAGAGCATGACCCCACCAACACATTGATTTCATACTTCTAGCCTTCAGAACTGTGAGAATAAGTTTCTGTTGTTTTAAGCTACCCAGTTTTTGTGGTATTTATTATGGAAGCCCTCGGAAATTGATGCAGAAGGTTGAAGGATTTTTGAAAATGATTGTGCTTACTGATTAACAAGCCCTACTCCTCTACTTGGACCCACGTGGCAAGGCAGGTGTTTTTTCCCGGATGTTTTTTTTTTGCTTCCTGTCAGGCTTAAATTTTCCAGAGTCAAGCAGTGAATCCTAATTCTGCACACAAATTAAAGTTAGTTGCCCAAACATTATAGTACAATTTTCCAAAGTAATTAATTTACTTAGCTCCTTGATTTGTTTACACTCAGAGCATCTGAGTCATTTTCTTATGTAAGTAAAATGACGTATTTATGTACGACTCTGTGTGTGTGTGTGTATATTTATGCATGTTGTGCACAGGAACATGATTTACTTTTTTCCAGATTGAACACTTCTTAACGTGTTAGAGTTTCCAATAAGACAACTGCCATCAGTTAAACAGCCATTATATTGAGAAAGACGAACTTCAGCAAAAATTTATTGATGTTCATTATCGAAGAACGATAAATGCCATAAATGTTACATACATGCCACAATGCAGTTCACGATTTCTTTTTGTTATTGATGTGTTTCTTTTTATTCCAGCTTTATTGAGATATAATTGACATGTAATATTGTGTAGGTTTAAGATGTACAATGAAATGATTTGTAATATGTATATATGCAGATGATTACCACAGTAAAGTTAGTTAACACATCTATCACCTCACGTAGTTACAATTTTTTGTGGGTGGTGAGAACTTTTAGGGTGTGCTCTCTTAGCAACTTTGAAATATACAATACAGTATTCTTAACTATATCACTGTGCTATACATTACATTTTAAAGCTGGAACTTTGTAACCTTTGACTACCTTCATCCATTTCGCCTCCCACCCCTGGTAAATACCAATCGACTCTCTGTTTCTATGAGTTCAGTTATTTTAGATTCCACATATAAGTGATATCATGTAGTATTTGTCCTTCTCTGACTTATCTCACTTAGCTAATATCCTCAAGGTCCATCCACATTTTCGTACATGACAAGATTTCCTTCTTTTTTATGACAATAATATTGCACTGTATATAAATACATATAACAATTTCTATATCCATCCATCTGTCAGTGGACGCTTATGTTGTATCCATACCTTGGCTATTGTGAATAATGCTGAAATGAACGTGGGACTGCATATATCTCTTTAAGATACTGATTTTATTTCTTTGGGATATATAATCAGAAGTGGAACTGCTGGAATATGTGGTAGTTACAATTTTAAATTTTTGGATGAACTTCCATAATGTTTTCTATAAAGGCTAAACCAATTTATATTCCACCAACAGTACACAAGAGTTCCCTTTTCTCTACACCCTCACCAATGCTTATTAATGCTTATCTTTTTGATTACAGCCATTCTAAAAAGAGTGAGGTGATTGTGGTTTTTCTGTGCATTTTCCTGATGACTAGTGATGTTGAGCACCTTTTTATGTACCTGTTGGCCATTTGGATGTCTTCTTTCCATGCTATGGCAGAAAAAATACAAGATGAGCTGGGAACATCTTGTTCTGACACAAATTAAGTGGTCAAGGAATTATGAAGATACATCAAAAGGACACAGTAGCCAGACTGAAGGGGCTCCCATTGATCAAATCTTCGAGAAGTTGAGCATCAAATTAAATAATAATAGTAAAGATTGTAACCCACTGACTGAAGAAAGAATGCATGAGTCCATTCTAGTATAAATAAATTATAAATAAATAAATAAATGGTTTGGCGAAGGAGGGATATTTACCTATCCTCAAATTATTTACTCACAGAATAATTTCACAAAAGAGAAACCTGATAGGCATTACCATTATAAAGTGATCAAAGTTAGCATCACCAGAAATAGGACATAGAGAAGTCACATTCCATCTGATAGAACACACTGAGAGGAAGAAGCATCACTTGTACATTTTCAGTATGCAAAACTGAATCACATCGTGAGGAAGACCCCATAAGGGACATCCCACAAAATAATTAGGCCTACAGCCTTCTAGAAAGTCAAGGTCATGAAATGCAAGGGAAAATTAAAGAACTGATCTAGAATCATGGAGACTAAAAAGCCATGATAATGTAATGCTAAGCATGATTCTGGACTGGATCCTTTTTTGCTGTAACTGACATTATTGAGATAAAAGGATAAATGTGAATTTGGTCTGAGCATTCTATGGTAGTAATGTTACTTTCCTGATTATGATCATTTGATTGTTAATCGTGTTATATAAGAGAATGATCTAGAGTATTTGGTGGTTAAACGCATCATGTTGACAATTTACCCTCAAAAGATTCAGAAAAAAACCTTCTTTGGACTGAACTTGAAACTTTTCTGTAGGTTTGTGATTATTTAAAACAAGCAAACACTACTGCATTATTTCTGAGAATAAAAATGATAAAGTAGAGATTTTGCTTAGATGCCAAAAATACCTTGGTCTAGGATATGGTCCTGAGTTCTATAGACCAAAAATGTCCATATGTAAATGTATTCAGAAGTGATCTTTGTATTGGAGGGGCAAACTCATATTAACCAAATTCACAAGAGGAGACAGTATAAATCACAATGCAAAATCTTTTATTTTCCACATAAATGGCCAAGAATTCTTTTTTATTTTTTTTATTTTGTATTATATTTTTAAATTTTTATTTTGTATTGGAGTATAGTTGATTTACAATGTTGTGTTAGTTTCAGGTGTACAGCAAAGTGATTTAGTTATACATATACATGTATCTATTCTTTTTTGGATTCTTTTCCCATATGGGTTACTACAGAGTATTGAATAAAGTTCCCAGTGCTATATAGTAGATCCGTGTTGATTATTTTACATATAGTAGTATGTATATGTTAATCCCAACCTCTTAATTTATCCCTTCCCTCCCCCACATTTCCCTTTGATAATCATAAGTTTGTTTTCTAAGTCTGTGAGTCTGTTTCTGTTTTGTAAATAAGTTCATTTGTATCGCTTTTTAGATTCCACATATAAGTGGTATCATATGATATTTGTCTTTATCTGACTTAATTCACTTAGTATTATAATATTTAGTTCCATCCACGTTGCTGCAAATGGCATTATTTCATTATATTTTTATGGCTGAGTAATATTCCATTGTATATATGTACCACATCTTTATCCATTCATCTGTCAATAGACATTTAGATTGATTCCATGTCTTGTCTATTGTAAATAGTGCTGCAATGAAAGTTGGGGTGCATGTATCTTTTTGAAGTATGGTTTTCCACAGATATATGCCCGAGAGTGGGATTGCTGGATCGTATGGTAGCTCTATTTTTAGTATTTTTAAGGAACCTCCATACTATTCTCCATAGTGGTTGTACCAATTTACATTCCCACCAACAGTGTTTCTCCACACCGTCTCCAGCATTTATTGTTTGTAGACTTTTTGATGATGGACATTCTGACTGGTGTGAGGTGATACCTCATTGTAGTTTTGACTTGCATTTTTCTAATAATTAACAACATTGAGCCTCTTTTCATGTGCTTTTTGACCATCCATATGACTTCTTTGGAGAAATGTCTATTTAGATCTTCTGTCCATTTTTTGATTGGGTGGCTTTTGTTTTGTGTGTGTGTGTGTGTGAGAGAGAGAGAGAGAGTTTTTGTTTTGATATTGAGCTGCATGAGCTGTTTGTATATTTTGGAGATTAATCCCTTGTTGGTTGCTTCATTTGCAAATATTTTCTTCCATTCTGTGTGTTGTCTTTTCATTTTGTTTATGGTTTCTTTGCTGTGCAAAAGCTTTTAAGTTTCATTAGATCTCATTGTTTATTTTTGTTTTCATTACTCTAGGAGGTGGATCCAAAAAGATATTGCTACGATTTATGTCATAGAGTGTTCTGCCTATGTTTTCCTCTAAGAGTTTTATAGTGTCTGGCCTTACATTTAGGTCTTTAATCTATTTTGAGTTTATTTTTGTGTATGGTGTTAGAGAATGTTCTAATTTCATTCTTTTACATGTAGCTGTCCAGTTTTCCCAGCACCACATATTGAAGAGACTGTCTTTTCTCCATTGTATATTCTTGCCTCTGCTGTTGTAGATTAATTGACCATAGGTGTGTTGGTTTATTTCTGGGCTTTCTATCCTGTCCCACTGGTCTATAAGTCTGCCTTTGTGCCAGTACCATACTGTTTTGATTACTGTAGCTTTATAGTGTAGTCTGAAGTCAGAGAGCCTGATTGCTCCAGCTCTGTTTTTCTTTCTCAAGATTGCTTTGGGGCTTCCCTGGTGGCGCAGTGGTTGACAGTCCACCTGCCGATGCAGGGGACACGGGTTCATGCCCCGGTCCAGGAAGATCCCACATGCCACAGAGCGGCTGGGCCAGTGAGCCATGGCCGCTGAGCCTGTGTGTCCGGAGCCTGTGCTCCACAATGGGAGAGGCCACAACAGTGAGAGGCCCGTGTACCGCAAAAAAAAAAAAAAGATTGCTTTGGCTATTCAGGGTCTTTCAGTTTCCGCACAAATTTTAAGATTTTTTTGTTCTAGATCTGCAAAAAATGCCATTGGTGATTTGATAGGGATTGCATTTAATCTGTAGATTACCTTGGGTAGTGTAATCATTTTGACAATATTGATTCTCCCAATCCAAGGACATGGTATATCTTTCCATCTGTTTGTGTCATCTTCAATTTCTTTCATCATCATCGTATAGTTTTCAGAGTACAGTTCTTTTGCCTCCTTAGGTAGGTTTGTTCTGCTGCAAAATCATTTGATCACAATTTTTTAAATATATAATGTCCAAGGGGAATCAACCACTCAAAATCATTGGTGGACTATCATCTTCCTGCAAGGAAAATATTTAATGGAATTTCTAAGTAAATCAGAAGAAAATGTTGGGGAAACACGGAGCAAGAGTTAAAGGATGGTTAATGGCTAATATCATCAAACTATTATAAACACCTAGATATTTTTCCATTATGTATAGAAGTCCTGGGCTTTGAAGTCAAAAAGACTTGAATTGAAATTCTAGTTTCAGACTTTATTTGTGTGTTCTTGAGCAAATTAATTAACCTTTAGAAGTCTCAGTTTCCTCACTCAAAAAGTAAAGACTGTAACTTTGCAAGACTAATTTGAGGATTGAATAAACTAATGCACATAAAGCATTTAGCACACAGTTTATACTAAACAAGTGTTAACTTTTGGTTACTATTCTTATTTTGCCAGCTAAGTGTGCTGAATAACTGCATTGAAAGGTAGAGGCCCTTGTTCTTCTAAGAACCTTGGAAATATACTGGTAAATTCTTATTCATGTCTTACTATTTCCAACCAACCTGATAACTTTCCACCCTGGGTTAACTCAGCATTTCTGCAGACTGGGTGAAATGCTATTGATAAGCTAAAACTTTAGGAAAAAATACAGCCATTCTTTTATAAGATGCCTAATGAAATGCCTGGAACATGTTAGAGGCTTAATGAATATTTGATGAATGAATAACTCCATGAATAAAAGATAGCCATGAATAGAATCTGGATGTCTTCAAAAGTCCTCAGTACTCACATACAGATTGTCAATTAGGATAGATTATGTTTATAGTTGTCTAACCTTAGTCATTACACAGAGTGTTTTTCTTAATTTCATTCTCAAATTGTAATCTTAAAATTTTAGGGTTACCTTGAAAGTGTGAGATAATTTTTGGAAATACAGTTGTAAAACTTAGCCAAAAGATTCTATTCTGGGCAACTCATTCTCTGGTAATTCCAATGCATGAGATGTTTCCCTGCTAAAATGCAGGCCCAAGGTATACAACAGCATTGTTGATGCCTAATAATTTAATGCCATTTCCAGTAATGCCCAAATTATTTCATATGTTGTTCATCGAATATACTCTATAGTATAACTTCCATTTGGGGTAAAGTATCCTGTTTAATTGACATTTATAGTTTCTGTTGTGATTAACATTTGTCCATAATAACAAAAGAGAAAGAAAGCATTATGATTAAGAAATGCTCATATACAAATTTCTAGGTGTTAAGAAGAGTTAAAGGATTTCACTTTTAAATGCTTTAAAATATAACTGATATCTATAGTAAATATGGTTTTAAACTATAGTATTTTTCCCCCCAAAATAACCCCATTTTCCTTTTGAGAAATTGGTGTCAGATCCCTGAGCTTCTCTTCCTTTGTCTCAATCCTATTCTACTTTCTAAGCTAAAAGGAAAGAGGGCAGGAGAGGTAATGTCAGAGAGTCCGATGATGATAAGTCTTTATGAGTGATGGGACACAGCTAATTTGTACATCATTGTTCTTGGGGCCACACCTGAACAATGCAGTCTTTTAGAGCTCCCCCTGAAATCTCCTCTTCAGCAAGATGAGCGGTTTAACTAGCTCTAAAGAGCTACACATGGTAGCCTTAGTTCAGCCTCCCATCAAACCACCTTTCATTTCCTCAGAAATCCCAATAAGGCTCCTGGGCTTGAAAGTCATCCATCTTTTGCTTTTGGAAGGACTAAAGCTCTCAGGGTCTCTTACGAACAGGTTTTAAGAGGCAAGGAAAGAAATCCATTTTTTTCCTCCTACAAACGGGAACATCTGGGAATAGACGCTGTGCATCTGACAAGAGAAATGACATCACAGAAGTGTTATTCTTTTGACTCATTTTTAGTCACTTGGCATAGCATAAGTAACAGTTGTTTATCATCTCATGGACACTCTTCAAAAGACGCTAATTTTGTGATGCTAATTAATATCACTACCAGTAACCCTAAGCTCTGTGCCTTGCAGCTGGTATTGGCTAGGGGCAGAAAAGCAACATCTGCATGCAAATATTTATTTATTCAATAGATTTTCTAGAACCCATCACCAGCACCCCTTCCCACAAAAGTGAAAACCTCCAATAGCATAAATCATTTGCAGGTTGTGACATTAAACTGAACAATTGCTCCGACTCCTAAAATAACAATTGCCTAAAATAACAATTGGAAGCAGCTTAAAGTAAAAAAGCAGAATGGGACTCCCACTTTCCCCCCTCCAGAGGCCTACCTCTTGCCAGAATGCACCAGAACCATGGAAGTCCGTATTGTTTCAAATCAGGCATCAAATAGAGTCTAAGTGTTCTGCTAACTAGCACACCCACCATTTGTCATTGGCGCAGAAGGAAAAGGGTTTTTTTTCAATTAATTATATAAATAAAGAAAGGAATTGCCATAAGCTGAATGATACCTTTTTCTTCAATTTTTAGATGTATTCTCCCCTCCTGCAATCTCCTTTAATAATTTCCCACTATGAATATTGCATGCCCTTCAGTTAATTATTTATGTTGATGAAAGATGGCACGTACTGTGCCTTCTAGGATTCCAGTTGAACCTGATTCTGTGCTAGCTAGGCACAGAGAGGAATTAGAGCTCGCAGAGGACTTTGGTTTGTAGAAAATCTTGTAGCTATTTTTTTAAATTCAACATTCACAATCCATTTTTTTGTCTTACAAGATCATTCCATCTGTCACCACCATTGCCATCCTCTGAATGTCACTTCATATATTTCAAAAATCACTTACAACTCTCATAATAGAGACCACCAGTCAAATTTCAAAAGTCCAGCCTCCTGTAGACCTCCTTACCAACTTATATTGATTCAAGACTACAGAGACTCAAAGTTTAAGAATCTTTTTTGTTTTTAGCATAAAACTTTTTCAGAAAGAATCTCTGGTTATCAGAAATACTTCGTTCCTTCTAGAAGGAGTCTTCCCCAAATCATGAACCAATTTTAGAAAAAAAGGAATCCTGGTTCTTTACTTATTGAGAGGGAAAATTTGGAGGGAACCTATTTGGAAAACTATTGTCTCCACGACTTCTTTTCATAATGTATCTATTAACAAAAAGCTAGATTGATTTCTGGGGAGTTTGAAGTCTAGTTTTCTCATAAAATGCAATAAAGAATGAAATGGCTAAAGATAACCTTCATAAAAAAAGAGAAAATAAGATAGAAGCTATTTCACTCCTTGTAAACTGAATTTCTAGATACTGTAAGAATTATTGACAGGGATGGATGGGTTGGGTGCCCCTTTTAAGAAAACAAATACAAAGGCAGAAGAAACCTGGGTGTGTGTGTGTCTTTATATGCTTAAAAGAATATGAAGGGCAATAGTTTTTTTTTTTAATTAAAGTATAGTTGACGTACAATATTATATAAGTTATAGGCGTACAATATAGTGATTCACAATTTTTTTTTTTTTTTTTTTTTTTTTTGCGGTACGCGGGCCTCTCACTGTTGCGGCCTCTCTCGTTGCGGAGCACAGGCTCCGGACGCCCAGGCTCAGCGGCCATGGCTCAAGGGCCCAGCCGCTCCGCGGCACGTGGGATCTTCCCGGACCGGGGCATGAACCCCTGTCCCCTGCATTGGCAGGCGGACTCTCAACCACTGTGCCACCAGGGAAGCCCGATTCACAATTTTTAAAGGTTATACTCCATTTATAGTTATAAAATTCCCTCTGTTATACAATATATCCTTGTAGCTTATCTTATACGTAAGAGTTTACCACTTAATCCCCTCCCCCTGTATTGCCTCTCCCCCTTCCCTCTCTCCACTGGTAACCACTAGTCTGTTCTCTATATCTGTGAGTGAAAAACAGTAGTTTTAAGGAGCTTTATAAAAATATAAGGAAAAATGAATATTGAGAAAGCATGCAATAAAAGGGGAAATTGCTCTCAACCTGCTGAAGCAATAGAGATAGTCTTAATTTTTAAAATTTTGCTTTTCATTGTTCAGATTTTTTTCTAAATTAAATGTTAACATTTATTTTTTTAAAAGGAAAAGGAATACAAAATTACATACAAAGCGAATAATATTTAGAGTGAGACAAAATCACAACAAAATATAAATTTTTAAAAGTTAAGAAATAATACCAAAATAACACATTTTATTAATTAATGACCTGATACACCTCTGTAGTATTTTTATTTCTCACATTTTATTTCTCACATTTATTTCTCACATTCTCACAAAGAGCTACATGCTCTTTGATTACCTCTTTATACAACAGTGCTTTTTTAATAGGTAACTTAGTTTTTCCTCTAGCATGAGTAATGGACATTTATTTATAATGATAATTTTAAAATATTTCTTTCAGTTCCAAACTTGTTTGGTAATGTCAATGTACATTTTTATGACTGTCTCAAATTTGAAATTTGAGACAATCCCTGATAAATATCATATTTGTGAGCTGTACAATTTGGAAGAATTTGCTGTGGACAAACTTCTGCTTCTGCTTCTTCTCCTCTATTATCCAAACGTTTCTGCTGCAGAGTATCAGCATATTGGAGGATAAGAATATTACTACACCAGCACAATTAATATTAGCTTAACTACAAACAAAAAAGACAGTGAACCAACTAAGTATATCCCACTAAAGCCAATGGAAATGTATCCTCAACTCTACTTTTATTTAGTAAGACTCTCTAAATGTCTATGGCCTTTCAATGACACTCCATAAGAGTGAGAGGTCCTGAAACGTGATGTCATGAGCTTAGTAGTAAATGATAAATCTCTGATTATTGCCTTGGGAAGAAAGGAAAAATGGATATTAATGTTAACAAAATACAAACATTTTATGAGTATGGCCTTCTGGTGGACAAATATGGGAGATGCTATGATACTCAGTATTTGAAACCCAGCCAATGCTGCATTAATAATGGAAGATAAAGATTTTTAACATACTGTGTTAAACAATAATTAAGAAACTGATGCTACATTTACTTTTTCGATATTTTCAGGTGACCTGAACAAATTTTCTAATGCATCTAGGGTACTGGCTGAATTATCAAAATGCTATATATGATTGGATTGATGAATTTGAGAAACAGAACAAGTTTGCAAGCAATTTCTAAAAATTGCTTAAGAAAGCAAGCAATTCTGAGAATTCTAATTGATTCTAATACAATTAACAAAAAGCAATTTCTGAGTTTACAAGCAATGGAAATAGTGTTTTATCTTTGTCCCATCTATTTCTCATAGGAAGCGTATTTCTGAAAAAGTCTTTCTAAAGGATCCCTTCCAGTTTTTTAAGCTTGGTTCCTTTGTACTCTAGATGGAGCACTTAGCCTTCTGCTTTCACTTTTGGTTTCATCAAGGCTGAATTACAGTCATGGAGGAGTCAGGAAAGGCTTTCTTTAGAAAGCTTTATCGATAGTCTTCAAAAATAAGGAAGGAATTTCAACTCTTCCATACAAAATGGCTCCTTCTATCCAAACAGCCATGTTTGTGTGTTTTAATGATTACATTTCCAAAGCTGATTGGTCTCCTGGTTTTCTGGTTCATAAGTAAAGAATGAGCATGTTGCTTAGTTCCTCATTATTTGAAGTAGTTCAAGGACATTTCTTAAAAAGGGTTAAAAAACAATCAAGAGTGAAGTTGGCAAGCCTCATCATCATCAGCCTATGCAGTTGTTTGTTGTGCTTGTGCCCATGGAAATGTCCTATCAGTCCTAAATTTAATGTCATGGCTGAATGTGCCAGGAGCAGTGATTTTCACGGGTTTTGCAATGTTTCCATTCTTTCTTTCTTTCATTTAAATTGGATTTGTTACTGACTCACTGATACATTAAGTACCCTGTAAATTCCCAGTGATAAGATAATATGATTTCTTGTTTCTGGGGACATTGAATAAAAGAAAAATCAGAGCACAGGTGTCTAAACATTTTGCATTAGCAAGCAAACCCAACATGATAAAAACACACAGCTTTCTAAATTCAAAACTGTAAAGATTCTATATAACCAGTGACCCATTTTACTAGGTAAAAATAAAAGATCTGGAAAAAACAAAAGATTCCTATGGCCATACTATAAAATAATATAGGATTTAAAATAATTATTAATGCGTACTCAAAATTTTACAGCTTTGTACATGTTTTGTGCCAAAAGAATGATTTATTTCTGAAATATAAAAGTGGGATGAAAACTTTCCCTAGTGAAATTATTTTGTGATCGAGAGGACAAGTCAGCTTCACATGCAGTAAATGACAGTGGTAAGTACTGGGATTTATTCAACTCAGCTAAATAAAATACACCAACACCTTTTTGGAAAACAGGACTGAGAGGCAGCAAAATAGCCATAAACAGTGTGTTTCTGCTCCCAAAAGTAAAATAGCCATGAGATTAAAAAAGAAGTTTCTCTCTTCCAGCTTTGAACGAAGCCAGGTTTGCCCTAAGTGTTTTCTCTAAGGCTATGAATTCATTTATCTAAGGTAATTTCTGGCTAAGGTCAACTAAAAAACAATTCCTTTAAAATAAACTGATCATTATTAGGAAAACTGAATGCCTTCCCTGACCTTCAAGGCATTGAAACTCATCCTCTGTGCCCATTTTTATCACCCCAAGCATGGCCGTCTCATAGTACTTAACACTCAGGATTGTAATTGCCTGTCTATCTGTCTCTCCTGTCAGAAAAGGAGAGATCATTAAAGGCAGATGATGTGCATTGTTTATCTTTATTTCACCAGCGCAGGGCCCGTGGAAGGCACTTGTCAAATATTTATTGGATGGATGGATGGATGGATAGATAAAAGACAGATGATAAATAAAAGTAAAATCATCCACAGATATTCTAGGTTTTGAAACCAAGTAATATTCATCTTTTTATAAACATAGCTGTACCTATATATAAACAGTGATAAATAATTCCCAAAGAGCTTACAAGACTACATCTAAAACAAATAAGAAATTTCTGAAGCTTCTACTGTCAAAAAAATCACTTTTAGGAAAGGTAATATAAAACAATGGTTCTAAATTCTACGACTAATAGCAATAATAATCTATGGGCTTCCCTGGTGGCGCAGTGGTTGAGAGTCCGCCTGCCGATGCAGGGGACATGGGTTCGTGCCCCGGTCCGGGAAGATCCCACGTGCCGCGGAACGGCTGGGCCCGTGAGCCATGGCCACTGAGCCTGTGCATCCGGAGCCTGTGCTCTACAACGGGAGAGGCCACAACAGTGAGAGGCCCGCGTACCGCAAAAAAAAAAATAATAATAATAATAATAATAATCCACAACTGTTGTGGGCCTCCCATCCACTGACAGAGTAGTAATTGCTTCTCATGCATTTATTTCTCACAACTCTTATATACCTATTTGCTAATGGGTAAATCAAGGCAATAAAGAGGGTCTGTTACCTTCCTAAGGTCACAGAATAAGTGGAAGAGTTACGGCTTGGATTCAGACACTCTGAATACAGACTTTGTGTGCTTAATCACTAAGCCACATTCTTCTCCTTAGGTAGTGAGACTGAAAGGGAAATATTGTCCAATATTATCAAATCTGACCCACAACATATTTTCTGGGTGTGAGCCTAAATTACTGACAATGAAAAGAGAATTATTTCCAGAAAATAGAAAAGTGCAAAGTTCAGTTATTTCCATTAATTGAATAATGAACTTGTTGAAATACCGTGATATCACTTGATCCTACTTTATAGCACAGAGAATAGATTTGTCTAAGAGTCTTTGTAGACTATAGTCCCTGTACAAGGATCAAGAACGTTTTAGACCAGGGATGGCAAATGGGTTCCAACTTTTGTGCCAAAGTGTTCACTTCCTGGACATGAATGCTGAGGCTAGCCTGGAGAAGCTCCCACAGTCATTAGTACCACCTGCCCTGAGTACACAGGAGCCCTGCCACTGGACACATGCCATTCATGTGCTGTCCTTCTCCTAGGAACACTGTTGGGATACATGTCTAGCACAGTGGCTCTTCAATCAGGTTGTACATCAGAATCACCTGTGGAGCTTTTGCAACATACACATACCAAGGAAAGACACTCCTTGACTTCCATAAACATACAGTTCTGGGAGGAAAAGTCATATAAGCAGGTTGTAAGGTACAACTGAAAACACAAAGTCTCTTCCCATGTCTTCATGAATTAGGTAACCACCTCAGAATAAAGACTTGAAAACACTTCTAGTTGAATACAGACCTGCCTATGCATTTAAATATTTTAGCCGTTTCAGGTAGCAATGCAATATGTAATTTGATAGAAATATTGGGAGCACATATATGTATAGTCTTCATAAGAATTTAATTTTTAAAAGGTGTTGTTTTAAATATATAAATTATTAGCAAATAAAAAAATAAAATCAAGAAAGGAAAAAAGCAAAAATGGGTCCAAAATGGTGGTTGTGACTAACTAGTGATGTCTTCAAAATCTTTCTGGAATCTAGTTTGTTGGCTGCAAATAAAGAGATAAAAACAATACAACTGAAGGAGTCAACTCTTTATATTGTATTTCCATTTCAAATGGCAAAAACTCAACATTTTCCCTAGTGAAATATTTTAAATGAAAGTTCTTTCGGTAACTGCAGAAGCACTAAAAGAATTGTAGTTACATGAAAGATGTGTTTGAGAATAAGGAAAGGGAAAAATACTGAAGAATCTTGAAAGTTACTCTTCTTTTTTACCTCCATGCCAAAATAATAGAGTTCTGAAATATTAACATGTGAAGGGTAATCTCTGAGACCTTTTGCCACTTCCTAAAATGAAGAAAGGTTGCATACATTTTTGTCTTGCTGCTATGAATAATAAGAAGCCATGGGATTCCTTGTAGCAGTCCTGGAATAATTATGAAACAGCTGATTAAGTTCAAAGTTAGCATGGAAATCTGTTCTTTTAAAAGTCTTTCATAATCTATCTCTAGAGGGAGATAATTCTATCAAATTTGAATTAATCCATAGATAATGGCAAGACTATTGTCCACTATTATGTGTCTATATGTGAGATATGAATATTGCATGGATTCTAAGATTTCACAGTAAAATAACTCAGGGCCAGATTATAGAAGGGATTAATTGTAAATAGTACAAGTTATGACAGTCACCCCCAGAAAGGGATTAATCAACTTCAAACACAAAACTTGACCTAACAATAACAGCCTAACCACAGATAATTCTTTGGAGAGTGGATTTTTAAAATGCAGGTCACACAATGATCCCTTTATAGATCCAATAAAACATTTTTAAAATTACCCTATCTGGTATCATTATAAAGTATAATCAGGTCCCAGTATTATCATTACTACTGAAGCCTATAGTAGAATTAATTGTTCTTCATTTCAAGTCAAAAATAGGCTTTTTATCAAGAAACCTAAATTAAAGCCTTCAAAAAGTTTCCATTTTGAATAGTTAAGCACATTATTAGTAATTGGGATGTAAGCACTCATTCATTTTATCTTTTGTTCATGCCTGGTTTCTATTCTTTCAGTTTTGAATCCATATTTGTTCTACACATACAGCCAAAGTACAGAAAATAATGGGGATTTCTGCATATGGGGTTACATTGTTCCTAAGGTGTGTGGACAAATGATAATAAAGTAAGTTTGTACTTTATATAAAAATAAAGGTTTAAAAATTGTTTAAATTTTAGCAACACTTACATACGTGTATATATGTATCTACACATATATATAATAAAAGTTACCAACTTAACAATTTTTAAGTGTGCAATTCAATACTGTTAACTGTAGTCATTGTTGTGCAGCCGATAGCCAGAACTCTTTTCATCTTGCAAAACTAAAACTCTGTGTTCATTAAATAACAACTTCCCCTTCTCCCCTCCCTCTAGCCTCAGGCAACAACAATTCTATTTTCTGTCTATGAATTTGAGTTCTCTAGCTGTCTCATGTAAGTGGAATATTACAGTATTTGTCTTTTTGTGACCAGCTTTTTTCACTTACCATAGTGCCCGAGTTTCATCCAGGCTGTAGCATGTGTCAGAATTTCCTTCCGTTTTAAGGCTGAATAATATTCCATTGTATATGTATACTACATTTGGTTTATCCATTCAGTCACTGATGGACACCTGGGTTGCTTCCTCCTTTGGGTTATTGTGAATACTGCTGTTATGAATATGGGTGTACAAATATTTCTTTGAGACCCTGCTTTCAATTCTTTTGGGTACATGCCCAGTAGTGGGCTTGCGGGATCACACGGTAATTCTAACTTCTAAGTTTTTTGAGGAACCGCCAAACTGTTTTCCATAGTGGCTACACCATTTACATCCCTACCAATAGTGCACAGGGTTCCAGTTCTTCTACATCCTCACCAATACTTGTTATTTTCTGGTTTTTTAAAAATATGAATTAGGCTTTACCTAGCAGCCTTAAATGTATTTCAAATGATCTATCTGTTATACCTGCTGGGGATGAAAATCTGAGCTTTTTACTTTCTATAGGAAAAGATTGTTACAGTTGAAGATGCAGAAAATGAAACTTTTCTAACAACTATGGATCGATGTTAAGCCCTGATCCCTCCCCCTCAAAATATCTGACATATTCTTTGTACAAAGTATGCACTTAGGAAATAATTTTTTAAATAAATGAGATAAAATGTTTTAATTTCCCACAGAGTTTTAAAATCCAAGGTGAATTTCAAAATTCCTCAGGGTGAAGGACACATACTTTTAGGTTATTACTCTACCCTCATCTGTCTAATGGACATTGCCTCACTTGGTAAACTATTTCTTTTGGTTGTTATGAGGATTAAATGAATAATCCAAAGCACCCAGAACAGCCCATTATAAATTTAATAAATGTTAGCTGTGATCATTTTTATAATTATTTAAATACTGTAAAAAGTAGCAACAAATTAGCAATTAAATGCAATGACATGTTTTTAGCAGTATATTAGGCACAGTGTTGAACATTGTCAAAGTACAAATAATAATTCATGCCTGAATAATATGGAAATATAGTTTAATTTGAAAGAAAAAAGAAAAACACAAAAAAATGTAAAGTCTAATGCAAGGCAGGATTAAATCACTTCCATTTGAAACTCCCTTTCTTTAGCATCATGACTTTGTATAATTCTTCTTCTCATAGTACATCTTCCCCATTTCTTTCCCCCCCACCCATGTATGATTTTTACCTCAGTCTTCTAGTCTTCTCTTTTTACCTGTTTTCTCCCTTGATGATTTTATCTGCTCTCATTTCACCATCACCATGGAGATGATCACAGCCTGAATATCTCTCCTTCAATGTTGCTGATTCATCTACCTGATGAACAATGACATACCAGTGCCATTTTGAAAGCAGATCTAAAACTCAAGTGCCTGTTTCAATTATTATTGTTACTGCTGCTCCTTGACGTAGTTCTGTCAAAATCCTGTAATTCTACTCCCTTATCTGCAGAACAAAATCTAGAAATCTTAGTCTGTGATTAAAAACCATTCACAATATGGCTTAAAATTAGTTTTTCTACTTTAGCTTCCCAATAAATACTCTAAACTAAGCTACATATACTTGTCCTTGTAGAACTTACAGTTTTCTTTTTTATGCCTTGTGAATTGAGTTGTCTTGTTGCTGAGTTGCCCTTTTCTTCATCTCCACCTTTTGAAATCCTATTCAAACACCAAGAGCCAGCTCAAACCCTGATTCCTGCACCCCAACCAAAAGGACAGTCTCTCCCCTCTGAAATTCACAGTTCACTGTACATAATGTACATCTATTCTGAGGTACCTGGTTTATAGATATATGTCAATATGCACTAGATTTCCAGTCCCTGACAATGACTTTATTGCCTAAGAGTCTCCCAAATGAATGAATGGATAAATAAATAAATAAATAAGTGGCTGAGTGAATGAATGAATAAATGAATAAAAGTAAATGTAGATTTTTAAAGGAAAATTAACTTTGTAATTGTATAAAACATAGGAGAGTCCAGATTCAGGGAGTCACCCTAAAGATGGTTGTATTGTTACAAATATAAAATCCAAGCTGGAACTACCTCAGCAAACTGGATAAGTAAGTGATTTAAGCTACTAAAAAGATACTGATTTTTTAATTGTAGAATGTATGTCTCACATGGTACACTTATTATACTCAGCTGTCTTTGCGTATTTCATTTCGGAAATTATCTATTGTCTTAGACTAAGACCAGTGTCTTAGTCTGCTCAGGCTGCCATAACAAAATACCATAGACTGGGTGGCTTAAACAAAAGAATTTTTTTCTCATGGCTCTGGAGGCTGGAAATCCAAGATCAAGGTCCTGCAGAGGTTGGTTCCTGGTGAGACTTTCTTCCTGGCTTGTAGATGCCACCTTCTCAGTACGTCCTCACCTGGTGGAGAGCAAGCTCTCTGCCCTCTTCTTCTAAGGGCCCTAATCCCATCATAAGCACCTCACCCTCTTCATCTCATCAAATCCTTATTACCTCCCAAAGGCCTTGTCTCCAAATACCATCACCTTGGAGGTTAGGGCTTCAACATACGAATTTGAGGGGATGCAATTCAGTCCACAGCAGTGGGGGAGGTGAGAAGATGTTTTACCTTTTAAACACGTCTTTTCAACATTGTATTAGTCATAGAGAAATTTGGCAAATTACCAGAAAAACCTCTGAGAATTCAAGAACAAGTCACATTATTTTCCTGTTCAAACTTCCATGACTTCACCCACACATCAACAGGGGAAAAAAAAAAACATATACATAGATATATACATATCTCATGACTTCCTTACTGATATAATTTGAGGTTCATAATATTTTGACCAAGGTATGAAATTCCCACTCTATCAGTCAATACTCTAGCTACTACATCTTAAAACTTCCTGTTAAAATTTACTTACCCAAATTCAGAAGCACTGTGACCATGAAGCTAACGGCACTAGCTAAGTGGCCCCTCACTTGCATGGGTTACTTGGAGGGACACTGGCAATGTGTTAACGTGGTCTTATGTTTCAGTGAATTTTATAAAAATGATACTTTAAAAATTCTTTTACTTAAAGATAACCCTAAAAGTCTATAAGCTTCAAGCCTCACAACACTTAGATAAGCCTCTGCATTAAGAGGTGTAAAATAACTTCAGAAGATTGCATCAGATTAACTAGACATCAAAAAGCATTCTGAGATGGCAAGCTAGTTTGTGAGGAAAGCACAGCTGTAAGGGATCGTTACTATAACCAAAAGTGGGGTCTGGCTACTCCTGGCTCAAAAGCCAATAAAGAGGCAAGGTTGGTGGAAAGGAAAGTTTGCTTTATTCTGGATGCTGGCAACAGGGGTGGGGGGGAGAGAGGGGAGGGTGGACCCCTGTCCAAAGGCCGACTCTCCCCCTCCTCACTGACAACCAGTGGGCAAGAGCTTTTATAGACGGAGGGAGGGGGCTACATGCAGAAACAGCAAGGTCAGCTCTGACAATCATCTTGAAATTGGTCATCAGTGGTCTGATCAGTGTCATCTTGATTGTTTTAAGTATACTTAAGTCTTCAGTTCCAGGGTCAGTTTGTTCCCATTTCCTTGGGGCCAATTCTCAGAATTGTGGCACCTTATGTCATGGCTAGAGTCTGGCCATCATGTAGTTAACTTCTTCCACCTGATGGGGGGTTTCAGTACCTACAAGACAGATCAAAAGATATGGCTCAACACATTATCTATTGCCCTTGAGAAGGAACTAAAAGTCCTTGACTTTGTTTACTGAGTAAACTATTGTTTTGTCCTGTTTGACTGTTTTCCTTTGCTTTTGTATTTTTTCACTTCTCTGATTAAACTTATTCTTTGCCTAAAGTTTTTTCACAGACAAAAGGCAGGCGGAGGATGTGGTAGGGGAGGATGGACCATAAGGTTCTGCTCCATTTCATTACCACATAGGCCCCACAGTGCTCCCACTTGTTTCATCTGACCCCAAGCACTATGAATGACTCACTATAATACTTCATTTAGTCTTTCAAGATGTTTTTTCTTACTGACACTCACTTGGATCTGGTTTCCTAATCAGTGTCCTGCTTTGAGACCCCAATACTTGTATTTCTTGCTTGTAAAATGAGGGTGAAGAGAAAACCTATTTTGTAGTGTTATTGTAAACATAAAATGATATGATATACATAGAAATGCTTTGTAAGCTATTCTTTCTATATGAATTTGAGGCCTTCCATGACCTGGTCCCATATGAATTTTCCAGCCCTGTATTCCACTAGAGCCCCTTGTTCTGGCCAAGTTAGATTACTCATACATCTCTGAACTAAGTTTGCAATTTTTGTTAGATCGATAACCATATCAGAGATTGAAAAACAGCTGAGAATTATCTTAAACAAACAAGACCTCAGGGTCAGATCATTTTACCTATGAATTCTTTTCAATTCTTAAGTAACAAAAAATCTCATGCTATATGAACAGTTGACATTATAAAGAAAATCTTTTAAAAGACTCCAATTTATTTAATGAAGCTAGCAAAACCAGAGAACAAAAATACGTCAAAATCTTCTTAAAATAAAAACAAACACATAAATTGGGTTAATTTCACTTTTTACATTACTGCAACAATAACAAAAATACTAATAAGTAAAACTCAATATTCATTTAAACCATGTTTCTCAAAAGTTGGTTTGTGCATCACGTGTTAGAATCATGGTGTGGAGGGGTTACTTCTAAAAATTCAAATTCTCAGCCTCACCCTACTGATTATGACCTACTGAATCAGGATCTCCAGGGGTGTCCATAGACTCTGCATTTTAGCATTTGTCCCAGGAGATTTTTATGCAAACTAAAGTAAAAAATACTACATTGGCATAATCTGTCACAACCATGTAACATTTCTGTCAATTAGAAAGGCAAGAACTGATTAACATCGACACTTAGTGATGTAAAGATTTATTTCAATAACCTCAAAAGAAAAAATCCGCAGAATAGATGCTAAAAAGTTAGTCAGTCAAATTCATTACCTATTCCTGTTTAAAAAAGAAAGCGTAAAACCAAGAACAGAAGAATGGATATCCTCAAAATGATAGAGAATAACCACTTTAAAGCAGCGTTTTTAAACAGAAAAAAGAAACCAACATAAAAACATTAGTGGGCTTTTTTAAACAAAAAACATTAGCAGCGTTATTATTAATGAACTAAATAAGGGTACCAGATATCTCCTGTATCACTTCACATAGTTCTAAAGTTCTGGTGTAGACATTAAGACATCAGAGATAAAAAGAAGCTTCATTGTTGGAAAGAGGGAAACCCAATTATAATTATTTTCAGAAACCATTATTCCATCCACTGAAAATCCAAGAATACATACTGAAAAATATAAAGTGAGAATGTAGTGTAGCTTTGGACCACCAAAAATAAAAGAAGTCTATGTACCAAAAATAACCAGTTAGAATATTCATTGATTTATTTAATGAACAGTAACAGAATACCAAGAAAATCACCGAACAATTGAAGAGTCATTGAAGAATATATTGAATATAAAATTTATAGAAACAATAAAGGAAACAACAAGCTTTAAAAGAGAATGAAATAGATAAATCCCAGGGAAATCTATAGAAGGAGAAATAAAAATGATGACCAAGAGCCTGTGCTGAGGAGCACAGAGACGTCAGCTCACATCTTGCCTGGTGACCTTGAAATGATACTTAACCTTCCTCAATCAAAGGTCCCCCTGGCTCAGCAAATTCCCACCTACACAGCAAATGCTCTTATATTGTTTCAACCTGTCCCCTATCTGAGAACATTTGGGTTGTTTATGATGTTTTTGACAAATAAAGCTTTTAAATTTTTAATTAGTTGGCTCTCGAAATCTTTTTTATGTGTTTGCCTCTTGGCATTACTTTCCTTCACCCTCCTTGGAATCTTCTTTTTTTGGTTCCCTTCCTAGGTTATTTTGTCTGGGATGAGAAATCTTTGTCTGTTCACTTTTCTCAAGAGAGGCTTTTCCCCATCTCCTCTTCTAGTAAAGATATGTTTGCATTTTGTCAAATTAAAAGTCATATTTTTTTAATTGTGATAACCTATGGAGGGAGGGTTTAGGCTGAATCAGAAACTAAATGACAAATAACTCCTGTTTTTAAAGTATTTATCAAACTCAAAGTATCTCTCTCTCTCTCTCTTTCTCACACACACACACACACACACACACACACACACATTTACCCATAGGTTTATTTTCCTGAGCTTTTTTTTTCTCATCTTTTTATGCTGCATAGACTATGAATTTTGTAAGATAACTCAAATCATTTTCAGAACAAGACAAAATAAAAATAAATAACAATAGCAGAATATTCTGCCTGGAGAGAAGTGAGAAGCAGCTCTAGCTGTTATTATCAAGGGAATAACCTTGTAAAGTTTCATTACCACATAACTGTTTATCAAGAGACACAGATGAGCTCACTGGGAAGGTACTTCATCCAAATTGTGATGGGGCTGATACTGCTGATGCTGTCTGCCCTGGTCCTTTCCATGCCTTTTTCCCGACCCTGCTATTATCTTTCAGTCTTCCGAAGATTGACACGGGTCTGCATCAAGTCGCTTGCATGGAAGTCCTTTTTGAGACTAACTTTTATAGTCTTTTTAATATTCATCTTCTTTCCTTTTCTTATGCAAAGCTCTCCTTTATTCACAGTTATCTAATTCTGCATCCTAATTGTTGACTTCTTGATAGAAGAGTATTAATTCCTGTCTGATGCTATGATCACTGGTATCATCCTTAGCTACTCCTTCTGTGGTCCTTGTTGTAGTCGGACATCACATGGGGGAAAGCTGGATCACCAGCTGCCCCATTGGGGCAGTTTTACAGACATGTAAGCAAATTGGAAATAGACATTGGAAGTGGGTCTTGTTAGTTTCAGCGTGCATCTTGTTACCGGAAAGGTCTTGTTATACAGCCCCTGAGCCTGACGTACTGGGAAGGCATATGTGACAGCATTTGGAAGGAAGGAACATTCAGAGCTTTTGGCCTGCTCACACCTGCTCAGACCGGCCGTGACAGCCACTGTGTCTCCGTGGAGCTGAGGGAGGCGAGGAGAACTCTGAAAAGAACCGTGGTCTGTTCTGGCCGAGTGTATCACCCCTGCGCTAAGTAAACTCTCAAACTAAGCTGAATATGACTCTGAGATCTAAGTAAACTGCAAGTGTATGGTGCTTGGATGCTTGCATGCAATACAGTGAACCAGAGAATAGTTTGTGACACTGGCCAGTTCCCTTTTCTGTCCCCACAGCACAAGATTTTCCCAACGTCCCACTCGTCTGTCTAGGTGGGAAGCAGTCCGCTCTGGTTTCAAGTTCTAGCCCTGACAGTTACTAGCTCTGTGGCCTTAGGCAAGTCACTTAACCTCTCTGGGCTGGTTTCCTCCCTCCTGGGATTTTGTGAGACTTAGAACTGAGAGCACAGGTACAGAGCCTAGTACAGGGTCTGGCACATGAGCACGTAACACCTACGGGCTAATGTATTCATCACCAGCAGCGGCATTTCTCCCTATAATCTGCGCCTCCCGACTCAGATAGCGAGACGCCTCTGGTGAAAGTTCTTCCCTCAGTGCCTCCCAGAAGCCCGTCCCTCTCCTCTGAGACTCTCCGTGGTCCGTGAGCCCTTATGTTTCACGTCTCTTTCACATCCCTCTCTCCCTGACCCTCCCTTTCAGGCTTATAAACTTGTACTAGACTTTTCATCCTCAAACTAATATACAAAACAACAAAAATACTTCCTTGGCGCTTTCTCTGGTCACTGTCACCTTTCTCCCACCCTCCACAGCCAAGCCACTAAAAACAGGCAAATAGGCTTCACAGACTCCATGTTCTTAACTTTTATTTCCCTTCGATTGAGTCCGGCTTCCACTGCCACCGCGCCACCGAAATTGTCCTTTGCAAGGTCGCTACTAATTGACAACTTACCAAATTCATATTTTTCAGTCCTTGTTTGACCCAACTTCTCTGTAGCCCTTGCACCACCCTTCTCCAAAACCATCTCTTCCTCTACTGTCTCTTCAGTCTGGTTTTCCTCCTCTCTCTCTGATGCTTTTGTTTTGACAGTTATTAGGTAACTCCTTTTCTCCACAGCCCTTAAATGTTAGGCTGCTCTAGCCCTTAGCGCTCATCTTTCCTGACTTTTCACACCCTCCGGGCAATGTCACCTACATCATCAAACCATGCCCCACCCCTGCCCTCTCTGAACTGGAAATGGCCTCAGATTTCATCCAGGTGTCTTTTCCCAACAGCAAAGCAATGTTTGCCGCTGTCCAATAAACACTTGCACGTGGATACCTCTGCTACCTCAACATCCCCTTGTCATCCTTCTTGAATGTGCTTCTCTTCAGGTCTCTCTTGCTGAACGATACACTGTCACTTACCACGAGCTCCACTCGAATTTAAACCCTTACCGTGGAGTCCTCAGATCTCAGCTCCAACATTGTTTCCTCAATGAAGCTTTCTCTGAACTCTAGCTTAGCCCATCATCCTTACAGTCTCACTTTTTTTAAAAAAAAAAAGGGGGGGGGGAATAATTTTCCTTCTTTTCAATAGCAGTTTACATTGAAAAGCGTGATTATTTAACTAACAAAAATCTTTCCAAACAGAGTTATAAAACTGAGGGCAAAATCCTGTCTTTTTTCACTAAACATTATAGTCTAATCCGTTAATATGGTGTCTGGAATAAAGTATCTGCTCAGATATATAAAGGAGAAATGGTTCAACCAGAGTCCAAGAATCTTCCCGGACTCATGTGTTACACTGACTCTTGATATCCGCTTAGCTACCAAGTCCTACTGATTTTATTCCCTAAATATTACTAAAAGTCTGTCTTATCTTTCCTAGTTCCTTTTCAAATGCTTTTACTTAATGTTTAAATTAGTTTTCATCAATTTGGCAGCAGCCTCTTTATTATATAAGTGTTGTATTTAATTAAACAGATTCTGCATCCAGGCTGTCTGGGTTTATATCCTGGTTCTGCTATTTTCAAGCTATGTGACCTGCAAGTTACTTCACTTTTCAGTGCCTTCATTTCCTCATCTATGAAACAGAATCAATAATAAAGTTACCTCACATGGTTCTTGTGAGCATTAAATATTATATTACAAGTGATTCAAAGAGTCCCTAACCCTTGGTAAACAATAAATTCCAGCTCTTATTTTTATTACTATTTCTTCTCTTGGTGTTGGCATTTCCAGAGTAACCTCAACAAGTTACTAGAAACTCTAAAATGCAAATTCCAGAATATGTCAATACCTGAACATCCTTTAAAGGCTCCTCATTAACTGAGGATGAGTTTATGTGTAGAAAGCTACATGAAATCTAATACCTAGATGATTTTGCTCAAAATATTACCTCTATCTGGCATTATTATCTCATTTCAGTCCATCTGGTGAAGTCCTACTTAAGTTTTAAAATTAGTTCAGGCATCTCCTCCTCCAAGAAGCCTGCTTCTTCTGTCCTACAAAACATTTGGTATCTTTCTCCCCACTCAAATGGCGCCATGGTCCTTCTTCCATACGACACTAAACATGATTGTTCTGTAATGATCTGCTGACTTGGATACACCTTTTACTATCTGTGAATTTCCTTGAGGTCAGGAATTGTGTATATTCAGATGTGTGCGTACAGATTTTGAATATGCCTGTCACAGAAACAGGGCTCAATAAATATCTGCTAATTGAATGAATAACTATTCACCATCAAAAAAAAAAAAAAAAACAAAGCACCACTTCTCTCCCTCTCACCGTATATTTCTATTTTGAATTTTCATTTACTCTGTCACTCCTTCCTGGTTCCTTAGTAAGTTCTTCCTATCTGCCCCATCCATCTCTTAGAAACAATGCAGCCTCCAGCCTTCCATTCTTCCACAGGGGCCTCCCTGAATCTGTTCACCTCCTTGGTCAAGAGACTAGTTGTGGATAACAAGAATCTGTCTTTCGATTATCTCCAGGTGAGTGCTCAGTATTGGAGTCTGAGAAGACAAGAAGCAACTTGAAAGCTCTGATCCCTCATATCAAATATCTTCATAAAACTTGATCCAGCTACATAGGCACGTGTGTCCCTCACATAGCATATTCAATTCTCATAAAATTTCCTCCAATTAAAATCATAGAGTGGGGTGTGCTATTGCTTGTCTTTTGAGTAATTATGACTTTTTACATTTATAACAAATTTATAACATTTTACATTTTATAACAAATTTATAACATTTTGAAATGTCTTAACTATGTCAACATCCTCTCTGTAAGAGCATTGTCATCAAATCAGATAAATAGCACAAAAGCTGAGGTGAGAAAACTTTAACTCTCTGCTTTACAACTCCCATCAGTTTTTTTTACCAGCACTATTTTAAAGGTTAGTCTGTACCAAGGGGTGTAGTTTCCAAGTTTGACAGTTTTGCGCATTGCATTGTTGCTAAAAATTTACAATGGAAAATACTGTTCTTGCAACAATAACAATATAAATATACCTAGAGTTGAGAAGACATTAAGCGTATGATAAGAGAAACAAATGGGTGGAAGAATAGGTAGCCGGTCACATAGGATGCTTGTTCTGATTCAAAAAGATCATCACAAGTTTCTCCTTGGCCGCTCCAAGGAGAATAATCTTCATGCTTAGTAAGAGGTATTAGTGAAAACGAGGGAGATATTAAATTAGACTATATTTATATTTTTATTTCTTTTATTTGGGGCTACTTATTTCACTGATGTTTACCCATCTAACTAGAGGCCTGCTATAAAAAATAATTTAATAGAAAGCAATATTCTGATTTAACCAGTAGGCTAAAACACAAACCTTCCATTTTATCACGTTGACAATAGCCAATATAACAAAAACACCATCTTCCCTGTCTAGTTGAGAGCTAACCCCGGTAAATACAAAGTAATAACAAGGAAATAAGAGGCCCCTTGAGTGCAAACTTAGAAACCTAACCTGTAAAGTGATAACACTCAACATTATTTATGTCCCTGACTTGCATCAATTTCCCTGCTTTTTCTCTTTCTTGCCTGTTTTTCCAACAATGCTTTGCAGATTGAAGCCGAACATTAATGATTTCATTTGTCAGCCCCTCTGGTTGCCAATCCTTTTGATCCATTTTCTTCTCTTCTGAGTTCTCTGTGTATTATTTTCATCTTTTTGTACTTTTGTATTTTATTGATGTGCTGCTTTAGAATTTCCACTAAATATTGCTTTTTATTTTATTCACTTAGTTTATTTCTCCAGGAATTGGAGCTTTTGCATTTTAGGATATTTATAAAGTTTTTAGGGTTCTCACTTGCATACAATCCACAAACAGGATCCCCTTCAAAGAAATCTGGTGAAATAATAAATATGTGGTCTAGGGACTGAGGGAGACAGGGATTTGAATCCTTCCTCCATCTTTTACCGTCATGAGGGCAATAGGTACGTAACCACCCCAAGCTTCAATTCCCTTATCATTCAAATATAGGTAATACCTACTTTGTGGTTTTCTTTTGAGGATTAAAATTCCAGAACGTCTACTAGCCAGCACAGAACAAATGGCAACTACTGTTATTCTTATCCTTATGTCTACTATTTTATTGCAGTTGTGATGACAAGATTCTATGTGGATTTAAATGTCAGAGGTAAAACTTTAGGGCTTCTAGAGGAAAACAAAGAAGAAGAATTTTAGGACCGGGAGGAGGAAAAGACACAGAAGAGCTAACTTAAAGGAAGACACTGATGTCTTAGGCTTTATTAAAATTAAAACCTTCCATTCATAAAAAGTTAAGAAACTGAAAAAGTAGGGCTCACACCCATAGCATATTAGAAACTTTTAACACCATTTCAGAAGAAGACAAGCTAATAGCAAAACTGACAAAAGACTTCACAAAAGAGGGTGTCCAAATAATCGGTAAGCATATAACAAAGTGGCCAACCTCATTACTCCCTAGAGAAATGCAAATTAAAGACACAATGGGACGCCACTGCACAGCCAGCAGAATGACTCAAACTGAAAGACTGACAGAAACAAATGCGAAGGATGAGGATAATGAACACTGCTGATAGGACTGTAAATGAGTCCAATCACTTTGGGAAACTGGCATATCTATCAAAATGGAACACACATCTCCAGTGATCCAGCAGTGACTTTCCTACATGGGCACTAAAAGACTTGCACAGGAATGTTAAAGGTTGTGTTATTTACATAGCCCCAACTAGAAAACCCCACCTGGCCATTAGTACTTCAACTGGGTAAAACCAAGTGTGGTATATTCATGCAGTGGAATGCTGTTCAGAAATAAAATTAATGGATCACTGCTACACACCACGACATGAGCTTGGATATAGGAATGAATATTTTATTAAGAAAAAGAAGCCAGGGGTGGGATAGGGAGGGTGGGAGGGAGGGAGACGCAAGAGGGAAGAGATATGGGAACATATGTATATGTATAACTGATTCACTTTGTTATAAAGCAGAAACTAACACACCATTGTAAAGCAATTATACTCCAATAAAGGTGTTAAAAGAAAAAGAAGCCAGATGTAAAAGAATACAAACTGTATGATTCCTTTTATTAAAAGTTCAAAAATAGGCAAAGCTAAGCTATGCTATTTATTTATTTTTATTTTTTGGCTGTGCTGCATGGCTTGCAGGATCTTAGTTCCCCGACTAGGGATCGAACTTGGGCCCACGGCAGTGAAAGCACCGAGTCCTAAGTACTTGCCCACAAGGGAATTCCCTAAGCTATGGTATTTAAAGTCAAGGTGGTGGTTGTCTTTGGGTAGGAGGGAATGGTGACTTGAGAGGCCAATGAGGGGGGCTTTTGGGAGACTGAGAATGTTCTGTTGCTTGCTTGGGTCATGGTTACATAGTTATGTTTACTTTGTGATAGTTCTAATGAATATTCAGGAGGTGTGCATTTTTCTTTAACTTTGCTTTATTTCAATAAATAAGTTTAACACACACACACACACACACAAAGTTCATTGCCTTATTTAAGAAAAACTTTGTTTCTTCAGTGATTTTTTTTTTGTCCAGTGGGTTGATTCATCAAGATTTCTTCCCAGAGATACATTGTGTTTTGAGAGGAATAAAAGCAAATGCAGTTTTGGAGTTGAAAATTGAAATAATCTCAATCAGTTTATTTTAAAAATCAACACTTCATTTGTTGGTTTTATGAAATTCCTCAAGTCTTTGAAGAAAGGAATAGACACCTAGATGGCAAAGCCACAGCCATGGGCAAGATGTGAAATTTTATCAACTAATCATCTTTACAAGCAGCATCTTATTTTTTAAAAACATCAGTAAACACTTTGATACATTTTGTGGACATTGAATCAGCAGCACTGAGTCTCTTAATGATGTTTTTAACTGACTTGTGTTTTAGTGTTATAAAGTCTGGTTAATTAAGGGATTGTATAAGGAACACATAAGAAAAACCATTTTAAAACCTCTACTGAGTGTGCTGCAGTCTGTTGTTGAAAATATCGCTCATTAATTTGCTCAAGACACTTCTGTGATGGAAATTTATTTTAAAGTTTAGAGCCAGGAAGTAATTTGTTCCCCTTAAAAAGCTAATCTCTTTTTTTCAATGGAAGTCAGGTGAATTACTAAATTTCCCTTTCCTTTGACCTTCAGATAAGTAGAACCAGAGGGACTTACCTCCCTTGCATTCTGCTTTCTCTGGACTGTTTACTACTTTTTATTCTGATTTGTATTTTTCTGTTCCTGATTTTATTTTTATTTTATTGTTTATATTTTGTGTAAGTTGCATCGTAGATGGAAACGAGAGGACAAAGAACATTTTTTCTTATGAATATATAAACAGTCCCGTTATTCACTTTTGGTGCAAAAGAGGAAAAAAAAATGTTTTCAATAGAAAACTCTCTGTAAAGAATACCCACATACAAGACAATAATACAGTAAATATCAAATAAATGAAACAGACTATAAAAGCTGTCAGTTCAGAAAATGAAGTCCTCACAAGCACACTGAATTTGGTAAAGAAGAGGAGAAATTTGACCTGGGATCTCAAGGGCTTCTACGAAACAGATAAACAAGAAAGATTTAATACGACTGAATTGATTGATAACATTTGCAAGAGACACTTGTACTTTAAACTTTGTCACTAATTATTGAATGAAAGATATGACATATTTTTCCATGTTAGCAAAACGTATGTTGAACAATAAACATTTAGGAAACAGCTTAGCAATAGTAAAATTTAAATAAATGTTAGCTACTAATAAAACTATGAAAATCATAACTATTAGTATTATCAGTAATCCAACGGGAGAAATATTTTTCGTTAGGATAATGAAAGCAACTAAAATCTCTCTGAATGGACAATTGCCTGTTTCACCGATGGGTAAACACAGGCTGAAAATATGTTTTGTCTCTGTCTTTCCAAACTGCAGTAAATCAGAGTATGTAGCTGGAATATTGGTCAAGACAATGGAGCTAATGGAGAAAGAAAAACAATAGAACTGCCTTGAATCAAATCTGTGCCTCTTATAATCTAGTGATCTTGAATAAGGAAATCATCTAAAAGGAAACCATCAATTTCTATCTATAGGGTTTGTACAGTAATTACATATGATCATATGGATGAAAGATTTTTTGCGTATATTAAAGGTGCCAGTGAGAGGATGTGAATGTATCATAGAAGCCAAACAGAGTTTTATAAATGACAAGACCAGGGAAATATAACTGCTGCACATGCGGAGAGGCTACTAAACTGTCCCAGGTGAGGCAAAACCTTTTCTGCCGAGTTTAATGATCCAAAACTTGAGGGCAATGTTCGTGCTGTTTGAACTTTGATAATTTCTTACTTGATTTTCAGTCTTTTTTGACCCATTAATGGCCTTTGTCACCCACCTTCAGTTTTGCCTCTCAGATTATGGACTTTACCTGCCAACTGCTTATGGAAAGCTAACATAAGCCCTTTGGGTTTTATTCATTCAACAAATATTTACCGAGTACCTAGTATATGTCCTGCAGTTTTCTGGGTATATAGCCAAGGACAAAACAAAATCCTTTTCATATAGAGTGCACATGCCAAGGAGCAGAATTTAATAATAAAAATATTTCACTCACACAACACCAAGGCTGATTGTAATTATGAAGCAATTTAAGAGATGTGAATAAATAGCACAATAATATCTAAGCACAATTAGATTTGAAACAGTGGATTCATTACACTTGGATGTGGAGGAATGATTAAAGCCTATTTCAGTAGATGTGAAAATAAAATGCCATCATAATAAAGCCAGGTAGACTGTGTATTCCAAAGGTGACTGCGTCAATTTATATTTTATCCCTAATATACTTCTTTTCGTGACATTGATTCTTAAATCTGGATGGACCTGTGTAACTGTCTTAATCAACAGAATGGGATGGAAAGGTTGCTGTGAGACTTCCGATAATAATAGGGGACAAAAGATGGGTCACAAAGCAGCCCCTGTCCCCAGTGGAGAGTCATTCCATGGCCCATTCTCCCCACATACAAACAAATGAGTTGAAGAACCATGATTCAGTCACTCCAGTTCAGGATTTGTTGTTAAATTTGATTTGCCCTTGGCAAATGGATTCTTACAGTGAAAGGAGGGTCAAAATTCGTTTGCATTCACATGGGATAAACAACAGCACACATTCATGGTCATGCCTCACAGATCTTTGTCTCTATTGCTATTTGTCACAGTATAATTATGGCCTGGATTATCTGACACTTTCCAAGCAATATCACATTTGTCCACTATACTGATGACATCAAGTATAGCAAGTCCAATGAGAAAGAGGTGGCAAGTACTCTGGATTCATTAAAGAGATGCATGTGCTTCACAGTTTGGGGGAAAAAACCCTACAAAGATCAAGGTGCTTCTTGCATCAATAGAATTGTTGGGGATCTAGTTGTCTGAGGCACTCTTAGGACATGCCCTAGAACTACAAGTTATTGCACCTTGCACCTCTTATCGCTAGGAAAGAAGCACAGTGTTCAGAGGCTTCTTTGTTTTGGAACAAAGATATCCCATATTGGCAAATACTGGTTCAACACTTGTGTCAGGTGACACTGAAGGTTGTTGTATATGAGTGGAGCTAGAGAAAGAAAGGGCTTGGTAACAGGACCAGATTGTAATAGGTTCAACTCTGCCAGCTGGGCCATTTAACCCAGTAGATCTGAGGATACTTGAGGTATCTGTGGTAGAGGAAGATGACATATAGAGCTTCAGGCAAGCTCCAGTAGCAGAATTATAGCACAGACCCTATGGAATCACATCAGAGAAACTGTGAACCATTAAAAAGAGTTCCTAGAGGAAGAACTTCCATAATAATGATTTCAGAAAATCTGCTCATCCATAAAGCCACAAGATCACTAGCAAAATTTTTTCAAAATTGGCTTTTTCAGAACTTGGAAATTAACCAGAAGCTTGCAAAACTCCAGGAGTATTTATTCAAGAAAAATGACAGAATCTTGGTAACAGCAACAACAAATATCAGCTATGTGATATTTTAACTGGCCTATTCCCCATTCCAGTATCCCCAACACCACAGTAGCCTGGAAAATCAACAGCTTCAGAAGCACAATACTGTGAAAACCAGGCGCTCAGCAGCCGTTAGAGGGGGCAAAACAGATTTGCAATCCCCCCAAAAAATACTCTATATTTTCCGAAAATTGTCACTATTTGATCTGTCTGGAAGATTCCTAGAAAAGCCCTATTCTCAGAGCTTGGATTTATTTGACTTGATTCAGAGCTCAGGAGCAGCCCTATACCTGAGGCATTTGTCAAAAACAATCAGTGGCAATTGTTTAACATATCTGCCTGAGGCAATCATACCAGTTGGGACTAACAAGAGACTGCCTAAATAATTTGAAAGGAAAAGCTGATGAGTGAGGTGCCTTTAGAGGGCTTTGAAAAGCTCTAGCATATTTCTGGGGATCTAAAAGACCATACACAGGTTCAAGGCTCTGCACCTGGCCAGGAAGTACTTAAGAAGACCATATTCTCTCACCTCTGGCTGACTTTGAGGCTCTTCACAAGCGGGTAATAAAGGCTAAGGCTTAATTGTAAACTGTCTGCTGTAGCATTGAAGCCATACCACCAAATTCAAAAGCCTTCAGCAAGGACTGGGGAACTTACTGGTTCAAGGCATTTAAGAAAATTTCTATCCAATCATTAGCTGACTACTCAGTTTACTAAGCTAACTAGGTTGAGACTTCAGTGGCCACACATAATAAAGAATGCACACTTGTCAGTTTATCCAAGGAAAGTAACTAAAGAAATAAAAGTAACAACAAACCATGGGGAGATGAGTAATCTGGTTTCCAGAGCCATCACATTTTTTTTTCTTGGCTGCATTGTGCAGTATGCGGAACTTCCCTGACCAGGGATCAAACCCATGCCCCCTGCAGTGGAAGCACAGAGTCTTAACCACTGGACCACCAGGGAAGTCCTGTCACATTATATTATTTAAAATGTAGTTTTCAATAAAAAAGTATGAATCATGTAAAGAAATGAGAAATTTGGTCCCTATACAGGGAAAAATCAATTAATAGACACTGGCATGGAGGAAGCACAGATGTTGGCCTTAGTAGACGAAGACTTTAAACAGCTGTTATAAATATCCTTAAAGAACTAAATGAAACCATGACTGAACATTAAAGGGGAAGTACAAGAACATTATTGGACCAAATACAGAATATCAATGAAGATATAATAATTATTTTTTTAAAAAACAGAAATTTTGTACTCAAAAAATAAAATAACTGAAATTATTTGACCTGAGGGGTTAAATAGCAGATTTGAACTGGCAGAAGTGAATCAGTGAACTTAAAGATAGGTCAATTGAGATTAGCCAATCTGAGGAACAGAAAGTAAAAGAACAGAGCCTCAGTAGTGTGTGAGATATCACCAAGTAAGTCAATGTACAAATAAATCGAAGACTGCAATAATCTGAATGTGTCCTCTCAAAATTCTGTTGAAATCCTAATACCCAATGTGATGTTATTATGAAATGGGGCTTTTGGAAAGTGCTTATGTCATAAAGGTGGAGCCGTCATGAACGGAATTAGTGTTATTATAAAAGAGACCCTACATAGATCCCTTGCCCCTTCCACCCTTGAGGACACAGTGAAAAAGTGCCATCTATGAACCAGGAGCCATGCACTGTGGCTGGTGCCATGATCTTGGACTCCCCAGCCTCCAGAACTGTGAGAAATAAAATGCTCTTATTTATAAGGAACCCAATCTAGATATTTTGTTAGAGAAGCCCAACAGACTAAGACAAAGACCCAGAAAGAGAATAGAGAAAGGAAGGAGCAAGAAGAATATTTGAATAAATAATGACCAAAAACTTCTCAAATTTGATGAAAAATATTAATCTAAACATGAAGTTCAAGCAAATCCAAGTAAAATAGGCTCAAAAAGATTCATATCTGGAAGTATTATCAAACTGTTAAAAGACAAAGACAGAGATCTTGAAAGCAGCAAAAGAAAAGTGACTCATCACAGAGAGCTACAATAAGATTAACAGGTGACTTTTTTATCAAAAACTATGGATGCCAGAAGGCAATGGGATGTCATATTTAAAGTGCTGAAAGAGATGGACGACCAAAAATTCTATGTCAAGCAAAACTATTCTTCAAGAATGTAGAAGAAATGAAGACACACCCAGAGAAAAACTGAGAATTTGTTGATAGCAGATCTACACCACAAGAAATGCTAGAGTCCTTCAGACTGAAATGAAAAGGCATTAAATAGTTACTCACATCCATTTGAAGAAATAAAGAACACCGAAAAAGGTTATTGACATAGGTAACTATAAAAGATGGTATGAGTGTTTTTGTTCATAATGCCTTCCTCTTCCTATCTGACTTAAAAGACAACTCCATAAAGCAAAAATTATAAACCTGTTGATGAACTTAAAACATTAAAAGATGTAATTTTTACGACAATAATAGATGAAGGAGGGAAAAGGAACAGAGAGACATTGGCTAAAAGTTTTTGTATGCTATTGAAATTAAGTTGGTATTAATTCAAAATACATTATTTTAAGATGTTAATATTAATTGTAATCTTCAGGGCCACAAGAAAATAACGCAAAAATATATTAAAAGAAAACATAAGGGAATTAAAATGGTACAGAAATGGAGAAATAGAGTAACATAGTGACATGAGACATAGAAAACAAATAGCAAAATAACAGATGTAAATCCCACTTTATCAGGTATTACATTAAACATAAGTAGACAAACACTTCAATCAAAAGGCAGAAATTGGCAGAATGGATTTTAAAAAATGATCCAACTGTATACTGTCTACAAGACATACTTCAGATTCAAAGACATAAATAGATTGAAGGTAAAGGGTGCAAAAGATATACCATGCAAGCAGAAACCAAAAGAAAACTGTAGTGGCTATAGTAACATAAGAAAAAATAGACTTGAAGATAAAAATTGTTACTAGAAACAAAGAAGAATGTTTTATAATGATAAAAGTGTCAATCATTCAAGCAGGCATAACAATTAAAAACATATATGCACCAAACAAGAAAAGTTCTAAAATACATAAAGCAAAAACAGAAGTGAAGGAAGAAAAAAACAAATCAATATTAACAGTTAAGAGACTTCAATACCCTACTTTCAATAACAGAAAAATCAACTAGGCAGAAGATAAATAAATACAAGACTTAACACTATAAACCAATTATACTTAACAGACATCTATAGAACACTCCACCCAACAACAGCAGAGTACACATTGTATATCATACAATAAAATATTGTTTGTACATAAAAAGGAATGAAGTACTAATACACACTACAGAATGGATAAACCTTGAAAAGTTTACACTTAGTGAAAGAAGGCAGACACATAGGCCACATATTATGTGGTTCCATTTATATGAAATTTCTAGAATAAGCAAATCCATGGAGACAAGAAAGAAAATTAGTGGTTGTCTAGACCTAGGGGAATTGGAGGGAATGAGAGGTGACTGCTAATGGGTATAAGGTTCTATTTGGTGATGTTGAAAATGTTCTAAAATCAGATAGTTGTGATGGTTGTCCAACTCTGTGAATGAACTAAAAAAACACTGAATTATACACTTCAAAAGGGTGGTTAGAGTTTGTGAGTTATAAAAACCAGCTCCTAAAATGCTACTAGGCCATGATGAAAACTAAGCTTCTGACCACCGGATAGCAGAGGACCATGTGGCTGGAAGTTACCATTATGACCCATCGAGTAAAAGGTCAGGTGAGCCCAGCAGCAATCCATTGGACTCTGTATGGGCCCTCCAGCATATGCTTCCTCTCACTCAGACAATTCTAGCTACTGCCACAGTTGAATAGCTGACTTGTCAGCAGTACAGAATAAGGCTGAACCCCAGAATCGTACCATCCCTCAAGGAGACCACTGAGCCTCTTGGTGGCAAGTTGAGGAATGTTTTGAACTCAAGTGTTTCATGGGAACGTCTCCTGGTACTTCCATATCTGTTTTTAACCAAACGGGCTTATGCAGAATTCATAATCTGATAGAGCATGCTAAACAGAGCCTATACCCCTCAGGAATGAAAGTCTGTGTCAACCCACCAGACAAGCTACCTGGACCAGCACATGTGCACATTGAAGAGAGGAGAATCTAGACTGGATAGAGAAGCAATGAAATGATGCATGTCACTGACAGCAGGGTTTCTCAACCTCCATACTGTTAACACTTTGTGATGGATAATTCTCTGCTATGGGGCTGTCCCGTGCATTGTAGGTTTATGCCAGTAGCAACCTCCAGCTATAGCAACCAAAAATGTCTCCAGACATTGCCAAATATCCCTGAGTCGGGGTGGGGGGGAGGGGGGGATCTTGTCATTGAGAACCAATGACTTACAGCCTAAGGAACAATGGCAGCTGCAGGGGTTCTATTTTGTCCTGCTAACCCTCCCCTTTTATAAGTTTCACCAGAAAATATGACCCACCAGAACCCTAGAGAAGCTGTGCCTGGATAGATGAACTTGGGGCGAGAAGCAAGCCGATCTAAGCAATGTGAGGGGTAAGCTATAGTGGGTGCTGTGGGTGTACCAACCAGATCCCCTTTACCAACAGGTGCACCTCTCTTCCATTGCTGCTAGTGCTATGATAACTCAAAGGTGCACCCTTCTCTGCAGAATCTCCCCCTGCCAAATGGGAGTTTGGGTGCCGCAGAGGCTACACCTCTACACCCCTCTGAGTGGGACTGACATGCATTTTGAGCTTCAGAGCTTCCCGGGGCTATCAGACTGAAGTCAGTCCCCAGCTGAGATCTCTTTCCCCTCCTGATTTTCTCACTCTTCTGCTGAGAGCATTCAACCAATAAACCTCTTGACCAAGAATTTCCAACTCAGGCTCTGCTTCTTAGGACAAAAAAAATCATTTATTTAATGCCTGTTATGTGCCAGCATTTAACTTAGATTTTTTTCATTCTTAACGTCATTTAATCTTCAAGATAAGAGCTAAACATCATTAATCCTATTATACAAATGAGGAAAGCTCCAGGGAGTATGAGTTGTTCAAAGTTACACCCTAAGAATGGCAGAGCCACCATTTGAATCCATTCGAATTCATGACTTCTAAGACTATGTTCTTAACCAGTAACTAGTCTATCTTTGAGGTTAAAAGGTACTGAAGATATTTATAGTCTTCTCCTAGGTGGACTGCTCCTTTCCTTGCTGGAGGGATTCCAAGGTGTGTAAAAGACTATGAGCTTCCACTTTATGACTCACTTCACGCACGGTTCGTGTTGGAGATATTCATTAAATGTTGAACACCCCATTCCTCAGTATTGGATGATCTGTCCTCAGGCAAGAGGGTGTTTCTGAATTCCTATAAGAGAGTTCATATACTCTCTGGTTCTCTAGGGAGGAAAGGGACTTTGACATTCAGAATTAGCTTCTACAACCCCATAGCACAGGGAGATCAGCTCGGTGCTTTGTGACCACCTAGAGGGGTGGGATAGGGAGGTTGGGAGGGAGGGAGGCCAAGAGGGAAGAGATATGGGAACATATGTGTATGTATAACTGATTCACTTTGTTATAAAGCAGAAACCAACACACCATTGTAAAGCAATTATACTCCAATAAAGATGTTAAAAAAAAAAGAATTAGCTTCTATTTTGAGGAGTAGGGGGAGGATAATACGAGAAATTGCTTTCAAAGGCCACTTGCAATGGAAAATAAAAGTAAAAAAGCAACAGTAAATTGTGTCAATATATAACTTTATAATCTATTTTCTTTAATTATTTTAATAAGAACTTGAAAGTAAGACACATTGTACATAAATCCCCTGGCAGTTGAGTGAGAGCCAAAGGAATTATAAGCTTTAAAAAATAAGTTCTCTGGGAATTAGCTCTAGGCTATATAAGTGTTTTGGTGTTGGAGAATGTATTCCTTTCATCTAAAGAGAATTGTAACACACTTTTGCTTTAGGGAGAGTTTGTGTTTAATCTATGCATTTAAAACAAAGAGAGACCACTAAACATTACCATGCTACCTTGGGTAGCTTTTGTTTTAATTGAAATACCACCAAGAGATATAAAGTCTTTAGCTAGCAGGGTATTTTGTTGTGTTGGTGGTGGTGTTCTGTTTTGTTTTGTTTACCCTTTATGATTTGTTGAATATTTTTAGCATTATATGTAATAGAATTGGTAAGGTATTGTGGAAGAGAAAATAACAATCAAGGTCAACACAGAGATTCCCCATTTCTAAGGCCAATTTATTTTGAGGAAAGTATTTTTCAGCAGTAGTGATTTTACAGATTTTTCTAGATTTTTCCAGATTTTCTTACTAGAAAACTGATACTTTTTCTATGGACCACATCATGGACCTATGAAAGCAAACACTGGTGTAGTACATATAATCACAGTGGTGGGGGGAAGAACTTTAGTTTACAAGGCCAATCTCTCCATGGCTGCAGATTTCCCAACTGTCTTCCTCTTTCCCTCCCTCCTTCCTTCAGTCTTACTACATATACCCCTCAGGGTCACTGCTGTTGGATGCCACAGCTCCTGCTATTAATGTCTTCCATTCTCCACTGGTTACAAGACTTTGCAAACTCCCATCAATGAAAAATTTTTTTAAAAACTCAACAGAAAATGAGACATGAAGATATCAAAGTGTGACCTTTTTTCTATTCAGAAGTCCTGATAATTTGAATGGAAAGGCAGAGAATCAAGTCAGAACTGTAAATAATTTGTAACTTTCAGATGAACGCATTGCAATGCATAATTGCATATAGAAGATGGAGGAGAATAAAATGGGAAACGAAATATACAAAACTAGTTTAACTAGGAGAAGTTGTTCCAGGAAGAATAGATACCTAAACAAAGCCACCTGCCCCAACTTATTTCTCCTCATAATTCTTGAATTTTTTTTTTAACCAGCACCTCCTTCCTTCTCCCAATGCCTGAATCTGAAACAACATTAGTTAACTGACACCAACAAGTATCTAAAAAATGGTACAGATGAACCGGTTTACAAGGCAGAAATAGAGACAGAGATGTAGAGAACAAATGTATGGACACCAAGGGGGGAAAGCGGGGTCAGTGGGGAGTGGTGGGATGAATTGGGAGATTGGGATTGACATATATACACTAATATGTATAAAATAGATAACTAATAAGAACCTGCTGTATAAAAATAAAATAAAATTCAAAAAAAATGTTTTTTTATTTTGTCTTTCTTGGTGTCTTGAATCATGGCTCTATAATTTGCTGGCTATGCTCTTGGAACAAGTTCTTTAAACAATCTAACTCCAGCATCCTCTGTAATAAATTTTATAAAGATGGGAGTGAAATAATAGAGCTAAAAGCCTAGCACAGTTCTAGACAAACTGTGGCGTTTTAGTAACCTTTCTCTGTCTACCTGAAGTGCATATTTGCTTTCAATCATTCACACTTTATTGTGAATTAGTTTAATCAGAATGATTTCTTCTCTGATGTTTACTCTTATTGAAGAAATATGAGTTGTGGTAGAAGCACCTGAGGGAAAGCTTAATGTCCCTGCGAACAGCTAGAAGGTGCTGGATACTTGGAGGAGACAGACAGGGACTCTTGGAGGTGGGGAGTAAGGCAGAAAGGAGTTACAGAATGGAAAGGGGCAATTTCATCTACTTTTGACTTTTTTGAGGCTAGAAATGGAGAGGAATTGCATCCCTTCTAATCCTTCCCTGCTAAAAGCCCTCCTACACTCAGAATCTAATATTTGGGCATTTCATTAATATCACTCTTTAGTTACACTTGCATTTTATAAGTTTCTCTGAGCAACCTGATAAGGAGTCATCATCTTGGTGGAAAGAAACATTCCTCTTTACAAATACCTGTTTTCCTAATAAAGTTTAGATGCATAACCTGTTCATAATTGGAAGCTGACTGTCATTAACATAGCATGTGATTAAAATCCATAACTCCAGCGCTGACACCATTAAATGATAACTTCTTCATTTCACAGGTTTGTTTAGATTAATTGTATCGAGATTAGTTTTAATTTGGATTCTGTATGACTCATTCATGAACCATGGATATATTTGGTTACACTGAACAGCTCCCCTCCTGTTTTTGAAATTATTAACTCTACCTTCAGAATCTAAGTGAAAAAGCATCTCACGTGTCTTTCAAATGTGACCACCAAATAGTATAGAAAATTGAAACAAATTATTCTACCACTCCTCACCATTCTAAGGCCAAAACTGAATTAAAAATAGTAAGCAGGCCCCATGTCCTCATAACTACTCTAATTCTGAGGATAACATTTCCTCCTGACATCGTGCCCCAAGATGCTGAGAATAGAGTTCAGTGTTTCTGCCCCACTGCCCATCTTCTCCATCACAATCCCGTGGGAAGCAGGCAGATTCTCATATGGTAGGACATTATATAAAATAATCAGTAGTTGACAACCCATTTTCAATCTTTAAATGTCTTCTTCAGAATTCCTACCCTTTATAAGGTTTTTACTTTGTTCCTTCTCTGTTGCTGTCAAGAATCTAATTTTATGAAGAATCCTTGACAGTATTCATGTAATGTTGCAAATTCATTCAGTGATGGTACAAATTTCATGGAACAGGTGCTAGCAAAACAAGCAAAGTGCCATTATTTATTGTCATTACATTTATAATGTACACGGAGCGTAAGGAGGAAAAAATCATTGCACCAAGTCCGGCAGAAGATTGAGACTCGTTGAGGTTCTGCAGAGTAAGAGTGCAACATCGGGTCACGGTCACAATCAATTGAAACGTTCTCTCCCTTTGGGAACAACTGCACATGACATAAATTGAGCACTCTATTTCTTTTTTCAGCTATTAAATGAACTTGAAGAAACCTGGATTATTTAATTGTTTTGTTCCAGCACCAAGGACTATGGAAAATAAGAACACTGGAGGATGGGATAGCAATTCAGATTTTTTTTTTAAGGTTTTAAAAATATGACTCCGTGGAATATACTAAACAGAAAATGATCTTGGTGGCGTGGATTTATTTTTTGTTGGCAACAAGATTTTATTTTAAACAGGGTACCTAGTGGCTTGGCATGCTGCCAATATTTGACAAAGTGGCCAACCAAATGGTGCTGATGGGAGGAAACCTCCCTCAGACTAGGGAAAATAGGTGTCAAAAAAAATAAGGCCTTTGAGTACAAAAGGGGAACATGAGCAGAAAACTAAAAGGGTCCACGGGGGGGAAAAAGTACTGAAAAATATAGGTATAAATCTTGCCTGAGCCCAACGTAAACAGAATGCCCCAAAATCAGTTCAAAACTTTACAGCAGCATCAATATGAAACAGTCTGAAGTGAAGGAGAATATGAACACTCAGATTCTTTTTTGTTACATCTTAGTTCTGCTTTGGCTACCAACAAAACAGCTCTATTTATTCATTCATTGTCAGTCTGTCAGTCAGTCAATCATTGTCGATTTACATGTCGAACTTTGTGCTAGGCATCAAGAATGCAGTAGTAAACAAGAAAAAATACAACAGTGAAAGAAACAGAGACAGGAAGATGCAAGACTGGTTGTCAGTGACACGCTGAGAATAGAGGATGCTGTGAGGTAGAAGAAAGCATGCAAACACTAAGTCTGGGGTGTCCGGAAAATTTTCTCAAAGGCAAGTTAGTGAAGAATGGTCCAAGCATCTAGAGACACGTGTGTAAAGGTACAAGAGATAGAAGGAAAGAGAAAGAGAGAGATGAAAGAGTGTGTTATGGCCAGAGCTTTGAGTTTGGTGAGAAAAAGAGGCAGAAGAAAAAGCAGTACCAGAGTAGCTTGGAATTCTTTAATTGTAAGTCTCAAAAGCCAAATTCGAAAAAAATTTTAGCAAGAAAAAAGAGGGGTTTCCCTGGTGGCGCAGTGGTTGAGAGTCCGCCTGCCGATGCAGGGGACGCGGGTTCGTGCCCGGGTCCTGGAAGATCCCACATGCGCGGAGCGGCTGGGCCTGTGAGCCATGGCCGCTGAGCCTGCGCGTCCGGAGCCTGTGCTCCGCAACGGGAGAGGCCGCAACAGAGAGGCCCGCGTACCGCAAAAAAAAAAAAAAAAAAAGGAATCCATTAAAATTACGTTGGGATATCTCATGCATAAGTTGAAGAGTCATACTAGAGAAAGGGAAGGAATACATCTGGGTCTCAAACAACTAGTAGGAGAGTTGAATACCAGTGAAACTGTCTTTAGCTCTTGTCTCTGCTTTTTCTATTGGCTTCTTATTCTCACTGACTTGTCCAAATAGCTTTTGAGTTTTATGTCTAGGATTCAACCTTTAGAGATTGAAATTGATTCTCTGTCTTAGCTTCAGCTTCAAAAATTGGGGGGAAATCCATTGATACATCCATTCTTTTCTTCTTTTAGTTCACTCTTCTATGTGTCTACCAAGTTCCAGGCACTGTTTGATGTGCTGGGTTCATGTGATGATCCCGACAGATAAATCCACGCTCTTATGGAGCTCACGTTCTAGTGGGAGAAAAGAGCAAACTAATACGTGAACAATGCAACTTCAAGTAGTGCTGAGTGTCTGTAAAAAAATAAAACAGAAAGGTGATGAAGTGATGGTGTGAATGAGGGAGGGGGAGATGGGTGAGTATCGCCAAGGAGGGGATGTTTGAACAGAGCCGAGTTGAACAGGTCAGCTCGTAACAACAAGAGGCAGAGGTTCTACACAGAGGAAACAGTAAGGTCCAAAAGAGGAGACATTTGGCACATTCAAGGAGCAAAACGAAGGCCTGTGAAACCAGGGTAGTGAATGAAGAGCAGGATGGTAGGGGATTGGTCACAGACAAAATCAGGGGCCAGAAAATGTACAAGCTTATGAGGCTTTGCAAAATCAATTTTATTCTGAGTGAACTAGAAAAGCATCATAGGCAGCAGGATGGCGAGAAAAAGCAAAAGCAGGAATACCAACTATAAAGCTCTTGCAGTAATTCAAGTGAAAGGCGTTGGTGGCTTAAACTATGGTAATATTAGTAGAAATGGAGAGAAGTGGAGAGATTTGGAAAACATTTTGGAAATAGAGCCAAAAAGGCTTGATGATGTATTGGATGTAAAAGGGTAAGGGAGAGCGAAAACACCTAGGTCTGGAGTTTAAGTGAGCAATGGGATGGGTGGTGGTACCCATTGAAACCAAGGGCAGTGATCAGTTAGCTTCCTTAAACTATAACTTGCTTAATAAATAATACCCTGTAACCCGCCTTCACTGACCAAGCTCGCTTTAATTATTCTTGCAAATTGCATACCCTCCAAGCTTCACGCAATTTACACAATCTATCACCAGACTTTTTAACTGTCCCCTATAGATAACACCTCTGATGTATGGGTTGTTATAGTAACGGTTGCCTAACTGGTTTTTAAGGATCATGGAGCTACTCTTGCCCAGTTCAAGCTGGTCGAGACCACCCACCATTCGACTGAAACTGCACAAGTGTCCAATGGATGACCTTTTGACATCAGAGGGCCAAAAACCCCACCCTTGTATCATGCTAACATTGCCAGTTGCTGAACATGTCACATGAAGAAGCACGTAACTCAGATATGCTGGTGCAGAGCAGCCATTGCCTCACCTTTTTCCTACCTCCAATCACCTCCCCCTGCACCTCCAACCACCCTATAGTCTTTGCCCATCAATATTCTAAGCCTCTCACCTCCGGGGAGGCAGACCTGAGATTTGTTCTCCTATCTTCTCGCCTGACTGCCTTGTGAATAAACCTTTCTCTGCTGCAGACCTCAGTTTCTTAGTGTTTGGCTTGCTGTGCATTGGGCAACAAACCTGGTTCAGTAATACCATTTACTAAGATGGAAAATTCCAGAAGGTGAACAGGGTAGTTTTTAGGGGGTGGGCTGATAGATCTACCCCAGGAACCTAACAGCTGTGAGTGGATGTTCACATTTTCCTGTGAGTGCTAAATCTATATTGATAGTAAGTACATCAGTTGGGGTAAGGAGGGGCAACAATTTACAAAAGAAGGGTAAGGAGCTGGCAAGTACCTATGCCAAATACAAATGTATACACACACACTGTACATATGTATGCATGTATATATACACATATATATTTGTTTATATACTCCATAGATACACACTTATATTATGGCTATCTACCTATCTATAAAGATGTATATGCACATGAATTCAGTTTGGACTATGGCAGGAGCATAGGTCATGTTAGAAGCAAAAGCAAAGGAGGTACAGACTCCTTTGAGTCCAGTGATGGAGCAATCCTACCCTCCCCCTCTGGCAGCTATTAGAGTTGGCAATTCACCCTTAACTCAGAAATTGTTGGCAGTGAAGGGGGAAGGGGTGTTAGATGGAATAAATACATACTGAACACCTACTATGTGCTAAATTGTGTGCTTACCCTTTCCTACCTGATTACAGGTGACTGAACAGAAAAGTTCTGTCCTTCACAGTTTTTAAAACATCTCCTGTCATCTGAAAACAAAAACAAAAAAAAAACAACCTAGCCAAAAAGATGGTTACCATTTCAAATCCTGAGGACTTGTCAGGAATGTCCTCCACAGTCAAATCTTTCTGCCTCATTCACCAAGGACATTTATAATTCTGACAAGACGTCTCTGTCTTTCAGAACATTCCTGCAGGAGGTTTTCGACTTTAAAAAGTGGTGGCCTAAATAGAAGGGGGAAAAGTAGTTCATGTTCTTGTTTTCATAAACTAAAGTTCATGGAGAAACTCTGGACTCCTCCCCAAACACCACTGACAGACAGCTGGTGTGATATGTACTTCACACAGGCGCCTTTTATTCTCAGGAACATTTCTCTTCCTTAGAAATCGCTTTAACGAATACTCTCTGGATTGATAATTCTCTCTCCTTGCAATCCTTTTTGCATTGGTGTAATTCAATTAGATGACATAAGGATTTCTATTCCTGCTTAATACATAATAGATGTTCAACTGACGATAGCAAATTGTTAAACTTGTGTGGTTAGTGCCACTTACTAAGATTTAAATATTTTTAATTTTATAAAAGCTGATTCCCCAGTTTCATATTTTATGCTCTATGCTATGTCATAAACATTGGAGATTTATAATTTCTGCCTATTTTGAGTCTATAGATGTTAATCATCATTGTTCTTTCGGAAACTTTCCTGAAGCAGCCCGTGGTGGTAACCGAAGTGCATCTGTTTTGCAGGCACTGATCTCCAGTGCTAGGTCAATGCCATCCCAGAGAGAGCGCTAAAATTATTTCTTTACCTGGAAGGAGCCAGGTAAGGATTAGTTCTTTCCTTAAATAATTTTGTAAACAGTTTTTTTCTTTCCTTATGACAAAAATATGATTCTGGTCATATTTTGGAATAGAATCTTGTCATTTCCAATGAAAGGAGCTTTTCTCAATATAAAAATAATAGATTATCACCATAAGAAACATGAAAAACATTAAATATGAAAATCTGTGAGTACAATTTGCACCTTGTCTCTTCTTTTTGAGGATTTAGCACAAGTCTTTCTGGCCCCTATACTTAGGCGCAAACACAGTGGAACACCACGGGATATATCACACCTGTCTTTTGACAGACGTACGACTGAGTGACTTGTACCTTTAAGTGTATTTACATTACAAAGCCATAACTCCTGTTTTGACAGCCAGGTTTTGTAGCAGTCCACTTCAGTTGTCATATTAGGAGTTCATTTGTGACCTGACAGTCGTGTCAGTGTTTAGTTTTTGTCAAGTTTGGATTGGCAAAGGGAAAGTATATCAAAACTCTATTAATAAAAGTGACAGCTGTTGACTAAGAATGATTCTAATTTGTGATACATTTTGCTTATATAAAAATGTATAAATTAAAACATCTTTTTTTAAAAAAGTAAGATCATAGTAAGACTATATACTTAGTAGTAAACCTATAGTTAGTAACACTGATTCGTGTATTTGAAAGTTGCTTAGAGTAGATCTTTTTTTGTAAATTTATTTTATTTTATTTATTTTTGGCTGTGTTGAGTCTTCGTTGCTGTGCACGGGCTTTCTCTAGTTGCAGTGAGCAGGGGCTACTCTTCATTGTGGTGCGTGGGCTTCTCATTGCAGTGGCTTGTTGCGGGGCACGGACTCTAGGCACGCGGGCTTCAGTAGTTGTGGTTCATGGGCTCAGTAGTTGTGGCTCGCAGGCTCTAGAGCACAGGCTCAGTAGTTGTGGCACATGGGGTTAGAAGATGTGGGATCTTCCCGGACCAGGGCTCAAACCTGTGTCCCCTGCATTGGCAGGCACCTTCTTAACCACTGCTCCACCAGGGAAGCCCAAGAGTAGATCTTAAAAGTTCTCATCACAAGAAAAAAATTTTGTAACTAGGTATAGTGAATCATGTTAACTAGACTTATTATGTTGATCATTTCACAATAGATACAAAAATGGAATCATTAGGTTTTACACCAGAAACTAATATAATGTTACATGTCAATTATATGTTAAAAAATAGTAAAACAATAATAAATAAAATGAGATCTTTTTTTCAGACATGGAAAGGGGTAACAGAATGCGTGATATACATAGTCCCAAAATAGCAATTCCTTGCAAATATTAAATGGCTAAATGATTTAAGCATATTTTAAAGCATTTTTCTGTTGGGATTTGTGCATATTTATAATAATAAACATGTAATTTGTGTGAATTGTATGCATCTAGACTTGTGGCAATTCTACATCAAGAGTTTTCATTCCACCATTTAAAAACAAACAACTGGGGAATCTATAACCATAGTTATAGAATCGTTGTATCAAGGAAGCAGTAATAATACATTTAACTTTTTACTTTAATATACATGTTACTATTTAGTGACCCATCCGTGAATTTGCCAGCCTTGAAACTACAGGGCAAGTTTTGTTCTGCAGCATTTGAATTAGCCTCTTCTGCTGTAATTGGCTTCTCCTACAGGGGGTGAAAATGAACTGTGCTCTGGAATGATAACCCCTCTCATGGATAACAGTGACAACAACAAAAATGCTTTCAGGATTAGGTCACTGGGTAGGACGGTGCTTGGGGATTAAGACTGATATCTCATTGAAGGCGAAGGCAGGGGCTGGGGGTGGAGGGCTCCTTCTCCAGCAGAATGCATTTGAATGAATATTTATCAAATACATGAATGCTAGGTAGATGTTGTTTTCCTTGTTTTTGTTTCCTCTCGGTAGTTTGTATTTTTAGGAGGAGCATAGATAACAGTCATCTCTTAAATTTTCTTTGACTGATCATTGCTGATCTTCACCAGGGACACGAAGTGGGAACAAAAGAATAGTCATTATATTTGGTCATTCAGAATTTATGCACTAAAAACAGACTACCAACATGCCCAAAGCAGGAACAGAATCACAAATTATCAGAGTGAAGCAGTTTGAAATTGGCATAACTGTAAGATAAGCTAATTATCAGCAGAAGCACCAAATACAAACACTGCAGAAGGAAACTTTTCCTGTAGCCTGACACATTCATGCATGGGTCACCGAGCAGTAACAATGCACTAAAGTACAGTAGAAACTAACACAACATTGTAAAACAGCTATACCCCAATAATTATAAAAAAGTTAACATACTATTACTGGTTCCGTAAAAAAACAGTGTTATAACTGTAGCTCTATGTAGTTCTATAGCTTGGACATAAAAAAGAAAGAGAGCGTACTTTATGTGTTTCAGGAGGTAAGATTGGTAAAATAATTAAAAGTAAAAGAAGATGAGGAATAATGTGGAAGGATAATATCATTGTAGAATTCTATTCAGTTACATTACTTAGAATTATATTCTATTGTATGTAATACATATATTCTATTGTACATATCCTCTGAGAATCCCATTTTATAGAATTGGGTTTCAAAGCACATCTTAAGTTTTTCTCTTGTGTCATAGAACCAATCTATCTATTTTCCCCCTTTCTGGGATATAACTACTCCAACACACAGCCTCTAGGCACTGCATAAAACAGTGTTGTCACTGGATGTGCTAGCTTTGAAATGACACAGTTTGGGTCCAAATCCTGATTCTGCCACTTACTATGTATAACTTTGAACAATTTCCTTAAAATTCTACTCAAGTCTCCTCATCTGTAAAAATGGGAATATGTAATAATACCCATAATTATATGTGATTATTATTACATATAATATGTGATTAGTATTACATATAAAATTATATGTGATTAATGTTACATATAAAATGACATGTGATTAGTATTACATATAAAATTACATGTGATTAGTATTACATACAAAATTGCATGTAATTAGTGTTACAGATAAGTAATATATCTAATAATAACTCTATACCTCACAGCATTGTTGGGGAGATTAAATAATTAACATATCAAAAGGTTTAGAACCACTTAAACATATATTAAAAGCTCAGTGATTGTCCTTATTTTACAGAAATAATTGGGTGTTATTTTCATAGAATAAAAGAATGATTAAATTTTAAATTTATATATAATGCCTAGAAACACTGTTTATATTACAATACTTTTGGTAATACTTGGCCAACATTTTACGGTAGTTTTATACTGTAACTCCCTAATTTGACATTGTAGAATGCAGTATTTGACTTGTTACTTCTGTCTATAAAGCAATGTTCGATGCTAATTGCCATTGGTAAAATAAGGATCAAAACCCACTCTCCAAAAGTTAATTACACTTAATGTAAGAGGTAACAGATTTGCAAAATGATAGGTCACATGGTGGTTTCTATTGAATGAATAATTAAAAAAAACAAAACAAAACCAAAGTCTAATAAGATGAAAGAGTAAAGCTTTTTCCTACCAGTTAGTCCTCTTGAGTGTTCTCCTCCTTTTGAATGATTTCTGTTTATTTATATATTTAACCTGCTTAATCCACCACAAACTCTTCGGAGTACCTTTTTTTGTTTGTTTGTTTTTCCAGAACAACTCGTTTTTTCTTTTAATTTTTTTTATTGGAGTAAAATTGCTTTACAATGTTGTGTTTGTTTCTGCTGTACAATGAAGTGAATCAGCTTTAGGTATACCTGTATCCCCTCCCTCTTGGACCTCCCTCCCACTGTCCCCCATCCCACCCATCTAGGTCCTCACAGAGCACCGAGGTGAGTTCCCTGTGCTACCTTTTGGAACATCTGAATCAATTTCCGTTCCCACTTACAAACAAGCCTGGAGTTACTTGTAGAGAAATGCCAAAGAGGGAAGCATGGTTTGTGGGCTCCTGGCTAAATATTTCACGGTATCACAATATGATGGTGCTACTGTCTTACACATTTTCACAAGGGTTATTTAAAATTAAGTCTTACAGCATTTACAAACTCATTACAATGGGGAAAAAAGTCTTCTGTGGTTTTTAGAATTCTAAGATTAAAAGGGTCCTGCAGAAATTCATCCATTGTTTAATAGAGGTATTAGTAAAAAGAAAAAAGTCCCCGTGTCAGAACACAGTTAATAATCCTTTAAGAGATACATGAATCATACTGGTCACAAAATAATTTCAGTGTCAGATGCAGAGATCAGATCCAACCCCTTAATTTTATAAAGGAGGAAACAGAATCAGAGAGATTCAATAACTTACCCAGAGTCACTCAGCTGGTTACTGAGAGGCCAGCCGTGTGTCAGTTTATTAAGAACATTTTATCACCAACCGGGTGACCTCCAGCAAATTATTCAACCTTCCTGAGCCCCCTTGTCCTCACTGGTATATTGAGTAAAACTTATAAATATGATAATTGGAAAGATTAGAATAATAGATTGCATGGGTAATATACACAGGCAAGCTTTAGTGTAGCCTCATGACCTCCCCAGTCGGGGGCGGGGCGGGGCGGGGGGTGGGGGGCGTTGCGTGGGGCGGAAGGGGAACATCCCTTGCCAAATAGAGAAATAAATGAGTGAAGGTGATCATCATCACTGCAGAAAAGGAACGCTGCACTCTGTCAGCAGAAAACGGCGGGGGTAACTGGGATGGGGGGGCGTGGGGGAGGTGTATGGAGTGATTCTAAAGCTTTGTGTCCCCAGGAAACTAGACCCATTCACATTCTTTCAACAGACACTGATTGATCACTTACTACTAGATGCTGGCAATAGAGCAGTGAGCAAAACAAAAATCCTTCCCTAGGGAGCTTGCATTTTGGTGAGGGGAGAGATAGACCAGAAGCAAATAACTAAGAAAATTAGATAACATGTTAAATTATGATAAGTGCTCCGGGGAAAACAAGGCAGAGAAAGGTAATAAGGACTTACTGTGTCTGGGGAGGAGGCTGAGATGGATTTTAAACCAGATGGTCAAGGATCAGAAGGTTCCTTGAGCAAAATACTTTAGAAGTCATTGTTTTATATCGTATATTAACGCATATATGTGGAATCTAGAAAAATGGTACAGATGAACCGCTTTGCAAGGCAGAAACAGAGACACAGATGTAGAGAACAAACGTATGGACACCAAGGGGGGAAAGTGGCAGGGTGGTGGTGGTGGTGTGATGAGATGGGAGATTGGGATTGACAGGTATACACTAATATGTATAAAATAGATAACTAATAAGAACCTGCTGTATAAAAAAATAAATAAAATTCTAAATTAAAAAAACAAACAGAAGTCACTGTTTTACAAGGGAGTGAAAATCTCTCTCCGAAAGATGTAAAAATTCCTGACTTGCAATGTATTTAGAGTTTTATCTACAAAGATGTTTATCACAGCCTTATTTATAATAGCAAGAAAATAGAAATAACATAAAGCTCCAACTGAAGAGTTTGTTGCATAAAATAAAGATGGAAAAAAAATGACACAATATTTTAAAATTCTGTTTTGGAAGAAAATTTAAAGGCATGGGTATGTGCTCTATAGTTGCAAAAACATATATGCCATATGCTTCCTGATTTCTTCAGTATATTTTTCTCCAATTAGAAAAGAGGGCAATGGTATTCCATAAAATATTCATGATATTACTATCCCAGAGATGTGATAGAGATTTTCAATTTTTTAAAACTTTTCTTATCTTTTTACATTTTGTACTAGAAACAAGTATTACTTCTATAAAAAAATTAAAATAAACTGAAAAGCTCTAGAAACTAGAATGCTTACAAATGTCTTCATAGAACATAGACAGGATGCTTATCCAATTGAAAGTGACAATCTGAAGAGTTGAAATGGTGTAAGAAGAATCAAAATCACAAATTATTTTGACAGACCAAAACAAGGGCCAAAGACATCAAGATGAACTTTATGGAAAATCATTTGAAATCTCCATTTGGGCTTTTAAAAACTCAGTTTAAGAGTTACAGAGCTGGGGGATCCATTTGACAGCAGCTCACGCAAAGAAAGACCTGAGGGTGTTAATGACCACAAGCTCTACAGGAGCTCATAGCGTGACATAGCTGCTTAGAAGCTAATGAATTCTTCCATTAATTAATATGCTTCTGGAGTCAGCACAGGAGGCATAATTGTCCCTCTTTCGTCTACACTGGTCAGACAAAATTGGGCCCCCAGACGGAGGGAAACATTCCCACTGCATCTTGTTTTTCTCCTTTAGAACCCTAGTCACACTTACGACTCACTAATTTAAGCAATGCTCACTTAATAATCTGTTGTCTCTGCTGTCCTGAAAGCTACCTGAGGACAGGGACTGTACTTTTATCATTTACTGCTTTATCTCCAATGTCTAATGTAGGCGCTCACAAAAAAAAAAAAAAAATGCCTGCTGTTTTGAGTATTGTTAGTTCCGGTAACTTCATTTATTTATTCTATTTAACAACACTTAATATCATGTCTATTTGTGCCAGGCATGAGTCTAAGACCTTTAGAGACATATTATTTCATTAATCTTCACTGCACCCAAGTGAAGCAGGTAGACAAGAACAATGAGTTACAGAGAGGTTAAGAAACATGCCCAGGCAGGTAAGGGGAAGAGCTGAAATATGAACCCAGGCACCCTACACTCTGCTGACTTTCAAAAACAAAACTTGGAAAAAACTATGCCCTATCTGTATGAGGTCGACCAGGAAAAGGAGTCTAAAAAATATATCATCTTGAAAGGTTTGAAAGAGATGGACCAATTCAGGCTAAAAACAAACAAATAAAAAACAGAGTTGATATGATCACTTGCGTTTGAATTTAGAGCACTTCTATGCTTCTATGCAAAACAGGAAGTAATGATGAAAATTAATGAACTCCCCTATGTTGAGTATGAACCTGCAGGTTCATCCTAGGGCAATCCCAGTTGATCCCTATGGTAGCAACACAATTATCGACAGCACCCTCTTTCACTCTCAAAAATGTTCCAATTTGGACAATCAGTTATTACACGGTCACCATGTTTATGGCTTAAAAGAAGGTTTCACATCATTTGCACATTTAATTTTTGCAAAAGTCCTGGGTAGTTGGTGTTAATATTAGTTTACTATTCCTCATACTTCAGCCTGAAAAACACAGACTTGTTCCAAAATACTTCACCAGTGAGCGGCAGAGATGTGACTTGAACCAGATTGTCTGATTCAAACTCTACATGTTCTTCTCCATCTACTCTGCTGAGTAATTCAACTTGCTCTGTATTGCTACAGAGCTCAGGACTAGGACAAATAGGTAGAGATCCCTAAGAAAAGATTTATCCCCAAATGAAGCACCACATGTATGTAACGTGCTTATATATTAGAAGAAAAAAACTGACTTAATGAATGAGCTGCCTGGTCAGTTGGAAATCTGACCGCTAGAAACTGCCCAAACCCAGGACTGAATGGGCAAGGGGCAAGGTTTTTACCAAGGGGACCTCCTGCACCAATAGGGCCTTGAACCATTACACATGAGCATCTCAGAATGTGAGACATAGATTTTTGGAGATAAATGAACCATCAGCGGGTCATGAAATGAATTTTGGCACTGCATGGACACAGCATTTCAAATCACCGACGTACCTAGTGAGACCTTCCAATTCCCTTTTTAAAAAATAATTAATTAATTAATTTAACATCTTTATTGGAGTATAATTGCCTTACAATGGTGTGTTAGTTTCTGCTCCCTTTTTAATTATAGTTTCAATCGTTCCACTGCTGCCAAGGGGAAAGCCTGAGATTGGTGCTAATACACTTTTAATGCTACTCAAACATGCTAACCCACCTTTCAACCAAGAATGCAGTATATTTTGAGCCTTCAGAGGCAGTAATATCCATTTAACTAGATCTGATACCATTGTTCTACCTTCACTGAACTTATTCTGATTTTGGATTTCCTTTTATGGTAATGATATACATTCTTCTTTAAAAAATAAATCTAAGTGAATATGTGGGTCAACCTAAATAAAAACATTAACTAATTTATATTAAAAGCTGTGGTAGGCAGAAGAACGACCCCCTAAAGATGTCTATATCCTATTCACTAGAACCAATGGGTAGGTTACCTTACATGGCAAAAGGGATCTTATTGATGGGATTAAGGTTAAGAACCTTGAGATGGGGATGTTACTCTGGAATATCTGAGTGGGTCCAATCTAATTCACGTGAGTCCTCAAAAGTAGACCACTTTTCTCAGCTGTGGATGGAAAGACACACGAGGACAGAAGTAGAGTCAAAGAGATGGAATATTGCTATTCAGAAAGTGGAGGAATAAATGGTGCAGATGAACCAGTTTGCAAAGCAAAAAGAGACACACAGATGTAGAGAATAAACGTATGGACACCAAGGGGGGGAAGTGGGTGTGTGGGGGGGTGGTGGTGGGATGAATTGGGAGATTGGGATTGACACGTATACACTGATACGTATAAAATAGATAACTAATGAGAACCTGCTGTCTAAAAAATAAATAAAATCTGAAAAAAAAAAAAGAAAGTGGAGGAAGGCAGGCCATGAGCTAAGGAATGCGGTGGCCTCTAGAAGTTGGAAAATGTGAGGAAATGGATTATCCCCTAGGGTCTCCAGAAAGTAATGCAGCCCTGCTAAGCCTTGATTTTAGCCATGAGGCCCAGGGCCACCTTCTGACTTATAGAATTAAGACAACACACTGGCCCTTCCAGTTCTGAGAGCCTCTGATAATATTCCATCACCTGTCAGATTTCTGTCCTTTCCAATAGCTAATTGACTGTTTCCTGACTTTTCATAGACATTCCAGGAAGACATTTAAAAACAGAATTATTGAAGAGAAACAGAATCTTGTTTAGGAAAAGTAGTTTGTTTTTCAGGGATGCAGTGCTGGAGATGTAGGTATGACATTCTTACTTATGATCGCATCATTTTTAGGTGGATTCCCTTGATGTTGAGAGTAATCTGCTTGTCCCAGATTAGTGAGTTTTATTCTTCACACATTACAATATTTTTCTTAAAAAATATTGGATACACTCAACATATAGGTTAATTGAAGGAACTTTCTACACCAGTTGCTAAGCAACTGGTGATTGAAAAGCAATCAAACAACGCGTCCCAATAAAACGGAAGTTGTATTTGATGGCATGTGGTTAGTCCATGTTATACTGAAGAAGAAAACAGTTACGATTAACCAAGTCTATTTGCTCCAAGTGTTTTATTTTGCCATTTTGAAAATTCACAGCCTACAGACTCCTGTTTGATTACAGTAACACCTAACCACTCCCCATTCATCATATTCTCCTTTGACTTGAGTACACATGTTGAGATATATGAAAATGTCTTCAGGAGAAAAATAAGAGTTAATCAAAGACAGAGGGAAATGTGAGCACTCCACATCGCATGATTGATTATACATTACACGTGTAATCTGTAGACTAATAAAGCAGGACATGAGTATAGCCAGTGAATACATAATCAGAGTCATTAAAAGAGAGCTTGTCATCTCATAATGTTAGTCAAATGCTATTTGACCAACTTGCTTCCAGCAAGTAATGGGGCAAATTGATATCAGCTAATCTTAAATCTAAAGAACGGCATATTCTAGAACTAGAGGGTTTTTTTTAAAAAAACTTCATCTTTCTTAGGTTGAACTCATTTATCTTGAAGAAATGTATTTTCATGCTAATGCCAATGAAATAATACCCAAGAGCGGATTTGAAAATGGCAAGCTGTAATTTATCATGGCAATGGAGGAGTGGAATGGCCACAAGATCTCCAAAAATGCCTGTTATCAAATGGTCAGAAAAGTGTTGCGTAGACACCCCTCCGATTCATCATCTTCAGGCTACTAAAGTACCATACTTCACTGACGTGCCACAAATTGAAATAAGAATGGAAAATTGGTCTTCTTCCCCTGAAAAAAAAATCTTAATTTAATCGATTTCCAGCTTAGTTTTAAGAAGAAAATATCATACTCTTATCCAAGAGTGATTTGGTCATGTATTAGCCCTGACCCATGTTACAGGAAATATCTTTTCGGGTTCTTTAACGAGTGATGACTGTTCACGTGATACAAAGCTGATTTTGAATTACTGTGCTTTCACCACCGAGAAGAATGTAAAATATCCTTTTTCTTTTTTTAAAATACATTTTATTCCTGACATAGGTAGGAATTCCTTTGAAGCCATTTGGTATTTGTTTTAAAGCAAAACTAATATTACCAGAATCCTGGGTTCTAGCAAATTGTTAATTAGTTGGTAATTAATACGGATTAATTTTAGCAATCCTACAAATTAATTACTTCTGGACTCTTTTTAGTAAATTGAACTTGGTAAAAGATATATTTTGTATCCATTGCTTCTTTCTAACATATCCCCAATTTCAAATAGAACTGAAAGAAACCTGATAAAATCCCATAGCACTGTCCCATCTTCACCCAGTTTAAGTTGTATTATAACATTAGACTTTTTGTTCCCTGGAAACAGGAGCTTAACTTCTAGAGTTAGAAGACAGGGACCACATTCCTTGTTTTACTGAAGCATCCTCAGTGAAGAGTGTGCAAGAAACTGCTGCATACCGTCATATATACTGTATATGACTTTAATAACGCCAGAGAAAAGTATTTATTTTATATTTAAAGAGAAAAATTGAGTTGACTCTCAAGTGAGCATGTAAACATCTTCTCAAGCCGTATAATAAAGTAGCTGATTACGGCTCAAAGACTGAAATTCAGCTTCCCTAGATGGCCACTTCTGTCATCCCACTTCTGTCAAATATATTTAGTTCCAGGAACGAAGCAATACTAGCTGGCATGGGGAAAATCTGATCCAAGCATATTTTTCTCTATAAACATGAAATTGGGAAATATCTTAAATGTTGAGGTACTAATTAGAGTCAAGGGACCCTTTACACTAATTTCTAACTCTGATATCATAAGCCTGTCTCAATAACCAAGTTTTTTGAGCAGACAACACACAAATACTCAGACACACATTATTTGATGTTTCTATTGATATTTACCCATTTTGAAGCTCAATGCTCAAAGCCTTTTCCAGAAAAAAAATCTCAAAGTACTAATATCTTTGATATGACCATAAAACTCTTATAAGCCTTAGAGATATGTACTTATGCACTTTTTTTAGTAGAAATCAATAATTCTGTTTTCAGTGAGGTTAATAGATATATGGTACATTTGTAAACTATTAGCACTGTTCTAAAAAGGAAATAAATAAACTCACAGTTTATTCCAAGCCAGTATATTATTAGATCTTAATATTTAACTTTGCTCACCAAAATCGATTTGCTGTTGCTGTTGTTATGACTGCTTCCAGGTGGTTGTCTGCCTTAAAGAAATACACAAATTAGTTCAGGAATGTTCTACACCTAAATTATATTTGCTGCTTTTATTTTTATTTTGAAGTGCATCGTTTCATGAGAGCTCTGAAACCAATTGCATGGCTTCTCCTTGCCATGTGTCTCATTTCTGAAAATATCAGTCAACAGGGAAAGGAACGAGATGATTGGACCTTCTCGGTGGAGACGGCTCCTGCACCGATGTTCTCCCCACACACAGACTACTGAGCTGAAAGCTGGCTGCTTTTTTATTGAAAACAATATATTTCTTACCTTCTCCATGGAGTCCTCCCCAGTTTTCTATTGAGAATTCCTCCTTTTGCCAGAAATGGTGTCCTGTGACGCAAAAGAGCCGTGTTTTATCATCGGAGCAATTTAACATTATGCTTCTTACACTGATTTTTGACAGCTCTTTATTCAGACTTGAAGTGAACATTCCAAAACGCAGTATTTCCTCAAATACTTCTAAGGCTCATTCTATAATCCTTTACACTGGATACTTCTTAAATTCGGAATCTCTAAAACCAGATCGACTGAGAATCCTTGAATGATTTCCATTTAGTTCTGCTTTCTGCTTCCATGTGTAAAGCTGGGTGTCCTTTGGTAAAACACATTTCCAAGCTTCAGTGTGCCCTGTGGCTCTTCCTCCCTAGAAGGAAAAAATCTTACCACAATGAGCTAACATTACAACAGCTCAGTGATTGTGTGCACTGTGGCTTCTAAAAATTTTTAATTTGATTTGTTTTCCAGGTTTTGCTCAAAAACCACATGTTGGATTTACCACATACACCATCTTTACCAGGACCGGCCTGGTTCATAGTCTGAACAAGCAATAGCCTAAAAGGTGTGGCTTCAGGGACCCCAACAGGACTGCCCTTCCATCATCCAAATATCCTTCTTTCTAGCAACTCACTGCCCAATTTCTTTATGACTGCCTGAAATACTTTTTAGCAGAGGATGAATTTTTTTTCAACACACTGTAAAAAATAAGTTGGACATTCAAACACTCTTCCCAAGAATTGCAAATACCTTAAGAATTGGATGCCTTCTTGTGTGTAGATTTTGATGGGAGACAAGATGTGAGGGCATAGAATACATATTACTTAGGTGAGAAACTGGCATTTCATGGATGAAAAGGGAGCCTGAGAATGAAACTCACGGCCTGCTTCCTACCTTTGCTGATGGTCAATCCTTGTGATTTTAATTCTCCTAAAAAGAACAATACTTGTCATAGAGTTTTCTATGCTACTTATAGAAAATCCTTTATTCCCTTCTTTGGTAGCTAATTTCTGAGCACATGTAGAAATATTTTAACATTGGCGTTTCTATGTTCTGTTACAATTTAGAATCCTTCTTGTCTCTGTTTCATGGTCTTATTAGTATCATTCTAGTAGTGGGATCCTTAAGTAATTTAGATGTCAAAGGGAAACTATTGCTTTACATGGGGTTCTAATAGAACTGTACCTCCAAAGAGCTATAATTTGTAAATCTTAAGATATTAATTACTATCACTATTGTTAATGATTTATACAATATGGACTAATTAATATTTATTCATCAGCAGTGTTCAAGTAAAAATACATGTATCCATCTCATGTTCCTAGCATATGCCTCATGCATTTTGAGTCTAAAATTCAGAAATGATATTGACAGCACATGAACCTTTAAAAATTAATATTTCATTTTTAATTTAACATAATCAATTATGAAAAACTAAGTTAATTTTTTTATTCATGGATTTCATGTTTTTATGATAGCATTTATATTCCTTTTTTAAAAATAGTTAAGATGTACCATTGTACTTTATTTCTTTTAATTTATTTATTTAATTTATTTATTTTTGGCTGCATCGGGTCTTCGCTGTTGCGTGTGAGCCATCTCTAGTTGCGGTGTGCAGACTTCTCATTGTGGTGGCTTCTCTTGTTGTGGAGCACGGGCTCTGGGCGTTCAGGCTTCAGTAGTTGTAGCATGTGGGCTTAGTAGTTGTGGCGCACGGGCTTAGCTGCTCCGTGGCATGTGGGATCTTCCTGGACCAGGGCTCAAACTGGTGTCCCCTGCATTGGCAGGCGGATTCTTAACCACTGCGCCACCAGGGAAGCCCCAGCATTTATATTCTTAAACATCTAATGTAGAACTCACTGATGAAGATCATCATAGATTTGGAGGCAGCAAACTGTGGCCTGCTGCCATTCAGCTGCTTCCTGTTTTTGTAAGTCATGTTTTACCAAAACACAGTCACATCCATTTATTTATGTATTGTCTATGGTTGTGCTCCTACAGAAGAGTTGGGTAATTGTCACAGAGACCACATGGTCCTCAAAGCTGAAAATATTTGCTAGCTGGCCCTTTACAGAAAAGGTTTGCCGACTCCTGCTGTAGATTATCAACACTTCATCAGTTTGAAAAATTTTTAGCAACTCAGGAAATTATTTTCCTGGTATCAAGGAAACAATAAAAGTTATACCTCCAGAAAAAGATAACTCAAAGTTAAGTGTTTGCCTAATGTAACATGATGCTATAAAAATAAAATAGTCCATAGTAAACATCTAGGATTTTGGACAATACCACAATTTGTTAGATTTCACTTTTCTGGAAATCACTTTTTAATATCTCAGGCAGATTATTTGGTGACTCTAAGTTTTGTCTTTTTAAAAACGTGATGGAAACTACCAGACAGGAGAGTATAGTGATTTCACATTTAGACAATCCTGTCTGATCCAAACACATAGCAATGACATATAAAATACAAAGAGAAAGTCAAATGTACATAACCAGGATCAAAAAGAAGATAACATTGTTAAGGACTAGAAACAAAAATATGACTCATTCATAATAAAAAAGGTTATCATACTAATATAAAAGGTATTTAATAAAATAATGCTTAAACTTTAGAAGTATTCCAGTAAGAGTCAAGAAGACAAAGATTTCTCTTATATTCATTTCTATTAAAAACTGTAAAAGATTTCTGAGACAATGAAATAAGTGATGAAAAAGAAATAAGCATAAATATTAGGAGGAAAGATACAGTTTGTTTCTCAAAAGATAATCGTTTGCAAAGAAAATCCGTAAGAACTAGAGAAATATAAATGCTAATAAAACAAATCAGTTGACCAAAATTGTTAATTTAATTCACCAAATTTGTTAGAATTCACCAAAATTGTTAGAAACAAGATCAGCATATAAAAGTCAATGATATTCCTGTGCTCCATTAGAATTGGAGAATGTAATCAATTATAGCAAAACTAAAACCAGAAAGAACTTGGAAATAAATCTAAAAATGATAAAAGAGTTTTTTGGAGAAAATTACAAAATATCATAGGACATAAAAGAAGATCTGGGAAAATATTGCATACTTAGGAATTGGAAAATTTGAATTTTAATATCTGATTTCACCTAAATTAATCTTTAAGTTTAAAGTAATTTCAATCAAAATTTTCACACAGTCTTTTGCAAACTGGACAAGCTATCATAAAATTAAGGGAAACGTATAGAACATAAATTTAAAAATTTTAAGTATCTAAAGAAGAGAAGGAAAGTAAAACTGTGTGCTGTGGGAAGTGGGAGAAGAGCTTGCCCTTAAAGATGAATAAGGTATATATTATAAAACTAGAGTAAAACAGCGTGTGTGGTATTGGCAGAGCAACAGATAAATAAACCAATGGAAGCACACAGAGTCCATGTATGCAAGGAAACTTGAAATATGATGTAGATGGCATAAAAATTATTAGGGAAAAGGATGAACTCTTCAGTAAACATTGTTGGCACAATGAAAATAATAATGAAAAATAAAGTTAGATTTCTACCTCATATCATATGGAAAATGTATTTTTTAAAATTTATTAAAGCCTTAAATATGAAAAGCAAACTTTAAGCCTTCAACATTTAAAACAATAATAAAGGAGAATTTTTATCACTTCAGGCTAAGAAAGACTTTCTTAAAAATCAGAAAAAAATATCACAACCATAAAGGAAAAGATTGATAAATTTGACTAAATTAGAGGAAAACAAGACTCTTCAAAAAGGTACCATAAATTAAATGAAAACAAAACAGAAGGAAACAAACAAGTCATATACCTGAAGAAGATATTTGCAAAACATATAACCACCAAAGGATTTGTATCCAACATATATTAACCAAGCAAAACAGAACTCCTACGCACTGCAGAATAATCATCAGTATTGAGGCTACTAAGTACAAAGAGCTTTATTTGGGTTCATAAGAATTGCAGTTTGGGAGACACAGATTCAGGTAAAACCAAAAGAGTGTTCTGGGGAAGAAAAAGAGTCAGGGGCTTATAAGGGTAAGAGCCACAGGCTACTCAAGAATTACGATTGAACCTGATGCAACAAAGGAAATACTTGTCCTCAAGGGATAGGCTGTCACAAGTTATTTCAGGGTAAGGGTCTGGTAAATATCTTGAGTTTCTGGAACATTAGACAGATGTTCTGGATGGGTAGGTTAAAACAAGAAGTGGTCAAGGACTTCCCTGGTGGTGCAGTGGTGAAGAATCCGCCTGCCAATGCAGGGGACACGGTTCCGAGCCGTGGTCCGGAAAGATCCCACATGCCCTGGAGCAACTAAGCCCATGCGCCACAACTACTGAGCCTGCACTCTAGAGCCCGTGTGCCACAACTACTGAAGCCCCTGCGCCTAGAGCCTGTGCTCCGCAACAAGAGAAGCCACTGCAATGAGAAGCCTGCACACCGCAGCAAAGAGTAGCCCCCTTCACCACAACTAGAGAAAGGATGCACACAGCAACGAAGACCCCATGCAGCCAAAAATAAATAAATAAAATAAGTAAATTAAAAAAAAAAAAGTGGTCAAAGTTCAGATTCCATCTAGCCTGAGACATGCGTTAAGTCCTACTTCCTCGATGGCCTCCTGGCTCCATCTTAAGGAGCTCTCTTAGCAACACTGACTCCATTTTGATTTTCCTTTCATAACACCAATGAAAAAAAGTCCAACAACCTAGTAGAAAAGTGAGCATAGAATATGAACAGAAAACTTACAGACATGAAAATCTGAGTACCCAATGAATTTCTGAAAAGACAGTCAACCTAATTAGAAACTAGAAGTAGGCAAGTCAAAACAAGAGATTGTGTCATACCAATCACACTGGGAAAATTTTCAAAGTCTGATAGTACCAAGTGTTGGCGAGGCTTAACACAATGGAAACTCTTACACTGCTGGTAGGCACTTAAGTTGGAACCACTGCTTTGGAGAACAATTTGACAATATCCAGTTAAAGAGAGAAAAGATTTATTTCCTTTGAATTGGACATTCAACTTCTAGAGTCCAGAGAAACTCAGGAACCAGTATACAAGGAGATTTATACAACAGTGTTCAGAGTCCTTGTAAGAGCAAAAGAATTGGAAACTATCTAAACACCCCATCAACTAGAGAATAAATAGTGGTCTACTCACACAACGAAGTAGTTACTAGAGAAATTAATAAAGCATGTCTAAATCTTAATAATGTGTGGCGGGGGGAAGGTCACATAACAATATGTAAAGTGTATCACTAATATAAAGTTTGCAAAGTACAAAAACTGTAAATACCATTTATGAATGCTTGTTTTCATGAGCTTAGTAGTAACAACATAAAAGCATGCTTGGAAATGAAAAACGCATATTCAGAGCAACAGTTCTCGTGGGGAGGTATGGAGCTGGGTAGGGGTACTCAGGTAGCTTCCACTGTATCTCAGATTTTTATCATTTTCAATCTTAAGAAAATTGTAATAACAAACATGTATTGAATAGCTATCATATGCCAGGTACTTCCCTAAGCTCTTGACATGTATTATTATAGTTAAAACTCATAAAAACTATATGAGATATTATTATACTAATTTTATATCTGAGAAACTGAAGCACAGAGATGTTAAGAAACTTACCCAAAGTTATACAGCAAGGAATTTATTTAGGTTATAGACCAGGGATGGCATCCAGGGAGTATTAGTTTGGCATCTGGACCCTTAATCACCATACTATACAGCCCTGCTGGCCTGCAAGTATGGGAAAACACTGATATTTGATAAAGCTAGAGTATGTGTGGTTTCTAAAAATTATATTACACTGTAATAATTTTATGACTTAGTAAACATTTTAGTTTGAAAAAAGTATATAAGTACTTTAAAAGAATTGTATTTATAAGAATAAGGGATCCCAGTCATTCAATCCAATTACAACCTTTTAAATATAATAATAATGTGACAATAAATGATTTTGAATTTTCACTTACTTTATAAGCATTCTTTTTTTTTAATTTATTTTATTTTATATTTTTTTATTTTTGGTCTCCAAAATATTCCTAAGCAGAATTTCTTAAAAATAGGACTCAGTAGGGCTTCCCTGGTGGCACAGTGGTTGAGAGTCCGCCTGCCGACGCAGAGGACATGGGTTCGTGCCCCGGTCCGGGAGGATCCCGCATGCCGTGGAGCGGCTGGGCCTGTGAGCCATGGCCGCAAAAAAAAAAAAAAAAAAAAAAAAATATATATATATATATATATATATATATATATATATATATATATAGGACTCAATAGTACCATTATGTGGAAACCAAACTTGGCTATTAATTCTTCTCGAAGGGAAGCCATTATGCTTTTTATGTGTTTGTATTCTGTTAATCACTACCATGACATTCAGAATTCTCTGCAGGAATGTACAAGAGCAGCTGTGAGGGGACTTTTGTGCTTAGGGAATTATAAATACATTCAATAATAGAGAAAGAAAAACAAGGAAATTGCCCATATACCTTAGTTTGTAGTACGTTGCCTTCCCAATACCAGAAGCTAATTCACAGTATTCATGGGCTCTTAAAAACAACTAAGAGATAAATTCTGTCCTGTTTACGTGAGATCTTTGTGAAGATAAACAGATAATCCTGATTTTGTTGGTGGGAGTCTGAGTCTTAAAGGGTGGAAATGACCTGGCCCAGATAGACATTTTAGATGACCAGCAGATCCTTACAGGCAAAAGGAAAGAGTCTGGGGTGAAAATTAGACAACTGCTGGAACTTACAAAAACTTGTGACTAAATCAAGCTTGCTTCCAGGTCTGCCATGGCTCGTCTCCCTGGAAGCCATTCTATTCTTAAATAACCTTTTTCTAGATTAGCCATCAGTGGATCTGCATCTGAGGAACATGGTTTTACTCTTGATCCAAAAAAACAAAGTCCATAATCCTAAATTCTAGCCACAAAACCCAAAGAATAAAGCAGCAGACAGTGACAAGAGAAGTGATCGTGCCAAGGTGGGGGGGGAAGGAGGGGAGTTGGTGAGGCTCCAGCCCTCCCACAGCCTATTTGTGGTCCCCTCCCTGCGATTGTGCCCACCAGTGTGATTTTGACCATGAATTCTGTCCTGTATGATTGGATAAAGACTTAATGGGGGAGATGAGTAATGATAGCAAAGCAAGTGATGTGCTTCTTTATCTGTAAATCCAGGGGAGGCAAGTATCCGAAGGTTAAATGTGCTGTGCTTTGCTTCCTACCCAGCAGAAGAAAAGCACTTCCCTAACTTTTCAGTTCCTGAGCCTTATCTGTTTGTTTTGAGAGTAAACATGATATGTTTCTGATTTATGTCGTTGAACTAATGGCAAATTGAACGTCATTATTGTGACAACTTACAGGTAGATGCTATTTCATGCTGTCATTATTATTTTTGGATATTAAAAAAATACTTGTTTCTCATTCCTAGGCAAAGTGTGAGTAAAGGCAACTCTAGAATACATTATTATTTTATTGATATATTAAATACGATCCATCCGAAAATATGGGGACTGTTATGTATATGCCAATTAAAGGTAAAACTGGAAACCCCTCTTCTCACCAGATTGCAATCCTCAATTCATCCCAGTGGCCTACGAAACATATCTGACACCCAAAGCGGGTCCTATTTTAATACCCTTTCCTCTGTACAACAAAGTGATTTTCAGTAACAATCATGAAACGATTGATTTCAAATACATTTGTCATATGGACCAAAAATTTTACTTACTCAACTAAAATAATACATTTCACAGTTTACATTTATTCTTTCACTGTTTTACATTTTAAACATGAATGCTTTTGAGGAGGGGGAAGTTTCCTCCTCTATGCCTCTTGAGTTCTTGTGGCTGAACTAATACTAAAACTGACACAAGACAGATTAACAGGAGAAAAAGAAACACATTTTAATTTATGAGCACGGAGGTCTCATAGAAACAGGACCCAAGAAGTGGTCAAAGCAGGCAGCTCTTATACTTCTTAGACAAAGGAACAATACATTTGTGAGGAATTGACAGGACAAAGCAATTTAGGCTTTGGGTGCTCAATGAGTGAAGAGTCTAAATAGAGTCTGGGCTTAGGGTGGTAAATTAAAGAAGTAACAAGGTTTGTTGATGGGCTTTTCGCCTCAAATTCCCGATCTCTGGTGAAAAGAGTCTCCTTCTACCTCCAAATGCAGGGAGTGTACTTTTCACACGAGAGATTTATATCCTGCTTTCAGGGAGAGGAGGGTCAGAGTATCCCTCTTGCATTGGCCGTTTCTTGAGTAACTTTAATTCAAAAGAATCAGTGTACCATTGGGGCATATTTTGGGGAGGCCCACCCTGAGCCCCAACACTGGTCACATAGAATGACAGAACTGAAATAACTCTAGTTCCATTTCTTCTTTCTAATCTTCCCTGGGCTAGCATGTTTATTTCAGGTCTACTGTTTAAATGCAGGAATATATAAAGAAATATGTAAAGTACCATGAGGTTGGAGCCAGGATGCTAAACTGAATGCAGGAAGCTGAATCCCCACATGTGGCGGATGGGAGCAACGGCTCAACAAATCAACCTCCATGCAGAATGCAGTGTTCACTAAAGGATCAGTAATAAAAACACCAAGAGCACCACAGTAATTACGGAGTAGCCCAACGAAAGATTTTTTCAGAGAGGAGTTTTTAGCACTAGCGTGATGTAGAATTGTTGCCATGTGATAATAAGAAAGAAAAAAGGGAGGACAACTTTTGATCCGTTTCATTAGTGCTTTTAAATTTCCTACAGCCGATTCACCTCGTTCTTGCCACCTCCACTGGGCCATCCTATGTTGACGTTCTGGAGCCTGGACCACTCTTCTGAAAGCCAGAGCACTGGATGGCCATCACTGACCATAATTTGTCACGAGAGGCCATATTGTCACTCTGGCTTTCATACCTGATCTCTTTATTCACACCCACCTTTCTAAGAGAAACACATGAAAATGGAATTGCCTGGCTTGGGGGAAGTAACCTCCCAAAAGGATCCTTTACAGGTGAAGGGAGAGAAATGGTATTCGTGGCACCGAGTCAGGTGACGAGGGCAACCTGGAATGAGGATGGAAGTGTCCTGTGCATGAATTGCTGCTCTAGAAACAAAATGGCTGGGACTGAGGTCTAATGGAGGAATACACTGTTCTTCTCTCCAGTAATGACTAGATAAAGTTGTTGTTTGAAAGTCTGACAATTTAATGCAGAAAAAAATAATGCTATGTGGGAAAGGGACTAACATTTCTTGAGCACCTACTGTGTGTATCAGTACTCTCCTCACTTATCTTCTTTAATCCTCCTAGACATTATTTCTATTCTATAGTATAAATATTTTGCAGGTTAGAAGAGGGAGTTTACACACATCAGAAGTTATCACTTCACTGTCCAACTTCTAGTACCAGTTGTCTGAATTTGGACTCCTCCAGAAGCAAACCTTGAAATGAGGATGAGAGTGCATTTTAGAGTTTACTTAGGAAGTGATCTCAGGAAACTGGGAAAGGAGTGAAAGAGAAAAACGAAGGCAGAAAATGAAGGATGCTTTATCGAAGATGTCACCAACTTCAGCAATATAGCTGAATTCCAGCCTAGAATTCATGCCTTGGTGTTCTATCCGAGGGGCTAGGGAGCTGGCATATTGACTCTTAACCCTCTTCAGTGGTTGGCACAGGGCTGGTCCAGACACAGGGGAGGCATTTGTTCTCTAGCACTTCTGACCTGCCCCTTGATGAAGCAGAGCAGTGATGCAGACAGATGCTGGTAGCTGGAAATTGGTGGCTCTCACCGAAGCAGTGAAGCCTAAGGACCTAGGAGTGGGCAGCAACAGCATCTTCCAAAGGTACCAGAATTTTCAAGGACCTGACTTAACCCAACAAATCCTGGTCCCCTCGGAGGCTGCTGTGTATATATTTTTTTACTTATTATTTTTGAAGTTACTTATTTACTTTTTAAATATTAAATCTATCTACATGGTTCAAATATAAACTTAAAAAATTTAAATGGGGACACAGAGAAATGATTCCTCCCATTTCTCTCTTCAGATACCTATTTTCTAGCTCACTCCTTACAGGGTACCACTATTACTCGTTTCATAGTTTCAAATATATTCTTTCAGAGATTATATTAAATATAAATATATAGTCTACATCCCTCCTATTTGTACAAAAATGATAAAAATATGTATTTATATGTATTATATTTTTAAATTATTATTTATAAATATATATTTAGATAATGTTATTAAATATATATATAAATATATTATTCTCTATCAGGTTTTTTCTACCTAACAATATGGTGATTATCTTTCTGTATCAGTATATCAGCATATCAGCTGCATAGTAATCCAACAGCTAGTTGAAAAATAATGCATTTAAGTAGTTTACTAAGAATAAACAGTTTTCCATCATTTGTTATAACAAAGATTATTCTGGGAATAACTTTAAAGACAAGTCTTTTCACATAGATGAAAGTGTATCTACATGGGTAAGTGTATCTATAAAATGAATTTCTAGAGGTGGAATTGCTGTGTCAAAGACAGTAGGTATTTTCAATTTTGGTAACTATTGCCAAATTGTGCTTCTAAGAGTTTTAAGGAATTCAAGCTCTCTAAATATGTGAAGGAACTTTCTATTATCCCTCCTTTCAGTAAGGAAATCTTAACTTCTTTAAATTGGTGGGACAGGTGAGTTAACACTTCTAGAAAATATCCTTAGTCTGTAAAATACTCAATGACATTTTAAAGTCATCAGTGGCATTCTTTATGCTAAAGAACCATCCAAGGCAAAATTAAAATAATTTAGTTGCTACTGTGCATAAATATTTGACATGACCCTTGGGGGAAAAAAAAAACATTCAATTTTTAGAGGATGAATATGGAAAAATTTGACAGCTTTTTGTTAAAAACAGAAGTCCATTTTGGCATGTCTGTTCTGACAGATCATGTGTTAGTTTGGTGGGATAAAATCATCTGTGTGAATCCTCATATCTTGAACAGCACCCATAATAAATACTGCAATTGGTAACAATTCTGAACAGACCCATTTCTTCATCAGGATTTGAGTTTAACAGCAACAATAACAAATCAGTTGCTATTTTGTTGCTGCCAGAGAATTATTTTCCATAAACTTAAGCATTCCAGAGACTTTTCTTTATGATGCTGTTGACATCATTGTCAGAATCTATCAAAAAGCAGGTGACAAAAGGAAACTTTTAATGCATTTTCTTTGATTTAGATGAGTCACCCTCACTAACCACTTCTTTCGGAAAAAGGATATTAATTTTTTACACCCTCCTCAGGCTGAAAAGATAGTCTATAGCATGCACACCAAAATCTTTCTCTTTCCACCTGCAAGATTGATTAATCTACAGCATAAAAAATGTAAATCTCTGGGGATCTTGTCACTTTTATGGTCTGTAGAAGATGAATTCAAGCAGGATTTCAATATTGCTTGGGCCTCTGGCCCCAAAATAATATAGCCGTGTCACCAGGGGAAAGTCTGAGGGAACAGGCTGTGCTATAATAGTTTACAGATTCATAAAAAGTATTGATCAAGCTTTGTCTCGTGTAGTTCTTAATAGAGTATTAAAGGATTTTATCTTCTAGACTAGAGCAGCCCAATAATGCTAAGCATGGCAATGAACAAAAGCATGAAAATCAAATACAACCAACAAACACAAAAGCATCTGGCTTTATGTTTAACTCAACTACCATCAAGTTAATGGTTCAGTCATGTAAAGCTTTTCCTTTTAATTAAATAATTAGCCCTTTTCTGATGGGCAGCTTTATGCTTGGCCACACTGGCTCTTTGTAAAAGTAGAGCTGACAGCCATGCCACGGCAGAATAATTTGTACACTTCAGCAAGATTCCAAAAAGCCATCCACCCACTTCCTTTCTGGTTAGAATCTCCTGTCCATTTCCCTAAATTTCTACTGGTGGATTGGGTAGTGAAGTACTTACTGACAACATCAACAGGGCAATGGTGTTGACATTTCAACCCGGTTCCAATTCTCAAATTCAAAGATAAGACAATTCCGGACTCATATCTCCTGAAACAGTCTTTCAACAAAGCACAGTAACGTTTAATTTTTATTTAATTTTCTGAAATTGTAACTCTGGATTTTTTCCCCACAGGTAATGAATGCAATGTAACTTTTGCCATTGACCCAGAAGTTCACTGCATTGCTAAGATTTTATTTCTCTTTGGTCAACTCTCCTTTTAGTTTTAGAGGTTTCTGTAGATATTTTCTTCGGGTGGGAAGAGATTCAGATCAGAATGCTAAAGTTTTCTCACCATTCTGTGACAAGAAAATTTCAGATATACGAGGGAGATATTTCAGATCAAATCATATTTGTACTATTATAAATGGATATAAATTCTGTAAATAAATTTATAGTGTTAGTTATTGCAAAAACCCAGAAGTCTCTGATCCTCTTGATGTGGAAGAAAATAGAAAGACATCAGTCTACTTGCAAATATAACACCTAACACCTAATTTACAAAGATGCGTTTCCTCACATGAGGATAGTCTTGCAGAAGAGGGATGATAGTTTCTTCCTTCAGGAAGGATTGGTGAGTAGGGGAAGTCTGAGGTACTGGGAATTCTCTAGGAAAGGCACATCTCCTTATCGTTTTTGCAACACTTACTATTCAATAGTAGTTAATGGGTATTTAAATGTTTCTCTGATTAAATTGGGAAAACAATCTTCATTATAAATGAATTTCTGAAAGAGGCTTTCAACAGAGCATAGGGGCAGGTAGTGACAGCTTGTTTACCTCCAGAGGTGACAGAGATGTCATTTTTTTCAATAGTCATTTTATGGTAGATTCAGGTTATAGTTTTTATTATATTGTTGATGAAACCAGGCTTCTTCCTGGGTCCACATGAAAGAATAATTTCTAACTACATTGAGCTCAGAGATTATCTTTTATCCTGAAGAAATAAATTTGCCATCAAATAATTTTTTTTTTTTTTTTTTTTTTTTTGCGGTTCGCGGGCCTCTCACTGTTGTGGCCTCTCCCGTTGCGGAGCACAGGCTCCGGACGCGCAGGCTCATAGGCCATGGCTCATGGGCTCAGCCGCTCCACGGCATGTGGGATCTTCCCGGACCCGGGCACGAACCTGTGTCCCCTGCATCGGCAGGCGGACTCTCAACCACTGCACCACCACGGAAGCCCAATGCATATATTTTTAATGGAAAAATCAATATCATTTCAAGAAATAAATCCTTCATTCTTAAAGACATATTCTGAACTTCAGGTGAACAGTGAATTAACAACATCCATAACTTTACTAACATAAAAAATTACCATAAAGATGCTTAAACAGTGCAATAATGTGGTATACAGATTCCGTAGAAAAATTTTGCTGCTTTCAATAAAGTTTTTAATCATTTCTATGAAAGTAGCTACAGAAATGAATATTCTTGAAAAGATAGCTTTTGAGTTGGAGATTGTACACACACTATATAAGAAGACATATAACCTGGCTTAAGTTTCCTTTTCTGTAAAATGAGAAAGTTAAGCTAGAGCTTTTCCAGGATTCATCTAATTCTATGACTAGTCTCATCACAGAACATTCGCTATTATGCTTTATGGTCCAGGGACTTGTCTTGGATATCTCAGAGGAGAAGGCGTAGCTGCGTTCCTACTTGCCTCTTGGCCTTCGGAGGCAAAATTAATCAGGTCAATGTCAGGCCACTAGCTCCATAGGGGAATCCATGGTTCCACTGGAAATCTGCCTTGAGGAGGTTCTGTATTTTCTCATATTTCAGGAAGACATCTGTCCAATGCACAGACGTGTAGAAATCCAGAGCCCTGGGCACACATTCTCAAACCAGGCTTCTGACTTCAATATCCCTCCCTTTACTGGCAGTGAACATTCCTGGAGGGGAAGGTAGGGAATTATGCACATAGTTTGTTGGCTGTCCATGGCTTCTTTTGAAATGTAATCACTAGGAGTGCACAGGGGGAAAAAAAATGCCCATCAATGGACATCAAGGGCTCCTAGAACATGTCCAAAACTAAAAGAAATGTGATCTCCTGCTTCCAGGAAGTGCTGTGAAGTGACAGCAGAAACTGCTAAAGGACTAGTAGTTCCAACAACTTCTTTCCATCTGCTGAGCATTTTGATATTTTAATTTATTCTACCTGCTTGGCTAAAATTTCTCTGGCTTAATAATTAGGAGTTGTTTAATTCCGTGGTTAGTTACTAATTTTATTACTCAAGTTCTGGAGAGCATAGACCCTTTAGCCTGAGTTAGAAGTCACAGCCTTTTCAACGGATTTGGATTTCTCTGAAGGTTGCTTATGGATGGAGAGTTCCTTTTGTTTCATCCAACATCCTGCCTACTTATGCCAAGCCACTTACGGGAAATACATATCATTCTGTGTGATTGCCCTCTCAGTAGCTAAAATGAAGGCAGAAAGGGAACTATTTGATATGGTATTCATGTGTCCTTCTTGGTAATTATTATGATTTAATAGTAATTTTGACAAAAAGATTAACTTACTACTTGTTTTTTCTGGAATACTTTCTTTTTATACTAGACTATCTCCGCACTGCTACAGATAACCTGTACCTGACCTGTAGCTTCTCCTTTTTACATATCCAAGTGAATCACTCTTCTACTGTTTAGACTGGAAAATGGAGGAAACACAAAGATTTTTACTTTTAATTTGTTTCTTTTGCATCAGAAAATTCGTATTTGGTAGATACAGCAAATAAATAACAACAAAACAAAAACAATACATATATGTGAATATTAAACCTTAACAATCTAAAGTTACAGAAGATTAGCATATAAAACCAAAACAATAATTTTAACAGAAGTTTGCAATTGTTTATTCTATTTAATAATTATAAAATATAACAATGCAAGACAAATAAATTTATTTAGAATGCAGAATATACCACAGTGAAAATCAGGTCTTTTTCTTTTAGCACATAAAATATTCCCTTCCAAAAGTGCAAAAGTATTCTAACTTAGAAGAGTTGCATAGGGTAAATTGGAAGCTAAATAGTTTAAAATATTTCAGCTTATATGATCAGTAGGGAAAAGATCTATGGCTGAAGAATGATCAATACCATTCAATGGATTATCAAAATCCTGAGGCATTTGTTCTGATACTTTATATACATGCCAGCCTTTGTCAGTCAGCAAACTTTTGTCAATAAATAGATTGCAAGGAAAAACAGAAAGAGAAAGAGAATAACAAACCTTGGTTTACTTTATTCATTCTACTTTCTGGCTTTACTCAGACTTCACTTTCATTGTTTCATAAAGGAAAATCCTTTCTTATCTTTCACCTGCCCTCACCTGTTCCTTCTTTACATGACACATGGCACTCCTATGACTTGTCTTAAAATCCTGCAATCCTGCTTTGAAGTTAAAGAGAGACAGAAAGAGTCAGGGAGAGAGATTGATTTTCTAAAAGACACTATATGGGGACTATAGAGAGGAGTTTTAAGTATTTGATATAGGGATAAATTGTTTGAAGCAGTACATAAAGTATTGAAATAGGTGTTTTGTGTTTTGTTTTTATCACTCTATCGTCTTACCTTTGAAAAGTTTTTCTTTCTCTCTCCAAAACTAAAAGCTTAATTGCATTGAAGAAGCTTATGAGAAAAATAATAGGAGAAATAAGTTTTTCCTTGGAAATGGCCTCATGATTCCTATTTACTATGAATAGCATAAAAGAATTTAGCTCCTCAAGGGAACAAGCTATGCACGCCTATGTTTTTAGGATGGGTGTGGGATTTTTTTATGCACCATTCAGAGAAACATATGTCACTTTTGTTAAGATGTAAAGGTGTTTTATGGTGTGTGCCTGAGCTCTAATAATATCCAAAGAATCCAAGACAAGTAGAATGTCAAGACGATAGGTAACTAATTAATTACTTTAGGTATTTCTTAGATGTCTACTCTGTGCTATATTAATTTCTATCACAGCTGTCTCTGAGATAGTTAGCAAAGTTCTAATTTTCAGAGTAGAAAGATAAACTTTACCTAATTTCACTCTTTCCATGAAACCACGCTGCTTTCCTAAATAAGCAAAACTTCAGCCTATGCAGAGGGATAGGGCAAAGTATAGCCTGACCAGACCCAAACAGGGAAAAGGCCTCCTTCATATGGCATTTTGCCGTGAGGGCACTTAGATGTTTGTCCTCCTTGAGGTGCTATGTCTCTAGTGTAAATGATGGTTAGGCTCCCTGAGGTCACATAGCATTACCTTGCAAGAGATACTTGCCGGAAATTTTATAAACGCATTAAAAGAAATCACTGTTAGAAATTCAGTTCTCGCTATGGACCATATAATTTACTCTCCAACTAAACTATACATAATATCAGAGCCAGATCTCAGAAGGCAATAGTAAGGTGCCCCTGAAACATGGGAATAGGTTGTTAATATGTAGCTGAGGAGACAACTGATCCAGTATCCATAAGTGCATCTATCATTCATGACCAAGATTAATTGGTAAAAGAGGTTGCTGGAGCTTAATCAATGATATTAATCCATTATAAAAAAGAGGATGAGTCAGTAGAAGAAGGTTGTGTGCCTAGAATTCAGGAGGAAATTATAGTGGTGATAGATGAGGGAAGGGGAAACGAGAAAGTCTGAGAATTTGTATCCCAGTCTTCAATAATGACCCAGGAAAGAGGGCATCGTGATAAACCTGAGTCCATGATTCAAGCTATTTGTCAGGTGGATGTCTTTTTGATAAATCAACTCTCACAGCATGGTCCTCCACTAGTCACAGGGAGAGTGGCTAAATAAACCACTTGGCTTCTTTCCATAGTTACCAAACAACAGCCTGAAAATAATCTGAATCACTTTGTATGTTTTCCTAGCTTTCAGTCTTATTCTGTCTGGGCAGCTATATTTCTTGTTGAAAATAAATACAGTTACATTTGCGTTTTTACAGGCACACTGTCTTATCAACTGTGGATGCTTTAAAGAAAATAAAATTTCTGGGTGTAAGCTCAGGACTAGTATAACTATGATGGTCATTTCAAATAATGCCATTCTGAAAGGTGCAGTCTGACTTTATATGTCTCACCTATACCTTATGTGTCTTTGAAGCTCAGCCATCAGTCTACACCACATACTATCAGTCTATACCTCCCTCTATCCCTTCTCGTCGTTGCCTCCTACCGATCTTCCAGAAATTTGGTGTTCAGCTGATAGCCTTCCTTTCAACCATACATTCTGCCGCAGCCTGACAAAGTGCTCTTTGGATAAGAACGAGGCAAAACTAATGATCCAGGCTCAGTTTAAGGTACAGAAGAACTTTGCTTAAAAGAAAAATGTAACCAAGCAGTACAACAATTGTAGGTCAGAGATATAGATGAGATGCTTTGGCTACCTGATGGAGAGGCAGGAACCTGCCTTAGGTTGGCTGGTTTGGGGGCTGCAGGGCTGGAGCAAAGAAGACACCAGCACTCACTCTACATCCATGGAAGACGTGGGGACTGTGTGTTCTAGTTCCCAATGTGTCAGCAGGACGGCCGTGGCGTGGCTTGCCACTTCATCCATCCAACAACCACTTCATTTCTAAATTGTGAGAAATAAAAGTACAGTCTGAGATTCCCCTATGGTTCCTGCTTTAGTCTTAGCCAGAGAGCATCCATTCAGGTGAGTGTAGGCTGAGCTCTTCTGACTGCAGTTGCAGCCTGAGTTGGGAAGAATGTAGCTCTATTGGCACCTCCAGGGTTGAACTGATATAACACCAATGTGTCCCAATTTTCCCTTTTTCCAAAAGTTAATACAATACATAAGGACCTTGATGTACCAACTAAACACCCTTAATATTGAGAATTAAATAGAAATTTACTCATCCAAAGCTGGAAAACGGCACATATTACCCACAATGCGATGGCCAATCATGCTGCCTGAAGAATGGGATCACATAAGTAGTAAAAACAAACAAACAAACCTTCTCTGATTCACCTTATTAGAATGCCAGTTTTGATGGCCATTCAACTATTTCATATCTGGCCATTTGCTGTGCAAATTTTCAGTCCATCTGCTGTTTGTGGTAAGCAGAATTCTAAAACAGCTCACAAGATTCCTAGCCCCTGATATACACACACCATGTCCCAGTTATTTTTGAAACACTAATTGAGGTAATGCTGAGAAAGGGATTTTGCAGATATAATTAGTTCCAAAATGAGTTGACAATCAGATAAAAAGATTATCTAGGTGGGCCTGACCTAATTTCATGAGCTCTTTAAATGTGACTCCAGAGGTCAGATAGAGAGAGAAAGAGAAATCACAGGGATTTGAAATGCAATAAGAAATCAACATGGAAGAGATTCTCTGTTGCTGGCTTTAGAGATTAAGGGGACCACATGTAAGAAATGTGTGTATCCTTTAGGAACCAACAGCGGCTCCCAGTTGAGAGCCAGCAAGGAAATGGGGATCTCAGCCCACAGGGAACTGAATTCTGCTAATGGAAGTGGACCCTGAGCCCCAGATGAGAATGAAGCCAGGTCAACACCTTGATATCAGCCTAGGGGACACTGAGCCCGAGAACCCAATGAGCCAGGCTCAGACTTCTGACCTACAGAACTGTCAGCTAATAAATGTGGATAGTACCAAGCTGGTAAATTTGTGGTAATTTGTTACACAGCCATAGAATATGGTTGAACTATTTTTTGCCTACCAATTTATCATGCAGATTCTATAGTTTGCCTTTCAGTTTACTTTTTAAAGCTATTGCCAGGAATTGAGTTCAAAACTGAATTCTACACGTGGAAGACGGTGGTAGAGTGAGAATGTAAGTAGAAAGTCTTGAGTCCACAGTATTTCCATATAAGACCTTATAGGTCTTATAATGATTCCTGAGGACTTCATTTTTAAAGGCAAGAGAAATCATGACCTAGTCTTTTCTACAAAAATAAAATATAAACCAAGTTTTTAATTTATTAAATATACAAAAACTTTCTCTGAAAGCTTTGGTAAAATGATTAGTTCATCATATAACTAGTCCATTGGTTCTAAATATTTGGCCTATTTATATTTAACAATTTTTTAAGCTGTGTATTTCCTTTTCTAAAATATATAATATATTAACTATAATTCTGTATTATATGTATATGTGGGGTTAAACTTAACCATATAAGAAGTGGTCAGTGGAATGTTAATTTAGCACATAATATTATTTATTGTTGAAACTGTTCAATTCAGTGGGGAATATATATACATACTTTTTTTTTGGCCATGCCGTGCGGCTTGCTTGATCTTAATTCCCCGACCAGGGATTGAACCTGGGCTCCCTTTGATGCAAGCGTGGAGTCCTAACCACTGGACTACCAGGGAATTCTTTCTGGGGAGTATTTTAGATACTAATGTAGATGAAGGCATATATGAGGAAAAACTGATATTACCAAGAATTAAGACAGTAATGAGCTAGTACTCCCAGGATATAACCATTGATGGCATAAATATTCATGGATTAAAAAAATGAAAAAAATAAAGTCAAGAAAAATAAATGGTTTCTTCTACTAGTATATGGAAAAAATAAATGTTAGTCACCAGTGTATTATGATAGTAAAAAATAGAAGGATAATGTCATCAAGGACACACACGTTATCCACTGATTAAACCCCTTTAGGGACAAATAAACACACAAAAATGACCAGAATAGACTCTGAGAGAGAAAAAAAATGTGGATGAAAACATAGTAACTACCTGCAAACATTTGAACATTAAACCGGAAATGGAGCTGTTTATCACTCCATGCCAGCTACAACTGAAAGATTATAGGAATTTACAAAGGAGCATTTTAATTTAATCTTATGTAAGTCCTCAGTAGATCAACTATTCTCTTTGGGATTTGAGGAACTTAATGATACAGATTTGCTTAGGCTGAATACCTTTAAAATCCTAGTCAAATTAAGTGGTTTTTAGAAGTCTTTACTGCTGTCATATCTTAAACATCTCTAAAGATGTTATTTCCCTAAACACATTCTTTCCATTAAAAAATATTTTTGAGGCTCTTTTGTGTTTCTAATAACTCTTTTGGATATTTCTGGAACTAGGGCAATTTTTTTCAAGTCACCAAGGTGATAATCACTGCAAAAACTTAGAAATTTAGTAAATAATATCCTAAAAAAAAAAACAGATAATATATTTCTTTGTACCAAGCACTGCTATCACTATGATTATCTAAAGAGAATGTAGTATCTTACTCATAGTTCAATGCATACTGCACTGCCTGAAAAATAGAAAAAGGAAAACATATTTATGTGCTAAGGATCATAAAGATAACATTTGTAAGAATGTTTCACTTGTATTACAAGTGTGAAGAACTGCTCAGTTCATTACTGGAGTACCATACCAACTATAAGGGGTTGTTGTGAATTATTAATTTTTTTACGTTGTTATGTGATTTTAGTCTTGCTTAAGACTAGCATGATAAAGCAAAGTTGCAAACATATAACGGAAATCTATTATCACTAAAGGTAAATTATTTTTAAAAAGCAGATGATTAATTCACCCAGCAGATATTTATTTGGGGCCAACTAATTGACAGGCCCCATTCAAATCACTATAAAAACTATGTGAATCTTCCATGAACTTTCTAACAATGGCGGTTTCAGCAAGAACCAAAAGCTTGACTGAAGTTCCTGAAAGGTTATGACAAATTTAAAGTTCAACTTTTGTTGACAAGCTGAGCTATGTATATTCTGAAGTTCAGTCTGATGTAGCACTACCTGCATCGCACTGGCAAGTTTCCTGTAGGTTACATGTCTCCCTTTTCCTACTTTCCCCCATTCCCACTGCTAAGGCATTTGTTCAGGCCACTCCTATCTCTTGCCTAGATTACTGCAATGGTCCCCTCCAGCCTTGAGCATTTGGCACCCTCTACCAGCGTGCGCTTTCTGAGGTGTTATTCCCTTGCTTATTACCTCATTCTCCCCATTGCTTTTGGAATAAAGTTCAGATTCTTTAAAACAACACACAAGACCCCTGCTAACATTTGCCACCTCATATTCCTCACTCCACTGAGCTGCTTTCTGTTCTGCAAACACACCATACTCTTTCTCAGCCCTGGACATCCTCCGATACATTTTCTTGTGACAAAAAAGTCCCCCTTTCCTCATTCCCCCTCTTTGTTCCCAATCCCACTCTCCAAATATGAATTTAGTCACCACTTCTGGAACTTTCCTTGATGCTCCCTGACCACTCTCCCAAGGTTAGGTGACCCTCCAGTCTTCTTCTCTAGCATTTCTTACTAACACGGCTGCTTCCCTTTGCTCTCCCCCAGAAGACATTCAGTTCCTTGAGACCCTGTGCCAAACATGGTGCCAGGACCACAGTAGACACCCAATAAAGATGTTTAATGTGAGAAATAAATGACTGAATCAAATCATCAGGGTGGACTCTGCTTTCTTATCTGCTAAATAATGCGGTCGAACTGGGAATAGATTTATCCTTTGGGAGGTAAGTCTGTCTAGGTACAGAGGAATCCAGGTAGGATGGCATACTAATGGGGAACATTGAGGAAAGTTTAATTAACGGATGATTTACAAAGGTGTGGACAGCTTTTAAGAAAATCATCCGGGAAAACAGTAGAACCCCAGGGCTAGTGAAGAGGATTGAAGAGGTATGGAAGTATCACCTTTAGGCCTAGAAAGGAGAAGGGACGAAATGGTCCTAGGGTCCAGAGGGTAGAGGGTTGGGTTGTGACTTTTGGAAGAATATTATTAGTGCCCCCTTGACAACCTGGGAGGGGGGGATCTGAGGGTATAAGGCTCTTCTCTTCTCTTGCCTCTTCCTCTCTGACCTGCACCAGCATCTCACTGGCAGAACCCAGCCGGAAGCCAGAGGACAAGGAGATCTGAAGATGTGGTCCATACATGCCTGCCCTCTGACACTGGGCAGGATGGGGAGGTAACATTTGGATGTGGAGGGGCAAACAGAAAATACCCACCACAGTGATCTAATATTTCAAGAGTTGGCAAATAATAACAATGTTTAAACTGTGAATCGAGACAGTGAACTATTAGGTGGGAAAAATTCTGCCAGATGGGAATAATTAGTAAATTACTGTAATTAGAAAATTTCAAAGTAGTGATTAAATAAATACTAAAAATTATTTAATAATCTTACCTTATAATGTAAGGGTTAAAGTGACTTTGCTCCATATACTCCTCTTCCACGATGCATGTTTCAAACCTTTTCATTCCTGGTCAAAACACCACATGGTAAGTTAATTCCATCACTCTCTTGAAGTCTTCCTTGAAACCATTGCTATGCCCTTGCATTATAGAAAAACAGGGGTCTCTAGGTATCGCAGAATTTATTTAAATTGGTACAAGAAACTAGAGATGTTGAATAGGGCAGTTCAAAGGGGCAGACTGTGGGATTCTGCAAGTTTATATTGCATGAAAGTTGTGAGGTTCAAAGTTGAGTGGGGCTTAGTGAGGTTCAACCTGCATAAATAAAATTTTTATTATCTTTTCCTTTAATTTTCAGATTTCTTACCCTCCGTTACGGGCTGAATTACATCCTCCCCAAAACCTATAGGTTGAAGTCCTACCCTCAGGACTTCAGAATGTGACTATATTTGCAGGTAGGGTCTTTTTTTTTTTTTTTTTTAATAGATCAATTTGTAGAGAATTGATATCTTTTTATTTATTTATTTATTTTGGGCTGTGTTGGGTCTTCGTTTCTGTGCGAGGGCTTTCTCTAGTTGCGGCGAGCAGGGGCCACTCTTCATCGCGGTGCGCGGGCCTCTCGCTGTCGCGGCCTTCTCTTGTTGTGGAGCATAGGCTCCAGACGCGCAGGCTCAGTAGCTGTGGTGCACGGGCTTAGTTGCTCCGTGGCATGTGGGATCTTCCCAGACCAGGGCTCGAACCCGTGTCCCCTGCACTGGCAGGCAGATTCTCAACCATTGGCAGGCAGAGTCTCAGCCCTACAGGTAGGGTCTTTAAAGAGGTAATTAAGTTAAAATGAGGTCATTAGGGTGAGCCTTAATCCAATAAGACTGGTGGTTCTTTTAAGAGACTATCAGGACAGAGGTACGGAGGGAAGATGTTGGGAAGACTTATGCAGAAGACGGCCACCTACGAGCCAAGGAGAGAGGCCTTAGGAGCAACCAACCTTGCCAAACCTTGATCTTGGACTCCTAGCCTCCAGAATCGTGAGACACTACAGATCAGTTTAAGCCACCAGACTGTGGCACTTTGTTAAGGCAGCTCTAACAGCGCCCCCTCACCCCCCAGGCCACCATCACATCTCTTGCAGCTTTAAGCTGACAAATTTCCTGCATAACTCTAGGATTCATTTTCTCCCATGAATTATGTCACCTCAGGGTCTTGGACAGCCCACAATTTTATAACATGATTAAAGCAACAGCAAAATGGTGAAAAAAGATCTCAAATACCAGGAACACAGCCAACGTTCTTCAGGCCATGAGCTAGGGCCTGCTGTTTCCTGTCATCAGAGGGTCTGTGGGATACAGTTCGTGGGTGTGCAGCTCCAGCTGGGTACTTTTCTTTAACAAATAGTAAAACCAAGCAAGTCTCAGAGTTGCTATTTTTCAAGGTGTAAAAGGCCAAAGAGGTCCACAATTTCAGTGGGAATGCCAATGATAACGGTTGAAAGAGACCTGGAGAAATCTTCCCTTTTCAGATCACTTTAGCCAAATCAAAGATCCATTCATAATCATATGCAAAACCTCACCAGAATTAATTATAGGATTGATCCTAAATTTAACCATACACTTATATGGTGGTTTACGATTTTTGTTAAAGATGTAAGCTAGACACAAAAATAATGGACTTGCTGTATTGTGTGTGTGTGTATGTGTGTGTGTCTCTGACATAAGGGGTTCTCATCTTATGATTAATAAACTATTTCCACACACCTAAAGCTAGGCCCACATAGAGAACATTCTTCAAGGAGAAATTATTCTATTTTAAAAGATGTTTCAGTCCTTGAAACAATAATACAACCTCTGTGTTCATTCGAACTATTGTTTACTTACATCCACTATTAAGAAATACAAATCTGACTATTCTTAAAACCATTTGGCGGCTTCCCACCACACATAAAGAAAGTGTGAATGCCTTATCATGTCCACGAGCTCTCCATGAACTGAGCCCTTTGATTTTTAGCCCTCGCTTATGAGGACTCATCCTGCCACCCACAGCCCATTTGGCTTTCTTTCTGTTCCCTAAATACACCAAACTCTTTCCCCTCTCAGAGCTTTTGCACATTCTGATCCTTTTGCCCAGAAAACTGTTCCCAAGGGTTTTGACTTAATTTACTCCTTCTCATCTTTGAGGACTCAGCTCACACATCACCTTCTTTCTTGAACTTCTACCTCAGTGCCCTTTTCCTCCATTAACTATCATATAACCCTTGTTATTTCCTTCATAGAAACTTTCAGTCTTACATATCATGTTTATTTATTTTGTGTACTTACTTAGTATCCTCTTCTCACTAGAGTGTAACTGGCGTAAAGGCAGAGATCTTATTTTTCTTGTTTACATGCCTATCCAAAGAGGCAGCTGTGGACACAGGAGTTGCTCAATAAATATCTGATAAATAAACAGACAAAAGATATGGTTTCCAAATATACATGTGTGTAATATTATATGATCCTTGATGCTGTCAATCTCAGCCCATTTTCTTTAAAACATTTTTCAGTGTTTAAAATTTTGAAGACAGCTTAAATGGTGCTAGATTACTTGGTCTTTTCCATAAAGCTTATTTTAAGTTTAACTTGATTCTGTCAATAAATAAATCATACTTGCCTATAGTATGCCAGGCACTATACTTGGCACTTAATATGACGATGTAGTTTTCCTTCCAATTCTCTTTCCATTTTTCAGAATTCTCAGAGATTATGAAGCTATCAGAGATTATGAATTATCAGAACAACTTATAAGAATCTTCCCCAAATTTGCTGACCCTCAATACTTTTGCCTATAAATTGGAGATAGTCAATACCAAGCCTCCACACCTCTAATTCTGTTGGTATTGTAGTTCTGTTTTCATTAACTTATGCTCCTAGCACCTCTTTATATTTATACAGTGGATAAAAGTCATCAATTATGGTGCCACATCCTATTTAGTTCTCTATTTTATTTTCCTGCAGATGAGAAATATACAGCAGGAAAGAGATGGTTTGAGGAAAAGCATTTTTTCTCATGCAGGTACAATTTACATTTTAAAACGAATGTTTAAAAGAGGCCAGTTTAATCTGCTGAAGAGACAGGCTACCTAAGGTAGGTAATGGTACCTATAAATATTTACTAGTTCTTTCCATCAATAGACATGTTTTCTAAATATTCAAGACAAGTAGGAAGGAATAACAAACACTGGGCTTCTCCTTTCCTCCCTAATGATGCTTTTTTCATTGCGTATAAGGTCATTTCTTGGCTGCTCTCTGCTCATCCCACAGGCTCTAGCTATTCTGTGTTCACCATCTATGATAAGTCATTTCAATTAAAAGTAATACCATTTTATTGCATTTAATCCAAAGGGTGATTTAAAAATTTATTCATAGCAAGGGAGTGCCTGTCAAACATTATTTTTACACATCAATTCCTGGTCTTTACCACATTTACAATAAAGTCGTCAAATTGAGCCATATTTCTTTCTATATCTTCCTGTAAAGTCTTTGCCCTCCTTCCTGCTTTTTTGTCACCTTGAAACACATTTCACTTTTCTCTCCCATGAAAGACTTCGGTCAGCTTGAAAAACAGATATGGGCGAATGCCTACACTGGGGAAGAAGATATTGGCACATCTAACCCAGAGGTAGAGACAGTGTTCCAAAGATAGTATACTGGTATTTTACTCCTTTGCTGTTAGTGGTGGTTGAAAAACAAATAATAGGAGAGTTTTATAGTTTCTGGACATGTGTATCATGTATAAGTGATTTAGTACTTCCAGAAGTGCAGTCAAATATGTCTGAAAAATGCAGATTGAACGTCTCTGTGCAGATTTGTTAAATAGTCCTTCCTATCAAAATGAAAAATAAACCATAAAGATGTATCAGATATGATGTTGTGAAAGCTTCTAAAAGGTGTCACTCGACACTGAAAAATTACACGGAATCAATAAGTATACTACAGACTCACTCTGTGCGTGGAGAATTTTTCAAAATATTATCGGTGTTTTGAAATTAAGAATTAAAGTGCTCAGCACAGTGACTAGAACATAGAATGTGGGCCAGGAGGAGAGAGAAAAGATGATGCAGGTAAGAGATTCTGAGGTAAGAGTGATATCATATCGCTCAGGTATTTTTAATATTCTAACAATTAACTCATCAGTGCTTAAATCTGTAATTCCCCATGAACTTAAATTTGATAACTTTTTGAGGGAGTTGCAAAAAGTCACATTCTTTCTTTGAAAGTTTATTCTTGGATGTTCCCATGTGTTAAGAAATATGTTGAAAGACGAATTTAAGCAAGAGACCATATCCAGAACTTGTTTACTTTTACCTTAGTACTAAGGTTCAAGTTACTTTCAAAATTATAAGCCAGAAATAGTGTCCTTTTTTCCACTAGAAAAGGCAGTCTTTCAAGTTTTAAATCCCACTGTCATTAGCTCTCTCAAAGACAAAAGCAAGCAAATAAATATCTAATCAATATTAACTTCTTTCTTCTCCTCTTTTCTAAGTACTATGAGAAAAAATTTAATTCCTTTTTTAACACAAGCAAAAAAAAGACTTTTAAATATACCAAATATCCAAATAGTGTTAACAATAATTATGTGCTGACATAAGGTGAGATGTAAATAACTAACTAAATCACATGAGTTTAATGATTCTAAGCTGAGCTGCTTCTGTTTTCAGCTATTTTGAGTATCAACCTCAGAAAATAATATTTGCAATACATATGCTACATTTTATGAGGCTACCAGATATAAGATTTCTTGAATTTTACACTAATTTTTCATTATATACGTTAGTTTTCAAAAATCACTATCTTCATTTTTACAAAAATCCTATTGTTCACAGTATTCATTTTGAATGAACAGTCAACAAGAAGTCCTCAAAAAAAGCTAGGACAGTCACCACAGCCTGTGTCCCTCAGGGATGAAATGATATTAGATTTGGTGAGGCGAACCATATATCACAAATACTCCCAGCACTGGACAAAGAAATATTTCATTGCACGGGAGGGGTGGATTTAGAATTACTCTCTGCCCTCAAATGCCATATTTTATCTTAGGATACATCATTGACATACTCTCTTGATTTCATCAAATCTCTTAAGAGCTTGCTTTCTTCAAATACAAACTCATACACACATACGCATACACATCATTGAATAGATATCATTCAAAGCTATTTCAATTTTGCCTTTTTTTAAACTCTCAGCGAATCTTTCTTTTATTTTTTCCTATAGGCTTAGCATTTCTAAATTTAATGATATGTGATTTGAATTCATTAGTTATCACCTTATTAAAAGGGATCATATCTCATTAATTTTTGTATCCAAAGCACCAACACAGAGTACCCACACTGACTAGACAGCCATGCTTGGTGAATTAATTAGCAAAATGTTTGTCAAAGAAGGCGCCATCACTAACCCACTTCTAGACACTGTTGAAACTTACAGTTCAGAAGGCCCCTCATCAATTCAGGCCACTGCAAATGATATTTTATTTTGACTTAGGGTCTTGAAGTCATCTTCAAGATCACTTCAAATCTTAACCAACCATATCAAAAACTGAACCCATTTCAGGAAATACAAATGTATGTGTCCAAATATTGGTTTAGAGGAAAGTATTGCATTTTTCCAGTAAGTTGTTCACATAACATTTTCCCTATTCCAACCACCTATCCAAAAACATCAAAGTGGAGAAACACGCCAACACACATACTAATCAAACTGTCAAAAATTAAATACAAAGAAAACATATTAAAAGCAGCAAGGGAAAAACAACAAATAAAACACAAAGGAATCCCCATAAGGTTAATAGCTGATCTTTCAGCAGAAACTCTGCAAGCCAGAAGGGGCTGGCAGGACATATTTAAAGTGATGAAGGAGAAAAACCTACAACCAAGATTACCCAGCAAGGATCTCATTCAGATTTGATGGAGAAATTAAAACTTTTACAGACAGGCAAAAGCTGAGAGAGTTCAGCACCACCAAACCAGCTTTACAACAAATGCTAAAGGACCTTCTCTAGGCAAGAAACACAAGAGAAGGAAAAGACCTACAATAACAAACCCAAAACAATTAAGAAAATGGGAATAGGAACATACATATCGATAATTACCTTAAATGTAAATGGATTAAATGCTCCTACCAAAAGACACAGACTGGCTGAATGGATACAAAAACAAGACCCATATATATGCTGTCTACAAGAGACCCACTTCAGACCTAGAGACACATACAGACTGAAAGTGAGGGGATGGAAAAAGATATTCCATGCAAATGGAAACCAAAAGAAAGCTGGAGTAGCAATTCTCATATCAGACAAAATGGACTTTAAAATAAAGACTATTAGAAGAGACAAAGAAGGACACTACATAATGATCAAGGGATCGATTCAAGAAGAAGATATAACAATTGTAAATATTTATGCACCCAACATAGGAGCACCTCAATACATAAGGCAAATACTAGCAGCCATAAAAGAGGAAATTGACAGTAACACATTCATAGTAGGGGACTTTAACACCCCACTTTCACCCATGGACAGATCATCCAAAATGAAAATAAATAAGGAAACACAAGCTTTAAATGATACATTAAACAAGATGGACTTAATTGATATTTATAGGACATTCCATCCAAAGTCAACAGAATACATGGAACATTCTCCAGGATAGACCATATCTTGGGTCACAAATCAAGCCTTGGTAAATTTAAGAAAATTGAAATTGTATCAAGTATCTTTTCCGACAACAATGCTATGAGACTAGATATCAATTACAGGAAAAGATCTGTAAAAAATACAAACACATGGAGGCTAAACAATACACTACTTAATAACGAAGTGATCACTGAAGAAATCAAAGAGGAAATCAAAACATACCTAGAAACAAATGACAATGGAGACACGACGACCCAAAACCTATGGGATGCAGCAAAAGCAATTCTAAGAGGGAAGTTTATAGCAATACAATCCTACCTTAAGAAACAGGAAACATCTTGAATAAACAACCTAACCTTGCACCCAAAGCAATTAGAGAAAGAAGAACAAAAAAAAACCCAAAGTTAGTAGAAGGAAAGAAATCATAAAGATCAGATCAGAAATAAATGAAAAAGAAATGAAGGAAACAATAGCAAAGATCAATAAAATTAAAGCTGGTTCTTTGAGAAGATAAACAAAATTGATAAACCATTAGCCAGACTCATCAAGAAAAAAAGGGAGAAGACTCAATTCAATAGAATTAGAAATGAAAAAGGAGAAGTAACAACTGACACTGCAGAAATACGAAAGATCATGAGAGATTACTACAAGCAACTCTATGCCAATAAAATGGACAATCTGGAAGAAATGGACAAATTCTTAGAAATACACAACCAGCCAAGACTGAATCAGGAAGAAATAGAAAATATGAAGAGACCAATCACAAGCACTGAAATTGAAACTGTGATTAAAAATCTTCCAAGAAACAAAAGCCCAGGACCAGATGGCTTCACAGGCGAATTCTATCAAACATTTATAGAAGAGCTAACACCTATCCTTCTCAAACTCTTCCAAAATATTGCAGAGGGAGGAACACTCCCAAACTCATTCTACGAGGCCACCATCACCCTGATACCAAAACCAGACAAGGATGTCACAAAGAAAGAAAACTACAGGCCAATATCACTGATGAACATAGATGCAAAAATCCTCAACAAAATACTAGCAAACAGAAGCCAACAGCACATTAAGAGGATCATACACCATGACCAAGGGGGGTTTATTCCAGGAATGCAAGGATTCTTCAATATATGCAAATCAATCAATGTGATACACCATATTAACAAACTGAAGGAGAAAAACCATATGGTCATCTCAATAGAGGCACAGAAAGCTTTCGACAAAATTCAACACCCATTTATGATAAAAACCCTCCATTAAGTAGACACAGAGGGAACTTACCTCAACGTAATAAAAGCCATATATGACAAACCCACAGCCAACATCGTCCTCAATGGTGAAAAACTGAAAGCATATCCACTAAGATCAGGAAAAAGACAAGGTGGCCCACTCTCACCACTCTTATTCAACATAGTTTTGGAAGTTTTAGCCACAGCAATCAGAGAAGAAAAGGAAATAAAAGGAATCCAAATCGGAAAAGAAGAAGTAAAGCTGTCACTGTTTGCAGATGACATGATAATATACATAGAGAATCCTAAAGATGCTACCAGAAAACTACTAGAGCTAATCAATGAATTTGGTAAAGTAGCAAGATACAAAATTAATGTACAGAAATCTCTGGCATTCCTATACACTAATGATGAAAAATCTGAAAGTGAAATCAAGAAAACACTCCCATTTACCACTGCAACAGAAAGAATAAAATATCTAGGAATAAACCTACCTAAGGAGACAAAAGACCTGTATGCAGAAAACTATAAGACACTGATGAAAGAAATTAAAGATGATACAAACAGATGGAGAGATATACCATGTTCTTGGATTGGAAGAATCAACATTGTGAAAATGACTGTACTACCCAAAGCAATCTACAGATTCAATGCAATCCCTATCAAACTACCAATGGCATTTTTCACAGAACTAGAACAAAAAATTTCACAATTTGTATGGAAACACAAAAGACCCTGAATAGCCAAAGCAATCTTGAGAATGAAAAACGGAGCTGGAGGAATCAGGATCCCTGACTTCAGACTATACTACAAAGCTACAGTAATCAAGACAGTATGGTACTGGCACAAAAACAGAAACATAGATCAATGGAACAGGATAGAAAGCCCAGAGATAAACCCACGCACATATGGTCACCTTATCTTTGATAAAGGAGGCAGGAATGTACAGTGGAGAAAGGACAGCCTCTTCAATAAGTGGTGCCTGGAAAACTGGACAGCTACATATAAAAGTATGAGATTAGATCACTCTCTAACACCATACACAAAAATAAGCTCAAAATGGATTAAAGACCTAAATGTAAGGCCAGAAACTATCAAACTCTTAGAGGAAAACATAGGCAGAACACTCTGTGTCATAAACCACAGCAAGATCCTTCCTGACCCACCTCCTAGAGAAATGAAAATAAAAACAAAAATAAACAAATGGGACCTAATGGAACTTCAAAGCTTTTGCACAGCAAAGGAAACCATAAACAAGACGAAAAGACAGCCCTCAGAATGGGAGAAAATATTTACAAATGAAGCAACTGACAAAGGATTAACCTCCAAAATTTACAAGCAGCTCATGCAGCTCAATAACAAAAAAACAAACAACCCAATCCAAAAATGGGCAGAAGACCTAAAGAGACATTTCTCCAAAGAAGATATACAGAGTGCCAACAAACACGTGAAAGAATGCTCAACATCATTAATCATTAGAGAAATGCAAATCAAAACTACAATGAGATATCATCTCACACTGGTCAGAATGGCCATCATTAAAAAGTCTAGAAACAATAAATGCTGGAGAGGGTGTGGAGAAAAGGGAACACTCTTGCACTGCTGGTGGGAATGTGAATTGGTTCAGCCACTATGGAGAACAGTATGGAGGTTCCTTAAAAAACTACAAATAGAGCTACCATATGACCCAGCGATCCCACTACTGGGCATATACCCTGAGAAAACCATAATTCAAAAAGAGTCACGTACCGAAATGTTCATTGCAGCTCTATTTACAATAGCCAGGACATGGAAACAACCTAAGTGTCCATCATCGGATGAATGGATAAAGAAGATGTGGCACGTATATACAATGGAATATTACTCAGCCATAAAAAGAAATTGAGTTATTTGTAGTGAGGTGGGTGGACCTAGAGTCTGTCATACAGAGTGAAGTAAGTCAGAAAGAGAAAGACAAATACCGTATGCTAACACATATATATGGAATCTAAGAAAAAAAAATGTCATGAAGAACCTAGGGGTAAGACAGGAATAAAGACACAGACCTACTAGAGAATGGACTTGAGGATATGGGGAGGGGGAAGGGTAAGCTGTGACAAAGTGAGAGAGTTGCATGGACATATATAGACTACCAAATGTAAAATAGATAGCTAGTGGGAAGCAGCCGCATAGCACAGGGAGATCAACTCAGTGCTTTGTGACCACCTAGAGGGGTGGGATAGGGAAGGTGGGAGAGAGGGAGATGCAAGAGGGAAGAGATATGGGGACATATGTATATGTATAACTGATTCACTTTGTTATAAAGCAGAAACTAACCCACCATTGTAAAGCAATTATACTCCAATAAAGATGTGAAAAAAAAGAAAAGAAAAACCATCAAAGCTGTAAGATAGAATTTCTTTATACAGAGGCACATTTGTAGTTCTACATGTTGTATGTTTCCAATTTAGATTTTTCTCCATATAAACACTGTCTTATAAAATTTCATTGCTTAAGACTTAAAAGTGACTATTTGGAAAGGTTTTGTTTTTGTTATTTTTTAAATGAAATTCATACTGTCTTAGTTTAAAAAATTATATACATAACTTCCCTAGTGACTTTGATTTTCCTAAAATAAATGCGAGCTGTTCTTATTCAACCAATCAATATATATTTATTGTCTTATTCTATTTACCAAGACTATTAGGTTCCGACTATTCTAATTTATTTGACCTTGAATCATTGCTTTACTTGGGCAGCAGAAAAATAATAATAATGGTAACACATCTTGTTTCATTTTTGTTTATAATTATATTTTAGTTTTTCTGTTTGACCAATACTATCTTGTTCTCTATTTTAAAGTTTTTAATTCTTTAGGGATCGTAGTCCTTCCTCATTTACCATTAGTCCTGTGTTTTGTCCCATCATGCACTTTTTCCTTTTTCTTTTTCAATATTCTTCTGGACACTTAATTTGTGCTTTAGTTATATATATCTGGTCCTTGATAATTTTTCTTAATTTTTGAAGAAAATAATTTGTTCCCTAAAAAGTGTTAAAAGCAGAGCTCACAGAGCCAAATCTTTTTTATTTCCCCATCTCTCAATAATTTTGAGCAACCTCAAACAGCAAACTTTGCTTTACAGTGCTGGGTATAGCGGGAAGTAAATAAATCATTATGCTTCCAGACCCCTCCTAGTCTGTAAAGTTTTAATGGTTTGTCTTTGTCCTATTTATCTCTAATATTAAAATGATAAGATGTTTTCTTCTGAAATTTCAGAGAGTAAGTGCTACTTTGTACCATACCACATCCTGCATCCTGTAGATCAACGTTGGATAACCAGTACCACAGTCCTCTAGTGTGCTCTCATTTTTGTTTTGAATTTCTTCTACTGAAGAAAAGCCAACCCCAGGCTTTTATTTTCTGATTAGAGTTCACTTTGGATGTCACTGTGCAGATCCATTGATCTGTGAAGTTGAATAATCATCGGAATAGCTTGATCAAAATAAGTGATCTTGATCAGACATCAGGGAAGTTTTGAATTTGGAAGGATCATCAGGGACCATCCATTCCCATGACCTCATGCACTACAGGTGATAAAACTGAGCCCAGAGAGAACAGACTTGCCCAACTTCGTGGAAGCAAATCCAGTTGTCCAGTACTCTTTCCATTTCATCTCACTAGACTAAGCTTTTTAAAAATGGTTTTCAACCTCTTTTTCCTTAAGAATTATTTTTATTCCCCTCCCCCAACCCGAAAAGTCTGGATAAAGTGGTTTCTCTCATCTATTACGAGAGTCCTGCCATTCTGTCCTCTGGTTCAGTGGGGTAGCTTGTGTTCTCTTGATCGTGAATCAACATAAATGATGTTCTTTGATTATTTTTCTTGTTTTACTCCTGCTCTGCAGAATAAGAGCAAGAAAAGTTAAAGGGAAATTACAATAGCTTCTGGCCTATCCTCTGTTGACTCATGTAAAAATACTTCTTTCCAGGTAAATATATCTCTGCTTTCTCTCAACAAAACAGCTGGAGCTATAAATAAGATGATTTAGAGGTATTTGTAACCCCCATATGGCCTTGTACATTGTGCTTAATACATTTCAGCTGAATTATTATTTTGGCTATTTATGAAGCCAAATCATCATTTGAAACTGCATGGCTAAAGAAAAGCACAAACTCAAAAATAGCAAGAACGATCCCGTAATAGTGTTGTACTTGTACCTTAAAGTAGCTTTTTTATGTGCATAGAGACACCGGAAAAATATCCTTCCCTACTCTTTTCCTACACCTCTACCCCATCCTCCTCACACACAGCTTTCATAAACTATGAGCCCCTCACTTGGCTCATTCTTTTTTTTTTTTTTTTTTTTCTTTTTTGCGGTACGCGGGCCTCTCACTGTTGTGGCCTCTCCCGTTGCGGAGCACAGGCTCCGGACGCGCAGGCTCAGTGGCCATGGCTCACGGGCCCAGCCGCTCCGCGGCATGTGGGATCTTCCCGGACCGGGGCACGAACGCGTGTCCCCTGCATCAGCAGGCGGACTCTCAACCACTGCGCCACCAGGGAAGCCCCACTTGGCTCATTCTTTATATTACAAGTTACACTATTTTCAAAGCGAGGTTTGCATTTCTTATACTTAATCCAATGATATCTGCACTGTGTGTGTTTCACAAATAAACTTATGAATGATGAAGTCCTCTTTCTCCAAAGGCACTCTTGTCAACGAACGTACCTTGGGATTTGATGCAGAAACTTCTTCTATGACTATAATTGTTACCAACCTACACATTAAAGGATCAGTGATCTGTAAGCTTCATACTTGCCCAGAAACAATTAATAGTTCAGCACTTTAAGAAATTCAAAGAACTAAACAAAATTAATACACTGGAGAGTTTAGAAACATGCTGTGAACCAATGTTTTAGAAATAATGCACTATGTAAAAATTAAACTAGTTTAACTACAAAATTTAAGAAGGTGCTATTTTCACTTATCCATGTAACTCTCATACCATGCCATAACCATGTCATCAAATGCCATGGGAATATACATCTTATACCGACCGATGCTTTGTATGCTTTTTAAGGTGATTCTTTGATCCTTTATTCATCAGTGTTGAAAATTCACAAAATTCAATTTCCTTAGTCATTAAAATATTTTTAATGGGTTTGGACAAAGATTTAGGAATGGAAGACAGTTCACAGTTCAAAGTGTTTGATTTGCTATCATAGACAAATGAAATAGATTCTAAAGACTGGAAAATTCCACAATGGATGGAAATGTCTAGAAGCACATCAGTCAGGCAAATTCCATGAGAACTGACCTGACTGTGCCCAGTTTCCCCCATGAGCTACAAAAACTTTAAGGATTTAGAAACAACAGAGTTATAATGATATTCTTGCTTGACTCCTTTATTTTACAAATGAGAAGGTAGAGGCCACAAAAATTGTATGACTTGAAGTAGCCAAGAAGTAGAGTCCAGGTCTCCTGACCCCGGCTGGGATTTATTCACTGCTCAAGTGTAATAGATGGTTACAACCCCGAGAGCTCATAGAACGTGGAATGACACCCGTGGGACCAAACCAAAAATGACTAAGTTAAATTGGTTAATTCATTCAATAAGCACTCATCAATTTCCAGTTAAATATAGCTCAGGGCCACTACCTTGTTTCTTTAAAACTCCAACAGCAGAAAAAGAGGTTCATTCTAGTGGTGAATAAGGCCTTCAGTGCAGTATCCGAGTTAAACGTTAATAACAAACCAGCAGACATACAAAATTAAGATAAAACTTGTAACAAAAATCAGACTGTTTAAAAGAAACCAGAATCACGCAAACAAGTCCTATAATAGTATTTCTTCACGGAACCAAAGTGTACTACAACCAGATGTGTTCTTCCTAACCCACTTGTAAGAATAAGACCTACTGGGGCTTCCCTGGTGGTGCAGTGGTTGAGAGTCTGCCTACCGATGCAGGGGACACGGGTTCGTGCCCCGGTCCGGGAGGATCCCACATGCCGCGGAGCGGCTGGGCCCGTGAGCCATGGCCGCTGAGCCTGCGCGTCCGGAGCCTGTGCTCCACAGCGGGAGAGGCCGCAACAGTGAGAGCCCCGCGTACCGCAAAAACAACAACAACAACAAAAGACCTACTGAAAACGTAGAAGGTTGATAACATCTCCGTTTGAAAAAATATGTACTCTAATATAGCAATGAGGTAGGTTTAGACACTACTTTTTAAAAAATTAGTTTTTCTCTGTTAACACATAGAAACTACCTGAATGCAAAGTAAGTAATCAAAGGTTATGCTAATTTTGTTTGCCCTAGTTTGGCCAAATCGTTGCTAGCATAATATTTGGAACTAATGTTTAGATTTCAACGAAGTTTCCTTTAACGATAAGGAAAAAAGATTCCGTCCTGACCTTGGTCTGCCAACTTCAGCTTGCTGGATTTTGAAATGTGTGGCCTGAGAGAGCTACAAGGTCTTGGATTATTGTACAGGGCTTTCTTAGGAAGTCTTTGCCTTACACAAACCTGCTGCCAAACTCGCCTGTGGCGCATATATCCTTACTGGAATTTACTGACCTATTATTTCATATACAGATAGAGATATAGGTATAGATATAGATCTATCTATATAATAATATATATAAATAATAGATAAATCTGTCTGTAAAGCAAAAGAAATTCTAAGACTTCGGAGTCAGTGCTTGCTTGTCACAACCTACTAACCTATAGATTTCTCCTTCAGGTGTTTCTAGAACACTTGGGGAAGAATCTGAGACAGGGCAGAGGTGAAGAAGAGAAGGTGACTTAGGAGACAAATGCCGGAGATCACCACTCCCTGGACCAGGAGTGGGTGGCACCAGAGCCCAAGGGCTGGGAGGGAGGGCGAGTGGCCAGCAGAGGTAAGGCCAGAGAGTGACAGCCAGAGAGCGACAAAGGCGGAGACGGGGAGGCCGGCAGGCGGGCGCGCGGCTGGGGGGAGTGAGGGGTTGGTGGGGGGACCGGGGGGCGGAGCCGCGGGGCGGGGCGGCGGCGGGAGCGGGAGCGGCCGGGAGCCCAGGCGGCGACGCAGCCCCAGTCGGACGGGCGAGGGCGAGGGCGAGCGCCGGGCTCAGCGCCGCTCCAGCTCCGGCACCGCGCTCCTGCCCACCGCGCGGCCCGCGGCGGGCGGAGTCCGCGAGAGTTTGCCCCGGAGCTCGGGGAAGTTTCCCGCCGAAGCTCCGCTCCCGTGAAAGCAGTCCCTGCCGGCACCCTCAGCTCCCCCAGCCGCTCGCCAGGTAACCGCCGGGGGTCGGGGCGTGGGGGAGGGGGTCCGGGATTGGAGGGGCCGAGATTGCGGGGGCGCCGCTTGCACCCTCGGTTGGAGAGGGGTCTGGGTGGGCGGGGAAGCGCACCCTCACCTTTCCAGGTACTCCATCTCTGATGACTGCAGAAGGCATCTTCTCTTTCTACCCTAATCCCCTCCCCCCCCATTTGAACCCACTCCCGTTCACTTTATTGATTGTGCTGAGGGGAAAGGGGGTCCGGGAGATGGAGGGGGTGCGAAGACTTGGAGAGGGGCGGCGGAGGAGGACGGGTGCCTGAACTCGGGAGCTACCTGTGCTGGATTCCTGAGCCCCGGCGGGGCGGGTCACCCTGCACCCCAGGATTCTGGTGCCAGCCCCCACTCGGGGCAAGCCAGCCGAGGTTGGAAAGAAGACATCAGGAGGAACGGTCTTGAGTTTCTGATGGCGGTTTATCCGGTCCTCCAGCGTGTTTGGCAGAAAGATGAGCATCTCTGCTGTGATGCCCCTTTTTGCATCGGTCCCAAACTCCGAGACCTCGCAGAGGCTTTTGCTGAGGCTGCGGGCCACGTGGGAGGGAAGTGCGGAGACTCGGAGCCCGGGTTCCATCCGGGCCGGGCGAAGGGGTTGGGGGTGCCCTGGGGAGGGGCCCGAGGTGGGTGGGAGAGAGTAGGAATTGCGTGGTTGCTTTGTTGCCGCAGCTGTTACTTTCACACGGTTACCTGCTCCCGCTTCTGCCCCGTTTCAACATCCTGCCTATCAGCGTGTTTCTGTTAGGAGGCTAAAAGGTGTTATGTTTGATGTCTGTCAGCAGTTATTTCCAACTAAGTTCACAGGAGCGATGCTGGAGCGGCCGCTGGTTCTCCCTCCTCTTCCTGCAGGTCTACCCCCAACTCCCTCGCATCAGCAAACCTGTCCTGAACAGTTCCCAGGGTTTTCAAAGGGATAGGAAGTAAATCATACAGAGTGTGTGCTTGTGTGACTTTTCCCCCATTATGTTATCACGAGCAAATCAAAACACTGTGGATGTTTAATAGGACTCTCCTTTAGCAGTTTTTATAGTAATTAAGAGTATTATTTACCAGTATTTATTTTTCTTTAGTTTAAGCCCAAACATTGCGTTAACCTCTCTGTATACAGTTTTATCTGTGTTTGTCACTATTACATTGGGTTTAAAGGACGTGGACTTATTTTAGACTGACATATATATACACACCAAAATACAGTGTGACTGTAGTTAATATTTATCTGTCTTCCTAGTTCGGTGGCCTGGCACCTGCCAATTCCAGTACATAATTATAGTACAATATGCCTGTCTACCAAATTGAGAATAAGGAGATGGTCATTGCTTTTCATGGGCGAGAGTACCCTGGACTACCAGATTTTATGATTGCTCAGAGGGTTTTTAAGGTTTCAATCAGCATGAATCAGATACACAGAACAAAATTACAGTTCTTTCCCATGTATCTAAAAAAGGATACAATACCCGGGCACTGGTAGTTGACTCATTATTGAGGAAAAATTTAAGTCCTCTCATCACACAGAAAACATTTTGATTGAATATAGTCAATAAGAAATAGCACACATTGAATGACTTGAGAAAACAAGAGGAATTTTCCTCTGGCCTCATTTGGGTTTTATCTCTTTTATTACAGTAGCATCCTCCAGAAAATGAGCCTTGCAGATAGTTGTTGGTCTGTAGTGACTACAACACCATATTTTTTAATACAGAGGCTTGCTGACAGTCCAAAAACATAAATGTTTTAAACCATTACCAACCATCTGTTCTCTCCCACTCAAAGCATAATGTTTTATTTTCACAGGTATCAAGACATACATCCTCACTTTAGACATTTCCATGAACATCCCAAAAGCTGTAATGGTATCTGATCTTGACCCAAGTTCAGCAACTGTTGTGTTTGGTTTATTACACTATAAGCTCCTCTCCTTTTATTTTCAATGAAAGAAGAAATCAAAAAAGTTTTAAAGCCTTTGGCCAAGGCTGGTGTATACTCCATTGAAATTTGATTGCTCTTTTTTTCCCCCACCTTTTTGTTACCAGAGAGAAGCTGAGAGTTAGTGCAGCTGCAGGCTCCTCCTGATGGCATTCTTTCCCTTTCTTCCTGGTCACAAGGGTAGCATTTGGTGCTCTGAAGCAGTGCATGAAACAGCCCCATGACTCCAGAAAATTAGTGTGGTTTGCAGAAGAATGTAACATCTTCCCAGGAAGAATTGACAAAATGGGAGACTAACAATATTCTAACCCCCAAATTAAGTAGACCTAAGACATACACATTCTTTCCCGCACAAATATTCTGTATGCGTAATATAGGGTATTATATAAGATACGAGTAAAATGTCTATCTACATAGTATCTTTATATTTGTGTTTGGGAATCTAGATGAATTTGTATATAATCGGCAGATAGACACACACCCTTCATTTTGTTCATGTTGTCATTAAAGCAAGATTTGAGGTTTTGAGTCCTCCCCCCATCCAGAATGCTTTCCCATTTGGGAATGTCTGCTTTATCTGCAACTGCAATGTTAGGATATTTTTATCACTTAAAATTAAGCCACATAATAAAAATATTGTTCCTTCAGTGTGGCCAGAACGTTGGGAAATTCTTTTTACTCAAATCTGGGTGTCCCAAAGCACTTCCGTATTTTTAAGGAAAAAGATATTGGCAATCTTGCTCACACTTTGCAAATAATGGATATGTACTTGAAGATTATCACGAACCAAAGAAAGGTGGGGCTTCTGTCTTCTTACCTGTTACACTGCTCTATACTGCCCTTGCCTTGAAGGCACAAGGGTCTCCTTACTTGCTGCCAGGATAGCATTGAAAAGAATGAACCCAAGCTATAGATAATTTTGAAAGTAAAGTTGCATTTTAAAATATGGTCTAATTTAAACCTTTGGAAAAACATAAGGATGCGATTTTTCTGTGTACTAAAAACGAATTATTGAGGGGAGACAGTTTCATCAAGTATAGGAAGCACTCTGAATTATTCATGTTAATGAGAGGAATAGAGGCAAAGATAATCCAAAATCATGGTTATTTACGAAGTCATTTGTGTTTGTCTTTGGAATGTATTACACGTTTGATTTGAAAACGATTTTCATTGTTATTGTGGGCAAGTTGCCTTTCTAATTATTTTGTTTTGTTTAGGTTAATTTTTAAATGAGCTTGCATATCTCAAACACCAAAACTGATTTATGGGGAGGTGGGGCATGTGGGCAGCCTGCCCAGAAACGAGCTGGGTGACAGAAATGAGCAAACCTGGTATGAAAACTTTGAAGTAAATTATATATAACTCCCAGAGAGGTAATCAAGACTGGATTCTATACCTACTTAATGAATTTAAGGATTAGATGTGTTCCTGGAAAAATAAAAGTCCTTCGATCAAAATTGGAGAAATTCAGTCCCACTTTGTATATAACAGAGGTGATTAATATGTTTTTGAAAAGATGATAGTGTGGGGTGCTTCTGAAAACCAAATAGGAATATTCTAACTTTTAAGTCTTTTTTTGTTTGTTTGTTTTTGTCTTATTAAATGGAAGTTTTTAAGCATGAGGTTTTCCTAAAGCATACACATGTGTATGTGTTAAGGTGATACTCCTAAGCCTTATTTCTATATGTATGTTTCTAAAACGAAAACAGCAAGTTGCCATCAGAATAAGGGGTTTGGTCCATTTGCTCTCCGCACCTAGGCTCCAAATCAAGTTTTATCAAAAAGAAGCTCTCAAGTATCTATTGTTACCAAGGACCTGGTTAGATAAAGTAGCTGAAGTTCAGCAAGACTGCCAACTTAACAGATTTCTATTGTGTTTTTCAAAAGCTCCAGGGCAAAATTCGTTGTCGATGAAATAGTTACTTGGACAAGAAGTTGATTCACAGCATAGCACTTGTTCTTGAACACCTTGTCTGCGGTCAGTGTTCAGTTGTGTATGGATTTTGTTGAATTGTTATTTCTGTGGACTATTAGAATTTAGAAGACCTCTGTGGAGAAGGTTAGAGCTACCAAAAATATATGATTGGAAAGGCAGAGAGATAAAATCATTTTTATTTCAAGAATTCAAAGCAAAAAAGAAAACTGTGACTTTTACGACAGGGAGCAGAATGGTGCTAGAAAAGTAGATGTCCCCTTCAGATTGGTGACTGTTCTCATAATAAATGTGCTCACTCCATAAAGTGTAGGGGGACTTATTTTTTGAGGAAATATTTTTGTAGTTTTATAAGACATGGCATTTTTAAAAGACTTGACTAGACTGAGTACTTAAAAAATATATTGTGGTTGGAAATATAATTGCTACCCACAGGATATATTTTATATACATTTATTAAAGGAATCAGTTTCTTCTGATCAGCGCCTAAGTCTTAGAATCAAAATTATGCATTTTGTGATAGAGCTGGAAAGGACCTTAAAAGTAAGTTATTCCAATGCCCTTATTTTACAGTTAAGGAAATGGGGGCCCACAGTGATCCCAGTGAGCTGCTAAAGGTCACACCGGTGGTTAGTGGCAGAGTAGATACTAGAAACCTGATCTGTGCGACTCCTTATGCAGCTCCCTTGACTTAAGTTGGGTAGCTGGATGGGGGAGTTAACTCCTTCTAGCCATGATGGTATCAGCTGTACACGATAGTCATGAAATGAAGTGGTACAGAGGTACACGCAGGAGGCTTGTGGTTTTCCTGTCTTCTGTCATTCGCTGTGGACCAAACTGTGGTTCTCAACCCTCTTAGACTCTGTCCTCTTCTTAATAACAAATATTTTGTGTCACCCCCTTAGTATCTTGAAATGTAATTAATCAATAATATAATCACTGAATATATCTGTCATGAAAAGGAACAGTAGAATAAAATTAATTTTTAGTACAATGTGCATTTCACTATGCTAATGTTTGGGGGTGACTTCACTGGAACACATAGTAAAGAAGTCAGGGGCTTCCCTGGTGGCGCAGTGATTGGGAGTCCGCCTGTCGATGCGGGGGACGCGGGTTCGTGCCCCGGTCCGGGAGGATCCCACATGCCGCGGATGCGGCTGGGCCCCTGAGCCATGGGCGCTGAGCCTGCGCGTCCGGAGCCTGTGCTCCGCGGCGGGAGGGGCCGTGACAGTGGGAGACCCGCGTACCGCAAAAAAAAAAAAAAAAAAAAAAAAAAAAAAAAAAAAGTCAGAAGCTTGCTGTGTGTACATACTCTATAACAAATAAAATTGGATTTAAGACAGGAACGTCAGAAGACATTCCATATAGGAAGTACAGGAAAATGAAAGGAGAATAGACTAAAAGTAGTATTAGGATAATTACAAACCAGACATTTGTATTTGGAAAGAAGGAAATGATGGTAATCATTGTAGGGAAGATATGCCAAAGTCAAGTTATAGAAAGGCGGAGTGGAGAGAACGTGGAAATATGATATTTTGCAAATGAGAGAGTAAATACTATGAATATAGTCTCACCAAAATCCCCAAACTGCTTTATGCATTTCCTGTTGTTACTAGTGTGAACTCTACTTCAAGGGACTCTGCAGGCTACCCACCATATCATCAATAATAACAAATAAAATATTTCCATGGTGGAACTTACTGACAGTGCTGATGCTGCCTTTTCCAGTTTATTTTCTATTAATGTTGTAGTCTATTAATTCTAGAATTAAGAGAAAGACTATACAAAATCGTTGACTTATTCGCCACAGCAACCTTGTTGTAAACCACTGGACTTTGTGGTGGAAATTCTTAGAAAATGCTTATATGCCAGATTCTACAGGTTGATATTCATTATAGGTTTAGTTCAGGGAACACTGCACGTTGTTTGGGATATTTGGGAAAATTCTTCACCAAAAAAGCCACTAAAAACCAATAGAACTCCCCTCCCTTAATGATTGTGACAAACCTGAACCTCCCCAATCCTTTGCAAAATATTCTCTAGGGGCTGTCTGGCCCTGGTGAGAGTCAGGGCTAGATAAACAAGATTTTTTTTTAAATTCTTATTTATTTATTTTTTATTAAAATATAGTCGATTTACTATGTTGTGGTAGTAATAACCTATAAGGGAAAAGAATCTGAAAAAGAATAGATATAGATAGACAAGATTTTTATGATGACGTGGGTTGTTTTTCATGCCCCTATGCAATCCTTACTTCTTTTAAGCGGGACCATCCCAGTTGTCCGCTGGTCTCTGCATTCAGTGGACCAGTATTACAAATTTCACTGCCCATCAAACTCAAGCTCATGTTCTGATCTTTTTCTCTTTCTCACCTTTATAAAAATTTACTACTTCTTCCTTATTTCTCTTAGGAATCTATCTTTCATGGATGACTATGAGTGTTGACAAACGAATGCGCAAGCTGGATAATATTTCAGTTCTTGCAGGCCTTACTTAACCTTGTGCGTATCTCCAGAAAGCATTGAAGGCTTTTGTGTACAGAGACAGTGTATACATGCACACATATGTATGTATATGCGTGTATATGTATAGATGTACATGTTTTCTGTGTCTACGTCCATATATACATACATAATCTCAGGCACCGAAAAAACAGGAAAAGGAGGCATCAATTGAGATTATATCGTCAATGCCCTTGAAATAGGCTTATGCAAAGAACTGCACGGGTCCAATACTGGAAGTTGCACCATGAAACGTAATGCTGTGAAGTATGTTCTTAGCAGAGGCCAAAATCTGTTACGAATGCAAATAAACTGTTGTATTAGAATGTTTTTGTGTTACTTGAATTAAGTGTGTCCTGTGCTGGCATATGGGAGTTGGAGGGGGAGAGGTATAGACAACTCTGTTGTCTGTCTCAGATGTATATAGTCTGTGCGCTGTTGCCACACTAAAAACACACCAACATGTCTTCTCTTTGCATAATATATAGTATTTGCAGAGGGATTAGAGGGTTTTGAAGATTGCCCATATACACAACCTATATATGGGCAAGAGAGTATATAGAGTATAGGATCCCAGAAGCAAGGAGGAAATTGAGAGTGAAACTCAAATTTTCTTACTTATAATGGTTTGTTTACTAGACCATAATGTGAGACCTGCTCTTGGGAACTGAGTTATTATAAAATGTCAGTTCAGTATTAGCTGCAGTAAGCATCTTGAATTTACTAAATTGTAAGGAAGATTTTTTTTCTTAGATTACTTTCCACAGTGGGTCCACCTAAGATGTCTTTTATAACATCATGTGACTTACTCTTTTTTCTTATTCTTTTTAAAGAAAGAAGCTTTTTAATGTAAAATCTTTTTAAAATTTTATTTATTTATTTATTTAATCTTTGACTGCGTTGGGTCTTCGTTGCTGCGCGTGGGCTCTCTCTAGTTGCAGCGAGCGGGGGCTGCCCTTCCTTGAGGTGCGTGGGCTTCTTATTGTGGCGGCTTCTCTTGTTGTGGAGCATGGGCTCTAGGCTCATGGGCTTCAGTAGTTGTGGTTTGCAATTAAGATTGAAGTCACAGTATGTCTGTGTGTGTGTGTGTGTGTGTGTGTGTGTGTGTGCGTGCGCGTGTATGGGAATAACCAATTGCTTTGACATAATCATAAGATTCTCTACATAGAAGAACATGTTTTACCCAATCAGGAGAGGCAGGTTTTCATACAAAAAGGATGCAGCAATTGTACAGAACACAATTTGATCTATGATTGTTTTGTTGTATATTGTTCATTCTTACTGGAAGCTTCTTGGTCAATTGAATGGCCCAGCATTCAACCTCAGGCTGACCCCAAACTTGATTTGGTCCACTTTTGTTACAATTTCTAATAAGAGTCTAGTGGAGCAATGGGAATTGAGGGAAGATAATATTGAGGGTGTTGGATTGTGGAGGTGATAAGGAAAATAAGGAGCTTCTTTCATTTGAGCAGCACAAAGATCTATATAGGCAGTGAAATTTTATTGGAATATCTGCCTTTTCTTGTTACGCTTTTTACTCTTGCATGGAATAGAGGCAAAGATTGTGAAAGTAAAGCCCTTCTTCCTCTTTGTACCGTTAACAATGCCACACAAGAGAAAACCTTCTTTGTCAGAATAAACAGATATGAGCCATTCCAGTCATAGTGCCTCCTTTTTCCATAGGACCTCAATACTCCCCTAAACTGAAATCAGAAACACTAAAGAATGTAGGTATGAAAGGGAAAAATACACCCAGTTAGTGTAGTAATGTAGTAAAAGAAATGTCAGAAGCTTCTATTGGATACACATGAAAATGGAGAACGGAGTAAGACAACTTTGTCAGTTCAAATGAAGAACGTAAGTCTTACTACTGCATTAGTTTCAGGAGCGAGAAGCTCAAAGCTCACTTAGCTTTGTGATCATTTCTGTTGTCTTTTTTGTCACCAAGGGGGTTAGAGCTGTGATCCAAAGTTACAGGTTACTTTAAGCAAATACCGTCTGTGAAGACTTAGATAAAATGATGACGTTGATCGTATACTTTCAAAAAGAAGTTTCAAAATTAAAATGTGGACACAAATTTTTAGAAACATATCTCTAAATAAATTTGATTTTTCCACAGCACCCTTGGACAGTAGATTAGAATGAGGGTAGTTTCCTCCCTCCCCCCCAAAATCAATTTTCTCAACGTATTAAAATATGCTCACGTGTTAGTGACATTATTGGACTAAAAGTAGTAACTACCAACACTCTTTTACCTTCTAATATTTGCACTTTATTTTCAATTAGGAATTTTTACCATCAGAGGATGAGATTCTATCACTGTGACAGGGTTGGCATTCAGCTGGGTGCACTGATGTGGTCTTACTGGTTATTTGTGGCTGGAGCACAGGTTGTACAGATTATTAAATATTCTAAATATTAATTCTGTACTTACATGATCACTTTTGTGACTTCAATATGGATAGATACATAGCTCTCACTTGCTAAATGTGTGTGTGTGTATATATATATATATATGTATGTATATCTCACTTGCTAAAATGTCTAGCAAGACCATATTTTCAGATTTTGCAGATCAGGAAATTATAACAGCATTTAGAATAGAAATGGATTTGCAAATTACTGAACTCTCAATTAGCAGAGGTTGTTCTTCTAGTACCTTAGAACTTTGGTTCACTTTGACTTTTCCCAACATACGTACACCACATACTGTCCAATAAGATTCCTTGAAATTACTGGTGTATGTTTTATTCAGAGCACTCTACAAAACATGATTATGGCTCAGAAAGTCTCTCTAAATTCTCCACTTGTAGATCCAGCTCTGTGCTTGGTATTTGTTCTTGTCAGTCTTAAACATCAAATGAAACATGTCAAAATCAAACTTGTGATCTCTGCCCATCTCACCTCAACCTCCAGGATTCCCCAGCTCCCAATCCGGATTTTATCTTTGACATTCCCTCTCCATCCACCGCATATCAAAGCCCTCACCCCGTCACTGATGTTACCCGTCTACCTTAGGGCATCACCCGAGTCTCAACTTTCACCATCCATTGTATGAGGGCTACTACAGGGCTTTTATAACTCGTCCTCTGGCATCTGATTGTTGCTCCCCCTCCAAATCCATCCTCCAATAAGGTGAGAGGAGCCTTTTCAAAATGCAAATATGACAACTATCACCCCTTCAGCTACACATGCCACTTAAATGGATTACCGCTGCTTTAAGATAAAGACCAAAGCTGTGCACCTGAGTTTTTGAAACCCAGCAAGGCTCCTCCAGTCCCATCTCTTTTGGTAGCTCCAGTCCTTCCTTCTACTTCAGCTGCCTGGCTTTCTTCCAGTTGCTCTGACTCTCCCGGCTCTCTCCCATCCTCACACCTGTAAATACAGGTACCCAAACATTGCCTAGTGAACTCTTAGTTAAACCTCAGATATCAACCCAAATGTCACTTCCTCAAATGAGCCATGTTGTCCCCCTAGACTGAGCCAAATTCCCTTATAATACACACACACACACATCTTTGTATGCATACATGTATCTGTACTTGTGTATCTATATCCCTCATCACAGCTAGTTGCAGATTCACATTTATTTGTGTAACTGTTTAATTAATCCTAAGGGATTAATTAAAACTACTATTAATTAAAACTACTGTGTAGTTTTCTTGGTCCTTATATTCCTGGAAGATACCATAGTGCCCACTCAGAGTGGGGGTGTAATAAGTATTTGTTGAATAAATGTTGATTTGGGCATCCTGTCTTTAACCCCGAATGTGCACATGCATACACATATACTACACACAAACACACACATCCACCCACACATTCTAAGATAAATAAATAAATAAATAAATTACTTGGAAGTTACAAGGCTCCATTTTTTACTTTCTCTGTGACCTCTCCAAATATCACACTCCTGTTTCTTCAGTTTCTCTCCCCTATCAGTGATTCATTCAGAGGTGACTTCAGCAGTGCTACATTTGCTTAGAGAGTGAGGTTGGTCTATTGAAATTTTTACCAAAAAAAAAAAAAAAGTCCAGGCATTTCTTTACATTGTTTCCTCTGACATGTGAAATCACTTGATAAATTCAGGAATCTTAAAAGGCTTTACTATATCAGGGATTTATGCTCTGCTGTTTGTGCATATTTTGGCATTAGTCAGTGATCTAAGATTATACCACGTTGGAGGAAAAAAAAGAAAATCCTTTAGAAGTTTTCTATGTGTATGATTTCCATATAGAGATAAAAGAAATGAAGGAGAACAAATTAAAGTAAGAATAAATAGATGAATTTGAAAGAGTAACATAAAAATCTATGTTATAAATTAAAAGTCTATAGTTTTAAGAATTGCACAAAGCCTTCAAACTATGGCTAAAAAAGTTAAGGAAGCAACCTATCATACTGACTGGCACTTACTATGTTCTAGGCACTATTCTAATTATTTGTTCCTAAATTCAAATTACTGCATTAAAATTGAGTTAGTCTCCTTTTTATTTAAAGCCTTCGTGGTTGAACTAGTGTAGGGGAGAATCTGCTAAGCCTGGCACATTTTGTGCCAGAAAACAAGGAATTGTTCAAAAGGTGGTGGAGACCCATCAGAAGGACATAAGAGCCAGATTTCAGGAATACCCACTGACTCAACTTGGGATCGTTTGAACATAAAAAGTAATAATGTATGTTAGGGATTACAGCACGTTAATAAGAAGAGCATCCATGAGCCCACAGTGTGTGTAGTATGCAGACGGGGGCAGGTGGAAGGAAAAGCTCTGTTTCACTGAAGAGTACAAGCAAATGAATAAAAGAAAGGATAGAATTATAAAGTCACTTTTTGTGACTACTATTACAAAGGATAATCCACCACTGGGTGAATGGTTGATGGGGACAGGATAGTCACACTAACTCTACCTGTCAGCCCACAGATTGCCTATTAGTTACAAAGAGGGGAAGTCCCTTTACAGGACAATATCTGGCACCAGCATAACCAAGTGACCACACTTGCCGTCACCGATAGTGGACAAACTGACATTGTGTACCTCTTGATACACACGTGAAGTAGGACAATCCCCTCTGAAGTTATTTTGCCAGAAATGATTCTCCTGAATCTAATCTTGAGGAAACAATCAGACAGATCCATATTGGTAGATATTCTTCAATATAACTCACCTGGACACTTCAAAAATGTCAGTGTCACTAAAAAAAATCCTGGAAAACTGTTCAGTATTAAAAGATTAGAAGGAATGGCAACTAACTGAAAGATATACTTCCTGATTAGATTCTGGATGAGAAAAAAAAAACTATAAGGGATAATATTGGGACAATTGGAAGGACTCTGGGCTATAAGATCATACAGCATTACACCCACGTTAAATTTTCTAATCATATTGGAGTCATGTAGGAGAATGTGTTTTGGGAGAGACGATATACTTAAAAGTATTTAGAGATGAAGTCTCAGAATCTCTGCCATTTTCTTTCACGTGGTTTGGCAAAAAAAAAATTTTTTGTTAATATGGGAAAGAGAAAAAAGAAAATGTGGCAAAATGTTAACACTTGTTTAATCTAGATAAAGATTGTATAATATTACTGCTAATTTTCTGTAGATGTTTTCCAAAATAAAAATTGGGTAAAATATTCTGTGATTTCAAACTAACTATCCAACAGTTGCAATCATTGTCACATTGTATTGAAGTGAGCTTGTGCGCTTGAAAGTGGTTTCATTGGTCAATTAGTAAAGTGTCCTCTCCAGAGTATCTAAATATCTTCAGCCAGCATTCCATAATACTCACTAATTTATATTTAAACACTTAAGAAAAAGCCATCCTTAAAAATTATGTTGTAGGCAGTAGAGGAGACAATACCTAATAGGGTACTGTCAGTAAATATTAGATGAAGTAATATTTTCCCCATTGTTCAGTTATATATGAGAACTTCTCAACATGTGAAATTTTATAGGGAAATTAGGCAACTTGGCAATATGTTTTTTCTTCTTCCATGTCTTTGCTTAACATTTGGTGCTTGCCTATAAAACAAAGTGTAAGATTACTGATGATTTTCACGGAAAGATCCACAACATAGCAGAATGCAGTGTGCAGTGTAGAATAGATCTGGCCAAGGCTCCAATGAGATTTACTATCCAGTGTGATTCTCAACTGTACATCGTCTAGAAGGCAGGCAAGCAGTATCAGTACTTGTATATTAGAAACACGTACTTAAAAGCCTAATACCGTAGATTTACAAATATCAGAAAACAGAGCTCTCTCTTAGGTCAAAAGTGAGAGTCGATTCCATATGAAGCACAAAGTGAAAGAGATTAAATTTTTAAAAAGTTACAAGATTTGTAATAAAAAATTATCTCTTTGGAAAAATTTCAACTTCAAAATAAGTATTTAAAATATTCCTTCTACCATTTAAGTGTATGATGTAGTATTTGCAGTCAGGTCCCTGTAAGAATACTTTGCATGAATACTTTTCTGATAACATTTAGGGCTGCTTCGATATGTACCTTTCACTTATCCAGAACAAGGGGAGCAGTGCTTCTCGATATATGCTCGATATATGATAAAAAAAGAACTTCTAGATCTTCTTGTATCTTAAGATACAATAAACCAAAGGTAAGATTATTAATAGAACTCTTTCCCCTTATTTTCATATGTTAGTTCATAAATTGTTATAAATTATAATAAGAGAAGAGGTTTGAGTTTTTGAGAAATCTGAAGGAACCAGTTTCTTGATACTGCCAGGTTATACTGTCTTGAGGCTAAATTTCGCTATGTTCGGAAGTTAAACTTCATCTTCAGCTTATATTAAGACAGACAAGTAGTTTAAACTTGGAATTGTTTTTAATAAGGGAAAAATAGTAAATTATTATGGGGAGAGAGTTGGTTCTTAAAAAAGTCTTGATTATCTTCAGATAAAGGTAATAATAGCTTTAGTTCTTATACCCATTGTCCCACCACACACACCTCCACCCCAAGCTACTCATATACATGTCAGTACTTATACAATGGATACCCATACTACTGTAAGGGGGACAGAATTTTAAGACGTGAGAACTGGGTAAAATTGAATTTTGTGATCTCATTAATATATTTTAATATATTGTTAATATATTTTTATTTCATATTTAAAAAAAATTTCTAAGACCATGAACAACATAAGTTAAAAGTTTGAATATATAGCAATAGGAGAAGTGAACTTTCATATAGAATTTGGGTTTAAAAGTGAATAGCTATGTGAACAATTTGTGTAGGTAATTATTAGCTGGAAGCTGTTTGTACTCTAAGTTTATTGAATATACACATATGATAATAAGACTTTGCTCAAATAGAACCTTTTGATAATAAATACATGTGAAAGGTTGTGCCGTGGGGAATAATTCTCAATATTATAAGTATATTGAATTCCCTGCACACAGAATGCAGAACCCTCGACCAAGTATGTAACTATTTTTCATTCATGAAAAATAGGTCATTTTACCTAAACTCTCAGAAAGGATCAGTGTAACAAACAATGGAAAATGGTGTTGTTCTATTTATACATATATTCCAAACAGCAATCACAGAAGAAATAGCAAAGTGGAGCCCTATATCCTGTCACCAGTAGTGAGCTAAACTACGCTGAAAATCAGTTATCAGAAACAAATAAACACCTAATCATTACCTGAGAAGTCTTCCCTGTCATTGTGTATTGGAATCCCAGATAGTTTGCTTTTGTGGGATCTACTCACCTGCTTAGAAAAAGTACTTTAGCAGTAAAATAAAATATAGAAGAGCTGAGTTCTTTTTATGGACCTTGTACATTTATAACACTTCATGGAACTGTACACTCCCCCATCAGTTTTACTGTATGCTAACAAAAATAAAATGAAGTATCCTTCCAGTTCCCTTCCCTCATTAAGATTTTTTGTTACATTTTTATTATTATGCCCTATTACCTATTTCCATATTTAAATGAAATCAGTGCTCAGAATCAGTCCTTTCATGCCTGTTTCCTTTTCTGCGCTACCCTGACTTATTTCGTGGATTGCCAGATTTCACTATCAAGGAGTTTATTCTAGGAGGGCTCGTGTGCACTATACTTCCTGAATCTTTTCTTTCCTGATCCTCATTCCCCACCCCCTTTTCCCTTGCCCAGCACGGATGTCTTTCGTCCATAATCCATTTTCTGATTTGCTTTTCATTTTTCAAGGGGGCTGGCAATGTGGAATGGCAGGAGCTGGTGTAGTGGGCAGTCTGCAGCTCTAGTATGGGTCTTGTCTAGAATACCATCTCTCACCATGCTTGTTCTACTTACCCTCGAGTTTAAACAGTCAAGCCCCTAACTCAGTGTTGTGATTTAGCAATCATGGCTTTCCTCCCATTGTCTTCAGTGGTACACTCAGCTGGGAGACCAGTCCATAGCTAGTAAAATTAGAAGGTGGGTGTGTTATTTTCTCCAGCCTACCATCCCCAGTCATTCTGACTTTGAGTAGGGAAGTTTCACATTCCCTAGAACCTACTTGTACCCTCAATGTCACTGTGCCAATCTAAGGTTGGGGACAGCCTGTTGGGACTATGACATTATTTTTAGGAAAGTTTATAACCACCTCAAGGTTTGAGAGCATATGTGAATTCTCATCATCCTCGCGTTTCTCTTTAGATTTACAGAATTTAGCAGATATGCCGTGCAGTTAGTGGTTTGAAGTTGTGGTTCTTTCCTTGTTTAATTGAAGATGGAGTACTTTTTCACTAGTTTTTAATAGAGTTTATTTTTTAGAGCAGTTTTAGGTTCACAGAAATATTGAGTAGAAGATACGGAGATTTCTCATATACCCTCTGCCCTCCCACCCCCCAGCCTTCCTTGTTATCAACTTCCTCCACCAGAGTGGTACACTTGTTACAACCGACGAACCTACTTTGACACATCAACATCACCTAAAGTCCATAGTTTACATTATGGTTTACTCTTGTCCTGTGTATTCTGTGGGTTTGGACAGATTTTAAATGACATGTATCCACCATTATAGTATCATACGGAGTGATTTCACTGCACTGGTGAAGGACATACCTCCCTCTCCTCCAACCCCTATCAACCATAGATCTTTTTACTTGTCTCAATACTTATATCTTTCAACAATGTCAGGGCTTCCCTGGTGGCTCAGTTGTTGGGAGTCTGCCTGCCGATGCAGGGGACGCAGGTTCATTCCCCGGTCTGGGAGGATCCCACATGCCGCAGAGCTGCTGGTCCTGTGCTCCACAGTGGGAGAGACCACAGCAGTGAGAGGCCCACATACTGCAAAAAAAAAAAAAAAAAAAAAAACAATGTCACAAAATTGAAATATTACAGAATGTAGCTTTTTCACATTAGCTTCTTCCACTTAGTAACATGCATGTAAGTTTCCTCCATGTCTTTTCATGGCTTGATAGTTCATGTCTTTTCAGCCCTGAATAATGTTCCAGTGTCTGGGTGTACTACAGTTTATTTAGCCATTCACCTGGTGAAGAACATCTTGGTTGCTTCCAAATTTTGGCAGCTATGAATAAACCTGCTTGAAACATCCATGGGAACGTTTTTATGTAGACGTTAAGTTTTCAGTTCCTTTGGGTAAATGCCAAGGAGCATGATTGCTAGGTTGTATGTAAGGGTATATGTAGTTTTGTAAGAAACTATCAAACTGCCTTCTGAAGTGATGGTATCATTTTGCATTCCTGCCAGCAGTGAAGAATACCTGTTGCTCCACATTCTCACCAGCCTTTGGTGTTGTCAATGTTCTGCACTTTAGCCATTCTGATAGGTGTATAGTGGTACCTCATTGTTTTAATCTGCATTTCCCTGATGACATATGATGTGGAGCATCTTTTCATATGCTTATTTGCCATCTGTATGTCTCCTTTGTTGAGGTGCCTGTTAAGATCTTCAGCCCTTTTTTTTTTTTTTGGTACACTGGCCTCTCACTGTTGTGGCCTCTCCCATTGCGGAGCACAGGCTCCGGACGCACAGGCTCAGCGGCCATGGCTCACGGGCCCAGCCGCTCCGCGTCTTTGGCCCATTTTTTAATTGAGCTGTTTGCTCTCTTATTGTTGAGTTTTAAGAATTCTTTGTATATTTTAGATAGTAGTCTTTTATCAGATATATATTTTTTGAAAATATTTTATCCCAGTCTGTGACTTGTCTTTTCAGTCTCATGACAGTGTCATTTGCAGAGGAAAATTTTGTAATTTTAATGAAATCCAGCTTATTGATCCTTTCTTTCATGAATCATACCTTTTGTGTTGGATCTAAAAGCCATCACCAAACTGAAGGTCACCTAGATTTTCTCAAGTTGTCTTCTAGGAGTTTTATAGTTTTACATTTTACATTTAAGTCTGTGATCCATTTTGAGTTAACTTTTGTGAGGGGAGTAATTTCTGCATCTAGATTAATTTTTTTGCATGTCGATGTTCAGTTTATTCCAGCACCATTTGTTGAAGAGACTGTCTTTGCTTCATTGTATTTCCTCTGCTTCTTTGTCAAAGAACAGTTGACTGTATTAATGGGGGTCTACTTCTGGGCTTTCTATTTTATTCCATTCACCAATTTAAAAAAATTTTTTTTCACCAATACCACAATGTCTTGATTACTGTATCTTTATATTATATTATGTCTTGAAGTTGGGTAATGTCACAGTTCTCCAACTTTGTTCTTCAATATTGTGTTAACTATTCTGGGTCTTTTGCCTCTCCATATAAACTTTAGAATGAGTTTGTTGATATCCGCAACAAAATAACTTGCTGGGATTTTAATTGGAATTGCATTAATCCATAGGCAAGTTGAGAAGAACTGACATCTTGGCAGTGTTGAGTCTTCCTATCCATGGACATGGGCTATCTCTCCATTTATTTAGTTCTTTATATTCTTTCATCAGAATTTTGCAGTTTTCTTCATATGCATCTTGCACGTGTTTTGTTACCTAAGTATTTAATTGGGGGGTGCTAATGTAAATTGTATTCTGTTTTTAATTTCAAAGTCTGTTTTTTCATTGCTGATATATAGTACAGCAATTGACTTTAGTATATTAACCTTGTATCCAACGACCTTACTATAATCACTTATTAATTCCAGGAGAGTTTTTTTGGCAGTTCTTTCAGATTTTCTACATACACAATCATGTTATCTGTGAATAATGATGATTTTACTTCTTCCTTCCTAATCTGTATACCTTTTATTTCCTTTCCTTGTCTTACTGCGTTAACCAGGACTTCCAGTATGATGTTGAAAAGCAGTAGTGAAAGGAGACATCCTTGCCTTGTTCCTGATCTTACTGGGAAAGCTTCAAGTTTCTAACTTATGTTAGCCATAGGTCTTGTGTATATTTCTTTATCAAGTTGAGGAAGTTCTTTATTCCTAGTTTACTGAGAATTTTTCATCATGAATGAGTGTTGGAGTTTGCCAGATGCTTTTTCTGCATCTGTTGGTATGCTCTTGTGATATTTCTTTTTCTGTCTGTTTATATGATAGGTTGCATTAATTGATTTTTGAATGTTGAATCAGCCTTACATACATGGGATGCATCCATTTGTCATGGAATATAATTCTTTTTATACATTGTTGGATATGATTTGCTAATATTTTGTTGAATATTTTCACATCTATGTTCATGAGAGATATTGCTCTGTAATTTTTTTGTAATGTCTTTGTTTAGTTTTGGTATTAGGTTAGTACTGACCTCAAAGACTGAGTAAGAGATTATTTCCTCTGCTTCTATCTTCTGAAAGATAATGTAGAGAACTGGTATAATTTTTTCCTTTAATGTTTCGTAGAATTCACCAGTGAACCCATCTGAACCTGGTACTTTCTGTTTTGTAAGGTTATTAATTATTAATGCAATTTCTTTCCTGGATATAGACCTATTCATATGTCTATTTCTTCTTGTGTGAATTTTGACAGATTCTGTCTTTCAAAGAATTGGTCCATTTCCTCTAAGTTATCAAATTTGTAGGCATATAGCTGTTCATAAGATTCCTTCATTATCCTTTGAATTTCCATGGAATAGGTACTGTTGTCCCCTCTTTTATTTCCAGTAATAGCAATATGTGTCCTCTCTTTTTTTCTTGATTAGTCTGGCTAGGGACTTATTGCTTTTATTAGTTTTTTCAAAGAACCAGCTGTGGTTTTGTTGATTTTCTATCTTGATTTCTTGTTTTCAATTTCAATTCTAATTTTTATTATCTCTCTTCTGCTTACCCTGGAATTTATTTGTTCTTCTTTTTCTAGTTTCTTAAGGTAGGAGCTTAGACAATTGATTTTAGATAAAATATGCATTCAATGCTATAAATTCCCCTCATCTCACAAATATTGATATTATGATTTCATTTTCATTTAGTTCAAAATATTTTAAAATTACTTGAGATTTCTTCTTTGACACATGTGTTATTTACAGGTGTGTTGTTCAGTTTCCAAGTATTTCAGGATTTTCCAGATATCTTTCTGTTGTTGATTTCTGATTTGATTTCATTGTGATCGGAGAGCAGACATTTTATGATTTCTAGTCTTTTAAAGTTTTTAATGCCTGTTTTATGGCATGGAATATTTTCTATCTTGGTAAATGTTTGTGTGAGTTTGAGAAGAGTGTGTATTTTTGCTGTTGTTGGATAAAGTAGTATAGAGGTCCATTATATCCAGTTGATGGATGGTATTGTTGAGTTCAACTATGTCTTACTAATTTTCTGCCTGCTGGATTTGTCCATTTCTGGTAGAGGGGTGTTGAGATCTCCAACTATAATAGCAGATTCATCTGTTTTTGTTACAGTTCTATCAATTTTTGCCTCCCATAGTTTGACACTCTCTTGTTAGACACATACACATTAAGATTTATGTCTTCTTAGAGAACTAACCCCTTTATCATTATGTAATGTTCCTGTCTATCTCTGATAACTTTCCTTGCTGTAAAGTCAAAAACAACCTAATTGAATCCTCTGCTTAAGGTTCCGCAAGGCTGCAATTAAGCAGTTGGCTGGGCCCCATTTTTCATCTGAAGCCCAGGGTCTCCTTTCAGGCCCGTTGAGTTTATGGGCAGAATTCTGTTCCTTACAGCAATAGGTCTGAGAGCCTCAGCTCTTAGACACCATCCCTCTCCAAAGGAAGTTCACAGCTAGCTTTTTGCCTCTTCAAGGCCAGTAGGAGAGCATCTCTAACGTCAGGGAAGTCCTGGACCCTCTTTTAAGTCAGGCCCACCCAGGATGCTTTTATTTTACTTTATTTTATTTTGGTTATCTTATTCTTTGTGTACAACATGATGATTTGATGTACATATACATTGTGAGATGATTACCACAATCACATTAATTAGCATATCCATGATCTCACATAGTTACCTGATGTGTGTGGTGAGAATACTAAGACATACTCTTTGCAAATTTCAAGTAAATAGTACAATATTATTAATTATAGTCACCATGCTCTATGTTAGGTCTCTAGAACTTATTTATCTTATAATTGAAGGCTTTTACCCTTTGGCCAGCAACTCCTCATTTCCTCAACTCCCTAGCCCTTTGTAACCACCATTCTATTCTCATTCTCTCTTAAATTCCACATATAAGTGAGATCATACAGTATTTGACTTTCTCTGTCTGGCTTATTTCACTTAGCATGGTATCCTCCAAGTTCATCTATGCTATAGCAAATGGCAGGATTTCCTTCTTTCTCATGGCTAAAGTAATCTCTTGTTTAATTAACTCAAACACAATTGATTAAGGGCATTAATTAATTCTGAAGGGTTTTTTTTTTTACCTTTTTCATATACTATTCATTAAAATCAAATTACAGGTCTTGTCCACACTCAAGAGGAGGGGATCATGTGGGGCCAGGCCTATTAGGGTTCATCTTAGAATTCTATCTGCCACAGAGATCTTGCATATTGACTTGCATATTTAATTTCTTCTCTGGTGCCTTGACTTGGTGTTGTCATAAATACCTAAAATTCAGTATGATCAAAACTGAGCTCTTGATCTTCTTCTTTGAAGACTTCCCCTATCTTGAGTATCATTTCAAAAGTTAAGTTCAAGTTTTTTCACTTCTTTCCATCTCTACAGCTGTTACTCTGATCCAAGTCATCATCATTATCCATATTTGTAGACTACAACAGCCCCCTTCCTGGTTGATTTCTTTATTTCTCAGATCATGACTCACATGGCAGCAAAAGTGATCTTAAGACATAGATCTAATCCTTTCTCTCCTCTGATTATAAACACTCTATAGTTATCTGTTGCTTTTTAGAATTGCCCTTATGGACCTGATAGGACCTTGCCTATCTTTCCAAGCTCACCTTAGGCCACTTTCTTTTATTCATTGAGTTCCAACCATACTGTCTTCTTTCAGTTCCTAGAACATGTTAAGTTCTTTTCTCTTTCAGAGTATTTTCACATGTGATTCACTCTATGGGGAACTCTCTCCCTTTACCAGCACAATTTGGCATGAGACTATATCCTTCCTGTCATTCAGATCTGCTTAAACATCACCTCCTCAAGGATGCATTCTCTGACCAACACGTCTAAAGAAGTTCTGCTGGTCCTTATACCAATATTCAATATGTTGACCCTTGCTTTTAGTATTTGTCACACTTCTTAATCATGTTTGTTTTTCTTGCTTTTTCTTGGCTCACTTTTGTGTCCTAGTATCTAAACAGTGCCTATCAAATAACAGATCATCAAAACATATTTCATGAATGACTGAAGTGTTGCTATTATCAAAAAAACGGGCTAGAGTAATTCAAAGAAGTCTTTATGGGAGAAGCTGGCCTTTTTTTAAAAATTGAATATTCAAACCCAAACGCTTACATGGATATATAACTTTTTAAAAAAAAATTATTTATTATTTTTGGCTTCGTTACTCCACGTGGGCTTTCTCTAGTTGCAGCTAGCGGGGGCTACTCTTTGTTGCCATCTGCAGGCTTCTCATTGCGGTGGCTTCTCTTGTTGCGGATCATGGGCTCTAGGCGCTCTGGCGGGACTCCAGGCGCTCTGGCTTCAGTAGTTGTGGCTCGGGGGCTCTAGAGCGCAGGCTCAGCAGTTGTGCAAGGGCTTAGTTGCTCCATGGTATGTAGGATCTTCCCGGCCAGGGATCGAACCCTTGTCCCCTGCAATGGCAGATGGATTCTTAACCACTGCGCCACCAAGGAAGTAGGATGGAGAGTCAGAAAGGAAGAAAGTCCCAGACAGATGGAGTAAAGAGCAAAAACAAATTGATGGATGTAGAGATTAGCATGGAATGCTCAGGAATCAGTAGACAGAGAGGAGGCTTCACATTGGGGAACAGCAGGAAATTAGGTTGCAAAGGTATAGTTACCACCTTATGAAGAGCCTAGTGGACAGACCTTCCAGTATAGGTTTTTACATGATATTGAATATAGTTTCCTGTGCTATATAGTAGGTCCTCGTTGGTCATCTATTTTATATATACTAATGTGTATATTTTAAGGAAAGGAAAAACATTGAATAAGCAATATTTAAGGAAGATTAGTGAGGCAGCATTATTTGTATTGAATTGAAGAGATTATCTGGAGATAAGTTGTTTATCCAGAAGTCTTTTTGTTCATTTACGCAGCACATATTGATATCCCATTCACTATGTCTAAGGCGGTGTGTTTGGCATGAGGGTACCATGGGTATCACTTCAAAGTTGAGTCCTAAAAAGCAAAGACCAGCTTGAGGTTGGTGGAGGGTCTGAAAAAAAGAAGAAAATATTCATGTGCCCAGGGACAAAAGAGAATGCAGTTAGTTCTTAGGAATTTATATAGTTCAGCCTGCCTTGGGAGTAGAGTTTGAGTAGAGGTATGAGTAATAAAACTAAAAATGTGGTCTAGAGCTAGATAAGGATGGGCGTTTTTAGTCATTACACTTGACCCTTGAACAATAGGAGGGTTAAGGGTGCCAACCCCCGCACAGTCAAAAATCTGCATACTGCTATCTCTGACTCAAAAGTAAAGGAATTGATGAATGATTCACCCAATGGCAGGAAGCTGAAACCATTTGGATAAAATCAGGACTGAAACTCTACTTCTTTTGATTCCACATACTGAGATCTCTAATCAAACAAACTTTCCCCCACACTTTGTTAATTAAGATCTGTAAAATGAAAATACAGGTACTACATTTATTGACAAAAATCTGCTTGTAAATGGACCTGTGCAGTTCACACCTTTGTTGTTCAAGGGTCAATCGTATAAGAAACTTGGGCCTGTTAAAAAGTGTGAGGAGTCTTAGAATATGCAGTCAGCATTTAGAAAAAAGGGACCAGAACAGGTGAGTTATTAGAACTGGAAGCATGGATTAAACTTTCATCTTTGCAGAAATTAGATCATTTCATGGGGGATGGAGCAGAGAAAAGAGAGTAGAACTCGAAGAAAGAAAAAGACAAGTGGGTGAGATCATTAAAGCTTGAAAAAAGATCACAGTAAGGGCCAGAGATGTGAGACGTTTCACAATGGTCGACAGATCATGGCATGAAGAGGTCAGGAACTCAGAGGATATATTTTGCAGTGGCAAGAAGGCAATAACTTATAACCCTAAAAAAGGCATTTTCTCTGTGGTTGCTTGAATGCCCAGTTAACAGTTAATCAGAATATTTCAGTGTCGATGTACACTTTTGTGAGTTCCTAAGATATGTGGGTAAATAATGTAAAAGTATTTGTCAGTGCTGGAAAATGGAATGTTTTCTTAAGACAAGTAGTCCCTTATAGCTTCCTTGGGTTTTCAGTTTATTTAGTCAGCTCTGAGTTTTGGTAACTAACTAATAAAAAAGTAAATTAGCTTATTTTGAGCAAATTTTAATAAATTTCATAATTTTGGTATCACTCTATTTAAGTTTTATTTGAAGGTGTACACTTAAGTTTAGTGGAAATCATGCAATTTAAAGACAGATAAACCTGAGTTTGGATAATGACTCTACCTGTTATGAGTCACGTGAACTTTCATATTTTGGTGTTTACTTTCCTAAATTGTCTCTAGACAGTATCCACATTTTAGAGCTTGATATTTTAGTGTTAGGCTTTACCTATCGACTTTCCACCATGATAGAAGAGAATTTAGTCCTTTTTCCTTCATCTTACCACACATATTCATACTTGTCCTTCCCAACCCTTCTGTCCTCCCAATAGGGATAGTATTTTGTTTAGACACATATTCAGTGTCTTTGTCGTCAGGACTATGTAAATGTTAACCACAGCTTAGCCATGCAGTTTAATCTGTTTTTTTTTTTTTCCTTTCCTACATTTTCTGTTTTTCTGAAGTGAATAGTATCTTGCTCTTTCATTTGTTTAATGTTCTAAATTTTTGTCACTGATTCAGGCAAACTCTTCATCATTGTCTAAATATTCTGTCAGGATGTTCAGACAGATCAGCTAGACTACAAGTTTTAGCTTTCTGAAAAGTTTCTCCCATGCCTCTGTCCTGCTCCAGTTTGAACTGCTCACCCTCTGCTCACCTGTATACAGCTTTCATCTTTTCATTACTGACCAGAAATTTCTCTTATGTCATCCCTTTCCTTTTCTGGGCCTACTGTTTCCTGTATCCTATTTCTTCCTCTTATTTTATACCCTTGGTTTGTGCTTTTTGGGAGGTGAATTTTTTGAAAATTTATCTGAAAAGTTTTTTTTTACCCACACCTTTGATTGACACTTTGATAGAATTTGGTAGAATTTAATGATATTTTAAGTGAAAATAATTTTCCTTGAGAATTTTGAAGTCATTCTAGCTCCATTGCCTTATTCTAGATTCCACTGTTGCTACTGACAAGTCTGATATTATTCTGATTCTTGATCCTCTGGATGTGATCTGGTTGTGATCCATTTGTTTCTCTCTGGCAACACATGGAATCTTTTATTTGTTCCTAGTGTTCTGAAATGTCTATACAATGTCCCTTGGTGTGTTTATTTCATACCCATTGTGCTAAATACTCAGTAATCCCTTTATATCTGGAAACTCATGTCCTTCAGTTCCCTGAGATTTTCTTGAATTAAATCACCAATGATCTCCTTCCTTTTCTCTTCTCAGTTCTTGCTGCCTGGAATTCCTCTATTATTCAGATTTTGAATCTCTTAGATTAATCCTATTTCCTGGATTTTTTTTTCTTGTCCAGTTTTCCATCTTTTTGTTCTTCTGCTTTACCTTCTGAGAAGTCATCTTAATGTATCTTCTGACCTGTATGTTGAGTTTTCAGTTTGGTTATGTTTTTCATTTGCAAGAGTTTTCTTTTTTTTTTTTTTTTTGCTCTCTGATTTCCTTTTTTTAAATTAAATATAAGGTCCTGTGCCATTTGATGGAATCAATTTTTCTGTCTCTCTAAAGATGTAAATTATAGTTCTTTAGAATTTTTTTTGTTTGTTTAGTTTAGTTAGTTATTTTCCTATTCTTTGCCCTGCTTCTCTTCAGGTTATCTATTGCTTTCTCTCTTGCCTTCCCTCTTCTGGGGAACCTAGTGTACCTTTCCTGGGTTTTATAACACAGAGCATCTTGCTTCTTGTTAGTATCTATGGAAACTCTTTGATTTCAGCATTCATGATCTTTTAAGTTGGTTACCACTCCTATGCCTGCATTTATCTTCTAAAACTTCATTATTCTTTCTTTCTCTCTCTCTAGTAATCATCTCTTCCCTTATATCTTTGCAAGTTTTTTTCCCTCTAGTGTCTTTGCTTTTGTTTTAAAGGAGAGTGAGGAAGGAATACAGTAAGTCCCCTACATATGAACAAGTTCCATTCCAAGAACGCGCTCATAAGTCCAATTTGTTCATAAGTCCAACAAAATACCTAGGTACCCAACTTACACAATTGGCTATATAGTACTGTACTGTAATAGGTTTATAATACTTTTCACACAAATAATACATAAAAAACAAACAAAAATAAAGAAAACATTTTTAATCTTACAGTCCAGTACCTTGAAAAGTACAGTAATACAGCACAACAGCTGGCATACAGGGGCTGCCATCGAGTGAACAGGCAAGAAGAGTTACTAAGTGGAAGAGGGAGAGGAGGTGGGAGATGGTAGAGCTGAAGGATCGTCAGCAATAGGAGATGGAGGGCAAGCTGCAATTTCACTCACGCCTGACGCTGATGGCACAGGTTCTGGTTCCTTGCTGGGTTCAATTCTATCTACATGCTTGAAAAAGCGATCCAGTGATGTCTGGGTAGTAGCACTTTTTTTCTCATCATAGATGACATGGTAGTGCTGGATTGCATTCGGAGTGGCTGCTGCAACCTTCGTGTATCATTCTACATTTGGGTCCTGTCCTCAAAAACTAACAGTGCCTGCTCAAAGAAAATCCCATTGCCATTTCCTGCGTTGTGAATCTCTTTGGGTTTTCAGTTACTTCTTCCTCTCGTCTCTCTCTGTCCTTTCTCTGGGCCTCCAATTCCATCAGATCTTCATTGGTAAGCTCCTCGTGTTGCACAGCAACAGTACTGTACGATAAAGCACACAAAAGCACAACCACTTGTAGAGGATGGACGCACGTGACAATGTACACCAGACACGTGAACTAACTTACACAATTGGACATGCAAATGCACGTTTGCATCTTTCAAAGTTCGCACCTTGAGGGTTCGTGTGTAGGGGACTTACATAAGTTCATGAGTTCAGTCTGTCCCTTTACTAGATTTAACTAGACATACTCTTCATTGATTAGTTAACTAAATTAATTTAGATTAACCAGTACAATAATAGCATTAAAAGCATCACTAGGGCTTCCCTGGTGGCTCAGTGGTTGAGAGTCCGCCTGCCGATACAGGAGACACGGGTTCGTGCCCCGGTCCGGGAAGATCCCACATGCCGCAGAGCAGCTAGGCCCGTGAGCCATGGCCGCTGAGCCTGCATGTCCAGAGCCTGTGCTCCACAATGGGAGAGGACACAAGAGTGAGAGACCCGCGTACCGCAAATAAAAAAAAAAAAAACTTCACTAATTATTCATAATTTTGTAGTATCCTTCAGGCTCACAATTCTTTTTTTATATATTTTGTTGTATTTTCTGCCTTTTTTATGGGATGTTAATCTTCAGAGTTATATATTATTCCTACTTTGCTTTGTTGGCGTCATTTCAGGCTTCTCAATATAACTATACTTATTTCAATGACTACCTTCTGGCAGTTACTTTGATGTTTTAATATGAGCACTGTTTTGCGGTATGTTCTTTGAAAATGCCTTAAGAGCTTACTCTGTGATTTTTGTCAGTAGATATTTTTGCAAGTTTAATTTATTTTTCGTTTTTAAACCAAGATTTGTAGATTAGCACCTTTTCTGTTCTACTTCATGTTGTTTCTCTATTAAATGGTTGCAGGCGAAGCACAGATGGACTAGAATGTGAAACAAGAGCAAAGAGATGGGGCATGTAGTAAAATTTAATAAATATTTGCATGAGATTGCTTGAAGCCAACTTTGAGTGCTGCTCACAAACTTTGCTATCCCTAAGAAACAAATCATATTTATTTTAGAATATACACATATTTCTAGTGTTTTATAGAGGTTTAGGTTAGCCTTAGAATTTTGCTATTTTATGGAAAGTAGTGTTATCCTTTCTACAAGAGACATTATACAATGGCAGCATACCAGATGTCTAGATAATATATAATGATGGGGAAAAATCAATCTTCTAAATAGTTATTGACTGTCTAGCTAATCATTAATAGAAATAACTAGCCAACATATGTGGCATAAGAAAGCAAGATACTCTATAAGTATTACACCCTTACAAGGGTTTTATTGTTACTGTGATGAGCAGAAAAGGGAATATAGAAATAATGTAACATATAGGTGACAACATAGAAAAGATATTTTATCCAGGTAACAGCAAGTAACATAGTAATAATAAAACAGTCTATGTTTTATTGTCTCATCATAAAAATACTCATTTGAAAATATATCAGGACAGTTTGTTGAATATAAAGCAATGCCAAACTTTTTGTCTAAGTTATTTGTCACAGGAGTTTGTCATTCTAGAAGTCGTCTTAACTATTGGACATTAATTAAGTACAGATACTGCTATTTTATTGTAAAAAGTAACATTGCAAAACCAATTTGATCCATTCTGTTTCATGTTGTAGCTAACATTCTAATTTGAACTACTGCTTACTCAGAAGAAGTGCAAAGATCAAAATGACTTCCTAACATTCTGTTGCCTCTTTTTTTTTTGAGGGGGTGGGGGGCGGCTGCTCCATGCGGCTTGTAGGATCTTAGTTCCTTGACCAGGGATCGAACCCAGGCCCCAGGCAGTGAGAGCGTGGAGTCCTAACCACTGGACCGCCAGGGAGGTCCCCGCCTGTTGCCTCTGCAGTGCTGCCAGCTTGTTCTTGTTTGTTTGTTGTTGGTTTGTTTTGGATTTTTTACTAGTGACACAACCTCCACCAATCATAAGGAGGGACAGAACACAATTCTACCCGTGACTGGGGGGGGTCACTGCAATGTTTAGCAAACTGCATGTTCCAGCAGTTTTATAGCCTGCCCTTTTCACTTAAGAGGGTATTGTGAATATTTTTCTGTGATCTTAATGATTCATCTTCAATGTCAATGTTATATCTACATAATAGTTCATTACATGCTGGATTTTGTTTATTTTTTGAGGTCTTTTGGAAGTAAATATATTGCTATGAAGCTTTTAAAATTCTCTGGCTTTCTCTCTGTCTCTCTTACTCACTCACTCCTACATTATCCTATTTTTGAATCATGTCACTTTTTTCAGCTATAATGCCCCACCAAACTCACTAGATTTTGTAATTCCTTTATATATTGGTCTATCTCCCTGAAAAGCAACTTCTTCCTTTAGTTGATATGAAAAACTCATATCCTGCTATCACTGAAACCGAAAACAAAAATTTAAATAAACATATATTACTTGCTTACATAGTACTCAAAGTACTACATTATTATTTAAGATTCAAGGGTGTGTGAATGACATTTGTATATGTTAGAACTATTTTGACCTACTGTGCACTACAGTAAAACACATATCCTTTTTCTCTTCTGACACTTCAAACTCATGGTTAGAATAAAAAAATTTTCATCTTCCGGTTCCTCTCCCCAAAATCCTTTAGTCCTTTTTGATCTTCTCTCAATAATTTCACTTTGGTGTAGTCATCTTTTCTGGTCTCTTCTTTTTCCACTTTTGGGGGGACCATATTTCATGGTTAACCTTCATGCCTGCTATTTAAGTCCTTGCCCTATGTTTACTTATTAAACAAACTGTTCATTTACAGTCTCCCATGTAATAAGATCCTGTCTTAGTTTCTTAATTGCATGTTCTTTATGACAAGTTTCCTACTTCATTAATCCTTTCTTTCAAAGTTTTATAAAGAAGATATTTCTACTACCCTGCTGTTCGGACTGAAGGAAATCCCTCAGGCTCTAACCTGTAACCTGTTTTATTCTCCCACTTTATCTGTGAATTCCCTCACATTTAGCTATTATTTTTATGGTGCTGATGCTTAGAACATTACCCATCCGTTCAAAAGCACTCTACTTCTGAGCCCTGCATTTAAAGCACAAATGTGTCTGGAGGAGGATGGTTCAATTGACTGAAGACTCCTAAACCATGTCCCGTAAGGAACGGCTGAAGGAATTGTGCATATGTATTGTTTATCTGGGAGTCAAAGGATTAAGGATAGACAGGATAATTGTTTTCAATAATTGGAAAGTCTGTCATGTAAAGGGGAGAACAGATTTGTTATGAGTTGTTCTAGAAGACTCTACTAAAACCAACTTGTGCAAATTGTGAAGAGCTAGGTTCAGCTGTTCTCTGATGAAGATCAAAGATTAAACCTTACTCCCTTTGGCTTTGCTTACAGGGTCTGGCACTGAGCCTTAGTCATATTCCAGCCTAATGGATGTTTATTGATTGGGTTGAATTGGCTTGAATTGAAAGAATAAACCTTTCTAACAGGAAAAGCAGACTGCCTTTTGAAGTAAAAGTACCCTATCTTTCAACAGATATTTATTGATTAATTACAGTGTAGCTACCCCCGTGCTGGACATCTGGAATGTAAAGATATTAACATTTTAATATTATAGACAACCTCTATAGGCCAGGTATTCTTCTAAATAGCTTTTATGTATCAACATTTCACAACGCTGACCTCACATGGTAAACACTTTTATTCTCCCCAATTTAGATGTGAGGAAACCGAGGCACATAGCAGTTACATAATAAGCCATGTGACTAAAGTAGTAAGTCATCAAGCTGTGACTTGAACCTGGCAGTCGGGCTCCAGAATCTTCATACTTAACCACTATGATAAACTGCCTCCAGTAATGAAAGACAAGAGGATGTGCGTGAATGGAAGGACAGAAGGATTTTTGGATTGGGATAGAATCCAATCCCTGCCCTGGGCATTCCTGGCCAGCAGCTGTCCTCTTCCCAATCGCCTGTGGTCTCCTTTACCTTCCATCCCGTCTCCACACTGCCTCTGAGTGATCCTCCCTCAATGCAAACCTGATCCTTCCACTCCCTTCAAACCTGCCGTCGGTCCCCTGGTGTCCACAGGACAAATGTAGTCACCCTATGTTGATGCTGAGGCCTTCTGTGGTCTGTGTCCACCTCCACCTCTCGCCTCACCTCCCACTGAACTCTGCATCAGACCGTGTGGTTATGTGAGCCAGTCCTGCAGATTTCTTGACTGGGGAGGTAGAGTTATTGTGAGAATTAAATTAAAGAATCAATATAAAATGCTCAGAACAGAGCCTACAATGTATAACTGCTCAATAAATGTTAGCACTGTTCTTTTCATTTATTTCTGATTATCTTGCTGAAATTGCTTCACCCAAAATATAGCTTATTCCTAAGTTCGCTCACTGTACTTACAATTGCTTTGTAATACACTGAAAAATAAAGGAACTTTATTAGGAACTCCTAATTTACAAATTCAGAGGCAGAGCGAGTACCTTCAGGGCCTAGTCAGAGCTGTTCCTCTGTTTCTCTGCAGGTTTCTCAGCTTTGCTTTCCTCTGTGCTGCCTTGTTTTTTAGGCTGGCTTCCATCAGGGCTGCCAGAAGACTTCCAGCAACAGCGGGAACTATGTGCTTCCTTATTCACAGTCACTGAGAAAGAAAATATCACATCTCATGACCATCCATCCAGAGCGCTAAGCTTGGTTCTGATTAAATGGCCTCCAAAACAGTCACCGTGGCCAGACAAAGCCTGGTTCAGTGGGTTGAATGGTGACCCCATTAGTTTGTGCCCCCCACCCTCACCCCTGTATTGCCCCTCCCCCCTCCCCACTGGTAACCACTAGTTTGTTCTCTGTATCTGTGAGCCTGCTTCTTTTTTGTTATAGTCACTAGTTTGCTGTATTTTTTAGACTCCGCATATAAGTGATATTATATAGTATTTGTCTTTCTCTGTCTGACTTATTTCACTTAACATAATACCCTCCAAGTCCATCCATGTTGCTGCAAAAATATTTCATTTTTTTAATGGCTGAGTAGTATTCCACTGTGTGTATGTATACACACACACACACACACACACACACACACACACACACACACACACACACACACACACACACACACACACACACCCCGCATCTTCTTTATCTATCTGTTGATGGACTCTTAGGTTGTGGAAGCCATCTTTTATTTAACACTTCTTGGGTTATATTATTAACTAGTATGGTAACTAAAACTCAGTCATTTCATTTGACTTGCTGACCGCCCTCCCCCTTATCCAATCTGTAGTTATCACTTATCTCATTTGACATAATCCCTCACTGATAACTCCTTCAAGTCATCTTAGAAATGATCACTCAGATTGCCATTTCCTTGTTTCAGGACTCCAAAAAACTTTTTAAGGACTCCCTCTATCTTCATAGGACCCTTTAATGAAATAGAATTTGACGCTGAATTTACCTCATGTTTTCCTGAATGTGATCCTGGTGATTCCTGACTGACATATAAATACATGCTACAAATTCTTGTGACTGTGCTTAAACAAATGTAAAAATAACACTATTTCTGTCTCATCCATATTTAACACTTGGACATCTTCAGAGTGGGGAACAAATAAAAATGAGAAATGAGATGAACAATCCATTCAACAATAATCTGTATGGGTATTTTTATTTTTCCCCTCTTTAATACAAACAAATATTTGCAAGGGCCTTTGGTTTTAGTCATGTGCAGTCTTTAAAGACAGGCTATTGTTGCAAAAACCAAACTAAAACAAAAAACTCTACACTGAACCGTAGAATGTAAAATATGAGTTTAAAACTTTTTCTTCTAAAACAGAGAATAAAAGGGCAAAGCCTTGTCTTGTTAAAAACCTTAATTATAATTAAAGTTTAATTACAACAGCTAAAAGTAGAAGGTACCTGTTAAACAAATTACACAGGAAATCAAAGCAACAAGATTCATAAGGAAGCACCTACAAATTAGTGTCTAGTGAAGGAATATGTTTCTATGTTCTGTATGACAAAACACGTTGAACAATGGAGCTATTACAGGAATAGACCATGAAACACTAGGCCTGAGAAACCATGTGAAAACTATTTGAAAAGATCAGTATTATTATACCCATTCATAGTAATTTCGTAAACTGTCTTCCTTTAAAAGTACTTTGTAATAGTAATGTACTATATTAGTTTTCTTTGCTGCTATAACAAATCATAGCAAATTTAGTGGCTTAAATAGCACAAATGCATTGTCTTACAGTTCTGTGGGTGGGAAGTCTGACACAGGCTAATTAATACTGAACACAGAAATTGATAAAATACCAATAAGTTTAATTAATTATTTAATAATTAATAATAAATATATTTTTTAAATGATTGAAATTAAATAGAAAATCTCAAACATGACCAGGGTGAGGAAACCCTGTTCAATGAGTATTTAAAGCATGCTAAAGTTCTTGTGAAAACTGTAAACTCTACTAGAAAAATTTATTGTTAAGAAGGTAATTATTTTTATATTTTCGTATTTATTAGGGACAAGTCCATAGGATATGCAAAGAAAAATAAATATGTACTTTTAAAAAAAGTCATATAGACCCTTTCAGTATTTTAATAGTCTATATTTCTCCATTCAAAATTTAGGACTAAGGATTTACAAATACAACTAGAAAATTAATTACCTGTATTTTGTTATTGGAGCTCCAAATTCAATTCAGTGCAACCCATTGTTGGGTACCTGTTAGGTACAAGGTACTGCGCGTATGAGCGGGCAGAGGAAGGATTGAACAAAATACAGGAAGCCTTTGACCGTGGAAATGTTGTATAATGCTGGTACCTAAAATAGCATTATTCCAAGTAATTTCCATCTCCAGTAGTCTGCACTTTTTCTGCAGGCATGGAGGTAGATGTATGATCTCCAAATAGGTGTGTTTTCCCATCACAGCTGACCTTCACGTTTGCTTAAAGCAATACTGCCGCTCCTAGTACCTCACCTCTGTTTAATGAGAGCCATTTCCGAATGCCAACGTTGGGTTAATGGACTGAGATGGGAGAAAATCAAACGTATCTCTCCGTTTTACACGAGATTGCCTTTCTGCCTTGTGGCTTTAATCGCTCAGTTCTACTCACATCTGCCATAATAACAATTACGAGTTTTCTACCGACTTCTTACCCAGGAGGATATGTCAGAGTATAGCAACATCTCCTGAAGAAAGAAAGGGCAAATTCTTAATCTTTTTCCAGCGTCGTAGGTAATAATTTTCCTCTGCAAACCCCCAAGGAGTACTTCTTTTGCCTTTCACACCCACCATTCCCACAGGTCTTTGGCTCTGTTCTGATTTACGAGTTTTCTTCTATCCCCTTTCATCTGGGTTAAGTTTTAATTATGTAGACAGATTGTAAAAGTCTCTTTTTTCTTGTAAACAACTATTTCTTTGTTAGTAGTAGATTTTGTTTAACTGGTTTTCTCCTATCTGAATCTTCTTGTGGACTCAGGAATTGTGTCTGTTCATTGTTTAACTGCAGCATCAACAAAAGAGAAAGCTGGCTTCCCTTCGGAGTTTTCCTTGAGGGATTCAATCTTGGAACACCTCAGATTGCAAATCTCCCTCGGGAACTGTTCTTTGTTGCATATGTTTGGAAAGCCCATAATATTTCAGTTTTGAAGCAACATAAGAGCAGAGTATCACCCACCTAGTAAGCAGTATGATAATACTCTCAGTTCTTCTACTTACTTAAAAACTTCCTCTACTACCCAAATCAAGAAAGTGCTTGAAATCCTCAGAAGCACTTGTGAAAACATTAACCGTTTTCTCTTCATCAAGGGACTCAGAGAAGTGGATTCGAGAAAGCTCCTCAGGTAGTGCTGACAATCACTGCTCTTACTCTGGGACCTTCCATGTATAATTAAAATATGAAGGAAAAAATGTATTTATAATAGGTCTTTTCACTGTTGTTTTGCATAAACACTTTTACCCATTTGGTGGATTTCTTTTTTCTAATCACGAGATCATTCTGCCACATCCACATCTAATTCTGACCTCACAGGTTACCTTTGAAGCCCGACACCTGCGTGAACATTGATTTTGCCAAGTATAGCTAAATATTATCCTTTCACCAGCCTAGCAATCTCCCACAGCATTTTTAAACTTTTACCTGGCACCTCACCAAACGCCTCTTAAAAAGGCTAAATCCGTATTCTTTCAGAAGTTTTTGAGGCATTTTTGAAGAGAAAGGAGAGAGAATTTTTAGACACAGCAGTGTATGTAATGTCCTCGCAGTGAGAAACCATTTATTCAGCTCATCCCAAGGGGGGGGCGGGGTGGTCCGTGGCCAAGGAACAGAGCTAAAGTCTTTGACCAGCCTTAGACACAAAGCCATGACCTTGGCCTCATTAGCTGGGCTGCTAACTATGTGAGCCCACCATGCAAGCTACTGCATATTTGCACGGCTGTTCATAGGGAGCAGGGTTTCTTAACTTGGGTTGCAGTAAGTGTCTGTAAGCAAACTGATTTTTTTTTTTTTTTTTCTTTTGCGGTACGCGGGCCTCTCACTGCTGTGGCCTCTCCCGTTGCGGAGCACAGGCTCCGGACGCGCAGGCTCAGCGTCTATGGCTCATGGGCTGAGCGGCTCCGCGGCATGTGGGATCTTCCCGGACCGGGGCACGAACCCGTGTCTCCTGCAACGGCAGGCGGACTCTCAACCACTGCGCCACCAGGGAACCCCAAGTGTACTCCTTTTTTTTTTTTTTTTTTTTCTTCTGCGGTACACGGGCCTCTCACTGCTGTAGCCTCTCACATTGCAGAGCACAGGCTCTGGACGCGCAGGCTCAGCGGCCATGGCTCACGGGCCCAGCCGCTCCGCGGCATGTGGGATCTTCCCGGACCGGGGCATGAACCCGATGCAGGGGACTCTCAACAACTGCACCACCAGGGAAGCCCAACATACTGATCTTTGACGCTAGATTTTGTGTGTGTTTATTTTTCTAAGGAGAGGGTTTATATTTTCATCAAATTCTCAAAAGTGGATGGAGCTTAAAAAAAGAGGAAGGTTAGGATTCCACTAAATGAGATCATTCTAAAACAATGTCATTTCAATATTTAAGTAAAGTAACATTTTGTTACTGAGGTAGATTTCTGTAATCCAAGGTAGATTTCTCTACTCCCATGTTATTGTGGGAGAGGCCCTTGAACTCTGACCTTTTCATTATTTATCCTTTTATGCCTTTGAGGGAATTTAAGTGGTTGTTTTTGTTTGTTTGTTTGTGCGGGCCTCTCACTGTTGTGGCCTCTCCCGTTGCGAAGCACAGGCTCCGGACGCACAGGCTCAGCAGCCATGGCTCACGGGCTCAGCAGCTCCGCGGCATGTGGGATCTTCCCGGACCGGGGCACGAACCCACGTCCCCTGCAACGACAGGCGGACTCTCAACCACTGTGCCACCAGGGAACCCCAAGTGTACTCTTTTTTTTTTTTTTTTTCTTTTGCGGTACTGGGCCTCTCACTGCTGTGGCCTCTCACATTGCGGAGCACAGGCTCCGGACGCGCAGGCCCAGCGGCCATGGCTCACGGGCCCAGCCGCTCCGCGGCATGTGGGATCTTCCCGGACCGGGGCACGAACCCGCGTCCCCTGCATCGGCAGGCGGACTCCCAACCACTGCGCCACCAGGGAAGCCCCAAGTGTACTCTTTAAGTTGGAGAAACCTACTACTTTTCAAGGAGAGGGAAATGAGAGGTTGAACCTTTCATTTTTGAATTTTTATATTTTTAAGACATGAAGTGGTGTTTTCCCCCTTTATCTACAAACATGTTTTTCAAAATCCCTTCCTCAACAGTCTATTCTGAGAGTCTTCTTTCCCCTCAAAGCCATTCTAAGATAACTTGAACCTGACTTTACGATATAGGAGAGCTGAAGTCTGGGATGCTTCCCCTAATTAAATGTTAGGCTGTTACTTATTAACTGTAGGATAGCACATTCCTTAGATAAGATAAAGGCAACAATAGAAAATTGCCATTCTAGGGCCATCAACTACAGTCTCTTCTGTCTTCAGAGTGTTAAAGTTCATGGAAATCCTCAGTATTGTTGATATACTGTATATCTGTACCATATTTGGGAAGAAATGTTATCAGCAAGGTACAATGTGGATTTTTAAAAAATTCTAGGTTGCTTCACGGAACGAGCACTTAAGAGGAAAAGAAAGGATCGAAACTCTGTGGAAAACCAAACTATGTGGTCTTCAGAAATGAGAGATGCAGCCATCTGAAATGGTCATGAACCCCAAACAAGTCTTCCTCTCAGTGCTGATATTTGGAGTAGCAGGGCTACTCCTCTTCATGTATTTGCAAGTCTGGATTGAAGAACAACACACAGGTAACACCTCAACTTCTTTTTCCTATTTTTAATGACAACGGTCATTTTCACTTAAATGAGCTATGGTGTTTATAGATATATACAAAGTCACAGTATTTCCAACAACACAGAGCATTAGATACAAAATAAAACCTCCAGCTCCCCAGAGAAAGGATGGTTATACATTTCTGGGGAGCATTTGCTTGGTCCCTTGGGACCGCTCTTGGAATTTTTGTTATCCTGGGCAAGTGGCTCATCAGCCCTTTGGCTCAGCAAAGACTGCTTGTAGAGAATCTGTCTACTCATTTATCCTACCTTTGATGTGTCTACTAAGCACTGAGCACAAGCCTAAAGGGAGCTGAATATATAGCAAACTCTTTTAACTCCTTTTTAATTTTTGTGTGGATACTCCAGTTGGTGTAGAAATTCTTTCATATCTTTAATATAAAGCAAGAGTTAGCAAACCTTTTCAGTAAGAAAAGAGAAAATATTTTAGGCTTTGCAGGCCATGTCGTCTCTATCACAACTATTCAACTCTGCCAACGGATCACAGAAGCAGCCAAAGATTATTATGTAAACAAACGAATCAGGGTGTGTTCCAATAAAACTGTTATTTACAAAAACAGCTGGTAGGCCAGCTTTGGTCCACTGGTTGCCGCCTACTCTACTTATCTTGTATACTCATCATTCAGTTTGTAATTGCTGTATGTTGGAGGCACTCAATTACTGTTAAAATGGATTGTTTATAATGATGCAAGGACATGTTTTAGAACATCATAGAAATATATACACATAGGTGTTGTGAAATTTGGTTGTTTTCCGTTAGTAGAAATAGCCTATGGCTTATGACTGTTAAGAAAAATAAAAATAGAACTATTCCTTAATTGTTTCCAACTGTGGCCCATTTTTAAATTATTCTAGATATAAAGCACTTAAGAATCTACCCTGAATGGACTTGAGGACACAGGGAGGGGGAAGGGTAAGCTGGGACGAAGTGAGAGAGTGGCATGGACATATATACACTACCAAATGTAAAATAGATAGCTAGTGGGAAGCAGCTGCATAGCACAGGGAGATCAGCTTGGTGCTTTGTGACCACCTAGAGGGGTGGAATAGGGAGGGTGGGAGGGAGACGCAAGAGGGAGGAGATATGGGGATATATGTGTATGTATAGCTGATTCACTTTATTATAGAGCAGAAACTAGCACACCATTGTGAAGCAATTATACTCCAATAAAGATGTTTAAAAAAAAAAAGGAATCTACCCTGAAAGATAATTCCATACTAAGTCTTAAATAATGATGATTTTAAAAGTTGTTTCCATTTTTAAATTCCTATCCTTGCTTTAGCCTCATAGACACTTTGGAATTATTTAATTTATATGGTAACTCTTGTGAAAAGAATTTGCATATAATTATTTTCTAGAGAATATGTAACATATTGTCCAAACTTATTTTTAATTCCCATTACAGTTTATAGAAACTATAATATTTTCTGTTTTCTATATTACTGCAACATTTTATCATACTAACTGATAATACTGAATGAAACCATCTGTGATAAAATAAATAGGCTGATTCCTTTTGCAATATAATTCCTAGCATAGATCTTGTCACATAGTAAGCCTTCAGGAGGTGTTTGTTGAACGAGTGAATAGATGAAAACCTCACTGTAGACTATAGACTGGAACGCAGCAAAGAAGGAAGAATCAAAGAGATCTCATTATTGGGAGGTTTGTTAACATCATAGTCTCATAATAGATTTCCCAAGAAAAGTATCACAACAAAACTCCAATACGTAAAAGAAAATATATTCCTATATACAGACTCATGGAGAAATGTTGTGATTTAGTCTGCGGGTAAGAAACTACATGACTTCTGAGGAAACAGCCAAGTCATATGATAGCCTGACATATACAATGCAATTTACAAAATGTGTCCACAAACATCAGTAGCTACAATTGATGGAAAGCTTACTAAGTGCCAGATGTTTACATGTATTTTCTCTTACCCTGTAGACATCTCACTGGATGTGCTATTCTAAGTTTGTAGATGAGGAAACTAAGGCTCAGGTGGGTGAGGAAGTTAGCCAAGGCCCCACATGAGTGGGCTGAGGTACGGAGGGAAAGCTAGGATTCAAACCCAGGTTGTATCTCTCTGAAGTCCATGCCTCTACCCTATGTATTGCTTCTATGAGGGGGAGAAGGTGAATATTATTATCCCCTAGAGCACACATGAATCAACTGATTAAACTGAAACTTTAAGTGACTTGCCAAAAGATACAAAGCTAAGTATTTTCAAAGTATGATCCATGCCCAGGTTCTCCTATGCCTCGTGAGCCCTGAAAGAGCCTCCTAACCAAAAAAGGCAGATAAGATAAACATATGTGATACATGCCGTAGCATCAGTACAGGCGTTTTAAAATCACTGACTTGGTAAACCTAAGCTATGTTTACAAGTTCACAAATGTATAATCTCTTCTGCAAGTTGGATTCTTTTTTTTCTAATTTTTATTTTTCTTAATTGAGTTCATAAGTTTTCCAAGTTGGGGAATTATTTTCCTCAGTGAATATGGGCTGGTAAGACATTTACCATTTATTCTCTTAATTTTTGTGATTTGCTAGAAGTACTTTCTCTGATTCTCAATATATCCTAAATGAATTATGTAATTTTTCACAATCTACTCATGACCGTGAGTATAAACGTTAGAACTAGGATTCCTTTAGATAACTATTTTACTGAAGAAACATTTTATTCTTCTTCAATAAGACTTCATCTGGAGTTTTGTCTTATACTAGGCTGGTGTCCTAGGTTGTAATTCTGTAGTTTTCTAGGTAGACAGGTCCCTATGTATTTTATATGTGTTTCACATAACATCAGGCATTTTTAAAGGCAGTCTCTTTAAATCAGAAAATATCTGAATGTATGCTTTGATGTTAAGTTAAAAATTGGAAAATCTGAGTTTTGGACGCTTTCAAACTGTCACTCACAGAACTTTGGAAGATGTTTTGGTTCCAGAGATCCTCTGTAAGTAGAGCAGATTTTAAAGCTTTGGGTGGTTTGATCTCATATACATTTCAGTTGTATGTAAGAACTCTTAGGTTCTTTTCATACCTTTTTTCTTTTGAGGCTTTTAAAATTCAGTAAGATACAGACTGTTTTCTATACCTCCCTAGTTTTCCTGGGCTTCTTCTTATTAAAATAAAATGCTTTAGGATTACAAAAAAAAGTCTTAAGTATGCTACGATGTGCTAGTAAAAGATTATGAATAGATAAGATCTTTTTGGAGGCAAAGAGGAAAAATGTGTCACAGAGAAATGAAATTCTATCCAATTATACAACAGTTTCATATGGGCATCCATTTCAATACCATCATCAATTAAATTATGCCTTTCTCTGCTAATTTTCAGTATGTGGTTGCATTATTATGAACTTTATTTTGTACATTTCTTTTCCCTAGTTGTTAGGAGTGCAAATTTTACATTCAGAGGAAACTTGAAAATCTCAGATCTCCTTGTTAACTCTGGACAAATCACTTAGCCTCTCTAAGCCTCGATTTTCTCATCTGTAAAATGGGGATAATAATGTTTTCCATATAGGACTGCAGTGAGGATCAAGGGAGACAGTGCCTGCAAAGCACTTAGCAGGGTGCCTGGCAAGCAGTAGTGCCCAATAAGTGTGAGCTGTTACTATGGTCCTGGAAATGATGCAGAGCATCTGCAGACTTGCTTTTTCTGAGTTATCCCAGTTAAGACTCAGCCGCAATTCAGGAAAACAACCCCAAGCTTGTGCCTTGACTGATTAAGAGGAAAAAAGAAAAGATGAAGGCTCAGTTCCAGCTCTGGTTAGAATAGTTGGGAGACTCTAACTGGCACAGAGCCATCGTGTTTCACAATGTAGACACTGGACAGGGAGAGATGGGATTGAGTGGCAGAGAGGAGAGTTCGGGCCCAGGACGATCTCAGGTCTGTACAGGCTGCCCAAGGTTAGGGTAGTCATTCATTCAACAGCGTTTATTGAAGACCTAACAATCGGAGGCGCCAATAGAGAACCAGATATAACCTCGGTTCTCAAGGAGACTATAGTCTCATGGATTGTAAGGGAGAAAATGGTCTTGAGTCCAGGCCAAGGCTTTGGTACAAAAGGACGGTCCATTGTGACAGGAAGGAGATAGGCCCTTCTTTATGAGGTAAAGTAATGAGTTAAGACCAGGAGAAAGAGCCCAATCAGTTGTCAGTAATGGGACTGCTGACCAGATAAAATGTTAAAAGGAGCAGTGTAGGGGTGGGAGCAGGGTCAGCAGAGGCAGAGGACCAGATCCAAGCAGAACAGGTACCTGTCTGGGGAAGATGCAGTAATGAGGAGGGCCATCTCAGGATAAATCACAACAGTGGCTCATTTTTTTTCCCCAGCTCCTGTTGAAATTTGCAATTCGGTGCTCTTTCTCTAGGTAGACTGCTACTGCTAAACAGAACAAATACCAGAAGGTGTGGTACATAATTGTTCTGTATATGCAATAAGACAGGGTGAAGACCCCATCATAACAGAGTCAGAATCTCAGCTTTAGAAAAAATTTTAAAGATTATCTTGTACACCACCTTTTTTTAAAAAAATATAAATCCAATGACATCACTCCCCTGTTTAAAACTTTTCCGTGATAGCTAATTCCCTTTAGCAAAATCTTCTCCCTGGGCCCACGAAGCTGTGGGTGGGAGCCACCTCCTGCCCCAGAGCCTCCCCTTCATTCCCTTGCCAGTGTTCCCAGCTTTACATCGATCTTTCTACCAAACTAAGCCCTGGGCTAACTCAGCGCTCTCACAGTCTCAGAAGCTGGGATGCTTTTCCAGCTGTCACCTGTCAGGGCTTAGCTCAAATGTCACCTAGTTTGATCACCCCACGATCCATCCGTCAGCCTCTCCCACCATCTTATTTATTTCTGTCAGAGAAATGGTCATAATTAGCAATTGCCTCGTTGAATTATCTGTTGACTTACTTATTGTCTGTATCCGTTAACCGTTTTGCAACCTCCACGAGGACAGAGATCTTGTCTGTTTCACTTATCGCAGTGTCCTCGTTCCACAGCGTGGAACATGTATTTGGTAGGTGCTCAATAGTATTGTCGGACAGGTGCATAAAGAATGCCTCCGTAGGTTTTCCAGCATCCAGCCAAAGGATTACATAGACTATGTTTGAGTATTTATGGGGACAATGAATCCACTACTTCCCAAGGCATCCACTCAGCTGTACAGCCACCTCCTTAGAAAGCGCCTTGTATTAAGGCAGAATTCACCTCCTTAGCTTCTCATCGTCCTCACTGGATCCTGGCCGGCACTGCATGAGTCTTATCCTTCCTCCATGGGCCGGCCTCATCATTTTCATGGCCAATGAAATCCCAGATTTTTTAACCATTTTATGAACCACTTACTTTATATTTATTTTAAAATATGATGTATTCTATTATCGTATGAAACCTGTGTTAGAAATACATATATCTAATAAAATCCCCTGTCAAGTAGTGAAAAGTTATTTACACATATTTTCAAATATATAAAGTAGTGAAAATTAAACATCCCACTGAATAGCTTATTTCTTCTTTTGAGATATTCCAGAATCAAGTTTAGTCTCGGAGACACTGCTTTGGGAAAGATCCCCAGTATCCTCCTTACTTGCTGCAAGTAATAATAAATCATTTTTTCTACTGAAAAAAAAAATGTTTCGTCTTAACTATTACAAACTAAAATTGTTCCCTGAATTTATATACATTGTAAAAATCTATCTGACAACTTCTGAACATTATTATTCAGGACCAGTATTTTTTAGATTTTAAATTTTTTAAAAGGAAACAAATTTATTTAAACAAAAACTAAAATACAGTTCACCCATTTCTCCCACCCTTCCACCACCCCCCCCCACCTCTGGCAACCACCAATCTGTTCTCTGTCTCTGTGAGCTTGTTTTGTTTATTGTTTTTAGATTCCATGTATAAGAGAAATAATACAGTATTTGTCTTTCCCTGTCTTACTTATTTCACTTTATGTAATGCCTTCAAGTTCCATCCACATTGTCACAAATGACAAGATTTCATTTTTTTATCTGAATAATATTCCTTTGTATTATATATATACAAATCTTCTTTATCCATTCATCTGTCAGTAAACGCTTAAGTTGTTTCCATATCTTGGGTATTGTAAATAAAGCTGCAGTGAACTTAAGAGTTTCCTATATCTTTTTCGAATTAGTGTTTTCATTTTCTTCAGATAAAAACCCAGAAGTAGAATTGTGAGATCATATGGTAGTTCTCTTTTTAAGTTTTTGAGGAACCTTCATACTGTTTTCCATAGTGGCTGCACCAATTTACATTCCCACCAACAGTGCATGAGGGTTCCCTTTTCACCACATCCTCACCAATGCTTATTTCTAGTCTTTTTGACGGTAACCATTCTAACAAGTGTGAAGTGATAGCTCATTGTGGTGTTGATTTGCATTTCTCCGATGATGAATGATGTAGAGCATCTTTTCATGTACCTTTGACCAACTGTATGTCTTCTTTGGAAAAACATCTATTCAGATCTTCTGCCCATTTTTTAATCAGATTGTTTGGTCTTTGCTATTGAGTTGTATGAGTTCCTTATATATTTTGGATATTAACCCCTTATCAGATATATGATTTGCAAATGTTTTCTTGCATTCAGTAGGTTGCCTTTTTCATTTTGTTGACAGTGTCCTTTGTCATGCAGAAGCTTTTTAGTTTGATGTAGTCCCACCTGTTTAGTTTTGCTTTTGTTGTTTTTGCTCTTGGAGTCAGATGCCAAAAATTATCTCCAAGATCTATGTCAGGGAGCTTACAGCCTATGTTTTCTTCTAAGAGTTTTATGGTTTCAGGTGTTACATTCAAGTCTTTCATCCATTTTGAGTTAATTTTTGTGTATGGTGTAAAATAGTGGTCCAGTTTCATTTTTTTGCATGTGGCTGTCCAGTTTCCCCAACACCATTTATTGAAGAGACTGTCTTGTCCCCATTATATATTCTTGGCTTCTTTGTTGTAAATTAATATGTAGGGGTTTATTTCTGGGCTCTCTATTCTATTCTATTGATTTATGTGTCTATTTTTAATGCCGGTACCATACTGTTTTAGTCACTGTAGCTTTGTAATATAGCTTTGTTCCAGCTTTTTTCTTTTTTCAAGAATGCATTGGCAGGACCAATAACGTTTTAGATATTAATTGATCGTGTTTTTACATCTTTACCTTAAACAGAAACTTATTTGACTTTTCATACCTCTAATGACATTTTTTCTGATTCCTACTAGTTTATTTCTGATTTACACTAAATAAGTACTGATATCTGAGTTTAGTTTAGCATTCAACATTAGCATCTAAAGTCAATTGTTTAGCTATAAATTATCATACCTAGCATATGAAAGAATCACATAGCTATAATCCCACCTTTTCAAAACTCATTGTCACCAATCCAGGCTCTATAGGACTCTGATTCCAAAACTAGTTGGCCTGAAAAGTATGTTCATTTTGGTCAATGATGTGAACTTTCTGTAAGCCAGGGCTTTATTCAGATCTTCAATGCTGTCATCAATGGCAAGATTGCCAAAACAGATGGCTACTTTTAATTTTTTTCTTTTGCAAAAGTACAATAAACATCAATAGCCTCAGGTTATATTTTAACCTTCTTGTGTTTGTATGAAAATGATAAGTAGTAGCTACAAGCTTCTGATTTTAGGCAAAGTAAAGCCACCTTATTGTTCTCTTGGACAGTTAATTGATTCAGGACCTCACAGACAAACTGGCCTCCATGCTTTGGTATAATATTTCTAACAAGATTCCATCTTGCTTTTTTCCAAACTAAATATATTTGTGGCCTATACATAAGTCTTGCTTTTAGACTGGTTTGGCATAATTCTTTTCTCTTGAGCCTCTCTGATGAGAAAGTGTATTCTTCTCCTCTGAAATCAGGCTGTTTTTCCTGATTTTGATGTTGCTGTATTGAAATTCTATTTTCCCCCAGGGGATCTTTGTATAACCTGACCTGGAGCAAAGGCACGTATATCATGAGGACTTTATGCTTACTGTCAATCATATCCTCAGGAAAATAAAACTGCTTTTAAAAGTCACTTGTTTGAGTTACTTCCTCTGGTTTTGATGAAGGTTGCAACCATTTTTTAATCAAATAAACACCTACTCCCTCTGCCTACCTCTGGACACCGCCATCTCCCATCTTCCTTTTACCTGATTTTTCCCATCTCAGTTGACTTAGCTGTTCTCTCCTCCTGGAACATGTTTTCCTTCACTGTTTCCATTGCTGGCTTTTCCTTATCCTTCAGGGTATAGCTTAAATATCACCTTCTCTCAACTTCTTATGTAAAGTTGATATCCTCTGATGGTTTATCTTCCAGCACCTGTTATTTATTACTTCTTAAAATTTATTTCATGGCACTTATTCTATCTGTAATCATTCTTTTTGTTTATTTACATATGCTCTACCTCTCACAATACAAGTTCCCAACGACAGGGAACTTGTATGTTGGTCACCAATGTCCATTCAGACCCTGTCACCCACTTTCAGATCCTGATGTCAATTCTCACTTCATTATGTACTCCCAGTGCCCTCCCAATTCCATGTGTATTCTTATCCACTCAGCTACTTATAACTTTCCCCTCCCAGTGGACTCTGTTTTAACTCTCTACCCTGCCTTCTAAGTCTCCTATCTTCCTGGGAGCTGCCCCCTGCGTATGCCCCGCAGCCCAGAAGCCACACTACTAGAAATGAAGGAGTAATGGTCAAAGTTGCTTAAAATCTTCTCAATTTGAATAACGTTCAGTGGCCAAGCTTTGCTACAGAGTCGATCCAATCAATGTAGATTTTTTAAAAATCTAGTCATCAATTGGATGCATTTGTTCTCCAAATATGTTCTGAGTACAGGTAAACAACAGTGCTGTTGCTTCAGCCCAGCACTCACCCTTCTTCTGGGTGCCACCCCTGCCTCTGATTCTTTTGTTCCTCCTCTCCCACACCACCTACAGAGTGTAGCAGAAACTGCCATTTGACAATGGGACCCTTCGTTTGGTCCGTTGGCAGCTGGCCAACGCTAGGCCCGTCATCCATAGGACACCGCACATCACTGGTCACCATGAATTACTAGTCTAGGGAATGGGTGGCTGATTCAAGCTCGGCTGATGATTCCCTTTCTTGACATTTTGGGAGAATGGCTCTGAGTGCCTGGACGATAAGATGCAAAACTCAGAAGCTCGAGTGGCTGTTTCCTACCACGTGGGCCAGAGCAGCTGAAGAGACCAGGCTGGAGAGAGAGCAGAAGGGCAGTTGGGAGGAGAGGAGCTGAGCTGAGGGGAGAGCCTCAGAGAGTGTTTGGGTTCCTGTATCAGCTTCTCCCAAGATTCAGGACTGTTCCTGCCTGGGGTATTTAAGGTGGCTTGTAGGGGTGGAAAAATTTCCCCTCTGCCTTTCCTGTTTCTTTGGCTGTTCTAATACATTGACATGAGATGGATTAATAGGAGAAAAACGAAGGTAATTTCATACATATTGGAGCCCCATAAAAATATGAGACTCTAAAAGAAATAGCCAAGGCAGGAAGCTTTTACACCTTTTAGACAAAGTAACAATACATTTAGAATTGACGACATGAATTGAACATGAAGAATTGACATGACAGAAGTCTTTGGGGTTGGGGTAGTAGACGGGTAAAGAAGTAACAAGGTTTGTTTATACAGCCTTCTCTGCACTGAGTTCCCTGTCTCTGGTGATAAGGAAGCCTTCTGCCCCTCCTGGGACGGGGAAGGTACCTTTCACAGGGGAGATTTATTTCCTGCTTCAGGGGGACAAAGGAGGGTCAGAGGGTCCTTCTCGCACCAGCTGTTTCTCAAGTACCTTTAATTCAAAATAATCAACATGCCAAAGTGACATATTTGGGGGTGACATATTCTGAACCCCTACAGGCTCAACTTGGGCTTCTGTCACCTGCAGCCCAAAGAGTCCTAATAAATCCACACCAGCTCTCATACCTTCCTTCCCACCCTCGGTGAGCAGCCATCTTTCTCAAAGTGGGGTTACTGGAGCTTAGAGGGGCCTCATAAAGAGCCCCATTAGCTTTATTCATCTCTTAGAGTAGGGTAAGGGGCAAAGGGCACAGACCAGTCCTCCTTCACTGTTATTGATTTATCTCACACCATGGACCACAGGATGCTGCCTTGCTTACTGCTCTGCCCCAAGCACGGTGCCTGGCAAGCAGTAGACACTCACTAGATCTCTGCTGAATGGGTCAATCCACACGAAAAGCTGGACTCAGCTAAGCTAAAGAAGGCGCGTGAGGCTGGGGCCCAACGCTGGGTTTTCCAGAGGTTACAGTGTTTGGTTTGCAGGGCATTTTCTCCAGGGATATGCTGAAGTGTCTTCCTTGAGGTTAGGGGTGTGTTACCTGGAGAGGTTTAGTTTTTCCTTTTGCTGTGTTTTGTTTCTAATAAAGGCTGGATCTTCCTTTAGCAGACATGTTGTTAGGAAAAGTCGAAAACTGAGGGAGGAGTTGTATAGGATGTCTTTTTAAGGTCTCTTATAATGTTAAATTCCCTGTGGCTATCATTTTGTGTCTGAAAGAGGTATTAACAGATAAATTTGGGCTCAGAAGTGCTCCCTTTTGGAGCTGGTATTCTGTAGTGGAAAGCGCTGGGCTGTAGTTTCTAGCCTGTTTTGTGTCCTTGAGCAAGTTGATGAATCTCTCCAGATTCTGGTATCTTTTCTCCTCTGATCAACCTCCATACCTTCTTCCTTGGTCTCCTCAGGTAACCACCGTCCTAAATGTGATCTTTATCACCACATTCCTGTGCATGTCTCTGTAATTTTTTAACACTTACGTATATTCCTTTTTCATATTTTTAGCCTTACATAAAAGGTGTCTATCTGTATATACCCTTTTGCAAACTTACTTTTTCACTTAACATTCGGTTTTTGAGATTTATTTATATTGCTACATATAGCTTGATTTCATTCACCTAAGTGCCGTGTAATATTTCATTATGTGAATCTGCTGCAGTTCATTTGTCCATTCTTCAACTGATGTACATTACAGTTGCTTCTAATTTTTTGCTATCACTCACAACCCTGTTGAGAACATTCCTGTATAATACCATTGTTCACATATTTGAGAATTTCTAGACGGTCAAATTTCATGTTTTCCAAAATCACATCATCTTCAAGATTCTATGCCTTTGTATTATATCTTCTCCTCTGCTTTCACAAATCAAAATGAGGACTTCTTAAAACACTGCAAATGTTTAATGATAATCCTTATAAAATGGATACAGAAATATTTATTTGGACACACAGGTTGCCATTCAGAATTATGAATGGAAGGATACAAATATAAGGCACAGAACCGGCACTCGTAGTGCTGCCTGCGTTATTGGTATGCCATCAGAGTGGTTAACAGTTCATTGAGAATCAATTAAAATAACTAGCGGTCATTAGTGTGGACTTGGAGTATGAGTGCAAAGATCTCACTCACTAAATCATTCACGGTGACAGGAAAGTTATAGCTCCTGTTAGGGAGTGTTGGTTCAGAATGTAATACCACCTAGTCCAAACTCCCTAATTTTCCTCATAAAAATAAACTTCAGATACCAAAGCATCATTTAGTCCTAGCCTCCTTCTTTTACAGAGAAGCAACCAAAAGGCTTAAATTGGCATAACCAGGAAGTAACAAAACTGGCACTAAAACACGATTCCTGATAACTGCCTATTTCCCCCTCAATACTCTTCTCCTGCCCCTTGAGGTACAAGAGGATTGAAGACACTTTGCATTTTTGGTTTGTTTCCTAAAGCGGTTTGAACATAGCCATTCTCAAACCCGGTCTAGAAGTCTAGCAACCAGATGCATCACCAGGAGCAAGGATATAGTTTCTGTTCTCCAGTTGAAAAATCTGCACGAAGGAGAGCTTACTGTTGTAACAGCCCCAGACTTCAAAAGAAAGTTCAACAGTACAGAACCAATGTCTTTGGGAACATAACTTTCAAGAAGAAATCAAGCCACTAAGAGGGTTGGTGGGAAATTTCATGGTATCCAGGTCATTACAGATTAAAGGGGAGTAAAATATGAAAAGAAAACATGGATTGTTTTCAAAGAAAAGAGGAACCTTATTTTTCACCAAGTGTTCTCTCTGTTATGTTTCCCTGAGTCACAGATTGCCAAAAGTTATATTGAGTTTTATGTAGAGGATTGAAAGTAAATGTTTTTATGCTAATCCAACAGGCAGAATTCACCACTAGTCCCCCCTTACTATTCTCAAGCTTTTATCTCCATCTCCCGTGGCGTAACTCAGCCTGGGTTGTAAACATTGGCTTTCATGCCTGTCTCCCCAGCTGGCAGCCCACTGAGGGTCAGGACCACCTTGCCTGGAACACAGGAGAACCCCCAGTAAAGAGCTCGATGGGAAGAAATGGAAAAGAGATTCCGGAGACAGAGAGCAGTTCATCGTTTCTGCAGGGCTCACAATGTATCAGCCAATCTTCAGTGTGGTCACAACCTTCTAGGTGTGTTTGTGAGCTTGGTAGCTCTAGATATTCCACTGGGCCTCTTGTGAAGAATTAAACAACTGTTGTCTAACTTTTGTTACACAGTCACATTGGTATATATGTATAACCCAGAAATGGTTTAATTAATGATTATCATATGAATGGAGCTGTATCTTCCCAATAGTTAGAGTGACTGTAGCCACTGGCCAGTCTCCCCCACTCTCCTAGGCTCAAGGTGTTGGGAAAAAACTGTACTCTTCTTGGCGTTGTTTAATCAATTTGGAATATTCTTGTGGGGATGTTTTGTTCAAGTCATGAAGCCTCGTAAACTAACTGTTTAGCAAAATATTACCTTTTATGATGTCATCCCTTCAAGATCAGCCTGGCTGTCTGTTTTTATATCTGGCAACTGTAGACTGTGATAGAAAATTCCAGGAGACAGATTGGTAGAGGATAAACTGACGGCTCTTCATGTTGCCTGGCAATCCCGTGTTCCCTAGCGAGCTGTTTCTCTCCTGTTTTCCAGAGAAGCAGTTTCTGACATGTTACTTTCTCCTCAGCACTCCAGGCACATGTGCTCCCCCGGTGTCTCTCTGCAGATCCCCTCTCCTCCTACTTCACAGAAAAGAGATGAACATCAGAGAAAACTCTCGGAACTTCCTTCTAACAACATACAGACGGATCAACTTCCACCCCATCTCCGGCTCTCCTCTCAGCTTCTTCCACCTCCCCCTCTCCTCCCATTCATATTCTGTCTCCCGAAGGGTCTATTTCCTCAGTGATCTTGCCCTTTCTTCTCTTCTCCTATATTTTCATCTTTTCTCTGTCACTTCCTTGTATCTGTGTCTATGCATGATCTATACATGGTCCCTACAGACCTCACTGATCTAAAAATAACCTAACTCACATATCCAGTTCTTTCGACCACATTTTTCCTCCTCCCCCAATTTATCCCTTTCCTCCCCTTGCTCTTCTTAAAAGACTTTTGTGTAATCACTGTCTCCACGTTGTTATTCTCTACTCACCCTGCCCTTATATCATGCAGTCTGCCCCCGTCAACCACTAGTCCTGTTTCCCCCAGCATTCTGCCTGCCCTCAAATCTAGCAAGTCCTTCCCAGCCCCCATCTTAGATCGGTGCAGTTTTAGATACTAGTGGCCCTTCAATGCCACCTTCCCTTGGTGTCCCTGACGGCAGACTCTTCCACTTCTCCTACCCTTCTCTGGCTGTATTCTCAGTTCCTTCTTCAGACTACTGTGTTGCTTTTTCCATGCCTTAGATGTTGGTATTCTTCCGAGTTCTAACTTTGGGTTTCTTTTCTTCTCATCCTCATGCTCTCCCAGTGTAATGCCATCTGTAGAGCCCTGATGCCTCACACCATCTGCTTCCAGGGCATCTGTCCTTGAATGCCCCACAGATCCCTTCAACTCAGGAAGTACAATGCTAACCTCATCGTTTTTCTCCAAAGCCTGTCCCGTTTTGCTGTGGAGGCAGTGGCCCCACCTAAAGACCTTGCTGCCATCTGTGATGCCTCCATTTTCCTTTTCCCTCCTGCATAAATCTCTTCTCGGCCTCCAGTGGCTCTTGGGACAAACCTAGACTCCAAAATTGGACTGCCAAGTCCCTTCATTATAAGACCTCTACTTAACTCTCCAGGCTCGTTTCTGTCCACACTGGTCATGTTGCCCTTACCTTCAGCTGTGCTAAATTTCGCCTGGTTCCTTGAACCAGTCATCGGGCCTCTCAACCCTAGGCCTCTGCAGGTGCCTCTAGAAGCATTTCCTGTGTTGCCCCCCCCGCCACCATGTGCTCCCTGTACTCCCTATGAAAGCACTGATGATGGTGAATTTGGAGTGTTTGTTAAAATCACGCCCATCACCTTCAACCCACCAGGTCACCAGATTTGTGAGGGTGGCACTAAACAGGCCATTTCATGGTCGTGTCCCCTGCACCTGGCACACGCTTCCCTTGGCCGTGACAGGTAGGATTTTGCCATATTTTTTGCAAATACTGAGTTAAAAATCTTTGGAAAAAATACAGGTATATGCCTTCTTGCTTAGGTACATATATGTCAGCCTCCCAACTTGCATAACCATGAAAGTGATGTTTTCTCGCTCTGTGAGAATCCGTCATCTGACTGCATGGAAAGAACAGTGTTCTCTATCATGGAGACATACTTTTGTAAAACTTCTTTTTTATCATGCAGTATTTTAGTGATAATCTAGTTAAATTTTAGTGTATTGTAATTTTTTGGTTTTTCTCAATGAAAAAAAAATTTACTTTATAGGTTAGTTATTAAATTTCTATCCTTTTACTCAGAACTCTTACTTCTCTTATTTTCTCAATCTTACCCTTCTGAAATTTCTTTGTTTTCCAGAACATTTTAAACTCACTTGGGGGGTACTTCCCTGGTGGTCCAGTGGTTAAGACTTAACCTTCCAATGCAGGGGCTGTGTGTTCGATCCCTGGTTGAGGAGCTAAGATCCCACATGCCTTGCGGCCAAAAAACCAAAACATAAAACAGAAGCAATATTGTAACAAATTCAATAAAGACTTTAAAAATGGTCCACATCAAAAACATAAATAAATAAATAAACTCACTTAGGTAGTACATATGTGTGTGGCCCTCAGTGCAAAATTATTGTCCAGTGTTAGTGTGATTTTTAAAAGCCAATAAAGAAGAATGCAGGGGCAGAGTTGACACCAGTGACATTGACAGCCATCATCTTGGGAAGTTTCCCATTTGTTTGGACCCATCTCAGAGAAAAAACAAAATACATCCTGCCCAGATGCCATTTTCTTCTTTGCAGATGACATTTAACTGTTATGTGGGTGGCAGCTGGCTACATATTTAGTAAAGATTCTTGATGGAGAGAGAATTTTCCTCATTATTTTTTTTAAAACTGAGAAGGCCCGAAATTGACATCAAAAATGGTTCAGATCTAATCAGAGTAGAAACAATAACAGAGGTGAAATGTCCAGCTTTCCGTGCTGTGCCCGAGCACTGAACACAGTACTTGTGGAAATGTCTTAACATACTCTTAATAAAAACATCACAGTGATAAATGTAGAATTTCAGAATGCTTACCATGTGCTGTATGGGTAAAGTAACAATTAATAGTTGTTTGCAAATGAAAAGCAATTAGACATGAATATTTATCTATTTCATGGTCCTAGGAACAGCTTTCAAATTACTTTTATAACCAATTTATTACAAATTATTAGCTCATATAAACTAGGCTCACACAACTTTGCATTTCTTGTAATATGAAATACTGCTTTAAGATATGAATGATTTTTATCGTAAGATAGTCTCTATGGTTTCTACATGACCCATCACAAAATAATTAGCCAAGAAAGATATATTTATTAATATTAAGAAACTCTACTTTTAAACTTTCAAAATTCAGTTTTTAAATGCTCTTCAGATGCATAAAGCCAAAGGATATCTAGTAGAAGGAGAAAAGAAGAGGGGCAGCCAGCTCTCACACACTCAGTAAACCAATGGAGGTTTTACTAAGCCTTCTTTTAAGTTTGCTCAGGAGAGAGATAAATCCATAAAGCAGTCAGGCTGCTCGTGATCATGTTGCCAGAAATACACTATAAACAATGGAACTGCCGTCGAAATTTGGACTCAGAATTTTATGATTGACATTAAGGGTCAGTGCCTGCATTTTAGATCCATTCCCAGAAGCAATTTAATAATCAGCAGAAATCAGAAGTCCATTCACTGAACCACTGGCAGAAAATTAGGTAGAGACTCCCAGTCTCCTTTGAATCAAAGGTATGTCCGATAACCCAAAGCTAGGGAAAAAGACGTAACTGCAACCTGAAATCCCATATCCAAAAAGCGAGATGCTCTGTTTTTGGTAGTGCTGTGAAGAGTTATGAGTAATCTAGAATAGATGGGAAAAATCACAAAATGCCCTTAAATGGAAAACTGGGAGTAAAGGAAAAAAATTAATAGGTTTTAATTCTGTTTCTCATTCTTCTGAAATATTTTTTACATCAACTAGATTGAGCTTGTAATGGCAGGTGTCCATTTGAAAAACTCTGAACAAATTCAAATCCTACTAAGGCAATACCCAGTGAAATTTAAATAGCATAAGTCTTGTTTATTTCACAGGAACAGGCAGGCAGCTTTTCTTCCTCTGTATCTCCTACATTTAAATTCCATGCTCTCTGTTTACAATTGGCAAGAGTCAGGGGTTATCCTCGATTTCTGCCAAGATGCCAAGTAACTTGGCTGATGTTGGATTCCAGGAGGCAAAGAGCCTTCTTCCCCGAAGCAATTTCTGATTAAGAAGAAAATGAGATCTCAGGTGTAGTTTTAGCATCTGGAATTCTTAAATATTCATTTATTCAGTTTTGACTTTGGGATTTGGGTTGTTACATTTTTGGTGTGTCCCGTGAATAGCACTACTACGTGAATCATTATATCAACTTCAAACAATTGTGTTGCTGTTCCTTCCAGAAGGCTCCCTTGTAAGGTTCATATAACTTCATAAGGGCATCCGTCTGTGTCTGTATTCTCTGAATATTCATGAAAGTCATTGAAGGCCAAGGACTGCAGGGAGGAGGGAGGATTACTGAGGGAGGGGGTTTGTGCAAACATGACAGGATGAGATTTCAGCTTCCTGGTCCAGTGTGAAACGCCAGACCGAACGTTTCCTGGGGGCGGTGGTGATGATTTGCAAAGAACAGCCTTGTGGCAAGGCTTTGGCTATCTTGTCGGATCCCAGCAGACCACATGCTTGATGTCAGTGCATAAACATGGCCTCTTCTCTTGCCACAATATTTATGTCTGCTTTGGAGCAAGCTGCTCCCCAGCAATTCTGAGAACTAATAGGGTGTCCTGGAGAAATGAGTAAATCTTCCCTTGTTTTTGACATTTCTCCGCATTACCTCGTTGCCCTCCCCAGACTTCTCACCTCTTTCTTTCTGATTCTGTAGGATTTAACTAAACCGAGGACACGATACTCTATCTTTATGGCATGAAGGACTATCTTTTTTTACAAATGTAAATTTCTATTTAAAAAAAAACCACATAATTCCAAAAGATTCATTAAGATGCCACTGAATACTACGGCCTTTTACCAGGTGACTATGCATTAGGGAAAAGGAAATGATCAGTCTTTTCGGGAATTACTGGACACTGGCCCTGAATTGACACTAATTTCAGGAGACCCAAAACATCATTGTCAGACTAGGGACTTATGGGGGTGGTGATCAGCTCAGATGCATCTCACGGTGCGTGGGTCATCCCCAAACCCATCCTGTGGTCATTTCCCGAATTGTAAGATGCATAGGTGGAATAGACATACTCAGTACCTGGCAGAATTGCGTTAGAGATCCTGAGAAATATGTCTATTGGAAGAACACTATCTGATCTGTGTGTTATTTCCTAATAGATGTATATTTTAGGGAAGGAAATAATCACTGATTAGCACCGAGGGAACTCCCGCTGAGTAGCTGTGTGGCCTTGACTGAGGCCCTCAGCCCACCCAAATATGTCTCCTGACCTAAAACACGAGGAAGTGATAATAGTCGTTTTCAGCTCTAAAATGCTGATATTTTTATTTGCTTACAACTCACTTCTTCCAGCATTTTTTCCTTTGAGTAGTCACACTGGAGATGTATTGGGTTCATATCTATTTCTTTTGTATTATGACCAAATAAAGATAGCTTGGCACTCCTGCACATTTTTAGTGGTAGATCGTGCAATAAACGCTGTTTTCCTACATTCTTTTGCTTCCACGTGCGTCAAATTTGCCTTTTTCCTCTTCTCTCTTGCAGCCCCACCTCCTCATTTTGGAGTTCTGGCTAGTTTGACATGAAAAATGTGCATTACGAAGCCTAATGGATAATTACATCAAGGAGGGAGGGAATGATCTAAATTTCAAAATCAGAATAATCACCTAAGTCTTAACTGTAACTAGCATAATATAATTACCTTTTTTCTTCAACTTTTTTTTTATTGTTCTGCATATACAAGGATGATTTTTCATTAACTTTTAATGCTGTTTGTAACTCCATTCCAGTGTATTCGATGTAGCTTTGAATAGAAGAGTTCTACTCAAAATAGAACACAATGTTGCTAAGCTTTACCGTAAGACACAGACTGCTAAGGAAGCTGTAGGAACAGCATTTTTATTGAGGTTGTTTTGTTTAAGGGAAGGGACAAGCCCACTCATATCTGAGATCATATCTCAGCAATAGCAAAATTTTTGAGCAGTGCAGGGTAGTAAATACAGTTTTAAACTTTTAAATTTACCTGAATCACTCATCTTAAGTATGTTTGCTCTTCAGTAATTGTAAAACCTGGAGAGCTTGAAAAGTGACAATCCTGCCTTCACGTCCTATCTACGCTTCTGCTCTTACTTCTCTGGGTTGTTAGCTGGAGATAACCTTAGCTTTTCTCATCAAACACAACTTCACAGGACTTTGGAATAAGCCATATTGACTACAAATATGGCAGAAAAACACCCAAAGGTATTATGCAGAACGCTGGGTTTTAAGTGACAGAAATCCATCTCCATGTAGGTTAAATCAATAGATAAATAGGTAGATATATTCCACGGGAGACTTCCTTAGTCTCTGCCCAGGCCCTGGGAAGTCCACAGTGGTGTCAGAACTATAGCAGGATCCAGAGTTCCAGCAGTTTCATCATGAGGACTCCCTCCATCTCTGGCTTCCTCTCTTGGTTTTGCTTTCTTCAGGACAGTGGCTTCCTCAGCGGGTGCCTGCATTTGATGGCAAAGATGGCCATGGGAAATTCCAGACTTTTATCATCTTGATTGATAGCAATTACAAAGAAGAGGCCCTTTCCTCCCCTGGTGCTTATGTCAGTTACTGAAAATGGACCCTGATCCACCCTGCAGGAGTCTTCTGCTACAGTTACTGTCCTTGTGGAAATAAATATTCTGACCAGACAACCTGACCTTCCCCTGTCTCACAGAACGTATGGCCTAACAATTGACAGCTTTGTGCCAATCAAGGAGGTGGGGTGGTGCAGGTAATACTGCAGAAGAAGCCATGAGGACAGGTTTTAAAACTGTAGCTGATATTCATGCTACCACATTCAACTCTGCAGCAGTGGAGTTACCCAGCTCCTAAAGGGTCTCACAAAGTGACCTCTAGAGATGACTCAATGGAAGTCCTCCTGTCTATGGGACAATCCTGAGTTGTGAAAGTCCATAGAACTGGCATTTCCTTCAGTGATTGTCTTTCTTATCCAAATATGTTACATGAAGTCAGGATTCTCTACCTCTTTTTATACTCACAACAACCCCATAAGATAGGTACCATTATGATTCTCAGTTTGCAGTTGAGGAAACAGTCACAGAAAGGGTAGGTAACACACAGCTAGTAGTGTAACTGGGTTGCTCAATCCTTTTTTCAATCATAATCACCTGAGAAGCTTTTTTTTCTTAATGTGGATTACCTGGGTCTCATCCTAGGCCATCCCAGTTCAGTAGTTCTGGAATTGGGTGGTGAGCCTTACAGTTTATAATGGCCAAAGTGATTCTGGTGAGTGACCAGGCTCAAGAGCCACTGATCCTGAGAGCAAGAAGGAAGCAGAATGGCAAAGGGCTGGAGGATTTTAGTTATGAGATAAGCAATAGTGAAGAACACAGGAAAAATAAATAACGTATTTGAAATCATTTGTGGCAACCTGGTCATGAAACTGTGGTCCTGTTATATCAGGAAAAGAGCATCTGGGAGGAGGCTGAGTGGTAGTGACTCTAATCTCTCCTTCAGCCACTGCTTTCTCTACCCATTTCCAGAATTTACTCTTAATATAGGCATCTGTTTCCTCTCTGTTTCAGCCATAGTGGAAAAACATGTTTTTTCTTTGCCTAACAAACGTTCTTACTAATGTGAAATGAACAACTTAAAACCTCACAGTGATTCTAGAGGCTGTTTCTTCCGTTTGGAGTAGTCCTGCCCATCTCCTCCCTTCACTACCACTTACACTTCAGTTCTCAGGTTTAATATCACCACCTCCATGAGGCCTTCCCTGATCTACCCATCTCTGCTAGGTTCCCTGGATACACTCTCTATCAGCACCTTGTACCTTTCCTTCAGAGCAGTTACCATAATTGGCAATTGTTAATTTACTAGTGTGACTGTTTGATAGTCTGGTACTGATCGCCCCCCATAAACTATAAATGAGTGACCGCATTTGATTTTTTACTGCTGTATTCTCAGCATGCTGTACTGTGCCTGGTGACACATACTAAATATTTGATAATTCTCTGTTGAATGAGAGTAAGGACAGTCTCCTTTAAAAAGCCAGTGATGCCTGGAATAAGTCCTTAAGGAGACATTTCCCCAAATGGAATTTCTCAAGAGAAAGAGGTAGAGAAAGGCTAGGAGAAACTAAGAAAATGCTTTGAGAGCAAGTAGCAAAAAACTGATAAGGAGGCAATTATCACCTGCAATCTAAGTACAGACTTAAGCAAACGGAGCCTTAAGCTGTGCAAATAGCTGGGGAGCCACAGGAAAGGGGCAAGTAATCAGGCCATTAGCTAGAGAAACAAGAGCTAGGTACAGTGAAGAGGATATAATGTTCTTGGAAGTATTTTGTTGTTGTTTGTTTTTTCACAAAATGTTACAACTGAAAAAGACTTTTAATAACACCTACCCAGCAGTCCCCAAGCTGGGGTCGCCATATTCCAGAATCTTAGATTACTGGGAGCTCTTAAACTATGTTCAAAGTTTCTGACAGTCCAGTGAAAGGCATATCTTTCTCTATAATGTGGCTGAATGACTTAACAGAAAGCAAAAGTCCTTTGCATTTGCTCCCAGGCTTATCAACTCCATGAAGTTATGGGTGTACCTTGTTAATTAAAACAAGAAGGTAGATGTAGTTGGTTGGGTGGGTCAATCATTCAGAAATACTGGGTCCAAGAGGAGATATAATACAGTCTGATGACTTTATCCAAAGGCAGCTCTCATCAGCCCCACACCCAGAGTCTATGATCTTTTCAAGAACTCATAAAAATGTTTGAGTGATTGACAGACATAGTTTTTGGCTCCCAAATTAAAAAATAAAATGAAACTGCTAAATCAAAAATCAATGCACATTCACCTAAATGCATATAAAACATAACTCTTAATCAACTTCATTAATTCTCTAACAGAAATCATTAACATTTTCATTAAGCTTGAAAAGTATATAATGGTTAGCCAGGAGATTTTGATGTGGGTAGGGGGGATGGTGGGGGAAGGAGAGGTCAAGAGGAATAGCCGCCATTCTGACAAGACTGAGGGCTCCTTGGGAAGAACTAAGGGCCTCTTCCGTGGTTAAGCGAAAGGAGTCCCGTGGTGGAGGTGGTCCAGGGCAGTGGTGACTGGGGACAGCAGTGCATAGGTGAGCAGGGGCTCTAGGGTACCTTGTGAGCTGCTTTCTCCACAGGCAACTTTAGATCTACAGGTGTTGTTATTATTTTGTTTCCTGTTTATTAAATCTCTTTCTAAGGTATTTTGCTAGTACTCTTACTTGGAAAGAGTTTTTGAGTCTGGCCTTGAAGTCAGACAGGCTCAGATTCCCCACTCTGTCTGCAGATTTCAAATTCCCTCATGTTGAGCTCTCCCAGCCTCTGTTTTCTCATCCATCAAATGGATTATTAATACTTGCTTCCAAGGCTGGTGTAAACATATTAAGTAATGTGGGAGCACTTAGCGTAAGGCCTGACGTAGAGTAGATAAAATTTTTCCTATCCTAAATATCCAAGTCATTAAAAATAGCATGCGTTTTACACATATTGCTTGAGTATGTTCCTCATCCTTTGGTCATTTAAGAAAAGAGTCTTCAAAACTGGGTGTGAAAGTGGAAAGTGAAGTCTGGTATCCACATTTAAAACAGGAAAAGGTATCTATTTACAGATGATATGATATTAAATATGGAAAGCCACAAAAAATTAAGTGAGTTTGGCAAGGTTGAAGGATACAATCTTATACAAAAATAATTTGTATTTCTATACGTGCAGTGAACAATCCGAAGTGAAATTAAGAATCCCACTTACAGTAGCATGTGGTGACCTAAATGGGAAGGAAATCCAAAAAAGAGTGGATATATGCATACGTACAATTCACTTTGCTGTACAGCAGAAACTAACACAACATTGTAAAGTAACTGTACTCCAACAAAAATTAATAAAAAGAGGAAAAAAGAACAGAATATATAATTAGGGATATATCATTAGGGATAAATTTTGCATTTCTTCTGTTACAACAGAAGAAATGCAAAATGTACGCTCTAACTACAAACCAGTATTTAAAGAACTAATGACTTCAGGAACACAGCCCTCTTCCACGAAAGAGATTGGAGAGGGCATAGCAGTAGACTCCTAAATCCACTCTACCCCAGGTGAGTGGTGGAAATCAGACTTGAACTTGAGTCAGAATCACTGAAGTGTTTGTTAAAGCACAGATTGCCGGGTCCCACCCCCAGAGTTTCCGATCCTGTATGTTTCCGGTGGGGCTTGAGAACTGGCATTTCTAACAAATCCCCAGTTGATGCTGATGCTACTGGCCTGTAACCACACTTTGAGAACCACTGGTCTATGGTCGCCATTGCCCTGATGTTCATGGGTGATGGAATGGGCATCTGCTCTAAATTTAGCCCCAGAAACCTGAAGGGATGTGTGCTGCAAGACGTGACATACCTCACTGGAAAATGAACAGTGCCTCCCCTCCATCCTTTTCCCCAGAGACATTCTGTTTCTAGATATGCAGCCTAGAAACAGCAGAGGCCATCCTGTGACCATCTGTGACCATGAGGGCACACACCTCATCAGGACACCAAGGCTGAGATGACCAGAGCAGGGAACTGGAAGAAATTTGGATCTGTGATGACATATGGCCCAGATGGTACCTGGCCTGGGGCCTGAGCTTCCAGTTATGTGAGAAAATAAATATCTTCATTGTTTTAGCCAGTTTGAGTTGGACATTTCTGCTCATTATAGCCCCAAATATCCTAATTAATATAGAAATGCCAGAGGGCATGAAACCTATAAAGGGAACAGAAATATTTTAGGTAGAAAAAAAACCCATCACATGCAAACAAGAGGACATGTTAGACCTGTGTGAAGCAAGAGGATACAGTAAAGCCCAGATCTAACTAAGTGGGAGAAAGCAAGGAGGCAAAGGCCAGTAGCAAATTAGAAAAACAAAACTTTTTTCAAGTGGCAGAAATGAAACAATCCAAACCAAAAACTGGACCATAAAACTCTACATTGAACGTTTACACTTTTGCAATTCCATCTGTTTTAATGTGTTTTAAACCCTCAGGCAGAAGCTCTGTCTTCCCCCCTCTGCCTTCCCAGACCACCCTGGTAATAAATTACTCAACTCTGCTCCCACCTTAATAAAGAAAATTAGACTTCCCCATTTCTCTCCTCAGCCAGGAGCTTCCCCTCCCGATAATGGGTAAGACATGGAGCCCTAACTTCTCTTAAATGTGCCAAGGTCCTGAACCTTCCCTGATTATGAAGAGAAACATCAAATTGTCAAACTCACCTAGGTAACCAGCGCACAGCCTTGAGGTTAAAAACAGTAGTTGTCAGAATCAATTTTAAAATTCACTAGGAGCCGCTGTCAGACAAATGAAGTGGTGATGATGAACTGATTCAGATAAGAAGTGATGGAAGTCAAGGAGCTGGTCTCAGCACCGATTGGACTCTGGCACTGGAGCAGCCAGCCACACACTTGGCCACGTGCTCCCTGGGAATCAGCAAGCCGTCAGGGCTGCGTTGGGATCGAACAATTAGATAAGATCCAGATCTCAGTTGGATTAGTCAAAGGCTTTGCAGAGTCTTCAGCTGTGGCCACACGCCCCTTCTTCCCTAGGTCCAAGACAGGAGATCTATCACTCAGTATTTTGCTGTCTAAATCCAAGGCAAAAATGAGCAACTTCTCAGCAAAATTTAAAATAATCCAGCTCCTTCACACTATGAACAAATGACACTTGCCAGGATAAATAGGGACATCGAATCCCAGGAACAGTAGGCTCTGTCCCATGTGCTTGTAAGAGAAAAAAAAAAAGGTAGTTGTGCCTTCATTAAGGACTGACTTAATGAGATCCAGCTTTCAGGTGACCAGAGGCCATCCCAGGTGTGGGCACAAATTCATGATACTGTAATATTATCGGCTTTCACATGCTCTGTTTATTTGCTACATAAATCTTGCTGTGTAGTGGGATTTGCTAGAAACACTATTGGCATGTTATTATGAATACAACTCAACACTTCTGACCTCCTATTCCTATAATTATTCCATAACTGCCTTGAGAATTATCATATGATATTTTGGCATATCTATGAATGTAAAACAACATTGTCCTATGCAGTGAGGATATAAAATAAAGATACTTATTTTTAAAATGTCTGGGAAAAATTAAGTTTCTGCCCGCTTGGACCTGATAAAGACCAGAATTGAAAAAGAAGAATAATTTATATATCCCAATATGAAATGCATTAATAAGTATACTATCTTTATGTTACATCGTATATATAATTAATAGTGATTTTTCTATTTGGTAGGATAAGAGGTGATAATAGGGGATACATTTTTCTATACTTTCCGTGACTCCTTCCTCTCCTTTCAACTTTTCCCAAATGATTCAGATATTTCTTGGTAAAAAAAAAAAAATGAAATAGCATTATCTTGAAAAAGAAAAGTGTTCTTTGGAACAGAAAAATTCATATTTCTATTTAGATCCATTTTTTCTTTTCATTTTTCGTTTCCCTCATCTATCTTCCAGTATCTGTAAATACGTAAATGTGTAATCCAAACTCTCAGTCTTTTAAAGGTATTGTCCGTATTTATCATACAAAACTATCTATCAAAATGAAACATCATTTAATATTTTTCACATATAATTTAAATACTTACCCACACTAGAAGAAGCTCATTTGCTTATTTCTATAAAATAATACATTTTTCTATCACTTTATATTCAAAGTTGTAAAGAACAATAATTTAACTGATGATAAAAAGCCAAAACCAGGGAGTTTTGAGTCTTAGCACTCAACACACCCCCTAAGTGGGAACCTGCGTTTGGAAGTAGCTCCAGCCACAGCTATTAGGGGAAATCTCAAAAGACAGGTGGAACGTGATTACTAGAGAATGATACAGGTCTAGTAAAAGTAATCAGTGGATTTTCCAGGAAACATAGAATAGATTAACAGGGGACTCTGGGAAGAGGCAATGGGTAGTTGTCTGATGGGTGGATGGTTGACATTCAGGACATCTCAGAGAGAACTTCCAAGAAGAGAGAAAGACTTCAGTCTCTGAGGAACTGGAGAAGTTGACAGGGGACCAAGAGAGACGATCCCTGAGTGATGACATGGACATGAAATTTGAATGTACTGCAACATAAAGCAGGAACGCAAGTGGTAGGGAATCTGCACAGTATGCTTCATTCTTGCTCACAATCACCCTTCATCCAGACTCCTGTCCCTCAAACGCAGCACATTTGGAAGGAGAGACGTACCGTTAGAATCGAGCCCTGGAGATATTTATCAATTCAAGAGCAGTATCTACTGAAATGACAGCAGGAAAACTATGACTGTCTCCGTGGAATTTCCATTTTTCCTCTTCACCAGTACTATGAGGATTGGGGGCTGAGGACCGTCTACACTCCAGAGCAGCAACAGACACTTGGTTAAGAAGCACACAATAAATCTGAAATTTTCAGCCTTTTTATCCCAGCTCCAGCTCGTTACTGAAAGCTGCATGTCCACTATAGACTTACAGCATCTGTTATAGCTCCCTTCTTGTGTAACTTTAGAGAGCATTTGACTGACAAAATTGACTCAGAAACAATGAGACCTTAGGAAATTCTCAACACTAGTCTCTGTGCTATTTATAAATAAAAACTGGGGGACAAGGTGGTACCCATGCAGCAGTACTATACGATGAATTGAAACTGGGCAACCCATAGCCTGAGGGGCTCTGAGCAGATCTGCTTCCTTAGACTAATTTTGATACTGTTGCAAAGGTTATCTTCCTAAAATAAGTCCCCATCATACCACTGCCCAAAACTCCAGTAACTGTCCATTGCTTATAGACTAGAACTGAAACTCTGTAGGCAAGTTTTAATACAATTCAAGGTGTAGCCACTATCTACCTTTGGAGACCAGTCCACTATTCTTCTAATCATCACACACTACATCCCCCCAGGGACCTTCTGCCTTTCCTTATCAAAGGCTTTTGTCACTCATGGAAATCCTCTTCATCTTTTAATGTCAGCTCTAAGCCGTACCAGTCACCAGTTATTTCGCTTTATCTTCAAATACATACCCACCCACTCAGGCACGTACATAACCTACTGTGATATTTAAGTGTAACCAAAGCCCCAGGATTATTTTTTCCTTTCGAATTATGAGAAAGAGCTATGTAAGTAAAAAGGTTATTTAATGGAAATAGGGTATTGAATAGTTAGACAAATTTGTCAACTGCTTTAGATAGTTGATAAATTGTCAATCGTGGAATTTATCAAAATTAAAAAAAAATTTTAGTATATCATTTCAGTTTTTTGAAATAGAATTTGCATGGCAAAAGGATGTGTTACATTATGTAAATAAGCAACGCTTTAATTTAAACTTTATTCCCACATTTTTTACCATTAGCCAGAAACCAAGCTATAAATATTAAATGTCTCGTTCATCATAGTTGAAAATATATGATCATATATGCAAAATGTAGAAGGAGAGAAGTTTTATTATACAAGTTTTCAGTGTGTTTTCCTAAGGTTATATGCAAAGTCTCAGGGAATAAGAAGCTGTTATAAGACAGCAATTACAAGCAAATGGGAACAAATTGGTTAAGCTGGTAGGTGAATTTATCCAACTCCAATAATAGCATTAACAAAATTAGAGGGCTAGTTTTCAAATGGAGCTAATCATTAAGAGGGAAAACTAAGAATAATGATCCTTAGTTAATGATTTTGTTCAAAGTTTAGGCTCAGCGAATTTTATACTTAGTGTGGGACTGTCTCTGCTTCCCCAGAGACAAATAAAACTGCTGGAAAAATACACAGTTCAGTCAATCAATACTTTGGGTGATGATACCAACCAGTCACTAAGAACAATTGTGTGACTGAGTTTCCTGGATATTTAAGCATTGATTAATCTTTCAAAAGTTTATTTGAGTTTCTAGCTACGTAAATTGGATTTTTCTTCTAGACATTCAATTTTCTTTTTTAGTTTTATGAGCAAAATAGCCTGCTTCTATTGAAGTAAAATCTAAAATTTACAAAGTGAGTTGGAATGCTAAACTTTGGAGATATATTTTTGACAACTTGTATCCATTAATGTTTTGCAATTTTCCTACATTTGAAAAATGTTTTATCCTTATACCTTAAAATCTCGTTCTAACTTTTAGTTGTCTACTCTGAGTAGCGCATTGAATTTGGAATTGCAGATTTTTATATGTATGAGGATAGAGGGCTAAAGAACATTTCTCGTCCAAATAATCAGACTTTAAAAGTTACTGTAGGGTTTCCCTGGTGGCGCAGTGGTTGAGAGTCCGCCTGCCGATGCAGGGGACACGGGTTCGTGCCCCAGTCCGGGAAGATCCCACATGCCGCGGAGCGGCTGGGCTCGTGAGCCATGGCTGCTGAGCCTGCGCGTCCGAAGCCTGTGCTCCGCAACGGGAGAGGCCACAACAGTGAGAGGCCCGCGTACCGCAAAAAAAAAAAAAAAAAAGTTACTGTAACTGCACTTGTAATGACACATGGACCAGGTTTTGCATAACATAATATTCAAAAGAGTAGCGCAAGAAATTAAAATAGAACTGAATTGAGTCTTGAATTGAGTCTCTTACATGAAAGAGGTGCTGATTCATTATACATAGTGGTACTTCTCAAAAGTTTCCGTCCTCTCTCTCCTCCCTTCTCTTCTCTTGTACCTTGTGGCTGCTTGAGAGTTTCTCATGCACCAAACCTCCAAAACTTTCTCCCCATAAACACTACATAACCCTTCTGTCTGTCCCTTCGTTTCTCTTGGTTCTTTATTTAATGAGCTCTCCATCTCTTCTCCAGATTCAAAATCACAAAGAGTGTTCACATTGTTCTGACAAAGACAGAACTCTTCTGAGAGAGAAAGCAAAGGGAAGAAACTAACTGATCAAAGAAAGATTTTCTTCCTTTCTTTATTTTCTTTAAAGCAAACAGAGTGAGTGATTTCAGGAGAGGAAGAGGAAAAAGACCTGGAAAAACCCAAAATTAATAAAGTGTGTCTTTGTTGAGACTTTCCTGGTGGTCCAGTGGCTAAGGCTCCGTGCTGCCAATGCAGGGAGGCCCGGGTTCGATCCCTGGTCAGGGAACTATATCCCACAAGCCACAACTAAGAGTTTGCATGCCGCAGCTAGAAGATCGCACATGCACAAACGAAGACCTGGTGCACCCAAATAAATTAATTAATTAAATTCTGTCTTTGTTTTACAAACTTCAATGATTCAAGAGAAATGGAAGTCCATGTTTATTTTCATGGTCATAATTTATTTTCTTCCTTAAAATATTCATTTATGTTACTAAGACCCCAAATGATGTCTCCATTTCAGATATGATTAGTAAAAGAAAAAAAAAGAAAGAAGAAAGAGAAAGGAGGGAAGTGAAGAGAAGAGAAACCTTGAGGTAGTTAAACCTCATCCCCATGTGTTACTGGAACATGACAGTTCCTTTGCTAAAATGACTAGCAATGGTTCTTTTATTCACTTAACTATTTCTTGAGTTCTTGGCTGCCTACAGAGTAGGCATCCTGCTGCCTGAGATTCAAATGCTGGACGAATTCCATTTTTCTTCAAGGGAAGCAAGATAAAAGCACAGAATAGAAGGATGACATATTCTAGATAATCTATGGATATAATTATTTGTCCTAATATGGTTCCTCTGCCCCTTGCTTCACCTTAGTTGACAAAATTAGATTTGAGAGATTATGGAAAGTACATGTCTCAAAGCACAATCAATCATTTTTCGAAGTTTAAATAAACAGTCAAAATCAGTAGCTTAGCCAAAGATGCTGCTTATTCTGTAGAGATAATCTACCCAAGTCAGTAACCAGTACAGTTTTGAGACCAGCTTAATGACATATTCCAAGAATCACCCTTTATATGCTGAGTTAATGCTTCTCAGTAGCATCTCTGGCCTGAACGAAATTCGACTTTAACAATAGCCTAAGGAGAAGGTCTTCATTAAAGCTGATTTGTTACCACACAGGACACTAAAGTAACAACTTCTGATATAAATTTCTACCCGTGAAAAGAGGTCAAAGAGCCTGTACCAATGAGGTTAGCAGAAGGCAGGAAGTTTTGCCTCTGTGCACCTATCAGACGCACAACCCCTTTCTCAGACACCATGAAGAATCACAGCAATGCCATGACTACATATTCCAGTATATTCAGTCCTGCTACCGTGATTTAAAAGACCACCTTGGAGGGGTGTGGAATTTAATTACAGCACATGTAATGAAGCATTTTTGTTGCGTACTCAGCGCAGTGCCTGGCTCTTAATAGGTGCGCTGTACATAGTCGTTGTGATGGTGGATGTAGGGGTGAGGCAGTAGTTATTAGCTTTTAAAATGATAATAGTTATTCAAAGTCTGATAGAAAGAAAAATTTAAATGTCACGTTATGTTGTTCAAGGAGCATTTCACAAAGTATGCCCTCAAGGTTTATTAAAATAAATTTTATTCTCATTCCCTTGCATCAGGTAGTGTTGACAAGGGATCAGTAAAACCTAGAAATCATGTAATAGTCAGAGTTCAGGGTAATGAGCCTCTGGCTTCTTTGTACTTGTTAAAGGAGTGCTTATAAACAGCCATGTGAGAGCAAGAAGAACACTAATCCTAATGGTTACAGTAATTTATTGCCTTGAAGTCTGTTAGTGACCAGCAGTTGATGATTTAAAGAAATCTGTAACATAAAAGGCCACCTGGCTTAATTCACCAAAGGCATCTATATACTCCCATGTAAGGAGTCCAAGATTTTTCAACAGGTCTTATTGATTGTAAATGATCATGTGAAAGGATGAACTTGAATTGGGGCAACCCCATTTCATGGGCTCTTTGTTTGGTCTTACACCTTTGTGGAAACCATCTCAGCCCCATGCAGATTATTTGCAACGTGGATTACCACCACCATTGTTTTTCTGACAGTGGGTTTCCAATGATCTCGGTTGGGTTGTAAGGGTTTGTAAAGAGGGACCTGACTGAGCCCTTAACCTTGTGCTTCAGCATCTTGAAGGGAGCAGTGAGGCTGAACCAGTGGTGCCACCTGTCCCCGAAGAAGGAGTTTAGCAGAGACTGATCAGTGAACAAGGGGAATCATGGCCGAGAGGCAGCCGAGAGCAGAGGGACCGAGCACCGTGAGATACTGGGACACAATTAGGCACTGGCTGTTTCCACTGTCTTGTTATATGAACTTGAGAGAATCACTTACTCTTTTCTATACCTCAGTTTACTCATCTTTACAATAAAGGGAAAGGGCTAGAGAAGGTGTCTCTAAGGTGAATTCAAGACAAAGAATTCCGAGCTTCTCTTCATCATTCATATGGCCATTTTCCAATTATTTTTCCACTGTCTGTGTATGCACTCAGTTGCAGAATTGGCCAACAACAGAACACGTTTGACTTCTATCACATTAGCAGGACTAATGATTCCGCTTTTCAAAGAGAGACGAATACCCTTTATACAGACTGATAACTGCTATACTTCACCTCATCACGTTCAAGATAATCACCAACAGTACCTTACAATCCAGTACGTTAAAAAAAAAAAGCGTGGAGTCCCAGCTATGCATCACGCATTGTGTTAAGCACTGGGGCATAGCTTTGGCTAAAACAGACACAGTTCCTGTCCTTAATGAAGCTTTGAGTGGGGGGAGGGCGGGATGGCAGACATCAAACAACTAATCACACAAATGAATATTACAGTTGAGACCACTTCTGTGAGGGAACAGTCCAGGGTGCTATGTGAGTATATCTAAGGGGAATCTAATCTCACCCAAAGGGACAGGAGTACTTTAACGTGAATAAACTTATCTAAAGCTTAACATCAAATATTGATGTGATAGTATGATTGTCCAAGAAGTTGTTAATCATTATCTGAACAATATTCTATATTTTATCAACAAAGAATGCTACATACTTACAGAAAAAATCCACTGTTCAGGATCAAGTAAAAATAATCTTATTCTTTTTTTATGCTTGAGGGTAGTCATTTCCAAAAATTAGTGCCACTGGACAAAAGTAGACTGAATCCCCAAAGAGGGAAAAATCATAGCCATTGTTTCTCAAGCAGTAATCATCACACACTTTGCTCTAGCAAATAAATGTATGATCTGTACTATAAATTACTAACACTTTTCCTCAAATTCACTTATAAGATGCTTACTTAGGGTCATCCTAAACAAAGATATCTATAAATCAGTACAAAAGTTTTACTATGCTAATTAGATTGTTTAATTGACTTTTAAAATGAGTACATATCGGGGGAGGGATAAATTGGGAGATTGGGATTGACAGAGACACACTACTATATATAAAATAGATAACTAATAAGAATCAGCTGTGTAGCACAGGGAACTCTACTCAATACTCTGTAATGGCCTATATGGGAAAAGAATCTAAACAAAAAAAAGAGTGGATATATGTACATGTATAACTGATTCACTTTGCTGTACACCTGAGACTAACACAACACTGTTAATCAACTATACTCCAATAAAAAATTTTTAAAAAATGAATACATATCTATGCAAGTAAAACTTGGTCATCTATCTCCTAACATTGTCTTGAGTACCAGACTTTAAGAAACACTGATCATAACCTGTGGCTCCACATACAGACACAAACTGTAATGTTGGAAAAAATTTTCAATGAATGTGAAGGATGCACAAGCCTAGTTACAACTCAACATCTGTGCCTTTCAGCAGAGGTTTCTTAAATGTCCCTCCTGAAGCTATTTGTGATTTCTAATAGATTCTAATTTAATCAGTAAGTAATTATGAAGAACCAACTGTGTAGTATGATTTCTAAATCCAGTGATATCCTCACTAAATATTTGGAAATTTAGAGCTATTTTGATTTGACATGAAGACTAAGAGCATTTTATACCTTCAGTCTAAGAATGTCTACACCTAATATAATTTTGCAGTAATACGCCGGAATATAGAGTTTCTCAGAAAGGTGATTCAAAGCAATGGCAGAAATGTCATTTATAATGGTTATCACCTGTGCGATGAAAGCATAGGTATTTAAGAAGACGGTGTTTAAAGCCAGAACAAGAATTTATTTTTTTACCTCTGTGGAAGTGTTAGTTTCACTCTATGATATTCAAAAATAATTATTCATGTAAAGTAAGATAATTTCTTGAACTTTCGGTACCATTTCCCCATTTCTCTGAAAAACTTAATTATGCTTTAGCTCTATCTCCCAAATACTGTAACTAGAAATAATTTTTTTTGAGTCACAAATTTTGTGGGATATTTTATATCTTACACAGTGATGTACTTGGGGTTTAACAATATTTTAGAGATTAGTGTTTTCTAGTTACTTGAAAGCAAGGAAAATCAATTATATTTGTCTTTTCAGCGTTTTGGGTTCCTGCATTAATAAATCACCAGAGATTAGGGCATGTAGAACAAGCGTTTATCTGTGTCTGGGAACCAAGTTTTCCCTTAGTTCTCTTGACAAGTGTGTGAACGATTCTTAAAAGAGGTGAACTAAAGCAAGCAGTGTGCCTCACAGATAGAAAAATATACCTGACTTGGCTGCTAAAGGTTACCTACAGCAGTCTCCTTTGTACCAACCAACGGGAGATGCTAAAATCAATTAGGATGAATCCTGGACTATGGCAAGGGATTGGGTGTATCTGTTGCTGTTAAACCTCCATAACTTGGGTCTGAATGATGTACCCTGGTTTCTTCCTGTTCATTTTAGCTGAAATGATTTAAAATCTAAAATCGTGGGAAAGATATTTGAGGCTGCCATATTGATTTCCTTAACATGTTTTGATTTCACATTTATTGCCTGTAGGATATAAACACCAGGAATTTCACTCATGAATGAATTCCGTTCAGCTTAATTTTAGTTAAAAGATTGTTCTATTGGCATTTATGTCAGACTTGAGAATCATGAAAAATATTATAACAGGCATTGCTTTTCCTTCAGAGTAGCTCTTGTTTCTTAAGTGTAAATACGTGGTACATATTTGAAAGCTCCTGGTCCCACTATTTATCCAATGCTTATTCAGTGCTGGAACACCAAGAATTGCTAATTTCATATGGCCCTTAAAGTTGTGAGTTAGTAACCTTTATGTTAAAGGAAATCCACCCCCAAAATTTATTTTATAATGTAAATTAACCTCTATATTTACTGTAGTAGATAGATTGCAGATCTTAGAAATAGAAAACCTGGGTTTTAGTTGTGCTGTAAAAATTGTACAAATCACTTCATCTTACCAGGATGCACTTATCCTGTCAGGCACCATGGTATATGGAGACAATCATGGGCTTTATATCAGAAAACAGAGGTGTGAGTCCTGTCTTAGATACTTGCTAGCTGTGTGACCTTTGGTGAGCCACCTAACCTCTCTTAGCCTCATTTTACTCATTTGTAAATTTGCAGTTGTAGCTCGGATTTCATTGCGTTGTCATGAAGGTTAACTGAAATTTCAAAATTTCAAGCATTGTGTCTGGCCCATAGTATAGATGTATGACTTGGTAGGTCCCTTCTGCCTATTCCTTTATCTCTAACTTCCTGAAATGCATATCTGGCATAGTTAAAATGAAATGTCATCTGTAATGTCCACTGCTTACATTCTGTATAAATACACATCGAGTTTGGTAATTGCAATCATTGTTGCTTTTGTTGTGGTCATCCATTTACAATGCTTGGTGTCCATCTGTTTATCTCTTGTAAAAATAAAATACAGTGTGTGTGTGTGAAAAAAAAAAAAGAAGAAGAAATAAATAAATACACATCGATACCAAGATAAACGTACCCGTAAGAGGAGATTGCTAAACCTACTTAACAATTTCGTAGTGGAAACTGAGAACTCAGTCATAGGCATTTTGGGGCTGTCACTTTAATGTCACCACCTGGCAGATGAGGCTTCTAAATTTTTCTCATGTCAGTATTTATTATGAATCTTGGAATATAAGAAGGGTCTTGTTTGACATATATATATTAAAGTGATAATAGCTGGAAATGGAGTACAGATGGTTATAACTCAGTATATTAACAACATGCGAAATGAAACAAACTAAAAATAAATGAGAGTAAAGATTTTCTTTGAATAAGATTTTCTGTTTTCTTTACCGAGTGTTCAGGAATTTTGTCCCCTGCTCCACACCCCACAGTGGATGTGACGAGATGGCCCAGCTCTGTCAAGGTGCCTCAGTTTTTGATGATTGTGTCTGTCCCCACCACCACTTCATTCTATCTTCTAGAGCAAATAAGACTTTTTCACTATGTATATATAGTGCCCTATAAAAATGGGAATAAAAAGTATTTTCCATAGCATCCCTTAATTCTCCCAGTGTGAAAATAAATTCCATCATGTGCTTAACCTAAAATCTACATGCTTCCATATAAGCTTCTTTACCTTTGATTCTGACTTAGCATGAAGAGAAAGAGTAAAGGCATTAGTCTTTTCATGTTTGAAGAGCATTATTTAATCATGTCACAATCTCTTTGATCAAAGAAACACAAAAGAGAGAAAAAAGAGAGAAAAGAGGAAGAAGGTCTTCTTTAACAATTATATGGAACATTGATGTGTTGCAAATAGCATGAAGTTGGAAAATGAACCAGACTATTAACTGATATATTTTAATATCAAGTAAAATAATGACACTTTATTGCAAACAGTGACTAAAGAGTAGCCTCTTCTCATCTTCGTGTACAGAGGTTCTCAAGGGCTTACTGGTACAGCCATCAGCCCACTGTCCAAGGCATTAGAATTCAGGAGGATCCTGAACCATAGTGCCAGGTCTGGGAGACCCTGTCTGGCAGTTCCTCCCTGTAGCAGCTTTGGAAACCTATGCATCTCAAAGATGGCATTCAATTTAGGAGAAACTTGCAGAGGTAGCTCCCTTCTATTCCTAATGGAAGTTTTCCAGCCTATAGGCATTTAAAAAAGTGATAAAAGCTGGAAATGGAGTACAGATGGTCGTAACTCAGTGTATTAGCCACATGGGAAGTCAAATGGGTGAGGGACAAAAGTGTAAATTATGGGTAAATGTCACTCAGATGGAAAGAAGACATTTCTCAGGAGCTTGTGTCCTTTAGCTTTGCCCAGTAGACCTTCCTTTTCAACCTCTTCATTGCTAATATGGTTCTCCTGTCTCCATATATAAATTCTTCCCTGCTTTCATTTACTGTGGAGTCCAAAACTTTGTACACAGTAGTCTGCAAGATCCTGGGTATCACATATTCTGAGATGATGGGGGAATCATCACTATTATAAAGTGGGAGCCTATAGTGTAATATTATACTTAAAGGACACAAGTAAGTTTCCAAAAGCTTCCCAGTCTTTGAAAATGAGCATTTGTCCTTTGAAGAGTCACCAAGTGGGAGGAATTGAAGAGCTGAAGAATCTCTAACATGATTGTCCTGTGATACCTGAAATTGTCAGGAGATTGCCCAGTAACACAAAGATCGCTTTGGGCTCTATCTGGGACCAACCAAGGCATTGATAGGCTGCCATCCCCTCCCCCACAGAGTCTGTTTTCACAAATGCCATTCCCTAGGGACTGCTGTGTACATTAGATTCCTTGGGAAAATAGTTGCTAGTAAAGTTATCTGGTTAGTAATTATTAGCTAATAATATTATTAGATACTCATGGTTTTTCCCAAAAGTCATTGTGGGATAATGTCCCTAGCAATTTAGTGGAGTCTTGGGAGCAGGGGAGAGGGGGAGGGCAGGCACATATGAGGATATATTCACTATAAGTCATGGTTCTGCACATTTCAAATTCTTATACATTTGCAAAGCAGCATCTATTAAGAATATTGAAGTGAAATGTGCCTAGTACACTTTCCTTATAAAAAGGAGGCACTCAGTAAATATTAAGAATGAATGATTGCGTGACTTGCCCCATTCTGCTATTGGAGAAACCAACCAAAAGGGCAAGGCCACTCAACAGAAAGGCAAAGAAGCTCATTTAGAAAGGTGATTTTGCCAGTGTTTCTGCGAACGTTGGGTCCAGATGAGAAGTGAAAGTGGCAGATACTGACAGCGGGGCATGACAAGATGGAAAAAAAGCTTCCTGACACCTTCTTGAAGCATTTTTTTCTCCTTTTCCTACTAGCTCCATGCTGACATTTCTGATGTCAATGAACATAAATTTTTAGAATAGCCTCTGGGGAAGAGAATAGAGGCCTATCCAAGAAAGCTGACTTTCAGATATCCCAGTAACTGTTCTGCAGTTTTATTATGGCAGGAGTAGAAAGTGTGGAGGGCTCCCACCCTCTTTATAGACTTACTTTCAAGACAGTGTAACACACACTTCCATTCCTGCTTCATATAATAGACATGCTCTCCATGAATCACTTTTTGAGGGTCTGTTTCTATTGCATTTAAACCTTTACAGAAACTTTAAGAGACTGACCAGCTCATTTTAAGAGCCCTTACATTCTGGTTAAGCAAGACTCCAACTCTCATATTCTTGCACCTTCCCTTTCTTTACAGAGATCCTTGCAGAAACTCATTAGAACTTTATCTTCCTCACCTGAGTATTGATTAAGACTTTGAATCTCTGCAATTGTGTAAAGTATACACCCTTTATCCAATTTTAGGCTTCTTCAGAGCTTCCCATCAGGAAACAAGTCAGAAATTACTTTACTTTTTTTTAAGTAATTGTCTCATGTATTAAAAACACTGTGTTTCAGGATGTGGTTCAGTTTAATATAAGGCACACTAGCTCTAGAGTCTGACAGGCTGGATTCAAATCCTAGTTTTGCTGCTTCATAGCTCTGTGACCTTGGGCAAATTATGTAATCATTTTAACCCTCGGTTTTCTTATGTGTTAGAAAGCTCTTTCAGTTACTGTGAGAATTCAATGAGGTGATACTTATGAAGGGCCCGGCATAAAGAAAGGACTCAATAAGGGATACTATTATTCTTAGATTTTCTTGGGTAGTTTTAGGGAATTCCAAATCAATTTGCTAAAAACCATTTCTCCCAAGTTAATTGGTAAGGGCCAGTTCACCAAATTTTCAGTCCAAGAAAAATTTGCTTTAAAGTGTTATACAGGTATTTCAAACCAGGTCCGGGACGGGTTGATACAGCCAGAGGCAGGAGTTGAAGCAAATGTAAGAGCTGATAAAAGAACACAGGTGCGGTGGGGACACATGAGACCAGAGGCAGAAGTTCCAGAAATTCTAGACATCTGAATTTTGAAACATGCCAAATGGATAGTAGCTAAACCCAGCTGATAAGCCAGTGGGAAAAGAGGTTAAAGAGACGTGATGAAATTAATGTTTGGAAAAATACTGGCAAATTAGTTATTCAACAGGTTGATTTTTGGTGAATTGGCTTTGTGTAAATTAGTCATTTAGCGAATTGGCCTGCTTTTCTTTGAGGCCTAGTTTTCTAACAGAGCGGAACGCACATTTTCAGTCTAATGTGTCTTTAAAAAACTTATTTATCCTGGAAATAAAAAATAATTTATCTCAGAAAAATGCATCTCCAGAGACAATGGAATCGTGAGTTAGTGCATGTATGTATATCAACCGTGTGATATAAAAATAAATGTTTCACCCCACCCGGAGTTTGCCTGTGCCTGGTCTCTCTCAGAATGTGTCTTGAACAATTCATGACAAATAAGTTATAACTGATGTCAAATTCTAATCATGCATCACAAGTTCGTCACAATTCTGCATGTGAGGGTGAGCGGTAAATAGAAAGAATACCGCATTACTTCTTTTCCAGTATCTATTTAAATAAGCTTAACGCTGACCTAAGCGGGAGCTGATGAGTATATAGAGCTATCATTCTTCAGATTCAATTTAACACCTCTCCTTGAAGCTATCTCTTCATACCGGTTCTACATTTCTCTCAGAAGCCTTCATCACCATTTGGGTTGCAAATAAGCAATACCATATGATTTAACAACCTTTTTAACATTTGATCCAATATACCTACCAAAGAAGCATGATATTGTTTCACCCTGAAAAATATCTATTCCCTAAAAGGTATGTGAAAATCTCCTGGTTCCTAGAGGGATTTAAGCAACAAATTGCACACAGCACACACAATAAGCATTTAGAGAAAATTCTCTAGAGCTTGAGTGCCCTTTCGACTGGACATATCAAAGCCTAAATGTGTTCCTCTTACACTGTCATCTTGCTCCCTCAAGCAGAAAGGCTCCTGAGGTTGTCTTTTCTCTGTAAATTGCTAAAAACTTCAAGTAAATGACAGTAGGAGCCAGCTGGGAAAAGCTTTTGAAATTTTTGCCCAAAAGTTTTTCTTAGAAACTGGCTTGCTTTGAAAAATTAATCCCAGTTCCTGAATAGTGTAATTCACCCATTAATTGTATTTTTCAGTTTTATTGTCATTCACAGGATTGAGGCAGGGTAAGTGCCACACTGAGGACAGGGAAATCAGCTAAAGGGGTTAATGGGCCAGTTGGATGGTTATTGCCACAGAACATGCTTGGAAAGATAGAGGCATGGCTGGAAAGGAGATTGCACTTACCCGGGTGCAGTAGGAACACAATCTGCGCGTTGTATGTTTTTCCATCCAATATTTTCCTTAATGTAAATCGATGCTAGATCTGAGACTTATCTGCTAGTAGGACAACTTACTGAAGTTAAAATAAACCGTCATTTCTTTCATGCTTAACCGTAAAATATAAACGTTTTGATGAGTTTTTCAAGTATCTATTATTATCACTATACCCAAAAGCAAATTTTCATTATCTACGTATTCAAATATGTGAACGTCCTTTGTCTTAAGTCTTTTGAAATCCTGGTCTATGAGATGTGTTAGTATTTAACATATTTTTTGAGATCCACTTTTAAGGGAAACTTGGTAGATCTTTTGTTAGAGCTACATTTCTAGTAACTTAAGAACTGATTACCCCCGGGAGGGAGCATTCGGACTGGCTGATAAACACGTTGCAGGTGACTTTCGGATTAAATCTCATCCTGGGACAGAAAGCTCCTGTTTATATTTTTAATTAAGTGCAGGCTTCTGTCCTTTATATGAACCTGAGCGGTATCATGTAGCAGGAAGTTTCAGCTGAGCAGCGTCCAGAGTATTTTTCACACAGTTCCACTCTGCAGACAAGACAGAGAATTAACACAAGGTGTGATTTAGCCTGTGGCCTGTGCATAGTGTCTTTAAACTCCTTTGTGGCATTTTTTTTCATTCCAGGACCTTAGGCAAACAGGAGAAACTAGATAAAATATTAAGAAAAGCAATACCACCACGCCCGAATATCGTTCATTTATTACTCTCTTGATGAACATACTAAGTGTGAGCAGCAGAATCCAGCACCTGGGAGACATAGAGGTGCAAAGATAAAGCCCCCGCCCTCGAAAGTGTATCATCCAGGAGCGTGGGCAAGTCCAACACCCTCCTCACAGAAGTACACACACTGCTTTGTGCCGTCTAGCGGCTCAGAGATGGAAGGAATCACTCTCCTACCATCAGAGGATCAGTCCTCTGAGAAAAATTGCTCTGTCCTTCATCTGCTGTTGATTTCTTTTAAAAGGGCCCTTTTAGCTGAATCCCTCAGAATACACTCACTGTCTGGCTCTGATTCCTTTCTCTTCCCTTTTTTTCTTTCTGACAGTCTTTCTCTTCAAGCCACCCTTCTGGCTCATACTTAACTCCTAAGGAGGCTAATTCCAAACACTACCCCGATTTTTCTCCTAAATTCCACCTCGTCATTTCCTGGTTATCTCAGTCAGCTGTTGCCTTAAACTCTTCAGATTCATGGAGCTGAGAAAAAAGTCACGATCACTGCACACCGAACCTCCACCTCCCCGCCTTTGTGTATTATTTCTGTTATGGCCATGACTGTCTTTCTGCTCATCCAGGCTTCCGAGTGGAGCTTCATCCTAGACTTTTTTTCTCCCAACTTCCGTCCCCTCCCGCTTCTCCATCAGTCAGTTGAAAAGGCCCTCTTTACCCAGCTCCAGTATGTAGCTGACCTTCCCACTGCACGAGACATCCTCGCTGCCCAAAAGGATGTAGTCAGTCATCATGCCCTCCGTGCGCAGTGCCCGCCCCCACTAATTCATTTATCAAATATTTCTTGGGTGTCTATTATATGCAAATCATCACGATGCGTTGAGGATACAAAAATGAAAAAAGAAACTGGAAGAGTTTCTTAGAAGACAAGAATTCTTTCTAGTGAGAGAGGCAATTAATTAAACTTTTTTTTTTTAATCTTCCCGGACCGCGGCACAAACCCATGTCCCCTGCATCGGCAGGCAGACTCTCAACCACTGCGCCACCGGGGAAGCCCTAGATTACAGGTTTTAAGGGTAGAGAACATGCCTCGGTGTCTTTGAACTCACTCTAACACTTGTACCCAGGTTAATTTTGTGGTAGGCTAAACAATGGCCCCAAAGATGTCCAGAACCAGTGAATATGCTACCTTACATGGCAAAAAAGACTTTACAGATGTGACCTTGAGCTGGGGAGATCATTCTGGATTATCCAGTTAATTTGTGATTACCCTGATAATCACAAAGCTCTTCATAAGAGGGAGGCAGGAGGGTCAGAGTCAGAGGAGATGTAGGGACAGGAGCAGAAGTCAGAGCAATGTGACTTTTAACTGTGAAGATGAAGGAGGGTCTACGAGCCAAGGAATGTAGGCAGGCACTGGAAGCTTCAAAAGGCCTGGATTCTCCCTGAGAACCTTTAGAAGCCATGCAACTCTGCCTGCACATTTTAGATCTCAGAACCGTAAGATAATAAATTTGTGTTGTTTTAAGCTACCGAGTTTGTGATAGGTTGTTACAGGAGCGATAGGAAACTAATACAAGGTTTAATATTCGTCCATGTTGTGTAGGTCATGACATGATTTTTAGTATTTTCTTCTATATTAGCATGACAGTTGTAGAAGCATTTTAAAGAATTTTTGTATAGGGAATTCTAAGTGTAACAACCACTAGATCATGCTGGCTTGAAAAAGTAAAGCAAATGCAAAATTTTCATCATACAAATTTTAGTCATCAAAGAGGATTAGAAAAGAAGACTGATGAGAAGTTCCAGATGTTGTGATAAAGCTACTTTCTTCAACTAATGATATACTTTACTTGGAAGATAATTTCAAGAAAAATTTCTCTGGGTGCAATTGTCAGAAAACGTGAAATTTTACTAAAGTTCCCACAAAATACCATCCTACATTTATCTGTAACTAGCTCTGTAATTCAGAGTGTGAAGATAATATTTCATGTGCATTGAAAATCTCTTAATGTTTTCTGAGAAGAGAGTCCATAATCCATTTTGATAAGTTTTGGTAGACAGTGAGGGTAAACATGGTATCGAATGCAAACATTGGTGGCAGAGGTCAGGACGGTCCCCAGAGCACACCCAGAGGCTTTGCCACTAACAGGTGGTGGAACAAATACTTGGGGAAACTCAAGCCTGTATCAGACGTCGGTCTAGGAACTGAGCTACGCTGAATTTAGTCCTAACTTTAAATGACCTGTACTGATGCAAGGTTCACAAATACAGTCCATCCTCATTATTTTGAGATTCTAAATATGTAAATTTGCCTACTTGCTAAAATTTATTTGTAATCCCCAAATCAATACTTGTGGCACTTTGACAGTCACACGCGGACGAGAACAGAGTGGCAAAACTTTGTGTCACGCAATGCATACATTCTCAGCTGAGGTCAAAGAAGGCCATACTCTGCCTTCTTGTTGCAGCTCTCCGACAGAGGTGACCAGAGGATGGAGACTGTAGCGGGCGGCGCACTGCAGTGCCGGATGCTCTGGCTCTGGGGCCAGTTGGATGAGGACTGAATCCCCACTTTGGCACCTGTTCTGGGGCGGCCTCAAGCAAGCCACTGAACACCTCCAGAGGACCAGACTCTGGTCCAGCTGGCCTGTGTACCACACTCTAGTACCCTGTTTCTCACTTGTACCAACAATAATGAACAAAATAATGAATGCCTTCTACCACGTTGTACTGTTTTCTGTCTTTATATGAGCAAGATACATTATTTACTTATTTGTTTTTAACAAGTTACAAATTTTTCTACGGCATTACATTTTAGACAACGTGGACTTAAAAATATACAGAATTCATAGAGATGTAATGACTTTATCACTCCCCACTTTCCCCAAAGAAGTTTATTTCTTTGTTGCGATAAGAATCTCCAAACCAAGGCTCCCTCCTCTCCTATCCACAGCATTGTCTATTATGAAACAGAATTTTTGTTCCCAAGACTCACTCAACAGGATTGATTAGGCACTGTGCTGAGTGCTGTGGAAGATCCAGGTAAGGAAGGTGTCTCTCCTTCTTACCAAAACATGGGAGGAAATTAAGTGAACATAGAGAAAAGAAAAAGAAAACTATATGATCAAATAAATACAACTATATTGAAGTCTATGTGTTTAGTCTCTAACTTAAAGCATTCCAAGAGTCTGCCAATCAGAATTTTAGCCGTTTGGAATTTTCCTTATTTCCATTCATTTTGTAATTAAAATTACCATAACGCCTCTCGTTTCTGTCAATGTGATGGGTTCTGAACATTGGTAAAGATGAAGAAAAAAACCACCACTGGCGCCACCAACAACTATTAAAAAATTTGCTCCAAAGTTTCCATACAAGTGAGTCAATAAACTCTAGCTTTGTAGGTTAAATGAACCATGTGAAGCTATAAATTCAGAATTTTATGCACCTCCTAAGAACATAGTATAAACATAGATGGACTGCCTCTTCCAGTACAGTGAGAACTCCTTGATCAATGTCTGCAGTTACGCTCTGTATTAAGGCCACTAGAGTCCGTTTGATGAATCACTGCTCCTAAGGGCTAAATGTATGGCTAAATGATTGGTTCCCCTTTCTGTTCACCCCCTTCCCCCTCATTGGCGTGTAGTTCTCGTCTCCTTTTCCCATTCTGTGCAGAAAATATGGAACAACCTCTGTACTAAGTTTTCTGTCAGACACCTTATTGGCCTGATTGTGGGTGAAAGAGCGATTGGTGCCTAGGACTCAAAGCTTACACATAGGATTCACATCCTCAATGGAATCACATTCGCAAGACCCCAAGGTCATGTGCAGGGAAGCATGGAGTCCCTTGTGTTAACTGCAGACAGGATGTCTATTCTGGGTTTGCTCTGCTAAACACAGACAAAAACCTCACTGGCTTTAAACAGGAGTCAGCACAGGACTGCAGGCCTGGGGACAGCGTCTGTTCATTCTGATGTCCTTGGCATTCGGCTCTTGGTTGCCACACCGACCGACCCACACCTATCCCCAGGTTCACCTATTGGTCAGGTACCAAAACATTCCAAGCATTCTTGAGACTTCCTCTTTTGAAAATAATTTTAAAATGGAACCTTCGAGGCCTATGAAAGCTGAGCCTACTAAAGTGAACCAGTATTACACACACACGCCTTCATTAAAAACAAGCTGGCCCCTTAAATTAAATAGGGCAGTTACTGCTACTGCTTCTGAATTGTCCCATATCAGAAAGAGCCTAAAATGTCTAATTATGTCATTTAACTAAACTCTCAGGAATTTAATCCTTTTCAAATAGAGCCTATTGTCTTGAAATTGCCCATTTAGTTAAGGGACCTGAGTCCTTTTACCGGAGTACTTCATGAATATTGAGAAATGTCAGATTCAATAATTTATCACCCGGATACCGCGTGCGTTGAAGTTGAGGACACGGTAACAGTGGTAATGACACGGTGAATTATGTTACCATGGCAGGACAGCCTCCAGCAGCTACTCGGGTTTCAGCCCTGTAGACTTCACATCTTTATCAAGACCTGGGTCAGAGGGGCGTGGTGTTGGCACACGTGTTAAAATTGTTTGCTCTCATGGAATTTTATAATTTGCTCCTTGGATACAGACATCCATGATGATCTTTTAGGTACCATAAGAAATCCCTGAATATGACAGATCTTTAAATATTTAGGTGTTTTGTAATTAATTTTAGTCATCCTCACACTGTACATTTGAAAAGAGTGTTTTCCAACTCTGATAGGACACAAAAGAAGTTTTGTGCTTGTGAGAGTAGGTAAGTATGTGGAAGAGCTACTTCATCGTTAGTAATTGATGCCTAGTAAATGAGATGTTTCAGGTTTGTTAGAAACAAAAAAATCACCCCTGGTATGGTCTAATTTTACATGTTATCGTGGTCCAATAATCTATGTTCCCATGAATTCTACCTAAAAAAGGATAAGTGAAGTAAATTTGTAAGAATGTCAGACCATTTGGTCAGATAGGATGTATTTTCTCAATATTGAATCAGGGGCTGAGAATGAATGATTAGATAACGATCAGTTGGCAGCCTGGAGTTTGTTTTCTCCTTTCTTCTTTGGTGTCCTTCTGGAAATAAGGATTTCTGTGTGTGTGTGTGTGTGTGTGTGTGTGTGTGTGTGTGTGTGTGTGTGTGTGTGTTCTTTGCATCTGTAAAGTTTTGGAAATTTAGTACGCTTGCTATCTATTGGGACAAGTTTGTATGACAAATATGAATCACCCAATGAAGCTTCTTGCAACTAATGAAATGTATCAGCAAAAAAAAAAAAAAAGAAAGAAAGCACCTCTCACAAGAGCTGCAATATATGCTAGTCAGAGAGGCAGCTGCTGCACCAATTTGGGGACACTTCATTTTTATTTATCAGTGATCCACAGTCTATACTTCCCAGCTTTTAAAAATTAAAAAAAACATGGTGGGTGAACATTTTCTTTAAAGCATTGTTTTTATTACTTATATTCAATGACTAAGTTATAGCTATCAAATCATGTATTGCTGTACTCTCAGTATATAAATATATAAAATTTACATAGATATTAGATATTAGATAGTATTATATATGACTATATTATACTATGCATACTATATAATATAGGTATATAATTATATATAAATTATGTATTATTATACATTAATGTTATTTATCTTATATTAGGATTTACTAAATCTTATATATTGGTATACTCTCTTCTAACGTTAGCAATATATTAAAAAGCAGAGTGTAATAATTGTTGCTTATGCAAAGCTAGGAACAGAAAATAGCGTCTGTGTTTTGTACAAGTACCAACATCAGGACACAAACCACCCAATCCTATTACTCAGAGGAAGGCTGATAGCACTATTTGAATGTCAAGGTTGGGGGTGTAGAGGTGGAGGTCAGGAAGGTGGGAATGTCTTGTACTCATCATATCCCAGAGAAAGTCACAATTTGTCAGATGGAGAAAAGATAACATCAGTTGATTCCATTTTATTCATTTCTACAAAAGAACACACAAAAACTCATACCCCGCAGGCTTTTTTTAAAATGCCAATTTGTTACAAGTCAGTCGGATTAACTTGAAAGCATTTTTATAGTTTTGTCTTGTTTAAAAATTAGTACCAGTCATTAAAGACTCCATTGTTTACTGAATAGATAGTATACACGTGGATTCAGATATTTGGGGTAAATAATAAAGAAGAAAATGAGATGAATTTTAGAAAGGATCCTTCAAGCTAAGCTGGCCAAAATAAATCACAGTTTTCAAAATAACATACCTCTTGAGAGAAAGTTGCTTCCATGCTTCATAACTTAAGGATGTTAATCTCATAAACTTTCACACATTTGAAGGGAATGGTAAACAGCTAGGTGTCATATTCAAAAGTGCTAGGATAAAATATGAATATCTGTGTTCTATTCTTAACTTTGTTACCAAATATGCTACCTTAGGTGAGACAAGTGGTTCTGTGTCGCAGTTATAACTCAGTTCGACTTATCAAGGCTGAATTATACCTGCACCTCCTCATAGAGTTGTGGACACAACTGAGATTAGAAAAAATAAGACAAGATGAGATAATAAATGCGAACCCAGAGAAATAGAAAATATGATGGACTGCCCTGTATACAGGGGAAAAAATAGATTTAGTCATGAAAAGTAAGTAAAACAGTGTCGAAAGATATACGAAGGTAGAAGCCACAAATAGCTTCCTGGGGAGGAGGAGGGAGCAGAAGTGCTGACTGAATCCCGGTCAGACCAGCAGTGGCTGCCCGTTCTCCTTCCTGCAGCGCCCTCTCTGCATCAATCCTAGTCACCCCTCTAAGTCGCCCCTGAGAACTTTTCTGTTTGGGCTCCTTCTTCCCTTTAGTCCCAGTGCTAGTTTTCCTGACTACCTGTCTCTAATGATGTCACCTCAGTGTGCCGTATAGTATAGTTGTTGACACTCTGGGCTACTCAGTCTGAGGGGGTCTGCTTCCCCACTGAGACCCTGTACCTGCCCTGCCCCTCGGCCGGGTGCTCCCCTTGTTCTCACCTAACTTGTTAACCCAGCAAGGGCATCATTCTCGGGGTGTGCTCATCTCCCGAGGAGATCGTGGAAAACCTGTGAACCTGGTCTCCACTCCACCTGGCTAGCCCTGTCCCTCCAATACTGGAGCCTCGAGTGTCCCCTGCTGATTGGAATACTCAGAACATTGTGAATTCCAGCTTCCTCACCCAGCTAGGTATTTACCTACAAGTGCAAAGTTCCTGTTGCCAGTGAGGAGGCCAGGTGCTCTTTTTGAGCTAGTCACCTGGTAATTCAAGGCAGTGCTTTTCAAACTTCACTGTGCTTATGGATTACTTAAATCTTGCTAAAATGTAGCTTCCGATTCAGTAGATCCTGGAGTGTGGCCTGAGATTCTTCATGTCTAATGAGTTCCCAGGTAATGACAATGAACTTGTCCCCTACACTTTGAATCTAGGCAGAGTTGGGTTGAACCTCTCAAACAGAAAGGGAGTCCCCGGCAGGAGCAGTAATTATGCTTCTTATGGAAAGCTGCCAGCCACTCATGCCATCAGTTGCTTTAGCAGGGTGTCGAGGCTGTATCTTAGTTACAGGTCACATGTAGGGACACCCAAGTCTGCAGCTTCAGCCTCTGCATCTCAGATGTCCCCTTACCGACTTAAACCATTTCATCAGCTACGGTAAATATTGCCACAAAGTTGCTAAGAAGAAGCCCTCTGGCATTTAGAGGCTCTGCCTTCAGTGCTTATCCTAAGTCCAACAGGAACGAGCAGATCATGAAATTGTTGTTGACAACCCTGGTCGTACAGCATCCCAAAGTGAGGGAACTGCCGACAGTTATGCCAGAAGGAAGGCTTGAAGGATGTTCTGCATCCAGGATTCAAACAACAAAGCTTCACTGCCGATTGCCAGAAGGCGGCAGGGGCAGGGAGGTGAGGCTGGCACATTGCAACCCACAATGGAAGAGCTTTTCTTCTGAACAGAGACTTCACAATCTTTAGGAGCAAGAATTGCAAATAGCCTCTCAAAAGCCCAGCTGTAGCCCAATCAAAGAACAATCTTCACACTGGGCAATATGGAAATAACTACTGAGCCGCCCTCTATCCTGACAGCCACGCTCATACGTGATGGTAAGCAGGAAAAGCATCATCTTCAAATAGAGGAGCTCTATTACCATGCAAATATGTAGATGCCCCATTGTAATCAAATCTGCCATATATAAATGTATGTCTGGCAGGAAGAAGGCAAGTTGAGAGACTGTTTCTACTAATTGTGAAGATGTCTATAATTTATAGAGTTTTAGAATCATGAAAATATGGACCCCCCCAGTACTTCTATTATTATATTAATGCTGTCCGTTATTTGTATGTCTTCAAGCAATGATGTCACTTTCATCTGAATAATACACAGTCCATTTTGTCCTGGTAGTTGATTTCTCAGCACTGTACGCATATGAGAAATGCAGATATTTCCATGGAAATACTGGTTTCTACACAGAGAACTATGAATTAAATTTTTGGACTGAAAAAAATGCAATATCTAAAATTCACCGCTATATTTAGAGAATTACAACAATGAATTTCTTGAGCACCTGGTATGGGAGCGGCATTGTCTTAGGATAACTCTCACATTGCAAGTGTGATTCCTCACTTACCCTAGACTGTGTTCCTGTGCTCAAGGACAGTAAACACATCTGCATAAGCGTTTATCAAATAAGTTTGAATGTTTTAAGTATTACAAAAGAACTATAAAACGTGGATTGGACTTGTGCCCCGAAGGGTGAATGAAATATTGACATGTGTCAGTAAATGGAAAGCTAGGTAGAAAGGAGGCACAATTTTAGAAAAAAAAGAACAGGATCCAATTAGAAAAAGAGAAACTACTATGGTGACACAGGTGCTAGAAGAGCCGGGTAGCCCAGCAGCGGATAGTGGGGCTCCAAGATCAGCGAGAGAGGAAGGGCACTGCCACCACCAGGGCTGAGAGGACAATAATGTTACTGGAGCCCAGAAGCCAGGACCAGTCAGCAGATGCTGACCAGCAGGGGCTGGGACTGTGGGCGGGAGGAAGTGTGGGTGCACGGGAATGGCCCCATGGAGCTGGCATAGGAGCCTGCAGGGCGGTGGGGATGGGCAGTGGTGTAGAGCTTGCCTACTCTGCTCTTTTATTCTACAAACTTTCATCAGTACCTACCACTGGCCCAGCCTACCAAGGAGTACAAGAAAATCTGGGAAATTGTGTTTCTGGTTAACGGGGAACAAAGCAGGGTAAGGATGGGGAATGAATCCGAGAGCAAGCAGGCATAGCCGGCAAATGCAAGGATTGCAGAAAACAAGGGCTAGTTGGGAATTTAATGCAATTCCCAGTTTAAAAGTAATGCGATTTACCTGTAACACACAATGAGTTAGAACAAGTTCATACTTTTCTTCACAGTTACTGGAGGACTAGAAATGAATCTTCATTAAACAAATGCATGAATGAAGGAATGGATGAGGTCAGGTAAATTGAATATGGAATCATATATTGGAACCACTTCTTGGAAAGTATTGAATGACAGGCTAAGGAGTTTGATGTTTACCTGGTAGGCAATAGGCCATTTAAGGCTTCTATGCCTGGAAACATGATCAAAATTTTATGCCTCTTACTGGACAAATATAGAAATAGGCTTATCATATTTAACCCAGTCAGGACTTGCTACATAATTTATGGATCTCTGTGCAAAATAAAAATGTGAGACCCCTTGTTGACACATTATTAAGACTTTTTAATAAAGATATAAAGCTTTTAAGACAGCAGCAGCAGGGAATATGAAGCCCTTAAGGCTGATCTGAGCCCAGTGCGTTATATCAGATGCTTCTGAGAAATAAATTTACTGGGATTGATGTTAATTGTCAAACTTTTGGTAGATCATAGCTATAAGAGAGTTCTAAATATAATTTAAGATAACTATCATTATTTGATTTATTCTCAAAGAGACATTATCTTTTCTGGTATCAACTCTTTATGTGCCAAGTCAAAGTCACTAACATGTGAAAGGCGCTGTTGCTTAAGTTCCAGCCTGTGTTCTCATGCGTTATTGAATTCATCATTCTTGAAATAATTTATTTCGAACTTCTTCCTAGGCTGAAATAGAAAATATACTCTGCTATTTGGTATATCCGAGCTAGAATAGTATTCATTTTGTTGCAATTTGTGTCTGTCGGTGATCTCTTCAATCCCGGAAGTGGTTTTTCATGTATCTGCTTAATCTTTATTTCCTGTCTTACTTCTACTTGTTTTGCATTGTAACAATCTAAGACAGGTCTACCTAAAAGATCACAATGAATTAATATAGCAGGAATTTAGAAATCGGAGTCTAACTGCATATAGCTCCTAGGATCTCAACAGATGTTCTAGAGCAGCTGTCCCCAACCTTTTGGGCACCAGGGACTCGTTTCCTGGAAGACAATTTTTCCACGGACGGGGAGGGGGCGTGGTTCCGGCGGTAATTTGAGCGATGGCGAGCGGCAGATGAAGCTTCGCTCCTCGCCTGCCACTCACCTCCTGCTGTGCGGCCCGGTTCCTAACAGGCCGCAGACCAGGATCAGGGGTTGGGGACACCCTGTTCTAGAGTACATTCACTACCTTACAGCAGATTTATTGTCCTACTATCTGTGTGATAGTTGGCATCTGTAATCTATCATGACTTCATGCTTGGTGAAGAAGGAATGTTGATTTTGAATTTAGTATGAGAGTGGGAAGATTGGTCTTTTGGAAAAAAATTTTCTTTCATTCTGTTTTTTTTTTTAATGTTTTTACTGAAGTATAGTTAATTTACATGTTGTGTTAGTTTCAAGTGTACAGCAAAGTGGTTCAGTTATACATATATATATATATTCTTTTTCAGATTCTTTTCCATTATTGGTTATTACAAGATAATGAGTATCTTGTGTGATACAGTGGATCCTTATTGTTTATTTTATATATAGTAGTGTATATATGTTAACCCCAAACTCTTTAAAAAGTTACATATTTTCTTATTTTTCCATGTGAAGGACTTATAAAAGAAATGCTTAGAAGTGCTTGCAATTGTCTCACAAACATATCGAGCCAGATAAATGGAGACAAGACTCTGTGGAATCATTGCTTCTTCGAACTATAAAGATATTTTAGGGGACTGCAAGGCATATTAGAGGGCATAACTGAGCCTGTGCTCTAGAGCCGTGAGCCACAGCTCCTGAAGCCCACACGCCTAGAGCCCATGCTCTACAACAAGAGAAGCCACTGCAATGAGAAGCCCACGCACCGCAACGAAGAGTAGCCCCCGCTCGCTGCAACTAGAGAAAGCCCGTGCACGGCAACGAAGACCCAAGGCAGCCAAAAATAAATAAGTAAAAAAATAAATTAAAAAAAAAAAGAGCCCTCACTTATATTATGATGAGAAGACCGGTGGTGAAAGAGTTCACAATAAATAAAGGTCCCAATTCCACAAATTAGTTAACTCGTATTCATTCATTTGCTCACTTGGCAAATATTCACTTAGCCCTTACAGAACTGTACAATTAGGCTGTCCTGACATCAAGAGCTTACAATCTACTGGAGGATAAAAGTAAATAATAAAAGTAAGCAAGGATTCCTGGTCAATTTGGCAACTGACCTGATGTAAAAAAAAATTTTCTCTCCAACTCCAAACACAAAAAATATCAAATAAAATACAAGAAAAGCTTTCAAGGTTAGCATGAAACAATGGAAAACCTTTATATGCTAGAATCAAGGAGTAATTAAAAGTAAGAAATGTGAACAGGAGCTAAAGCTGATATCATTCTCATGTCCACATTTGAAGAACAATCCAGGCTATGAGGCCCCATGCAAACAAAAATATGGAATTACGGCCACGTTTGTGAAAGGGACCTGGAGGAACCTGGAAACTGCCCCAGAGTTGCAGCCTTAGCAAGTAAGCCAGGGGCCTCAAGAATAAAATTAGTCATGAAAAAAGAGAAAGGAATGTTATTTAAACTGACAGTATCCATCTTCAGCAGCAATGGGTGTTAGAAGACAATGAATTAGTCTCTTCAAAGTGTTGTGAAAATATAACTTTTATCCTAGAACTCTATCCTCAGCTAAACTATCATTTTAGATAGTTTAAATATATATAAAATAATAATATATAATAAATTTAAAATGAATATAAAATTTTAAAAATAAATATATTTTCAGGCATACAAAGACTGAGAGAATTTACTCCACAAAGGCCTTCAATGGAAGACTGAGATAACTCCTCTTTTTCTGGCCTAGGCAGCTGGGTGAATATTGTTTCCATCTACTGAGATACAGAATACAATAACTGTGTGTTGACTTTTAGAGGTTTTAGAACATCTAAATGGAGATGTTCAGTAGATAAATGGAGCTGACAATTTTGCTAAGGATATAGATTCGAGATTCAGTGACATTTAAAAGATATGGGAACGGATGTGGTTGTCCAGGGAAAGAATGTAAAATGAGAATAAAAGAGGTAAGAACCCTAAGAACCCACCATTTAGAGGATGAGCAAAATAAGAACATGACAAAAGACTGAGAAGGATTTATCAGAGAAAAGGAAAACCAAAAGAAAATGATACCATGTGAACAAAAGGAAACAGAAGTGGACACCAGTAATAGATGTTGGAGATGTCAGAAATGTCAGAGATGAAATAAAATCAAGACTGAAAATCTTTCCACTGGATTTACCTAAAAGGAGATTTTTGATGATTTCGGCAAGAAAAGTCTTTGGAGTAGTGGAAACAGAAGACAGTTATAGTGAGTTGAGGACTGAATGGGGAGTGAGCAAATGAAGGCAAAGAAGGGTAGAGGGAATTTGATTTGTTTTGTTATAAAGTGGAGACTTCATCGCATTAAAATACTGACAGCAAGGATCTAATGGAAGACAATTAAGAGAGAACGAAAATAATCTGGGGACCCTGGAGGGTACGGGATCAAGAACAGCCTTGAAGAGGGAAGGGCTACTTCGTCCATCATGACAAAGAGAATGAGAATTGCATGGTTGCAGGTGTGTTGCAGAACTTTGGGAAACCCATGTAATGATGACGATGTTAATCTGCAAAGTAAGAAATAGGGTGATGCTTTTTATCTTTGGATGAAGGAGCAGGTATGAAATGCCCATAATGAAGGATAAGAAAAAGAACTGACTAAAGAAACCAAGAAGAATTTCCAGGCCCCCTGACAGCCGATTTGGGTTGGATACCATGAATTTGTGGTTGTGTGCTTGTGAAAGTAGGTATCTTACTTGTGAAATGTGCCTATTTGAGTATCTGATGCATCTTCAGTTATCAGTCAAATGAAAAGATAGAGAGTTGGATTGATCCTAGAATGTGGTTTTTACCAGATAGTTAAACAGAAAGGCAAGAGAACAGAGGTGTTAAGGCCATGATAAGAGAGGGTTTAAAGTGACAGGCTATAGGGAAGTGGCACTAATTTACACACAGTATTCATTTGGAGATCTAAAAGGAGCAGAATATCTTTAGACTACGTTTTTAAACAATTTTTCACTTCTAATAAGAGAAAATAATGTTTCATATGGTGTGACTGGCATAAGTCTGTTCAGTGGTCAAAAACCACTTTTAGGAGTAAATGATTGAAAATGTATTTCATAAAGAAATTATCCTTGCCTCTTTTTATTCCTCTTATTTTCTCCAGATTAATTTCCACAAAATATTTGTATTGTCTTTTTTTTTTTTTTTTGTCTATGGGATCTTATCATCACTCGATTATGTTCCTTACAGGGGCATGATTGAAGTTGAGGGAGAGAGAGGAACAGGCAGGAAAAGTTGGAGAAGGAATCATTTATGAGAGTCTTCTTTGCATGGAAGAGAGGGAAAATGGATCATTTTTAGAGTCCCCAAAGTAATATAATATGCAATAGTTATAACTTGCTTGTTTTCTCACAGATTATAAAAAAAAATCTGCTTTGAGTTTCAGATCATGCCCTAGTGTTGCTGCAATAAAATGCTTGAGGGGAGGGCTTCCCTGGTGGCGCAGTGGTTAGGAATCCGCCTGCCACCGCGGGGGACACGGGATCGAGCCCTGGTCTGGGAGGATCCCACATGCCGTGGAGCAGCTGAGCCCGTGCACTGCAGCTACTGAGCCTGCGCTCTAGTGCCCGTGCTCAGCAACAGGAGAAGCCACTGCAGTGAGAAGCCCACACACCACAACAAATAAAAATAAATAATTTTTTTAAAAAATGCTTGAGGGGCAGCGGGGCTTAATAAACTAAAAACTGGGTAGATATTCCCAACATAATCAAGTGGCCTGTCAACCTACATGTATTAGGTTTAACACTCTAAAGCTCACTGTAACTACTCCTTTTTAAATTCTACTTTTACAGAGGGGTGCATAGGGCCTATAGAAAAATGGAGATAGGGTGTAGGACTAGAAACACTCAAAACAGTCCACTTTTTCATAAAAATAGATAAATGGAAAAGAAATATGTTGGGTACTAGCCCTGCTTTGAAATTGACAGAATTTAGTAGTTGAGTTCCTTCACCCTGTTACAAGAAGGCTTTTTTTATTTTTCTTTTATTTTTCTTTCTTTCTTTCTTCCTTTTTAATTTTCTAAAGAGGAGGAAAATGTCAGGTAGTGGTATGTTGTTACTGCCACAAAATATTATTAAAGCATAACTACCAAACCAGAAAGCATCACCCTGTAAATTTAATGCAGTGTCAGTTTTGATCTAGGTATTTTGCCCTCCAAAGAGATGCTTAATCTCCTAAACAAAAATGAACTGAATGGATTTCAAAAACAAAGTCTGTAGTGGTAAGATGTCAGTACAGTTTGCCAGCCAAATAAGCAACTAGAGACGTTCCCATAGGTGAGTATATGAATTTGTAACTTTGGTTGAACAATGAAAATATTGATTGGGTGGTGCAGTGATAAATGGTACCACTTTACCTTCAAGAGGCAATTAGAAAATTGGATCATGCTACTTGAATTTAAAGTTTCGAACATAGAAAATTTGGTCTTGACAATAACAGCAAAAATCAGAGGCATCAAGATCAAATGAGATCATACACATGAAAGAGAAACCACTACAGAAATGTAAGGCTTCATTAGAGTAATCATTAGCAAGACTTGAAGATATTTATTGAACATGGTGATTTCCTGGAAGTCATGATATTTACAAAGTTTAATGAGACCTATTTAGTTAATCCTTTTAGAAATGACTTTAACTGTTTTTAATAACCAAATAAATATACATATGAAATTCAAATAATTTGGAATATATAATGAGACATCATTAATGAAAAAAAGACAACTAGATTTGCATGAAATTGTATGTAAAATATCACCAACTAGTTAAGACACTTCATTAAATAATGAATGTAGGAGATATGTAAATAATTTAGGCTTTTGGGGGCTAGTGGGATCCTGCCAGGTTTATGGAATCATATTGATTTTTATTTTACTGTGGTTTGAAAGTTGTTAATTTAGAGCCCTCATTTATTGAGAACATGATATTCAGTATTTCTTCTCATTTTTATAATAACGCTAATATTCAGTAGTTTAGTATTATTGCTTCTATATTGAACGTGAGGAGCTGGAAATACACAGGGGAAAGCAATGGGCCTAGATCTTGTAACTTTTAAGTAGAAGAATGAGGATCCAAAGGCAGTCCCTCCCTTTACTTGTTAATGCCTAACAATTAATATTCAAAACATGCAAATCAGTAAAAGCAGTCTTACACGGTGCTCTTTTCCTTTATTTTTAAATTTTATTGAAGTATAGTTGATTTACAATTTGTGTTAGTTTCTGCTGTACAACAAGGTGACTCACTTATACATATATATATATATATATATATATATATTCTTTTTCATATTCTTTTCCCTTATGGTTTATCACAGGATATTGAATATACTTCCCTGTGCTATACAGTGTTATCCGTTCTGTATATGCTGGGGGGGGCGGTTCTTATAGTTTTTAACCTTTTTGATTTTCTTGCCCAGATTCAAAATTTTTCCACCCTTCCTGAGTCGACCATTCTTTTGATAACCAAATAAACCGACTCTTCCCCCATCCCCTGTAAAGTCCAGTGTCCTCTGTCTGCCCCAGTGGGCTTATCATTTCTTCTGCTCATCAGCTATTCCATTTTCTGCTTATGTTCCTTCTCCATGTTTTATCTCCTAGAACCAAATGCTCTGCAGTGTATCAGTCCGAAACCTTTGGCCACACTATCATGCCTAACCAACTTTCGTTGATTTGGGAGGTTCAGAGAATAGTGTTCAGCACATTATAGAATTGGAAACAACTTACATTGAAAGTAGTTATTGTGGTTGCAAACGTTTGTTGGCCATTTCCGAAAAAGGGAATTTCTCATTGGTTGTATCTTTCCTTTGGTTCTAACCGACTACCATATTCATATATAAACCTGAACCCAGCCCCTCCCTTTTTAGACCATTTTTCCCCTTACTTTTTTCAGAGTTATTTAACCTCTCAAAAAAATTAATGAATAGCTCCACAATTCCTCTTATTTTATTATACAGAAAAATCCACCCTTCCTTTTCTGCACACTCTCTCAACTAAACTATCCCAGGAATCTCACTTTCATAACCAAAGTGGGTTTTTAAGGCACCAGGGAATTTTCCTAAAGAACAGTTTCCCTAGCGATGGCATTCTGCCACCCCCTAGAAGGCAGAAAGTGGCTGCCATTTGTTTTGTTTTTAATACCAAACCCTCTTTCTTGTTAACATTAGTATTTTCAATGCATATTTATTTTCACACAATGGTTATGAAAGATAACCAGAATGACAAAAATAAAATTCTTGGTTTTCCAGAATTGGGAGAAAATATCCCAAAGGCCCTTGTATTCCTTTGAAAGCAGACTAAAGTCCGACCAAATGTAGCTGGCTGTGAGGTATACTTCACTCAGCAAACTTCCTTAAAATGCATGTATTTTAATTCTGTTCCATGGAATTATTCAACCTTAAGGTTGAAATATTAAGATGCTTATTGAAGACTTTTCTGTCGCTTAAACACAGAAAGAAAAGCTCCAGGTGGTGGATCTCCTTTCTCTCCCCTTGGGTTAATATATTACAGCCCTTATTGTGTGCACCAAAACTAAACATCTTGCCAGGGGACACATACCCCATGTGTCCTGCTAAGGAGGTGGTGTGCGATGCTTGAAATGTTTGAGATGACAAATAGCCCAGCAGGTCTGGCCTCTTCTCCTCCTGCCCTGCGCTGCTGGCAATCTATTTCAAATTGTGTGTGCATTGTCGGGTGAACATGTATCCATGAGTGCCAACTTCACCCCAAGCAGTGTCCTATTGAATACGGGATTAAGTGAAAGTCTCTGGAGACCAGCCAGAGAATGAAAGTGCACTTGATCACCAGAGGCACCATCAGCTGAACAGAAGAAACCTCTATGTTCCATGCTTCTTTCAAATGTTTGTGGTGTCATATGCAATTCTGTGAAATATTTCTGAAAAGGCAAAAAATAAAAATATGCACCAACCGCATTCTTTAGATGACTAGTTCACCCATCCATGGGGCCATCATTTGGACACCAAGGACAAAATCTAGGTTTTGAACGATATTGCGTTGAAGCCAGCCTTGCCATTTTGCTTAAAGCCCAAATAGTACTTTCCAGCACAAAAATGTCCCCTCTATGAATCTCAGGAAACAGAGTGCGGTGACTGTGTTAATAATCCTGGTGACATCCGGATGGGTAGATATTGTTGGAAGCAAGACACAGCAACCTGGCTACATCAGACTGAATCCATGGAAATGATGGCAGAGTTCACAGCCTGCTTTTTTTTTTTCACTGTAAGGCTGGGCTATTGCAAGTGTGTGATCCGGATTTTGTAACATCTTCCTCATCTTTTTGAAATGACTCTTTTCTATATGTATATGTATTATCAGGATTTCCTACCAGTTTCTCAAGAGCTGATGTCAGCCTGCCTATTAATGCTCAGGCTTGATGTTTTTCCCCCAAATATTTGGCAGTGTCACAACACAGTGAAAAAAAATTATCAAAGTGTTTTCTATAGATATTCAGTATTCTGAGAGAAATCTCTTACGTGTTTGAGAGTATAAGTGAGCTGTACACATGTGGAAATGACGTCTCCCCTTCCAGAGCTACCCCCGGAAAGATGAAAGGATGAAAGTAATATTACAAAGGTCTACAACCCTCCAGGCCTCCCCTCCACTGCCCTCAGCCAGATTTAAATACGGTTGGTTTAACTGGAAGATAAAAAGCTGAAATTTACCCCAAAAAAAAAAAAAAATGCAAATCACCTTGTAACTTTTTTCAAAAGTCTGTAGCAAATAGTGAATTGGGGAATTTAAAATCAAAGTGACAGATTGGGGCTATGTAAGCAACCAGTTCAGATAATTTTATGGAAAATAAAACTTACATATTTCACACAACAAAGAGAAAAGAATAGATTTGACCCATTTCCTAAAAACTTCAGAGAACATTTTATACAAATGAAAGTGGATCATCTCTATCTTTTAATACCATGTGAGAAGGAAAGGCTTACACTGTCCCACTTTATTTACTTTATACCAGTATAATGTTTTCACTTTTTTAATAGATAAATTTAACAATGATTCATTTATAAAGAAATTTGATTGAATTTCATTTATTTGTATTTTACCCACTTAGAGTAAACATTGCTAAGAGTTTTTGAGATAGGAAACTGGAGACTGCACAAATAAAAAGGGTAATTTAAAACAATCTGTGTCTTTCAGTTTTGTATAGAAATTAAACCAACATCAGAAAAATCTGAGAGCGCATATGCCGTAACCAGTATGATCTTCGAAAGTCCTGGATTCAGATCCAGATTCTAACACTTACTGGGTAATCTTCAGTGAGTTCACCCTCTGAGACTTTGTTGTTTTTTCATTTATCATCTGTGGATAAAATACCTCCCCCTTCCTTCCCTTGGAGTGTTATGAGAATTCACTGAGACACTGTTTATGACCCCATCATTTCCATGCATTCTTACAGGAGCTACCCTCAGTGTTTGTGTCACGACAGACCTGCCCTGTAATTGCTGGGTCTGGGGCAGGAGAACCAATATAACCCCCTTTTCTTTCTACCTTCATCACAGCCCTCCATCACAGCCCTTCCAGCATCATGAGGGGCCTCACTCACATGCACTGGGACCAGTCTGCACACACATCCAAGCCCCAGGCATCCTTTGAACACCCCTCTACAAGCCTTGTACCAGTGGTGCAATATGGTCCCCCCTTCTAGAGTTCTGATCTGGGGAGAAAGCTCATACGACCCTGCAGGGCCTTGGGGATGTTTGGCCAGGGAAGTCTGGCATCCCAGGTACCCAGTGCATGGTCCAGGTAAGGCATGGACTCCGTGAGCAAACATTTTGGTCCTTCTCACCCTCTGTGAAGTGATATGTCTGGAAGAGCTCAAGACTGGACCCTCTAAAGTGTAGCCCCTATAGCCAGGGAGTAGTCTCACCCCCACAATTCCTGGGGCTCTCTGAAAGGCAGTCCTCTTTCCTTTCCTTCAGGTTTTATTTCTAGTTCTTTTAGCATAGAAGATGTAGTGAAATAATTATTTTGCATTCCCAGTTTATTTTGCATAGAATACTACTGTTTTGTTGTTGACCTGTGTACAAGATACACAATGCTTTCAGCTGCAAGTAACTAAAAACTGTCACTTAAACATTAAAAGGTTAAATAACCCATAACAAGAAATCTCAGGGTGGGATGGTTCCGTGGCACATGAATTCAGAGCCTTAGGGACATCCTCCTGGGGTCTGTTCCCTTCAGTCATCCTTGCAGTGCGTGCTGTTCTTCTCCTGTTCCAGGCATCATACCTAGATGTGACAACATCCACCGAAAGAAAAGAAGGTACATAAACTCAAAATGGATTAAAGACCTAAATGTGACGCCAGACACCATCAAACTCTTAGAGGAAAACATAGGCAGAACACTCCATGACAAATCACAGCAATATCCTTTTTGACCCACCTCCTAGAGAACTGGAAATAAAAATTAAAAAAACCCAAATAGGACCTAATGAAGCTTAAAAGCTTTTGCACAGCAAAGAAAACCATAAACAGGATGAAAAGACAACCCTCAGAATGGGAGAAGATATTTGCACATGAAGCAACTGACAAAGGATTAATCTCCAAAACTTATAAGCAGCTCATGCAGCTCAACATGAAAAAAACAAATGACCCAATCCAAAAATGGGCAGAAGACCTAAATAGACATTTCTCCAAAGAAGATATACAGATTGCCAACAAACACATGAAAGAATGCTCAACATCATTAATCATTAAAGAAATGCAAATCAAAACTACAGTGAGATATCATCTCACACCGGTCAGAATGGCCATCATCAAAAAATCTACAAACAATAAATGCTGGAGAGGGTGTGGAGAAAAGGGAACACTCTTGCAGTGTTGGTGGGAACGTAAATTGATACAGGCACTATGGAGAACAGTATGGAGGTTCCTTAAAAAACTAAAACTAGAACTACCATACGACCCAGCAATCCCACTACCGGGTATATACCCTGAGAAAACCATAATTCAAAAAGAGTCATGTACCAAAATGTTCATTGCAGCTCTATTTACAATAGCCAGGACATGGAAGCAACTTAAGTGTCCATCGAGAGATGAATGGATAAAGAAGATGTGGCACATATATACAATGGAATATTACTCAGCCATAAAAAGAAACGAAATTGAGTTATTTGTAGTGAGGTGGATGGACCTAGAGTCTGTCATACAGAGTGAAGTAAGTCATAAAGAGAAAAACAAATACCGTATGCTAACACATATGTATGGAATCTAAGGGGAAAAAATGGTCACGAAGAACCTAGGGGCAAGACGGGAATAATGACACAGACCTACTAGAGAATGGACTTGAGGACACAGAGAGGGGGAAAGGTAAGCTGGGACAAAGTGAGAGAGTGGCATGGTCATATGTACACTACCAAATGTAAAATAGATAGCTAGCGGGAAGCAGCCGTGTAGCACAGGGAGATCAGCTCGGTGCTTTGTGACCCCCTAGAAGGGTGGGATAGGGAGGGTGGGAGGGAGACGCAAGAGGGAAGAGATATGGAGATATATGTATATGTATAGCTGATCCACTTTGTTATAAAGCAGAAACTAACACACCATTGTAAAGCAATTATACTCCAATAAAGGTGCTAAAAAAGAAAGAAAAATTTAAAAAAAAGAAAAGAAAAGAAAGGAAAAGAAAAGAAAAGATGTTTTCTCCCATCTCTTGTTTTTTATTGGCATGGGAAACCTTTCAATGAAATTCTTCAACAGAATTCATCTGACATGTCATTGGCCAGAAATGTCAAATGACCATGGAAAGAAAGGGGAGTGGGACCACGATGATGAGTTTATGTCAGTCATGTTTCATCCACGTCATCCATGTGACTGGAGGGGAGGCACTCAGCTGTGTCTGCCATAGTACACACGGCTAGAAAGTTACTCCCCTCCCCTGGGAATGCCAGCTTCTCAATCTTGTGCAGATCTAAGCTTGCAGTGGCTGAAGTCGGGGAGAAGCCTCTCCTCCATGCTCCCACTCCCTTCCTGTGTTCACCTGCACCCTCTCCGGGGTGGGGGAGTGGGGGTGCTCTACTTCCTGTCTTTCTGGGTAAGCTGCATCAGAAGGAGCTCCCCTCTGCACTGTGTCAGCCTTGGCTTGCTTTTTCCCAAAATCAGCATCTCACACCGAACACCAATAAAAGATTTCGCCAGAAAATAACTTATTGCCTTAGGTGTTCAGATGATATTTATTTCCCTTCCCTCCTGGAGCGTCTCCTCTTCTGTCTCTATTATTAGGTAAAGGCCCACTTCCAGCCCCTGCTGGAGGCCACATCCATTGAGCCAGTCAACAGACTCTGCTTTCCACAGCCCTTCCCTTGGCCGTGAGTTTCTTGTCTACTCTTTTTTGTTTTTTGCGGCACGCGGGCCTCTCACTGTTGTGGCCTCTCCCGTTGCGGAGCACAGGCTCCGGACGCACAGGCTCAGTGGCCATGGCTCACGGGGCCAGCCACTCCGCGACATATGGGATCTTCCCAGACCGGGGCACGAACCCGTGTCCCCTGCATCGGCAGGCGGACTGACCACCGCGCCACGAGGGAAGCCCTCTTGTCTACTCTTTACAGAGTGTTGCAGACATAAAATACTGAGCCTTCTGCCCGTCATGTCATAGGGGCTTGACAGCATTTCTCTCTTGTTGCTTTCTCTGAAGGACCCAAGTGTTGGTGAGCCTCTTCCCCTATACATCAAATGGACTAGATCATTAACAACTTTTCTAGTAAACTCGGGTAGTCAATCAGGTTTACAGAGGCTAGTTTTACAAGATCACAAAGTACACTGCAAAGCCTGAAAGCAGTAAATCCATGGCCACTAATCTACGTACACTTTCTTCATCGTCTTCCTTCAGTCTGTGAAATAAGAGCTTCCCTGCATGTCTAAGGCCCAAACCTTTGATGCAGGTCAATGCGAAGGAAAGGATAAGTATGATGAGGATTTTTTAAAGATAAAAAAGGAAAAACTTGGGGCTACTGGGAATGTAAATGGTGCTGACATCTCAAAGAATAAATGAAGCTCACCTCTGGCCCCTAGCAGCTTTCTTCACAGGCTAATGAGGAGATGATTAAGAACACAGGAGAGAGCAGTGAAATGTGCTCATTTCCTTCAGATGAAAAGCTGGGCTGGATTGTGTGTCCGTGAGCCAAATAAATTGTATTTGAAGTGAACAAACGCCAACTTCACAAGCATAGTGTCTGACTGGACTCAAATCATTACCTTTCTTAATGAAATGTTTCCCCTTGTCACCTTCATACAGAAAATGAACCCTAAATAATATCAAAGCTCTTAATTCAATATAGATTCTACTAATTTATCATTTAAAAGTAAATCTACCCAGGGAAAGTAAGATAATTTTAAATTATTTAGCAGAAATGGCTGTTGAATCTTTTCAGTGTTTCAGTTCAGCAGGTTTCTGTATAATTTCCAACCATCAGCGATAAAGTTTTTGAAGCCTGGATGAATATTTAAATGTTGTTTCAAACGGCTGCCTCATTTGATGGTTGACAAGTTCTGAAATTCTATATAATTGGCAAGTCTCCACTTTACTTTTGATCAATAACCTGGACATAGGCTAATACTGTAATACTTTTATTAAACCAAAGTACATATTAATCTATATAGATTATACATAAATTAACCATACTCAATAATAACATGTTTCATTCTGTGTCATGAAGAGGAATAAATTTAAATGCTAAAATGCTGGATAATAGAACATATTTATAGGTATAGTTGAGCAAGCCATCTTAGGAAAGAAGGAACCTAGGTGAGCCCTGCTTTAAGGGAAAAAAAATCAATATATACTGGTATATATTGATAGGTTTATCAATAAATATTCTTACTATGAAAACAGAAAAAGGAGGTGTTCTTATTATCTTTTGATTATAACAAAGTATGCCAAAACTTAATGGTATAAAACAAACATTTATTTTGCTTTCAGTTTTGTAGGTTAGAAATTTTGAAAAGGTTCAGCTGGGCAATTTGTCTAATCCATATGGTGTTCGCTGAAGCAACTGGAGCTGGAAAATCCACTTCCAGGATTGCCTCATCATCCACACAACGTTTGGCACCTGGGTTGGTGTGGCTGGAACAGCTAGTTGTCAGTCGTGCATGATTCAGGCAGCTCAGGTTCCACAGGGCCTCCAGGTGTGGCTCCCTTGAGCTTCCTTACAGCATGGTGGTCTTAGGGTAGTCTTTCTTACATTATGGCCAGACTTCTCTCAGAGCAAGTATTAAAAGACTCGGGAAGTGGGAGCTGCCTGATTTTCAAGGCCTAGAAACTGGCATTTCCAGCATATTCTACTCGTTAAGCAATTTACGAAGGCCTGGACAGTTCAGCAGGAAGGAAACTGACTCCACCTCTTAAAACATGGTCATTGTTATTCTAGCACAGGACTGAATAATTATATTATGAAAAGATTCTTTATTTTGCAAAATAATTCATTCCTATTTCTTTTATATAATGAAGATTCCAAGGGCACCTAGAATATTATGTCACTTAAGAATAATTATTCACGGGGCTTCCCTGGTGGCGCAGTGGTTAAGAATCTGCCTGCCAGTGCAGGGGACACGGATTCAAGCCCTGGTCCGGGAAGATCCCTCATGACGCAGAGCAACTAAGCCTGTGCGCTACAACTACTGAGCCTGTGCTCTAGGGCCCATGAGCCACAACTACTGAGCCCACGTGCCACAACTACTGAAGCCCGTGAGCCTAGAGTCCGTGCTCCACAACAAGAGAAGCCACCATAACGAGAAGCCTGCGCACTGCAACAAAGAGTAGCCCCCGCTCGCCGCAACTAGAGAAAAGCTTGTGTGCAGCAGTGCAGACCCAACACAGCCAAAATGTAAATAAATAAAATAAAATAATTTATTTAAAAAAGAATAATTATTCATACCTAACGTACAAGGAACATGTTATTGTACAAAGGAAAGTACAAATGCACACATCCCTGCTTTGGTCAGTAGCTGAAACATATATTAGTAAAACTAGCATTCCCATTTTGCAGAGATATTTAAGACCTGGGTTTGGGTTGATTGGATTTTTTTTCCAGTCTGACTTCAACATCTAAAGGTCTTCCAAAAAACTTCTCTGCCAACAAATGACTGCTTCAGAATGAGGTTCTGAATATCAAAAGGTTTACTTTAAGATTTAATTCACCCAGGCCAATGTTGGGAATCTGAAAGGAACTGTTGCTTGTCACATTAATTATGTGCTTGTCAGGTGGATCTAAGTCAGAAGAAATTCTATACTTGAGAATTTCCAAGAGAACATAAAACTGTTGTTTCTCCTACTGATTTTCCTATTTCTCTGTAGAGGGGTCAGCCCAGGAAAAATCTTTGAGCATTCAGTTCTTCTCAGGCTTTTTACACACGATGACGGATGGCAGACCCCAGGGCTGGGGGGCGCAGATGGAGTATCAGCTCTGCCAGGGCAGAAGGCCAAGCTCAGAGGCCAGATCTATCGGTATCGATACGTTTCTGAAGGGCCGTTTTCTGTGGCTCAGTATACACTGTCTGGAGCTCGCAGCATGCAGTGTGCTCATAATGACTCTGACTGCCTAAGCATCCTAGTGACATATCAACTCAGCAAATAGAAACGGACAAAAGAGCAAGTGGAGTTTATCTAAACGTGCAGGAGGGTAGTGAGGGTCCACAGCCATAGAGGCTCATCACAGTGTCTGCTGAGGCCAGTGCCGTTTCAGCATCAGCATAAATCCAGGTGTCATTAATAAAATTAACTCCTCTGCCTTTTTGTACAATTGACCAAAGAGAAACTATGCAGTTTCTACAGTCTATTTTTTTTAACTTTTTATTTTATATTGGAGTATAGTTGATTAACAATGTTGTGTTAGTTTCAGGTTTACAACAGAGTGATTCAGTTATACATATACGTGTATCTATTCTTTTTCAACTTCTTCTCCCATTTAGGTTGTTATATAATATCGATCAGAGTTCCTTGTGCTATATAATAGGTCCTTTTTGGTTTTAGACTAGCTGGTCTTTACAGTGGCTTAGTTATGCGTCTCTGTTCCTGCCCTATAGTACGGTACTTAAAATCTTCTCAAATCCCTGTTTGTACAACTTCTTTTGGTATTATTGAAAGATAGTATTTACCTATCTAACTAAAGAGACCTGTGAATCTTGGAAATGTCAGGTTGTTCAAGGTCTTACCATTTGTTTCAAGGACTAAGTTCTGGTAATGAGGTCCTCTAGTTTCTAGAAAAGCTCTCCCTTTCTATTTAGACTGTATCAGACTGTTGACAGTTCCATAGCTGCTGGTCAGTACAAAATATGGGGAGGGATTTGGACCACACATGCTGGGTTCTAAAATCGTGTCATCTGAGCTCATAATTGGGGAGAGTTTTGCCATATCAATGTGTTTTATCAAACCAATTTGTATTTGGAAAGAGTTACGAGGAGAGGAAAGGAATTCACTAAAGTGAAAAGCTAGTTCTCAATTAGAAATTCTAAGGGAAAGCAAGAAAGAGATGTGATGGTAAAAATCTGAAGAAACTCTCAAAATAAACTTTATAATATTTGTGTAAACAAAGCCATTGACCTTGAGAATATGTAGAAGTATCATATGTTACCAGGGACCACCTGACATGGAACATTCATAAAGAGAAGCACCTGGCAATACGCTATGTTGCTATTTTCCAGGCACTGAAGTGAGAACATTATAAACGTGATTGCATTATGCACTCAAAATATTTAGGATTATTATCAAACACATTATTTTGTTTAACCCTCACAATGACCCTGTGAAGCAGGAACTAGTATTATCCCTATTTCCAGATAAATACAATTTAGAGAGGTTAAATGATAGTGTCCCACATTGATTAAGTGGAAGAGCTCTTTACCACTCTACAGACCTGCCTGTAATCACCGCAGCCAGTAAGCTCAGAAAGGGTACAAATCTCAGCTTCAAAGTCTAATCCTGCTAATCACTAACTGGAACCTTGTGCCATTTCAGAGAATTTCCTGAGCCTCCTTTCTCCACTGGAAAATGCAAGTAATTTTCATCTACTCCATGAATTGGTGACTGAGAAATTGGTGTGCAGTGAGGAAAGCTTGATAAGATTCCATGACAGACTTTATTACACAATGATGGAAGCAGGTAGAAGAGCGTATATTTTGGAGATTAGACTATATCTGATTGTAAAATCACAGGACACACACCACATGTACATACATGTAATGCATTATGTATATGTAGATATATGAATATATATACACACACATATATGTGTATACCCACTATTTGTATATGTGTATACACATAAATACGTATATATGTGTGCACAGAATTTTCTTTTCATTAGAAGTGGCATAAGATACTGACTTGTGATACAAGCACCGTGCTCATTATTGGTGAGACATCGTTGGGTTGCCATGTATGTGTCTGTGGTTTTCAAAGATCAGAAACAATCACTTCAATGAAGGGACTACTTCCGTACTGAAGTACTGAAATGTGCTGTAAGTGGATATATATTTAATGTTTCTCCATGAAACCATATCGACCCCAAGTCTAAAATAGCTTTGAAAAATATCGACTAAGTTAGTTGTGAAAATTAAAGTAAATAATTTTTAAGTGTTATTAGGGTGCCGACTCATAGTAGGTACTGAATAAATACCAAACTACTAAAAAAGTTCAAAATCTGAAGGTCTTTTTGGCATTCTACTCCTGAAACATTATTATTAGGTATTTAGCAGCTAAAATAAGCAGTTCATTTATTCAAACAGATAATTTGATAAATAATGAAGAGCTAGTTTTTAAAAAGTCTATGGAAATATTTTAACAAAATAATTTATTCAGGCAACCCTCCAAACCTAGGGACTGATTACATACGGCTTATGGATAGATATCCAAATGCTTACTCCTCCCTGCCTTTCACCCCAACTATTTTTTATCCTCTCGTTATTTATTTGCCACTAAGTAGTTCAGTGATTTGGCAAAGTTATTTACCAAATTTCTACCAAGTTTTCTTACCTGAAAATCGGTAGAATGTTTGTAAAGTCTCATAATACTGTGAAGATAAAATGAATGAACACATATAATATGTTGATTACAGTGATGAGCGCATAGATATTGTTTAATAAACATTAGCTACTATTATTAGCATGATTATAAAAATAGCACTCTGCTAATACCACTTGGAAACGATATTGGAAGTAAAACTCAAATTGTTTATGTTTTCAGTTGAAATACAAGACTTAGGTAGAGATAGATACAATAGATAAATATAGATAAACAGATACTATGTATATGTATGTCTTGTGCACACACACACACACACACACACACACGCGCACAAGCACTAGAGAGAGAAGAGGAGACAACAGAAAGGAACATGTATTGAGGAGATACTCTATGCCTTGTTCCCAGGGTTACATAGCTCCTAAGAACCAGTGGTTAAGACAGGAAGTCACTCCATCTAACTCCAAAGCCCATGTTTATTTCACTATATCATGCTGTTTCCTGTGGGAAGAGATTGACTAAGAAAAACCTTGCATGGAGGTGAATTTTATTTGCATTTAGGTGAATATATAAAATATATAAAATTCATATCCTCTCTGATTACAATCAATAAGCAGGAATCTTTGGTATACTAATACCCAAAACAACAGTAATTTTTTAAGCTATGGATAAAGGCATTTTTTCCCCCATTACTCAAATGCTCATTCTGAAGATTACTTTTCTCTTAGGTCTTGCATTAAAATAGCTAAACATGCAATAGTGGTGATCTGTGTATTAGGCTGGCTCTACAAATCAGCTAGCACTGTAACCTAGTAACCCCGTCTGTAACTGAGGCATTTGAAGTGAGTGAATCTTAAAGCCCCGCCCTCTCTAAGTCCCTATAAAGGAAACAGAATTAAAACCCTACCTCCTTCTATTTTTCCTAGTTAACTCAGAAGTAGAGAAGTACTACAGATTCTCATTATCCAGAAATATTGCCAGCACTTTTCCATTAAAGTCTAGGTGAAACAAACGGTATTAAAAAAAAAATTCATGGGAGTTCACATTATATTATCTGGTAGTTACGATACTCTCCCCCGCTGCCTTTTTAAAAATAAGTAGCGTGTGCACAGTAATTTTCCTTGTCATGATTCTATGCCATCTTCATAGTGCATTTTGCCAAAGAAACATCGGACATAAATGAACATTCTCAGGTATCCTAGCAACAGAATGTGATTAATAATACCTCTCAGAGCAGGGCAGATAAAATGCCTGTGACTGAATGCACACTCAGAACTGGCACTGAGAAATTGGTAGCGCAGTGAGGGAAGCTTGATAAGATTCCATGACACACTTTATTACACAATGATGGAAGCAGGTAGAAGAGAGAGTATATTTTGGGGATTAGACTATGTCAGATTGTAAAATTACAAGATATATATCACATGTACATATATGTAGTGCATTATATGTATGTATATATGCATATATGTACACACATATGTGTACACCCACTATTTGTATATATGTATAGACATAAATATATATATATATGTGTGCCCAAAATTTTCCTTTCATTAGAAGTGACATAAGATACTGAGTTGTGGTACAAACACCCTGCTCATTATTGGTGAGACATCTTGGATTGCCGTTTAGGTGCCTGTGGTTTTAAAAGATCAGAAACAATCACTTCGATTAAGGAGCTATTTCCGTACTGAAGTACTGAAATGTGCTATAAGTGGATATATATTTAATGTTTCTCCATGAAACCGTATCAACCCCAACTCTAAAATAGCTTTTAAAAATATCAGAACTCAGTTTATATAAATAAATAGCCATGAGATGTGGAATTTTAATGTTCAACTAAATACATTTTCTCAGAAGAAAAGTTGGTAAAACTTCTATTAAGTGGTAAATGAACCCAAACTTTCATAATAAAATTATCCCATAAGTATTAGTTATGTAATACTGTATAACAGTTTACCCAAAACTTAGCAGCTGAAAACAACAGTAAACATTTATCATGTGACACGGTTTCTGTGGGGAACTCTGGAGTGGCTGGTTGGGTTGTTCTGGGTCAGGGTCTCGCAGGAAGTTGCAGTGAAGGAGACAGCCAGAGCTGCAGCCATGTGAAGGTTTGAGTGAGGCTAGAGAACGCGCTGTTCACGTGCGGGCAAGTTGATGCTGACTGCTGGCAGGAGGCCTCAGTTCCTCATTGGTTGTTGACTGGAGCCCTTGGTTCCTCACTGGCTATGGACAGGAGGTCTCAGTTCCTCTTTGGCTGTTGACGGTGGCCTCAATTCCCCATTGGCTCTTGACTAGAGGCCTCAGTTCCTCATTGGCTGTTGACAGGAGGCCTCAGTTCCTCATTGGCTGTTGACAGGAGACCTCAGTTCCTTGCCACATGGGTCTCTCCTTTGGGCTGCTTGGGTGTCCTTGTAACATATTATCTGGCTTTCCTCAGAGGAAGTACTCTGAGAGACAACAAAATGGAAGCCACAATGTTTTTTGAGGCCCAACCTTGGAAATCACACTTGATTATTTCTGCAAAACCCTACTGGTTACAAGTCAGTCTAATTCAGTGTGGGAGCAGACAACACAAGGATACAAATGCCAGGAGGTGGGAAGACGAGGATCATTGGGGTCAGACCTTGGAGGCTGGCTACCACACCCTGTTATTAATCTTCAATACATTCATTGTCAACTTTAAGGATTTATGATGCATTCTTAGACAAGTTAAAGACTCTCCAAAAAGATAGGGTTTTTTAAACATCTTTTTTATAATTTTTTTTAATGATTCAGGACTTGAATAGCATTTTTGAAAATTCATGAAAGTGTTTGAGGCCCCTAGTATATAAAAATTAATAATCAAAGGTACATAGTGGCTTGCCCAATAAAAATCTTTAATGAGGAGGTACCCCATCATACTTGGTAATGAATGAAACCTTTAAATGGGCCATTCATGCCATTTATCTGTTTGTATCATTGAAATAAATTGCATCAAACAAGTCCTCTGGAAATCACCCAAATGAATAGAATGTGAGATTAATCAAGATGCCAGTTAAATGAATTCTACACTTTGGGCAGCTGCACAGGGGAAGGATTATACGTTTTCCACCTTACAGTCTAGGATTTTAAAAGACACGAAGGGCTGATAGAAGAACTTAAAGTTTACATGAGCTTCCATAAACTCTCAGTAACTAGCTCCATCTGTGACAAGTTGATAAACGACAAGAAGGTGATGGCTGGAAGGGTGGCCCTCACTTACTCATCGCAAAACCAAGGCTCTCACCTCAACTGTGGTGTTTACACACACCACTGCCCTGGTGCAATGTTTCCTATCTAAGCCTGTAAACATGCTGAAGTGTCCCAGAAACCCTGACTGAACTCCTGCCCAAACTGTTACCTCATCTCATTCATGTTTGTGCTGGCAAATGTCGTGAACAAGTCATTTCCTCCTCAGCCTCATCTTCCTCGTCGCCCACTGCTCTTCAGACCCTCACAGCCTCTTACTATCCCCTCTCTGCTAAAACTTCTCACTCATAGTCTAGCAACAACCGCGTGAACTCAGCAGTATCGGATGCTGTTGGCACCCCTGATACTTCTTAAAACTTTATTTATGGTACATGACTTTGTGCTCTTTTGATCTCCATGGAGGTCTGCTTGTCCTTCTGTCTTCTCATCGTCCTTCGTCACAATACAAGAGTAGAATTTTTGTTTTCTTGGTCACTGTCTTCAGCCCAGCCCTCTGTTCTGTCTGTCTTTGTGTTTCCATTTGCCCCCCTCAGCTCCAGCCATCTTCTCAAGATGCACATTTTCTGCATCTATAATTTCAGTTTTGATCTCTCTCCCAAACTCCGTCTCCTGGTAGCACTTCAAACTCATGAAGTCCAAAACTGAACTCATCATTCCCATGCTCCCACCCTATTTTACCATTTCCCCAAATTGCATCACCTAACCCAAAGTCAACTAGCAGCCATTCATCTTGACCTTTCCTTTTCCCTTGCACTTCATATTTTGTAAACTCCTGGACCCTATAGGTTCTGCCTTCCTACCGTCTCCTACACCCCTCACTTCCCTCCTCTCTGCTCCCACTGTCATACGCAACCAATTACCTCTTGCCCAACCTCTGGGACGGGGTCCCGCACTCCCCGGCTGCAGACCTTTGGAACCAGGCTGCAGGAGGTGAGCGGCGAGCGAGTGAGCAAGGCTTCATCTGCTGCTCTCCATCGCTCCCCATCGCTCCCCACCGCTCCCCACCACTCCCCACCACTCCCCATCGCTCCCCATTGCTCCCCACCACTCCCCACTGCTCCCTACTGCTCCCCACCGCTCCCCATAACTCCCCACCACTCCCCATCGCTCCCCATCACTCCCCATCACTTGCATTACCACGTGAACCATCCCTCCCCTCCCTCGTCCATGGAAAAATTGTCTTCCACGAAACCGGTCCCTGGTGCCAAAAAGGTTGGGGACCGCTGCTCTAGGATACTTCCTCCTATGGAAAGCTACTCTCATTCAGGTTTTTAAAGCAAGCCCTAAACATGACCGTTCTTGCTCAAATAGCCTTGTCCCACATAGCCCATTACTGTTTCTTTTGCCAACAATCAATCCTTTCCCCTTTTCAAATTCCCCAAATCACATGTATCTCTTAAGGTCCAAATCTAATACTACTTTCTCCGTAACTTCATGGCACCCTTTTATTTCTTAAGATAATCGTTTCATCCTCTCATGTCTTTAAACATTTATACCCTTTGGGGGCACATCTCATTTCATGTTATGTTGTCTGTCCTTTACCTTCCCAAGTAGGTTGTAAGAGGCCATGGTCTTATCTTAGTCGGGTGTCTACCCCCATGTAGAACAGTTTGTTCTATGGGGATTTGCACCTTGTAGGTTTATTGTTGAGTAAATGGCTCTTACTAACAAGATTTTTTAAACCCAGAAGCATGTTTAATGCATACTCATTAATTTTTGACTTTCGTAAATTGATTTGAGAATATTTTTCACCCCTTTCCTCTGTGCCCAGTTATCTCTAGAAGAATGTTGGACACGGCTGACCTAGTGACTGTGTCTGGAAATTACCATAAACTGGGCTTTCATCTTAGTTGCATCATATTCTCATGGCTGCACATTGTAACTGACCTGCCACTTCTTATTTCAGGGAGAGTGGAGCAGAAAAGAGAACAAAGAGCAGCTTCAGGTAAGATGTTGACTAATTGGCCTCAGCTTTATGTCGTGTTTTTACTTCCACCTTGGAAAAAAAGTCTATTTGCAATGTAGTATTCAAAAACCTACCTAAAACTGTAATAGTTTATAATCCTAGACTTGACTGATTTTAAATTAATTAATATAAATGAATGCATTTAGCTTTTTCATTTCCACATCAGTCATGTCCTTTTCATCCTATCTTTCTATTCAAACAAAAATGAGATGGCCTGTTATTTAATTTTTCCATGATTATCCATTTAAAAGGTAAGTGTTGCAAGCACCGATTTCAAAATATGAAGGTTGTAATCGTTGACAACTATTTCATCTTCCCAAATACGTATGAATCTCGATTATTTTTCTTAAACCCATTTATGTAGCTAATGTTTTTCAGGACAGTGTCAACTACTTAACCAAGAAGAATCTTTACATTTTGGAGAAATTTTAAAAAACATTCCACTTCTAAATCCTAATATATATTCAGAAGTGAGTGACGCTTTGTCGCAATGCCATTGTACATAGTAGGGGGTCAATATTTGCTATCTAATACAAAAAAGTCTTCACATTTCCATATTTTCATCACTTGGCTTTTGGCTTAAAGTCATAAGGTAAGATAAATTTACCAATTAAATCTTTGCATGAGGGCAATCTTCCAGCTCCCAATGCCCTAAACTTGTCAATATTTGTAGAGAATTCTAAGGGTGCCCACCACCCTTCCGAAGTCTTCACCAACCCACTATTTTATGATATGTGAGAGTGCCCAACATAAAGACACATTACTCCCAAACACCATCTTTTTTCATTTTTTTAGTCTGGTAACAATGCATTATGTGTGTTTCCAAACAGTGACGTCAACAGAAGACCAAAATCTGTGTTAATCAAAAAATGTGTAAACAGCCTAAACCCCTGTCTCTTTTCTGCTTCCCAACCTTAGCATTCATCTCAGACAACTGGGCAACTCACTACCTGCATGATTTCCCTCTTAGATGTTATTGTTTGCATTCTCCTTGTGGCTCTTTTAAAACCTGATCACGAATACCAGAAAAAATGTAAAGGCAAGCAAGTATCTGGTGTCCTCACAGATGTACTTTCCTCTATTATTGCTCCTTGGGGGAAAATTATTTATACTGTTTCTGAAATGCTATTGCTATGATCCTGTAGGTATGGGCTTAAATAAACTTTATAGTTGGGAAGAAAGCTAAATTGGCCAAAGTGTTAAACCAAATGCCTCTTTAAGTTCCTTCCATGCTCATAGATTCTGATATGCTGTGTGACCAAGGTGACACAAAGGACTAGAGAGAGAGGCAGGAAATGAACTCAGATTTCTTCATTCCTTATTCTTCCCAGTGTCCCCCATTCCTAAGCTTTCTTTTTAAATCAGAGTGCTAGTCAATTTGATACTGTATTAGGCTTTTTGCTTAATAAAATATTTTTCAACAGTTGGAAAATCTTTTTAAGGCAACAGGAGACACTAATCACCAGGGTTCTGAGGAAACTCCCTTTATTAATGGAGCTAATTTTCCCCAGCTGATTCACAGCTTGTCACTGTGTCCCATTTCTATGAGAAAGTGAAAGAAACTTTCTATGAGAAAGTGAAGTCAAGGAGAACTAATGGACAGAGCTCAAATTATTGGGGACATTTTTTTGACTCCTCATTTCAAAGAACGCAAATCCTGCCCTGGGGAAACGACATTTGTAAAGATAGTCTGAGTTTTCAAAATTGAGACATAACCTTCGCCAGTGTGGTCCTAAGTATCACCATGTTCAATTTGTGGTGCTAGAATGAATGTCTGCCTCTTTATAAAGCATGTGCCTGAGATACCAAGAACACCATGGGCATCCCTGCTTCTCACTTCCTGCCTGGACTTCTTTATATCATTCGTTGTTCATTCTGCTCAGACTCTATGTCCTGCCTGCTGTATTAGACAATACACCCCACACCCTTTTGCTTATATTGGGTCTATCTCCCAGTATGGGAGAAAGAATTTAGAAGAAAAATATTGTAGACAAAAAAAAAAATTCCCCATTAAAATAGGGACTTCCAGGACCCTCACTTTTTGGGTAGGTAAAGTTGCACTAAGAGTCTTGCACTAAGATGAAAGTTACAGAGGTAAGTTTTTAACTCAGAAAAATAAATAACTTTCTAACAAGGAAACCTCTCCAGGACTGGAAAGAATGAGATTGTGTGAGTAAAACTGTACAAAGGTTGGGCCATCACCTGCAAGGGATGTTGATAAGAGATTCATGAAGAGTTTGGTTGGATCATTCCTAAAGTTCTTTCCAATTTTATTTCTATGATTCTACTTACCATTATTACTTTATTGAAATGGTTCTACTGTGTGTGTACAGATCAACACAAAATAAAGCCTTCTAGGGCTTCCCTGGTGGCGCTGTGGTTGAGAGTCCGCTTGCCAATGCAGGGGACACGGGTTTGTGCCCCAGTCCAGGAAGATCCCACATGCTGCGGAGCGGCTGGGCCCGTGAGCCATGGCCGCTGAGCCTGCGCGTCCGGAGCCTGTGCTCCGCAACAGGAGAGGCCACAACAGTGAGAGGCCCGCGTACCACAAAAAAATAAAAATATAAAGCCTTCTAAATGGCTCACATTATATAACTGGATGAATCATGTTCCAAAACTTAGCTAAATCAGTTTAGACTGAGTTGCTTAGTGGAACATATAACTAATAGGGCTAAGACTATGAAATAAAATTCTTCTATAGGATATTTAGCTTCTTTGGGGGAAAAGTTGTTGTTTGCAACCCCAGCTGTCATTTCAAGTATGATGCTGTTTTCGATAATCCAGGAATGAGTCACAAGAGAATATGTATAACCTGATATCATTTTTGAAAAGCTATAGTAAGCTTAGTCACTTTTGAAAAATAATTCAAAACATATGCCTCCTGACATTGGATTTGGAAACCCGTGTCAAATTCATAAAACATGGCCAGCAACATCAAAGCTAAATTTGGCTATTTGGGTTGGTAAAGAATATTTAAAATATGTGGTGGTGTAATGGTAAACAGACAAATATTAGGAGTCGTGTTACTAATATCGTCAATTACCTATTCGCCCTTGATTATTTTAAGGACCCAATGTCCTCACCAGAAAAATAGAAAAAAAAAAAAAACAGCTATATTCCATAGATATCTGCCTAAAACCTTTATTGAGTTTGAAGTGTTTTTATCTTATTAGAAAAATCCCTTTTGAGGTCAAGGAATTCTTGCTCTTTAAAAAGCAACACAGGGCTTCCCTGGTGGTGCGGTGGTTGAGAGTCCGCCTGCCGATGCAGGGGACACGGGTTCGTGCCCCGGTCCGGGAAGATCCCACATGCCGCGGAGCGGCTGGGCCCGTGAGCCATGGCTGCTTGGCCTGCGCGTCCGGAGCCTGTGCTCCGCAACGGGAGAGGCCACAACAGTGAGAGGCCCGCGTACCACAAAAAAAAAAAAAAAAAGCAACACAGCAAAAAATTCTCGCAGAGAAAGGTGCTCCATAAATTATTATTTAGAAAAAGATAAATTAGAAGGCTTACTAGGGTAGGCTATACAGACGCCATCTGTTAAATATATATTGTTCGAATTTTTCCAAAAAGGAGAACACTTTCAAGTCCAGTTAAGTATTAAGTAAAGAATAGCCCTGGTGGACCAGAGAATGGAGTCATCAGTATAGATGATAGTGAGGGTTTCAAAATGAATTTGCATTCTTTTCATTTATGACATTAGAACATTCCTAAAGTTCAAGTTGTTTTTTTCACTTGCATAATTTGCAAAAACTAACCGGTAAAGAACAATGCTATTTTTTTCTCAACTGAAAAGGTGGAATTTATTATTGGAAATTCAGCAAATGGTAGAACATCTGCTTTGCAAGTTTAGATCTTGCTACTTACTCTTTGACTGGGCTTTTCGCTGCTGTGAAATGTTCTAAAACAGAAATAGTACCTCCATTTTAAAACTTTTAAACACACATTGAACATGCAGTCATTCAGGTTTTTAAAAAGTTAGATACTGAATAAATCCTTCCATCTGTGCGGGAATAGCATGTTCATTTTCTTACACGTTACTCATTTATTGAACGCAAATTTTCACGTGGATGCATATCTAGCGTGATTTTCATCTGTGCTATTACTATTTTGTAATGCTTTTTGCCACAGTTCTGATACCTCAGAAAACCCTCAAAAATAAACATGAGAAGACCTAATTTGTCATTGTCTTCATTACTGGTGACCAACAGGAAACATGAAGTTAGCAGGCAGGTTGTGTTGCAACAAGTACGCTTAAGTAAACTATCATTCTTGAAAAGTCTATCATTTCTTGGATTTTTTAACATTCTACATGTTTTATTCTCACTTTGAAAATCATTATTCCAGTTAGAATCAAGGTTGAAAATGCATACCATCCTAACTTGTTCATAGCTTACAAATCGCTTGTCACTTACTAATACTATATAACGTATTTGAAGGTTGCTAAGAAAGTAGATCTTAAAAGTTCTCATCACAAGAAAAAAAGAAAGCTTGTAACCATGTGCAGTGACAAATGTTAACTAGACTTACTGTGATGATCATTTTGTGATATATACAAATATTGAATCATGTTGTACACTTAATATAATGTTACATGTCAATTATATCTCAATTAAAAAAAAAAAAAACTCTTGTCTTGATTCCATCTCATTTAGCACCACCAAGAGGACAGAGAAGGAATCTGAGGAGGCATTTTGAAGTTGATGCATTCAATTTGCTAAACACTTTTGCAGTCCAGGCTTTGTGCTTGATACCGGAGATGCAGCGGTGAATAAGATATGGCATTAACGCTCATTCGCTTTCTGGGGGAGAAAAACAAATGCATACAGATTATAATCCAGTGTGAAGAGTGCCTTCTAGAGAACCATGTACTAGGTGTCCTGAGGATTTCAAAGAAGGGTTCATGGAAGAGGGGAGACTTGAGCTGATCCTTGAAGAAAGAATTGGAATTCACTAGATGGAAAAGGGGAAGGGCTGGCTTTCCAGAGAGGTAAAGACAAGAAGAAGCATGGCCTATTGAGGGAAAGGTTTGTGGTTAAGTAAGACTGGATGGAGTATAGTCATAAATAGGCATGAGGCAAGAGATGTGGCCAGAAAAATAAGCATGAGGCAGAATTAACAAGGGCCATTTTGCCCTTCCGTGGAGTTTGACCTTTATGCCGTAGGTGTGGGGAGCTAATGAAGGGCAAGGAATTACATGATCTATTTGCATTTTATAAAATTCCTCCAGAGGAAGTGTGGATTGGAAGGGGAATTGACTGGAGGCAGGGAAATCAGGTGGTATATCACTTTAATTATCAAAGAATGATAGGATGAAGGTCTCAGGGGTCTTTACTAAGACAGTGTCATTATCGAGGAAGCTAAGGAAATGAATGCAGATATATTTACAAGATAGAATTGGCCTGTTTGATTGGCTATGGGAGGTAGAGAAGGATGACTCCTAGGTTTCCAGCCTAAGATATAAGATGAATAGTGTATCCTGTGTACGGAACACAGGAAGAGGGACAGGTCTGGTGGGGAAAATGATAAATTGAGTTATATCTTTGTTGATTGTAGTGTGACCTATGAGCTATAAAGGCAGAAATGTCAAGAATGCTACATAAGCAGCAGGCATTACAAGCCTGGAGCTCCAGAGAGAGGTCTGAGATGCAGGCTTGCCTTTCAAGTTGGTACCTGGATAAGAGTTGAAGCCCTGGTTATGAACGAGCTGCCCAAAGGGACACGGGGGTGTGAAAAAAGAGGCAGGGATGAGTCCTTGGAAAAATCCCTAATGTGAACAAAGAACACAGTAAGAGGAACCAGAGCCTACAGCCTAGGGAAGATCTAGGTTGTCTTGTGAGAGTAGCAGGATTCTCTGTCTCTGAATCCAAGAGAAGAAAAAAGACAGAAAGAAGAAGGAATTGGTTGAGCATGTCAAATGCCACAGGGCAATCAAATAAAATAAGCACCTAAGAAACGTCCACTGGAGTTGGGGGAAAAAATCTGCTGGTCGCCACAAAGAAATTACTTTTTAAGAGTTCTATTAGTGAAATCCAGATAGCAATGGGTTGAGTGAGGGAGTAGAGAACAAATAAGAACAAATACGAACTGGTTCTTTGTTTGCCTGTGAAAAGGAGGAAGGAGAGAGACAGAATCATTATGTCAGGGAATCGATGTGTACTGAGACCTGCTATTTCAGGCTCTGTGCTCAGTGCCTTCCATTTTACCCTCAAAATGGCCTTGCAAACTTTGTTTATGGTCAACATTTTAAAAATTAGAAAACCGAGATGTAGAGAAGTTAAATAACTTGCCTTTGACCCCATGTGTTAACTGGTGGAGCCAGAAACGGCACTGGGGCAGTGGCATTGAGACTGTGTTGTCTGGGGAGACATCTGGAGTGAACTGTTTGTGCTTTTCTCTTCCCAGCTCTGTGCTCAGTGAGGTCATGTAGGTAACTTCAACTGGCCATGGTGGGAGCATTTACACCACAGAAATTGGCAAACGTTACAAACCAGAGTTGGTTGATTTGTTTGCTTGTTCCTGGAGAGCCAGTTATTAAACACTGACAAGCACAGCACTGGGTGCTGTGTGAAAGCAAAGCCTCAGCATTTCCCACTGCCTAGTATATGTTACTTCGCCAAGGTCACTTGGTTAGGTAAAAACAACAGAGTTGAGACTGGAACCCAGACCTGTGATTCACATCCAGTCCTACACGGGCCCCAGGGCTTTGATGAAAAAATAAGTAAAATGTTCATTCCTCACATTCTATACCCAAATGGTCCATGTTGGTATGAACGATGTCTCGTCTTTATCCATGCTCTGGTTCTAAACTACCAGTCTTCTGCTTCAGCCTCCCAGGCAATCCATCTCTGGGGTGTTTGCCTTTTTGTTTTTGTTTTTGTTTTTTTGCGGTACGCGGGCCTCTCACTGTTGTGGCCTCTCCCGTTGCGGAGCACAGGCTCCGGACGCGCAGGCCCAGCGGCCATGGCTCACGGGCCCAGCCGCTCCGTGGCATGTGGGATCTTCCTGGACCGGGGCACAAACCCGTGTCCCCTGCATCGGCAGGCGGACTCTCAACCACTGCGCCACCAGGGAAGCCCCAGGTGTTTGCTTTTTTAAACAGCTTTCCTGAAGCATTGACTCTCTGAACTATGTTAATGAAATCTATTTTAAAAAATAACCAATCTTCTCCGGGTTTGTGGTTTCAGAACAGTATTCGTCAGCGAGTGAAATAAGTTATCTTAGATGCATTTTTCCATCCACAAAATGGAAGACAGACACACTGGCTGTTCATTAAAAGGAGTCCTGAAGAGTTTATTTTTAAACAAACTTCATTTTCCAGCTAGTCGAATTCATGATAGAGAATGAATAAGCAGCCCAGCTGTGCCACATGATTCAAAACTCCCTTAAATTTCATTGTGTAACACTGCATTTAAAACAGTATGTGTATGCAGAGTAAACAAATCTAAAATGATAAATAGCTAATGTGGGAGAAATTGCCAGGTCACCCCACATGGTCCAAGTGCAGGTATGAAAACGTCTCCTGGAATTCCCTCCGCATGTTTAATTTGGATTGCTGTTATGGTGCACAGAACAGGATTTATTTGCACAGAATTGAGGCCTGAAACATTCTTTAGGTGGTAGAGGAGAAATATTCTTTTTAGCTGCATCACAATAGACTTTACCTTAAAGCAGCGTGGCTCATCGTAAAACTGAAAAAGAAGAACTTTTATCTGGGTTGATTCTTGAACAACGTATATGTGTTCCTTTTATCCACAAGATAAAATAAGGTTTTGTAATTCTGTTAGCCAAAAATTACTTCAGTCTTTCATCTTAACTATTCTATAAGAAAGCCACAAGGAATTCCCAATTAAAATGGAAAATAACTCAAATAAAAATGGACTTTCAGGAGGTATATGATAGACCTTATTAAGGCAGTATAAGCGAAAGCAGTTCTCAACAAAATTAGGCTCACACTAGTTTGAATTTATTTTGCAAGTTGCACCAAAGGGCATCCGAGGTGTGTATATCAGTCAATATAATAGTAACTACACTTTTGTCTGACCTGATTTGCTCCATTCCCGAGCATTCTAGGTCAATGCATATTTTGATTAGTTAAAAGTTGTACTTCTACTAACAAAGGATTAAAAATGCCCACAGAAATAGAATATAGGTGATCCTGTGGCTTTCTTGTGAAAGGAGTCTTAAGTCATACCTGATTTTCCCACAGAGAAAACAATGAACTTGTATTTCTAACCAAAGGAACAGACGCCCAACTTTTTTTTTTTCATAGAAATGATCACAGACATTTTAATCAACTGTAAATGATATACTTGTACACTGTGTCACTGAAAACCTTCTAAAGGGAACGTAGTCATTTGAGCTGAGCAATACAGTAATCAATTGTATAAATTATCCTATTATCTCACTGAAAATCCCCGATAAGATGATTTGTACGACAGGAGAGAAGCCAGGAGACTAGGAGGAAATAAGAAACACCTGCAGACTGTTCACCCCAGAAGTGAGGTTATGACTTGAGTGGCAGTTGGAGGAACTCTCAACGGGGCAGAGCCTTGGTTGAAGTAGAGAGAGCCAGGAAGGGGAAGACCAGAGCCTTCAGAAACAGCTGAGTAAACTGATCACACATTCATACTGAGGGATTACTACACGAATGACTGCATTACTGATTCGAGAAAGCATATTTAATCTGTGTTCCACGTGACCATCAGTGTCTTGGCTTCTTGAACCACTTATAGACGATGATCCTGACCACAGCCCATGCCTTTGTTTGAACATCTTTACCTCGTTTGAGTCCTTACAGAATGTCTCTTGAATCTATCTTTGTTTGCCTGTCTTTGCTTATACATCTTCACCATGGAGTTATTCGCATGACTGTAAATCTGTAACACATTTCTTACTGCACAGAAACAATCTGTATTTCTCTGTCAAATGTGGTCCTTTCCTCCTCAAAAATATCCCTGAAATGCAATTCCACCCAAGCCTTCTCTGAAAACACAGCTTTCTATTTCATTGATAGTTTGAGACAAAACGCCACATTCAAACCTGACTTTATCTAATGCATTTTTCTCTTGTTTTCTTTGTCTATTTTTGCACCTAATCTGCTGACTTCCCTGCCATTTAAAAATATTCATGTGGGAATAGATAGATAAGCAAATATGAACTATGTTAAATTTGATCTTTTTCATTGACCCCGTATACCTAGAAATACACTCAATCTTACTGGAGTAATATAGCTACTTTCCCTATAAGGTTTTAAAAAAATTTTTTAATTGCAATAAATACACATAACAAATGTTACCATCTTAACCATTTTTAAGTGTGCAGTTCAGTGGCATTGAGGACATTCACCTTGTTGTACCAGCATCGCCACCATCTATCCACACAGCTCTTTCCATGTTGCAAAACCCAAACTCTGTACCTGTTAAACAACTCCCCTTTATTCCCTTCCCCCAACCTCTGGCAACCACCCTTCTACTTTCTGTCTGTATGAACTTGACTACTCTAGGTACCTCATATAAATGGAATTATGCAGTATTTGTCTTTTTGTGACTGGTTTATTTCACTCAGTATAATGCCCTCAAGGTTCATCTATGCTGTAGCCTGTGTCAGGATTTTCTTGCCTTTTAAGGCTGAATAATGTTCAGTTGTACGTGTATACTGAAATTTGTTTATCCATTCATCCATCAGTAGGCACTTGGGTTGATTCCACCTTTTGGCTATTATGAATAATAATGCTGCTGTGAACATGGGGGACAAGTACCTCTTTGAGACTCTGCTGTCAATTCTTTTGAGTATATACCCAAAAGTTAAATTGCTGGATCATATGGTATCCTGTAAGGTTTTAACTTAGGCAGAAAGAATCATTATATTTGTAAGATTCTCTAGATTTTATAGTTGCTTGCTTATAGTTGTTTGCTTGCTTTGGTTTTGTTCCCTCTCTCTTGCTTTCTTCTAGATTAACCATATCCCATAGAAATACAATACAAACCCCAGAGGTAAATTTAAAATTTTGAGTAGCCACAGTTTAAAAAGTAAAAAGAAATAGATGAGATTAATTTAATGATATGCTCTTTAACCCAGTATATTAAAAATATTATCATTTCAACCTCTAATCAGTATAAAAGATGATAAATGAGATACTACAGATTATGCATTTGCCAGACATGCAATGAAGATTAATAGAGTACGTGGTACAACAGTTAAAGAAAAAGGTAGTCCCACCAAAACAACAAGGTGTGTTTAATAGAAAAGTGTTTTATACTGGTTTGGTTTTAAATGAAAATTTAAATGAATTAAAATTTAAAATTCAGTCCCTAAGTTGTCCTAGCTGCATAGCAGGTGTTCAGTAGCTACATGTGGCCAGGGGCCACTGCAGTGGACAGTGCAGAGCTGAGCATTTTCATCATCACTGGAAGTTTTATTGGACAGAGATGCTCTAGGCTCTGATATCCCTGAGGGCCAGGAACTTGGATGTCTCTTTTATCACAAAGCTTTATCATCTGGTGCCCAGCAAGTGTTGAATATGTATTTGTTGGATGAGCTACTAAATGTATTTAACAAGCTCTGCATTATCGAATGCTCTGCATCTACCAGGCACTGTCATGGCACTGGGGCCTTACTGAGTGAGTTTATATCAGCAACATGTCCCGTCCTGGAATGTCTGTCCAGAGATTGAAGTCTTTGCAGGTTCTACGTTCTGTTTGCTTGGTTTCTGAGCTAGGTTTTGAATGAAATGGGAAAATGTATTGAAAACAAATACAGAAGCTGATTGTATGGTTCTGTTTTGTTCCTGGGGCCTCCCGCAGGGCCTAAAATAATTAAATATTGGTTCAACAAATGAAGGAACAAGTGGCCTTGTGAACTCATCACACACAGAAAATGGCCCTGTGAGTTTCCTGAGGAAAGAAGTCCCTGAGAATGGTGGGAAGGAATTGTAAGGGGAGGACAAGAGAAAACCAGAGAAATGGGAACACACAGGAGAAAGGTATGAGCATCCTAGACGGTACATTTGAAGTGAGGAGAATTATCTGTAACCAACTCAGAGCCGTGAGCACTTCCTTATCCATAAATTAAAAGGCAAACTTTATTAGTTCTGCATATAAATGTCTGCAACCTAATTCCATTTGGAAGCGAAGTCATTCATGTATTCATTCATTTGTTGAACAAGCGTGTGCTTGCCTTCCCAGTGTCTGCTGTACCCAGGCCTTCTCAGCAGCGACAAACAGTAGTGCTCATTGTGTGCTAGGGGGACAGCTGTGCGTTGACTTCCTAGCAATTATAAGGGCATTTGTGGAAAGTCAAGCAATAGCATTCGAAATATCCTTAATCACCGTGTTTATAGAATCATTATAAACTAAAAAAAAAAAAAACTGCCTCATATTCAAAATACATTACTCATACTTAATTCATATGTAACTGGCTCTTTTCTGATATTAAATGACAATGTTAAAAAATCATTACAGTGGTTTATCTAAAAATAATTTTGGGCCTAAAATACCCAACGCATAAAGTGTTATGACTATATCATTTAGGATGATGTTTTTGATTGTTGAATATATTAGAATGTTAGCATCTTCTTTCTTTATTTAACCTGATGCAAATGTACAGAATGTTTCTTAAGGTAAAATGTAAATTCATTCCTAGAATTTAATTTACCTTTCTTGTGTTTATCAAGAAAACAAGAAAAAATCATTTTCCTCCTCCACATGAGGAAGAAAATCAAGAGAGATAACCAAATGAATACTTTTTAACTCCATAGCAGAAGTCTTTAAATAACAACTTCCTAACACATCTGGATTAGATCCTGGTTTCACACTGAGGAACCAATAATGTCCTATTCTTAGTATCCTAATTATAGTCACAATGTCTGAATTTCACTGAATTTTTCAGGAAGCATTTAAACTTGGCAGTAGTCAAAGTCATTGAGATTGTAAAAATCGATCAAACAAAAGGCCTGAAAGATGGATTTCGTTATCTCCTCTTTTTAAGTAACATGCAGTGATTGTCGGCAGAAATAGATAAAGCAAACAGATGCCTCTGATCCGCTTGCATTTTTCATCTTTTCACTCCAAAGACCACCCTGTTGTGTCCAGTATCATCACAGTAGGATCTAGTGCAGTGTTAACTCAGGGATCAAACTCTTTTTCTGCTAGTAAGTTATCCGATTTAGCATTGTCACTCATGAGATAGTGTCAAAGGAATATCTTTGTTGGTGAAAAATAAAAGATTTGCATATAAGATGGCAGATAGGATTAAACTTTTAGTTCATATTTGCCGATAGAAATGGAAACACCGAGGCTAAGATGTGACTAATTTCGATTTTTTTTTAACCATTTGACTTCAGAACTTGTATAAGTAATGTAACACAGGCAGACCTCAGAGATATCAAGTGTTTGGTTCCAAACCACCACAAGAAAGTGACTGTCATGATAAAGTGAGGAACTGAGGATAAAAGATCCCTATTTTGAGTATCTTAAGTTCGAGATCACTATTACCTACCCAGCTAAAACACTTCTTGACCATCTATTGCAGAGACAGTGGGGCTGGAGGAAGTGGGTGGATTTGAGAAAAGTTTGAAGAAAGAGTAAACAGCACTTGGTTATTAATAGCAAGTGAGCGTGAGGGAATTTGAGAGGAATTCCGAGGCCCCTGAGGGTGCCAGTCCCTGAGAGCGAGCTCTGGGGCGGGTGCACGGTTAGAAGAGGAGGACTTCATACTGAAGTAGGCACGGTTTTAGTGCTTTGGGAAGATCTACAGCCATGTGCTCTGAACACGTTCGTATTTCAGTCTGGAGCTCAGGTGAGAGACACAGTTTAGAAATTTGGGAGTCAGTGGTGTAAACATAGTCGTCCTCAATGCCAACAAAGTAGATGAGATTACTCCAAAAAGGCCTGTAGGGTGAAAACACAAAGAGACTGTATTTCAGATGAAAAGAAAAAGCTTGGCATGGACCATGCTGCTTAGCAAAACAATCCCGAAAATGCAGAGAAGGGAAAGAAGGATGTGAACACCCTTCCAAATCAGGTGCGTTATTTTATGGGCATAGCTCCTCTTCAGCTAGAACCTACAACGAGGGAATATTGGACCTGCGTGCAAGTCTCACAGTCAAAGAGCAAAACCTACAGCTGTAGAACAGGGCAATAAAGAATTCAGAAATGGAGACTTTTTTTTTTTTTTTTGCGATACGCAGGCTTCTCACTGTTGTGGCCTCTCCCGTTGCGGAGCACAGGCTCCAGACGCGCAGGCTCAGCGACCATGGCTCACGGGCCCAGCCGCTCCGCGGCATGTGGGATCTTCCCGGACCGGGGCACGAACCCGTGTCCCCTGCATCGGCAGGCAGACTCTCAACCTCTGCGCCCCCAGGGAAGCCCCAGAAATTGAGGCTTTGATCTTGAATTCTTAGGTAGTTACATACACAGTGTTGGTGAGAATGCAAAATGGTGCAATCACTATGGAAAAGCAGTATGGAGATTCCTCAAAAAACTGAACCACCATGTACTCCAGCAATCCCTCTTCTGGGTATTTACCCAAAAGAATTGAAATCAGGATCTCAAAAGATATTTGCACTCCCATGTTCATGGCAGCATTATTCACAATAGCCAAGATGTGGAAACAACCTAAATAGCCATTGACAGATGAATGAATAAAGAAAATGTGGCACATACATACAATGGAATGCTATTCAGCCTTTGAAAAGAAGGATATTCTGCAACACACAACAACATGGATGAAGCTTGAGGACATTATGCTAAGTGAAAAAAGCTAGACCCAGAAAGACAAATATTATAAACATCCACTTATATGAGGTACCTAAGATAGTCCAAGTCATAGAATCAAAGAGTGAAATGGTGGTCACCAGGGTCTGATGAGAAGGGGAAATAGGAAGTTACTAATCTACGGGCATAAACTTTCAGTCAAGCAAGATGCTCTCCAGTCCTGCAGTACAACATTGTACCTATAATCAACAATAACGTACTGTGCACTTAAAAATCTGCTAAGAGGGCAGATTTTCAGAGAACATCTGGGCTGGCCGATTATCTTCCAGGCAGCTAAGGTCAACAGGAGACAAGCCAGAAGTGATGGATGCAGGGCCCTGTGACAGGGGTGCGATGAGGGTGCCAGTTAATAAAACAAACCTACTTCTTCTGACTCCAAAACCGGAGAACTCTCTCTGCCCCACAGCTGCCTCTTTAGAATAATGGAAGATCTGTGTCTGGGAGGAAGTCTGGAGATGATCTGGTGCTAAGTTTTTATCTTACAAATGGATTAAATAAAGCCCTGAGAGAGTAACTTGTTCAAAGTCACACACCTGCTTTGGGGTGAAGTCTGTGCTGACACTGGGAGCATCCCTATTGGACTCTGATACTATTCGTGGGACTCTTTTCAAAGGAAATGAAACCAATTTTGCATATGCCCACTGCATGCCATGTGGCTAAATCTACTCCTGGAAGAAGTCCAGGGTTAAGGTTAATAGTATAAGCTCTACGGCTTCCCTGGTGGCTCAGTGGTTAAGAATCCGCCTGCCAATGCAGGGGACACGGGTTCGAGCCCTGGTCGGGGAAGATCCCACATGCCGCAGAGTAACTAAGCCCGTGCGCCGCAACTACTGAGCCTGCACTCTGGAGCCCATGAGCCACAACTACTGAGCCAGCAAGCCACAACTACTGTGAAGCCCATGCACCTAGAGCCCATGCTCTGTAACAAGAGAAGCCACTGCAATGAGTAGCCCATGCACCGCAACGAAGAGTAGCCCCTGCTCACCGCAACTAGAGAAAGCCTGTGCGCAGCAACAAAGACCCAACACAGACAAAAATAAATTAATTAATTAAAAATAAAGAGAGTATAAGCTCTAGTCTCAAATGACCAGGGCTGGAATCCCACCTCTGTCCCTTGGGAGTCATACGACCTTAACCTCTCTTGACTTATCCCCTTATATGCAAAATGGAGATAATAATAGTATTATCTTGTAGAGTTATTATGCGGATTAAGGGGGAAAATACCTCTCAAGGCCCTGATGTCTATCTAGCTCATGGTATGTTCACAATAAATTTTAGCAGTCATTTTATTGCTTTTGATATTACTTTATATTACTCACCTCCATCTTTCAGCATCTGGGATGGAAATGTTAATAACACACACAGAGGTTTGTTTTTCTGGCATGTAGTGTGCATAAAACAAATATTTGTTGAGAGAGTGACAAAGGAAGGAAGAAAAGAAAAAAGAAAATGAGGGAGGAAGGATATGACATTAGAAGACCTTTCTTCATTGTCTGGCCCACATTCTGAAATGTGGAAATGTACAAGGTATTTTTATTATGAATAGTACCCCTTTTCTGATCTGCACAAAATGTAGCCATGCTTTTAAGATAATGTAGGAAAGCTCAAGAAGGAAGGTGTGTGTCTCCACGTGTTTTAGCGAGCTTCCTGCGTCTCTTAGCATCTCTGTTCGCTAGTCAGAGGTTCGGAGAGAACAGAGACAAAGTGCTTTCCCTTAACGAGCTTGCATGTGGGACAGACACTTGACACAATGATTTCTTTTTTAAAATATTTATTTATTTATTTGGCTGCATCAGGTCTTAGTTGCGGCACACAGGATCTTCCTTGCAGCATGCAGGATCTCTCATTGCGGTGCATGGGCTCTTCGTTGTGGCATGCAGGCTCTCTCTAGTTGTGGCGTGGGGCTCAGTAGTTGTGGCACACGGGCTTAGTTGCCCCACGGCATGTGGGATCTTGGTTCCCCCACCAGGGATCGAACCCACGTCCCCTGCATTGGAAGACGGATTCTTAACCACTGGACCACCAGGGAAGTCCTGACAGAATGATTTCTATAACAAAAGATGCTTCTGTAGATGGTGGTGTGAGGGTTAGGAGCCTGCACTCTATGGCTGGACTGCCCGGGTTTGGATCCAGCACTTGGCAACTTTGTGACCTAAACAAGTTAAATAACCTCTCTGAGCCATGCTCTGACCTGTAAAGTAGGAATAGGCATTGTACTTACCAGATAAGTTCAAGGAACAAGTGAGTTTTTATACGTAAGTGCCTAGCCTGGCATGCTGTTTATTCCTGGGCTTTGCCTGCCTCTCAAATGAGTGATAACTACTAAAGTTCAGAAGACGACCACCCAGAACATGGAGAGATGAGGTCATCAAGGTGAGGTCTTGAAGAAGGAATGGACTTTGTCAAACAGAAGGAAGAGAGTTGGCTATTTCAGGCTTGGGAATAGAAATAGACTTGGCCTTGTATAGGCAAGTTCTGAGTTGCTCAGTGATCATATTTTAATGAGCACTGAATGCAGAGTTAGATAGGATCTGGTAACAGTGAGAAGCAAATAGAGATCTTGAGGAGGAGATTAGCACAGGCAAAGTGGTTTTTTTAATGATTAATTTGGTATATTAACATTAAGATGGAGATTGAAATCAGGACGTCAGTTTGGAGACCATTGCAGTAGTCTAGACTTTGATGTGCTCAGGATCTTGGAGAGATTGATGGGAGGTTAATACAAAAAAGAAGAATGAGTATGAGACATAGAAAGAAAAGATCAGAAGGTGACTGGAAACAGGTGTGAGGAGGAGATGAGGGGGATGTCAAAGTCGCAAGCCTGACTGGCGGAGAAGTCTGTGTAATAGACACACATGTGCAAGTTCAGAGGGATGGGTGGTTTGTGGAAAAGGATTACGAGTTTCTTTCAAGTCTAGTCGCATTTGATCCAACAATAGGACACCCATGTGGAAGCTAGAATTTGGAGAAGCAGAACTGAAGTTCAGGAGAGGTCAGAGCTAAACGTCTGTATATACTTGGGACTGAATCAAGTATAGGTGAAAGTGAGAGACAGGAGAGAGGGTGAAATTTCTGCGGAGATGGTAGGGTGAGAGTGAGGCAGGATAACATGCCAGCAAGTAATAGCAGTGAGGATCAGAGGAGGTGACATATATGACAGCACATATGGGAGTGGGGGTGATGAAATACAACATAAATTGGAAAAACTTGGTGACTGCCCCGTTTCCTAGAATCTCAAAGCCAAAATGGACATTAAGACATTTTGTACATGAGGGAATTAGGGCTCAAGGAAGCTGAGTTCATTGGTTTCCCCTGAGATAGCTGTGGAATTGGACCTGTCCCTTTTCAGTGCTGTTCTCACTTTACAGGCTCCCGCCTGGCTTGTCCTGTCTCTCAGTGCCCAGCTGCATATGGTTCAATCTGTACTCTGTTTTACATAAAGCATACTGTAGAATGCTGGGTCCCCCTGAGTGGGCAGCGTGCACCTGGCCAAGGGCAGAGCACAGAAGCTGCATCAGCTAAGCAGGATTCCATGAAAGGGCATGTTCAGTATACACACTGATGTTGGATCTCACCCTGTTTCTCTTTTTCATGTGTACTTCCTTTAGTTAATTAACTAATTTTGCAATCTTTAGAAAATGAAATAAGCAGTTTACCCATACACTCCTTACCTTTGCATGCATGTTAATTAAATAATTATTCCACTGCTTATAATATTGCTTCCCAAAAGATATTGAACTGCTTTTTATATGAAGGAGGCTCTAAGTCTCAACCGCGTTTATAGCTCAGTGATCGCAATAATTATTTTTTAAACCACATCAGTCATAAATCGAAATAGCTGCTTCTGAAAATGCATAAAAGTGATGTCCCATGTCCAAACCATTTGTACAACTTAACATAATTTTATTGAAGGGATAGCCATTTGAGATCTTAACCTTTTTATGAATTTATTATGAAGTCATAGAAATCTTAATGCCTTTCTAATTTTCTTCTTGAAGGAAACAATTTGGAAAATGCCAAGGACAAAAACATAGGAAGCATTTAACATAAACTGAAACCATTAATACTTAATGGAAAAGCATAATCCATTCCGAGGCATTTTAAAACAGCTACCGTAAAATCATTGCTTCTAGGAGGTGTTAAAAAAGAAAATTCATCCAAGTAAATTTGAAGATCTAATTGGCCTTAATAAATGCTTCATGAATCGGTCAGCATCACATCTAGCAAGTTGAGAGGAGCTCTGAGGAGGCTGTACAAGATGGAAGGCTTTTATAGGCAGAAAGAGGAAGGGATAAGGAAAGATCAGATTACAGCATCTTCCTTTGTTGGATAAAAAGGGACTCTGTAGCAGATTACCTCATCGGTGCTACCAAAAAAATTCCAAACTGACCAGTTAAGACTACATTCCTGGGGGAGATTCAAACTGCAGTTAGGTTAGGTATTAAGTTTCTGTTTGGTGACATGGGCTTAGCACAAGTGACTCCATTTTGGACCTGTTGTTTCTTTTTTAACAAGAGGCTAGGTGGTTCTTCAAAACTGGTGCTTCAATAGTCTTACTCAAAGAACGACTTGATGGAAATAGAAGCTGTAAAGCCCAAGGATTAGAAGGAAGTGGGGGTGAGATTCAAATGACTTCATTTTAAATGCTGTTTGTCATCACAGATTTCCACTAAGCTTGCTCCCACACCTGGCTTCCCATGGGACCCTTGGGTCAGAGGTTCTTCTGTGTTGTTTTTTGTTTGCTGGAAGGGAGGGATGCCCTTTCAGGGTTTCTTCAATTTCAGAGTTGCAAAAACTGGTTCTGAAAATAGTTGGCAGTATCCGTTGGCCAAATTTATTTGCTGAAAACCCTTTTGTTTTGAACCAGTGAGGCCCAAGGTCAAGAAATACTTGGGTTAACTTAAGGTTAACACAATAACAAGGTTCTTCTTTTGCAAACTTCCAAGACTATTTCATTACTTTCTGGCTTCTTCTCTCTTCCGTTACTGTGTTCTCTTGCTGACCACTGTTGAGCTGTCTCAAGCCCCCTTCCTTGGTGGGAGCAGCCCACCCAACCCTCCAGAGTTCTCTCTGTGCTGAGGCTCATGGAATGGAGGGAAAGAGCACTGAAATGCTAGACTTGGATGCTGAATTCTGAAGCCAAATCCAGTTCAATCTCTAGTTTTGTGATTCTGGGCAAGCTACCTAAACTCACTCTCCTTCTTCTTCTGCTTCCATTTTTTTAAAAATTATCTTTTACAGTAATTTTATCAAAGTAGTGCCTATGCAGTTAAAGTATCAAATACAACAAAAGTTATTTTAACTAGCCTTCTCTTAAGTGATTTCCCTGACTAAGCAACTCTCTCCCTTCCCTAGATATAACCTGCTGACTGATGCTCCCAGCCAGCTCACCCCCAGGGCCTCACCTGCTGTCTCTTGAGCCCTCCTATAACTTCTGACCCCACCTGTGGGGATGAATATGGCCCAAGAATTAGTTGTGTTTGTTCCCATTGTACTTGTTAATATAATTATTCAATTATAAATTATATAAAACCAATGACATATGAATGCATAAAAGAATTTCTATAAAAATGTTTTGGAAAGACTCAAAGTTGAGTTACTAAAAGTAAAAAGCTACAGAATCAGGTATGAAAATAAAATGATAAAATATCAAGAAAAAACTCAAATCTAAAAGGATTCCGCTTTGTGTCTTTAAGTTCTCAATCCACTTTAATGGAATAGAAGCTAGGAAATATAGATGATGATGATGGGTGTGGTTTATGTAAAAAAGTGAAACATGTAGTTATATTCCATAAGCAGAAATCCAGGTCATATTCCCACGGGATTCTTCTGGTATTAGATTAGATGAGGTTCACATAAAGTGCTCAGCATCATGTCTGATATTTAATAAGGATTCAGTACATGTTAGCTGTTACTGTGGTTACTATTGATTTAATAACTGTATATCCAGGTGATGTTAAAAGGAAACAGGAAAGAAGGTAAGGGGAGACCAAACCAATATTACAAAATAAAATATCGGGATAAACTTAAACCCAGCAACCAAATGTTATACAACAAAGGACCTAAACTTCACGGTGAAAACCTTTTTTTGTATCAAAATATCTTTATGTTAAACTAAGAGGGTATTGATAATCACATTTATGACAGGTATAGCTGGAGAAAAAAAAAATTCATTCATGAAATGTAACCCTGTTTCAATTTTAACCACAATTTGCCGCATGGCCTTAGGAAACTGCCCAACATTTTCCTGTCTTTTATTCTCTGTTAGGCAAGGATGATGATAACCAACTGAATAAATTTATCACACTGCCAGAAGAATTACTTTCAGAAAAGTACATTATGGGCATATTTGTGTTTCGTCACTTGAGTGTGAGCTCTGCTTGGCTGTGCTACTCGTGCTGCATAGAGCTCTCGAACCCTCGGAAGAAGGATCAGTGAAATGCCTTTTTTAAAAAATTGATTTCCAGCGGCATGTACTGTATGTGGAGCAGTATACAGTGAAGCGGAGGCAGAGCGGCTCCGTGAGCTCCTCTCCACTTTCCCATAGAGATCCCTTGACTGCCAGCTTAGGACGAGCCACACACATGCCCTCATGCTCAGCGAGCCCGCGATGTCACTATCATATGACAAAGGCTTTGCTGCAGTTCATCTTCCTCCCTGTGTACTTTCCATTTGCTTTCTTAGAATCCTGCTGCATCACAGAAGCTGGAAGTTCTGATTATCCATTGAAATCACAATGGAAAGTCTTGACATGCCACCGTGTGGCAGACAGGCTCTTGGTGCTCCAGCTGGGTGTCAGGCCTGAGCCTCTGAGGGGGGAGAGCCGAGTTCAGTACATTGGTCCACCAGAGACCTCCCAGCTCCACGTAATATCAAACGGTGAAAATCTCCCGGAGATCTCCATCTCAACGCTAAGACCCAGCTCCACTCAATGACCAGCAAGCTACAGTGCCGGACACCCTATGCCAAACAACTAGCAAGACAGGAACACAACCACTACCATTAGCAGAGAGGCTGCCTAAAATCATAGTTCACAGACACCTCAAAACACACCACCAGACGCGGTCCTGTCCACCAGAAAGAAAAGATCCAGCCTCATCCACCAGAACACAGGCACCAGTCCCCTCCACCAGGAAGCCTACACGACCCACTGAAACAACCTTACCCACTGGGGGCAGACACCAAAAACAACGGGAAGTACGAACTGGAAGGCTGCAAAAAGGAGACCTCAAACACAGTAAGTTAAGCAAAATGAGAAGACAGAGGGCTTCCCTGGTGGCACAGTGGTTGAGAGTCTGCCTGCTGATGCAGGGGACACGGGTTCATACCCCATTCCAGGAAGATCCCACATGCCGCGGAGCGACTAGGCCCATGAGCCATGGCCCCTGAACCTGTGCGTCCGGAGCCTATGCTCCGCAATGGGAGAGGCCACAACAGTGAGAGGCCCGCGTACCGCAAAAAAAATTTTAAAAAAAGAGAGGACAGAGAAACACACAGCAGATGACAGAGCAAGGTAAAAACCCACCAGACCTAGCAAATGAAGAGGAAATAGGCAGTCTACCTGAAAAAGAATTCAGAATAGTGATAGTAAAGATGATCCAAAATCTTGGAAATAGAATGGAGAAAATACAAGAAACGTTTAACAAGAACCTAGAAGAACTAAAGAGCAAACAAACAGTGATGAACAACACAATAAATGAAACTAAAGACTCTCTAGAAGGGATAAATAGCAGAATAACTGAGGCAGAAGAACAGATAAGTGACCTGGAAGATAAAAGAGTGGAAATAACTACTGCAGAGCAGAATAAAGAAAAAAGAATGAATAGAATTGAGGACAGTCTCAGAGACCTCTGGGACAACATTAAATGCACCAACATTCGAGTTATAGGGGTTGAAGAAGAAAAAGAGAAAAAGAAAGGGACTGAGAAAATATTTGAAGAGATTATAGTTGAAAACTTCCCTAATATGGAAAGGAAATAGTCAATCAAGTCCAGGAAGCCCAGAGAGTCCCATACAGGATAAATCCAAGGAGAAACATGCCAAGACACATATTAATCAAACTATCAAAAATTAAATACAAAGAAAATTATTAAAAGCAGTAAGGGAAAAACAACAAAAAAATACACGGGAATCCCTATAAGATTAACAGCTGATCTATCAGCAGAAACTCTGCAAGCCAGAAGGGAGTGGCAGGACATATTTAAAGTGATGAAAGGGGAAAACCGACAACCAAGATTACTTTACCCAGCAAGGATCTCATTCAGATTTGACAGAGAAATTAAAACCTTTACAGACAAGCAAAAGCTAAGAGAATTCAGCACCACCAAACCAGCTTGACAACAAACGCTAAAAGAACTTCTCTAGGCAGGAAACACAGAAGGAAAAGACCTGAAATAACAAACTGAAAACAATTTAAAAAATGGTAATAGGAACATACATATTGATAATTACTTTAAAGGTAAATGGATTAAATGCTCCAACCAAAAGACATAGACTGGCTGAATGGATACAAAGCAAGACCCATAGATATGCTATCTACAAGAGACTCAGTTCAGACCTAGGGACACATACAGATTGAAGGTGAGGGGATGGAAAAAGATATTCCATGCAAGTGGAAATTGAAAGAAAGCTGGAGTAGCAATTCTCATATCAGACAAAATAGACTTTAAAACAAAGACTACTACAAGAGACAAAGAAGGACACTACATAATGATCAAGGGATCAATCCAAGAAGAAGATATAACAATTGTAAATATTTATGCACCCAACATAGGAACACCTTAATACATAAGGCAAATACAAACAGTCCTAAAAGGGGAAATTGACAGTAACACAATCATAGTAGGGGACTTTCACACCCCACCTTCACCAATGGACATATCATGCAAAATGAAAATATATAAGGAAACACAAGCTTTAAATGATACATTAAACAAGATGGACTTAATTGATATTTATAGGATATTCCATCCCAAAACAACAGAATACACTTTCTTCTCAGGTGCTCATGGAACATTCTCCAGGATAGATAACATCTTGGATCACAAATCAAGCCTTGGTAAATTTAAGAAAATTGAAATCATATCAAGTATCATTTCTGACCACAATCCTATGACACTAGATATCAATTACAGGGAAAAATCTTTAAAAAGTACAAACACATGGAAGCTAAACAATACACTACTAAATAACCAAGACATCACTGAAGAAATCAAAGAGGAAATCAAAATATACCAAGAAACAAATGACAATTAAAACACAATGACCCAAAACCTATGGGATGCAGCAAAAGTAGTTCTAAGAGGGAAATTTATAGCAATACAATCCTACCTTAAGAAACAAGACACATCTCAAATAAACAACCTAACCGTACACCTAAAGCAATTAGAGAAAGAAGAACAAAAAACTTCCAAAGTTAGCAGAAGGAAAGAAATCATAAAGATCAGATCAGAAATAAATGAAAAAGAAATGAAGGAAATGATAGCAAAGATCAATAAAACTAAAAGCTGGTTCTTTGAGAAGATAAACAAAATTGATAAACCATTAGCCAGACTCATCAAGAAAAAAAGGGAGAAGACTCATATCAGTGGAATTAGAAATGAAAAAAGAGAAGTAACAACTGACACTGCAGAAATACAAAGGATCATGAGAGGTTACTACAAGCAACTATATGCCAATAAAATGGACAACCTGGAAGAAATGGACATATTCTTAGAAAAGCACAACCTTCCAAGACTGAACCAGGAAGAAATAGAAAATATAAACAGAGTAATCACAAGCACTGAAATTGAAACTGTGATTAAAAATCTTCCAACAAACAAAAGCCCAGGACCAGATGGCTTCACAGGAGAATTCTATCAAACATGTAGAGAAGAGTTAACACCTATCCTTCTCAAACTCTTCCAAAATATAGCAGAGGGAAGAACACTCCCAAACTCATTCTACAAGGCCACCATCACCCTGATACCAAAACCAGACAAAGACGTCACAAAGAAAGAAACCTACAGGCCAATATCACTGATGAACATAGATGCGAAAATCCTCAACAAAATACTAGCAAACAGAATCCAACAGCATATTAAAAGGATCATACACCATGATCAAGTGGGGTTTATCTCAGGAATGCAAGGATTCTTCAATATATGCAAATCATTCAATGTGATACACCATGTTAACAAATTGAAGGAAAAAAACATGATCATCTCAATAGATGCAGAAAAGCTTTTGACAAAATACAACACCCATTTATGATAAAAACCCTCTAGAAAATAGGCATACAGGGATCTTACCTCAATATAATAAAGGCCATAAATGACAAACCCACAGCCAACATCATTCTCAATGGTGAAAAACTGAAGCCATTTCCACTAAGATCAGGAGCAATACAGGGTTGCCCACTCTCACCACTATTATTCAACATAGTTTTGGAAGTTTTAGCCACAGCAATCAGAGACAGGAAATAAGTAAAAGGAATCCAAATCAGAAAAGAAGAAGTAAAGCTGTCACTGTTTGCAGATGACGTGATACTATACATAGAGAATTCTAAAGATGCTACCAGAAAACTACTAGAGCTAATCAATGATTTTGGTAGAGTAGCAGGATACAAAATTAATGCACAGAAATCTCTGGCATTCCTATGCACTAATGATGAAAAATCTGAAAGACAAATTAAGGAAGCACTCCCATTTACCACTGCAACAAAATGAATAAAATACCTAGGAATAAGCCTACCTAAGGAGACAAAAGACCTATATGCAGAAAACTATAAGACACTGATGAAAGAAATTAAAGATGATACAAACAGATGCAGAGATATACCATTTCAACATTGTTAAAATGACTATACTACCCAAAACAATCTACAGATTCAGTGTAATCCCTATCAAACTACCAATGCATTTTTCTAGAACTAGAACAAAAAATTTCACAATTTGTATGGAAACACAAAAGACCCCAAATAGCTAAAGCAATCTTGAGAAAGATAAACAGAGCTGGAGGAATCAGGCTCCTGGACTTCAGACTATACTACAAAGCTACAGTAATCAAGACAGTATGGTACTGGCACAAAAACAGAAATATAGATCAATGGAACAGGATAGAAAGCCCAGAGATAAACCCATGCACATATTGGCACCTTATCTTTGATAAAGGAGGCAAGAATATACAGTGGAGAAAAGACAGCCTCTTGAATAAGTGGTGTTGGGAATATTCAACAGCTACATGTAAAAGAATGAAATTAGAACACTCCCTAACACCATACACAAAAATAAACTCAAAATGGGTTAAAGACTTAAATGTAAGGCCAGACACCATCAAACTCTTAGAGGAAAACATAGGCAGAACACACTATGACATAAATCACAGCAAGATCCTTTTTGACCCACCTCCTAGACAAATGGAAATAAAAACAAAAATAAATAAATGGGACCTAATGAAACTTCAAAGCATTTGCACAACAAAGGAAACCATAAACAAGACGAAAAGACAGCCCTCAGAATGGGAGAAAATATTCGCAAATGAAGCAAGTGACAAAAGATTAATCTCCAAAATATACAAGCAGCTCATGCAGCTCAATATCAAAAACACAAACAACCCAATCCAAAAATGGGCAGAAGACCTAAATAGACATTTCTCCAAAGAAGATATACAGATTGCCAACAAACACATGAAAGGATGCTCAACATCACTAATTATTAGAGAAATACAAATCAAAACTACAATGAGATATCCTCTCACACCAGTCAGAATGGTCATCATCAAAAAATCTACAAACAACAAATGCTGGAGAGGGTGTGGAGAAAAGGGAACCCTCTTGCAATCTTGATGGGAATGTAAATTGATACAGCCACTATGCAGAACAGTATGGAGGTTCCTTAAAAAACTAAAAATAGAACTACCATATGACCCAGCAATCCCATTACTGGGCATATACCCTGAGAATACCATAATTCAAAAAGAGTCATGTACCACAATGTTCATTGCAGCTCTATTTACAATAGCCAGGACATGGAAGCAACTTAAGTGTCCATCGAGAGATGAATGGATAAAGAAGATGTGGCACATATATACAATGGAATATTACTCAGCCATAAAAAGAAACGAAACTGAGTTATTTGTAGTGAGGTGGATGGACCTAGAGTCTGTCATACAGAGTGAAGTAAATCAGAAAGAGGAAAACAAATACCATATGCTAACACATATATATGGAATTAAAAAAAATCGTTCTGAAGAACCTAGGGGCAGGACAGGGATAAAGATGCAGACACAGAGAATGGAGTTGAGGACACGGGGAAGGGGAAGAGTAAGCTGGGATGAAGTGAGAGAGTGGCATGGACATATATACACTACCAAATGTAAAATAGATAGATAGTAGGAAGGAGCCACATAGCACAGGGAGATCAGCTCAGTGCTTTGTGTCCACCTAGAGTGATGGGATAGGGAGGGTGGGAGGGAGATGCAAGAGGGAGGGGATATTGGGATATATGTATACATATAGCTGATTCACTTTGTTATACAGCAGCAACTAACACAGCATTGTAAAGCAATTATACTACAATAAAGATGTTAAAAAAAATTGATTTCCCATCAAAGTTCTAGACCTATTACTTAGTATGGTGCTTATACCAAGTTTCAACAGGTGAAACGTGCTTTCCCACCAAAAACAAAAATGACTCAGAATAAAGTAATATGATGATGGGGAAAGATCTTGTTTCATTAGATTGTCTATGCCACTCAGTTAAGCCTTTAATATTGTAATCAATCTTGTAAGTGCAATATAAGAACAGGTTCACTGGATGTGAGGTTTGAATTCTTATTAACTTTAGTGGCTCTGGCCAAACCCAGTTAATTTCCGCTGTGTGAAGCAAGCCCGTATGCTGACATTTAAAACCATTTCCACAGCTGACCATGGGAAAACATTTATCGTTATTTAATACATGATCACGTAGCAAGAAAGTCAGCCTATATAGATTATACGGACTGAGCTCAACATCCTAGTGAGTCATTACATTAAAAAAATATATAGGATAGCAATGATTTAAAAGATATAGTCAAACCCTCTAAATGGCTATGCATGCTATTACTATTATTGGGAGGTGAGAGAGGAGGCTTTTTCTTTTAGGAGACAGTTCATAAATTCAAAAATAAATGGCATTTACTTTCCTGTCTTTTTATCAGATCCTTAAAATTAACATTAATTAATATTAACCTTTGAAAAGAAATATTACAGTTTAATTCATTACATATTTATATACAACACTAAACTAGATTTGGGGAAATTATAAAGAGAAGTAAGACTGAATCATCTAACTAACTTGTTTTCATCTAACTTGTTTTCAACAAGTTTACCATATAGTGTAGGACACGCATTCAACTAACTACATACTTCAGTCTGTGACAAGTGGAAAGCCAAACTAGACCATCAAAGTGTATCCAGTCTGGGAGTATAATCTTATTATTATGCCCCAGTGTCAGGTTTCCTGAGACCCTTGAGAAATTGACAGATGGTAGTTTTCTGGGGATGGGGAGAGCAGCATGGAGAATTGCTTTTCCATAGGTAGAGTTTCAGTTATGCAGGATGAAAAATTCTAGAGATCTGCTGTACGACATCGTGCTTACAGTTCACATACTGTCCTGTACATTTTAAAATTTTTAAAAATCTAATGTGTTTTTTACTACAATAAATTAAAAAAAGAAGAAATTGGCAGAAGTCCTTGCACAGCCTTTATAGTTGAGCCTTTGTGGAGATGGGAAAAAAGCCTGTCATATCCACGTTTTTAAAGGAAACGACTTGATCATTATAAACCTGAGAGCTTAGAGGCAGTACCTGGTGAGAACAATTTCTCATGCAATCTGTAAGCAATTTAGCAGAATATCATAAGAGATAAGGAAGCAGCTGCATTTGACTCTTTGAATAGCCGTTTTTTTCTACATCGATTTAATTTCCTTCCATGGTTACAGGACAGATTACATAAGTAATGAGATGTGCCAGATAAAATCAGTTTTGTATAGAGAAAGATTTTGGGTCCTAGCCTAAACAATATTGTTATCACCAAGTCACAAAAGTGTGACCTTAATCATGCTATTGTTACATGGGTGACCAGTAAATATAAAGTTACAATTATATCAAAATGAGTTGAAGCAGTGGATTAAATATCAAGTTCTAACCCGTGAGGGTCAGTTGTACTGTAGGACCTATAACTTATTGATGAGCTGTACAAATGACTTACAAGTGCCTCATCCAAAATGCAGAAATTACTAAATCAAGGGGAGCTGTTGATACCTTATCCCAGGAAACTCATGACAATACGACGCAAAATGCCCTTGGATATATTTTTTAAATCATTCTAAAAATAGAATAGCATTTTAAAAAAAACTCTTTTTTTAGTTTTATTTTTTATAGTTTTTTTATTGAAATATAGCTGATTTACAATGTTGTGTTAGTTTCAGGTGTACAGCAAAGTGATTCAGTTTATATATATATATATATATATATATATTCTTTTTCAGATTCTTTTGCCTTCTAAGTTATTACTAGAATAGCATTTAATTGACATAAGTATAAACTGGTATATTCTAGCACAAATGAAATTTGGTGATAGATTCATTAAGAAGGCAAGTGCCAATAGGATCTTTGTTTCAATTAAGGTTAGGAAAACAATATTATATATGAATCACGCTGATAGTGGGTTTTTTAAATGGAGCAGAATAGCAGGACAGAGAATTAATCCTACCATTGTTTAAGCCTCATCATTCTTAAGTAATTGTTCAAATTTTTATCAACATACTTTGAAAGGGATATTTTGAAAAACAAGACAATACAAAAAAGAGGAAAACATTACATATACATATTATAAGATATATATTAATATATAGTTTCACATGTAGTATATAATATATATTAAAATTATACAATATATAAAATATATTGTATAGTGTTCTGTATATAATATGTATTATATATTATATAGTTATGTAGTTATAATATGTTTTTTTGAAAGAAGAATTGGGCCAGTGTAATCTAGAAAGCAAAATCTGAATAGCCGTCTTGTGGTTCCCTAGAATTGTTCTCAGAATGAGCTGAGACTCACCTCTCCCCAGAGATGACTAAACCAGAAGAAATATTCTGTTACATTTAGTAATTTCATCTGGCAGAAAGAGGTCGTCTTTCTTGATTATCAGGATGGAAAATCGTTGGCTCAAGGGAAACCCCCAAAATTAGAGCTCTTCACTATAAAGTAAACCACCAGTAGTTCTGGATGATTTAAATATCCATGGGATCGCTTCCCTCAATGAGCTTTTGTCCTTTTATCCTAGATTTCAGTTCATTTACTCTTCCAAGCTTCACAAACCAATTTATCCAACAGTGGGTCACTGCATGTTCCACACCAGGAGATGTACCTGACGTATCTATATAGCCCAAGTATCAATTTTACCTAAAGAGATCTACCCTAAGTACTCAAAAGTTTTAAGCAGAAACTATAATTGTGTATCAACACCTTGAAAGATTATGGAGTAGAATGCAAAGAATGCAAGGAAGTTTTCTTCCTTGTGATGGATGTTTTCCAGCTCCGCCTACCCCAGTAGTCCCCAGATCTGTTTCTCTGATGTAGACGGGATAGGCACAAAGCTGTCTTTTCTGTGGCAAAATTTGAAGGTAATGCCAGGTTTCCTAATAAGTGACATGAAGCCTGTCACCACTTGAGTAGCCCAGAAACACAGGGATGACATATTCTGTTTCACGATCCTCTCCCTTCCCATGATTTTCTTGGCTAGCAATAAATATCAGAGACTTTGAGGTATATTAGTGTGGATTGTTTCTTAAATGTCTTTGCATGTGATGGTAATATATGAATTTCCTCTCTCTTCTTTTCCGGGATGGGGGCCTGTAAATTACTTGTAGCCTATAGCCAGAATCAGAGAGTAAACTCTCCGTGATGTTTGGGTCTCAGGTAGTTTTAGATAAGCAGAACAAAAACCCGCAATATCTGAAAACCCCGTAATGTTGCTTTTATACACCTGTCCTTATGAAGATAACCATCATCAGAAAGCACAGCCTAGGTGACGTTGTTGGGGTGTATAAAGGCTTGGAGGGTGGGGGAGAGAAGCCAGCAAACCATGATCCTTGCCCTCAAGAAATTTACAAAGGAAGCCAAAGACTTTGAAGATGGATTTCACTTATATCTAGCTTAATGAATAATTAACGTTCATCTTATTTGAAAAACTTCACATTTTACCTGTTTTTATTTTAAAAGTATTTAACACTTCCTTGGGACATTGGACTCTATTCATTATTTTCCAGAAATGTCTTCCTCTAAGAATTCAGTAAAACCTTATTAGTTCCGATATCACTGTTACACAATTTTTGACAATTTGACCAAGACCAAGATGAAATTTACCTTTGAATTCTCTGCAAGGAATGGATTTGTTAAGAGAAATAGAGGGAACACCGGTAACTTACTTTAAAAGAATAATTGTTTTCATGGCTTTAGCATATACGGTGGTCTTTAGGCAAAAAGATTTGGCTATAAAATAAGGATCCATGTCATTAGCCAGACTTTATTGGCAGATCATAGTATTAAAAGTAATAAAACTGTATTGCTTTCAATAATTCTGACTTCCATAATTCAGGCTAGCATCCCCCTGTTCCTCCTATCTCCCCAAACTCATTATTCCAATCTAATGAAAAGTACTATCGTATTGTATGTGAACATAAGCATTTGTTAATAGAAGAGGATCAATTCTTATTATCTTATTTTTTTAATTTACAAATTTTAATTTTTATGCTTAGCTGTAACATTGATCACCTGGATGGCAGTCGTGTGTTTATTTTTACAAGAAAAATGATGTATCATTTCCTTTCCTTTTCTGTGATTTTTATACTGCAGGTAATTTTTTAAAATTTAAAACTCAATATTTTCACAAAGCAGGCTAGAAAACTTCCCAGGTTGATAGTGAAGATTTAAGGTGAGAAAAAAATAACCCCCAAATCAGAACATGCCCTCCTTGGGGCATGTTGAAAAATCAGAGCAGTAACTAAATCACCATTCATTCATTCAACAAACACTTAGCCAAGGGCTGTGCTTATTGCTTCAAGGTGTGTAGAGATAAATAAAACTGTCTTCTTGTCTACATTGTGCCGGCAGCCCATAAGTTGAAACAGAGATGAAGACAGTTTTCTCATGCGATAAGTGATGTGTTATTCATCCTTGTAAGCAAAGTACTTTGGGAACACAGAAAGTATACCATTAAATCTGACTAAAAAGTTGGGGAACTAGCAGGTATAACATTGGAGCTCATTCTTAAAAAAATAAAAAGAATTTCTACAAGTAGAGAAAAGGATAACATTTCAAATCAGTATGAGCAAACGTATGGAGATAGGGAATACATGGATTGCTTAAGAAACACAGAGCAGACGTGTTAGATGTGGAGAGCTGAGGAGGTGGGGGAACAGTATATGGTCTATAAAAAGGTATATTACTAAAAAATATGCCCTTCCTTAGTGATTGGAAACAACAGTTGGAGCTCACAGAAGGATTTGAGAGTCATGTGCAGAGACCTGAAATGTGAAGAAATGGGAATAGATAAGACTATTTGTGAATAACTGAGAGAACTTTTAGGAACACAGGACAGAATCAGCTTCTCCCTGCTGGAGGAGAGAAAGGGAAATTAATTAATTAATTGATTGATTAAAATTTGTAGGTGCATATAAAGAAATTTGAGGGAGTTTATATCTAAGAGCTTCAATTTTCTTTCCGTTATACTGTTGGATGAGCATGGGATGTAGACTAGGAGGATACAAGTTTGAATCCCAGCTCAGGTGCCTGTGAGTGATATAACGTGGGCAGGTCATGGAACCCATGTACATTTCAGTGTTGTCGTAACCTCACTGAGCTCTCGTCTATAAAATGAGGATAACAGTACATAGCTTATATGGGTTGTTGATATTATTAAAGACAAGCTATGTACAATGTATTCACATGAAAGTGCTCTACAGATGAGAGCTGCGAGGTGACTATCATCTGTGAATAGGAGCTTATCCCCAGGGAGAGAGAAAAAAAATTGGAATGAGGAATGAAAATTGGAAGGGGACATGGAAAACTGTTTTTAGGCAGCATTAAGAATCCTTGTGAAAACATGGCTTTGCATGTACAGTCACACTTAAGAGCTCCAGAGCAGCCAGTAGAGATGATCTGATGGCCTGGGGTTGGGGAAGGTCAAAGCAGGCACTGTGTCATTAAGGGAACAATTGAGAATGTTGATCAGTGCAGATCCCAGGACCTTGGTGGCTGGTACTCCAAGACCTGTACTCCAGCCTCTACACTGGGTTGGCAGAAGGCAGTGTTTTCTCTTCAGGGTCGGCTGCCTGTGATCCCAAGGCTCTTGTCATTATCGAGTAAGAGAGTTGAGTTGCCAAAGTCCCCAAGGCTGTCTGCTCTCCTACCAGCTGAGCTCCAGACGCAGGCTGCTGCTTAGAGACCTGCCAGACCCTCTGCCCCCTCCTCCCCTCTCACTGACCACCCTTGGCTCACAGCACCTACCCCAGCCTTTCCTCCACTCGAGTTTTAGTTCTTCCCTAGCACACAAGGCAGTGAAAGAGGTTTCTGCCTCCTCTGGGATAAAAAATTGGCATATGAACCAAATAAAAAGGAGCCCAAGTGCATGCTGCTGGTCCCTCATGTCACCAGCATCCTTTCTAGACCTCAGTACAGAATTCACTGCGTGCAGCAGGCAGGACCACACTTCCTCTCCCACACCTGGACATGGGTTATCTCACCAGCCACTAGGATGATGTCCAGTGTTCTCTTAAATGCTTAGTGAGCGCTGGGGACCCCAAGAGAGAGCTGCCAAGATCTATCTTGATAGTCAACTTAACTTCCCTCAGGGGGAGATTTGAAAGGCTGGAGAGCATCCTTCATAAGCCAAACGGCAGTAATAAAGAAAATATAGGCTATAGTTTACCCATTATTGACTCCTATTTTAATTAATGGGAGACACACTCCTCTTTTGGGAACTGGGTTGATTCATTCAGTGAGTAATTATTCATGAAGGATATACTAACTCAAGGGGCTAGCTACTATCCAAGATCTTTGAAGATAATGAATATAAGCACCTTAGGAAAACTTCGTCAAATTCAGACGAAACTCTAGGTTTCTGTGAAAATACAACTGCAGAGACTCATTAGGGGTTGGGAAACCCCAGAGCTCTTTCTTCTCTTTCCTCAGACTTGGTTCCCAAAGCCCAGTCTTCTGTGAATGCCAACAGGGGGTCACACAGAATTCACCTCTAAGCACCTTGCTTCCTGTACATTCCGTTCAGTCATTTGCGGTCACCTGAGGATGTATAGATTGTTCCAGATCATACAGCATCTTCACTCCCCACGTGTGGTCCTTCCCTACATGGCAGGAGCCATGCTGAAGTGCATCCCATCTTTGCCTCCCCCAGGGTAGGAAACACCATGTCTCCTGATTGGGTCTCAGGCTGGGGATTCTCCCACATGCCATAAATGTACATCAGCCCTTTCTGGAATGTTCTTTAATCACCTGGTGCCATGCCAGCCAGACGAGCACTCCCTCTACAACTGCCATTCATTCCTACCTGGTTTGTATGCCGCTCGATCCAATATGGTGAGCAACTCACCCCTCATTAAAAACAAATACAACGATTTGCAAATATTTTTTTCCCAGTTGGTAGGTTGCCTTTCCATTTGGTTGATGGTTTCCTTTGCTGTTCAGAGGCTTTTTAGTTTGATGTAATCTCACTTGTTTATTTTACTTTTGCCTTTGGTGTCAGTTTCAAGAAATTATCACCAAGACCAATGTCACATGGCTTACTGCCTATGTTTCCTTCTAGGCGCTTTACAGTTGCAAATCGTATATCTGGTAATGAAATAAAATGTATATTTTAAGGTAGGACAAGAACATTTAAACATAAGATTCTTCTCTGTCTGTCTGGGCTTCCTCCTTCCCTCCCTAATGTGCAATGTGCATCTGCCTTACACATTAAACAGATCTCCTCAAAGGGAGAAATGTTTCTCAATCAAAAAAAAACCACAACGAGCTACCAATTATAAGATAAATAAGTCATAGGGAATACAGTCAATAATATTATAATAATTATATATGGTGCACCATCTATAAAAGTATTGTATCACCCTGTTGTGCACCTGAAACTAATATTGTTAAGTCAGCTATACATCAATTAAAAATTAAATTTTTAAAAACACACCAACATCTCTTTTTCCTTTCTTTAGCTCTAACTACACCTTCCTTCTATTTCCTCCTCTAATCAGTATTTTTCCCATTTCTGGGTTCCATGTATATTTTCCCCTTTATACTTCATCTCTACCCTTTGTACCTCTCACAGGTTTTAGTTAGCTCTTGGGAGTTACTTTTGGTTTATTTTCTGCTTAGTTGGAAGAACACAAGACCATTAGGTGGCAAACTCAAAATTAGGACCACGTGTGCCGCAGCACTTCATTTCTATATTTTTCTCATTCTTTAAAAATCCTTTGCTGCATAGTGAAATGATGTTCAGTGTGGGACAGCCCAGTGAATCCTTGCCAGCAAAAACACGGTCCAGATTGTAACAGCACAGACTTGGGGGTCTGGAGAAAATGTTCAAGGCAGAGTCTAAACTTGAATCTTCTTACTCTGGATCCTGTATTTCCTTGGACATCCATGTATAGAAACTGAAAAAAATAACTGATTTCCTTTTATTTCATGAGTGGAAGTAATTCCAAATCGTTTCTTAGGGATGTTGAACTGAGAAGTGTTCCGTGGCTTTCCATGAGGAGAATCTTCTGGCAGGGTTTATGTCCCAGCCAAAGGTACCCACATTCATGGGTGATGCCTTTTTGCATGTTACTAGCATCCGCTCTCCCAGAGCAGAGGGATGCCTTTGTGGAAGGGCTGCAGTGGTGTGTGATTTTAAAGGAAGGGTTGCTCCTGGCTGCAACTCAGAGTTAGCCTACACACTTGCTCACGATCTAAAGCTTTTGCATTCTGTTCTACACGGTTCCAGAAGGGACTCTTGCTTCTGTGTACCAAGTGTCCTCGGGCTCAGCCGGCTGCAAGGGAGGAAAGTACATCTCAGGTTCATGAGCACTACAGAATGTAGAGATGTGGCTTCCCTACAAGTGGGGATTCCAGCCCCGCCGCTGGGCATGGCTCAGGGCATTTTCCAGGGCACACAGTGCTGGTTCCTCTGTGCTCAGCTTCTCTGGGGAATGAGGAGAATTGAGAAGGTGCTATGGTGTTAGAATTAAGGTCAGGGTTATTACGAGGTTAGCGTGTAAAGGGGGCAGTTACCCATACCCTAAGTGTCCCTGCTGGGAGCTCTGCATTTGCATGTGCCTGGGGACACGCTTGCCATTGCCAGCCAGAACATTCTTTTCTGTAAATCCAGGATCACCGAACCTGGCAGGAAGGGATAGTTAGAGATTTTTCTACAGCCTTCCTGAGCTTATGTGAGAATTAAGCCTTACAAATCTTACAAGAATTGATGAACATGATGATATATATAAAAAATGCAACACAAACCTTCAGATTCACGGCCTAACCATCTCCACTGAAAAGCCCTTATGGTTCAAGATTTTTAAAAATTACCATTTGCCGGTCTTACCTACACTGAGACAGACTCCAATATTCGAACAGCTTGCAAATTCTGTACAAACAGATGCTGTTATTCCCGCATCCATCAAAATAGTGGAGTTGTTGAGGTCTTCTTTTTGTGGAAGAAGGGGATGTATGGACATTATTATTCTCATATGGGAATAATTAACCAAGCAAAAGTGGCATCCCACAGTTAATTTAGCTGTTCTTTTGTTTTCCAGGTATCTGAATTACGTGAACATATTCTTTTAATAAGCTGATCTGTTTTTTTCCCTTCTCACTGAGGTGCAAAGTAATCTAGAGGGTCAAGGTTTCCAGTCTTTTTCTCGTGCATTAAAATGATCTGTCATTTCCATTGTGGCTACACCCAAAAGTCAATTTTTGGTCTCGTTAAAGTGCCTATAGAATAATTCAGTCGTGGTGAGGATGAAATTCTTCTCAAAGTGTAAGTGCTCCCCTTGCTGGTATACTGCAGCAATGACATTCATCTTTGAAAACTTAATCCTGATTCAGAGCAGGGTTTTTTTGTTTGTTTTGGGGGGTGAGTTGTTTTTTTTTTTTCTTTTTTGGTACTTCTTTATCTTTATGGTGTTGAACTTCACAGTAAATTGAGGCTTAATCTAGTGAAACTGGATAAATTACTGTACTCATCATATATTGTAAACCAGGCATGTAGAATTCAGTAGAACAAGAATTTTTTAAAATGCTTCCCTAGAAAGTAGAGAAATATTCCGAATGATTTTTAGTGTTAAAGTTTTTTTAAATAATAGAATTTTTTTAAATTAATGTGCAATTTATATGCAATAAAACGCACAGATAATTTGTTTGTTTGATCCAATGAGTTTTGACACAATCCAAACATTGTTTGATCCAATGATTTTGACTCAATCCATACATTGTTTGATCCAATGAGTTTTGACAATTGTATATGCCCTGTATAATGGCCACACAAAATACGACACTGAATCTCATACCCTAAATATTTCCCTCATGGTCCTTTCCAGTCAATTCCAGTTGAAGAGCCCACCATTTCCCTCCCACCCCCTCACCTCCTCTCTACTGCCCAAGCAACAACTTTCTTATTTCTATCACCATAGGTTAGTTCAGTCTATTCTTGGTCTTCAAATGAATGGAATTACACAGCATAAACATTGTAAATGCTCCATTCACTTACCATGGTATTTTTGAGATTGTTGCATGTATCTGTAGTTCATTCCTTTTTTATTGTTGAGTAATATTCCATTGTATGACTAAACTACAAGTTATTTATCCTATTTTTGACATTTGAGTTGTTTCTAGTTTGGGACTCTTGTGAAAAAGACTGCTCTGAAAATTCCTGTACAAGTCTGTGAATAACTTGTTTCATTCCCATTGGATATAGACCAAGAAATGGCATTGCTAGATCATAAGGTAAATGTTTAGCTTTGTAAGAAACTGCCCCACACTTCACCAGCAATGTTCAAAGTTCCAGCTGCTCCTTACCCTCACCAACAGTGGGTAGGAAATGGTATCTCTCGTGGCTTGCATTTGCAGATCTCTGATGGCTATTAATCTGCACCATCTTTTTGGTTTTTTGCGGTGCGTGGGCCTCTCACTGTTGTGGCCTCTCCCGTTGCGGAGCACAGGCTCCGGACACGCAGGCTCAGCGGCCATGGCTCACGGGCTTAGTTGCTCCGCGGCATGTGGGATCTTCCCGGACCGGGGCACGAACCCGCGTCCCCTGCATCGGCAGGCGGACTCTCAACCACTGCGCCACCAGGGAAGCCCCTGCACCATCTTTTTATGCACTATTACCCATTTGTGTATCTTCCTTGGTGAGATGTCTATTCAAGTTTTTTCTCAGTTTGACCAGATCACTTGTCTACTGTTGATGGTAGGAGTTCTTCCTATATTCCGGGAAGTCCTTTGTCAGATACACGTATGGTAAATATTTTCCCAGTTTGTGATTTGTCCGTTCACTTTATTTAAAGTGCCTTTTGATGAGTTGAAATTTTTTAATTTGATAAAGAACAATAAATTACTTTTCTCCTTCATGGTTAATGCTTTTTAGTGTCCTAAGAAATCTTTGCTTACCCTGAGGTTGTGAAAATATTCTGCTATTACTCAAACAAGTAGTGATAGCAACTTTTAAAATTGAGAATAATAATAAGGACAGTTTGCAGGCAGATAAGGAGGCGTGTTTCTAATGACTGAAACACAGGGCTGTCTCTGCACTTTTATAAATTTGTGATTATTTGTTAAATTTCAAGTGTCTCCTTGATTTATCCTCCTTTTCTCTGAGAAATAGAAAGTAAGTCTGGGTGTTTTGAGAATTGTCAGGATTGAAGTACGAGGAAAGAAAGCTCAGTGTGAGGTTTGAATGTCCTGTGTATGATAATGACTTTAGATAATGATCTTTATAGTACAAGTGATTTTATAGCATTATTCACTGTCCTTGAGCAATGACTTCAGCTCTAGGGAGCCCAACAAGGCTATTTCTCTTCTTTATCCTCATCTCTGCAGTAAGAGTATGATTGCAAATTTTCAGACTTTCCTAAAAATATCATTTGTTGCATACATTGATTAAAATATACCAAATTTGTAACATCTTAAATATATGTGCAATATATTATTCTCATCACCTTTACTAAGGTGAGGCTTTAATTATCTAGAGCTAAGGAAAGCTCTGATAATATTTATCCCTTTGATTAATATATATTGACCCATACTGTGTGCTGTGGTGAAGAAACAGACCAGGTTCCCACCTCTAGGGGCTTCCCATCTAAATGAGGAGAGTTAGCCAAGTAAACAAAGGTACTCTTTAGTTTTTGTTAGATGCTCTGCAAGATATTACAGGGCATCAAGAACGACAGTAACAGGGAGGATGTCAGGTAGGAAGGTCTGCCTGAGCAGGTGACAAATAACCAGAGACTTGGGTTGACAGGGACCCAGCCAAGTGGGGGAACAGCAGTCTTGCAAGAGAAGCAGCACAGGTGACAGCCTTAGGCAGGTAAGAGCTGTGTGATCCAGGTGAGGGTAGGGGGCAGTGAGCAGAGGAGAGAGACAGGGTAAGGTGGCAACAAGGTCATCGAAGAGCCTCACTGACCGTCATTAGCAGTTAAGTTGATGAAGACTGTCCTACCTTATATGCAGAGCCCACATTCATCACAAAATGAGCACGGAGTGTTCATAGATGGAATAAGGGATATTAATTAATGCTACTTTTGTTTAGAGTCCCTGAAGAGTAGCTTATATATATAAGCAGTGACTGATGACATGTGGCCTGGGATGAACACTCGCTGGTGTTCATTGAACAGAATTCTCAAGACAAGAGATCCATGGACACGTGGAGCAGAGAGGGGGATGCTGACCTAGGGGATCTGGATTTAGAACCCACGTCAGGGCCACTAGGTGCTGTGCACAGACACAGTGAACAAGTAGGGAGAAGGCCAGCAGTCCCAGTACTAGGTTGAGGCAAAGTCTTGAAATAATGTCCAGAAGTTAGGATGAGACCATATGAGGGACAGCACATCTCACGTGCACGAACCAGTTATAGATCATTCTTGAGCAGGAAATGTGGACTGAACAGAGAGAAACTGGAAGCAAGAAATTCCACTAAAAAGAGTTTCAAAGAATTCATGTAAATTGTGCAGAGTGGTAAAGGGAAGGAAGACGAAACCAAGAATTCTTGTGCAGAGACCTCTATCAATTGTCAGGTTTGCTACGGGGTATCGGAGCCCCTATGGGACTCTCTCTGTGATTTGAAGTTATTTCCAGCCTCTAGGAAGAATAGCCAAAATATGCCAACATATATCCTTCCCCACAGAGTCTTCTAGAGAGGCAGGGCTGTGGCTGGAAGCTACCAGCACGGCTCTGGGCAGGCAGATGAATGAGCTGGGTGTAGGGTCAAGCCCAGCATCCTCTCCCTGCCTCTGTGCCCCAACACCAGTCGGGCAGCGTTACCCTCTCCTCTTCTCAGATAAGCATTCCCCTCACTCTCTCCCAAGGGTGCACAGTGCCTGCACAGGCAAACACACAACTCCTTCTCTGGTGATTGTTGAAACTTGGAAAAATAAAAGGTAATGTTCTCTCACACTGAGGAGACTGGAACCCTTAGAAAGAAAGATTGACCAAACTTGGGACAGATGTGGAAGGTCGACTGTACTATGCCTTTTTATATAACAGACTTGAGCATCCTCGGATTTTGGTATCCCTGGGGGCCCTGCAACCAATCCCCCCTCGGGTACCGAGGGATGACCGTACCAGGATGGTGAGCTTGCCAAAGAGCCATAATGTAACAGTTACGAAAGTGTTTTAGCAGGAAAGTAAGGAATTTTAATACCTCTTTTGTTGTTATTGAGCTTGAGGGTCAAGCTGGATATCTGAAAACGAAAATAAATAAAACCTAGGTTTGGGGGAGAAGCTCAGATGGAAATAGATTTTCAGGAACAATTAGCTTCATAGATTGGAGACAAAAGGCTTGATGTAAAAACTTGATGTAGAGATAAACAAGTAAGGGATGAAGGAAACAGTCCTTGGTGACATGCACAGTGGGGATTGATAAAGAAATAAACCAAAAAATGGAAAAGAATGATGACAACTGGAAAAGCAGGGCTTCCCTGGTGGCACAGTGGTTGGGAATCTGCCTGCCAATGCAGGGGACACGGGTTCAAGCCCTGGTCCGGGAAGATCCCGCATGCCGCGGAGCAACTAAGCCCATGAGCCACAACTACCGAGCCCATGTGCCACAACGACTGAGCCCACGCGCCTAGAGCCCGTGCTCCGCAACAAGAGAAGCCACCGCAATGAGAAGCCCATGTGCCACAGTGGAGAGTAGCCCCGCTTGCCGCAGCTAGAAAAAGCCCGTGCGCAGCAACAAAGACCCAGTGCAGCCAAAAATGAATAAATTAAATAAATGAATTTTTTTTAACTATTAAAAATAACTGGAAAAGCAAATAAGAGTATGGCAGAAATAAAGAGTTAAAACAGGAGAAGGTCCCCTCTGGTCTTTATAATGTGTATGCAGAAAATAGTTTTCAATCAATCACTGTTCAATTTAGTTTTTGGGTTTTTTTTAGGAAATGAACTGTATTTCTTACATAAATCCTCTAGTTCTTGTTTCACTGCTTTTGAAATCTAGAAGTAAATCTATAGATAAGCTCAGTCGTTTTGTAATAGAATTGTCTGAGGGCTCTTTTACAACACTAAATATATTTTTGTTGAGCTCGTTGCAAAAACATTAGTTTCAACAGATCTGTGATTCTTTAAAAGGTTTTCCATTCATTGTATTAGATATTTTTTCATACCTCCTAAGGCTAAATTTGGCTGGTTGATATCACTATGGAATTGGAACATGGGAGTGTAGAACTAATCTCCCCATTTGACTTTTAAATTAGTTTTGTGTGTGTGTTAACTAAAATTGAAATGTTTCGATTATGAATAATGCTAAGATGAATGGGTACACTCCATTGACTTTAATGAAGTATACATGTTCTTGCAGACTTGTGAATGATGGCATGGTAGCACAGTTCTCGAATCCTAGTGTTTAATATTTGCTGCACTTACATATTTTATTTATGATACTACTTACCACAATCACAGCTTTTTACTTTCATGAACGCAATTGAACTTAAAATTTTTGTTTCATCAACTTTTCCAAGGGATTCATATTACCAAGGGCGTCCTTTTTTTTTAATTACCAAGGGTGTGCTAATAATTGACAACCAATTTATTAAATTTAAATTAGCTAACATTTACTACATGATTATTGAAGGCCCTGTACCAAGAGATTAATTTTCAAGGAATAAACAAGTCACCTAAATAATTGAAACTTTAAAATGAGGGACTTCCCCGTTGGTCCAGTGGTTAGGACTCTGCGCTTCTACTGCAGGGGGCATGGGTTCGATCCCTTGTTGGGAACTAAGATCCTGCATGCCTCGTGGCCAAAAAAATAAATTAATAAAATAAATTAAAAATAAAATAAATTTTAAAAATGAAATTTTTAGTCTTCAGTGATCATAACAAAATGTACATAATAAGTTAAATATCAGACAACACTTGCTGCTAATATATGCAAAAGAGAGGAACAACTAAGGAAATTCTGAATAATGAAGTTAATTGCATGGTTCCTTGAATAAGGGTCTTTGCTAATTTTTTTTAAACCAAGGAATCCTTACTTGAGTTAAATCTTTAGTGGCTGTTAGAAGAGCAAAATATGCTCAGATACTTATAAGTGCATTTAAATTTCATGTCATATATCCAGGGCTTCAAGCTCGAGCTATGGTTTTCTTGTTTGAATACTTTGCTAATTTATTCATGCCAAACAAGAAATCAAATTATAAAAATATATTTAAGTCAACAACTGTTCATTCAATATTAGAAGGGTAAACACCTTAATAATTTATAAATGTACTAATGTTGTGTGTGAAAATGCTTTGAGATGAACAGTGGATTCAGCATGTGTAACATTCTCTGAAAATGAGCTATTGCACAGACTTGGCAATTATTATATGCTGCACAGATTCATGAAATGAGAAATTATGAACACCATTTTACTTGTTGTTACTAGATACTTCACATGTGTCTTACAAGTCCTTACTAGTTGAATCATACAGTGCTGTATTTCACAAACAGCAGCGATTAAATGGCCGTGCCCAAGCTGGTACACTAAATGAAAGAGTTCGATCTAGAAGCCAGGACTCCCCTGTCCTAGCTTGATGGAGGTGTATTACAGGGGTAACATCTTACATATTACAAGGGTGACCTACATCTTGCACGCTGCAGTTTCCATGGGCACATGATCTAGTTTAATATCCAGTTCATAATTTGCAGTTCTTTGACAGGTAGTCACGAGCTACAGTTTTCAGCGCCATATCCAAAACTATTGAGGGTAAAATTTACCTATATCATTGCACCTTTTTGTTTTATTTTGGGTTCTCAACTTGGAAAATATATGCCCTGGACTAGGGTTCTAAGTCTGTTATTACATCCTGTCTGTGTGATCTGGGGAAAGTTGCTTTACCTTCCTGAGTTTCCAGCTTTTGTTTTTTGTTTGTTTGCTTGTTGTTTCCATTTCCATGCCAAAGAGCTCTGCAAAGGGTAAAAAACTGTGTAAGTTACAAATATGAATTTATAAATATATTTGTTGATTTGAGGGCTTGGGTGCCTACTGGAGGCATCACAGTCTGGGCAGGTGTGCCTGCTTCCACCAGAAACCTGTAGAAAGGCGTGAGCCAAGGCACAGCCGGAAACACGTGGGTCTGTGCACCAAGAGAGAGGAACGCCTCTCCTTTTTACAATTTTGTTCTTCTAAAGGGCAAAGGCAAGAGTGGCCTTGCCAGTAGAATGCAAGCAATCTAAACTTAAAAGTTAGTGTGCAGTAAATTGTCAGGAAATGCCAGCTGCTAACACCTGCCAGCCTTGTGGGAATTTGGACCTCTCCTGATGAGGCGGAGTTGGGAGCAGAAATCTTGAGTCTGGCTGGTCACCTGGCAACACAGAGAGACCTTCTGGATCCTTACTGGACAAGTCTGTTTGTCTCCCTAAGACTGAAAGTTTGGAAGCGTTTAAATAAGAGAAATAGAATCAATAGACAGTGATTTCAGTCACTCAAGTGCAAATGCACCCTAAGCTTTCTTCTTTGTCTTTCCGCTTAAAGGCTCTCCCTTGTTGGTTTGCACCCTCCGTTGTACTGTCTCTGCTCTTCTCCCCTGGATGCCTGTTCTCATCTTATGGCTGAATTTCCTAATTCTGGCCGCCTCCAATCCGCTAACCCCTGGCTCTTCCCTCTTAGATGGAGTGTCACACAGAGCTGTCTTGCCGTATTAGTTCTCTGCCTGAGAATGGCTCTGAGAGTTTTCGCAATCGGCGCTGGCTTTCCAATTCTACCTGGGTTCCATCCTCTCCCTTGTGCTCATACCGGGCTTCTCATGACCCCGTATTCTTGACCCTCTGAACCTTTTAAGCGTGTCTGTGCTACACCAGTAAAGCACTCTCTGCCCTGTGTGTAAGACACAAGTCCTACCACTTTGGTGGTGGGTTTCCATGCAGCTTTCCTGATGATTGCAGTATACAATGGCCTCTCATTTATCCATGCTCATGCCACATTAGTTATTAAATGATGTATGGTTTGGAATTTAATTGCCCGACAATTGTTCAGCTTCCTGTCTTCCTGGATGAGTCAAAAGAATGTACCATGAACTTTTGTTGTGTCATTCCCTGCCCCTCCCACATCAGATGCCTGAAAACCACCTGTTTCTGGATTAATCGGTGACCATGGATGAATACATGTAGGTGAAAGATGGGCAATGTTTAGGTCTATTTCATTTTTCCCACCATCAACCTTCCTCCTTTGGCTTTGAGACTGATTCTGTTTCCTGTTCCCTCCCTCAGGTGTTACAAGCCTTTGGACTCTGGAATCTGATAGAATGGGGCTCAAGCCCCAGCCCGTTGTAGGACCTTGGGCAGGTTGTTTCACCTCTCCAAGCCTCAGTTTCTCTATAAAATAATGATGTATTAAGAGTTGTAGGCGGTTTATTTTGGAGCGGGGGAAATGTTTTGTTTTGTTTCATGGATGTTTTGACCATTCTAAATTCTTGTAGGGAAGTGTTTAAAGATATATATGTAAAACATGTTTCTAAGAGTGTCACTTGGGCACCACATTGAGAACAGTGCTATTTCAGTGAATGATGTGCTCTAGCTGAGGAATTACATTTCGTGTCTTCAGGTAATAGGTGTGGGTTTGGGGTACACACCTGAGGCTGTGGGATCCCAAACCCCACACTTCTCCCGTTCCACGTGCCCTGTCTCTGTGCCTGCGGAACATAAGAGAATGTCTGTCTTGAATGACACTTACAATGACTGCAAGTCGTGTCCCATTCATACACGTTCAATAACTGACATTAGTCAACTGCACAAGGAGAGAGGGACTTCTTTCTCCATATGCCGCTAAAACAATAGTAGTCTGAAAGAGGACAGATGAAATGAGAAAAAACATTATAGACCATGAGAGGTGACATCACTGAAATCCCTGGGCTAAAAGCCAAGGATACAAGGTCCTGCTTTCAGCTGTCAAGTATCATTTTGTGATCATAGATAACTTTACTTCATATGAAAAGAAAGTAAGTAATGTATGTTCAGACATGTTATAGATGAAATTAATTACCGAGTATGATATAATTAGGTGTAAGTAAAGAACCTAGCGGCCATAGAAATATCTGCAACATCTAAGACATATAAGCCTGCACAGAAATCTAAGGTTAAAGGGTGATATAAATGAAAACAATAAAAGTATTGCCTTGTTACTTTTTCTGGTTTAATGTAGAGCCTAAGCTTTCAGATTTCACCTTGAAGCCTTCTGGTGCTAAGTGTGTATTTCTGAAGCAACCCAAAGTAAGTTACCATGGGTATGATTCTACCAAAGGCAAAAAGAAAGGAAAAGGAAAACATAAGAGAGATGAGAAAATACTTTTTCACAATTCAATAATGTGAAAGAACTTCAGAAGTTGCTTTCGGAAAATATGTTTCTAAAAGTATTTGATGGTACCCTTTGCAAAGGAGCCACAGAATAATATAAGCTTATTTAATTTAATTTTCTACTTCATTACTCCCCAAAGTATGGGACCAAGTGAAGGAATGCCCTCACAGATTGCATGCCACGTGTCAGAAATTTATTACCATGCTCAGTGGCGTTATTTCACCCATTTTTCTGTAATACTTTCATTCTAAACTGAAGGAAGGGAAATTACATTAAAACCTAGATCTTAGTCTGATGATGACTTGGCAACCTCCATTAATCCAAAGATCTGTGCTCCTTTTGTTACTCAAGGATCCTGAACAACAAATTCAAATTACCCAGCGTTCATTAAGCAATAACGCATGAGAAGCGCCGTGCTGGAGTCTGTGGGCAAAGAAAAAGATGAACCCATCTCAGAAGGGTTTAAATGAACTAACATCCTAGGAGTTAATTCTAGACCCTGTTCACAGACGACTGAGGCCATCGATTCAAGGAATGGCCTCCTGGGACCACAAGCTAAACCACTGTAAGTTTCTCCACAACACGGAGTGCAGTCCAGGCCAGCGGGTAGATAAAATGGTCTCTAAGATCCTTTTCAGCATTAAAGTCTTAAGATTTCATAACTGGATCAGAGTTACACACCCACACAAGTTGCAGCAGAATGTTAAGTAGAACCCAACAGAGCGTTCTTTCTTCTCCTGGTGTTTAGAGCAAAAACCTATCTCAAATGTAGGAGTATGTTTCTCTACGTGTGAGAGAGGAGCACAGGAAGAGAGGGAGAGAATGCTTGCAAGTGATTCCCTGGGTTTCCAATCTGGAGTTTCAGTATTTTTGACAAAGGGGAAAAGAAAACAAAACAAAAAAGCCCAGAGCCTGCCATAACCCTGTGTCTCAAGATTGAAGAGCCATTGAAGATTGACTCTTCATGGTGGCACGAGAGATACGGTTAGAAGTACCGATGTTATGGATTCCTTCCTGCAAGTTCAGCACCACGCTGGGTGCTAAAGAAGTAAGAGAGGAAGGAAGGAAGGGAGGGAAGGAAATAGATACAGGAGAACAGGTCTGGCGGGGTGGGGAAAGGGGGGCCGTGGAATGAAGGCATGGCCCCTGGCCAAGCAAGGAGCTTGTTTCACAGATGCTTTTTTTGCAATTAATTTTCACTTTCTGCAATTCAGTGTTTTCCATCTAAAGAAACTTCGGCTCAAAACACACCTTTTCAAAGCCGAAGTGTTTATTAAGTCGTGGAGAATCACAAATCACGCAAAGAACTAATGATTGGTCTTACTATAGCATGTTTAAGAGGGACAAGTATATTTGGGGAGAATGATACTTTTGGAATTTCTCCCTGTTATCCTCCAATTTCCGACTGATTGATTGTTGTTGCAACTACTTAAAAGGACCGCGTGACCATTCCAAATTCTTTCTCTAGTTAGGTCAGTCTCTGAAATAACCTCCTCTGCTTTGAAATTTCATCCCCCAAGCCCCATCTTCCACATCACTCCTTGTCAGTGCAGGACCTGGCTTTATGTTTCAGAGAAGTTCACAGAAGCTACCCGCTGAGAACTGTCTCAAATACCTACGCCAAATCCATCAGCCAGTTTGCTTTTGTTCCCATCCGCTTCTCCTCCTGTTACAGTGGAGGAAGTGGACCCACCTGCCATCCAGGTGAGCGCCACCTGTACTCTGGGTCCCCTCTATTCTGTCCTCCTGTAAACCTCCCTGAACGGGTGACTCCCTTTTTCTCCTGGATCTGCAGCCTTTTCCTCTCTGTGGCTGCCCAGTATCAGTATTCACGATGCTCTAGGTTCTCCTTTAAAAAGAAAAATAAAAGAAAGTTTTTCCTGAAGCCTGTATCCTCTTCCAGCTACAGCTCTTTCTGCATCTCAAAACAGTGATCTGCATCTTTCCCCACGCCTCTGTCCACACCAGTCTGGCTTCTGCCCTAGCCACTCTACTGGCTTGCTCCGGCTAATGACCTCTGAGTTGTGAAATTCAAAGGACACTGGGGTCCATCAGACTTGACCTGTCTTCACCTTATTACTTTCTCCTTGAAAAATGGCTTTTCCTCCTCCTTCTCTGTTCCTCTTCCATCCCTTTGAGAGGCTATTTTCTTCCATCTGAATTTCACACACTAGATTCTTCTTAGCTTGGCCCTGGGTCCACTTGGCCTTTTAATCTACAGTCTTTCCCTCGTGATTTCATCCACTCCTGTAAACCAGGCTCTCTTCTCCACTTGTCTTCAGAATCTCAGAGCCATCTAACCGTCTGCCTAGCAGGGTGCCATTGTTCCATCCGCCTCAAACCTGCCCCTCTTCCAGCATCCCCCATCTCAGTAAGTGTCACCTAATTGCTCCTGCTGGAAACATGGAACTTGACACTTTGCCTCTTCTTTAGCTCTCATATTCAATTATCATGTGGTATCACTTTTACCTCCAGAATATATATTGTACTGTCTCTTTCTGTGCTTCTCCACTGGCCACCTCACTGGCTATGGAAACAGCCCCCTAACCGCCCCCCGCAACGTCCACTCGGGCTCCTCTCTATCCCATTGTCCCTATCACAGCCAGAATGTATTTTACCAAATGCAGAGCTGAGTGTGTTGCTCCATAGCGTTAAATGCTTCAGAGGCTTCCCACTGTCCTTAGAAGAAAATGCAAAGTCCTTTACGTGATCTTATGCAATCCTCCCTTTCCCTTCCGACCTCTTTCTCCCTACTTCCTGTTACCCTCCTCTGACCCATCTCTCTGTTGTACTGAGCTTCTCTCAGCAGCTTCATCGCAAAAGCTCCTTCCTGGCCATGTGCTGTTCTTAATCCCTGAAATTCTCTCCCCACCTCCACCCAAGAATCCCTCCCCACCTCCACGCTTTGCCTTGGGCTTCAGATGAAATCCCACTTCCTCCAGGAAGTTCTCTCATCTCCCCAAGTCCTCTTGACTAGATTTGCTCTCCCTGCTCTTTCCTATTTCCTCTACGCCATTATGTCAGCTACCACAATTGTAATTATGTAATTATCTGGATAATTTTGTGACGTATCTTCCCCACCAGACTGTATTCATCCCTGAACCTCCATCAGCTAGCATATATTCTAATACATAGAAGGTCTCAAAAATGTTTGTTGAATGAATGAATGAGGTACCTTCTTTTTTTCTTGCTCTCTTCTAAAATCTACTTCCCAGCCACTCAAAATTTACCTTAGGTAGGTTTCCCGTCTTGTTAGGAAAAATCTGAATAAAATGTAGAAAAACTTTTGATTCTATTTTGATTCTACTCTTAACCCATCCTCTTTGAGTCTGTATGCTCTCTGCTTTTTTCCTTTTTTTTTTTTAACGTTATTTTTATTATAGTCCATGATGAATTTTTAAAAATTTTTATTGGAGTATAGTTGATTTACAATGTTGTGTTAGTTTCTGCTGTACAGCAAAGTGAATCAGTTATACATATACATATATCCACTCTTTTTTTTTTTTTTTTGCGGTACGCGGGCCTCTCACTGTTGCGGCCTCTCCCTTTGCGGAGCTCCGGACGCGTAGGCTCAGCGGCCATGGCTCACGGCCATGGCTCATCATAACTTTGCAGTAATGATGGATTTTTTCGCATGACCTCAGCTTTTTGTATTTAATAGTTTGTATGTACAGCAACATGATCAGAAGTACAGCCAATCATCATAGAACAAAGCAAAGCAAACTGGCCTACATGGAAATAGAATCTGAACTGTGGCTTCTGGAATACTGTGTTTCGAGCAAATCAGCTAACCACAAAAACATGTAGACATAATTGATAGGAGGAAGCCAAAGAACAATTCATTCATTCATTTGTTCATCTAGCCATATTTATGGAACTATAAGGCGGGAATTGTGTATTTAATAAATTAAAAATTTATATAAGTAGTTTTCTTTTGTAAATTAGCACCCTATTTGGGACAAATCAAGTATGGAATCAATGTATGATTAAATCAAAGGAATAGTCAGCTATTGAGGAGTGTCCAAGAAGAGCAATTTGAATCCACCAAGGTTTCATCACCTCTCAAAGGCAAGGTCAGACTTAGATGAAAGAGCTTCTTTTTGAGAGGCATGCACATTCACAAACATATTTCCCCCACCTTTCCTCCAATGCCCAAGCTATTCTTTAACGAGAAGGAGCCATTTTCTGACATGCTTGAAGGGAATACTTAAGCCCAGAGGTAACATATCATCAACAATTCACATTTTGGTGCAAGAGACTAAAGTCAGAGTTTCTCCACCGAGAAGACTTTGATACCAGAATGGGGGATGTACACATTGGACCTGGAATTTTAATAAGAGGTTGAGGTGAGCTCCATGGAATAAATGGAAACACACACACACACACACACACACACACACACACACACACACACACACACACAACACAGAGTAAGGCCTGGAGTGTTGAAAACATACCATGCCTTCTTGCCTACTTTGAGGCCAGGCTTGGTATTGTCATGATAAGTTTACCAACTCAGGAGTCCTGCTGTTTCACCAGTGTCCTGTTTACCAGCACTGAAGCTACTCAGACACCTTGGCCTTGCTAGTCTGACTTGCTCCAGACCAATGAGATCAGACCGTTCCATGCACTTTTTAGGTGACACTTTGAGCCGAAGTAACTTCTAAAATTGCAGCAATCCCAGGAAGGCTTAGAAGCTATCACATAAATCATTTGAATCTGGAAAGGGGATGGGGATGACAAATTTTAGTCCAAAAGATTTGCAACAGGGGATGGGAAAGAGTTTTTAGAAACCATTGTTACAGCTATATATGTGACACACTAGAATGCTATGAGGATAAAGAACTGGGCATATCTCAGCCATACCTGAAATCAGGTGAATGGAAATTAAATGATAAAATAGGCCACACAGAACTACAATAAACATTTGTATGGCAGGGAATGCTATTTTAAACTCAGTTCATGCTCCATGCATTGCTAGAGGTTTTCAGATCAGTGAAAATACCTACTTGCCCCAAATTCATTGAAATTGGTTGACTTCTATGAATATAATATACCCTCCCCAGGCCTGGGGTGTGAATTTTAGACATCTCTGAAAATAGGTTCATCAATGAGCATTTGATCTTGGGCAAATAAATAAATACTAAAAATTAATAAAACCTAGAACAGCTAACCTCTTTCCCTTCAGGGCACTGGCTTAAGTCTATTCTGATTACATCAGAGAGAAAATTCCAATTGCTTACTGATTCTTTTAACTTCATGCTAATCAGTTTTCCTTCTAACTAGGTCTGTAAATAGGTGATGGAAAAGGACTAGGGCAAGTATAGAGAGTGCAAGTGAGGAAAACCAGAAATATTTGAAGCTAAAATTTCTGAATACGAGAAATAGAAGTAATTCCTCTTCTGTGGCTACAGAAATTCTATAGCGTAATTGACCTAGGTTCTCACTCAAGATCAGTTACTAACCCAGTGGTCCCTAACCTCGTTTTCACCCCAGAAGTGACTAAGGAATTCAACACACTTCCATCAATAAAAGTGGCTCAGGGGTTACAAGGGCAGAACTGTTCTATTCTTAAGGGTCTCTTGCCCCTGGAGGAGCGTGGGGTGCGTACATGGGAAAATCATTCCCTCCAGGAGATTTTGATTCCTCCGCTGGAGGGGCTGTCCCTTCCCCATTTTTTCCCCAATAATGTAACGTTTGTGCCTTAGTTTCTTCATCCATAAAATGAGAATGACATGTTCAGGTATCTGTAAATGTGTAAAGGGATATACAGAGAAAAGTTTTAGTATCTTCCATTTGCCATTTTTATTTAATTTGTTAAATATGATACAACAGAGCTAGGTATGTTGACTGTTCTAGTTAAGCTCTTGAGCACTTAGTTTCTAAAGAGAATCTAAAAGCATTGATTAGAAGTAAATACGGTCTATTTAAAGGTCATCGTGACTCTGCTTCAGAGTATTGAGATTGTTTCTACCAAATATCTTTTTTTTTTTTTTGCGGTACGCGGGCCTCTCACTGTTGTGGCCTCTCCCGTTGCGGAGCACAGGCTCCGGACACGCAGGCTCAGCGGCCATGGCTCACGGGCCCAGCCGCTCCGCGGCATGGGGGATCTTCCCGGACCGGGGCATGAACCCGTGTCCCCTGCATCGGCAGGCGGACTCTCAACCACTGCCCCACCAGGGAAGCCCCTCTACCAAATATCTTTAAAGAGAGAAGAAAAGACGCAGGAATGGTCTATATCAGTTAATGGGCTGCACATCGTAATGTGTCATTTATTAAGCCCTAAGTATACGCAGGTATGCTGCTAAGAACTTAACTTATTTAATCCCCCGTAACAGTCATTTATTATTATTCCCATTTTGCAGAGATAAGACTGACATTTAAAGAAATTACATAGCATGCTCCATATTCCACAAAAAGTTAGTAAATTAGTATTTAAGCCTGAATTTTTATGATTGCAACGTTTTTCCTCTTAGCTACCATGCTAAGTTTATAGGACTATCAGAAGTGGTCAGGAGAAGTCACAACTGGAAGAGAGTTGTAGAGAAGCATGTCATTCTTCTTAGCTGTGCTGCTTTTTTATTGTTTCACAAGATGAATGAAAAGAAACTATGTCAGGAATCTGAGTCTTAATAAAAAACTTAGCAGAGGAGGGGGATGTGACAGATCACATTCCCAAATCGTTTGTTTAGTAATAATATAACTGAGGGAAACCTGCTCTTCTAATAGGGGACGATCACTTTTTCCAATTATAAGTTAAGTTATAAATAAAAACAGTAACTCACTGTTATGGTGTTCTACAGCTACTCAAGAAACTTCCCCCTCTGCCTAATTAAAATAAATTGATAATAAGTCACATGCTTTGTCCCTGAGACGGCCACATTTGTACTGGGAAAAGGAACTGTTTAGAACAGAATTACAGTGAAAGCAATTTTGAAATTGGACCTTGTCACTAGGGGGCACTTAGGGATATAAAATCAGCATCACCAAAAGTACTTTCTGAAATAGAACAATTACTGACATATGCCTTTTCAAGGGAGGAAAAAAATACCTGATTAGAGACGTAAGAATTCAGGACATCTTCTGATGGACTATTTTCAGGTACCCCATTGGTTAGAGAAGGAGCCTTTAAAGTGGGCACCGTTTTGAAGTCAGGAGTCCAATCTTCTCTCTCCCTCTCTGTTTCACCACTGGAAGTATGAATGTGATGTGAAAGGGGAAAAGAAGAAGAAGAAGAAAGAAAAACCAGTGGCGACAAAATCTTCGTCTTCCTCAGCTCCTTTCGTGGCTTCCTCTTGGTCTCTTTCCCACTGTCCGCATCCCTTTCTTTAACCTGCCCCTGAGGGCATTTGTCCCCCTCCCTCTGTGGCTCAGTTACTTGGTCTTCATTTTCACAGGCCTCCTTCTTTCATTTCACTTTTCCTCCCATTACGCCTGGCTTTGCTCTTCCGCTTTATTGTTCCTCTTTGTTTTCATTAGCTGTTAGACTAAGTTCCAGTTTTAGTTTTGTTCCTGTTATGTGGCTTATTTTATTTTTTCTCCTTTTTAAACACTCACATCCCTATTTCCTTAAGAAATCCATAAAATGTGTTTCCAGGATCTGTTTTAGCTAAATGTGATGGTAATAGAGAACATGTTATCTGGTGCCGAAGGAGAATCGTTTCTCAAACTGATCAATCAAATGGGGAGAAACGTAAGAGTGAAAAAACACATTCTTACATGCTAGTCTCTCACAGGACAAAAACGAGCAGAAAAACCTTTTCATGGTGTGTGTACAAGTTTAAAACGACAGATGGAAGAATGAAAGTGTGGCCGAAAAAAAGCTTGGTTTGGGCCACGTGTCACCGAACAACCAGTTTAATTGATTTTCTTTTCCAAACTCACCATTTCTTTGGCTTGGCATGTGAGGAAGTTGTAAACTATACTAAATCATGGAGTCTGTATTTACAGGATTTGGATATCTCAGCACCATCTTAGAGCGAAGATGGGAGACCTTCAATTGCCCTTAATGTGAAGGGAAGAAAAATCTTTCTATTTTATGCACCCTATCTGTGGAAATTACCCTGCAGTTATAATTAAGAAAATAATTGCAAGTACAGTTTACCAGGTCCATGCCCATCATTTCGTCCTGTAAATTGAAACACTTCACCCACCGACCTAGTTTGTGAGCTATGGGCTAACCTCCCATGAGCGGTAGATCTAGTTCTTCTTGAATAACGAAATGGTGGTCTGGGACTGGGAATCACGAATTTTGTTCCTTGCTCCCCTGACTCACCATGTGGTCACAGGAAAGGCTACACATCATCAATTTTTCTGGTAGGAAAATGATTAGTGTAATTGTTACGCAGATTACTCTAGAGCTTTGACTTCAACCAGCCACTTGTGGCACCCAGCCCTGCCCTCAACCTTTAAATAAACTTTTAATTCAGATCAACAAAAACTGTTGCTTCCGATGCCAGTATTCATAAGATTATTATTTCAAAATTCTTTTAAGATACGTTCATGTTTTCACGTATTTCAAGCCAAATCAAATCATAAGACATCCATCCAGTTAGTCAACCCCCATGATTGAGTTATAATAAATAGATAAATTAATTTTAATTTCAGTTTTTGACTTAGGAAAAGATGTTTATTTTTCTACATTTTTGCCATTTGTCTTCTCCTACACAGCCCTACTCCACTGACTTCACTTCACATTTTATATATTTATTTACACAGTCGTTATTGTTGTGCAATTCCTTAACACTTCTCCTTAGGAAGATAGAACATTTGCTTTTCTTAATCACCGTAATCTGTTGCATTTCTATATCGCATACACTTCCTGGCTTCTAAAAAGACCAAGATGTTCCATGAGTTCAAAGGGCTCAGTGTTTGTAGCAGGGGCCTATAAACAGATGATCCTAGTGCAGGACACCGTAACGTGCTATAATATATACCGCAGCAGGAGCCAACACTGTATTCAGTGGAGTGGTGATTTCCTCAGGGGATAGATGACCTCCAAGGAAGATTTTTTTGAAAGTCTGTGAGGACAGTTTTTTGTTGTCACAGAAATTGGAGGTCACTGGCATTTAGTCGCTAGGAGCCAGTACTGCTAGACACCCATTCTACACCCAGGTCAGTTCTGCCCAGCAAGAAACTGACCCCAGTTATGCATGGCTTTCTGAAATCCCAGTGGACATGCTTGCAGTTAAAAAACATGTTTATCGGGCTTCCCTGGTGGCTCAGTGGTTGAGAGTCCGCCTGCCGATGCAGGGGACACGGGTTCGTGCCCCGGTCCAGGAAGATCCCACGTGCCGCGGAGCGGCTGGGCCCGTGAGCCATGGCCGCTGGGCCTGCGCGGAGGAGCCTGTGCTCCGCAACGGGAGAGGCCACAGCAGTGAGAGGCCCACGTACCGCAAAAAAAACCTAAAAAAACCATGTTTATCATTAGGTGGTCCTAGACCCTTTCTGTCTCTGAGATATAAACACAAAGAAATTATTGCTATCTTAAGAGACACTACATTTTCCGGGGAAGTCAGTACCTCATAAACCAAGGGAAAACTCTTTTTTATTTTGTTCAGAACTTGACCAAAAATTATTCCTCTGAAAAATTATGTCACCAACTGCTGATTTGGACATCAGGAATACTAACACATAGTCTGTGTAAAAATAGGATTTACACAACATTCGACAGAAAGGGGTTAATAATCTTAATAGAAAGAGCTTTTTAAATCAATGAGAGTTGAAAATGAACTGGTTTATGGGATGGGTAACATTAAATGTTGATATCCAGTTTTATATAAAACACAGCAAAAATGTTCAGTAATAATGTATGTATAAAGGTATAATATATAACAATATACAGTATACAAGGGAGTACATATGTAAAGTGTAATTTCATAGTGAGTTGTAGTATTATTATTTGACAATCACACATTAATTTTCGTATGTGTATGTTTGTATGTCACTCTACTATATTTAACTGCCTACTTCCTTCCATTGGATCATGAGTTTCAAATATATTCACAGGAACCAACACAGGTGCCTGGCAGAAAGCAGGCGTTCAATGAATGTTTGTTGAATGAATAGATTCTTATGAAATATAATTACTACTCTGTTTACTCTTATCCCTTTGAACTAGAGAGGGAAAATATTTTACCAAATCAGATGCATGTCTAAATTGTAAATCTCTACTTTCAGTATATTTTTCTCTATTTAGAAACTTCTAATGGAAGGTGACAGACAAACTGGAAACTTGGCATTTATACTGGTATCTTGTGTGCCATAAGTAAGTAAACAAAAAAGCAAATACAGTCAAAGGAAATAAATTGATTAAATTTAACTTTCCCAAAATTTACATCAAAATTATACTCGCCAACACTTTAAAAAATATAGTAGAGAAACTCATTATTTAAGGAACTCTCTTGTCTAAAATAGTGGCTTTTCACAGTAGTTTGGAGTCTTGAGTTCCACGGAGGCTTCTCGGCATTGAGTGGCGTTCTCTCTGGACTCCACCTCTTGTTTCAACCAGAGCAATTCTGCTTTTATTTATATTATGTTCTGGGCTTCTGCACAGACTCTTAATGGAATAAAAAGTTCAATGACATTAAATAAATAATCAAACAAATATGAAAAACATAGGTGTCAAAAACAATCCACTAGTCACGTGCACACACACATCATCACCTCCTGTATTATCTGTTCTGTATCCTACTCATTCTTCAAAAAGCCAATTTATAAATCTACTTCCTCTGTAAAGTCTTGCCAGTTCCCCCAGTGGGTTAGTTACTTCCGTCTCAATGTCTTCTTATATTATCTCTTCACATGACTTTTTATCCTTTCCAGGCAGTGATATCCAAAGTGAGTTGCTAGTACCTCAAGGGGTGTGCACCATAATATATTAGGGAAGAAAATATTAGAACTTCCATTTATACTTTTTTTAATCTTTTTAATTCTCTGTTTTGGGGTGGAGTAAATTTTATGAAATGAAAATATTCTACCACAGTGGTAGATGATAGATAGGTGATAGATGATGATGATAGAGATAGATAGAACAAATAACTGAATAAATGATGGGGAAAGTTTAGTGCTACACAATGAAAAAGGTTTTAAGACCACTTCTCTAGGCTTTGGACTCCTATGATAGGGTTTCTTCATCCTGGTGTCTTCAGGTTAAATATCGCTTGCTCAATAAATTAACTTTGAAAGAATAGATGAATTAGTTTGGATATACTACATTTGAGTTCTCTGAAAGCAAAACATGCCTGGACTAAAATTTTGAAAAGTCCCTTCATAAATGAACACCTCTGCCACAAAACACATCATGTTTTTCTCAAAAGACTCCCCCATGACTACAGTTTTTTCTGCTGAAGTTGCCAAAGCCCCAAAGTGCCCAACAAATCCACACTTCCATGTGCGGAAACTGAGAGCGTAGCAGGTGTGGTTAGACAATTTAGAAGTCTGGATGAATCTAGAGAGTACGGCTAGATCGATACATGACTTTGGAAATGGGGTGGGAGGTGAAGATGGGAAAGGGGGTGTCAGTAGTGTGATCCATTAAGCATGGGGGTTAGGAGGGAGGTGGAAGGTGTCATTCTGAATTTGCTTCCCAAAATCAACAAAGACAGCCTGGATCTCTGTGTTTGCAAGCATATTATTACCAAGTTACATGAGTCCATCCTCATTTCATTATGCCATTCTCTTTATATGGGGTTCTTGTCTCCCCTATTTTAACTGATGTATTTTGTAACCTGCCACTAAATAATTAGCTTTACGGCATTACACACTGTTCTTACTTAACATCTGAGTATCCAATTAATTATATGTATTTGAATTTCTATTTTAATTTTATCAGTAGACTTCCCAAATATTTAGATAACAATAACTATACTACTACTAACTCTGTGATATTTTATAAATGATAATACTTATAAAAACCCTGAAAGGCAGGTAATTTTTATCCCTTTGGTTAAAATGTAGGATGTTAAAGAGAAAAATACAGCTTTCTCAAGATACAGAAAATGATATACTATAATGAAATCCTTTCATTTTCTCTAACTTCCAATGTTTTCTTTACATAAACCCTTAAAATTTTTGTTGTTTAAATTTAAATATTGAGTTTGATCTTATAAAACATTTAATTACTTTTGGAAATGTACTTTATGAGACCCAGAAAACTCAGTTTCAATGACATGGAATAAAAAGCTAATATCATGCTTGGAACACAATTTTTGAGGGCGCAATGCATCACTGGTGGTATTTCCTTTGGAAAATGAATTATTGTATTATGGGCTAAATCCTGCCAGAATTGATTTTGAAAATCCAAAGTAGAATATTTTGGATACTATAGTTTCATATGAAGTGAGCAAGCAAATAGTATTTTTATCTTTTTGAAAAACAAATAAAATAGTTTCAGTAAAGTGTGATACTCATATTTATTACCTACTCTGCGTCTCTGAACCATAAATCTGATGGCTATATCTGAAGTGTAAGCAAATCCTGTCCTGCAGAAATGAAGTCTAAGCATTTTCAAAGCTTGTCGCACAATCTCATTACTGGGATCAGTTATTGCTTTTCTTCCCAAGAAAAGGGTTGTCCATCCTAATTTAGTAGTGAAGAACTGATTTTTATTATGTTCTCCCAGGTGAAAAGTAGCTCCAATTCTTTCAAATGGAATGACAGCCAGATTGATTTATGGAGGGGATGGGGTTGGGGAGTAACCAGAACCTGCAGCTACCCAGAGAAAACCCCACTGGTGCTGTGGGCAGTGCACCCCGTCCCCTTAGGGAAAGAGCATGGCCTAAAAAGTCCTCCCTGTACATTCCCACATGATAATCAGGAATTTCCAGCAGTTACAGGAAATGCTTTCCCATTTGATATGAATGAAGAAGACTAATACCTAATCGTCTCTGGATTTCTTTATTCAGACCTATCTTGTTTTATTGTGCTTCACTTTGCTTCGCTTCACAGATCTTTTGCTTCTTACACATTGAAAGTTTGCGGCAACCCTGTGGTCAAGCAAGTCTGTGGGGCATCATTTTTCCAAACAACATTGCTCACTTCGTGTGTCTGATTCACATTTTTGGAATTCCAGCAATATTTCAAACTTCTTCATTATTATTACATTTCTTCTGGTGATCGTGGTCAGTGATCTTTGATGTTACTATTTTAATTGTTATGGGGTGCCGTGAACTGCACCCATTTAAGACAGTGAACTTAATGGGTAAAACGTGTGTGTTCTGATTGCTCCACTGACCGTCCGTTCCCCTGCCTCTCTTCCTCCCCTTGGGCCTCTCTGTTCTCTGAAACACAACAATATTGAAATTAGGCCCACTACTAAACCTACAGTGGCCTCTGAGTGTTCAAGTGAACAGAAGAGTCGCACTTTAAATCAAATCTCTCACTTGAAATCAAAAGCTAGAAATGATTAAGCTTAGCGAGGAAGGCATTTCAAACACCGAGACGGGCTGAAAGCTAGGCCTCTTGCACCAGTTAGCCAAGTTGCTATCGCAAAGGAGAAGTTCTTGAAGGAAATTAAAAGTACGACTCCCATGAACTCACAAATGATAAGACATCAGAATAGTCCTACTGCTGATGTGAAGGCTGAGGGAGGTGAGGAAGCTGCTGAAAAAGTCTGAAAGAAAAGTTGGAAGCTAGCAGAGGTTAGTTTATGAGATTTAAGAAGAAAATAGCCATCTCCATCACATCAAAGTGCACGGTAAAGCAGCAAATGCTGATGTAGAAGCTGCCGCAAGTTACCTAGTTTACAGCATGGTTTACTGAATATTTTAAGCACACTGCTGAGACCTAATAACTCAGGAAAAAAGATTCCTTACTGCTCATTGACAGTGCACTTGGTCACCCAAGAGCTCTGGTAGAGACAAACGAGATTAATGTTCTTTTCACGCCTGCTAACACAATATCCATTCTGCAGCCAGTAGTTCAAGGAATCATTTTGACTTTCAAGTCTTATTATTTAAGAAATACATTTTGTAAGGGTATAGCTGCCGTAGATAGTGATTCCTCTGGTGGATCTGGGCAAAGTCAATTGAAAACCTCCTGGAAAGGATTCACCATTCTAGATGCCATCAAGAACATTTGTGATTCATGGGAAAAGGACAAAAGAGCAGCATGAACGGGAATTTGGAAAAAGTTGATTCCAACTCTCATGGGTGACGTTGAGGAGTTCAGGAGTTCAGCGGAGGAAGTAACTGCAGATACGGTAGAAATAGCAAGAGAACTAGAATTAGAAGTGGAGCCTGAAGATGTGACTGAATTGCTGCAATCTCAGGCTAAAGCCTTAATGGATGAGGAGTTACTTCTTAGGTATGAGCAAAGAAAGTGGCTTCTGGAGATGGAATCTACTGGTGAAGACGCTGTTGAAATGACAACCAAAGCTTTAGAATGTTACACGAACGTAGCCAGTAAAGCAGTGGCAGAGTTTGAGAGGGTTGACTCCAATTTTGATAGAAGTTCTGACGTGGGTAAAATGCTTTCATGTAGCACTACTTGCTACAGAGAAATCATTCGTGAAAGGAAGAGCCAATCAATCCATCAAACTTCACTGTTATCTTAAGAAATCGCAGCATCCACCCCAGCCTTTAGCAACCACCACCTGACCAGTCAGCATCCAAGCAAGACCCTCTACCAGCAAATACATTACAACTCACTGAAGGCTCAGATGATGGTGGGCATATTTTTTTAGCAATACACAATTTTTTAAATTAAGGTATGTACGTTGTTTTGTTAGACATGATGATATTACACTTAGTAGACTACAGTCTAGTATCAATAGAACTGTTATATGCACTGGGAAACCAAAAAAAATTGGGTGACTGATTTTACTGTGATATTCACTTTATTACCATGGTCTGGAACTGAACCCACAGTATCTCCAAGGTATGCTTGTACTCTCATTTCTTTACTTTCATCTTTTATTTTCTTTTTTCCCCTTGTCCGTTGGTTAGTTATCCAAATATTTTTTTTTTTGGCGGTACGTGGGCCTCTCACTGTTGTGGCCTCTCCGGTTGCGGAGCACAGGCTCCGGACGCACAGGCTCAGAGGCCATGGCTCACGGGCCCAGCCACTCCGCGGCATGTGGGATCCTCCTGGACCGGGGCACGAACCCGCGTCCCCTGCATCGGCAGACAGACTCTCAACCACTGCGCCACCAGGGAAGCCCCAAATATATTTTTTTTTATATCCTTTTTGTGCTAGCTTAGTGTTAGAGCCTGAGGTTGCAGAGACAGGGAATCTATGCTCTCAGAAGGAAGACAGATATGGAGACCAGTAAGTGGGACCCAGTGGTACAGGTGACACAATAAAGGTCTGAGCAGGGTGCCATAAGGGAAGGATGGAGGGAGAGGCAAGGCATACTTTGGAGATCTGGGCCAGCTTCCTGCAGGTCACCCTCACGCTGCACCTTGAAAGATAAGAAGCTGCTCTTCACGTGAGACTCAGGTTCGGCCCTGAAGCAACAACCGCTCTGGCCGTGGCTACTAGTGCTGGTGATACAGCTGCTTCTGACGATGACAGAATTAAACATATAGTTATGAAATAACCAGCCACCTAGGATGGAAATTTAAAATAAAAATAATGCCTTTTTATTTCCATAATTCAAGACTGTATTCGATAGTATGTACCCACGTGCTTTGTGGGAAAATTAATGGCAGAAAGTGTGTGTACTGGACCTTTCCAGGCCTTGACCAGAGGCCTGTGGCACAAATTCGTATCAGGTCAGATAAATGATGCTTGGGCCTTGTCTTACGGATAGTAATGTAGTAAAGTGGTAATGTGCTAATATAAAGGGAAAAAAATAATTAGCAGTTGGAGATTACTTTTCAGTGCTGTTGTATGGCTGACTGCTGGAATGGCCTGCGGGCTACAGGACGACAGCCATCGTAATCTTTTCCTCATCAAAAGTTTCCAACTCGGTTTGCAGGAGCCATTTCCCACAGAATCACGGCTACACTCTAATGGTACAAGTCAATGGGACAATCCCTTACATGTAGCTTAGCTGGAAACCTTCCCTCGTGTAGACACCTATCTCTATTATATAGTGGTTCCCCCTCTAACCTGGTGCCATGGGATCAATTTAAATGAGATTATTGTCATAATAAGTAACCAAACCCTCACAGATGGTTTAGAAAGATGGAAGGCATTATAACTACTGTGCTTTGTAGTAGATGACATTGGAACATTTTGGTTTTATAGCTGAAGACTAGACTTTCTCAACTTAGAATTTTGTTTGTAGTTATATTGTGGAGAACTACTTACTTTAGGAAAATTTCTTCGACCCCTCTGTGTTGATTACTAACATTTATTGAGCAATGGCTGTGTGGTTGGGTCCTAAGTACCCTACAACCCTGCCAGTAAAGTCTGCTATTACTCCCTTTTAGAGACAAAAAATGTGACGTTCACAGAATGAAACAACTTGCCCACTTAGCAAACAAGCGGTAAAGCAAAATTGGAACTCAGGTGGTCAGAATTCAAGACCCATGCAATGACATCATTTTGCTAAGATGTTTAAAATACTTATAAAAAATATTGTATATTTCTCTGACAGTTGGGGGACACTTGTTTAATGATACAAAGGATTATTTTTGACAACAGAAAAATCTGGCCCGAATCAACTGATTTTCTATTGTTTTTCTCTAGTAAGCAGCATAAAGTCAAATTAAGAGATTAGGTATAGTTTATACACCTATATGTACACATAGATATAATATCTGACATTAGATTGTACACACGTATGCACACAGGTATGTACTCACACACTACACACACACACACACACACTGTAAAGGAACAAGAGACACTTAGACAGAAATCCAAGGCTGTCCTTTGACTTGAGTTGATATCCTTGAGTCTGTCTAGGACATTATTGGACTGCCCAGTCTCTAACATCTTTGGGGGCAGTAATTAAACCTCCTCCCTTTCAGCTTCTCTAGCCCATGGAGTTTGGTCCTGTCCTTTTTCCAATATTGCTTCCATAACTCTAACCAATAATTATAAAAGCATTGATGAAGAACAGACCTTTCCTCTCTTTCACTTCCTGTGTCCAGAGCCCTCCGATAAAAGGATGTTGCTGGCTAAGAGTCACGTTTACAGCGTATAAGTGATGAGAGCATAAGTACAAAGTACGAGGGTGTATGGACTGTGCAGCATGAACTTTCTCTTAGGGCTGCCACCCAGGCCTGCCCACAGAATCCTGCATGGACAGGGCTTGTAAGCATCACAGGATGTGGTGCTGCACAAAGCATGCTGGGACTCAAGTTGGGTCAGACCCAGTCCTTGCTGACAAAATGTGTAAGCAGAGCCCAGAGAATCTGGCTTTATCCCCAGATGGGCATTGCGTATTAACTATATAATTTCTTATTATTAAAACTATTAAAAACTAGGTCTTTGATAATTCTTGGATGGGTTTAAGTTCTTTCTTTAAAAGGAAACTGAAATTTCAACTGAAATAAAGGAAACACAACCTCAACTAAATAATTATAGAACTAAAATTAAATGCAGTTAAGATACACACTGGACTGTTTTCATTTAATAATAGGAAGACAGAGCGAAGCAGGGTCTTCCTTATGGTAAAAACTGTAGCATAGACCCAGCTTAGATTTTTAATCTCAGTTTAAAGTTTTTGATAAAAATGGTCTGAAGTAGATTTTTTTTAAACACTTGCTCATTTTTCATGTATCTATGAGCTACAGCTTCAGAAGGGAATTCTTGTCTGATGTTTGTAGGCTGAACTTGTATTAGTTATCTATTCCTAATTACCAAATTATTAATTAGCTGTTAATAATTATGAACAAATTACCCTAACATTTAGCAGCTGATAACAACAGACATTTATTGTTTCACAGTTTCTGTGGGTCAGGAATCAAGTCAGAGCTTAGCTAGAGAGTTTTAGCTTGGGGTTTCCCATAAGGCTACGTCATCCAGAGGCTTGCTACTTCCAAACTCACTCATGTGAACAGGCCTCACAAGATACAAGATCTGCTTCCAAGCTCTGCCACAAGGGCCTCTCCACAGGACTGCCTCGGGACATGGCAACTGACTCCCCCCAGAAGTGAGCAATCCAAGAGAGAGTGCCCAGGATGCAAGCCACAGCCTTTTTATAACCTAAAATTTAAAGTGGTATCCCAACACTTCTGCCATATACTATTCGTAAGAAGGGAATCCATAAATCCAGTCCACATTTGAGGGGAGTGAGATTACACAAGGGCATGAGTACCAAGAGGAAGGGACCATGGAGAGCCATTTTGGAGACTGCCTGGTATAGTTGTTTATCAGAAACCAGAAGAGAAAAGGGATTGAGAAAAGGAGATTAAGAAAAGGGATTGAGAAAATATCTCTCAACTGTCTCTCTCTCTCTCTCTCTCTCTCTCTCTCTCTCATCTCTCTCTCTCTCTCTCTCTCTCTCACACACACACACACATGCACACATACACACAGAGTAAGCATTTGACTGATCACAGCTGTTATAAATTAGGATATTTTAGTGCTCAGAAAAATTGTAAGAGAAAAAAATTTTCTAGCATTATTTTTTTAATTATGCATTAATACATAATTTTTTTTTCTGAAGACTAGTGGCTGTGGACTGAATTGTGGCCTCCCAAAATTCATATGTTGAAGTCCTAACATCCAGTCCTTCAGAATGTGACTGTCTTTGGAGATAGGGTCTTTAAATTTAGGTGATTAGGTTGAAATGAAGTCATAGGGTGGGGCTTAATCCACTCTGACTGGTGTCCTTATAAGAAGAGGAAATTTGGACACAGAGAGACACCAGATATACACGGACATAGAAGAAAGACTCCCTGAAGACAAAGAGAGAAGACGACCATCCACAAGACAATAAGAGATACCTCAAATGAAATCAACCCTGTGACATCTTGATCTCAGACTTGTAGCCCCCAGAACCATGAGGAAATAAATTTCTGTTGTTTAAGCCACCCAGTCTGTGGCATTTTGTCATGGCAGCCCTAACAAACTAAAACATCTAGCTGTTTTACAACCAGAATCCCTCCACGCACTCTGGATTTCACAGTTTCTCATTGGCCTTGTATGAACAAGGTGAACAAAGTGAATATTCTATTTTATTTTTTTTCAGTTTCCCCTAGACATAGTTCTAACCCTAATATTTTTAGGAGTGTTGGTAATTTTCCAAAGAACACAGTTAAATTAACTCTATCTTTCTATTTCTCTTTCTTTAGTTTTTCTCCTTTTACTCATTTATCGTATTGTTTCCTCATTTGTCTTTGCCTCATCTTTACTAAGACAATATTAAACTGCCTCTATCGTGGCTTGGTAGTAATACTTATGGCTTGATAGGAATCTTGGCACTGTGCTGATGGCATAAAAATTCAGAGATGATGAACATTTTTTGGATCCTTTTGCTATTTTTTATTGGACAGCCATTGGCACAAGGATACTAACACCATTCGTTATCCACTTTTATTTCTAGACTTAAAAGTTACAACTTTTCCCAAGAGAATAAAATTTAAAGTTTACATTCTCTTTAATGTCTATGATTTTTCTATTTAGTGGGAAAGGCATATTCTCAGCTTTGTTCAATACTAACTACCATAGAGTTTTCCAAGGTGGTTATACAAATTACACTCCTCCCTTAGTGTATGAGATTCCTTTTGTCCAATATCCTCATCAACACTTGACATTTTCTGCTTTTTTATTTTAGCCATACTGGTGAGCGTGTATAGAGAATTTTTATTTCCCTGATGACTGATGAAGTGGAGTAGCTTTTCGTGTTTTGGGTCATTTGATAATCCTCTTTTATGAAGTGCCTTTTCGAGTCCTTTCCCATTTTTCTGAGTGGTTGACTTTTATCTTACTGATTTGTAGGAGTTCTATATAAATTTGTTCGTCAGATACATGTATTGCAAATGTCTCCTTATTAGTGGATTTTCTTTTTACTTTATTAATGATGTCATTGGATAATCAGAAGTTCTTAATTTTAATATAGCTGAGTTTATCCTATTTTTCTTTTATGGTTGGTTCTTTTGTGCCCCGTTTCAGAAACTGTTGCTTGCTCCAAGTTCATGAAGATATTACCCAATGTTTTGTTCTAAAAGCCTGATTGTTTCCCATTCTTGTCAGTTCCACGATCTGTCCGGAATTAATTTTTTATTGATATGAAGCAGGGGTCAAGATAGGAGTGACCAGTTGCTGCAGCATAATTAATTGAAAGGACCATTTTTTCTTGGCAGGCACTTTCTGAGCATCGATTATGCTATGAGAACTATGCAAGTTGATACTTCATTTTATCTCACAAAATCCCTATAAGATAGATGTTACCTTACTTTATAGATGAGTAAATGTGCAATTAGATGAATTAAATAAATTTCCCAAATGTTCATGGCTAGTAAGATATGAATCGGGGTTTTGATCTCAGGTCTTTTGACTTCAAAGCCTTGCTTAAGTCATTGTCATCAGAAGGAATAATTATATTTTGTTAGTGAAAACCAAAACAGTGAATGGATTGGGAACGTCTGTGAAAGAAGAAGCGTTGACCCTAGAACAACAGGCCCTCGCACATAGCAGGACTTAGTAACTATTCACTGCATTGCAAAAGACATCCACTTTGGCATAACTATGAAGCTTTGTAATTCTATGCATATATGTGTGTGTATATACATATGCACATGCATGTACATGTATACATGTGTGTATATGCATGTGTACGCATACATGTATGTATATAGGTATGCATGTCTATATGTGTATTATATATATAGTTTTTTTTATATAGGGCACATATGATTTTTATATACAAAACTTTTTGTGATTTGTTCCTTAATTTTCTGTGGCAGTGGTTTTCAAGCTATGATTTCCCCAATCCAATATCATCAGCATCACCTGGGAACTAGTTAGAACTACAAATTCTTGGGCCCCATGTAAGACCTAATAAATCAGAAATTCTGAGGGTGGAACCCAGAAAACAACAGTGTGGTAACAGGTTCTTTGGGTCACAAAATTTGAAACACACCACTAGTCTAGGGCCTATACTTTCTCCAGTCACACTCCACTACAGAAGTTTCCTCTAACCTGCCATGCTTGGCCGTACCTCCAGGTGGGTGCCTCTGCCTGGATGCCCATCATGATTGGTAGCCTGGCTGATACCTCCTCCGGACTCAGCTCCTCTCTCCTTACACATGTGCACACACGCAGGGGCCCAGATTCAGTCTATCAGTCACTCTTCTCGTCACACTGCTTTGTCACTGTCTGTCTGCTTGCCTGTATCTGCCACTCAGCTGGGAAGAGCTTAAGGCCAGAGACTTTGAATTCCCAGAGTGTGGCATATAGTAGGAGTTCAATATAATTTTTTGAGTAAATTAATAGCATTGAATTTTACTCTTGAAGGACTATGATGTGGAAGGGAATTCTATAATTTTTGAGTAAATCAAGGTATATTTGAAGGACTCTCTTGTGGAAAAGGAATCATAAAGAGACTTCAAGGAGAAAAGGATCACTGAGGGACCTGTCACAGAGGTGTTCAAGAAAAGACTGGAAAATCTCAAGGACTCTGCAACCCCTCTCCCCTTTGCCCTTCTAAACTGTGAGCTCCTTAAAGCCAATGACAGCATCCCATCCCCTGTCCATCCCCAGTCCCCAGCAGGGGCTGGTACAGTGCCTGGAACACAACGCATTCACCATAAGTGAATGAATGAATGAATGAATGAATGAACGAACAAGTTACTTAATGGCATGTGTGGGGTTTTCTTGTCGCTGCTGTTTTGTGTGCTTGAATGTTTTTTGCTGGAGAGACATCTATAGTTCTAGATCATCCAGTTGGCTAAGTATGCAAAATTTTAGGAGCACCAGTAAAGCACAGGGGGAAAAAAGTGACAGATATTTAGCTTTGATAAATTTATCCAACTTTTTGTAATCAGAAATGTTTTAAGAAAGCATTTTAACTACAGCATCCATATGTGTTTGGTGTTTTTTGGCTTCTTCCTCTCTTTTTCTTAATTATATATGGATGAAGAAACCAGGAAATGAGGCACTATAATCTTTTCAATGCTTAGAGGCTCTGAATCTAGCCCCTGGGCAGAGGCCAGACCATGAAAAGCCTTGTGGGTCTTGTTTACTCTGTGTAGGAGTTTGTACTTTATCTTGAAGGCAGCTGTAAGCCATTGAATGATGTTAAGGAGGGAAAATAACATAATAGATTTGTTTTTCTAAAGGTCACTCTGACTGCTGTGTGGAGGATTGATTGGGAAGCAGGAAGGGGAGGATGGAGACTGCAGTACAGAAGACCAGTTAAAAGAAATGTTGAAACCAATCAAGAGAGAGTTGATGAGAAGTTGCATTAGGGCTGTGTGACAGGATAGAGGGGAAAGGGACTGGCTTCAACAGATATTGAGAACATGAGCTCAGCCCACTGAATTTGCTGACAAAGATAAGGGGCTTGTCAAAAATTATTAGAGTTAGCTTTCAATGTAATAGTAATAATTAAATTGTCAGACCTCCGCTTCTACTGGATCTTCGCGGTTAGGTCATGGAAGCCTTTGTTAATTACAAAGCACTGAACACATACAATGTGGGATAATTACCCACAGAAATCATACCTTCAAATCCATGTGCCAGAGGCAAGCACTGAGCGTCTGAACATGAGTTCATGTTTACTGGTGTTCACCAGCAGGATTGTACATGTATCCCTGAACAATGAGCTTACTGTTCATTCTCAAGTGCTCATTACAATGGAAATTAGTAACACTTGAAAGATTGATGTCGCTCTACTCTAAACATGCCACTTAGCAAATACTTGGCTACAGCCCAGTAAGTCAGCAATTCACATGCTGATTAATGCCAGACGTGAGTGGCTATTTTTTTGTGAATGGAGTGAAGATGGGTGCCTCACCGTGAAGAATATACATCATATCTGCGTGAGTCACATCATATCTGCGTGAGTCACGAGCAAGGTTTTGTTTATAAGTCAGCATTTAGACGTGAAGGATTTGGCCTAGTTTTGCATATTTATGTTTTTAGCCCTGTAAAAAGGAGCATTTAGCTTCTTCTCACCAATACTTTTTTTTTCAAAACCAAAACCTTTTATTTATTTTTTCAGCTTGGTCTGGAGGAAAACTATTCTTTCTTTTTCTAATTTTATTGAAGTATAGTTGATTTACAATATCATATATTTCTGCTGTACAGCAAAGTGACTGTTATACGTATATAAATTCTTTTTTATATTCTTTTTCATTATGGCTTATCACAGGATATTGACTATAGTTCCCTGTGCTATACAGTAGGACCTTGTTGTTTATCCATCGTATATATCATAGCTTGCATCTGCTAATTCCACACTCAATCCTTCCCTCCCCCAAACCAAAAGCTTTTATTTAACATATAAAATTCAATCTGCAACCAATTCTCATTTCCCAAATCCACTTCTTAACTTGGGAAACTAGAAAAGAATGCAGTATTCCAACTCAGCTCTGAGAGTACGTGTAAAAATGAAGGAAAAAGGGGCCTCCTGACCTTAATCTGTTTCCATCAACAGCACAGAATTCTCCTTACATATTTAAGAGTCATTTTTATATAGATGACGATTGATCAACATTTTTTTTGTGTGTGCTGTACGCGGGCCTCTCACTGCTGTGGCCTCTCCCCTTGCGGAGCACAGGCTCCGGACGCGCAGGCTCAGCGGCCATGGCTCACGGGCCCAGCCACTCCGTGGCATGTGGGATCCTCCCGGATCGCTGCACGAACCCGTGTCCCCTGCGTCGGCAGGCGGACTCTCAACCACTGCGCCACCAGAGAAGCCCTGATCAACATTTTAAAGAAAGACAGGGAAAAAAAGGGAAAGGCACTCCCTATATTCTTTAAGATCCCTTCATTTTATGTATCCTTTCTGCGCTGGGACTTAGGACATAGACTATTCAGGCTTCTGTGTGGGCCGATGGGTCGCTATGAGACAATGCTATAGCTTCTTTCATACCGCTTTGCTCATTTTCTGCCCTTGGTAGAATATCCATTATTAACTGTTATAAATTATAAGATCTTTTTTTCTTCTCAAGAAAAGTGTGGACTTTCTTTTTTTTTAACAGATTTGGAACTGATAAGGCTGCCTGTCTGCCTTAGGCAGTTCTACCGGTAATTGAATCTGCATGCTGAAGTAGTAAACCCTCGGAATGTTTAGGGAAGGAAGTCTGATGTATGAAATGGAGTAAAGGCAGGTTGATGGAGAAGGGAAAATTCACTATTGTGAAACTTCCTGACTCCACCGTGTGAATTGTTGAATAACCAGACATTATAGTCTGTATTGAACATTAGTTCTGTCAAGATTTCCCGAGTGAAGAATTCCATTAATTCTATGTCTCTCTGGCCTCCACCTTATGTTTGGTACATAATAATGATTGCCATTATTAACTTTATTCATGGATTGATTTTATTATATAGTTGGATTAAACACTAGCTACTTGCAGTCAACAAGAATGTATTGAGAACTGAGGATTATAAAAATTAGTAAAACTTGCCTTTTTCCCTCAAAAAGCTTATAGTCTTGTCTGGAAGAAAGAGGAGTAAGTACATAACTGCAATAAAGCATCATAAATCTATGGTGGAGGGTTATATAGAAGTACAGAGGAGGCATACCTAAACTTGACAGGTCAAAGCGGTAGGGAAACAGAGGTTTCCTGGAGGAAGAAACATCTGTGCTGTCTTAATGGAGTCTTAGTGGATGCTAGGATAGAGGCTGGACATGGTAAAAACAGATGCAACCTCTTCAAAAGTAATTGGACGATACATGTCGAGTCAAAAAAATGTTTATACCTAAAATTTACATTCTTTGAGTCTTTAGTTTAAAAAAAATCTGAAATAGAAAAACAATTATATTTAAGAATGTCAATTACTTAGTTATTTGTAGTAACAGTATTGAAACCAGCAACAGAGGAACTTTAAAGGAAATTATAGTTTATCCACTAAAGGTCTATAGAGCAGACACTCATGATTTTTGCCAAGAATTTATTTCGACATTCGGCCATTTATTCTACAAATATTTATGGAACAGCCTATGCCAGGCACTGATCTAGGCTCTGTGTATACAAAGTCAAATAGACATGTTTTCTACTTGAAGAAGCTCATGGTAAACTGGGGAATACAGATGACTGAATTAACTTACAGGAAGGAGATGGTCTGGTCTCCATTGGTGGCCTAAACATGTTATTAGAATGTAACTGAGACCCACGTAAATCAAACTAGCTGGACATGTTAACAACAGTGTCCTACTGTATAGCACAGGAGACTATATTCAATATCCAGTGATAAACCATAATGAAAAGAACATGAAAAAAAGAATATGAAAAAGAATGTATATATATGTATAACTGAATCACTTTGCTGTACAGCAGAAATTAACACAACATTGTAAATCAACTATACTTCAATAAAATAAATTAAAAGAAAACAAACTAGCCAGCCATGTTAAGGTGCCTAAAGGGGACGGTGCAGGGCTTGAGTTCTGAATGACAAGAGGGGAGAAAGGAAATGGAAACATAGAAAATTTCTTCTTTTATAATGTTAGGTGGGAAATAAAAGCAGACTATACGATTGGATGTGCAGTTTGACCACAACTATATAAAACCAACCAACCAAAATAATTATATGCAGGAAAAGAGAACAAGAGAGACAGCGAAGAAATAGAGTGTTAGTCGTGGTTGTCTAAGGACAGTGGAACTATGGGTGATATTTTTCTCACTTCCCCTTTTTTGTCTTTCTCAAGTATCCTATTACGAACATATTGCTTTTATAATGAAAGAAAAAGATGCAAGAGGTTGTCAGCAGAAGGATAAAGGGCACAAAGTGTTCATATTTTACAGGAGAACTATTCATGGTCAAACTCTCACAACGAAACAGGATGGCCACATGTCCAGGACACAATTTCACAGGATGACGTTCTCAAGGATAAAAGACCCTTCTGTTCCCCGACGTACCGGCCCATTCTTAAAAAAATCAAAATACAAAAAAAAATACACAAGCATAGGGTGTGTTACATAAGCCACCAAGAAAATTCTTACCCTCTCTTGAATTCCCTTCTTTTTATAGAGAACACACATTGCTTAGCACTGAGCCAGGAACTGAATCTGCCATTTACTAAATGCATTAGTACCTTACACTTGCATAACACTGTAAAATTTATGAGGCATTTTCATATTTTTTTCATTTTATTTCTCCACAGCCCTGTGAGGTAGATAGGACCGATATTATCTTTCTCATTTTACAGCTGAAGAAAGTAAGACTTAGATGAAGTTTCTTGCTTCCGGTTACAAGGCTGGTAACTGTTGGAAGCAACACTGGAGCCCAGATTTCTTTCTGAACATTGTGTTTGTTCCTGGGTCACAAATACCAAATGGTAGGCAACTCTCTCTTCAACTAACAAAAGCAAACCAACATTCGTGAGGGCAGACAAGGTGGTTTATTTTTAACTTATGTGTTTGCTAGTTTCTAGAAGGGTTCTAGCATATAGATGTTCCATACATTTTGTTGGGGCAAAGAACAAAAGGATTATTAATACTCTGATTTAATACTTAATAAACATACAGATCCTAAATAAATCATCTGAATAGATATTGCCATTGTCCTTAAAGAATCTACTCTGAAGTGCAAGGAAGCAAAAAAAAAAAAAAATTATATTAACACAAAAAAATCAGAAAAAAGGGGAATGGAAGAGGGGTTGGTTAGAAAGAGTGAAAAGGAAATATTTGAGACAAAGAGATTCCTAATTAAATAAAGCAGAATAATTTATTATTAATTTCTGCTTTAAATCTGAGAAAAATAAATTGATATTCCACATTAAGCATCAATTTTTATTGAAAAAAAAAAGCATGGGAGAAGAGAGTGTCTTTCAGAATCATCAAAGTATGTCTTATTTCTAACGCAAGCACATACCTGCTCTCCTTCTGCTGTGTTTGAAAAGGGGGCTCATTTAGCATCACCGATGAACAGGAGAGTATTTCTGAGCTCCTGCTGAGCTAGTGAAGAATTTCTTTACACTTATTAAGGTAGCACATGTAATCATGCCCTAGTGACTTCAGTTATGTATGCCCTTTGAAAAATTTCTAATGACGTGTTGGACACCCTGCATATAAATGTCACCCTTTGGAATGAGAGTGAGAGTTTTACTCATTGGAATGTTCTCTGCTTGGCTTCAGTGTAAGATTATCCCTGATCTGATGAAAGCAAATAGTTCTCAGTAACTCCCTCCCAGATAATACTGCATATTCTTTTTCTGCCATCCATAAAGTAGTGGTAAATAGCTTAGCAATACACACAGGAGCAATTCTACTGATGGATAAGAAAATTAAATTGCGATCTGTGTGGCCCTAGACCTTTTAGATTGTTTTCAAAACTCATCACTGCAACAATGCTTTCCCCTATATTACTTTTGACCAGCATTGCAGACCTGGTTTTCTATGTATATGCGACGCATCTTTAAATCTATATCACTTTTTTTTTTTACAAATGACCTTTGGAAATGATTTCCGATAACTGCAGCCGACTTGAAGCTCAAGGCTTGGTAGTGAAAGGTCACTCTACATTTAGACTAAGTGTGGGTAGATTTTTACTCCCTACAGCAGGCTATTGCTTTAGGACCTGCTATCGTATTTGACCCAATCTTCTCTCTAACCCAAGCATTTAGACAGTTTCCAGCTGGGTTTTTTTAAACTTCTTTTTTTTAACTTCAGTAAAAATTAAATGGCTTTATATATTAGCACGTAACATATTTTCTTTAGAGATGCACATTTTCCTTAGAAATTTACAAAAATAGAACGGGGTATGCTTGTTGGACTTCTCCTAAAACAATTCTGTGACTTCACACAGGATACTTGTGGTCTAGGCCAGCCCCGCACACATTGATTGGAAGGGCATGGAGAACACACTCCGAGGCACAGGGCTCGCCAGATCTCTCATCTCCCTCTCATTCGCCTCTTCAAATAAGACTATTCCCTTATAAGGAGGGCGGGGGTGCGTGCAATAAAGCAGCTATGCAGTAACACTTTGTAGGGCTGCATGGTGGAGAATGCAAGGAGATGGATATTTTTTCCCTCTTCTAGACTCAGGAGCAATGCCCACTCCTCCTGCCTACAGCTTCCTTTTCTCACCAGCTCTGGGGGTTTCCCATTTGAGCTCTATGTGGATTCTGTACCTGTGACTGTCACGCAATGCAGCCTCTGCTGACGAGTCCCAGAGGTGCTTCTCTTCTTGTCCTATGAGATTCCGTCTGTGGTAGAGGACTCAAGGAACACGCAATAGAGTCAATCTCCTCCCTGTGTCTGGACAGGCTCTAGGACTGCTGGCGGCCAGAGTCCAGGGAGGAAACACCCCCCTACCCCTTGCCCCCCACCCCTGGGCCCTCGCCTCAGCTCTGCCCAGCTGGAAAGCAAAGTTGCTTCTGATCACTTGCCTTGTAGGGACCCAGAAAGGACTCTGGACTCGGTGTCAGAAGACCTGGGTTCCCATTCAGGATCTGCCATTCACCAGTTTTATGACTTGGAGCTAAATCGCTTGATCTTCTGTCTGAACAGAATGAGTTAATAAAATTAATTTCTGTACATTCGGTGAAACAACATCCAGGCTTGACACCCCTCTTTTCTAAATGAGTGTCTTTGTATCAGACTCCTCAGGGAGAAAGTAGGATTACTGCAGCTCTAATTCTGATTTCAAAGAAAGTGCCCAGATAATTCAGTCTGCCGTAGGAATGCACCGGAATAAAATGATTTCTTATATTCGTATAGCATTTTTTAAATTCTAAGTTGCTTTCATCGATCCCACTTACAGTAGCTCATTTAACCCTCCTGATTAGCATAGGTTTGGGGTACAATGTTGGAGCCCCTTTAGCATGCTTGACTGCTAACAGCCCCCTTCAGAGGGCTGTTCCCAAGCACCGGGTGCTTACCTAAGGCGGTGGATGCAACCCCTTCTTACGGCCAACATGGAAGTGTGTGGAAATACAGAAGGCCAGCTCCTTTGTCTCCAGGTGAAATAAATTCGGAGATGTAACTTATGCTCTTTGGCACCCCTCCCTCAAAAATCAGCCTGAGTCTAGCCCTTCTGGAATCACCCTTCCCCATCTTGCTTCCCCACCCCTTACTGGCTTCTCCTGGAAGCCCACCCTTACTACCTCACTTGCACCTGAAACCTTGGCTCAGGAGAACCTGATCTCATAAAGCAGTGGATTTAAACAGAAAAGTCAGGCTGACGGCACACAGTAGGTGTGCTATCAGGAGACCCATGTTGACACCTCTGCTACTTTACAGTTCTGTGGCCTGGAGCAAGTTGTCTGAAGCTCAGAGCCTCTCTCTCCTCGTTTGTAAAAGGAAAATAATAATCCCCACTCTGCCTACTGATAGGTTGTTGGGAGGATCAGACGAGATGGAGGATTGTGGAAGCGTTTGAGATCCACCAGACAGCATACAAGCATAAGGACATTAATTTTTAAGCTAAAACAAAAATTCAACCCAGTACTAAAATCATTAACACGTGTTCAGAAGAAAGCAACTCAACAGCAGTTTGAAGAATCAGAAAACATGCTTCCCACCTTGGTGTCCTCCCAACCTTCTTCCTGCCTCTCTCATCTAAATGTTCGCTCTTCTTTTAAGCAGTCCAGAAAGTCACTGGAGAAAGTGGAAATTAACTGTGTCTCAGTTATTAACCGTCCTCCACTGGTCGGAGGAATTTCCCCTGCCTACTAATGTGTCCACTACCTATTCCTGAACCCCGATTTTCATTTTATTAGTTCCTTATTTCTTTCATTTCAAAATATATTGGCTTTACAACTTTGAAAAGGAAATAGACATCTCAGGGAGATCCAGGTCATAGACCGTAGTTCAAATCCTCTACTTCAGGTTTGGTGGTGGTGTCATGAATTGATGGAACACAACAAAACAGGGTTAATAAAACACATGGCCCAGATAGTGGCTGGATTAGGAAGATCTCAATGTATTCCAAAGATCATGGCATGTGTGCAAAGTTTTTTTTTCCCACAAAGGCCCAATGAGATTCATGGTAAGATTTTATTTTTAATAAGGATCTAATTAGAGAGCTCAGCATGAGAGAGTTAGAAGACATGAGTAGTCAGTACAGTTTGGTATAAAAAGTATTTGTCGAGCACTTAGGCACTGGGGATAAAAGAAAGCATAGTACATAACCCCTGGTAAAGGAAACAGATGTAAAAACAGATCATTTAAATAGAATATGTTAAGTGCCCAGTAAGCTCAGAGCCAGTCTGAGGTTCCAAAAACAATTCACTATCTAAAGAATCACCTCCTCAAGTTTTTACGAGTTACTTGAAAGATCTCTTTAAATTCCCCTGGGACCATTTATCCTTTGACCTGCATCCTTGCCTCACTGACTCCAGCTTACCCTTTGGGACTCTTCATTCATTCGTCTGTTCATACACACATTTGTCAGGTAGCTAACTCTGCCAGATACTATTGTAGACACTGCTTAGAGCCAGGACGGACCCCCTCCCAGCTGTCTGGTCTCGGAGCTTACATTCCAGTGATCAGCAGCAGACAGTGAACAAAGAATTCAATAAGCAATAGAATTGTGGATTGTAATGAGGCCCATGAAGGAAATAGAGGGATGGGGTACCAGGAAAAACTAGGAGAGGCCTCCTTAAGCTACCTGGTCAGGGAAGGCCTCTCTAACATGAGACATTTGAGCTGAGACATGAAAAAGGAGAGACTGTTCTGGGTGAAGGGGGTGTCCAGCGAGGCTGGGAAGAACTTGGGGTCATCAAGCGAGCAGAAGGAAGCCAGTGTAGCTGGAGTTCATGAATAAGGATCAGGTGGCAAAGGATGCAACTGGAGCAAGGCAGACGCCATCACGGGGGCTGTGGGAAGAGACCACATTTCACTCTCAGTACCTGTGCAACCTTTGAAACTAAAACTGCATTTGAAAGCACATATACCAGAAAGGAAATCTGAAATCAGAGCCCGGGGAAAGAAAAAGTGTCATCAGCCCATGTGAGCTGCCATCGGCTCTCACCTGGATGACAATGGCAGCCCTCTCACCCCTCAAGAGTTCGTTCTTAACACAGATCCTTCTTAAGGTTAAGTGAAATCATGTCACTTTTCCGCTCAAAACCCCGCCACGGCTCCCTGAGTCATTCAGAGTAAAAGCCAGAATGCTTACGGTGGTCTCCAGGGTGCTACATGGCCTGGCCTCAGTTCCAAGGTTCCTGCCCATCCTCACCTGCCCTGGCCACACTAGCTTCCTTGCTGCTCCTCAAACACCCAGAGATGCTCTCAGTTTTGGGCTCCCGCTGGTCCCTCTGCCTAGAACCCTCTTTCCTGCATAGCCCCAACTAACTCCTTCACCTCCTTCAAGTCCTAGTTCAATGCCATGGCCTCCTGGACACCCCAGTTTACACTGCAGCCCTGCCGCCGTCTCCACCACAGCCTGACACTCCATCCCCCTGGCCCCACTCTACTTTCTCCTTTTCCGTAATGCTTATCATTGTCTAATATGTTCTACAGTTTACTTACCTATTGTCCCCGTAACTCATTTTCCGCCTCCCCCTCTAGAGTCTAGAAGAAGCCCCAGAGCCATGAGTGGTACCCACTGCCATGCAGGTCTGTCTCCTTCCAGATCTAGTGTAGGTGTCACTGTTTTCCTGATTCCTTGGATTTAGATGAGACTCTGTGACTTCTTTGGCCAGTAGAAGGTGAGCAGAAAGGATGAGTGCCACGTCTGGCAGAGCCCTTCATGGCAGACCACTCTTTCACGTCCCCTCCTCCCTCTGACCCGGCAGCCCACACCTTTCAAGGTGGAGGTTGCTCCATCAGGCTCGGTCCCTGGGTGAGTAAGTTGAGCAAAATCCCCCTGGCAGCCATTGAAGAACATACAGCGAGATCAAGGAATCAACCTTTCTTTAGAAACCACTGTAACTTGATGATCTTTGTTATTGCAGCATCACCTGGCCTAATCTGACCGACTCATTTGTTCAGTGATGCACCACAGGGACTTAGAACAGTGCCTAGTGTACGGCATGTGCCCAGTACGTGTTTGTAGAGTGAATTTCTGTCTTTACTCGTAAGTTTTTTTTTTTTTTTTGTGGTACGCGGGCCTCTCACTGTCGTGGCCTCTCCCGTTGCGGAGCACAGGCTTCAGACGCGCAGGCTCAGCGGCCATGGCTCACAGGCCCAGCCGCTCCGCGGCATGTGGGATCCTCCCGGACCGGGGCACAAACCCGTGTCCCCTGCATCGGCAGGTGGACTCTCAACCGCTGCGCCACCAGGGAAGCCCTACTTATAAGTTTTTATGTGGCATGTTTTCAATTTAAATATACTAAAGGTATCAATAATATCTGGAAACAGGCTTTATTCCAGACCTGGGCACCAATCAACAGGAAGCACCTACTGTGTGAGCTAGGATTTTCTCAGGGCTCCAGAGGAATAAGCCACTGTATCTGACGTAGTTGATGAGTCTGCAATCTAGTGGCAGAAGCAGCACACTTATCCGCATATACAAAGTCATGTGCAGTAGTAGGTGATACATCCTAGAATTATCTCAATTAAAATTATCCTGAGAATTCAGAGATGGAGGCAACCACTGAGAGGGAGACTGGTTAGCGAAGAGATGGGAGGCTACCTGAGCTGGGCCTTGAGGACTTGGACAAGCAGAAAGAGAAGCAGGGAGTGAGTACTCCTGCCTGGAGGAACAGTATCATCACACACAAGCAGGAACCAGTTTTGAAATATTAGACAGTAGCATAGACTACCGTGGTTAGAGGCCAGACTGTAAGGCTAGACTTCCTCGATTGAAATCCTGGCTGTCGATGTGACTCTGTGACTCTGTGGCTCTGTGACTCTGATAAGTCTGTTAACTTCTCTGTGCCTCGACTTCCTCATTTGTAAAATGATAGTCATACGAGTCCCTACCTCAGAGGGTTGTTGTGAGGATTAAATGAGTCAATACATGCAGGGTTTAGGATAACTCCTTGCAGAGAGGGAGTGTTGGTTTGGAAAGAAGAGTTGAGAATTGTGCAGACCTCAGATTTTGCAGGATCTTGAGTCTGAGGTGAAGTTGTGTCTTGTTCATTCTGTAGGCAGAAATACTTTCCACTAGCAGATCAAAGGTTTTTATCAGAAAGCGATAGACAGTGAATATTATAGCCGGGTGAATAGGAGCTGAAAAGCGGAGGCCGAGAGCCTGGTTTGAAGGCAGATGCGACCATCTTGTTGGCGGGAAACTGGAAGTACATGCCCCAGTCATGGCCGTGGCAAGGAAGAGACCAGCGCTGAAGACATTCTGGAGAAGATGCTCTTGTACCACCAACAGACAGGCTAGGAAAGAGAAGAACAGCAAAAAGGATCCAAAGGTTTCAGGGTCTGGTGACTTAAAGATATAATGATAACACTGGCCAAAATGGTCAAGAGCAAAGGGGAGCAGATTTTAAGGGAAAGATGACAAATTCTATTTTCAACACTGCAGTATCAAGGTCAAGCTATTTAGAAGGAAATTGGATACAATAAACTAAAGCTTAACTAACTTGGGGCTATGCTCAAATGTCACTCTGAAAACCTTCCCCAAACAGCCTATCTCAAATATCTCTCTCCTCCCCTCACTGTCTATCTTATCACCTAATTTATTTTCTTCATTCCACTTCACGGCACAATATTACATTACATATTTGTTGATTTGCTTATTGTTTGTTTCCTTCCACTTTCTATAACGTAAGCTCAGTAAGAACAGGGACCTGTTCATTCTTCTCCATTGCTCTATTCTCAGAGCCTAGGACAGTGCCTGGCCCTGTAGTCTTTCAGAAACTATCTTGGGGAATAAAATCATTTTTATCTGTGAGCCCAGCTGCCAAATATATACTAACAGCCAGAGGTCACCTTCAGCCTGTGCAGAGGCTTTCATCCTTATATTATTTAGGAATTAACAGGAAAAAAAAAGAGGAATAAAGAAGGAAGGCTAGGGCTTCCCTGGTGGCGCAGTGGTTGAGAGTCCGCCTGCCGATGCAGGGGACACGGGTTCGTGCCCCGGTCCGGGAAGATCCCACATACCGTGGAGCAGCTGGGCCCGTGAGCCATGGCCGCTGAGCCTGCGCGTCCGGAGCCTGTGCTCCACAACGGGAGAGGCCACAACAGCGAGAGGCCCACATACCAAAAAAAAAAAAGGAAGGCTAAATAGTAAAGCATTAAAAAATAAAGATGTGTGAATTCAAACAAGAATAGACAAAGAAATCAACAGAGCGTATTTGAGAGGAGATCTGAACTCATGTGGATATTTTGTGTACGGAAAGCTGGCATTTCAAATCAGTGGAGGAAAGATGTGTTCTTCTCACAATAGTTTGGGCAAAACTGGTTAGCCATCTAGAAGGAAAAATGTATTTGGGTCTTTTCCTAAAGCATTGCACCAAAATAAATTTTAAGCATATCAAAATTTTAAATATAAGATAAGGAATCATCAAAAAATAATAAATCATAAAAGTACTGGAAGAAAATAGCTGATGTTTTAAAACAGCCATGAATTAGGAAAAGCCTTTCTAAGAATGGCAGGAAATGCATGTAGCATAGCAGAACGTTTAATAAATTGACTTCAAAAATAGTAAAAATGTGTACACAAAAATATATTTCCCATGATCCAAGTTAAAAGACAGCAAAAAGTTACAAGTCCTTCAGAATTTGGCACACAAATATCTGATTTCTTTAATGTGCAATGAACTATTATAGGATATGATTTTTTTTTTTTTCGTACGCGGGCTCCCATTGCGGGGCACAGGCGCCGGACGCGCAGGCTCAGCGGCCATGGCTCACGGCCCCAGCCGCTCCGCGGCATGTGGGATCTTCCCTAACCGGGGCACGAACCCGTGTCCCCTGCATCGGCAGGCGGACTCTCAACCACTGCGCCACCAGGGAAGCCCTCACTCCCTATTTTTTTAATGCCAATTAAAGCCACGAAATAGCGATGGCAAGGATTTCAAAGCTTGATAACACTCAAGACTAAAGGATGTGGGAAAGACACACTCTCATACATTGCTGGTGGGAGTGTAAATTTGTTAATTTTTTTATGGTCATTTGGCAATAGCAACCAAAATTTTTAATTTACATACCCTTTGTCCAAGCAATTCCCATTCTAAGAATTTAACCTACAGAATATACTTGTATGAGTACATGAAGATAAAAGAAAGTTCATTGACAAATTGCTTGTAATTAAAAAATTTCTAAACACATACCATAGCTACCTGCTAAAAAGTGACAGGACTTCTATTCAGTAGAATACAAAGCAATTATTAAAAACAATGGGGTATGTCTGTGTGGATTGACAGAGAGATTTTACAATATACTATTAAATAAAAGAAAAAAAAAGAAGTTTCTTAACCGCACATATAGCATGGCCCCATTTGTTAAAAGCAAAAAGACAAATGTAAAAATCCTTGTATGTACAACAGAAACTTTCAGAATACTATACAAAAAGCTATTAACTGTGGCTGCCCAGTTAACAGCTTTGGGGAGAGAGTAATACTGGGGGTGAGGTGACGCTTTGAATTTTCACTTTATTTTTTTCTCAATATTGGAAATTTTTTCACAAAGAATAAGCCTACCTTCAGAATTTCATAAGAGAAAGGGTAAAACCTTCAATACTTAGGTCACACTATTCTTATGACCCATCCCTCGAAAAAGTGTACCTGTAGAGTTTGCTTGATTATTCCTGAGATTATGTGAATCCTCGGGCTAGTCCAAGACATCTGCCAACTAGAACATTAGAAGATTGTATAGATTTCCAGAATCTTTCAAACTTCTGCAAAAACTTCTGTGAATCTTTTTCAGAGAGCAAAAATTAAAGTCTTGTTTTTATATCACCGGCGATCACCAAAAATCAGCCAGGGAGAACCTAAAATACTAAAATAATTCATATGCCTCAGCATAGCTAACTGGCCTTCACTTGTCCAGTTGATACCTAGGCAGGATAATTTCCAGCATTGCCGAGGGAACTAGGAAACTGATGGGACAGCTGAGAAGACATGACAGGAAAATTTGTGATTAATTCATTGGAAAGCCAAACAGTTATAAACAACTATATAAATGCATGTGTGTATGCACGTATATGTGTGTGCAAGTGAACATATTTGTGTGCAAGAGAGTGAGATTCTAAACCAGTATTAGCATTTTATCAAGGACTTGATTTCAATCAAAAAGTACTGTATGCAATATTTATATTCCTGCCTTGTTGTTTCAAAGAATTTAACACGGGGAAATGAATTGTTTTAAATCCTCAAAGTACTAGATTACTATTCTTGCAATTTAAAATGAATGTATATTTCTGGTTTAGAGTGCACCACAAGAAGAACATACTTTTTTCAAGGTTTGACTCACTTTTGCTGTGCCTGATCTTTTCCAAGGACTTAAAGAGATTTCTTTAGAAAAAATGAAAGTATCCTATCAATTATAGTTATTCTTTGATTTTTTTTGCAATAGCTGTCGTAGCAATGGTTTTCATAAAGCATTTCACCTTTTCAACTCACCAACAAAATTCTTATTCAAAATGATTAACAACATTGAATTTTTTTAACTTACGTTTCCCACCCTAAATGATCAGTTGGGATTATCAATTGGGAATGCTGGAGACTTTAGAAAGAAACAAGACAATTAGTTGAGAAGAATGAAAGCATCATTATGAATATACTAGAATATATTTTTGTGTGTTTGTTTGTTTGTTTGTTTGCGGTACGCGGGCCTCTCACTGCTGTGGCCTCTCCCGTTGCGGAGCATGGGCTCCGGACGCGCAGGCTCAGCGGCCATGGCTCACGGGCCCAGCCGCTCCGCGGCATGTGGGATCTTGCCGGACCGGGGCACGAACCCGTGTCCCCTGCATCGGCAGGCGGACTCTCACCCACTGCGCACCAGGGAAGCCCTAGAATATATTTTTGCTAAGCATGTAGCATTAGGCGTACAGACGAAGATAGACCATCCACAGGTCTGTTGTGTTTTAATTGCCAGTGTCATTACACTGGGTGGTAGAGTCAGGATTCCAGAGGGCTTTTGTTCTTTGCCCACTTCTTCAATGCCATTTGCTTTCTACTGAGAGGTGTTTCTTTCCTGGGTCCCTCAATAGGCCAGCCACTTGATCACAAGACCCTCGGATCCCTGTGAATTTATTCATCATCTGCTGATACTCATAGAAGAGTTTGTTACCATTACTGTTGCTGCAGGACTGAAGAGTGAACCTATTTTAAGCTCCCCCAGGCACTTGATACACTTTATTCATTTAATCTTCACAACAGTGTCTTGAAATCCGTTCTATTTTTATCCACATCTCTCTGATTTGCAGTCCTTCGCTTAGAGACGTTAAATAACTTGCCCAAGTTTGCACAGCTAATCCATGGCAGTGCTCGAACTTGAACTCAGGTCTGTGGATGCCAAAGCCCATGCCACCGGCCAAGGGCAAGCCAGATGGCCCTCTGCCTGGGGATGCTGGTCTATAAAGTGCACAGAACATCACTGAAGTAAACGGGTCATGTGTCATCAGTTCACTCATGTTTCCACACACAAATCTTCATGTAATTATAAGCTGGTGGCCCTCCCACCAAAACAGACTGCTCTTGCAAGGGTAAATAACACTCCCTGGGAACCAGGACGTGTTACCTGAGATGAGGATTTTTGTGAAACCCAAGGCAAGTTGCCCAGTGCCGCTTCAGGCTGTGAACCACCAACAAGGTGACATTACCTGCGGGCCATAGTCCAGCCACAGTGAAAATTCTAAACCCAAGTAATGCCTGGCCTGTGCTGTTAACTGGGAGTGAGTCCTTGTATTAAGTTTTACATTGTTTAATAAGTTTCCCAAGACGGTGCTGACTTTGGCCAATTACGGGTAATGAAGGGAGACAACAGATCACTATTCTGAACAGACAAAAGGAGATGTGTCTCTTATTTTCTAGACCAAAGAGCCTGCCGTCTTGACCTGGCCTTACCTCTGACCATGAAGGAAAAAGACCTCCTATATTACACCTCTTCTTGCACATTTGTTTGCTGCATCGTTTCTTTCCCATGATGGTACCTTGTGCACCACTGTGAAATACAGGATCAACCCTGCACAATTCCTTTGCCCTAAAAGGGCACTGCTCAAAGTTTTCCCTTCTCCAAGACAGGGCTTTCCATCCTTTTCCTATCGCCACACACCTGCTATCGGTGGTACTGGTGTGGAATGCACATGCACTTGGGTGGTGAGAAGATAGATGGGGATACTGGAGGGGGCGGACAAAGGGCCCTGAGACCTGGGAGCGGGGGTGGGTCAGCATCCTGGCACAGATGTTTCCTCTTCACGGCGCCCTGCCTGAGAGGCTCTGCCATCAGAAACACTAGATTTTCCATTACTATACTCTGGGCCTGGCTTTGACTTTCTCACTTACTGCAAATGCATCAAGAAAAATAAAACACCTATAATTAATGTGCATTAAGTGGGAAAAAGAAATTTGAAATCTAAAATGATCATATTTGTTTCTGGAGGAGAAAAAAAGTGACTTCTCCCCGCCCCCTGCCGGGGACTGGCGCAAACAGACCAAAACACACCGAAGCAGAGATAGCCTGTCCTTCCTGAAGTACCAGTCCAGTAACCAGATGGGCGGTTGAGAAAGAATGGACACTTTATGTAACAATATCTTGTTAGGGGCTTAACTGAAACATAAGAAAAGAGCTGCCTCTGAGTATATCCATAAATTATTGCACTAATTTCTGAGTGACTAAATTAAATGTGAGTGATGGAGTAAAGTACACGATATGGATTTAGATTTGGTCTCCAGTTTTTATAGAGCTTTGCAACTTTAGTAAATGTCAGACTTGTGTTAGTTGCATCAAGGTCTCAGTTCTGCTTCTCTGATATTAATGTAATTTGTGGTTTCTTTCTCAATTTACCTAAAATTTTCTTCTTATAAAACTAGGACTTTGCTGCACTGGCTACAGGTACTTGGATCGTGTAAGCATTTCCCTCTTCCCTCCCTCATGTTGCAGTAAGTCAAAGAGATAATGCACATAGTAACAGTGAGTGCATTTATTGAGGAATTACTGTGTGCCAGGCACTGTGCTAATTATGAGACATGCGTTATATCATTCAGTCCTCAGGAAAACCTCATGAGGGAGGTATTATTCTGATAACCTCATTTTAGAGGAAGAAATCAAGGTTTAGAGATGCTAGGTAAATTGTCTTAGGTCACGCAGCTGGTAAATAGAAGCATGGGTACTGAACCCCAGGTCTGTCTGACACCCTGTCTGTGCCCCTAATCATTACATTCTGGGGCTACAGGATATTCCTTAAGTTGTAATAGGTGCTTACATATGAGGAGACGCATAAAGAGTTGTTTCACTTACTATTATTATTTTTTAATCCTCTTTAAAACTACAAGCTTGAATCTGTGCCGCCCGGCACCCTAGGGCTCTGTGAAGTTTTTCCATTTGAACAGCTGGGGGAGCTTGTAGGCAGGTCATCTTTTCATTCTCTGTGTTCTTACAAACAGACCCAGTGGCTCCGTAATAGGCAGGAGCATCAGCTTTTAGGTCTAGTCCCAGTGATGACTTACCAGGCTGCAGGGTTCTAGAAGCTTTGAGCCTTACCTAAAGGGTGCGTCTAGAGGAAGACAAGGTGCAGAAGCAGCTCCTCGGTCTGTGGTGTCCCTGGAAGCGGCAGAGGAGTGGGTCTTTGAAGTAATGTTTTGGTGAAGTGAGACTTTGTCAAATACTTTGAAAGGAGGCAGCCCGAGGCCACGACAGGCACACTGTGTATAAAGATAGGCCAGCCTGGGTTGGAAGCTGGCTCCGTCAAGGAAGGGGTTTGGGTTCACTGTGCTCACTCTTTATCCTCAACAAAGTGTCTGGTACTTAATATGCCCTCAGTGTTTGCTGAATGAATGAATGAGTAAATCAACTTATTGAAGCCTTGATTTCCTCATCTAAGTGATGGGTGTTTCCCTAAAAACATCAGCCCTTGAGTTTAAAACAAACAGACAAACAAAAAGCCTTATCATTGTAAGACCAATTATGTTTCTCCAGCTCCATCCCATCTCAATAAAGATTTCTAGAAGTCTTCAGAGTTTGTCCTACCTGACGCCAACACAGTACCATCTACCACTTGCCAGTTTTCTCCTCGTTTTATCAGACACCTGTACAGGTATTTGCTGCAGTGGCCTTGATCCCGGTGCCCAGGTGATATGCCAGCCACCCCAAGGGATGCTGCCATCCTTCAGCCCCATCAATGCCCAGCTGGATTGCAGATGCCCTCAGGCAAAAGCCACCAAGTATCAGTAATGTCCCAAAGGAAACAGAGGCCACACTCAGGTTGAGATAAGTTAAAGAGGAACTATTTAGAAAGGAACTGCTTCCAAAATGTGGGGTGGGGGGAAGGAGCGGACCACAAGAGGTAAAGGAGTAACCGCAGCTTAGAGATGGGAGAGTTGTTACCGCCCCAGGTTGGAGAGATAGGAGGAGAAAGGGAGAGTTCTGTTAAGAGTACATCTATCTCCATTTAAATGCTTCCTCCTTCGAGAAGTTTTTCCTGCCACCCCCTGGCCAACATTGGCCCTCCTTCCCCACTGTCCTGACTGTACTCTGCCTTACAGAGTACAAGTATGACAAGTATCACACTGGAATTCTCCTGTGTTTGTCTCCCTGCCGGACTATGGGGAGAGATGGATCAATCCTCAATTTTTGTTTCACCGTATCCAGCCCAAGATCAACGCAAAGTAGACTTTCAAACACAAGCGTGTCTTGAATGGGTAAGGAAACAGATGAACGGATAAAGGAATGAACGCTTGTCCTAATGTGCAAAAAAAGGTATGTCAAAGCCTCAGCTATGCCTTCTTATCCAAACAGAAATATCGTTCTCTTGAGATTGATGAAGAACATTTCTAGTAAAACGCTTTTTTTAAAAAAACCAGATGTGTCTAAATTAATAGTGAATCACCCCTCTCCAAGCAAGCCCCACATGTACCGAAGTGTTCAAGTGTATCTCTTCTGACTTCTTTATTTGTATATAGATACATGTACTTTTTAAAGCAGACTAGTTATATGCACTGTTCTGAGAACACAGTGAAGATGTTGTTCTATATCATTATGTACAGATTTGACTTTATTATTTTTAATAGCTACACAGAGGTATGTCTTTCCAAGAACGACACTGATGGCAGAAACCAGGAAAGGAATGATGGCAGCCTCAGAAGCCAGGAGGCTGGGCTCACCACTACCCAGCTCTGTGGTCTTAGCCACATTAACTTTTTTTTTTTTTAATAAATTTTTTTTAATACATTTTTTATTTTTTTGGCTGAGTCAGGTCTTAGTTGCTGCACGTGGGGTCTTCGCTGAGGCATGCGGGATCTTTTGTTGCGGCACGTAAGCTTCTCTGTAGTTGTGGTGTGCGGGTTTTCTCTCTAGTTGAGGCGCACGAGCTCAGTAGTTGTAGCACGCAGGCTTAGTTGCCCCGCAGCATGTAGGATCTTAGTTCCCCAACCGGGGATCTAACCCGCTTCCTCTGCTTTGGAAGGCGGACTCTTTACCACTGGACCACCAGGGAAGTCCCCACATTAACTCCTATAAGCCTCAGTCTGCATCATCAGCACAGCTGGAGATACCAATAGCCTTTTCTCAGTCAGAGTGTGGACAAGGCATGGGATGTGCCTGGCATGGTACTAGGATATTGTAAGGGCTCCCTAAATACTAGCCATTGCAATCACTACCTCATCATTTTATTGCCTTAACATCGTAAACAAGTAAAGGCAAATGACAAATTAGGAAAAATATCCACAAAATGTATGATGGGCAAAAATTAATATTAACAAGAGAAAAGCTTCTATTAGAAAAGGGAGCTAGGGAAATGAGTAGAAGAAGAACTATCAGTGCCCTTTAAACATATAAAAATGTTCATCCTCACTAGTAAAAAATGAACCAAAGTCAAAACAATTGGATTGCGTAAACAGCATGCTTCCTAAAAAGTTGTTATCATTTTTTAAAATTCAGAGTTGACAGAAGTGCTGGGAAATAGGCTTATAGGAAGATTCTTAGTATTAGACCCTTAGTAAAGCTATAATCTGTCAACTCCACTTCTAGGGATTGTGCTGGGGAAAAGACATATATGTGCTCAAAGATACATTCATATGAGCACCCCTCACAGCATTTCATATAATAGGGTTCTCTCCCCACCCAAAATAAGATAGTAGAATAAACATTTCAAGAGGGGGACTAAAGAAACGTTGGTATATTAAAAAACATACAAGTAGCCATTCAAAATGATATAGATTGAGAATGTTTAGCAGCAGGCAAAGATTATTCATAAGATATTCTGTAAGTGAACAAAAATGTTTTTGTAATGTATATTTAGATGAGTTTTTTTTTTTTTTTGGTCTATTTTTGCTTCTTTCCAATAGAATACATTCGATCACACTTTTTTAATATACAGCAGGTTCTTATTAGTCATCAATTTTACACACATCAGTGTATACATGTCAATTCCAATGGCCCAATTCATCACACCACGATCCCCACGCCCCCGCGGCTTCCCCCCCTTGGTGTCCATACATTTGTTCTCTACATCTGTGTCTCAACTTCTGCCCTGCAAACCGGTTCATCTGTACCATTTTTCTAGGTTCCACATACATGCGTTAAAATACGATATTTGTTTTTCTCTTTCTGAGTTACTTCACTCTGTATGACAGTCTCTAGATCCATCCACATCTCAACAAATGACCCAATTTCGTTGCTTTTTATGGCTGAGTAATATTCCATTGTATCTATGTACCACATCTTCTTTATCCATTCATCCAATGAGCACGTAAATAGCCGTCATCAAAATTCACCAGTTGTCTACATTTTGCCATTTTGCCTCATTTACTGCCCCCACTCTGTGTATATGTACATACACATTTAAGAGGAAGTTACAGACATCATAACACCTCACCCTAAATACTTCAGCACATACTGCCTAAGAATGAGGGCATTCTCCTACGTAACAATACCATCTTCATACCTAAGAAAATTAACAATAATTCTGTAATGTCTTCTGATATCAAGTTCATATTCAAATGTCTCCAATTATCCCAAGAATGTCTTCTACAACTACTTCCTTCCGGAACAAGGAACTGATCAATGTTCAGACATTGGTTTCTCTGTTTCTTTATTCTTTTGTAATCTAGAATAGTATCCTAGCCTTTTTTCCCCCATGACATTAAATTGTTTAGGAGTCCAGGTCAGTTGTCTCTAGGATGGCCTACATTCTGAGCATTCCTCATAGCTTAGTTTAAATTGTTCCTTTCCTCAGTAAACTGACAGTCCAGAAACCAGGTTGGACATTTTTGGCACTGATACCTCATATTGTGTTGTCACTTTTCCACTAGTAGTGCTGCCAAGTTTGATCACTTTGTTCAAAGTGTGGACAACAGATTTCTCTATATTAAAAGTACATTTTTCCTTCTCAATTACTGAGAGATCCATGGAATAATATTTTGCATGGGAGTAATATTCTGCTTGAGAATCTGTTAACAATTCCCACCTGAATCAGTTATGACATTGGAGATTTTTAATATTTTTCTTAATTCTATCACTTCCTCTACATTTATTAGACGATGTTATTTAATAAAGAAACTTTCCCTTTTTTCGCTTTCTCTCCCTTTTCCTTGGGCTGGAAGATCACTAGGAACTCGCTGATTTTTATCTATGAAATCTATTACAATCAATTCTAATCATTCTTCTTTTTGGTGTGCATTTTTCCTAATGTGGACAGCGAAAAACTGTTTAAGCTAGTTCCTGAGTCTCTTTGGCATGACCTCATTAGTTTTGAGTATTTCTTTGGATTGCTAGCAAAGAGATAGTTTTTCTCTGCCCTAGCCCTGGAATCAGCTTCTCTAAGGAGCACTGGTTCCTTTAATGAGGAATAGCACATAGAAACTAAGACCTGGGTATTGGGTGTGTTCATTACTGCGAAAAAGTGAGTTTTTCTTGGGGCTTCCCTGGTGGCGCAGTGGTTGAGAGTCCGCCTGCCAATGCAGGGGACACGGGTTCGTGCCCCGGTCTGGGAAGATCCCGCATGCCACGGAGCGGCTGGGCCCGTGAGCCATGGCCGCTGAGCCTGCGCGTCTGGAGTCTGTGCTCTGCAACGGGAGAGGCCACAACAGTGAGAGGCTCGCGTACGGCAAAAAAAAGGTAGTTTTTCCTAAATGATTCCTTTATGTTTTCCATTGAAATTTAGATTCCTCTGCCTTTGTCCCTTCTCTTTTTTCTTACACTGAAAACTTGAGTTCCTAATACTATTAATATACTTACTTATTTTCTTTTTCTTACAATATACTTTAAAAAGTTTCCAAATATAATGCCAATATTACTACTAACAATTAATCTGCTGGATGTTAGGCTTATAATTCCTCTGTGATGCTTTTTGTTCTTGGAATATAAACCATAAAGATAAATAATGAAATGGACCCTTCCCAGAGTCAGGGTTGTTACAGAAGAAACATATCCTAATCCAGCTATTGGAGCCAAGAACCAGCATCATGTTATTATGCAAATATTTTCTAATGGAAGAAAAAAAAATTTACTATAAGTAGTGAATTTAATCAAAGTCAAGGAGAAAGGATTTTCTAGTTGTATAAGATTGTGATTCAAACTACCAAAATATTATTGACCTTAACTTCGTTAACAGAGAAGGATGGAATGCACAAAACAGTAAGAGAGATAAATCAGCATCTTAAATTCTTATTTATGCCACTTGGGTGTGCTTAAATGTAAGAAGAATTATAGTAATGTTAGCACTCAGTATAGCACTCTAGTAGAATTAGTATTATTTGCCTTTACCATAAAACTCTAAAGGTTTATGCTCTCTATTCTTTCAAGGAAAAAAATAAGAATGGGAGATTTTAAAATTTAAAAAAATTGTATAACAATTAGTGTATAAAATGGTTTAGGGATTCATGAGTTTAAGTTACTTACTTAAATTATTACTTTTATGGGGACTACCAAAGTTAATCAGAGATATACATTTTCCAAATGGAAGGGGAAAAATAAACCAAAACAAAATGATTCTGTCACCACTGTGAAACAGAATAAGCAACACATTTGCCTGCTAAGTGAAAAAATGGTGAGCTTTAAAAACCAAAAATCTTTTTTTACAAAAAGTAAGAAGCTAGGAATCAATTATAATTCAAGTGACTCGTCAATGATTTCCTCCTAATTAATTTTAATGATGTAAAATAAATAAGTATCTGAGTAAAGAAGAATTTGATATGATACAACCATAGATCGTGTTCATCTTTATCTCTACCTTTTCCCACCACAGAACTGATTTTATGAGACCTCCCTTTGCTACTCTACCACCCTCCCCACTCCCCTTCACCCCTCACCCCCTACCTTGGGCAGGGAGGAGTGATTAGAATATACTTAGAACCTCTGAAATGTATAAGCAAACATGGCAAAATTCCCCCAAATGCCAAAAAATATACCAAAATGTAAGGGAGATAAAATAAAAGCATAAAAATCACCAGTCTGTCCTCTCCTGTGGGTATTGTCCAGGAAAATGTCTGGTGCATTGATACTGGGAAAAATGATGTTACATGGAGCTACCAAGAGCTGTCTGTTTACATTCGGTCTCTGCCGCCTGAACCACAGGCTGTCCCCATGCCATGGCGTGACCCACTGATCATACAGAGGGACCACTGACAAAGGCACAGCCTTCACTTCTCTCCACAGAACTGTAACCTACTCAATCCAAACAACCTCTCTGGAGGTATGTTTACATCATGTAGAAAGAGCTGGGAGATTGACTAACCATTACAGCCCGTTAGCAATCCTTTTAGCTAGTTCTAGCCTTGAGTGGGTAAGCGTTGATGTATGGAAAAGAGGTAATTGAAAAAACATCCATATATACTGTCTGTAGTCTCTAATACTCTAAAAATTACCCTTAAAAAATCAGCTATGATTTTTAAAAATATCTTGCTTGAATTTGAAAGGAAAAGGGGAATCCATTTCAAAAATAATTTGATTTTTCAAAAATAAGCTAGTATTTCCTGCTACTTCCAAAGGTGGGCGGGGCAGAGGACCTTACTTTTAATAAGACTGTGGACCCTACTGTAAATGACATTGTGAAGTCCAGGGTCTGGAACTGAGCGATTGTGTCATTTACAGTTTCCCTGATTGAATACTAAGGCTTTAAGACATCACCAGGAATAATTAGAAGTTGAGGGTACATGGGATCTGCAAACTTAATAAAGAATTAATAAAACTCAGTCATTTTTCACAGCATAATGGATAGAAAAGAAAGAAATGAATTTAATGATAAAATGTTAGGTGTGTTAAAGAAAAAATTTCCAACACGTTAAAATGGTAAAGAAGACTTTTTTCAGGACTGTCACAATAGGGGTTTGTAACAGAGGAGAGAGATGGGCTCAAATACAAGGACAAGTGGGGACTTACAGCCAATGAGCAGTGTGGAGTCAGTGGATGGAAAATGACTAAGAGGGGACCTTAAAGGGTAGGAGGATTCTTGCTAAACTGACCTAACAGAATTCTTGCTAAAGGCTGACCAAAGACTTACACAGCAAAGGTGGGGGATGAGGAACTTGATCACAGATCGAGTGTGAAGGGACTCTTACTCTTAGCAGGATTCTTGCTAAGACTGGGCAAGGCTGGCAGAAGACTGGACAGGGGTCAAAGTCAAGGTCAAAGGAACCTGACTAAAGTCTGATCAAGGAGAGAGTCTTTGTCAGGTGCCATATTGTAGTTCACCCTAAAAAGCAGCAAAAGGTGACCAGACCAGGAAATTGCACACATTCTTCTTCTCAAAGCATGTGTTACAGGAGAGTGAGAATTAGTTCACTAGAGGCACTGACTCCCCCAGTTCTCGAGGGAAGTCCTTTGTGTCAGCTGGTCCCTCTACCCCTCCGGCACTGGAGGGGAAGCTGCAGGCTTCGTTGTCCTGTGCCTCTGTGTGGCAGGCTGGGGACTGGAAGCCCAGAGCAGGACTTGGATATATGCCTGTGCGTTTATGCCTTAAGGTGAAAATAGGATTCCAAGCATTTTCATTTTTATTAATTGGCTAAGCTAAAGTTCTTAAATGTTTGACTACTTGTTAATCATTTAAATTGGACTAAATTTCTTTTTCATTTTTTTGACACTGAAAATACATATTATCCCTAGTTTTCTCCCACACTCCCTGGTTATTCCAGAATAGGATACTTGGCTGTCTTGAAAGTTGTTGTTACTCTTCTTAACCACGTTGAAGACCAGCTTCCATCTGGGTTGTAAACAATCTGGTTTTGTTATCCTTAGCTGGAGTCTCCTGTCATACGAGTCATTACAGATGCCAGATATTGTGCTAACTCGTTGAATTACCAAAAATGATCCTATAATATACTTGTTATCCTTATTTTACAGATGAGAAAACTCACAGAGGTTGTTATTTGCCCAAGGCCACCCAGACAGAAAGGAGAGAAGCTGAGAATCAAGCCCAGACATTCTGAACGCTTAGCCTCCACTCTTGACCATTGCTAAAATCTGTGTGGTTGGTGTCCTTAGGAAAGTCCCACACTTTCATAAGCTTCAGTTTATAAATAAGGAAATCGGCCTAAGTTTCTTTTACTAGAACTTGCGATTTGCCTTGATGATATTGTGATTTACAATAAGAAATAGATCTCTAATATTTGGTCTTTGTCCCAGTTTCTGGCACAGAGCTACCAAAACCCTTGGAATTTCCTAAATGATGAGCGTGATAAAGGTGTCTTTTGTTATCTTAATAAGGTGACTTTTGGACCCCACCTAAGGGTGGAGGCTGGTTGCCAAGAGAACCAACCCTGTGATTAGAGGATTGGAACTTTCAATCCCACCCCTGACCTCCAGGGAGGGGAGAGGGGCTGGAGATTGACATCCGTCACCAATGACCAATGATTAAATCAACCATGCCTGTGTACTGAAACCTCCAGAAAAACCCAAAGGGTTGGGGTTCAGAAAGCTTCCCTCTTGGTGAAGGAGTGGAGGTTTAGGGAGAATGGTACCCCGAGAGAGGGCATGGAAGCTCTACGTGCCTCCCCTATACCTCGCCCTATGCATCTCTTCCACTGGCTGTTCCTGAGTTATATCCTTCTGTAACAAACCGGTGATCTAGTAAGTAAAATGTTTCTTTGAGTTGTGAGCCCCACTCTAGCAAATTAATCAAACGCAAGGAAAGGGTCATGAGGACCTCTGATCTATAGCCAGTAGGTCAGAAGCCCAGGGGACAAGCTGGACTTGCAGCTGGCATCTGAAGTGTGGTGTGTGTGTGTGCACGTGCACGTGTGTGTCGAGGGGCAGGGCATTGTGTGCAAGCATCTAGGACTGACCCTTAGCCTGTAGGATCTGACTCTATCTCAAGGCAGGTAGGTGTCAGAAGTGAGTTAAATTTGTGGACAGCCAGTCCGTATCCGTGAAGAATTCAGTTAATTATTTAGTGTGTTAAAGGAAAAACACACCAACGGAACTGGTGTCAGAATCAAAGCCTTTGACTCAAATCCAGGACCAGAGAGAACTTAAGCTCTGAAACCAAACTTCTAACTTGCTAGTTCCTGATAGTAAATCCTTGTAATAGCTTAGAGACAGCATCTCTTGTTCACCACAGACGATGTCAAATCTGCATTCCGTTACCTAAAGAGGCATCATTGAACATAAATTAAAAAAACCTGTTTCCCAAAGTTCTAATTTGGTCATTATTTCTCTGTATATACTTTAAAAAGAGTCTTGCATTCTGTAGCTTCCCTGGGCATCTCTCTGCAGAAGGTTGCCTGATAGAGACCTCTTTCCTGATCTCACTTACTGCCCTCCTCCAGGATGTCTTTCTGCTATTTTAAACCTAACAAATGTTGAAAGGAGCTAATCATTCCACCTCCATCATTACTCGCCAAATTTACTTCTTTAAACTGGCCCTATTTCCTTGTTTCCATCTTTGCATTAAGAGCGTCTTCTCCCAAACAACCACGCTCAAGATCTTGATCATCTTTAGTTCCCTTCTTTCCACCACCTGCCCTGCCACTCCAGCCCCCATCTGAATGAAGTCCCATTCTACTCACACAGCGTATCTCTCATTCACCCACATTATGCCATCTCCGTACCGGCACCTCTCACGCTCAAGCCATAGCACTGTTCGATTCATCTTCTTCAAACAGTTTCCATCACCCTCTGGCTCAAAAATGTTTTAGAGCTCCCTTACCAAATAAATGTCAAAATCTCTCCTAAAGTATTTAGGACTCTCCAAGATACTGGTCCATGACACACCTCGCTAATATACAGACTTCACTGAAGTCAAGCAGAATTATTTACTACTCCTCGTACACACCCCATGCATTTCCTGGTTCTGCGCTTTCGCTCATGCTTTCCCTTTCAGGTGAAATACCTTTTCTCCAACCTATTTTTATGAATATAACTACCCAGGTCAAATGCTATCTCTTCCATGAAGCATCCTCGGAATCCCCCACCAAACACGACCTCTTTTTTATTTGTGCCACTTCTATGGAAATTTTCAATCTCCCTGATTCTTTTCATGGCCAAAGAACTTAAACTATAAACAAACTTAGAGACCATCTGTATTTGCAACATTGTCATTATGTACCGAGGATAAAGCAAGGACTACAGGAGTGAAGGTATTTGCTAAATGTCATACAGCTTAATAGTGGCAAAGCCAAGACTAGAAAAGTCTGAAAGTGAACCCATCACCATTTCTACTATATCAAGATTTAAACACCTTTTGATCTGACTACCTACGCAGTTTACTAGTAAATCTCTTACAGCTCCATGACTTCATGTTGTTATTTTTTGGGGGTGCTCATCTTGCTTCCTTTACTTCTGTACTTCCAGAACACCAAGCATAAGGTCCAGAATAGATGCTCATTAAAATATTGCTGTAGGATTAGATGAGTGAGTTTTGCTTGGGGATAATCTGAAAATCCTTTAACATGAAGACTGTGGCTGTTGAGAGCTCATCGCTCTTTTCTTTACTTAACCAATATCTTTTGAGTGGTTCAAGTTACAATGTAAGCTCATAAACTTTAAAAATGTAATTGAATCCCCAAATATGTTTATTGACAAGGAAAAGAAGTCAACATTATTGCATCTATCAACGAGCTGAATAAAACCCCTTTTGACTCTAGATTAACTCAAAATCAGATTATTTAACTGTTATTGAGCCATCCCTCAAACACTTTGTAAAATGAGCTAAGAAATTAAAAATCAGCAATTTTAATTTTTCAGCTCATAACCGTAAAATGTATCCAGGTACTTTTCTGCCTCATTTTTGCCCAGGTGTGTGTGTATACACACATACACGTACACTCACATGATGCAACCCACACATACACACGCACTCCACTTGCACCACAGTTACCTTTGAAAAATGGATACTGCACCTCCAGAGGCAGTCTCTGACGGTGGTGAAGAATTGTCATTCGTTATTACGACAATGATAGTTGCTATTAGTATGGTCATTATTACTTAAAGTCCACATTTGGTGCCTGACTTTTTCTGCAGTAGAGTTATAAACAATGAATGCCAATTTTAGAACTATCAAGGAATCAAGGTAGTAGCTACAAATGACACTTAAAGATCTCTCTTTCTAACTCACTCTCAGCGGGAGATAAAAAACTATTGAGAGCACTCTTTGAGACAAAGTCGTGAGATAACATGTCTCCACTATATTTATTAGTACATTGTCTTATTGGCCATCTGTCACAGAAATGGACTGACTTCAACCAACAGTTTACATCAAACTCATTTTCTAGACAAAGAAACTGAGGCTTGACAGAGAGTGAAGCATCAGCCCAGAGAGGGGATCACGAGCTCCCATAATTCACTTAGTCCCTAGGTTCCTACCCCCCTCATCCTTTTCCTCCTTAGTGTTGCAGGGCATTGTTCCTTCACTTTGCACTCAGTTGGTTGAAGGTAGGCACCATAGGTTTGATTGATACATCAATTTGCATCTCAAGGCATCACTTGATAAAGACATTGCCATGAAAGGCTACTCTCTCACAAGCCAATTTCCCCCTCTGGGCTGACTTTAGAAGCTCATTGATGTCACTTCCTTCCTCAGTCAGCAAGTGAATCTTCTTTAATTCTCAAGACCAGCTGTCCATGCTGTCAACAGAAAGTTATTAAAATTCCTTTAAAGTGAATAAAAATAGCCTAAAAGCAAATGTACTTGGAAACAGGAAAGAATCAGTATGCAAAGTCCACAAACCTCTGAGCAAAATAATGTTGATCCAACCAGAGATTTCAAACATTGTATATTCAAGAGGCTAGAAAAAATAATTAAAAGATGCTAAACCACATACTTCTTAATCTTTTATTAGCAATGGCTTATGCAGTTACAATTTATCCCCTAAATTCCATTCCTCTTTCTCCAATATGATTTGAATAAATTGAGGAATGACTTAGGTTTTCCTTAAGTGGGATTCCCTCCTTTTTTCTTGTCTCAGCCAGGGAACATTTACATCTCCACCAGGCTGAGACTATCCGTGAGCAAGAGAAAAAATTATCATTAGCTGCAATCAGAACCACCAGAGCCACAAAATAATTATATAATTATATATTCTAATTTATTAGGGTTTTAATAGCTCAAGGGAGGAGACCATTTTTCTCATATTTAAGTTGCTGTATCTCACAGAAGTGGTCCATCTGGCTCGACTCCCCATGATCCTCACCAGACTTTCTGACCTTAGGAACTGGAATCCAACCCTGTTACCTTCTAAATCAGCCCTTGCCTTACCCTTCAGTCCCCAAAATGGCTTCTACCTTGTTACCTGAGTTGTTCATGAACTGGTCCCTAAGTCCCTTTAAAACATGGCTATGTTCCCTGCCACTTACATCACCTAAAATCACGTACCTCTTCCTTATTTGGACAGAAACCACAAATCCTGGACTCACTGTGACCTTTTGCCAGGGAAACTGTATCCGACATGTCTGTCTTATCATCCCAAGACACAGCCCAAGTTTGTGTGTTGGGTTCCTACCTGTAACTGGGGCACTCAGGTCAAGTCTACCCCAATACTGCACCACCCAAGGCCCCTAATTCTGCAAACCCCATAATTCAATTAAACAGAAGCTTGAATCTTCACTGTAACTATGCTAAGAAGCCCTATTTTAGTAAATAGCAGTTTAGTGAAAGAAAATGGTGGCAATTTGGGTAAATTCAAACTAAAAGGACAATTAAAATATTGTTAACCTTCAGGAAAAGTATAAAAATGGTGTTTTGTAAGTTATCTAGAATTAACTCTCAGTCTTTCACTTCAATTTCCACAATTTTGAACACTTATTATGTTTGTAATACAGAACTAGGCTACTACAGATGTTGTATAAAATAGGAGGGGAAAAGGACATTAGACATAATCACTATTACTAGGATACTTTAAAATCCTTGAAAATCCATTGGGAACTAATACAAAAATGGCCGCCATCACAAAACAAAGTATTTGGTATGGGTCAGAATTTATCAGTAGTCACCTTCAGGCCTTCATGTGATCCATCTAGTGAGTTTTAACCACTGAACCTTTCCTTTCACTAGCGAGCAAGAGCCAGAAGCAGCTGCCCTTAAAATATGGGAACTGGTACAAGCTGCCCCCGACCGAAAATACTGTCAGTCATTCTGTAAATTTGTACTGAACACCTAGAGTGTGCCAGCACTGGGCCCTGGATACAACAATAAAAAAGATGGATCAACTATACTCCAAAAAAAATCAATTTAATAGAACTACCATATGACCCAGCAATCCCACTACTGGGCATAAACTCTGAGAAAACCATAATTCAAAAAGCGTCATGGACCACAGTGTTCATCGCAGCTCTATTTACAATAGCCAGGACATGGAAGCAACCTAAGTGTCCATCGACAGATGAATGGATGAAGAAGATGTGGCATATATATACAATGGAATATTACTCAGCCATAAAAAGAAACAAAATTGAGTTATTTGTAGTGAGGTGGATGGACCTAGAGTCTGTCTTACAGAGTGAAGTAAGTCAGAAAGAGAAAAACAAATACCATTTTTAACACATATATATGGAATCTAAAGAAAAAAAAAAAAAAAGATTCTGAAGACCCTAGGGGCAGGATAGGAATAAAGATGCGGACATAAAGAATGGACTTGAGGACACAGGGAGGGGGAAGGGTAAGCTGGGACAAAGTGAGAGAGTAGCATGGACATATATACACTACCAAATGTAAAATAGATAGCTAGAGGGAAGCAGCTGCATCGCACGGGGAGATCAGCTCCGTGCTTTGTGACCACCTAGAGGGGTGGGATAGGGAGGGTGGGAGGGAGACGCAAGAGGGAGGGGATATGGGGATATACGTATATACGTATAGCTGATTCACTTTGTTATACAGCAGAAACTAACACAACATTGTAAAGCAATTATACTCCAATAAAGTTGTTAAAAAAATCAATTTAAAAAAATAAATAAAACATAGAAGAAGAAAATAGATTTTTAAAAAAGGTACAGATTCCTTTTTTGTACAGTGTTGAATTTATAGACACTTTATAAAACATCTTTAATAAATAACAAAAGTATAAGCAATTGTCATATTTTAATTTTTATTGATATTTTAAAGGGACCCACATTCTTTAAGTGTTAGTAACCACTGCTATAAGATATAGAAAATTAAACCTTTCTTTAGTGCTCTTACACTTATATTAAAATCAGCCGCCTCATAAAAATGGTTATTACTTTTTCTTGTTCTATTTTTAAACGTGGTTTCCTCATAAGAGATCTTGTCTTGTTAATAAAATGTTATTGCCAGAATTTTTACTTGAAAACTTTAAGGATTATGTACTGTAGTCTCAAATCAGAAAATAGCAAAATTTTAAAAAGACAAAATTAAAAAAAAAACAAAAACAAGATAGGCAGTGTCCCTGACCTCAGGGAGCTCACACTATAGAAGAAGAAACGAGCAAAGAAGCAAGCGAACATACAAACGAGAAAACAATCGCAAGTTGTGGTAAGTGCTGGGAAAGAAATAAACGAAGGGCTGAGATCAAGGATCACAAGAGAAGATGGGTGACCAGAGAAGAGCCCCTACGGTCTTAGTATTAAACTGAAACCTGGAAATTTGAAAGAGCTAGCCCTGTCAAATCGGAAAGACAGCAGCTTGCACAAAGAACCAGAGGTCAAAAGGACCAGAAATTCCCATAAGACCAAAGTGATTGGAGGGTGGAAAGGGAGAGGGAATGGAAATCAAGGCGAGGTTGGAAAGATGGGCAAGAAGCAGATGGGGCAAGGCAAATAGGATGTAGTAAGGAGTTTAGGGAGAGCAAGTGTGGAAGCAGGGACCAGCAAAAGGCTGATGTCACCATCCAGGGGAGAGCTGTTGATGGACTGCAACAAGGCAGTGGCTCTAAAGAGACAGGCATAACTTGTAGATACATTCTGAAGACACTGAGTCCCTCCTGCCCATGGACTGCTCTGAAACCGCTCCCCTGCTCCCATCTTTGGCTCCCTTGGACTATTCCTGGTCCCTGAGCCTTTGCATAAGCAATGTTTACAGTTCTGTCCTCTTTTGCAAGATAAAGACAGGGCCCTAGTTCACCAAATTGCCTGGTCTGCCCTGTTACAGATCACCATGTTGGTCCTCTTCCCCAGATTGTCATGTTCCTTCCTAAAATACCCTTTAATGGAGAGGAGGGGGGATGCGATATTCCAGAATCTGGCAGCTGTAGAATATCCAATTACCGTACGAAATACACAGAAATACAATGGGCGTATTTGCACTCCAAGGAAGAGGAAGAGATTCGTAACCTCACCTTCGTTTCCTTGTCTTAAGATTTCACATGTGGTACTTTCAAAACAGCTTGAGCATCGCTACAGAATGGATAAGGCTAAAAGTAGACTATAGTCCAGAAGTAGACAATGTCAGAAAAGCAGGGAACCAAGCCAGCAAGCTCTTTGGGTGCAGCCAGGGACCAGACCTGTGTTGGTCACAGTTGAATCCCCAGAGCTTAGTAACCACATGTGACATATGGTAGCTGATCAGATATTTGTTGATTAAGTGACTAAATAAGCCAGATATGACTCTTTCCAATCTTTATTCCCCTTATCCATTTGTTACCAATTTCTCTCAAACATTTCTTCCATGCACTCCTTTGATTTTCCTCGCTCTCTCTCTCTCTCTCTCTCTCTCTCTTCCTTCCCGTTTCGACCTCCCTGGTCTAGGCCCCAATCCATCACCTAGTTTACCCACCCACCAAAGCCCCCTATGTATTCTCCAATTGCTCTCCCTACTCTGTCCAATGTATTCACCAGTTTAATTTTCCTTCATATTCCACCTCTGCTGAAGAAACCATCATTGCCCCCAGATTGTCTACTGTTGCAAACATAAGGCAATTGACTTGTTTCCAGGTCACCCTGGGCAACCGTATTTCTCCCAAGACCCTCTCCTCTAGTCAGAGCTGTCATTCTCATGATGCCTTCCAAATTCCAGCCATTTCTGAAGATCTGATTCAAGTTCCACCTGCTCATTATTCCGATTCCTACATCCCAAGGATAGGTCCTATCTCATCTTTTTTTTTTAAGCTCTTGTATTCATCCTCTCTCTAAGAATTTGTTCAAACATGCCTATATCCAGAAGATATTCTTAAACTCCATTGAGTAAAAGGCCAATAAAAAATCAATAAGAAGTGTGGTCCTTGGGACTTCCCTGGTGGTCCAGTGGTTAAGAATCCACCTTCCAATGCAGGGGACGCAGGTTCAATCCCTGGACGGGGAACTAAGATCCCTCATGCCGCAACTACTGAGCCCACGTGCTCTAGAGCCCACAGACCACAACTAGAGTGAAGCCCATGTGCCGCAACTAGAGAAGCCCGTGTGCCACAACAAAGAGCCCGCCTGCCACAATGAAAGATCCCACATGCCACAAAGAAGATCCCGCATGCTGCAACTAAGACCCAAAGCAGGCAAATAAATCAATCAATAAATATTTTTAATAAATGGGTGATCCTTGGTTGTTCGTGAGATATTTCTGCATAAGCCAAAAGGGAGGATAAGAGTGGTTGTTGGCAATATTTCTCCCGGAAACCTATTTGTTCCCCAAGATCAACCACACCGGTTGCTCTTCATTTGTGTTCTCACACGGTGTCATTCATAAAACTCTGTTAAAACACTTAAAATGCAGTGTTGCCACTTATCTCTACTTACCTCTCTCTTCCACTTGACCTTGACCTTGAGGGTGGGTGCCCTGCTGTGTGTGTCTTTGCACACCCAGCATTCAGGTGGTATCTGCCATCTTGAAGGGATCATGTTTTTTTAGAATAAATATATTAGACATTGAACTCATACTTTCAATTCATTAAGTTAGGGAAATGCCTGAACAGCTGATGAGTCTAGTTGTGAGGGACGAAAAATGGTCCAGAGGAGCTGGAATCTGAGAAATTTTTATTTCATGTGTTGGGGCCTGCTGTTCAAAATAGACTTGAAACTGCAGATTCTTGCAAATCTGTGCATGGCTGCAGAGGTCTCCTAGCCTCCTGCATTGTCCCATTTTGCTGTGTGTTGGCATTTTTCTGAGGAGCAGATTCGTAGCTGTTCTTGGGTCCTCTTCTTCCCCATCAATCCATCCTCCACCCCACCTCTCAAGTCATCTTTCCCAAAGCTGGTGTCTCACCTTCTTCCCACACCCCTTCCTTCCCACCTGCTGTGCTATGTATGCGTATACTATATAAGCTGCTCAGAATGTCTCACAATTTACCCAAACACACCCTCTCCTTGCCTCTGAGACTCTACTCTTCCTGTCCCAACTCCCTGGAATGCCCTTCTCTCACCCTTTGCCTGCAAAATTCATACTTATTTAATCTTCACAAATCTTGAGAGGGGTAAATACTGTTCACAAATCTTGAGAGGGGTAAATACTGTTAACTCTTTGTTATACATGGCCAAACAGGACCAGAACGTTGAGTAGCTGGCCCTGAATCAAGCGTCTGGTAAATGACAGAGCTGTAAATTAGACGCCAGGTTGTCACCTGCTCCGTTTTCTAGACTCCAGTGGGCTGCTGCGTGATTAGGTTATGATTATTTGATTGTTTGGGCTCTTATTTTTCACTTGAATTCCTTCAGATTTCCTTTGGTTCCTAAGGAAACAGAACTAAGATTTTGTGCTGCTGCTGCCCCTGACGTCACCTCCAGCCTATTCCCCAGGTAGCAACCAGCCCTGAGTTGTCCTCTGAAAATGCACGTCTGACCAAGGCATTCCAGTGCCCCTACTCACATCCTGGGCTACACCCCCTTAATAACTGACTTCCCTCTACTTTGGGGAAGATCATAAATCTCCCCCAAACGGTCTACATGACCATGGCTGTATGTTTCTTGCCTCATTTCACACCATTCTGGCCTCCCCTTACTTTCCTCCGGCCATGCTGGCTTCCTTTCTGTGTTTTGGACCCACTGGCTCTCTCCTTCCTGAATGTTCTTCCCCCTCTTCTTGGACATATTGGTGATTTAATTCAAAAGGCAAGTTTTTTTTCCCACAAACCATTAAACAGTCTTCTTTAAACACTCTGCATATTATCTGACAAGGGAAATCTAAATATTAAAATGTATCAAGAGAGTCCGATTGGGCAGTACCATTAAAAAAAAAATGTAGAAAATTGGTTCTTATTATCTAGAAACTCCAAGATTGGCCCCTGGTATTTCGTGACAGTGACTAGATTTAAGATCCCACTCAACAGAGCCATTCCATTCTCTGGACTCCTTATTCTTCTACTGCATCCCATGTAACACTTAACCTAGTACTGAACACTTAGTAAAATTTCCAGATATACTTATTATTAGTTGCTCAACTGACTGGTAAATATCACTTATTCATTACAAATCTTTTTTGAAAACAGTTTTGACAGTTTCTTAAACAACTAAATATGCAACTACCATACAACCCAGCAATTGCACTCCTGGGTATTTATCCTAGAGAAATGAAGACTTATGTTCACATAAAAACGTGTACATACATATTGATAACAGCTTATTCACAATAGCTAGAAACTAGCCAGATGTCCTTCAGCAGGTGAATGACTAAGCAAACTTTGGTATATCCTTACCATGGAATACTACTCAGCCATAAAAAGATAGAAACGCACAGGAATGCACATAGCAACCTGTATGACTCTCCAGAGAATTATGGTGAGTGAGAAAATCCTATCCCAAAAGGTTATAAAATGTATGATTCCATTTACATAACATTCTTGAAATGACAAAATGATAGCAATGGAAAACAGATTAGTGGTTGCCAGGAGTTAAGAAGAGGGTGGAGGCGGGAGGACAATGGATGTGACTATAAAAGAGCAACGTGAGGGGCCCTTGTGGTGATGGAAATGTTCTGTGTCTCAACTATGTCAATGTCAATATCCTGGTTGTGATATTATTGTACTATAGATCTTCCAGATGTTACCGATGTAAAGGGTACAGGTGATCTGTCTGTATTATTTCTTATAAATGCATGTCACTACACAATCATCCTAATTAAAATTTTAAAAGGACACATTGAATAAAGTGTACGTATCACACCAAGACGTTCACAAGCATGAAATAACTGCAGGGCCACAACATGTCTTCTTTCCTCTCTTTCCTGATGGTTTGTTGGTTATTGATTATTCCTAAGGACTTTTTTCCTTATATGTAAGACACATGACATTGATCACTTTTAGGCTGTTTTCGCAATGACTGAGGTTTATTATTTTAGAGTTTTTATTATTTATACCCCTGTGTTGCTTTTTATATGTTATGTTACTCTGATTTGTTTCTGTCCTGACCAAGATACCATTCATAGGACTGTTGGTTTGTACTTTAGTCTCTGCCAGTACCAAAACATAAGAACGTCTTTATCATCTTCATAGGTCAGAGAAAAGTAGCACCTCTGCCATCCACCACTTTAAATCTCCTCGCCTGGTCCTCAAGGTTCATTGAGTTCAGTGTTAATATTATGCTTGAACAGGTTGTCATTGTTTGTAAACCTTTGACTTTACTGGCTGTGGTTCAAATTTTTCTTTGGTCCTTTCATCTCTTTACCATTTCTCTGCCAAAGTTTACTACATTCTCTGGTATCACCCTTCCCGGATTTCCACTCCATTTTCTGTTTTCTTTGCCTAATGTGGTTTATTTCGGTTTTGACTTTTTTCTTCATCCCAATTATTGGAGTGATTATAAATGTCCCTATTGTGATACACATTCTTGCTTGGAGAGTTCTTTTGGAGTTTTGAGTGAGAACAGAGTGAGACCAGTACAGTATTTTATTCCTTTTCGTACTTTCATGTTGAATTTCTTTTTTGCTCTCTTTCAGTGACCAGAGAAAAACTCCAGGACCATATCACCAGCCAGGTATTTCCTCGCTTCTCATAAACTGTAATGTAGAATTCTGCTTTAAAGATTAATAATTATTTGTAAATATTTAGAAGGGAGGGCATTGCTAGTTCTTGGGTATGAGCAATACGCGTGTTATTGGTTCTGAGAACAGATAAACCGATCCTCTGTAAATGATCGTACACTTTCCTTGTCTCCCTCACCTCATTCCTTCCCTCCTTGCCATCCTCCCCAAGGGTGGGAAACAGTGAGAAGTGGGCTCTGCCAGTTCTGACATAAGCATCCGTCGGAGCGTATCATGATCTCTCTTTGATTCTATCATGGCTGCAAATAGATACTTTTATCTGCTTCTCCCTTAACTAAGGTGACTCTCCTCTGTGATTTTCCCAAGTTCTAATTCGCCCAGTCACTCCCTCCCAGACAAGTTAAGAGCTGAACCCTTAGCAGTGGAAACGTACAAGTGGATTTTCCATTCTGGTCTCTGATTTCTACCCACATTTAGCCAGTGTCTTCCTGCCTGCCTCACTATTTCTTATCCATTCTTTTTTGATTAATTTTTTATATTTACCCGTAGATGGAGTCATTCTGTACAACGGTTTAAGGGGTTTGAGACATGTAGCCACACAGCCAAACCAAGTCTGGCCTGTCTTGCACCATCCCACCCTCTTCCCACGGGCCAGCTGAGCTAAAGTTTCTCCCAGTGCTGCCTGTGTCACTAGACCCAGGGAAGGCAGACACTGGCCTATGGCAAAACATGCACAGCTTTCATTCATAGACCAGAATCTCCAAGTCTTTTGTTGTCGTTGTTCTCCTCTGGCCTAAATTATAACTCACCCTTGCCAAGGGGAAGAATGGTGCGTCTGCATGTATACCAGTCAAGGGTACATTTTTCAACATCTTCTCCTAATGGGCTTCAAAATAAATTCCAATTCTGGTCCTCATTGTCATTCCAACCGAAGTAAGTTCTAGCTCTACCTAATCTGTGCCAGATGCCCTGTAATTCATCGAGCTTAAAAAATGGTTCATTCATTTGGTTAATATACTATATTGCAAATTCAGTAGGCAAAATTTAAGGCTTATCGGGTACCATTTTTCTTTTGAATAGAATCGTAAATACCGTATTGACTCTTTGTAGCAGCCATCTTAATACTTGAAAATGCCACCCCTGTGCAATGTTGAAGTCAATTAGTCGTTTCAAAGAGTTTATTTGCCTTTTGAACTTGGTCTGTTTAACATTGTATTTCAACTATTTGTGTATACTTAGCTTGGTAAGGCTGAGCAACAGTTAACCAGTAATGTTTATTGCTACCATTTTTATTTATTTAAGTCACAGAGGGAATACCTTTCCTTAGAGAACTGTTTTCTTTATTAACTTAACAAGGTAAAGCAGTTGGTCAAGAAATAAAGACCACTTCTCTGGGGCAGATTTTCATTTCCTGTACTTTCCTTCTTTTTACCCTTGGCTAAACTAATAGAGTAGGTAGACACCAAAATAGAACACCAAATATTTACTTATAATCTTAAACATTGATCTGGTGCCAGATAAAATCATAATGGTTTCCAGTCCCAGTAAGACAGCGAAATTCTTTGGACTTTAGCTTAAGAGGTAAGGGTCTTAAGTATATTAGTTATATAGTCATTCTCAGAACAGATAGTTGTATTGTTCAATCAGTGTCTGCCAGCTGTATTTCTAATTCTACAGTAGAATTTCTATCTTTTCTTCTTCCATGTAGGAAGGCACTCCCCACTCTCAAAAATGTGCCGGGGATACGACTCTACGAGGCATCTTACACTTCTAATTTATCTAAAGTCTGACAAAGAGCTACAAGATGAAGTCCCTTCCTTTTTAATTTCTTTTTTAAATTGAGGTATAATTGACATATAACATTATATTAGAATCAACATAATGATTCCATATTTCTGTACACTGTGAAATGATCTCCATAGTAAGTCTAGTTACCGTCTGTCACCATCCAAAGTTACAAAACATTTGTTTTCCTCGTGATGAGGACCTTTAAGATTTACTCTCTTAGTAACTTTCAAATATGCAATATGCTAAGATTGACTATAGTCACCATGCTGTCCATTACAGCCCCAGGACTTATTTGCTTTATCACTGGAAGTTTGTACCTCTTGATCTGCCCTCCCCTTCTGCCCCCCAAAGAATCTGGCTCTTGGAAAACCTTTATGGACACTCACTTTGGATAATCAATAGTGTTCTTTATCAGAAAGGCATGGAAAATAGAGCACTGGTGAGCGTTCATCTTGCCCCGAAATCCTTCCCACTGGGCACTATAGATTGTGTAATTAAATTGAAATTGAAAATCAAGTCCTTTTTTCTTCTTCCATGAAGCAAGCTACGAGTTGCACGCCAACGTGAGAAATCAGAGCTGGAGCGGAGGGAGGGTTCTAGCCTGCTGGCCGATGGCCAGCGTGCATTTTTAGCCCACAGCTACTTTACCACACCTGAGCTCTGAGAACAAACAACTATTTGAGTTCTCTGGAGCGCACGCCGAATTCTTTCCTGTGTAACTCACTGGGGAGATTAGTATGCTATTTTAAAGTAATCTGTTAACGCAGTCTGTTTACGGGAAGAGGACAAAAATGAGCAGGGAACCGCTAGGCAGCTCACGTCCCAGAATGAGATGAATGCATGACCCATTTTTTTCAGCTGTCCCTTTGGCAGTTCATTGCTGCAACGATTTCCTCTCCGAAGAATGTGCCTTGTAGAGATGAAGTCTCCTGTAGGTTTTTCTGAATCATTTTGACTACGATAGATTAAAGATAATACCTTAAAATACTACCAAACATACCTTCAAAATCAAATTAGCATATTGTCAGTACGAGAATGGGAATACTGAATGTAAAAACTTTTGACTTCAGTTTTGGAAACTGCCTTCTTACATGGTAGGCAATTTAAACCTGTAGTAAATGAATACCTTCTGTTTATGCCTTTCAGGATAGTAGATCACTGGAACCCGTAGCGAATTAATAGTTTGTTTTTAAACAGCTAGTTGCTGAAGAGGGATACCGAACCTGGGGCTCGGTTTCTCGCGGGCGGGATGTGCATGTTGCGGGGGGACGTCCCCAGTTCTGGTGCTGGTCGTGAGAAAGGCTCGCCTTCGCTGATTGGCCGGTTCAGAGAGAGCCAACGCCATTGGCGGGTGTGACAGCTTCTGGAGCTGTTTCCTGAGACTGCTGCAACAAACTCTCACCAACTGGATGCTCTCAAACACACTAATGTGTTGTCTCTTGGTTCCGGAGGCTAGAAGTTCAAAACCAAGGTGTCGACAGGGCCAAGTTCTCCCTGAAACCTATGGAGGCGGGTCCTTCCTTGCCTCTTTGCTGGCTTCTGGTGACGCCGGCAATCCCTGGGGTCCCATGGCTTGTAGCTGCGTCTGTTCAGTCTCTGCCACTGTCATCGCGTGGCAGTCCTCCCTGCGTGCCTCTTCTCTTCTAATAAGGACACCAGCCATATTGGCTTAGGGCCCACCCCCATGACCTCATCTTGATGACATCTGCAAAGACCCCCTTCCCAAACAAGGTCACACTCACAGTTACCAGGAATGAGGACTTCAATGTATCTGTGTGGAGGACACAATTCATCTCATGCCAGGCTGGAAATTTTAGAGTCATCCACCACTCCATGTCTCCCTCTGACCAGCCAGCACTCGATGTGCTCTCCATAGCCCTGTCCAATCCAGCTCCTCCGCCACCGCCCAGCCCTTGGCCTCTGCTCCCCCCAGGCCCTCATCTCGTTTGCTCTCTATGGTGACTCCATACGGCTCTCCCACTGCTTCACCGCCATCCCATTCATCTTGGATTCTGTTCCACTTTACTTTCTGAAATACCAGTCACCTGGCACCTCTGCTGAAGAACAATAACTAAACAGAAATGCCTCCCCCATTTGTAGCAGTGATTATTAGCGCTGCATGTGCATATAATCACCCTGGAGCTTTGTTAGCACAGATCCTGAGACCCGCCGCCCCCAATGTCACATGCACCCCCAAGAAATTCTGGGCCAGGGGTTGGGTTCAGACAGGGCCTCACTATTAGACCAGGCCAAGAGGGCTCATGTGCTTTCGAAGGCCTTGAGCAACACAGGCACAGAGAGACAGACACTTTTTTTAAAAAAATATTTATTTATTCATTTATTTTTGGCTGTGTTGGGTCTTCGTTTCTGTGCGAGGGCTTTCTCTAGTTGTGGCAAGCGGGAACCACTCTTCATCGCGGTGTGCGGGCCTCTCACTGTTGCGGCCTCTCTTGCTGCGGATAACAGGCTCCAGACGCGCAGGGTCAGCAGTTGTGGCTTACGGGCCTAGCTGCTCGGCGGCATGTGGGATCCTCCCAGACCAGGGCCCGAACCCGCGTCCCCTGCATTGGCAGGCAGATTCTCAACCGCTGCGCCACCAGGGAAGCCCGACAAACCCTTTTTTTTTTCTCTCCAGCCTCATGTTTTAAAGTTTGATGACCAATTGAGCACACACAAAATGTTGGAGAGGGATAGAGCAGCTGAATTGGACACTCTGGTCCTTTGGGGTGAGGTTGGGCTGGGGGATAAAAGACCAGCCTGTGCCCTTTGAAACCAGAGAAAGAAAAGCTTTAGTTTCAACATAGCCACGCCCCATGCCCCATCCCGCATAGCTGGAGGATGTGTAGGCAGAGGGCGTTCCTCAGCAACAGTACTTCCACCCTCCCTCTGCTTGGGAGTTGGATGCAGTGGGCAGGTGTAATTCTGGGCAGTACTTAGAGCTGCCTGGCAATCCCAGGTCAGAAAAGTGAGGCATGAGGTGAGGGAACCTGCCCTTCCCCGGAATCCTGTGAGCTTTACTGAATCATCCCATCCTTGACAGGGGCAGGTCCAGACACTGCCCAGGAGTCCCCAGCTGTGTCTAGTTTCTGGCCTGTCCTCCTCCTGAAGGTCCATTGGGCCACTCAGGCCTCTGTGGCAGGGTGGCCCTCAGGCAACAGGGCTTCTTTAGCTTCTAGGCCCAGAGCAGTCCTTTGGGACAGGCTGCAGACCACGGGTGGAAACAAGGACGGGGTCTTGTGTATCGCTTACTTTAAAACTTCTGAATATTTAGACATACAGAGTGTGGGCTTCCATTCATCCTCTTGCTCTAGGCCCTGTAAATGTTGAGGATGATCCTGACCAGACATCTACAACTTAAAAACTCAACATGTGATTCCAATAAGAAGCCAAGATGGAACCCACTCACCTCTTGTCTATAGGATAAAATTCAAACCTGTGAGTACAGAATCCGAAGTCCTATGATCTCCATTGGAGAGCATGCACCCCGCCTCCCTAGACTTATTTCCCATTCTGCTCCTTTATGTAAAACTAGTGTGTCCTATTTAAAACTGTTCTACCAACATACTCACACCTTTCTCTGCAGGTACAAAATTTACTCATATTCCAAGACCTCACTCCAATATCACCTCTTCCATGAAGCTTTCCTCATCACAGAGCTAAGAGTAATCTCTCCTTCTTCTGTGCACCTATATTATTTTTTCTGCCCCTTTGCTATAGACCCTTGCATTTTCTACTCTATATTCTAATTTTGGATATTCCTATGTGATTTTGTAACTAGATAGTATTGTCCCAAAGGGAAGATGTAATGTTTGACTCATTTCTGTGTTCACTGTTAGACCTTGCACATCATAGGCATCCAACCCATTCCTGGTCCATTGTAAATTCTTCCACTCACTAAATTATTATCCTAGAAACCAGAGGAACTGCTGGTTGTGGGCAGGCTGCTCCCTGGACCCTGGACCGCTCACACCTGGTGTGCCATTGACTCTTATAAGGCAGGAACTGGGTGTTGTCCTTTGCCCTCCCAAGTGAGGGGTCTAAACCAGAAACAGAAGACACAGCTAAGGCTGCACGTGGTCTCTATGAATAATGGTCACACAGCTGGGGAATGAAAGAATCAAAGGGCAGGGGGACCCACACCTTTATTTCACCCTTATGTCCACATGCCATAACTGCCTGTAGAACGCTGAAGCATTTGCTTGGGTCAAGACTTGGCACCTGGTTTTTTTTTCTCGAATGTAAACTTGGAAATGTCATTCACCGCTGCCTTTTCAGTGTAGCGTGAACTTTACAACTTCTAAATTTAAAGTGGGATTGCATTACCTTGCACTATTCTTATCAAAATGACCATGCACTCAAAGAGAAAACTTTGACCTAAAGAGAGTTTCTCTCGGCAGGTTCAGCATGAATAGAGCTAGTAAAGATCCCATCCCCCTCATTCTCTTTTAAGATTACCTTCTAGAACTGGGAGTTGTGCTTTTAAAAAGCTACCCAATTTATGAGTCTTTTTCAAATGCTTGAAAGCAAGACTGAAATGATCCAGAAGTGGTGGCACTAACGGTGGTTAACAAAGAAGGATTTGTAAAAGATGGGCTTTATTAAAGGTCAGAAGGCTTCATAACTAGAAGATACTCAGGTCTAAGTGTCAAAGGGCTGGCACTCGCCTCTCTATTCGGAAGCCAAGAAAGTTAAAACGTTGTATAAGGATGTCTATGGAAAAAGACAATAGACAGTAGTCTCTGGAAATATATTGTCATGACAAAGGGAGGGAGGAGAAGACAGCCCTAGGGTGTTTTAAAAGCGTGAACACCAAGAGGAAAATAATGGTCTATTAGCCTCACTGCCAGAGCTGTTAGCAATCAAATATGCAGATAATTCTCACTTAAGTATTCCCACTCAAGATCATTCCCACTCAGAGTGCTTCTGAATAATCGTGACCAAGAGTTTTGCTAGTCATGTAATGCGCCATCTCATTTATTTGTCACAGCAACCCCAAGAGGATGCGTATTTTAATCTCCTTTTTATACAGGTGGAAACTCAAGCTTGAAAGATTTAGTAATTTTTCAGGTCCTGCCATGCTTAGCACTAAATTAATAATAATAATAGCATTATTATTGTTTAATAAACTTTCTGTGTGTAGGCATTATGATAAGTTTTACATAAAATTATCTCATTTAAACCTCACAGCCGTAACCTTGGGAGGCAGGTACAAATCAAGGGAATCAACGTTAGTGAGGTTAAATGCCTTGCCCCAGATCACATACCGGGATGGAAGCAGGCAATCCAACCCTACCGTGTAGGCACCAGCCACTGTTCCCTGCTGCTTTAAATATCCTTATTTAAAGGCACACACGTGTTGAGTGGCAGAGCTGGAATCTGAATCCAGGTGGATGGATCTCATTGTGAAATCCTTTCTCTTCGCTATTGTGCTGTCCTACTACTTGTTCTGGAAGTTCTTCTATTAATTAAATGATCCCACTTATGACCACCCTAACCAGTACTCCAATCTTAACACCAGCACTGAAGCAATTGGTTGTGAGAGTCTAGAATACAGATATTTATGATGTGGTAGGTCCTTTTTAAAAAACATTTTAACTATCAAGATAGCATGTATTGGGCTTCCCTGGTGACGCAGTGGTTGAGAGTCCGCCTGCAGGGGACACAGGTTCGCGCCCTGGTCCGGGAAGATCCCACATGCCGTGGAGCGGCTGGGCCCGTGAGCCATGGCCGCTGAGCCTGCACGTCCGGAGCCTGTGCTCCGCAACGGGAGAGGCCACAACAGTGAGAGGTCTGCGTACCGCAAAAAAAAAAAAGAAAGAAAAAAAATAACAAGTAGTGGTCATTAATACAAGGCCAATTATGTAGAATCCGTGCTATATGAATGGTTTTGGCCCCTCAGGGCAGATCCCATGGGCATCCCTGATATTGTGTGTAGACTTTTGTGTGTATCTGAATTTGGCTGAGGAAACAGTCCTCATCAGAACTTCAAGAGTGAAAGAAAGTGTCCTGGAGAGTTTTTCTACCTCTCACTAGAGAAAGAAGGTGATCAAACCTATCTCTTTGATTATGCATAAATTAAAACCAATTTTATTGAAACTTGCTTTTGTACAGTTTTTTAGCACTTATCAGAGAACAAATTTCTGGGAAGGAAAAGATGCACAGACAAGTAGTGAAAATCCATAGTACCAGTGAGGATCCCACTGAAAGCTACCTTGCTTCATTTTCCTTAATGTGGAAAAAGTTATTATCCATAGAAGTCTTATGTTATATTCTGTGGTCGATCATCAAACAAGGGTGGAATAAACAAGATTATTCACTGTTTCATCACTGGTATGTGCCTTTGCTCAAAATGTATTAAAAGGAAATATTTCTGTCATACCATTACTGGATAATTCAATTAGGCCAATGTTCTGTGGATGCGGAATAATGTAATTTACTATGTTGACTAATTAGCCAATCAGATTTCTCTCATTTTCTAAGGCAATGGATTGACTAAAATGTGACCATAAACAAAATAGATTTTATTAGGCATAATCTGCTTTGTAAACAAATGAAATTAATTCTTTGCCTGACCTAAAGCTTTGAAAATGAAAGACCAAAATTGAACACATGCTTCCAATTTTGGTTCTGTTACTAAGATGACACAGAATATAAAAGTTACAATTTAACTTCCCCTCAAGTATTTCATACTTGAGACTAAATGACTCTTAGAAATATGTTCATCAACAGATGGGAGCCACTTATGGCCTCATAAACTCCAAAGCAAGTGAAATTATCTCAGCGAAATAGAAAGATTACAAGAAAGCCTCATCTGCTTATCTCAGAGATGATTCATGCATTGCATATCGGCTCAATGGTGCAATGAATATTGACAGATAATCGCCCTTCTTCATGCAAGAGAAATCCTGAAAAAACGAATGCTCGGGATGCAGGTTTGTCATCAGTCAGTAAGCAATTTCCACACATACCCTGTGTTTTTCCTTTTTACTGCTTCTCCACTGATACCAGCCACCAGCCTCTCTCTGGGCTACTCTGTTTCCACTCTTAACGGCCCCCAGTCCATTCTCCACTTGGCCAGCAGAGTGAGCTTTATAAAATGTGCTTCACATCATGTTATTCACCGTATAAAACTTCCAGTGGCTCATATTACACCTCTGATAAAACCCTGCATCTTTCCCATGACCTAAATCCTAAATCTTAAATTCTCCGTGGCCTGGTATTCCTACAGCATGTCGTCCTGCCCTTCTCTTTGATTTCTTCTTGAGTCCCCAGGCCCTTTGCACTGACACAACAACCATCTGCCCTCTGTCCCTCGCTTGACCAGGCTCATTCCCCTTTGAGGGCCCTTTACCCTCGTTGCACCAGCCTGCAACACTCCGCTCCCAGAACTGGGGTTTCTCCTTGTCATTCAGATCTCTGCTCAACTAGCTTCTCCCAAATAGATCTTCCCTAGACACCTGGTTCACGGAGTCTTCCCACTCTCCACCTGCCACTCATGCTCTGCCACATCGCTGTGTTTTAGTGTTTGCATCACACGTATCATCATCAAAATTTTTGTTCATGTATCTGTTCATTATCTATCTTCACCCACAGGAATGTAAGTACCATGAGAACAGGACCCTTGTCAGAGTCGTTTGCCCCTCTGGCCCCAATGCCATTAAACAGGGCACATATTAGATGCGCAGAATAAATACCCATCAAATGAATGCCTCGCTTGATCCTGCTCGCAGGCTATGACAATAGTCTGGGTGTGAAAAAAAAATGTGTCTAAGTGATACATTGATAGTGGGAATGAACAGTTTAGAGAAAAAATGAATAGAGTTTGGTGTCTGAGTATGAGAAGCGAATTAACAATCTCAGGCAAAGATTAATGCAAGGTCCCCAGGGTTACTGCAGGAAGGTGATACTCTTGGCAGAAATGTAAAAGTTGTGGTTCAAAGCCACACTTAATGAGTATATGCTACATGGCAGGCATTGTGTATTTGTTCCATTCATTTTTCACAACTCCATAAAGTCGGCATCATTATCTCTCTTTTATACATGGGAGGCTGAGTCAACTACCCCAAGCTGATTGGCTAGATATCTTATTCCAGTGAGTGAGGTTGATTTGGTAGAAAGTACTAAGTTAAGGTCAGTTGAAAGTTGCAAGTAAAGCATGAATAAGAGTAAAAATTTACTAAGTCTGGTCTCCTTCCCATTTCACAAGTTGTTGGGCTGAAATAGGTGTGAGATGTGTGTCTCACAACCTACCTTGGCACTCACGGGTTCTTTTGCAAATTGGTCTGAGCACCTGTAGACCACCACGATTGTCTTCCTCGTTCTGTAACCATGCGGGGCTGGGGGCTGGAAATACCTTGAAGAAGACACCCAACAGGAAACTGACTGGATGGAGGTAAGAGATGAGATCAGTAGAGCAGAATGATACCAGTTACCTTGGAGACAACCACCTGGAGGGTGATAGGACCCCAGAGAAATTAACCAGGATGCAATACACAAAACTTTTTGGTTTCTGTCTTTTGGGCCAACCATCTGCTAAGGTACTAACCTAGAACGTGGAAACTAGACTTTGCTGAAAATTAGTTCTATACGAGGGTCCTGAGGAGACGCGGTCCTGCTGATGAATCTGGGGCGGTAGAAGATGCTTGCGACGCAGCACTCAGGGGTCCTATTACTCACAGCAAGAAAAGGACATTTTTTCCTCAGCGTATAAATCCCCATGGAGACGGAGTCATAGAGCTAGTGTCTTGCTGATAAAAAGCCATGGGGACCAGATGCACTGGTCACTGGGAGTTCATCAGGGATTGAAAGATACCTTCAACTTCCCTCCTTTCATCCCTGATCCAGACACACATCTCAGAAGTACTCACATATTATGTGTTTTCCCAGATTTGCAGCCACTGAAATACCAAGATATAAAATAAGTTCTCTTGAAAAGGCCACCGGGGATGGAGTGAAGACATCATCACTCCATAAGCACCAAGTCTGGATAGATGTTTCTAACAGGAGTGTAGAAGCAGGAGAGGAAATAAAGACACCATGAAAATAAGGAGCTTTGTTCTGAGGCATAAAAGCTGAGCTGATGATCACAATTTCTGTGTGGTTTATGCAGCATAACAGGAAACCCAAAGTCCAGGCAACACTGGCTCAAATCACGGTTTTCCAGAAACAAGAGCCCAGTACCCCCTCGGCCATGCTGATTATTTGGGACTGTCCAATAGAGCATCTGTTCTTGGTACCCAACATATGTAGTTTAAATTGCAGAAGAGAAGCAACCAAAGGTTTGGCAATGGCCACTGCACTCTAGAGCTGACTGCAGCACATGTGGCCATCTCAGTGTAGCTCGGTACAAAGGATAGTGTTCACGCGGACCAAAGGGCAAGGAAACAGATTACAGATGTGATGGCACTGAGAGCCCTGTAGAGTGAACATGTGCCGTATGGTAAGAAACACAAGGTTTGGAGCCAGACAAGCCTGAATTTTAATCCCAGCTCTAGGAGTTGCCAGTCGTAAGACACCAAGTAAGTTTAATGGAAACGTGATCGTAACCACCTGACAGAGGTGGGGTGAGGATTAACTCGTTGAAGCAGTGCCTGGAACACGTGAAGCGCTCTGTCGCTGTTCATCCCAAACCCACCCTCACCACTCATCCTCTCCCTACGGCCTTGGTCCAACAGCTGTGCTTTAACTAAAGGAGGCCGGAGCCCTGACAGGGGCCAAGACATGAAAACCAACCCTCCCAGCCAAATGGTATAAATACATCCTTCCCTGCCCAGGAGGGAGCGTGCTCTGGACCTGGGAATCTCAGTATATAGGCCATGAGTTGCAGGTGAGGCAAGAGTCTTCCCATTGGTCAGAGAACTGATCCAGAATTGCGCGCCTTTTCTTTGGTTTTCACAAGCGCGTGGTGCCTCAAATTCACGCACTTTCATCTTGTTACAGTATGGGCTGTAGTCTGGTTGCTAGTGGCTGCAGTTATGGGCGACCCTAAGAAAATCCCCTGGGTGAAGCCTGAGACTTCCTTCCCCCTACTGTGGGCAGTTTTCTCTTGTGTGGGGAGTAGATGGAGTTAATAGACTGTGATTGTATTTCTGAGCAAGGTACGTCAAGATATGTTTGCTCCTTACAAGAAACAGATTATAGAATCATAGTGAGGAAAGGGGGTTGATGACGCAGTGTCTGCAGGACCTTTAGAGAATTATGCTTGCCTGCTTGCTTGATGATAGCTGTGTCTCTGTAAATAGATTAGGCAGGATCCTGTCCATCAGTGTCTTGATATAAGAGAATTGTGGTCGGTCAACACGAGCCCTGCCATTGTCACTACCACTCTCCCAGTTGGCGTTGTGTTCCCAGGGCTCAAGTAACCTTGGACCGGTAAGTAATGGGTGGGGAAGAAACAGTTCCCCAGGTAAATGCTGCTTCCTGGGACTGGAGCTCTGCCTAAAGAAAAGAACAGGAAGGATTGGACTGTCCCTGGCTCCTCCCTCCCCCCTTCTTACCCCACTTCTCCATTCGCACAGTTGCACTTACTGAGGCTGGGCTGCAGGGGGCAGGCAGCCCTCTGTGATCTTCCCCTGTGCAGCATGGGCTCATTCTGTACCAGCTCTGGGAAATGAGGTTGTACAGACCCTGAAGGCTCCCAGCCTCAGGCTAAGGGATCAGGACAAGTGGCACTCATACCTGGCCTTGAGAAGAAAGGGAGACCAAAAGGAGTTGGCTGTGGCCACTGATACTTCTCAGTAGCCATTTCAACGACATCTTGAAACAAGCTGTCATCTTCAGGAGAAACTATCTATCTTGGAAACCCTCAAAAAACTTCAAAATTTATTATTGATAAAATAATATTCTTAAAATGAAAGTGATAAAATGTATCTTAATGCATGAAGAGATAAGACTTTGCAAATATATGCTGGATCATCACTTTGTTTTGTCAGTCATCTATTCCCTCTGACCCCCTCTGACCCGCCCCCCCACTCTACTCCTCCTTGCCGCTCTGTCTTGCTTTGCTGGGAGCTTATGTCATACATTCTTCCTTTGCGTTCTTTCTCAGCCTGAAATCCTGAAAAGAAATCCCTCTCAGCGTGACCCCAGGTTCCCCAGGGCACAATCTGGTGCCCCAGGCCACCCTCCCATCCTAGCGCAGGCCCATGATAGCACCAAAGAGTGAGTCGCCTGCTCTACACTGAGAGGGTTGGGCCGACACTGAAGAGGCAGCCCTGAGTAAAGCCGTGTTGTCAAATATTGCAGGCGACCTAAGCCAGAGGGGTGTGTGTGTCACTCAAAGGTGCTGACACAGGCGAATCTGATCTGGGACTGGAAGATGCTTAACCAAATAAGACAAATGGAGTGTATCCTGCCAGCGTCACTGCTGCTCTCACAGTTGGCATGGCTGTCTCAGGGCTCAAGTCGCTCAAGTAGTGGATGGCGAAGAAACAGGTCCTTGAGTGTATGCTGCTTCCTGGGACTGGGTTCTCACCTGTGCTGAAGCCCCGTGTGCCTTAAACAAGTTAAATGAAGAGACTGAAGTCAAATGTATGAGCAATGAATTTTTCCCTTGCGTAGTGATCTCCCCAGTCAAACCAGTGACTGGAAAGTAGCTTGGGGAACAGGGACCTCCAGCAAAGGGAAGTGGGTGAAGGTGAAGGGCGTTTCATCTGGTCCGTGTGAGGCCTGATGTGACACCCTGCCTACAAAAGAGCATTTGTCTCTGCTTACTGAAATATTCATGTCCACCATATTTGGAGCCTTTCTCTCCTGGATGGTATGAGATGACCTCTTACTTTTTACTTTCCTTTGCTATGCTCTGGTTCAGTGGACCCCAAATGCCATTATTGCCTGTGGAGTACCTGGGGAGCTTGTCTAAATTAGAGTCAGGACCCCGTCCCCAGATTCTTTTTGGGGTGTCCACAGTGATGTCTAGGAGTCCAGATAGCTGGCAAGCCTCCAGGAGTTACCAGGCCGCACTGAGTGACTTTGAACCAATCTGACTTCACAGGCAGGTAAGGCTCCCACCTACATGCCTACTGTAGCATGAGCAGTTCTACCTCTGCCTGTTTTATTTGTCTTCTCTTTGCCAAAGATTTGTTTGAATACAGATTTTCGGCACCTTAAAAGAATCGGTCAATTATTTATCTAAGTTAACCTTGATCTTCTGATTAGCACTGTTTTTCTTCGACAAGGTCATAAAACAACTGCTTAGAGGCCCATCATTAAAGTGTAATCACATTCACTCAATTAGTTATTGGTCATCTTCTATGTGTCAGGCAACGTGCTAGGTACCAGAGATCCAACAAAGAACAAGAAAGATTGGACTTCTGCAGTCATATTCTAGTGCAAGAGATGTGGATGGGGTGAAAATAGACAACTTAGAAGTAAAACAATCATTTTATATTGTGATAAATGCTATGAGCAAAATAAGCAGGGTTCAGTGAGAGAAAATCTCAGAGGGGAGCATAATTTAGACAAAGTAGACAGGGAACAAATCCCTACAGAGGTGACTTCTGAGCGCCACCAGGCATGCTGGCTGCTAAGAGCTTGAATAACATAGTGACAAGTGGTCATAGAATTGCAAAACTGGAAGCAATGATGTACTGGAAGGTTAGACAATGAGGGTCAGAGAGATGATGGAGGGGGCGCAGCCTCTGTCAGTGGCAAGGTCCATGTGAAATGGAGAGACTTCTACAAAAGGCAAGGTGGTCAAGAGAGCAGAGAGTTTATTGGGTGTCGGAGTCACTACACGTGATGACAATAGTGGAGATGAAGAAGCAGAGTCTGAGCCGGAAGCTAAACTCTTCAGTGCATGAAGATGAAAGGTCAGTGAGAAAAGCAGGTGACAGCATGGGGAGAGGAAAAGGGAGGTTGAGCAGGACACATGTGCTTCACAGAAGCAGGAGGGTTTTGCTGGGGCGTGTCCTGGAAGCCACAGGGAAGGACAAGGAAATAGCTCCCTATCTTCTGGCCTGAGGGACAAGCTGCCCAAAGAATTGAAGTTTCATCTACTTGAAAAAGTGCAAGGGAAGCAGAGGTTTGGGGGCCATCCAGGTTTCATTAGAAAAAGTCATGGAAAACAAGCATTCCAGAAGTCTCCGGAGATTAAAGAGGAATTTGATGACCACAAGCTGAAGATCCAGAGAGCACAGTGGAAGGCTGATTTCGTTTTCCTTTTTGTTAATGGGGCAGGGAGAGAATTAACTGGGGCATGTGTAGAGACACGCAAATAATATTCTGGATAATAATGGACAACCAGCGAACCTTGAAATTCACTAGGTCGCTGGGATAGAATACTATTATGATGAAGACTGCTATTAAAACCATAATAGCAATTATTATCTATAGTTGGAGTTGTTGAAGAAGTAGCAGCAGAAGGGTAGTGGCAGTTTGATTTCAGGGCTGTGCTAAGCACTTCCCATGCTGTCTACCAGTAACCCCATGATCTTTCGAACCTCAAGTCAAATTTTACATTATATGTGAAAGTTTTACAGACTACAAGTTGTTGATCAGGGGTAAAGAGGGATTCAAGGCTTTCAAGTCACCCTGGCAGTCTGTGAGAAGACCGCAGACAGATGCTTTTAGAGTGGAAACCCCAAGTAGTTGGCTCAGTGGCGTGGAGGAGCTTGATGGCTGTTTTATGGGGCTACGCAAGTTGGTGTATGGTGATCAGGGGTTACGTAGTCAATATTCTTCCACTAGAAAGAAGCATCTCTCCTTAAAGCTCAGCTAGTGGAAGGACTGTGATGCCTGGAGGTGGTTCCTTCCACAGTGCTTTGTTCCTCTGCTCTTTTGCTCAATTTGCTAGAAAATTCCTAATCATCCTTGAAGACCTAATTTGACTGATACATTCATTCCTTCATGTAACAAATATTTGAGAGCAATAACTAGAGACTACAGACCGTTCTTGACCCTGAGAACATAACAGTAAATAGGTCTATATCTATAGCTATCTACCTCTGTCTCTCTATATATACACATCTCCTCTAGGAAACGTTCCCCAGCACTTCCTCCACACCTAGGCTGGTGGCCCTATGCTTTACTCCCCCAGCACATCATTTATTCATTCATTTTTCCAATACCATGCTGACAATCCTACATGTATAGCCTCAGTCCAGTCTTCTCAACCATCTCTTTCTAGTCTAAGTGAGATCATATTACTTCACTGCTCAGAACACTCCAAAGCCTCTGTAGTTTATCCAGAGTAAAAGTCAAGGTTCTTACAAGTTTTGTCACTATCAGAGGATGCCACCTTGTAAACCCCATCTCCCATGTCTTCCTTTATCCAGTCACTTCCGAGAGTTGTAGGAAGGATATAGTCAGATGAAGAGCAGAGAGTAAATGGGTTGATTCATCCCACTGACAAGAGAAGTAAATTCTCATTCCACTTTTGATACAATTTTATGCAGCAGGACATCAAGTAGACTTTCGGTTTCCGTAGTCTTTCTTCACTTGGGAAAGAGGGAAGGGCTCATACATGGATGAAATTGTATGATAACATGATTATAGTTATGAAATTATTGTGATAAATGAATTTAGAAAAATAAAACATTTTCCAAGGGAAAATAATATATATCACTTTTTGCAAGTGCTTGGAAAACTGAAGCGGCCACCAGAATTTTATAATTGGCCTTGCTACAATTTTAAGTTGTAATTTATTACTTTGAACTGTTCTGTGCATTACAGAATGTCCCCCAAAACAACAAAAATTTCAATCCAAATACAGCTACATTTTGTATATACATTCAGATGCATTAAATCAATGCTCGAAGGTAACACACTCCTTAATAGGGCAAGAATCGTTGACCTACAAAATGATGGGGTTATATTTTATTGCATTACAGGCAGAGCTCAGATAGAAAATTCAGGGCCTTTTTCCTTTCTTTCTTGTGTATACCTTTTTTCTTTTTTTTTTGCGTTTTGTAAGATTATATAATTGATACCCACAGATGCACAGTACAAAAACAATAACAAACTTACTATGATCATAGATTCAAATCAATAACTAGTAGTTTTATCCCAATAATATTCAGATAGTTTAGTATGAGAGTATTAATGTAATGCAGCACATGAACATTAAATGAATATCATAGTAGCCCAAATATATATACTATGAAATGTGAAGCTTTGGTTCAAAGTGATGCATGGATACCACTTTCATCGTTACGTTTTCTATGAAGAAGCTTATTACAAAATGTATATTCCACATGCTTTGCTAAATTGTTCTGGCAGCTTACACGAAATGTGTGCCCCTTGATAGCATTTTAAAATAAATATTTTAAGTTCCTTATCAAATACCCACATTTGTGAATGTGCTTTCAACATTTCCCCTTCTCTATTTTAACAGAACCCCAAGTCCCACATGTCTGAGGATCCCAAGAATAAAGAGGAAAATCTACTCAACTCTGAGAGGCCTATCAGGGTCTTCACAGAGAACAACCACTCCCAAGGAGAGGCTCAAGTTTTGAGTAGGATCACAGGGTCACCAACAATTCAGTTGATTGAAAAACATCAAGGGACTAAGACCCTTTTCAGGAAGTTCAGCGAAATGACTTGGCCGGTGGACATTCGCCCTTTAAACAAAAGTTTAGTCACAGATAGCAAATGGAGGAGAATTGATGCAACTCAAGAAAAACGCAGGTCTTTCCTTCAGGAATTTTGCAAGAAGTACGGTGGGGTGAGTCGTCCTCAATCCCATCTTTTTCACATGGTCTCCAGGATCTATGTAGAAGATAAACACAAAATTTTATACTGCGAAGTACCAAAGGCTGGCTGTTCCAACTGGAAGAGAATTCTGATGGTACTCAACGGATTGGCCCCCTCCGCGTACAACATCTCCCATGATGCTGTTCACTACGGGAAGCATTTGAAAAAGCTCGACAGCTTTGACTTAAAAGGGATTTATGCTCGTTTAAATACCTACACCAAAGCTGTGTTTGTTCGTGATCCCATGGAAAGGTTAGTGTCTGCATTTAGGGACAAATTTGAACACCCCAATAGTTATTACCATCCGGTATTTGGAAAGGCAATTATAAAGAAATATCGGCCGAATGCCTGTGAAGAAGAATTAAATAATGGATCTGGCGTCAAATTCAAAGAGTTCATCCACTATTTGCTGGATTCCCACCGTCCAGTAGGAATGGACATTCACTGGGAAAAGATTAGCAAACTCTGCTACCCATGTTTGATCCACTATGATTTTGTAGGAAAATTTGAAACTTTGGAAGAAGATGCCAATTACTTTTTACAGCTGATTGGGGCTCCAAAAAGGCTGAAATTTCCCAACTTTAAGGATAGGCACTCTTCTGATAAAAGAACCAATGCTCAGGTGGTGAGACAGTATTTAAAGGATCTGACTAGAACTGAGAGACAATTAATCTATGACTTTTATTACTTGGATTATTTGATGTTTAATTATACAACTCCATTTTTGTAGTGTGCATTCATTTTCTAACACCCTGGATGTACTTCATGATGATGGCCTCAAATCAGCTAGCTGTAATTTTCCTATAATTCTCTCTATGAGAAAAATTTAACTAAGTGCAGTTGTCTTGGTTTAATGAAGGTTTTTTACCAAAGAGTATGAAACCAATTGGCACAAAGTTATAGGAAAATTACCACAGAGACATGTAAACAACTTCAGTTGCTCTAAAATGTTTGGAAAAGAGCTGCTTTTGCATTATGGATTATATTATAGAAGCAATAACCTAGCCAGCTGCTACATTAGGTACAACTGCCTTTTGCAAGGGCAGGAAAAGCGATCTAAAATGGCATGAGCGTATGTCTCCATCCTGGGATCTGTTGTCTAAAGTGCATGGAGGTATTTTTAGCGGTCTGTGGCATATGAATCAAATGTTGCCTAGTCTTCTTACAGCCCTGGAAAGCTTTCCATCAACTGTAATGATAAATCAATTTTGAAATGGTGTTTTGGACCTGAACATTTCACTTTAGATTGGAAGGCATTATGTGATTTACAAGATGAGAATACAGCAGAAAAACCAGATGAAGCTATGGCTTTTTATATTCAACAGCCAATAAAAAATGCACAGCATGCGAAGATCAAAGCAACAAAAGTAACCTTCCTCTTCCAGAAAAAACTTAAGGGAATTGATTCTGTTTCCTTCTGAGCCCTTTTTGCAGAGACAAAATGAACGTAACCACTAAAGGTCTTCACTTTTGAGAAATTTAAGCCTCATCAGATATAAATGTGCTCCTCATTCTGGTTTAATTGGGCAGGGGGGAAATTGTTTCAGGATGGAATAATCATCAAAAACAAAAGTTGCCACTCTGAATATAGACCTCAAATAATAACAAAGTTTTATAAGAATATTATTTGAATCAAAGCACCATGTGCATAGCTTTATATGTGGAATGTACTCTAAGAATAGCTTTTGTCTAATTATTCAGCTTGAGAATGACTTTTTAAAAATGAATAAACCACTTCAAAGGTAGGTTATGTTCTAGAGAATAAACATAGAGCTCCTAGAAACTTTTTTTAATAGGCTTATGCATAAACAAAATAAGGTATTTTCTTTTCAAGTTTAAAATATTCTATACTAACAGAATCAAATACTATTGTATTCGAGCAGTCAATCAGAGTCTTTAGAAAATAGGACCATGTGTCACCCCTATGGAAAGTTGTAATGCATTTTGGAAATTTTTTCCAAGGAGCTCTAAACCTGTAGACGCGTCTGGATGGGAAATCTATTTTAATTGGTCGACGGTTACTCTGAGTTAAGCAAACCACACATTCAAACCCTGTTTAAACACATTTCTTGAATATGTTCCTCTTCTCAAACGGTTTTTTGTGTTTTGTTTTGTTTTGTTTTTTTGGCTGCGTTGGGTCTTCGTGGCTGCACGTGGGCTTTCTCCAGTTGCGGCGAGCGGGGCCTACTCTTCCTTGCGGTGCGCGGGCTTCTCATTGCGGTGGCTTCTCTTGTTGCGGAGCACGGGCTCTAGGCACACGGGCTTCAGTAGTTGCAGCACGTGGGCTCAGTAGTTGTGGCATGCAGGCACTAGAGTGTGTGGGCTCAGTAGCTGCGGCACACGGGCTTAGTTGCTCCACGGCATGTGGGATCGTCCCGGACCAGGGATCAAACCCGTGTCCCCTGCATTGGCAGTTGGATTCTCAACCACTGTGCCACCAGGGAAGTCCTATCATTTTTTCTTGTCGGTAAATATTCAGTAATGCCTCTCAAAGAAAAGTAGGTATTAATATATGAATATTAATAGACCAAGATAGTTACAACTGTGCTTGTTTCATTTTGACTTCCCATATCATGGCTGAGCTTTCATGAATCGCTTCATTCTTTACACCCGCCTGCCGCATCCCATCTGTCTCCCGAGGAGAGGGGAACTGCAGCAGGCCGCCAGATCAGAAGTATTAAACCTTCTAAACCAAACTTTTACTACTTTTCCACTCTATTCACTTTTGCCTCTAAACCATACACTTAAGCTGTGCTCTCCGTTTTTAAGTAGTTTCACTCTAGAGTAATCTAAATTGTATAATTTAAATTTTGCTATACCGTGTAGAGTGGATTCCTAGTCAGTTAGAGACATTGAACTTATCTTTTTATGGAGAAAGAGAGAGAAAGAATAGAAAATATGCCCAGCAGCCTGACGTTTTATTCCGAAACTACACAAAACTAGTTTTAGATGGGATCTGCTCTAAAGGATAGGGGAAGTTTTATCAAAGCTATTCCTAAAACCATATAAAGAACAAACAAAAAACCTTTCTTTTCATAACTTTGGGGGAAAAAATGGAAATGAGCGTCCTCTCTTATTAACATTTCTAATGCACTTAAGAGGATGGAGTATATCTATATCTATCTATATATATATATAAACAATCATATATATGTATATATATGATTGTTTGGCATCGGTGGTAGAGAAGAAGGGTGAGAGGAAGTCAACGGTACACAGTGCTCTCTATCAAAGCCGTTCTGTATCTTACACTGTAAAAACTCCTTTCCCGACCCTTTCCGCAGACCCTGTGTAACCATAGTTAGCCCTTCCGTCATTCTTTTCCTCAGTGGACTCTCATGCCAGCTGGCATCCTGTGTGGTTGATTTCCAGGGGCCATGTGTGTTTTTAGGTAGGAAGAACATTTTTAATGTACCTGCTCTCCCTTTTAAATGATGTCTTTTCACATTAGGACCAAAGAAGCCATCATCATCCTGGATTCCTTGGGATTTCAAATACATTTCCCATTTATCTCCCCTGAATTACTCTATTTCTTAGACCAGCTCACGTTCACCTTTGTCACTTTTGCCTGAGTGTAAATGCCAAGTGTGAGCATCACTGTTCCATTGGACACTCACCATTTCCTGGATTTAGTTTCCTAAAGGCAAGTGACCAAATCTGGACTCATCTTCCAGATGTCCAGTGTTCCCATTTTAACATTAGCATGCCTTAGGTGTAATTGTTAGTCCTCTAATTAAACCCTAAGGATCTTATTTATTTTTATAGACAGCAGTAGCACAGACCCCTTCACTCTGTTATTCTCCTGTCTGGAATTACTATTAGGGTAACAAGTTGGCAATGAAGCCCAAAACCACAGTTACTTAACCTGGTAAACTACCCATGGGTATGCATTATTGAAGTGATTGCGTCCAGAAACTGCCGTAAACTTCAACAGAGACGTTTTTGCACAGGACACCCAACTTTCTGATTTTCACATGTATTTGGAAATATCCATTGTCCATGGGAACATGGGGCCACTTGCTAAATTCTCTAACTTCAAGGTCTATAAATATTATCTAGCAATTCAAGAACTACTTGGACACCATTTATAATGACAAAGAGGAAAAAAGCCTGTTAATTACACTTTTTTCATGAATAATTACTCTTCAGAAAGGTGTTATCTCCTAAACACTGTATATTAGTGCTTAGCTGAAGGGAATATATAAGCAGATACAGAGAATTTTTGAATATTAAAGCTCTCTTTGAAAACATCACTTGCTGAATTAGTATAAGTTGGAATTACTAAGCTGGGGCTGCAATAAACATCTCCCTACTCTGAATTCTCATTTGGCCCCTTGGGGCACCTTTAAAACTCTAGGCCTTTGTGGAATATGGTGAAGCAGAAACTTTGCCCCTGGCTGACATCCCCCGTGTGTCCTGATATTTGAAGAATGGTTGACCAAGGTGTTTCATAGTAGCTCAACCACCTGAGGACCTTAGACCAGGGCTAACATAATTTAGTTCTACCATTAGGGTCACACCGTCTCAATCTTAATCATAATCATTATAGTAATATTCATAATCATAGCTAACAGCTATTCAGTACTTAAGTGCTTTTCATGCATTAATTTATTTAATCTCCATAGTCAATCTAAGTTAGGGGTTGTTATATGCACCCCCATTTCCCATGTATAATAAAGGAAACTAAAGCAGGGTGTGCTTTAGTTAAATTACCAGCTAAAGAGGCATAGCTGGTAATTAGGTGGGGAGGCAGAATGAACCCAAGCAGCAAATACCACTACCAAACACTCTTCTTCTTTTTAAAAAAAAAATTTATTTGTTTTTATTTTTGGCTGTGTTGGGTCTTCGTTGCTGTGCACGGGTTTTCTTTAGTTGTGGCAAGCAGGGGTTACTCTTCATTGCAGTGCGCGGGCTTCTCATTGTCATGGCTTCTCTTGCCGTGGAGCACAGGCTCTAGGCACTCAGGCTTCAGTAGTTGTGGCATGTGGGCTCAGTAGTTGTGGTGCACGGGCTTAGTTGCTCCGCGGCATGTGGGATCTTCCCGGACCAGGGTTCGAACCCGTGTCCCCTGCACTGGCAGGCTGATTCTTAACCACTGAACCACCAGGAAAGCCTCAAACACTCTTCTTAGAATAGTATAAACTTAACTACTTACTTTTGGTTTCTCTTACCTATATTCAGAACAACCAAAGGAAAGAAATATATATTGGCAGCTGAAAACTTTTTTGACATTTCAAATCAGCTTATTTCTTTATTCCTGTTGAGTTAAATTGACAAATTCAAAGATTTGATAAAAAATTACACTTCCTCTCCCTCCTCCTTTTTTTGTTTTCCTAGTTGATCATGAGACACAAAGTTTTCAAAAAGAGAAAAAAAGTCCTTGGAACAAATTTAGTCTAACAGAAACACAATGTCATTTTGACAAGAAAGTCCAGACAGATACAGCAGTGGGCAAGGTCACCGGGGATATAGTTCAAGAGGAAGGGAGTTCGGCCTGTTTTCCACACATCAGCACTTGATGGCCATTGTAGATACTCATGACTCAGCAAGTCAGCCGAAGGGAAAGCTCCATGACTACTGCTAGAAACTAAGCAATTGTGCTCGTATCTTTTTCCTGAGTTCCCATCCCCAGTACTAGTTTAGTAGTTAGATAACCCTTAACTAACTCAGGAAGACTGTAGAAAAGAATAGAGGAGCAGCTTGACTTAAACCAACTGAAAACCACCATGAAAAAGTCAGATTAAATAAGTGCTCAGCTAGAAGGCGGCAGACTTTTCCTAGGCCTGCGGACGCTCTACCTCAGGAAGGCCAACTCTGAGTCCAACAAAAGAGTACTGCCCTGCATCATTTAATTCTCAGGATTGCCTAGTCCCTCCCGTCTTGGTTTTTCACCAGGATCTTATTCTTCCAGGTGAATTTCTTCAAATCCACTTAAGCGATCATTTTTTCTCATCTCTAAGCCTCTGCTCTAAGCCTCTTCTATTGAAATACTTTCTCTCTGGACATTCATTTCATGTTAACTCACCAAGAAATCTTTTTAGACTAGCCAATTTTCAAATCTTATTTCTTCATGAGCGCTCTCATCAATGGAAAAAGGCAGAATGATCTCCTCCTGATACGACATTCATCCGATTCTTCTTCTCCTGCCAATGAATGCAGACATTCCTTCCCTTACTTTTTTTTTTCTTCATTAATTTATTTGTTCATTTGCTATATCCCTCTTTATATGCATACAAAATCTCTGTTGTCATTGGAATGTGTCTTAGGTCTTCCAAGAGTGTTGTTTATTTCACTTTGCACAGTTTCTAGCAAAGCATTGCATGGAAAGAATTCCTTTAATAAATGTTTTTGTGATGTTGTGTAAAGGTTCCCCTACTGTTTCTCTTAGTGTATAATGTGCATATTTCTGCCTATGACTTTCAGGCATCTATAGGCCCAGTGGATCTAAAGAGGAGGTTCCAGAGCAGGGCAACTGGGGGAAGTGAACCCAAGCCACATGCCTTTTCTATACTAACAGTCACACCTTAACCTGAAGGATAGCTGTGGACACAGCAATCTTGTATTGATACATTTCTAAGGTGACATATTTGTTTATGGAGTTTTCAGAGGAAATGTTGAAAAAATGCATAATTCTGGTCAATATAAGAGCCATTTACTGAGCACCTACTGGGTAGCAGACACTGGAAAAATACATACATTCACTTGACATGAACAGTACGTTTCATACATTCCCCAGAATATGAAAGTTACATATTATTCCACCCATCATTCTATAAATAAGAAAACTGAGGATCAGAGAGGTTTAATGACTAGCTCCAGAGCCAGCTTCCCACCAAGGTCTCTCTGGTTCCAAAGCTAAGACCACACTAGCCACCTACAGGCCAGATCTGGCCACAGATACATTTGGTTTGACCTACAATGCATTTTATTTAATATTTGGATTAGTTGGCAACATTTTAAATTGGGACTCTTTGGTCAGTGATAGGGAATTTCTGTTACCCTGCATGTACCTGTCTGCCTGAAAACATGCAGAATCAAGGTCAGCCCCTTCAGATGAGGCCAGAGATCTCTCTTGTTCATGCTCTCCACCTAGCCATCATCACTCATTTACCTTGCGGGGCTGACTCCTAAGTGTCCCACTTTTCAACCCCTGCTCTGAAGAGTATGTTCTTCCATCCACCAAGCTTCCAAAGGAAAAGTGATTTCTGAATATTTTCTTTGTCTGTATTTGTGTTGTGCCATCCCTGAGGTCATCACGTTTTGGGTTTCCTTATCCTCACTCGAAATGCTGCTTGTCCTTTGGTCTTCTATCCAGTGTGATGGCCAAACAATATTTCATCGTTTAAAGAAATCTCTTTTGACCAACAAAAGAGATGTTGGGAGAAATCCAATACCTTTCTTTGGCATCCTTCTGTCTTAGCCACTGGGTACCCCTGGAAATAACCGTCCTTCCCATCCCCTTCAGCAGAGATGAGTCATTCTCTCATGCCCTCAGAACCTTGGCATCTAGGGACGAAAACTGGTTCACATTGATGTATCCAGACTCTTATTCGATAACCTTCCTGCAAAAACTCCTGTTTTGAAGGGGTACCTACTCTTCCTCAACTCTGAAAATTGCCTGTTTCCCAGATTTCTCTGAGGATTTCCCTATCTGGCTCATAATACTCCTCTCCATCCCCTTCCTGCAATTATCCTGGGTGACGTTAGCATTCCCGATGACTTTCCACCAGCTCTGTTCCTCAGTGCTCTAAACTCTCTTTCTCCCACTTCAACGCTTGGACAGCTGGAGAAAACAGAAACACTGCCATGAAAATCAATAGCTACAACTTTTGTCCCCAAAGAGCAAAAAAAATCCTGTGGTAACCTATACAGTACTTCATTTTATCCATTCATTTCCTCAAAATATATCCAAGGCTTAGAAAAATGTTCTTCAGAAATATTTTGAATTGAAATGTACTTGGCACGCTAGAGTAATTACCGAATTAAAATGACAATATTACTAGGGTGACTGTAATTATCCTTAGGAAAAAATAAATCCTGATTTAGTTTATCAGTTCTTCAAAAAAATAATGTACGGACCACCTGGACCAAATTTTTGTTAGAAACAGATTTCTGTAGCCCACCCAGGATGCACTGAATCAGAATCTCTTGAAACCCACTTGGGAATTTTTTTTTAACAATCTGCTGGGATGAGTCTTACATACAGCAAAGTTTGAGCACCACTTATATGTGTGTGATTTTTTAAAAATCCTAGTCGATTGTAAGCCTGCTCCTTTCATTCCATTGCTCTGTTGAAAGTTAAAAGCTCTCAACTGAGAGATGGGTCAGCAGGTGTTGGTACCAAAGCCCGGCATGGGATTTTGACCAGTGCTGAAGCAGAAACTTGGCATCTGAGGCTGCCAACTGCAAGAACTAGAGCTGGAATGAAGTGAGTTATGGGGACAGCGCTGGGCACTGCCCAGGCTTTTTGAAAGCTTTCAGGATGAAATGGGGAGATGGAAACTTTCCCCTTTTGAAACACAAAAGACAAATGTGTACTGAGGGCAATTCTGGCAACTCAACTTCACACTAACCAAGTGAAGACAGGATGAGTTTCTCCAATAAAAAATATAAAACCTTTCTCAAATTGAACGAAGATGATTGAAAATGGAAAATATTTGCTATTTGGGTTATTAGTTTGAAAGCAAGTGCCCCAGGAAATATTTTGCAATTAACTTAAATCATAAGAATGTACATTTCTTGGGCTTCATTAAAGAATTTGTCTCTCCTTTCCTTTCTGTGAGGTTGAACCACATAACATTGTCAACATCTGAGCGCTTCTGACATACAATCACAGCATTTTTAATGTTTCCACTATGAGTTCTACTGCTCCCTACCAAATTCTAGCTACACTAGCATTCGCCTAGACTATCAGAAATCGCCTCTGGAAAACGCTCTACCCCTCACCACTCTTCCCTTTCCTTTTCTCTTTTTTCCTTTTTAAATTTTTGATTGCGGTTAAATACACATAACCTAAAATTTACCATCTTAACCATTCTTAATTCATTATGCAACCATCACCACCAACCGTCTCCAGAATTCTTTTCATCCTCAAAACTGAAGTGTCACACCCATTATCATTTAAATAACTCCCTCTTCCCTTCCTCCAGCCCCGGTAACCGCATTCTACTTTGCATCTCTATGAATCTGACTACTCTAGGTACACCATATAAGTGGAATCATACAGTTTCTGACCTCTTGTGACTGGTTTCTTTCACTCAGCAAAATGTCCTCAAGGTTCACCCATGCTGGGGACATGTCAGAATTGCCCTCCTTTTAAAACTGAATAATGTTCCCTTGTACATATAACTTCTCCCTTTAATCCACTCTGCACACTTCGAAAATAAACTTCCTACAGCATCATTCTGCTCCCAGCTTCTCATTGCCTGGCTTTAAGACCCTCAGCAATCTAACTTTTATCCAGTATTACCTGATAATGGCATCAGACCCATTATTATCCAGCCAAATTGAACTATCACATTCCCTGAAAATATCCTTGCTCTTCTCTCTATTTTGTTCCTATTATTTGCACAGCCTGTAGTGTCCATGTTTCTCTCTCTTAAATGGCCTCCTCACAGGCCCCCTCCAACATGATGCTGCCTCCCATCCCCCCATTCTAACCGCATCCCTCCCTCCCCACCCGCACCATCCCTCACTCAGCTGCTTCACCCACTCTGCCTGGGGAATCTCTTCCGTTCCCCTTGCTGTAACCCCACCCATAGACTGATGGCTCCCAAATCCCTGTCTCTAGCCTGCATGTCTGTAGTGGATCTTGACTCAGATTCCAACTTCCTGCTGGACCCCTTCACCTAGATGGCCCATGGGCACTCCCAGCTCCACATGATGGAAGCTGAACTCATTACCTAACCCCCAAACCTGTTTTTTCCTTATTTGATGCCATCACCATTCATCTCCTCTGTCTCCCATGACAGGAGCCAAGGATTCAAGCCAGACCTCTCCCTGTGCTGACCCCCCATAGCCAGAGGCAAGCCCCCTAACTTCACCACCTACATCTTCCTCCAGCTTCTCCTCTCCTCCCATCCATTCTGCTACTTTCCTAGTTCAAACCCTCACCCTGTCTGGCCTGCAACACCGCAATACTTTCTAACCGTCCTCCCACCCTTGTGCTCAACGCCGTCCTCCATACTGCCATATTCACTCTCAGATGTAAACCCAAGCCTGGCATTTCTCCACTTAAAGCTCCTTAGTTGTGCCAATCATCCAGTTTTGTCTCCTAACACACGTGCAGTGTCCTCCATGATCCTAATTCTTCTCCAGCCACATTTTCTGCCAGTTCCTACCTCCCTGCTTCCTCTCCAATGACCTAGAATGGCCGTGATCCCCGGACCGTGGGTGCTTTCCTGCCCCCTGCCTTTGCTCATCCCGTCCCCTCTGCTGGAAGCATCATCTACCCTCCATTCACCTTCCGAGGCCTCCTAATCCCTAATCTCAGCTCGGACGGGCATCCCTTACCTCTGCTTTGGCTCACATGAGATGCCCTGCTCCTGTGTTACTGGGAAGCAAAATCCTATGGTGGTTAAGAGCTGGGGCTTGTCATACATAAGAACTGGGTTTGAATCCCATGTCTTCAACTTTCAAACTTTGGGACTTCTCCAATTTATTTAACTTCTCTGAGTGCTAGTTTTCTCATATCAAAAATGAGGATAGCAATGCCTACCTTGTAAGGTTATTGTGAGAAATAAGTGGGAAACTTGTGTAAAGTGTTTAATAAGTGCTCAATGAATTATAACTACTGTTATTATCCCATTAAACCCTTGTGTATCTCTATCTTTGCACTTATAGAATTCTAATTATTTCTGTATGTGTCTGGCTCCCCCAGTACACTGAATTCCTGTAACCTCAGAGAAGGCACTTGCTAAATATTTGTTGAAGAAATGAATGCAGGAACGGATCTTGCACACCTACCCCTGTGTGGGCATTGCACTGCGTCCTTCCCTTATGGCATTATGACTTGTATTATGACAATATGAAAATGTGTCTTAACTTTTCTGTTAGATTCTAAGTTACCTGAGGGCAGAAACCATGTCTCGCTCAATAAATGTACGTGGAATTGAATTTCAGACTTTCAAGTGTTGATTCTTTTTAATAAGATAATCGTTTAAAATAGCGGGGTTTCTAACTACAACATAGAAACAAATAAGAAAAACCTGTCACACCTGCTATCTTCAGCCCCTTTCTTTCTGTTACCTCTACATCCTGACTGGGCTGAGCCTCAATCTCCTCAGATAAGCACACTGTTCCCCATCTTAGGGCCTTTCTGAGCATCTGGTGCCAATGCACATGCAACCTGTAGGTAGAGGAGAGTTAATACCTGATGGGGAGAGCTTTTGATCAATGGGAAGTGGGACCAAGTGGACATATTACTCTCCCTTTATTTCCTCAAGAGACAGTACAGAGACTTTTTTCCCAGTGGTTCTACTGGCAGCCAGCTAGACATTGCATCCTCACAGTGGCCAACGTCCCGTCCCTGATTCACTCCACTGACCCTCACTTCAGCTCCCTGGGGTCGTACTGATTGTACTGATTCAGGGCGAGCATGTAAGACCTCTGCTTCAGATGCTGCCTTCTTGGGAACCGGAGTGTAGTAGTTTCCTACAGCTGCTGTAACAAAGCACCTAAAACTGGGGGCCTTAAAACAACAGAGATTTAGCTTCTCACAATTCAGGACAGAAGTCTGAGATCAAGCTTTCTTCTTGGTTGGCTCCTTACGGAGACTCTGAGGGAGGATTTGTCCCATGTCTTTCTCCTAGCTTCTGGTGATTGCCAGCAAACCTTGGCTTTTCTCATCTTGTAGCTTCATCCCTCCAATCTCGGCCTCCATCATCTCACAATTCAGGACAGAAGTCTGAAATCAAGCTTTCTTCTTGGTTGGCTCCTTACGGAGACTCTGAGGGAGGATTTGTCCCATGTCTTTCTCCTAGCTTCTGGTGATTGCCAGCAAACCTTGGCTTTTCTCATCTTGTAGCTTCATCCCTCCAATCTCGGCCTCCATCATCAAATGGCATTCTTCCCGGGGTGCTTGTGGGTCTCTTCACGTGGCCTTCTTGTAAGGACACCACTCACTGAATTTAGGGCTCACCCTAATCCACTATGACTTCATCTTAACAACTGATTTCATCTGCAAAGACCCTATTTCCCAATACGGTTACCTTCCAAGGTTCCAAGTGGACATGAGTATTCAGAATGCTCGTCCAGTGTACTGGGTAATCCCTAACAAGCAGGGGCATCACAGTTACTAAGGCTTTTACCTGTGGTCAGTGAATGGTTAGATGAGGTTCAAATGGAAGGTGGAAGGTGAGTCATTGAAATATGCAGTGTCTGGACCATGATACTTATAAGGGCTGTGGAGTAGGCTGGCTTCTTCTAACAGCATTTGAAACCTTGCAGAAGGACGATATAGGCTCAGGGTGGACTACTGCCAACTCAGGGTATCCTTTCAAAGCCAGAGAGCCTATGACAGCTTTGAAGAAGACTTTCAACTCCCGAAGCATCAGGGCAGATTCTGCTGCGAAATCAGGACCAGGACCAAACTGTGATGGGGGCTGAGTTGAACACTAAGATCTGGGATGGGAGTTCTTTAGATAGAAGAGTCTTGAACATCCAGCCAAGCAGCCCCAACCCCCTTCCCCTTGCCTGACAACAACCTCACCTTCCATGGAGGTCACACAAAAACACACCGAAGGCAGGGATAAGATGATGCTTATTTTCCTCAAGATCTTCCATTACCCCCCTCATTACCTCCAGGCTGATACTAAGATCAGCACAGCCCAACAGGGGACATTCTGGTATAAAATAGCTTGCATGCCGAATGCATCACCAATATCAATCAGCAGGAATCAGAGGAACACATGTGAGAGTGAAATTTGAGGGTGTTGGTCAGGTGGGGACAAGATGAAATACAAAGTTGGAAAGGGCACAATTTATGGACATGGTGGAACTACCCATGTTGTTCTTGCAAAGATTCCTGGAGGTAATCCTAATAGTTGGTTGGTATGGTTCCTTGAATGTTGGGTATGATTATGGCCTACAGAAAATAAATGGAGATGCCAGAACTTTGGGCACAGTACCAAGGAAGGGATCAGACGCCTCCGGATGGGAAATTGTCAAAATGGACTTAATGTGTAAAACGGTGGAACTCACCACTGGACCATAATAACCAGGACAGATCACAAAAAACACTCCTTTCTCTAAGGCAATACAGAATGCACTAGCGAGTACAAGCTCATTTTTGAGAAGCTCAACAAATTTTTCTGTAGGGCAGGATTGACAGTTGAAGATGCTGTAAGAGAACTGGACACTATAACATGACTGGGGATGATGGTGTGGGGATGGTAGAAGCCAGGTGTACACTGGGCTTTCTGAGACAAGGTAGATGTGGTTCCCATAATGGGTGAGAAGACTGGGGTGGTAATCAGGGGGCTGGATCTGCAGTGATCTGTGGCAATGGTTAATAGATCATTTGAATCTGGAGGCAAGATGGGTGGCCAGCTGGTCACGATGTTGCTCAATTTATGTAATCAAAACACTTGAGAGGAGAGAGAAGATGGTGAAATCCTCTGCTTCAGTGAAAAAGCATGGATGTTCGTGCAGTTTCCAGACCTATGCTGGTCTACAGACAGAGATCCTTGGTTGAAATGAAGATCTTATCCCCTTGAGAAAGGGCCTTGCAAAACTATGACAAGAGGACATGGTAAGAATTCCCCCAGTCTTTTCAAAGAGGAACTTGCCACCATCTGTTATGATAACTACGCTTTGGGAAGATACCCAGACTTTTTCAGTTCTGTAAGATATAGGGTCTGAAATAACATTGACACCTAAGGACGCAAAACACCATCACGATCCTCCAGTTAGAGTAGAGGCTTATGGAGACCTAGTGATAAATGGAATTTCAACCTGTATCTATTTTTCAGTGAGTCCAATGGGTTCACAGACCTACCCTGTGTTTGTTTTCTCTGTCTCTGAGTTTGTAATTGGGATAGATATACTTAGAAGTGGCATAATTCTCACATTGGTCCCCTTAGCTGTGTGGTCCTGGCCATTATGATAGGAAAAGATGAGTGGAATACCCTAAAACTGCTTCCACCCCTGGCCAAGATGCTAAATCAGAAACGCCACATCCCAGGAGTACTTTCAGATTTTAAGTCCTCAAAGACTTAAAAGATGCAAGGGCGATACTCTCTATCACCTCCCTATTCAAGGGCTACTGTAATCTAAACCAAAGGATAGCTGGCCAGACGTGGTGTCTTTGCTGCATCAGATCAGTTCTGCCTCTGACATCTGCTTTGTGGATTTTGATCTAGGGAAAGCATTCTTCTCTTTCAGTAGAAAAGATCAAACACAGATCACCTTCACACAGAAGAGAGAATATTCACCTTCTTGCTCCAAGGCTATGTTAATTCTGTTGCCTTTTGTTGGAGTATGCTCCCCAGAGACCTTGATTACCTTGACATTCTGCAAATCATCACATTGACTCACTCTACTGATAACATCAGGTTAATTTGCCCTGTAGAACAGGAAATGGCAAGTTCCCCAGATGTCCTAGAAAGATACATGTGTGCAACAGAGTGGGAGGTAAACCCCTTGAAATTTTAAGAGTCTCCCACATCATTAAATGTTTTGGAGGTATAACGCTTTGGGAGATGTGGGGCATTGCCTCTATGGAAATGACAAGTTGTTGTACCTTGCATCTCCCACCACTAAGAAGGAGGCTGAGTTCATGGTGCACCTCCTTGGATTTTAGAGGCAGCAAATACTGTACTTGGGGATACTGGTCCGATCCATGTTGGGAGACACTAAGGGGACTGCCAGTTCAGGGGTGGCTCAGACCAAGAGAGGACCCGGAAGCAAGCCCAGGCTAGGGTGAAAGTTGCTCTGTCACTTGGCAACATGACCCAGCATGTCTGATAGTACCAGATGTGCCTAAGATGGATAAAGATGCTATAGAGACTTTCTGGCAAGTCCCAACAGAAGAGCTGCAACACATGCCTCTTGGATTGTGGAGCAGATCCATGCCTTCAGCAGTTTAAGACTACTCTCCTTTTGGAAAATAGTTGTTGGCACCTAAGCTTATATTCCCATGCCACCTACCTCTATTGCATCGATGTCTGTCCATCAACTCACACCTGTGGTCTGAAGGTGACCAACTGATGGAAGAAATAACCTGGGCCTGGTTCACAGCTGGCTTAATGTGAGATGTTGTTTTCACAAAAATAGACAGCAGCCCCATTATAGCCCCTCGGGGTGGTTCTTAAGGACAGTGGCAAAAGTAATTTCCTGCAGATGAGAAAGCTATAAGAAAATATATTTAGTCAACCACTTTCCATGGAAGGAGGAGCCTGAGAGGTAGACATGCAAGGGTCTCTAGGTAGAGACCTTCCTAATGTAGGTTTGCCCTTCATGTCAGGACACTCAGAAAGATTGATCTACCAACAGGTGTCCCACCCAACACTGCTTCCAATCAAGAGGTTCAGTTTTTGGCAAATGAGGTATGACGGTGGGTACACAACCATGGAATCCACTAGACTGCCCATGTGTTGCTTTCCCCAGAAATAGTCAACAAAAGATGGAATGGCCTGTTAGAGACTCAGCTAAATCACCGGCTTGAGAAATACACCTCTCTAAGTTGGGTCCTCGTCCTTCAGGATACAACACATATACTGAGAGATAGAGCTGTGTTCCAATACCTGGAATACGAGGCTGTTTCTCTCTTCATTACTCACAGCGAATGACTTGCAGAATTTGTGCTTCCCCCTGGAAACTTAGACCGCTGGGTTTGATTTACTGGTTCCCGGAGAGGAAATTTTTAGCAAGGAGAAATTATAAAGTCCCGTTAAGTTTCTGAACACTTTGGACTCCTCTGCCACTGGGGGTGGAGGAGGGGGGCACGGGGGGAAGGCAGAGAAAGGAGTCACTCTACTGGCAAGGGGATTTGACTCTGATTCCATAAGAAACTAGAGATGCTACTGCCCAATAGGGACAGGAAGGAGGAAATCTAGAACCCAGTGGACTCTTGGAAGGTCTCTTAGTGCTTTCACACCCAGGGAGAACAGAAAATAAGCAATGGCAGCAATCACAGTCCTCCTGGCAAAAAGCAACTAAATGTCTCACATCCCTGAAGGATGCCAATCTGGGTGGTGACACCAGACAAGTAACCCAAACAAGGAACAGTGCTGGCTGAGGGTCAGGAAATTTAGAATGGGGAATTGAGGAGGGAGGTGATGAATATCTACCGTGATTTTGGAAAAAAGCTGTACCAGAAGGGAGCCTTCTTTTTTATTCTCTTAGAAATTTTGGTTTTGTAGGAGACGTTCTGTGTGATTAAATTTATAACTCCTCTCTTGGGGAGGAAGTGAGGACAATAGATTTCTGACAGGTTCCCCTGGGTCTCTCAGTATGGTCATTAGAGTTACCTTCTTAGAACGTAAACACCATTCTCTTGTCTAAACCTTGCTGATGGCAGGAGACACAACAAATGAACTGGGCTTATAGTAAAATACTATGCAAGCTCCACAAATCACACTTTTGAGTAATATTCATGAAATGAAAATATGCTTATGACAAAGGAGAGGGGCAAATCATAAATGAGTCTGTACAGTAGGGTTTCACTTGTTAAATACTGTATGTATGTTTTCAAATGTGTATTTCTGGGGCAATGTTTTTTTTGGTTTTTTTTTGCGGTACGTGGGCCTCTCACTGCTGTGGCCTCTCCCGTTGCGTGGCACAGGCTCCGGACGCGCAGCCTCAGCGGCCATGGCTCACGGGCCCAGGCGCTCCGCGGCATGTGGGATCTTCCCGGACCGGGGCACGAACCTGTGTCCCCTGCATCAGCAGGCGGACTCTCAACCACTGCGCCACCAGGGAAGCCCTGGGGTAATGTTTTTGAAATAGAGTCCGATCCTTTTTCCTTGCATTTCTGTGTCTGGGACCCGTCCGCATTCCAGGGCTGGGGCTGGGCATGTAGGATGAGACCTGTTCTCGCAGAAAGAAGAAATGCAAAGAGGAGGAGAATACAAAGGCAATATTCAGCTTTTGGTTATTGAAGCAGAATTTTTGAAATAGTCTTGCAATCTACTCTTTACCAAGACAAGAACTGACTTTTAGAAGTTCTTTTAGCTCCCAGTCAAGCTCTAAATATAAGACACCATACTGAGGACCAGATCACAGAATTGCATCGCTATGAACAAAAACTCAGGGTCAAAGAGAGAGCAGTGGTTCTCGAACTACTTTGTGAACTTGAACCCTTTCACAATTCTTTAAAATTATTGAGGACCCTGATCATTTCTATTTTAACTACTGATATATATTTGTTTATGTGGGTTATATCTACTGACAGTTACCACATGCCATAGACTGAATGCTTGTGTTCCCCCCAAATTCATATGCTAAGACCTAATTTCCAATGTGATGGCATTTGGAATAAAGTCATTGAGAGGTAATTAGGGTTAGATTAGGTCATGAGGGTAGAGCTCTCATGATGAGATTAACGCCCTTATAAAAAGGGAATAAGACATGAGAACTTTCTCTCTGTCATGTAAGTATACAGCAAGAAGATGGCCATCTGCAAACCAGGAAGAGAGTTCTCACCAGACACTGCCACCTTGATCTTGGACTTCCAGACTCTAGAACTGTGGGAAATCTATGTCTATTGTTTAAGCCTCTGATAATGTGTTATAGTAACCCAAGCTTAGATACCATATTAGAAATTAAAACTGAGAAAATTGTAAAATATTTATTAATGCACCTGAGATAAAAATAACTCCACCGCATTAAGTCAACTACGTAGTTTTGTGAAAAAAACCTTTTCCAACTTCAAAAGAATGAGTAAGAAGAGTGGCAGTATTTATATTTGGGCAAATCTATTTAATGTTTGGCTTAATGGAAGACAGCTGGATTCTCCTGTTTCCAATCTGTTGTGGGATTATTGTTTGGGTTAAAATATAGGAAAACAAATCCAGCCTCACACAGATATGTACCTGGCAGAAGAAGTATTTTAATAGCCTTTTCAGATAATTGTGTGTATTCTTTGATACTATGCCAAAACTCGACAATTAATACTTTCTTAAATGCTAGTTACAACTTGGAATCTGAAACGATATCAGTGAACATTCATCCTGCTACATTAGAGTTCATTCATTTATCTTGAACTCCAAGTGAATCTTTAACCCATGCATGATTTTTAAACATTATGCATGGATCATTTGGAGAATATTAGTTCACTGAGTTATGTAGATTTTCCTAATGTTTATACACTTCAGTATACAATATCAAAAATCACCATCATCACAAATCTCATCAGAAAAATGTTGAAGTATTGGGAAGCTGTCAACTTCATATAGTGGTGGATACATATTTTCTAAGCTTCTACTTTTGGGTTGAAAGCTCAAATTTTGTTCTTGGCAACAAATACTTCCAGTTGTTTTCCTTGAAATGACAGGCTCACTTCATTCATTTTTGAGAAAATGTCCACCAAAAATGCAAGTCTGACTACTCAAGAGTTTGTCTATGAGTTGTTCTTTCAAGTAAAAATGGTGTTCCATGAAAAAAAAATTGCTAATTCAGCTCACAACTCAAATAATTACATAAGTGCATTTCCTCAAAATACCCATTGTGTTTCAGCATAAATTAGAAGTACTTTATTTGTACTTCCTAGTTAGCCACACAGAAAATTCAAAAGATGTGTAATCAAAAGTTGAGATTTTATATATATATTGCTTTACCAAGGACTTTCCTGAATGAAATTAGCAGGTTACTTTTGTTTTAATTTCTTCTTTGTCCCTTGAGGTTGTGTGTGTGTGTGTGTGTGTGTGTGTGTGTGTGTGTGTGTGATGGATACTGTATAGCACAAGGAACTATATTCAATATCCTGTGATAAACCACAATAGAAAAGAATACAAAAAAGAATATATATATGAATAAGAGTCACTTCACTGTACAGCAGAAATTAACATTGTAAATCAACTATACTTCAATCAATTTTTTTTAGAAAAAAAGGAGTAAATGAAGGTAAGGTTAAAAAAAAAAAGAAAGGAAAAAAGAAAGAAAAGAAACCAGATGAATCAGGGGCATCTTGCAGTCACTGGTAAGGAGTAAATCAGAACAGTCCCTCTGCCCCTGAGGTCAGGGTCACTGCCAGATGGGTACAAGGACTTACTTCATACACTCAGTTGTGACCTTGGAAAGGGGAAGGGAAAAGAGCAGAAATCTGGAAGCCTGAGCATTTAACTAGAGTCTTGCTCATCCGAACGAGACTATTTAAACTAGCCTTGATAGAGGCTGAAACTCAGAAAAGGTTGAATATTGAAACAGAAAGTAAATATTTTTAAGACTGAGATATAACTCATGATTGAGCAAAGTCCGCCTACTAGCCATCAGGATAAGACCTCCAAAGGGACTATAGAATCCCCTATAGAAAGCAATCATTGTCTGAATAAATCAAAAAACTAAAAAGAAGTATGTTCATTGTTACCAGGGGTTAACTCTGGGTGGTGGAATTATGCATGGCTTTATTGTCTTTTCAGGCTTATCTGAATGTTTTTTATAATAAAGAATCATTTTTTAATAATCAGAAAATAGGAGGTGATGTCATATTACCTGAAAGATATTGTTCACATTTCTGAGCCTGGTGGAAAAACACCCTCCTTCTACCCTGCTTTACCTCCTCATCTTCCTCTCCACCCACTGCACCTCATGGCCAAGCGACTCCCTGGGCCCCACTGGCCAAGTTTGCTCAGGGTTCTGAAAATTTCTAGCAATATATGCATACTTAATCTTAAATGGAGAAACAGACCTCTATAGCAAAGGGTAGGTCAAAGCTCATACAACATTTGTATTACCACCCCAAATATCTTTACATAAAAGAACATCAGTGGGGCTTCCGTGGTGGCGCAGTGGTTGAGAGTCCACCTGCCGATGCAGGGGACACGGGTTCGTGCCCCGGTCCAGGAAGATCCCACATGCAGCGGAGCGGCTGGGCCCGTGAACCATGGCCGCTGAGCCTGCGCGTCCGGAGCCTGTGCTCCGCAAAGGGAGAGGCCACAACAGTGAGAGGCCCGCATACCGGAAAAAAAAAAAAAAAGAATATCAGTAGTCACTTTAAAAAATTCATGAGGTTAGCTAATCGAAACAACAAAATTACAGCATAATAATTTTTTAAAATTTAGCAACTTCTTACAGCTGCATCATTCAATAAGTAGCCACTTAGCCACATGTTGGCTGCTGGGTACGTGAAATGGGGCTGGTAAAGCTGAGAAATTGATTTTTCAATTTTATTTCATTTTAATTAGTTTAAAATAAAAACTGTTAATTCAGTTATTGGAAATTTTTAAAGTATGTTTGTGAATCTACTCTTTCGAATGTAAGTATGATGATATCTGAACACCAGTCAAGTACAGTCCTCCCTCAGTATCTGCTGGGGATTGGTTCCAGGACCCTCTGTGGACACCCAAATCCATGGATGGTCAAGTACCATAGCTAGACCTCCACATCCATGGTTTCACATCTGGGAATTCAACCAACCCAGGATCGTGCAGTACTGTATGTTTTTATTGAAAAACCTTCATGTATAAGTGGACTTGGGCAGTTCAAACCTGTGCTGTTCAAGGGTCAACTGTATTTCCAATGAAAATTTAGCTTCCAAATGGAAAGAGACTGTAATTGTACAATACTTAAAAAAGTTAAACACTTAGTAAGAAAAAATGTAAAGTGTTTCATTACTAATTTTTTATACTGATTTCTTATTGCAGTGATAGTATGTTACATATATTGGATTAAATAAAATACAGTATTATAATTAAGTTTACCTGTTGGTTTTTACTTTTTTTATTGTAGTTACTAGAAATGTTTAATTATATATGGCTGACATTATATTTCTAGTGGACAGTGCCAACTTCAAGCTTGTTGAGGTATAATTAGACATAAAATAATTTTGTTTACTTTTGACTGTTACTATAAGTCTATTTAAAAATCCTTCTGTATCTCAACTGGAAATATTATTCTTTTTCTCAAAAGTTACCTCTTTAAAATGCTATAATCTCCAAGCTACCTAACCAGGTACCTGTAGTGTGTGAGAAGATTAATATTTATGATGAGTATGTACTTATGTGGAGTATGATTCCGTTATTGCAGTGTTGTTGCTAGGACATTTCTTTAAACCTAGAAAGTTCTGCCTTTCTTTCCAAGCCAGGCTAGTGGAAAATGGCTCCAGACATTGGGTACTTTTGTATAAAGCTAAGAGTAGTTTTGTTTTCTATTTGTCATTATGACTCAATCCTCTTTGTCTTGGCTTTGTGTTGAAGGGTTGAACAATTAAAATTTCCCAGAGGTCCCCTTTTTAACTCTCAACAAAGCCCTAGCAAATGCTTCTGTGTCTTATTCACAGCAATGGTTTTTGCCTTTCAATGAAAAAGTAAAACTGGGAATAGTTTTCAGAGCTTTCAGAACTTTTTCCATTGAAATGCAAACACTCCTCTGGTGCCTCTGAAAATTCTGAGAAATTGTTGGGTTTTGGCGATGTTTCCAGAAAACCTGGCATTCTTCTCCTGTTCATGGCTGGTTTAAGTCCTTCTCTTTCCAAGTACATTCAAGCAAAGTCAGCAGTTGAGATTGTCTCTTGCAGGGCAAACTCCCAACTTGAACACTGAACAAAAGGGTATCTTTTTCATTCCAAATTTGGGATTGTGACCAGTAAACCTCACAACCTTACCTTGGTACTTCTCTCCAAATGCAACTTAGCTTCTCACATGCACCTCCTCCTTAATCCTGTCCGTGAACTGCCTTGTAGGCAGCGTTTGCAATGACGAGACACACACCCCAACAAGTCACTCATATGTTATAAAGATAATGACAGATATTGGCTTGGATTTCTTGGATTCTCTAATGCAGCCATCTTAACTTGCCTAAAAATTCTTCATCCATAATTTTCAGCATGCCACCCAGCCCATGCTCTCTATTCCAATGTATCAGTGTAAAATGAAGCCACCCATCTTTTCCGTCTTCATTTCCTCAATAGCAGTAGTCTGAATAGGTAAACCAAGAAAGGGATTGCCAAGCATTCGATTAACACATCACCAGACTCTGATCTGATATAGAATCAATGCAGATATGTCCTCCTTATTTACTGTCTATAATATACAACCTTGCTTCTGTTATGCCATCATATAATAATAATTTGAAAGGTGATGTTATTCACTGTTCTGCATGTATTTATCTCAACTCAAGGTCAGGAATCATGTCCGGTTTTCCTTTCATGGATCATAGTTTAAGTCCAGTGGACACTTATTTAATGATTGTCGCTTAAGAAACAGTTAACCTAACAGCTCCTAGCATGTTGGGGAAACAAACAGGGCCAATTCGTGCTCAGGTAGAAAATAAGAAGATCTCATCTGGGGTGGAGCTAAAAGTGGCTAATGCATATGGAAGAAAAGCAAGAAAAAACTAAGGAGGGATAAGCTCTCTTCTATTAGATGCCCTGCAACCTTTTGATTTAGTAAATCATCTTCAATCTCTATATTCACCCAGTGTCAGATACTTAAACATCATAACAAAACCCTAATTAAAATGTTGAAGAACAATTCTGTTATAACATATAGTTAAAAACACAACTCTCTCCATTCATCAACAAATCTCTCTGGGACTCTATTTCACCTTCTGAAAAGTGAGCGAATTCGACTAGATATCAAGATTCCAGTGGTTCTATAAATCTGAGCCATGGACCTTTAATTACTGCAGTCCTAAAGAAAGCTTTGCAAGCCTGTGACCCAACATAAAATGAAAAGAACAGCCCTGTACTAATTCTTAACAACAAAACTGGCGTATATGGGTAATAATGATTTGCTGGAAAATGCAAACTTTTTTTAAAAAGCAAATGGCAGAAAAGATCAAAATACAAGACAACTTTTAGCCCTTAGGGTATGGCTATGGTTCACACTCAGACACTGAGGGCTCAGTCACAGTACTGGGCACAAACTACGTGTTCAAGAAATTTTTTCTCTATGATTGTGTAAATATACCCCAGAGCACTATCTGAAAGCCAAGGTAGCAGCTCTGGAAAACTGCTGACCAATTAGCACATCTTCTGGGTATTATGTGAACAAGGAGAAAGTGGCATCACCTACATGAGCCTGGTTGACCTTGCCTGTGTTCAGGGAAAGCTCTCCTCCCGGACCCTTCCTCCTTACCATCCCGTCCTCCCCAGCTCTCCACTCCATGCCATGCTGGCCAAGAAATATTTTTCAGAGCATCTTTCATATACGTTTATAGGCTCCGGGATATGGCTTTACTAGGGGTTCAAACTTGAGGCTGTAACTAAATTTCCAGTATTAACAGCAATGTTCCTGGATACAGATTTTAAATTGTAGTAAATTTAAGAGTTCAAAGTATTTAAAAACTATCACTTGCAAGACAAAACTTATTATCTGGAAACTAACCATACAGCACAGTGGATTTCCCTTTTATTTCACTCACATTCACACACACACACACACACACACACACACACACACACACACACAGCTTTCCATATTAAGTTAATCTTTCCAGACAGGAGGACTAGAGAGATGAGCAGAGGCTACCAATGATCAGTGTTGTGTTCTGTGAAACGCGGTGAACTTAGTATTTATCACTAGGAGAGAAAAACGTTTTTCTTACAGTTGTGAGATTATCCATGGACATATAACACATTAGTTAGAAAACAATTTAAATTGGGAAATAAGATTTTGAGCCGGTGACCTACATATGTAAAAAGTGAAAATTCTTTAAAAGCGATTTGCTGAATTCTTACAATCTTCCAAGCAATAAAATTGACCAAGGAATCAGTGCAATCACATAAGTACCAATACGGGGGAAAGAATCTCCTTAGTTAAATCATAAATTCACTTAATTTTTCATCTGCCACACATCTCCTATTTAGAAAGCCATCTTGGGGTTGTTTCTACCACATGGCACAGAACAGTCTAGAGGGTCAGGGGATCCTGGGTAGAAGAGGCAGAGAGAGCTAGCCATAGCAGCAAACTGCTTTAAATTGGCTCTTCTGTTACAAAGCAAATGGAGTGATGTGTCAGTTTGCAAAGAAATAAAATGAAAAATTGCTTTCAAAGGCCTCAGAATGGACCCTGCTTTGAGGCATTGGAAAAAATTGATTTCAGTAATTGAAAGCAAGTTTTGCGGTGCATGAACAATCAGCTTCACAGACGATTCTGCCTACGCAGCCCGCTGACTTTCATGATATCTGAATTAAGATTGTTCCGTATCCACAAACAAGCAAACAAGCCAGGTGGGCTCAAATCTGTGTCTTTTTTTCTACATGCCTCTAAACATAAGTCTAAAAGTTAGTTACGACAAATGTCAGTTAAGATCTTCCACACATGATAGCAAATTTAAATTTCTTCCCTGATGTGGCCACGTTACCAGATCTTAACCAAATGAAAGGTGAACCCGATCCAGATTGGATTTTTTTTTTTTTCACCTCGTCACAGACAGCCACAGCTCTCAACCACAGCACAGGTAACCAAATTATTTGTTTGAAAATCTATCTTCTCAATTCTAAATAATGAGATTAAATCCTCATTATTCTTCTATCAGTCAGAGCCTAAATCCAAACGAAACAAAAAAAATACCAAGCTTAATTTCACATCCCTAAAGAGAGGAGGGGGCTTCCCTGGTGGCACAGTGGTTGAGAGTCCGCCTGCCGATGCAGGGGACACGGGTTCGTGCCCCGGTCCGGGAAGATCCCACGTGCTGCGGGGCGGCTGGGCCCGTGAGCCATGGCTGCTGAGCCTGCGCGTCTGGAGCCTGTGCTCCGCAACGGGAGAGGCCACAACAGTGAGAGGCCCGTGTACCGCAAAAAAAAAAAAAAAAAAAAAAAAAAAAGATAGGAAGGGTTTGGGGTGATTATCTTGATTATAACCCACTTCCAAACAAAACCGCATCTAAAATATTCCAAAACAGCTAAAATGATACATTCAATTTTTTAATGACCTTCAGAGAAGCTCACTGGACTCTATTTCAGGTGTTCGTTCTGGAATTGTCAAATCATCAAATCCCTCATACTGCAATTCCATTCATCTTCAGTGTAAGTTGAAGCAATTGGACACAAATTTCTGGAATCTTCCTCAAGCCCCGGAATCACCTTGCCCTTCCACTCTCCCCAGCTTGCTAACCTTCTTGTGGTCACAGGACTCTTGCCAAGTTCAGAAATGATGCATTTAGAGTTAAGAACAGAAAATGTTATGTAGTAAGAACTAAAAAAAAAAAAAAGTTAGTGATTATGATGATGACAGTTGGCCCAGGTGGCAGGCAGCCACTGTGGTGCTGCTCTCACCAAACACTGGATTTTGTTTTTCAGTAGTCACTGTGCGAGGCTTGATATAACCCCCTCCATTCCCTTTTCCTGTTCTTTCCCTTGCCTGTGATCATGGCTAAAGAAATTTATAGAACTTTACTGACGTTTCTATAAATTCATGCTAACTTCTATGGCACTCCTAGCTAACCAAAACCTTATTGTTTATCTCATGGGCCTTCCCTAGCACACTTCCTAAACAAACATCCAAATCTTTGCTATCTTCAATCTTTTCCACCTGAAGTCTCTTCTCCCACATGATTGATTTTCCTACTATTGATTGACTTTCCTACTATTGATGTTCAGGAATTGATTTTCCTACTATTTTATGTACACCAGCACCTTGCAAAACACCTGAAAGATAGAGGCTATTCAATATATATGTATCTGATTGAAACCAAAAACAATATTTAGTGTAGTTTCTTCACAAACTTCTACTTCCCTTTTTCTAAAGAATTAGGGAAAACCTTAGCCAAATGCAGGTAAGGGACAATTTTCTGTGTTCATCCCATTCAGGCCCCTTTCTGTCATCCTGTTTCCATGACTGTTGCTGTTGTTCTGTGTCCTACATTACCCTGTTCCAACTGGATCTGTATCAAAATGGTCACAGTCGTGACTTCTGTGACTCTTGTCTTGGTGCTAATCGCACATAACGCTCCATGTCTTGGTCTTAAATTGACAAGTTCCCAACTTGATGGTGGAATTTGCAGTACACATTCCCTTTGAACTGAGTCTCCTGTTTCCTGGGGATCGCTTCTCTCTCCTTGGCTCAGTTCTCTGACTCGGGGGTAATCAAGTCTACTCTTGATAGTGGCATGACTGGGTCCCCCTTATTCTTCCCAGTCACAGCGCCACACTATCCCATGGGGAGTGTCACATGCACAAGTGTGGACACCCCAGTCCAAGCTCCATACACATGCACCTGTAACAGCTGTTCGTTGGCCACAGCTGGGACCAAGGTTGTGCACATCAGCTGTGGGATCGGGGGGGGCGGGGGAGGGATACCAAAGAAGAGGCCGGTCCAGGCCCCGAGAGCAGAGAATTCCAGAGTCCCAGTCATGGGGCGTGTGGTCTACAGGGGCTCTAAGTACCGGAGGAGGACGATGCACTCAGAGTTGAGGCAGAGTCTTCTAAAGCAGGGGTCCAGGGCAGGGCCCCACTGCCAGGGTCTGAGGACAGCACTGCTGCCACTTCAGTCGTCCTCTGATCTGCATAACAGTTTCCGAAGGACAGTAGAGCCCGAGCTTTTCACTTGAAAAACATCATCCTTTATCCCGAAGTAATTAATTCTGTAATGATTTCTGTGCTGCTCTATCAAACATTCCTTAATCTCTGTGGCCTGAAGGGCCAACCATTTTTTACCACCATCAATTGAGATGAACACAAATCTTCATTTTCCTCCTCTTTTCATTTCATCTTGACAGAAGGCATTTCCTCCTTAAGTCCTCTCTTCCTTGCCTCCTTTCTCAAAAAGAGGGTCATTCCTCACGATGGAAACAGCATATACACACTGATGGTGTGCAAGATGGCTTGAGGTGGTACATGGAATAGACTTTTCTGAAAATTATATACTGAATTTAATATGCATTATAAAAATCTAACCAGCATATCAGACTGATGGTATTTTTGCATAGATTGACGCTGAGTAAAAATCCGAGTTGACTTTAAATACAGTTGACCCTTGAACAACTCGGGGATTAGGGGTGACCACCCTCCGAGTAGTCGAAAATCAATGGGCGTATAACTTATAGTTGGCCCTCAGGACCCGCGGTTCCGCATCTGTGGATTCAAGCAACCTCGGATCGTGTAGTGTTATAGTATTTACTATGGAAAAAAGTCCGTGTATGGGGAGCTGTGCAGTTCAAGCCCACATTGTTCAAGGGTCAACTATATACATATATATTTATATAATTTATAAAATTGTAAAGAGTTGACTTAGATATGGAAAAAATGGTGAAGGTGGAACAGAAGTGATAGAAGTTTGAGAAACTGATAACAACAAACCTAGAGAATGATGTCATGGGAAAGGGAAGGGGGTGTTTCTAGAAGGGGGTATATTGTGGTGCTCATGACCTGTGGCTTTGGCGTCATGGAGACCTGAGTTTGAGACTCTGCACTTCTACCTGTGAGCTGTATGACCTTGGGCACTTTTCTTATTTTTTTTTAATTGTGAGATGGAATAATAATTGGAGCTTCATCATCAGGATGCCACACAGATTAAATGAGCTGTGTCGTGCCAAGCACTTAGCACAAACCCTGGCACATATGATGATGGACGAGTGGTCAGCGGGGCCAGGTGCTGCAGAGGAAGGTAAAGGCTGGGGCATTGCCTCTAGAGTCACACAACAGAGAAGGCCTGAGTGCGTGAAGAGAGCATTTACAGGAAGTGATAGGGACAGAAACTAGGCTATAACCGGTACCGAAGGGTAAAACATGAGAAAAGAGACAATAAATGGAGATAATTTTTTAAGGGTATTTGGCTCTACAGGGGAAAGTAGATTTACTGGTAGGTCATTGGGGTTGAGGGGCGATTTATTTTGGTGAGCTCTTTTCCCAATTGAAAGAGGTAATATTAAGTAGAGAATTAAGATACAGAACATGAGGATAATCGGTTAGAGCTATGAGTCTCAAAGAGTGGTCTCCATACCCCTAGGGGGTCCCTGAGATGTTTCAGGGGGTCTGGGCGATCATGGCTGTTTTCCTAATCCTAATGAGATGTTACTTGCCTTTTTTTTTTTTTTTTTTTTGCGGCACGCGGGCTTCTCTCTGTTGTGGCCTCTCCCGTTGCGGAGCACAGGCTCCGGACGCGCAGGCTCAGTGGCCATGGCTCACGGGCCCAGCCGCTCCGCGGCATGTGGGATCTTTCCGGACCGGGGCACGAACCCGTGTCCCCTGCATCGGCAGGTGGACTCTCAACCACTGCGCCACCAGGGAAGCCCCTAGCTGTTCTTTCGTTTTTTTATTACTTGCCTGTTTTACTGTATGACATTTGTATCGTCAGCACAAAAGCCATGGTGGGTAAAATTGCTGACACCTTGTCAGGAATCAAGGCATCAAAACCGTCTTATCAGGGGTGTCCTCACCATCACATGCAGTACAGCAAGTGTCAGTTCTACTTAAGAATGTCTTTGATGTAGCAAAAAATTACTGATTTTATTAAATCTTGACACTGAGTGGAGGTCTTTGTGATGTTCTCTGTGACAAAATGAGCAGTATACATAAAGTACTTCTGCTACAGATGGAGTGTGCTGGCTATCTTCAGGACTGATGGATTCGTGAGCTGAACCAGCCCCTTTGTTCATGGAATACCATTCTTCCTTTAAAGAATGGCTGACAAACTACAAATTCAAATTGAGTGATTGGCTGACATTTTCTTGGAAATGAGCAAATGAGCCCATCACTTCCAGAAAAACTGACAATATTTGTTGCCAATAATAATATTTGAGCTTTCAAAAAGCTTATCATTTTGGAAAATTTGTGTCTGCCACTGTGAGGTTGACAGCTCTCAAAACTTTAATACTTTTCTGATGTGATTGGTGGTGACACTGATGAATATGATATTTTTGATATTATAAAATAAAGTATGCCAACATTTGGAAGATCCACATAAGTCAATGAATGAACAGATTCCAAATGACCAAACAAAATGTTCAAAATGATACCTTATTAGAAGACTAGTTCAAAGTAAAAAATAGATGAATAGATTTTAAAGTAACAAGGTATGAAAATTCATTAAGATGCCTTCAGCATCTACAGTGACACTAACCTTTAAAAAAACAACCACTTATTGAGTTTTGGTGTACTATCAAAGAAAATTATCTACAATTATCTGAAAAAGTTATTAAAATAGACCTCTCTTTTCCGGCTCCATATATGTGTGTGGCAGGATTCTCTTCCCATACTTCAACCAGACAATCATTTCACAACAGATCGTACGGAGAAGCAGAAAGGGGAATCAGCTGTCTTCTATTAAACCAGACATTAAAGAGAATTGCAAAAACATAAAACAATGCTACTCTTCTCACTAATCTTTTTGCTTTGAAGAATATAAATATATTTCTTTTTCTTTGAAAATTCGATTTAGTTGACATATGCTGGGTTTATTATTGTTATTTTTAAGTAAATTAAAACAATTTTTAAATTCTCTGTTTCAGTTCCTCATACGGTAAGGGTCAATACCCACAGTTCACATAAACAAAATGTTCATTGGAGGGTTCAGTAATTTTTCAACTGTAAAGTCTGATCGACAAGATCGGATTAGAGAATGGTACTAGGAGGCAGAAATGGGTGGGATGCAGAACGGGACTGAAGGAATCCCTCCAAGACACTGCAGGGATACTTCTCCCATAGGAAACAGGTAAGGAGGAGAGCATTACCAGATGCAAGACATTTTTAGGTTTGTTCAAGGGAATTCAAAGGACTTCCCATCTGAAGGCTGTTTTCACTGTGATGCAAGGGTTGAGGTCATACCTGGAAAGAGAGGGGAAAGAGCAGGAAGGTGAGGAGTTCAAGGGACCCATGGAACAGCCCTGGGGCGCCAGAGAACACCTGGCCAGAGCATTAGGAGGGAAGACTGAGCGGTACAGGGCCCCAGGGTGGGTTCGCTCTGCTGAACCAGGGAAAACCCTGTGCTCAATACCCTGCCAAAGCCACTCCACAAGGGCAGTCACATACTACCAGCCAGCTGGATTTATGGTAGTTAGTTAATTTCTTATCAATTTAATATTACAACCATACAGAAATAGAACAGAATCTCAAAACGTTGTAGGCCCACCACCACCGTTTTAACAGTTATAATGTTTTGCCATAGGAAACGTAGACTGACTGTTTAAGCTAACTTATTTCTAGATACCTCAAAATGTCCTAAAATATTTGATTAGTTGCTTAGTTCACTCTTGACATTCTGATTTTATAAACACACAGTTTTTAAATTCTGCTTCCAATGTTGATTTTGAAATGTAACTCTAGAAGATTGGACAGTTGATAATCTTGCTGTCTTATTTTAGCTTTATACAGACAGCAGCAATTTTACTGGGGAAAAATTGTTAAATGGATTCATTTTTCACTTTCTCTTTTAAAAGGTATTATATGGCCTGTTGACTCAGTGTGTTACACAGTGAGGCTCTGATGCAACTAAAAAAATCAAAGCTCAGCTTTCTTGTAGAAGTGAACAAATTCCAAGGGTTAAAGTGAAATCTTCAGGACCCAAATTCTAGGACTGGATCATGTCCTCAACTATGTAATTTTTTATGCTATTCAGTGATTATATTTATTAGAACATTTAATGCAAAATTATAAAACAGGACAGTAATGACAAAAGAAATTAATAAAAAGTATAAATGATACATAAGACTATCACTACTATAAATTAGAAAACCACAAGTATATTTGAAGCACCTATGAGTGTTTGCAGAGCACTAGTCAATACAACACATGCTAATTACACAGATGTGAAGATCACTTATTTCACAAGTAGAACACCACTTCATGCATAATCTAGTGTAAATCATTTGGTCTCTGGTGCTCTAGGCACCAAGAGTCTTATTTTACTAGCAACTATTGAGCACCTGCCAAGATTCTGTACCGTGGATGCTACAGGAGTACAAGTAACTATGACATGGTCTGAGTCCTGAAAAAGCAAGTATTGTAAGATAACCATTGGCTGACAACCAGCCCCAAAGTTCAGAGCCTTTGACTGTGTAATTTTGACAGGTAACTAATCTTTAGGACTTCAGTCTCACTAACTATGGAGACACTTGTTCTCCTTTCACCAAAACTAAAGGTTCAGAGGATTACACAATACTCTGGGGCATTTGAGGAGCTATATACCCATGTTGGGCTGCAGGCGGGCCCAGCGATCGCAGCTGAGGTCAAGGTATTGAGAACATCACAAGTTCTGACACGAACAATCTCTTTCTCTGACGTCCCATGAGCCATATGGTACCACAATTTTTCTACTCAAAATGTTGTGCAGAATGAGAAGGGTAGTATGAAGTTTGCATATTTATTCTGTGAGGTCTTCAATGTGATCCGCTATTGAAGGGTATAATAATGTTGGTATTACCAGGACATTATAGAGCTCTTCCATCTACTCAACAAGCTCTCATTTTTTTTAATGGAATTATTAGCAATAATAATAACAGTGAAGAATTGTATTGCTCTTGAAAGTTTATAAAGTGATTTTTGTATGTCCCCTTGGGTGATTATAAAGACTTGTACACAGAAAAGTATCACAAGAAAACTATGAACTATACATTGAGTATGTCTGTAAAACTGTTTAGACCTTGTTACAATGCTCTGTTGTACTAATCCCTCTCAGATAGCAGTGGGAAGCATAGTTCATTATGTCAGTGTGTTCCTGGTTCACTAAACTGTTCTTTTAAAAGTCCCTCCAATTAGAAATGAAAATGTTATTTAAAAAAAATGTTGGGCTGGCCAGAAAGTGCCTTTGGTTTTTAAGTAAAAATAAAAGACACATTTTTCATTTTCACTAAGAACCTTATGGAACAATGTATTCACCCTTTTGTTCCACTACCTTCTGCCATTTTTCAGGCAGCTTTGTAATTCCATCTTTCCAAAACATTTTATCTTTTTGAGCAAAGAACTGTTCCAAGTGCCTTTTATAGTCTTCCAGGGAATGAGAGACAGATGATTCTGGACGAATAGGATTTCTGGGTGGCATTGAGGAGTAAGTTTACTTTGGAAATTATAAATTTGTAAAATTATCCATCCTCAATGGTATTATTTTTTCCAGCCATACTCAGTGGCCTGAGTGGACATGTGGAGCCATGAATGTCGTTTATTATCTTCCCCAAAGAGCTAATGAGGAGATGACATAAAGGCAGTTTCTTTTTTTTTTTTTTTTTTTTGCGGTACGCGGGCCTCTCACAGTTGTGGTCTCTCCTGTTGCGGAGCACAGGCTCCGGACGCGCAGGCTCAGCGGCTATGGCCACCAGGGAAGCCCAGTTTCTTATTTTTTAAATAAAATTTGCTGAGACATTTTGGATTAATCCATAAGACAGAGGTTTTTTTTAAAATGTTACTTCTGGGCTTCCCTGGTGGCGCAGTGGTTGAGGGTCCGCCTGCCGATGCAGGGGACGCGGGTTCGTGCCCCGATCCGGGAGGATCCCACATGCCGCGGAGCGGCTGGGCCCGTGAGCCTTGGCTGCTGAGCCTGCGCGTCCGGAGCCTGTGCTCCGCAACGGGAGAGGCCACACAGTGAGAGGCCCGCGTACCGTAAAAAAAAAAAAAAAAAAAAAAAAGAATATTCAAGTATGGTGAAATCATCAGTGAGGTTTGACACTTCTAAGAGGTCCTGTGAATTTCTTCTCGCGTAGATTTCTTCTGATTGTACACGAAAAGGAAATACAGAGGTTAAAGAGAAGGATGTATGATCATTTAGGAAAGAAGCAAGAGAAAGTTTAGTCTGAATTATGGGAAGGGTCATCAGAGAAAATTCTTAAAGAACTAGGCCGTTGAGAGTCTATCACATTTTTTTTATGGTCACAGATTATGACCCTTTCTTCTCCTTTCTTAGAAAATGTTCATTTTCTAAGAAAAGGCAACATTTCTTTTAACTGCCTAGTTTTTCGGTCTACTCCTATCTACTCCCCCTTTTTACACACAGAATTTTAAGCATTTTGCTCTTTCCTTGAAACTGGGACTATTTTCCTTAGTCTATTAAAAACATAAGGATTCCAAACCTTTTTGTATAAGTGATAATAATTGCCAAAACGTTGATTTGGCTTTTAATATGTTCAAATTTAATTTAAATTTTGGAACAATGACTACTACAGACTACACTTTACAGATTATTGACCATTCCAAACATTTCAGTCCAACCCATTAGATCCCAAAGTCCTTTGCTTCCCAGAAAACAGATTTTTGACTGTGGATGTCTGAGCAGCCTTTAAAACGCCCAACCAAACTCTGAACTGTCATAGTAGCTGGGTAGGCGATAAGGGGTAAGAAAAGTATCCAGTCATCCAACCACATTTCTGCTTTTTTGTACAAGCTTCGGATGAAATACAGTCACTCAATACAGTCCTTCTGTTTCTCTTTCCCTCCCTCCTTTTCTCTCTGCCCATTGGCCTAGAGAGGGGAACCCTAAACCTTTTGGAACCCTGCCAGCAGGACCAAAAGAATCTCTTGACTATTTTCCCAGGGAATTCCTGCCTTAAATGTCAGCAGAGTACAACTTGCCAGCCAAAGCAGAATCCACCTGGACCTGAATCAAGAAAACTGCGCCTGCTATAACCAAACGGGAAAACCTGGCCCCATGGGGCAAGGGGACAGGGGCAGCAATAGAGTGAAAGGGTCCATGTCCATTACCAAGACCCATGTTTTGTCAGATTCACCTCACTGAGGAAAGGAAGCTAAGTCAAACTATTTTTGGTTTCTTGCTGTTTTTTGATTGTTATTTTTATTTTTCTCTTTCGGTGGTGAACCGTATCTCCAGCAACTGCTCTGAATTACTATAACAGTGAGGTAACCCCTCTTTGAAAAGGAAATAAATGTCCACGGAAGCCCTTTGTTGTGGTGCTGGGGGTTGCCTGCTGCTGCTTTTGCTGGTTTGTTTATCTGTTTGTTTTTAATGAACATAATGATATATAAGTGCTCTGGGGGAGAATTCATATCACTGAGATTCATGAAAAGCAAGATAAGATTTGTGAGATGCGACTGAGTCTGTCCCTGCCAGCCTAGAGACACTTCCTGTCTGGTCCTGAGGTACTGCTGGCATTTTTAGTGCGTTTGAATTAGTCTTCAATCTCCAAACACATGAAGGAATACTAAAAGTTCTGAGGGCCAGGATGGGAAAAGGGGTCTACAAATCCCACAGATATACATCAGCTCCCAAGGATAACAATGTGATATAGTAGATTAAAAATTAGGAGCAAAGTGCACCAATTGCTAGTTTTTGCCGAGTACTGGTAATTTTCATTTACCCTTCTTTCGTTTTTCTCATATGTTACTGACCTACAACTTCACAAAGCTATTCAACTAAAAACTCACAAGCTTGCCTGACACACAAGATTGATTTTAAATCAATGTACCATGTCACTATCCTGTTCCTAAAGATCAGAGCACTATATAGTAAGAAAGTCAAGAAGATTTCATCAATAAATTGTTATTCCATCTTTAAATGAATTTAGGCCCTTGCAAGGTTACCAATGGGAAAAAGACAATTTAGATCCCGAATCTCATTTGGCTCTAGGCCTAGGCCAGTTCAAAAACAGGTCAACTTGGGCTTCCCTGGTGGCGCAGTGGTTGAGAGTCCGCCTGCCGATGCAGGGGACACGGGTTCGTGCCCCGGTCCGGGAAGATCCCACATGCCGCGGAACGGCTGGGCCCGTGAGCCATGGCCGCTGAGCCTGCACGTCCGGAGCCTGTGCCCCGCAACGGGAGAGGCCACGACAGTGAGAGGCCCGCGTACCACAAAAAAATAAAACCAAAAAAAACAGGTCAACTTAGAAGCTATCACTTATATTCGCCAGGGCTCCCTGCCTCATACTTTTTCCACCATCACAAGTGCATTATAGCTGATATCTTCCATTATCATATGCTGCATGCATTGTCACAGACAATCCTATTGGAAGTTTCTGTCCCTAGTTTAAAGAAAAGCCAGGGAAGTAGGTGGTTATTGCACAAGACTGAACGTGTCGCCGGAAGACCAATAAGACCATCTCAAATATAAAAAGGATAATAAGGAAGAGCTAATAAGAAAAACTACCTCCAGTAGGTGAAGGGTTAATCCCTGGTCAGTTTTGAACCTCTCTGCCGAGAGTACTAATAAGTTTGAATTTGTGCCAGTTAGGGTGGCCCTTCGCTGGATGGGAACAGCCATCCCTTAGGAACTGGACTGGCAGTGATCAGCCAGCCAGAAGAAAGGGAAAGGGTCTGAGAAACTGTGGTAACCAAGTTCTGCTGGCCCTTTGCAAAATGGTGCCGGGAACTGCCAAGGCCATGGAGTGAATGCTAATGAGCTGAGCGCAACTTACAAAGCGTGGACCTGAAAAATGTCCCCCCAGTGACCAGCAGCTGTAGGGAGTGCCACTTTTGGTAGGTTCCTGTGGATAGGACCACAGGCCTCATTCTTGAGGACAGACCTAAGCCTTGCAACATTGTTCCTTGGGTTCAAAGACCTCGCAAACACTTCTGACTCAATGTCAAAGTTTTCAGAATAAAAAAAATTGTTTTGCACCTTTACAAAAAATCTCATTCTAAAATCTGAATGGTAAATAGCTTTAAGAATCAACATGAAATATTTTGAAATATTTTAAGTGTTCTTTGTGGATTCCCAGAAATTCCTCCCTTCCCCTCTCACCAGAGTTTGTTGTGACTTTCAGGGAGCATATTTTTAAAAGCCTGAAACCCCTGATGGACAGCCATCAGTGTGCAGCCACATTCTTAAGGATGTAAATTCAATCTTTGTTATCTGAGAATGCTTGAAACAGGATTAAAGAGCTCCTCTGCAATTCTCACTCAAAATTGTAATTCCTCTTTCTCACGAGCGCTTTTCAACCATTCCCAATTCTCAAGGACCCGAAGGAGACAAGAAAACAAAAAACTGTAACTATGATGTGAAAACATAACCGTTTTCTTCTTCTCTCTCCTGTATTTCTTTCTTGCCACACCTCATTCTGAATAAAACTCCTACGTGAAATGCGATAGTAGGTGGAGAGGCAGGGCAGGGAGAGGGAGGGTCCCATAGGTAGATGTGAGTTATTATCACAGGTCTAGTTGTTGGATTGAGTGGTGGTTCCCGGATGTTCATTATATACCTTAAAAGTAATCGATTAATGAATGAATTAACCCCTGGTGGGGCAGTGGATGAGACTCCGTGGCGCTCCCAATGCAGGAGGCCCAGGGTCCGATCCCTGGTCAGGGAACTAGATCCCACATGCATACCGCAACTAAGAGTTCGCATGCCACAACTAAGGAGGCTGTGAGCCGCAACTAAGGCTCACACGTGCCACAACGAAGGAGCCCGCCTGCCACAACTAAGACCTGGTGCAACCAAATAAATTTTTTTAAAGTAATTAATTACCTATTATAAAATAAAAGAGGGCCATACACGTATTAGTGATGACAGAGCGTCATACACCAAGGATTAGGATTATTCCAATTCTAGGTACCTGAGGTCCATTTAAAGAAAAAAAAATGAATGAGATGGTGACACAGGCACTAATTCTTAGACCTTCCAGATATCAGAACTTCAGTCGAGGATGCCTTCATGGGCACACACCTATGCACTTAGAAGGGTCCCACACTTTGTTTCATGTCCTGCTGTTGTGAACTTGAAATTCTTATAGTTCCTCAACAAGGAGTCTTGCATTCATTTGGCACTGGCTCCCACAAAAAATGTAGTCAGTCCTGTCTCAAGGTTTCTAGATATTAAATTTACCTAGAGTTCCCAATAATTTTGTGCCCACCCAACCTCTATATATTTAAAATTTGCCACTTCTCACCCAACAATTGTTAACATAACAGTCAGGTGAGACTCTACAGCAGCCTTATTTCCTGTTATCCAAATCAGTGCTGCACAGGCTACAAGAGACCTGCAGTTATCTGCTGTGCTTCAAAAGCTGCTTCTCGCCGCATGGCACAGGGATATGGCTCGGTGCTCTGTGACCTCCTGGAGGGTGGGATAGGGAGGGTGGGAGGGAGGGAGACGCAAGAGGGAAGAGATATGGGAACATATGTATATGTATAACTGATTCACTTTGTTATAAAGCAGAAACTAACACACCATTGTAAAGCAATTAGACCCCAGTAAAGATGCTAAAAAAAAGCTACTTCTCGGAACAAAAACTTCACATAGAACCCACTGGATATTTTCCACTCAAAAACAAATGCACCTGAGCCGAACCCTCAATTCATCTCAACTGCTGGATAAAGCAAATCCATGCTGTAGTAGTTGCCCCATTTCAACTATACATGCAACCAAAAAAAAAAAAAAGACAAATTGTCAGCAATTCTCCGTGGTGGGAGGAACTCAAATAAAGATTTAGGGAAATCCTCATTTTCAAGGGTCACCAGCTAAAGAAACATTAACGCGAGCCAGCGTTTCGTGTTCCTGAAATGCCCTGTGTCTATAGCGATCAGGTAGAAAAAGTCATTTCAAGTTCAAATATAACTTAGCCATTGCCACATGGTGCAGAATCTTTCCACCCCTAAGAATCCACAAGCCCAATCAGACAAGTGGCCGTAATCTGACTCCCAGTGCACTGGGAGCCCAGACGCAGGCAATGAGCGCTGCCCTCTAGCCAAAGGAGGCATGAGTGACAGACCCGCAGGCAGGCAGTGGGGGTAAGTCCTTCTTTGCCTTAAGGGAACAATGCTCTGACGAAAGATGAAACTCAGACTGACTCTTTCATTACAGATACGTGTGCCTTCTCAGGCAGAATCTAGAAGGAAACTCTCGGGCAGGTGGGTGGTTCTTTTAGGGCTGGGTACCGGGCATATTCATAAGAGAGGAGAGGCAGAGAGAGGGCAGAAGAAATGGGATGCTTTGGAGCAAAATCCTCCAGATACTGGAGACCTGTGAAAGCACAAGAAAATGACCCTATGGAGGTAAATCTATCTGTAGTATTTTTCATCAGAAAAATTACTCACCCATGGCCTCAGCTGTCCAGAAGTGGCTCAGGCTGGGCGTTCAGCTAGAAAGTAATGTGTCCGGCTCTGTACAACCCGGTCACATCAACAAATCCCCTTTGTTCTGGGACGAAAGAAGCAAAACAAATGGTGATGATGCATTTCCAGGGAGTGTGAACAGGGAAGGGAACATTGACGATAGCTAATTAAGAGGGGCTGTGAGAGAGCTGGGGTGAGCGCATGTCAAGCCAGAGGTATGTATGTGCTGCCAGGGGACTTTGGGGTTCACAGCTGACTGAGGTTGGTCACTCTGCCCTGGAAAGAGATCAGCGTTTTGCACGTTTTCAAAGAAAGCTAAAGGCTTGCTTAAGGAGTCTACTTGTTTGGGGATTTGGGGAGTTGGGTTTTTATTTCTCTGGCTGATAAAAGCTTGAAGTTGAAAGAGCAACTGAGCTTCTCAGATTAGGTCTCTGGAGAGGGAGGCAAGTGCACAGAGAATGCTCAGGGAAGGTGAGGGAGAGGGTGCAGCAGGAAGGCGTCTTGTACACAGGGCCTGCCTCTCCCAGATCCCTGTGCTGGGAATGGGACCTGCCGCATCCTGCCCACCTGGCTGCCTTAGCTTCCTGCCTTGTCCTCTTCCTTTTTCCCACTAAATCCGGCCACAGAGGACCATCGCCTGACATAGCACCTTGCCCTTTGCCATCTCGGCTACAGCCGTGGGCCACTGGTGAGTTCAGAAGCCAGGCTTTTTCAATTTGTGAGTTTCTCCCCCTTTGGGATACTTGTCATTTCTCCCCCAGGGCACCTTGGCTGCCCTGCTCCAAGTGCTGTTTTTTGTCCCTTTTTTTTTTTTAATCTTTATTGGAGTATAATTGCTTTACAATGGTGTGTTAGTTTCTGCTTTATAACAAAGTGAATCAGTTATACATATACATATGTTCCCATAACTCTTCCCTCTTGCATCTCCCTCCCTCCCACCCTCCCTATCTTGTCTCTTTATTTTCTCTTCCTCTAGGGAGTGTGATGTCACTGTCCTCCCAGCTGGGGTTTTTCGTAGTTCCATGATTCACTTAGAGGAGTTCACTGGGGCAAGGGACCGCTGGCGACAGGGCTGGCTGGTCCCCTTCTGGAGCCACCTAGGCTTGGGCAGAAAATGGGTTTTTCTTTCCAACTCTGAAGCAAATCCCCACGTCAGACCAGGGGCTGAGCCGAGATCCTAAAAGGTCAGGGCGGCATTCCTCTGGTCTTTGTTGGTACAGCATGTCTCCACTGCCCAACCAGCCGGACCCGGGCTCCTGGGGACTGTAAGTGACTGGGGGTGGGGTGGGGGTGGGGGTAGTGCGGAGAAGGGCCCGTGCTCCGTAGCCCGTCAGAGGGAAAGCTGCAATAATTCTAATCTGTTAAAATACCTGGCTTTCTTGTCTAACCCTTTTCACAGTCCCCTGGGATGAGAGTCTCCGCTAAATGCTCTCCACGCTTCTCCCCTCCCGCACTATCACAGACGAAGGATAAGGGCAAATGTCTTGAATAATGGGGTAACTGGGGCCATTGCCTCCCAAGGGGAATCCTAGCCATTTCTTGCCATTAATATCCTCAAACCCCACCCCTTATCAGCTCTAAAGATCCAAAGACATTAAGAGGAAGAAAGGGTCTTCCATCCCAAAGGCTGCCTCGCTGCCCTACCCATCCTCCCCCCTCCCCCCAGCCCACAGGCGCGCAAGCTCTCCCCCGCCCCACGCCCCCTCCCCGCCCCAGGAAGAGGCACCAGCAGAATTTAGAGAAGGCCCTCAGGAAGACACTAGAGAAAAACTGCTCTCCGGAGCCGCCTGCTTTGAGGACCATTGTCTCCCTGGCCCCACTCTCCTTGCCCACCTGCCTGCCGCAGCTCTGCCCAAGTCGCTGTCCCCCGCACTTGGCGGGCAGGGTGCCTGGGCCGCCGCTGGTACACACTGGCCTCCAGGATCCCCTCTGGGAGGTTTTATCTGAGAGGTAAACTTCAAGGGGTGGAGAGTCAGGCCCAAGAGGGGATGGTTCCTCAACCCTGCAAAACTGCGCAGAGGCCAGGTTGCACTTTCCCGGGTGAGGTGCCTGCGCCTGGTACCCAGCGGGCGGGGCCGCTGCGTCTGTGCACTGGCGCTGCCTGGAGCCCGCCCCGCCCAGGTGGCCGGTCCCCGCCCTCGGACAGGCGCTCCGGCTCCCCTGGGGCCTGCGGTTGAAACGGCTCTGAGCCGCCTCCGGACCTGGGCGGGCTCCCGGACTCCTCCCGCTGGCCGGGGAGAGCATGGCAGCGTCCCCTTCCCAGTCCCGGGTCCCAGCTCCGGCCCTGCAGTCACCACGAGTGGCCCTCCCACCAAACAAGATTCACCTTCTCCAAAGACAACCTTCCAGCCTTCCAGCCCTCCTGGCTTCCTAGCAGGACTTGCCTTCATCCAGAGTCTCCAATGGGGGAGAGGAGGGACAGTCAGCTCTACAAATCCATTTCCAGAATGCCATTTGAATCATAAAGGACAGAACTGGAAAAGACCTCCCTTTTTTATGGCTGTAGGTTCCAAATAGAAGTGACATGTAAAAAGTACCTTGAAACGTAAAAACTTGCTCTGAGGGAATTGACTACAAGGTAAATATACTTTATTCTTAATTCTTTAAGGAACTTGATTTAGACATTTTCTTTTCTAGGGACAATTCAGATAATTTTCCAGTGAAACTGGATGATCTTTGGATATTAACTCAAAGGAGATTAGAATAACAATCTCAATACAATAACATAACAATAGTTACCGTTAGAATAACCATAACAGTAATTACTTAATTATCTCCTTAAGAGATAATTAAGTAATTAAGGAGATTTTTCCAGAAGCATTCTTTCTCTGTATGCAAATAACTTTTGGCTGGGTGGCCTCCCTACTGCGGGGCAAGACTGCTGGCCTGGACATCCTCACCTAAAGGCATAAACCTTGGACTGGTAGCTTCTGATGCCGATTTGTTTTTCCTTTCAGTAAGTGTGGACCTTTGTGTAGAAGAGAGAGTATCATGGTGGCCTTCAAAGGGGTCTGGACTCAAGCTTTCTGGAAGGCAGTCACAGCGGAATTTCTGGCTATGCTTATTTTTGTCCTGCTCAGCCTGGGATCCACCATCAACTGGGGTGGAGCAGAAAAGCCCTTACCGGTCGACATGGTTCTCATCTCCCTCTGCTTTGGACTCAGCATCGCAACTATGGTCCAGTGCTTTGGCCACATCAGCGGTGGCCACATCAACCCCGCCGTGACGGTGGCCATGGTGTGCACGAGGAAGATTAGCATTGCCAAGTCTGTCTTCTACATCGCAGCCCAGTGCCTGGGTGCTATCATCGGAGCCGGGATTCTCTATCTGGTCACGCCTCCCAGTGTGGTGGGAGGCCTGGGAGTCACAACGGTACCATCTTTAGCTCTTGTTTTCACACTCGGACTCTAGGCTTCTTATAGACTACTAAGTGACAACTGGTGGCTTAAGAGACCTTCCTAAAACTGCTAATTTATTCCCAGGGAACGTCTGATGACTCTTGATAGGGGTGAAAACTGATTCCAACCACGCTGACTACATCATATGAAATCATTATGTGCTATTGAGTAACTTGAATAGCACTAAGTCTGGGTAGCACAAAAATTGTGTTGGTTTTTTTCCTCTCTCTCTCTCCCCCAGTGACTATATTGACTATATATTTAACTTAAGGCATTTTTGTTACAATTGTTTGTTGGTTCATTAGCAAAAGGAACAATTTTGTTTCTTGTCATGTGCCTGAGGTTTAAAGTGATCTGCATCGAGGGTCACACTTAAAAAAATAAACAGGCGTTTGATCCTAGTTTTGTTCTTTGATTAGGAATATCCTTTGTTAGGTCAGCACCAGGGTTGATGAAAAAACCACACACGGTTTAAATTTTAATTGAAATATATATTAATTAATTTAAACCTAATTAATGGATTTAATCATTGCCTTATAAAATTATAAGACTCTTAAGAAACTCTTTTATAAGTTAAGTGCAGCAGTGGCATATTTCGCTTCCTTTGTAGAAAAGGACATTCAGCACAAACTCCCCCTTGGTCATTGTAAGAGTAATTAATTATCTGTGATGACCCCAGATGAATAGAAATTTATTTCTTCTTTTTTGAGGGGGCAGGGGTGCAAGTGTCTCAACTAGGGGTGGGATAGAAGACTCAAACTAATCATCAGTTTTTGCAGGGATAAAATGTGCCTTTCACAATGATATGTTATCATAGAAAATGTTCCCTTGCCTTAATTCAGATGGAGCGTTTTTCTCTCTCCAGGTTCATGGAAATCTTAGCGCTGGTCATGGTCTCCTGGTGGAGTTAATAATCACATTTCAGTTGGTGTTTACTATTTTTGCCAGCTGTGATTCCAAACGGACTGATGTCACTGGTTCCATAGCTTTAGCAATTGGATTCTCTGTTGCAATTGGACATTTATTTGCAGTAAGTTTCCAAGCCCATTTAAGTAACTGATCCATGTTGTTTATCCTCACCCTAGAGCTGGATGAAGATGTTATGTTTCACAGCTGTAGTTCTTTAGTATCCAGTTACGTCTGTCCATTTTAGGTGATTTTTTTGCTAACTTTGTTATGAGAACATTGATATGGCTGCTAACATCTGGACATCTCTAACTGACTTGGCAAATGGTAGCACATTGCAATGAAGTCTACCTGTTAATAGCCCTGTTTCAGCAATGTCTGAAGTTGTATTCTTTTTCCCTATAGATCAATTACACTGGTGCCAGCATGAACCCCGCCCGATCCTTTGGACCTGCAGTTATCATGGGAAATTGGGAAAACCACTGGGTAACCACCATGTTCATTGTGCCTGTTTTCCTACAGTTGAGGACAATTACCCAGAGAGCTCTTTTTTTCCCATTATTTTGCTCACTAGTTTCTCTTCCTCCCAACTCTGAACCCCTAATTTATTACATCTTTCATAAAGACTAGGGAGAGACTAGGACAGATCTGCTACAAAACATCTCATATCAGTTCTGGACCTTCAGTGACAGTCTTTTTTTTTTTTTTTTTTTTTTAAAGCACTGCTCTGGGCACTGTATCTGACAGACTTCAGCAGAATATATTGAACATGGAGGTTGCCTATATGGAACAAGTTAAAGTCAGGGTGGTGAAATGAATATGGTGTTTAAATAATTGAAAGTAAATCCTTCCCAGCAATAACGAAAAATATGCTTGCAAAAAAAACAAATAAGAAGAAGAAGAAGAGAAAGAGAAATGCTTAAAAGCATAGCCCATTGCAAAAATATTTACCTTTTTTGTTTACAAAAGCATGAACCCAGTTAATAGTACGGGAGTGGGAAGCATTTTGAACTGCAGATGGTGAGAAATAATTAGTGCAAATATTTATGCTATTATCACCATAACCATAACTGGAAAAAGAAAGGACTTTCAGAAAAGACACACTTCTCAGCCCCATGCCTACCCTACTTATTAACGTGGGGACAGTGCTTCCAGAGAGCAGTGGTATCCATTGTTAAATACCACAGTCAATTTCTTTTCAATTGTCTCTTACCAAAAAGAAATTTCAATCCGTTAAATGAATAATGTGGCAGTTTTGAAGACCTCTTACCCACTAATTTACAATAACCAATAAAAATAGGTGTATGTCAGCCAGCTTCAAATGGAGCTAACTTTTATTTTCATGTATATATGCCGTGAATGCTCTTTTACATCTTTTATTTTTAAGTCATGAATGTAAGAATATGTCACTTACGTTTTTAATGTTCTTATTGTACTGTAGTGGATTTACAATGTTGTGTTAGTTTCAGGTGTACAGCAAAGTGATTCAGTTATACATACTCAGATTCTTTTCCATTGTAGGTGTCGCTTATGTTTTAATCTCACGCATACGGTGGTTATTGACACAGTCACACGCACTCAACCTTGATGTACGTTGCAAATGAGAAGAAATTGCCCCACTGCTATATGCATTCACTTCTAAGAAAAGTGTACCTATCTATCCCATTAAAGTAATCTATCCCATTAAATAACAGCATGAGTGTCAGTGATCAAAAGCAAGGTTTTGGACCCAGACATGAAAAACTTAGTCAACAATACCACCCATGAGATTGGTTACTTTGCCACTGATATTTCCATGTATGTCTCTAAAGATTTGCCACATTAATGGGAATACAAATTTGTAACGGGCAGTATATAGATCTTATGATAAAAGTACAACTTTTAGGTCATCTTATTCAAACAATTTTTGTAAATAAAATTTAGAAAAATGACAACTTTTAATCCATGAGGACTTTAATATGTGAATGAAAATATATGTTTTTATTAATTACTTGAGTTGTGGTACACTAGTTAAAATTTAAGTAGCAAGAAAATCCTTAGCTGTTGATTGAATCCAAGGTTTCCCGTTGTTGCTATTTTATAACAAACTTAATCCTACAGAAAATGAATGTCCATTTTGTAGCAAAGCTTGTGTGAAATTAACAACTAATTTTAAGTATGTCTGTAGATAGATGGATAGACAATAAATAACAAGATATTAATGATGAATTTTGTGTGTAGTGTAATAACATTTTTTAGTCTTCTTTTCTGGATTTTCTATATTTTTAGCAGTAGAACTTCTTTACCTTTATGAAGTTTAAAAGTTACTTTAAAGGGCATTATGAGTTTGGGAATAGCAACTTGAAACTGAGATTTGTTTATTTTTGAGAGCATGTGGCTAGACATCTTCTTCGTAGGTGTTTTGGGGGAAGTGTCATAATGATTTAGCAGTCCCTTTTCTCCCTTGCGGGATTTGTAGCTTGTGGAATAGAACATACCAAATGAGATCTTACCAAAGGAACAAAGCGCAAAGACATTTAGAGGAGGGTTCTCATTTCTCCTTTGAAAGGGCATAGAGAAGGTAAACTCTGACATGGTTTCTTTCATGTTCAAGATAAGGAACTTGAACATAAGGTTCTTGCAGCCACTTTGTCAACAATTTCCCTGTACAGTATATGTGTTCAATTTCAGCTTAAAGTTTGAATTTCTTCTTTAGATTTTGCAATGAGGATGCTAAGTGCGCTTCATTTCCAGAGAGTGTTTTAAGCCAGAAGGATTCATCAGATTTTTTTCAAATGGGAGAAGTGTAGTATCGTAGAAAACAGTATAATGGTTCAAAAGAGAGGTCTGAAACCAGACAGACCTGAAATCCCAGCTCAATCACTTGCTAAGCGTGAAGTCTTAAGCAAGCTTCTCACCCTCTCTGCGTGTCCATTTTCTTACCCATAAAATGGGATAATAATAATATCTATCTCAAAGGTCATCATTAGAATTAAATGAGTTAATACAAGAAAAGCACTGAGTGTAGCCAGCTGAGAAAGAGTGCTCAATAAACAGGGTTTCTGTTGCTCAAGTCTATCTGTTGAATGAATGTCTAATATTCTACAGCCTACGTGTGCTCTAAAGCAAGTGTTGAAGTTTATCCAAACTCAAAACTTGTTTTATTCTAGACACATAACTAATATGATAGAAACTTCCAGTTATTGAAATAAATTCCTATGGAATGGCTAATCCTCAACTAACCATTATCCATAAATGCAGTACAGATTTTTCCACCAAGTCATCAGTGTAAGAACCATGAGGATGAAAGCACTCTGCAAGAAGATTAATGGGCAAACCATGAGGTTTTCTCTTAAATCAAATCACCAAACTTGAGAGAGAAAATCATGTAACATGAGGAAAGTGACTTATGGCCAGCCTAGTCCCATACATCTTTAAGTTGTCTAGGAAACAGTGGAATGGAGCAAGTTACAATGAAATTGGAACTATGAAGTACTTTACAAGTATTATTTCAATTTAATCCTGACAACCCATGAGGTATGTATTATTATTATCCCTGTTTTGCAGATGAGGAAATTAAGGTTTAGGAAGTTATGCAACAGATTCAAGCAGTAACAAGATTGCTAAGTGGTCGAGCTCATATTCCATTTATCATGCTGTACTGAATAATTAAAGCCCCAAGTGATACAATCTGTACTATGGTTGTGATTATGCAAAAGACCAGTGTAAGATGGCAATAAGCAAAAAGTACTCTCCAGAAAATTTTTCCTCTATTTCAGCTGAAGAAGTAGTACCCCCAAAGAGGACCTATCTTTACTGTAAGGATTATCAGAAAATGGAAAGAACATAATTAATGAAAGCAGGAAAAGAGAAGAGGAAACAGTCTTTTCTTATTTTCTGTTCAAATGTTATTTAGCAATATATGGATCTCTGATGTAGATTTAATGTATTCTCTTATTTTCTTTCCAATTCTCTCTCTCCTTTTTTTTAATGCATGACTCATTTGATCTCTCTCTTTTTTAAAAAATAGCCACTTATGTCTTTTTTTTTTTTTTTTTTTTTGGCTGTGTTGTGTCTTCATTGCTGCGCACGGGCTTTTCTCTTGTTGCGGCGAACGGGGCTACTCTTCGTTGCAGTGCGGTGGCTTCTCTTGTTGCCGAGCATGGGCTCGAGGCACGTGGGCTTCAGTCGTTGTGGCTCGTGGGCTGAGTAGTTGTGGCTCGTGGGCTCTAGAGCTCAGGCTCAGTAGTTGTGGCACACGGGTTTAGTTGCTCCGTGGCATGTGGGATCTTCCCGGACCAGGGCTTGAACCCATGTCCCCTGCATTGGCAGGCGGATTCTTAACCACTGTGCCACCAGGGAAGCCCCACATTTGCTCTCTTAATTTAAACCAGCTAAGTTCTATATCCGTGCCTTGTTCGAAGGAATAGTTTTACTCTACTTACACTCTATAACTCTTCCATCTTTCCCCCAGATATATTGGGCTGGACCAATAATAGGAGCTGTCCTTGCTGGTGGCCTTTATGAGTATGTCTTCTGTCCAGATGTTGAACTCAAACGTCGTTTTAAAGAAGCCTTCAACAAAGCTGCCCAGCAAACAAAAGGGAGCTACATGGAGGTGGAGGACAACAGGAGCCAGGTAGAGACCGACGACTTGATTCTAAAACCTGGAGTGGTGCATGTGATCGACATTGACCGGGGTGAGGAAAAGAAGGGGAAAGACCCATCCGGAGAGGTGCTATCTTCAGTATGACTAGAAGATAGCACTGAAAGCAGACAAGAGCCCTTAGAACTGTCCTCAGATTTTCTTCCGCCCATTAAGGAAACAGATTTGTTATAAATTAGACATGTGCAGTTTGTTGTTTCATGTCATATTACTCAGTCTAGACAGTAAATATTTCATTATTTACCAAGGAGGAATGAAAGAAACCTATCATGAATTTCAAATCTAAAAAAAAAAAAATCTTTTTGAAGTATCCCCAAAGCCAATGTGTATCTAGTTTATCTATTTGCTATTCATTAATAATCAATTTAAAATGTGTATCAAGATTTTGTTAAGGCTTGCCTGACAACTTACAGGCATACCTATCCGCTTACTCCTCCTCTCCCACGAAACCAGTATTGTCAATCCTCATTTGAATATTTATTCTGTTAAATCAAGTTAATCAATGGCAAAATACAGAGTATGTCATAGAGTCATGCACATTCAAGAGAGCAAATACAACAAGCTCTTTTATAACCAGCTCCCCTAGGTTCAACTACCTCGGCAAAAGAATATTAACAAGAGTCATTGCTAGTGAATTGTTTTCATTTATATTTCAAATATCCAACTTTCAACCCAAACTCCAATTCATAATATTCCTTCCTCCTCCTCACTGCCCAAGGTAATATGGAACTAAAGCCCAGAAATTCAAAGCATGTTCAGAAATCCTATATGTGTTCCACCTAATAAAACCTCCACATCATAAGGCACCTATTGAGATTCAGGACAAACAGACTTGTAAGATCTTATGGGGGTGGGTGGAAATTTACCATCATACAAAAATCATAAGGAAAAAGAAAATCTGCACGCTGGTTTCAAATAGTTGATCTGTTTTCAGTGCACATCCTCAAATACACCACATGAGGTTAACAATCTAAGCTTTTAACTACTTAACCATTTTGCTTATTTTTTTAATTTATTGGCAAAACTGGGGTTTTTGATTGTTTGTAATTTTGGTTAACTATATTTAAATATTAGCTGAGACATATTTTTGATAGTAAGAACATAACTAGTTGAGTCCTGACTTTTTGTTAATTATTAAGCTCTGCTCGTTCTAGAAGATGTAAACTAGTCCTGCCAGTCCCAATCACTGATACTCTCCCACTTTTCATGACATTTGTTGATAATCTTCATTGTGCGCATCAATATTTTAATGAATTAAAATGCATGAGAGACAAGGAACAACATGACCACAAAATAAAAGGGCGGGGGCATCAAAACGCTCTGTATTCAAAGCTGACTAGATGACCAATCTTTCCTTTGTAGAGATACTATAGGTTTTTTTAAGCATTTTCATTACTGACTCATTTATTTTTCAAAATAACTTGTTCTTTCCCATACTGCTTTGCCTTATGTCAGTAAAATGGTCTCTGGAAACCCCAGTTTCTATTATCTTAACTGTCTAGTCTAGCCTTTATCTTAAAGAGCTGAAAAAGTTCATTTCACTGAACAAAAGCTAATAGTAAAGCAAAAATCTATCACTGCAAAGAGTGGCTTGTAAGTAGCTGTTAATCAAGGCTGTCTTCTCCTACTCACAGTTCCAACTGTGTGCCACTTTTTGGTGTTAATGGCAGCTGTGTGTGTGTGGCAGTGAGATAAAGGACCACTATTAAATCTGATTCTCTTCGGTGCTAAGAAAGTAATGAACGAGGTTCCCAGAGAGACACCACATCAGTGGAGTCCCTGGGAGTCCCCCTGACATCTTTTTGGCAGGTGCCTAAATCCCAGGCCTCTTTGGTGGCTGGCCACACCCTCCACCACTGAGGCACATTGCTTCCTGTTTGGGGCACCATCTATAGGAACTAGGGTGTATTTCCAACGATGGATCTTTTCAAATGTTTGCACAATATACCCTTAAAGGCTTAAAACTGGGGGTGGTTCAGCTCAAAAGATAATGCTATCAACCATCAGCAAACATGTCAGTTCAAAAATAAGTTAGCAAGGAAAAAAATGAAACATTTTCCAAATACACTTACAATTTACTAGTTTATGATCATTTTTATTCAGCCATATGGTTTACTTCTAATACCCTCACTTTTATACTCACTTCAGTTAGAGCATTCAATAAGTTAGTGCTGGGAAAAAAAAAAAAAAACCCTCATGAATGATGTTTTTGCCATTTGTTTTCCAGCAACGAGCAGAGTGCCTGACACATAGTAGGTATTCAAAGCAAGTGTGTTAGTTAAGAAAAAAAAAAAAATATATATATATATATACATTTCATTTGTGATTTAAGGATATAAAAAATTTTCTTTTAATCTTTATTTTGCTCCATATTTAATAAGAGCATGAGTTCAAGGACTACTAAGGAAGGCCATAGAAATATAAAAACCATAAAGTATATTTTTGCATCCTACTATTTTAGGGGCATGCAGACAATGAAAGCTTTTGCACTTTGCTTTCCCTGCATATATTTCCCTCAAGGCTCTACCAGTAAAAAGTAACGAAATTGTACCTTTCTAATGGCATCTATGCAGCAGGGGTCTTTTGCCTTGTGGATGGCGTCAAATTATCCAAGTGTGTTAGGAGACTGGGGCTTTTTCCTTTAATCCCTTCTTATTAATGAAGTGCATCGCACTGCTCCCAGGAGAGTACTGCTGACAGATATACAGAAAAGAGATCAGAGAGAAAAAACTGGAAGGACATAAATGAATTATACCCAGCCAGGAAACAATGCCAGACGTCTCTTCCCTAAGGAAAAGTACAACAAGCATCCCCCAAATTGTAAGGTGGTCCCTACACTGCAAATGTGTATAGTTTGTCAAAAGAGTACAAAGGGTAAACGTCATTTTTAAGTTTGCAGGGCTTCCTTTAAAATTGGGAGCCCAGAATTTGAATGTATGTTTTCATGATAGAAAAGGACATTTTCTTCAAAGAGTCCTAAACTTTTACACTGGAAGGAAGTATTTTCTGGTATCTAAATAGTTGCTTAAATGTAAGATTCTTACACTTTGTCTCTGCCACTTGATGTTTTCATAAATTCTTATACTTTCTATCGTCTGACCCTTTTCCTAATGCATTTGGTAGGTGCTGGCTTAAACTGTGGCTTAGTCTTGAAGGTTTTACAAGATGAGAAATATGTCGCTAACATGTATGATGGAATTAAGCTATCTAATTATTAGAGGTCTGATTCCAAACAGCACAGAATATTCTTCTTAGGTCGTGAAACCAAGCAACTCACTTACCGGTTTAAACTCCATAATGAACCAGAAAATTCCAAAATAGAATAGCAAAGTCAAATGCTAGAATCAATCCCAGTGATCTGTTGTAGCCTGTTGACACTGTTCCCACATGTTGTGAACATTTGAAAAAGAAATTGCCTTTGTGACAGCTGAGGATGACAGTGCAAGCCCAGCAGACAAACTTATCAGACAAAAGAAAGCCAATGTAAATTCTCATCATAAGCATTACAGAATATGCAAACAGAATATTTTATACCTGAAAGCAATATTGTCTTTCCTAATATGTTTATGGCATCAAAATTATTAGAAAGATGTATTTACTATCTGGAAAGTGTAACATAACAAAACTCACTCTCTTTACCCCAAATCATGTACATTGCATTGGTGTTGTAATACTTTACAGATCACCCCAAAATAGCAGTAACTTTTGAAACCCTCTCTAAAGTACATGGAAGACATTTAATTCAGGGCTTAAAAACTGTGGCCACTCACTTTGGCAAATGACAATAACCTATGAAAATAGATATCAAATAAATGTTATACAACCTGTACAGTAAACATTAAACTTAAGAACAATTATAGTGTTACCTATGCATGTTAAAATCCAAGAGCTAAAAAATACACTGAATTTATGTAACCCATCAGAATGTATTTCTAGATTCTCTTCAGGATTAATTAAATAAACATGCAATTATGAAACTATATAAACAATTATTTATCACTTTTATGACCCAAATCACAATAAAATTGTAATTCATGATAAACTAGTGAGAATAAACTGAACATATGGTCATATTCACAATTCTTTATTAACTGAAATGTTATTCCAACGTTAGAGCTAATGTTAAGGAGATTGAAACTGTAATGTTTAATATTTGGGATAATCTATTAAAGTCTTAGCATTGTGGTTGATTTCCATGAATTATGTTGTGTCTCATATTACTAAGCTTGTGCAAATAAACTGTTTAATGTTTTAAAATGTGTTTGATGATTTTGAAAATTCATCCAGAGCTTTTGCACGTCCCATCCTAGAAGCATCATTTAGAAGGACCAGAGGTTTAGATATTCGAGTACAATCAACACCAAAGGAAATGGTGGTGGAATCCATATACTAAAACAAGTTTTGAGAGCCTGCAGAGTACACAGTGTGGTAGATCGTCATATCGACAGTGAAAATTGTGTATTCGTGGGCTTAATTCTAAATGTTCACATCTATGCAAAATAGACCATTGAATATCGACTGTCATTGTAGAGTCAAAAAGTGAAGACTGAAACAACTGTGACTCAAATGAGGCTGGTGTTACTAAATAGTTGATCCATCCTTAGGGCCTTTGGCAAATTCTGCCTACCCAGATGGATAATGTAGGTTCAATGAGCACTGGTTTACTCCCTTGGGCTCTCGGTTTGAACCTCTCAATTTTGAGAGGTTACAGCCCCACAGGGAAGGATTGAGGACAATCGTTTATGTAACATGCAACCCATTGGAAGAGTGGAGAACGCTGCCTTAGGAGCCAGGTGGATGTGTACGTCTCTTATCACCTTTGTCACATTGTAGTGAAATCATTTGTGTAGGTTTCTGTCTCCCCCTAGTAGGTTTAAAACTTCTTAAGGGCTAAGACTGTGTCTTATTTATTCTGTATCCTCCACCCTCGGCACTGAGAACTAGGCTTGACATTTCTCTCAATAAATGCTTGTTGCATAAATGAATAAACAACTTATGGAATATCTCACAATCATTAGGAAATACACAAAGCAATATACCTTAATCAAGTTGGTTTTTACTGTATAGGTGTGTGCAAAATATTTGAATGCGTGTAGTTCCAGTTAGGAGCCCAAAATTAGCTCAAGCACTAAAGAAAATAAAAGGGAAAATGCGCAGAAAGAATGAAACACGAATTGGCTTTCTAAAATTTATACCTAACGTGTAAGCAACAAGACACGTTTTCATTGCTATATTTATACGATGGCCAGATGTTAGATGAAATTTAGCTCAATAACTATTTCAGCAAGATAAGTATTTTAACAAGCATGGGAAGCTAGTGAATAAATGTCAGCCTGATTTTATAGTTATCCTGCTGGAAAATGTCCAAAACAATATGTCACCTGAATTAAATCTTACTACTTTCTAGTTTTTTTCTAGCTCTTCCTTGGGTTTAAGGAAGACATAAAATACCCTAAAACGGCCAGGTTGAGTTGTGCTACCTCCACATATTCAGAAGTCTCTGAGAAACCATGACCATGATGTTCGCAACCTTTGTGCATAGCACAATGACAGCACGTAGCTAGTGCTCAATAAATGCAAGATGGTTGGGTGGATGGATGATGGATGCATGGATGGATGGAAGAAACTCTCCAGTCTGGAAGAAATAAATTAATCTGTGAACAGATGGAGATCATAGCCTGTATTCCTTCTTCCCTTATAAAAGTATTGGCCAAGGATCAGAATGCTAGAGGAGGAATGTGTAGATTAGAATAATTACCAATTATGAGTATATATGGGGTTTTAGAATTTATAAATATTAGTCTTAATCAGTTAATTTTCAAAGTTCATTGTGGGTCATGCATTGCTATCATTCTCATTTCCAAAGATGAGGAAAGCAAGTGTCAAAGAGATTAAGTAAATTACCCAGAATTATACCTAGTGCTAAAGCAAAAACTGGAAACCACATCCCAATTAATCCCAATCCCTTATGTTATTTCCCTAAATCACACAAAGTTCTCCCATTCATCCATCAGCCTAATTTCCCATCAGCCATGTTTCCTTAAGTGGCAAGAAATGTATTCTATCCATACTAAGGGAAATCTTTATATACAACACCAACAAAGGGCAATAAATTAAGTACTACAGATCAGGAGTAGGTATTGCAAAACTTAGAAAAGATCCCAAGTAAGAGAATAGGGTTGAATGCTACAATGGGTTTACTTTAGGATACTTTGGATAATTTAGGAAATTTTTAATGGACTTTTCTTTAGGAAAACATTATAAAGACCACTATTGGAGATAATTTTCATTTGGTCTATAAGAGAGAGTTGAAGATTAATTGCAAAGGTACTGATAAGGTTTTCCACATTTCAGTAATAATAATAACTTTAGCCCTCAATTATTCAACATGCACTGTGCACCAGACATATACTTTACACAGTATAAAGAAACCTTATGAAGTAGATACTGCTATTTATTCCCATTTTACAGGTGAGAAAACTGAGGCCTAAGACGAGTAAGTAAATAGTTCAGAGTCAGCTACTAAGTGGGAGAAGTGAGATTTGAACCCAGGCAGTCTGTCCACAGACTCTACTCTTAGCCACTGTCCTGTGTTGTCTCTTACCTGGGGTGCTTTAGTTCCCCAGTCATTCCAATGTTCATATCTGCTTTTTCCAAGCCTTTGATTCTTTCATACCTGATACAGATTGCAGCGTGTTTGAACCTCTCTGTTGTTCACGACTTGACCTCTGGTTATCATTTTGACCACCTCCAAAGGAAGATTTAAACTCTCAAGTGCAAATGCCACAAAGATAAATCAGCTAAACTTAAAGTATTTTTGAAAGGGACTTTGAATGGCCAAGAAAACACTTTCTTTTCTTGAGCAGGGTTACGGCAGAAACTTGTTACACAATATACCTTCCACTTTTTAACTCAAATTCTTAGCTGGTCTTTAAGTTACCTAATTTGACAATTTCTCTCTGCCCTACATTGAGACAAGTAATATGTATTTTAATTCTTCTTTACCTATTAATCACCCAATCAATATATATGCTTAGGTACCTATTTTATTCAAGGCTCTATAGAAAATTTCAATAAATTACATTTATTTATTAATTTTATTTAAATAAAATAAAATTTTAATAAGGGAAGCAATAAAACGGCGTTTGGCAATAAATTGAACTAGTGTATGATAACTTATCCTAGATCAGCCTATAAAGTTGACAGAATGTATTTGTAAAAAAATAAAATAAAGGTGGGAATTCCCTGGCAGTCCAGTGGCTAGGACTCGGTGCTTTCACTGCTGGGGTGCCAGGTTCAATCCTTGGCTGGGGACCTAAGGTCCTGCAAACAAACAAATAAATGAATACATGTAATTATGAGTGGGTCAAGTACTAACATTGTTACAATGGCAACAGCTTTGGGAAACGATTGAATGGAATGATAGTTGCCAGTACTTACCTCCTTGTGTCCAAACTATAGCTTCAGTCCCCAAGTATTTTGACTCAGACTCTCAGAAGACAAAAATCTTTTAAAATACAGTATAGAGATGAACAACCAATGACTGGGGAACTATTTGTTTAAATTTGGGGCTCCCAGAGGGGAAAGAAAAAAAATGAAGAGGATGGATGAAGGAGGGGAGGCAGAAGTCCCTCGGTAACAGCAAAGTAAGAGGACAGGGGCTCCTAGCTTTCCTACTCCCACCCAATACAGGAGCTGCCAGGACAGCCTCTGCCCCTTTGCAGAGAAGAGTCCCTGTGTTGAGTTAGTGTGTTCTTATCATCCTATATGGTAATCAGTGCCCCCAAAGAGAACTGGGCTGTGCATTGTACAAACTTAAGCCTTCATCTCAATTTTAATTGTCCAAACCTCACACTAAAGGGAAATCGACTCTTCCCGTGGAATAAAAGGACTCACTGAATCTTGATTTTCAGCAACAAATGCCGGATGGAAGCAGCATCTCCCCCATCTCGTCAAGAAACTGTGCCTTTAAAATGTATTTCTTTCAAAAGGAAAAACGATGAGTCTCATCTTAGCACAGGGCTCTTGGAGACGATTCACCATATTAAAGTTACTCCAGGATTTCAGTGTCAAAACTTATCACAAAGGACGTAAATTTGATCTTGCTGTTTCAAAAGCCGATCTTATGGAAATGGTGGCAGGAGGATAGAAGAAGGAGAACCGCTGGGATTTCTCTAGTGATCCGCAAGAAAGAGTTGAGAAAAACTGATACAGAGTATTCAGCTCTGTGGTGTTGGTACATTGTAGTTAAATCATTCATATTCTTTGAACTCTAATAAAAAATTCTCATCAAACAATGATGACATTTTCATCTCATCCAAGTTTAATCACAAGAGTATTGTAATTCTGATTTTCTTCACCTCAGTTCAAATTGAAAGTAATTGTCAGACGTCATTTTAATTCTAACCACTACATCCCTTCTTACATGTTCTCCTTACATTATTATGGCCCATTTTGTTCTCTAAGAGGCATGACATTTTTTTTTCTATTATTCAAGCAGTTTTAAAAGAGCTTTGTCACCCACCTACAAATAGGACATTTAAGGCTTATTTTAAAAAGAATTTGCGATAACAAATTAACATAAATGGAAAACTTTTCCTTGAAACACTGAGAGACACGAGGGGTAATAAATTCTGACTATTGAAATTCCTGAGGTTGGTAAAACACTTAACTGCCTGAATTGTTGTGTTTTTTAAAATAATTATTTATTTATTTATTTTTGGCTGTGTTGGGTCTTCGTTGCTGCACGCGGGCTTTCTCTAGTTGCGGCGAGAGGGTTTCCTCATTGCGGTGGCTTCTCTTGTTGTGGAGCACGGGCTCTAGGTGCATGGGTTTCAGTAGTTGTGGCTCACGGGCTCTAGAGCACAGCCTCAGTAGTTGTGGTGCATGGGCTTAGTTGCTCCGCGGCATGTGGGATCTTCCCAGACCAGAGATCGAATCTGTGTCCCCTGCATTGGCAGGCGGATTCTTAACCACTGCTTGACAATGTCTGGAGGTATATTTGGTTGTGAAAACTGTTACATCTAATGAGTAGACGCCAGGGATACTTCTAAACATCCTACAGTGCAAAGGATAGTCCTCCACACCCTAACAAAGAATTATATGGCTCAATATCTCAATAGTGCTAAGATTGAGAAAACCTATAACTGGTCTACCTGTCTTCAGTCTTGTTTCCCTCCAAGCAAAAAGAATAACTTGCTTTTAAAAACTGAATCATATTTCAAGGTTATCTTTTAAAAATGAAATCATATCTTTTCATCTTTTAAAGGTTATCATCTAAATTAAATCATTATCTTTTAAAAGTTATCTTTTAAAAATGAAATTATATTTCTTTAGTAAAATCTGGGAGATACTGTTTATTTTTCTATCCAAATCCCACACACGTATTTCTTTGCAGTAAGACTCCTTTTGCTCCAGAGAAGGATGGGTCTTCAGTTCCAGGGAGTCAACCTTTATTAGGCTTACCCAGTCAGGGTAATGTAATTGCCTTCTTCAGTGACTGGTTTAGGAAAGGACCTGAGAACAATTGGTTTAACCCCATCCGAGAAAATATTCTCTACTCTTAAAAGGAGGCTGTGGGGCTTCCCTGGTGGCGCAGCGGTTGAGAGTCCGCCTGCCAATGCAGGGGACACGGGTTCGTGCCCCTGTCCGGGAGGATCCCACATGCCGGGGAGCGGCTGGGTCCGTGAGCCATGGCTGCTGAGCCTGCGCGTCCGGAGCCTGTGCTCCGCAACGGGGAGGCCCACGTACAGAAAAAAAAAAAAAAAAAAAAAGGAGGCTGTGATAGATATATTTGCAAAGATAGACATAATAATACCATTCCTATTCCTGTGGACATTCACGGTATGACTTTGCTGTTCTTCCTGTCATGGGGTGAAATCTTTTTCTCATGCTTTGAATTTGAGCTGTTCCTATAACTTGCTTTACCAATAGGATGCAGCGGAGTGGTACTTGGGACTCTCAAGACTAGGCCTCGAGGTTCCTTGAGCTTCAACTCTCATTTCCTTGGGACATTGCCTGGAGACTGCCATGTAAAGCCCAGTCTAGTCAACTGGGAGCTGAAAGACCACTTGCAGCAGGAGGTCAGCTGTTCCCGCCATCCTGGCTGAGGCCCCAGACATGTAAGTGAGGTCAGCCTAGACTATCCACCTCCAGTTCAGCCACCAGTTGACTGACTACAAGTGAATGTGTGAGGCCAGGAGAGAGCAAGCAGCAGAGCTGCCCAGCTAAGCCCAGCCCAAATCCCTGACTCACGGTCATGAGCTTACGGTGACTGTTTTAGGACGAGCGTGATGTGGTTAGTTATGCAGTAATAAGTAACTGATGCAGAGACAGAAGGCGGAACATGGCCTTTCCCTTCTGTCTATCTTTCACATGCTATTGGAGGAAGAAGAAATATCCAGCTTTTGCAGCTACTCTGAGAGACATACCCAGCACACTGAGAAGGGCAGAATAGAAAGAAGAAAAGAGCCTGGTCCCTCAAGATGTCACCGAGCTGCTTAATGACGACCCTACCTCTAGGCTTCTTGTTATGTGATACAACATAGTAAAACTCCCTTAATGTTTAGACTACTTTTATTTGATCATTCTCTTTCGTGCAGATAAAAGTGGCGTTCATTGGATTTCCTTTGTCTTGAGGATAGAACTGAAATACATTCATGCCCTGGTCCCTGTTAATCCTCTGGCTTTTTTTTTTTTTTAAATGCTTGGCTTTTAATTAATTTATTTGTTTATTTATTTATTCATTTCTGGCTGTGTTGGGTCTTCATTTCTGCGCGAGGGCCTTCTCCAGTTGTGGCAAGCAGGGGCCACTCTTCATCGCGGTGCGCGGGCCTCTCACTATCGTGACCTCTCTTGCTGCGGAGCACGGGCTCCAGACGCGCAGGCTCAGTAGTTGTGGCTCACGGGCCCAGTCGCTCCGCGGCATGTAGGATCCTCCCAGACCAGGGCTCGAACCCGCGTCCCCTGCATTAGCAGGCAGACTCTCAACCACTGCGCCACCAGGGAAGCCCCAATCCTCTGGTTTTTTATCTCAGCACTGCCCACCTTGCCCCTCTCACTCCTCTGCTCAACACACTTACCTGGACCTTCTTTCAGCCCCTCAAATGAGCCATGTTCTCTCTATGTCTTGCTCAGGGCCTTCACATGGCCTTTTGTTCCACCTGGAGCTCTCTATTCACCCAACCATCACAGTGCCATCACTCCACCTTTCACCTGAAAGTAATGTAGTAGTTTTTCATAACCTCGTAGCTTCTCTCTCTGTAGGAAATGTAACTTCTCCTCCTCTTGCCAGTGTTGCTCGGTGAGCTGTCAAGGTGATCTGGGAGTCTGACTCCTTCAAAAACTAACTTTCGGGCTTCCCTCGTGGCGCAGTGGTTGGGAGTCCGCCTGCCGATGCAGTGGATGCGGGTTCGTGCCCCGGTCCGGGAGGATCTCAAATGCCGCGGAGCGGCTGGGCCCGTGAGCCATGGCCGCTGAGTCTGCACGTCCGGAGCCTGTGCTCCGCAACGGGAGAGGCCACGACAATGAGAGGCCCGCATACCAGTAAAAAAAAAAAAACAAAAAACTAACCTTCAATCCATCCTCCTCATTTTAGTTTTTCTAACTACCCGACTTTTGGAAGTTAGTAGAAAGGGGACCCATTTCTAAGCTATGGATTCTGGGTAGTGAAGCTGGATTTCTTCTTTGGAACTTAGCTTTCAGTTCTCTCTGGTCCTTTATCACTCCCCATCTGCTTTCCAGTTTACAAAATTTTGCAGTTATTCCCTCCTTTTCTGTTCTTCTTATGCTTGGGGGCTTAATACTTTGATAAAAAAAAATAAAATCACTTTAGAATTGTTTCACGGGGATCTTTCATCTGCCATTTAACCTGCACAGAAATCCTCTACTCGCTTCTGCTCTCTGTTTAATGTTACTTCCTTGGAGACCCCCCGCCACCTCGAGCCTACATGATGTACCTCTGCTATGTCTCCCCTGTTACCGCTCCGTGCTCCTCCCATCAGACACGTGGATGGGCGTGTGGATGGGACCAAAACACAAATTTATTTTTGTCTCTTTCTGTCCCTTTAAATTTTCATTTAGTGGAGATATTCATCCCCCGTTCCTGGAAGCAAATCTGGCACATGCCCCTGATTTCCTGCTTACTTACATGAAAAAGACAGTCGTGTGAACACTTTAATTCACAAAACCAGATTCACTAACGTAGAAAGTGTCCTGCCCCAAATATGAAGTAGTCCCTCAATTTTTCTCCCCAGTTAGGAGTGCTTCCCCTCCCCTTTGCTAAGGTCTGTAGTTGGCAGCAGCCTGACTTCCAGGAAGGGGGTGCAACTAGCTTCTGCTCTGTCCTTCCCTGCTCCCCTCTTTCCCTTCAGATACTGGCTCATTCAGCTGTGGGCAGAGGGCGAAGTAAGCAAAGAGAGTTGCCAAATTTAACAAATAAAAAGACTTGTTAGGTAGCTTTGAGCTCTCTGAACCTGGCAAATGATTACTGCTGACTCTCTCGTAGGTTGTGTTTCGGTTTTATTCCGTTCTGTTTTTTAATTCTTTGGGATTCCCATCCCTAGGAACTCCTCATCTGTAATTGAGCTGAAGGGGGTGTATTCCAGCTTCCAGGCCTGCAGTCAGCCCTCTGTCCTCGGCACAGTAAGAATTAAGATGGTGCAGCCTGGCCCTTTCTCCCAGGGGAAATACTCGCTGTGCGGCATCAAAGCAGCTACCAGGCTTTCTGTCAGCCTCTAGATTGCCCAAGGAAATCTGGCACCCACGTGTCACCCAGACAGCAACCTGTAAATATTTATTGGCTGATGAACAAATGAATGAATGAACGAATTGGCCATTACTGGTTTTCTGCATTGGGCTGTTACACAACAAATTGTCACCAATTATTTCCCCTCTCTCTACCCAGTAGAGGTACGAGTTTTAGCTTCAATTTGCAGAAAGAACAGAAATGCTAAGTCTTGACAGAAATTACCGGTGAAGATCTTAAAATGTCTTTTTTGAAAGATTTTAAAGTGGGATCAGTATCCTTCTCTTTCAAGTGGTTGAGTGTTGACCTTGATAGGGAGTCAAATGAAATACGCAACTGGAGAGATGCTCCAACACCATAATTCTATGAAAATACAGTAGCTTTGTCTCATTTCTAAGAAGAAATTGAAACTTAGATTAACAGAAAATTAAGTTGGTCAGTTTGGTCAAGCCAAGTGAAACATGAAAAGTAAACAATATCCTGTTCTAAAATTCTATGATTCTAGGATATGAATAGTGGAAAACAATTTGTACTTTTCAAATATTTCCAGCAATCGTTTTGCAATTTCTAGTTATAAGCATTTGGAACATATTATACTAGAATATCTGTAGTGAATCAGTCCCAAAATAATACTGAATTTACTTTTAGTTATTCACAAAGGCGCGGAGACCTTTATGCAGGGTTACAGAGAAATTTCAAATCACACAAAATTTATCTGACATAAATATCACCTAAAATGTGTTTCTTTCTAACCTCTTATTATGAAATTCATGAATTTATCATTTGTAGCCCCATCTGCTTCCCAAAAGGATTTGAGGTGGATTTCAACTTTTAAAGAAGATATCCAGGGACACAGGATAAATACAAGAAATAACAAAGGCTATAGACAGAATGGTGCTTATTACATCGAGTCAGAGATGAGATATTTGCTACACTTAAGCACTAAATTTAGCTCTAAAGTTTCTGATTTCAAGGCAGAAGAGGAAATGTAATGGCCTGTATTAAATCTGCCATGATGTAGAAAGAAAAATACCAACTCTTTAAGGGTTACTATTTTAGTTTTTGTACTAAATTCCAGGAATAATTTATCCTATGAGTCCTTATAAAATAATAGCTAACATGTATTGAATGTCTATTATGTGCCAGGCATTCTCCTAAGCTCTTTATGTATCAATAATTTAATCGTCATAACTGCCCTGTGAGATAGCCAGCTCTCCCTGTTGTACAGGTTAAAAGATAAAGGCACAGAGAGATAAGTTGCCCATGGTCACAGCTAGAAAGAAAAAGCCGTGCTCTGGACCCCCAAAGCTCCTGTTCTTGACAGCCACACTGCATAAAACCTTCATCAGTGGCTCCACAAACGACCTCCAAAGTTTCCATTTCTTAAATCAACGCTCAGTCAAAGCCAGGGGCATAATATTGAACTTAACGAAAGTATTTGTACTGTTAAAACTTAGCGAACAGAACCATTGGAACTTAGCTGAAGACATGCAGAATTCTTCATTACTCAGTTTAGGAGTAAAGAACAGGACACTACAGGAATAAGAATAATTATGATAACCCGTACATACTAAGTGCATACCATATGCCAGGCACTGTGCCAAATCGCTTAAATGCATTATATAATGTAGTCCTTAGTCTTACAAAGGAGGTACTTATTTACCTATTTGCTCAAAAATGTTGATCGTATATCTTTTATGTGACAGATACTATGCTAAACAATGGGCCACAACGGTGAACAAAAGAGTATAGGGCTGGAGGCTTATGTGAATTAAATCATGAGAAATAAACACATAACTACAAACAGAAATGCGGTGAAGAAAAGATACAGCGTGTTGTGACATTGTTTACAAGGAGATTGAACCTAATCTGGGAGGACTCCCCTGTGGAAGTGGCATTTGAAATGAGATCAGAAGATTGTGTCAGAATTAATTAAGTGAAAGGGGAGGAGGAAAGGGCTCTGGGACATGAGGAAGCATGAGAAAACAAGAGAATGAGAGAGAGAGTGAGAGAGATTAACTTGCCCAACATTAAGAATTATTAAGAGAGAGAGCCTGGATTCATATCCAAGTGTCTGTCACACCTGAGTTCACGTTATTAACCCCTACATTACAATGCCTCTCACCCTGAAGGTGTTTCTCTTAGACATTCTTTGAGAGCTAAAATAGTAGTCAGCCCAAAACTTAGTTCTTAGAGAGCACCGGAAGTACAAATTGTAGGTGTTCTGCAGGTATTTGGAAAAGGTCTTTCCATTGGAGCTGCCTCATCCTTTCATTTAATTTTCACAAATTCAACTATAAACACTGGCACTAAAATAAAAAATAGAACAAACATATATTTAATGGCAATCACAGTTTCAGCCAGCATTCCCCACAATGAATGTATGTCCAAGGACAAGGATGTCTCAAGTCCTAGGATGAGTCCGTGTGAATCAACTTGTCCAGGCAGCTTTCCTCCGTGAGCCTCTCCCATGACAGCCAGGGGCCTGCGGTTTCCAGATACATGTTCTGCAACCTCTTCCTAACCATAAGCCTCATTTCCTGAACACACATGTCCTTCCCACCCCCATGCCCAAGTGCAGTCGTTTGTGTCCTCTACCTGGGCTGCCCCCTCCCACCCTTCAGATTCCTTGAGCTTCTGCTATGAAGCCCTCTTCTCTGCGCTGTCCACTCTATGCCCTCATCAGGCTGCATGAAGTTGCTGGGTTTCACATTTGTTCCCCACTGTACCGTGAGTTCCTCAAGGACACTGACAGTGCTTTAGTGACAGGATGTGTGTCTCCCTGATGCCCAGCATCTAGTAGGTCTTCAATAAATTTTTGTGAATTGATGAATAAAAATGTATTTAAAACGATGAACTGTTTATCCAGGGGATTCACTGTCTTCACGTGGGCCAGAGAGAGAAGCTTTGACAGTGCCAGGCGCATTGACAATGAGCTTCCTTTTCCCAGCCAGGAAGGATCCCAGTGTTTTAAGGAATTGTCTGTCCATTAACGAGACTCTGGTCAGAAGGTTCATAGTCCAAACTCCAGTCTCTGATCAGAGCCTGACAGGGCACACCCACCAGGGTGCTCCCCCCGCACGTCGGCATTGGGCACACCCAAGACCCTGTCCCCACCCCATCCTTGCAGTGGGTGAAGGGCAGGCATTAGAAATGACAAAGAACTGCCTGGGAGCTGGGGGTGGACATTTTGGAGTTTGTGATAAGAATGGATACTTTGTGATGAATTTTACACCTAAGAGTTCCCCATCCCAGTCCTCCAGAGGTTGAGGTTGAGATTTTTAAAAAACACCAAGGGTTGAGCTATCCAGTTGCCAAGAGAGAGAAAAAAGAGAAACAACAGTAGTAAGGGTCTCATTCCTTCCCCTGACAGTTGACCAAAACCTGGAGGAAAGGATGCACTCTCTCCTCTCCTAGCAACTGGAAGACCAAGACGGTGAGAGGTGGACCCTGAAGGTAGAGAATGTGCGGCAGAAAATCTAGGCTGGGAATGATGTTTGCTTTCGATTTACCCTCAAACCCTGATGCCGATGTTAGACTCAAAGAGGTGCCTAGTCCCCAAACTACAAGATCCCTTGAAATTGATCCTAATGCGGATGATCATCCGACCTGGCTGGGCTAGAGTGGGGATGGAATCACGGAGGGGAGGGGCAAGATTGTCTTGCAATGTCCGAGACAGAAGAAGCAACCAGAGAGCGACGGGCGAGGTCTGCCCCTCCCATGTGACGTATTGACCAACAAAATATTGTCTTTCACTTTTTTAAAATAGCTGCCAGGAACTTCCCTGGTGGCACAGTGGTTAAGAATCCGCCTGCCAATGCAGGGGACACGGGTTCAATCCCTGGTCCGGGAAGATCCCACATGCTGCGGGGCAACTAAGTCCGTGCGCCACAACTACTGAGCCCACATGCCACAACTACTGAAGCCCGAGCGCCTAGAGCCCATGCTCCACAACAAGAGAAGCCACAGAGCAGTGAGAAGCTCGCGCACCACAACAAAGAGTAGCCCCTGCTCGCCGAAACTACAGAAAGCCTGCATGCAGCAACGAAGACCCAACGCAGCCAAAAATAAACTAAATTGAAAAAATACATTAAAATAGCTGCGAACATTGAAGTTGGGGGAGGGGGGATTTTATAAGCTTCTTAAAAATTGGAAAAGGAGTCATCCCTGGACCTCCATCCTCAACGGCAGCCATAGGCTAGAGCGAAGTAGCTTCTGCTCCCTTGGGATGAACTGTCTCTGGACAGGTGCTCTCCCCACTCGTACTGTCGCTTCCTCCAGATCCCCTAGACTCATGTATGTCAGTCACCTCCCAGGTTCCCGGAAGCTGTGAGAGTGCATTCCCCATGACTAGAAGGCAGACAGGCAAGACTTCGTGCAGTGAGTTAGAGCAAGCTCTAGTGTACAAAAAAATTAACCAGTGTCAGGTTTTGTCTTTGTCCCTTATGCGGGAGAAAGTTTGTGTACAGATGGCCCCTAACTTACAACGGTTCCACTTAAGATTTTTGACTTTAAGATGGTGTGAAAGTGATACACGTTCAGTAGAAATCGTACTTCGCATTTTGACTTTTGAACTTTCCCCGCGCTAGCAAAAGGCCCTACGATGCTCTCTGGTGTCACTGGGCAGCCACAGCTCCCAGTCGGCCACATGATCGTGAGGGTAAACAACAGATACGCTTGCAACCAATCTGTACCCAGACAACCATTCTGGTTTTCACTTTCAGTCCAGTATTCAATCAATTACCCGAGATAGTCAACACTTTAGCATAAAACAGGCTTTGTGTTAGATGATTTTATTCACCTGTAGGCTAATGGAAGTGTTCTGAGCACGTTTAACATAGGTTAGGCTAAGCTGCGATGTTTGGTAGGTTAGGTGGATAAAATGCATTTTCGACTTAGTATTTTCGATATCAGGGCGTAACCTCATCACAAGTTGAAAAAGAGCTATAATTGATTTGCAGGTGCTGCAAATTTTTCTATGGGCAAAATGAAACCAAGTGGAGAGACCTGAATTCCTTCAGGGACTGCTGCCTTACGGGAGACAAGGGAAAGAAATTCTTAAGTGTGCTGGTGGAGAGGAAACAGGAAGACAGGAAGGAAGGAGGTGACAGAGTGGGGCTGGTAGCCAGGTGATGGAAGGCTGTTCCCCTAGCAGGTGACTCCCCCTAGTGACTTACCAAATCCTCGAAGCCCATCCCACCCCCCATCGAAAGAGCTAGGAAAGGGGGAGTGAAGGAGGGGGGAAGCCAGCAGGAAGAATGAGTGAAGGAAGGGAGGGAAGGAGGGCAGGAGGGTAAGCTAGCTCGATAGCAGTTTCTTCTAGAGACTGGTGAAGACACTGAATCCTGCATCCAGTGTTTCCCTAAACCTGGCAGGAGGAGCCAGCATCCACACAGGGGCCCAGAGATGCAATGCACAAAAAAGACATCTATGGGGACTTTCAGAAATTAAAATGAGGGTTCTGGACTCTCAAGACTTGGGAGGTAAGGTTTCAAGCCAAGTTTAAGCAGATTTCAAAGGTACAGGGTGTCCCAGCTGACCTGGGGTCTAGCTGACATGTCACCCAAAGGAAGCCTGGTCCCCACTCAGCCTCGAGGAGGGTCACAGGGTTGATGGCAGCTATAATAAAATCAGTAGATAATTGTCTGTTAAAACTAGGTCCCAAAATAACTAGTTTCCAACATCTAATGAAAGTTTCCTTTAATAATATTAGAAAGCTTTGGATGTATAATCTCCCCAACGCACACACACACACGTGAACGCATGTACATTCTTCCTCTAGAAACAAAAAGTGGTAGCAACAACCACATACATCTTGGTATTATGACAAACTTATACATATATATTCTGGAAGGATTAGATTGACTTTGTGGGACAATTAAAAAGGAAAGGAAAAAACTAAACCCGATGTGGGATAATTGCCCTTCTGGTAATCTCTTGGAATTTACATTCTGATTTTTTTTTCACTTTTCAACTGTTTTGAAAAGATGCTCCCTAGAGGCCAGGTGTTAAGGATCAGAATGTGACAAACTGACAGTCAAAATGATGTTGATGACAAGAAGCAACAATAGTAATCACAAGGAATAACTGTGATGGTGGCAATAATCCTGGAGGTATCATCAGAGCAAAATGTTGCCATGGCAACTGTGAAAATGGGGTGGAGGGGGTAGAAAATCTCTTACAACGGAATGCTGTGTTCCAGCAACTTCTGAGAATGAGCTTGTATATTGTATCCTAAAGAAGATTCCAATATGTAGCTATCTTTTGTGATTATGCACAGCAGAGTTAAGGATAAAATGACTTGCCGAGATGGGAAAGGATGTGTGGGGTGATGGGTTGATACTTGCCCTCAGGTTCTGCCTCAGAGAAACAGCTGCACAACATCTTTTTAGAAAGAATTCAGACCAGCTGCACAACAAGCAATACACACAACAAAATGAAAATGTTCCAAGCGTGGTATTTCATTTCCATCTTCACAGCTGTCCAGACAGTTCAAGTTTAATAGTGGACGCATTGCTCTTTAAGGCACAGGAGAGAAACTTTCCAAGTCCCAGTATTGAAAGTGAATGGATATAAAACTCTCTCCAGCCATTTCCAAGAACATAAAGGAAATGTTGGTGCAGAAAGAGGTCAGAAAATCCATCTGGATTGCTTTTGAGCTTGGCAGTTCTGTTTTCGGGGTATATTTTTGTGTAAAAACATTCATCACAATGTTATAAAATTATATAGAGAATCATTCTTCATGTTAGGCCACACCCTGGCAAATACTTGCAAAGAAAATTGTTCTCATTTCTTGGGATAGCCAGCCTGTCCGAATATGGGCTGTGAGAGTGCTTCAGAAAGAAGCCCAAGGAGAACCTGGACCACAGAAGCTATGCCGGCCTCTGCCGGCCATGGAACCCACTTTCAAGGGGACCAAAGGAAACCTCACTGGGGCCGGGGGTCTCACCAAGCATTGTTTGCCATTAGGACCCAACAATTGACGTTTGCAATGACCAGGGGGTTGCCAGTTATTGCACAAGCAAGAACAGTCTTCTTTCACTTGAGTTTATATTATTCTAGAATGTTCTCCCTTCTCCACTCTCTTTCCTCTCTGTGAGACAATAGCTACTAAATTCTCTTCCTTGTCCTTACACTGAATACATTGTGATGACAGAGGTATGACATCTGTTCTGCAGCATGGAAGTCGCTCTAAGAATACAATAATAAAAAGTACTCACCTTTTCATTTTGCTCTCCTTCCCAAGAATTGAAGACGTTAGATGGAATATTGTTGCGCTTTCATTTCTCATTTCATTTCTCATTCTTGAAATGAATGATACTGAATAAATCTTCCCAGCAACACTCTGAGAGAGCCCCAAAATGAATCCTAGTTAAAACCACCATTCCTGAAACCAAACAGAACTGCATTTAAGTCCCAGCTTCACCACTTACCAGCTGTGGAACCTTTATCTTTCTAAATCTCATTTTCTTCATTTGTAGAAAGAGGATGATAAAATCACTAAAGGTATTGGGGAAATTCACAGAAATACACATGTGCCATGCCTTGTCCACAGGAAGTCCTCAGTATTTTTATTAGAGGTGACAAATGGACACCTGGTAACTTTTGCTGCTGTGAGTCACTGTAAGACCTTTGTTCACTCTGACGGAAAGAATGAAAAGGCTACATCATTCTGTAGTTTTATGCTGAAGATTCCTTTTCTAACCAAGAGAAGGTACAGCCATCAGAGCTGGACCAGCTCCAGACGGCTTGCAGATGGAGGAAGTAGGTCCTGCATTCCTGGTACCAGCCCAGCTTGGAGGGGAAGGGTAGACTCTTCCTACATAACCCCTAGTAAACTCCCCGAAGTCACCACCACTTCAAGAATAGCCCCAAAAGTAAATAAGGAAAAAAACCCTCTAATGACAAGAAGCACTGTTATTGCTGCAGCCCGAGGCATCTGACAACAAAGAATATACATCGCCCCAATTGGAAAATATTCTAGAATCACGGATCTGACTCCAGGCTGCTTCTGAAGTCTCACAAAACAGCCACTTCCTCTGGCCTTCCTGGTGCTCATTTAGAATTCTGCAAACAATCTAGGACACAGGCCTCAGCCCTCTTCACCCGTAACGATTCAGTTTTCACATTTATCCATCAAGTTGCAAGAGGAACCCCTGAACTAGTATAAAACACATATTCCATTGTCGAAGTTTTGCTCCTTGAGTCACTTTAATTTCACTAAAAGCAGTCATTCAAAGGACATCTTGTAAGCAGAGTCCTAAACAAACAGACTAGCATGAAGCAGGAGTGATTTGAATTCTAAGTGATTTTCCCTTGAAATAAGCTTTGTAGTAAAGGTTGTGATGCCAAGAAAAGATAAAAGGGAGCAGAGTTGCAGATAAAGTTCAGAATGACTTAAAAATCAAATATAATCATCAGATGTTAGGAGTTTAGCCAGAGGAGCACACAGCATCATCTCGGTCCTCTTTCTGTCCCTAAGATTTCTGTATCGTGTACTCTGAAGGTGGATGTCAAGGGATGAACAAGCATGAGGGGCCCTGGGGGAAGGTTCAGAGGGCTCCCAGTCAAGGTGGCCCTATCATTAGGCAGAACAGGCAGTGGCCTAGAGCTGTGAAATATTAGAGCTGTGAAAACACATAGTAACTGAATATTCTGTGACCGACTCACTGCAGGCTTGCAGGCACCAACATTTTCCAGTCCACCCAGGGCCATAAACGTCTTCATCTCCACCTCTCAATTCAATCAGGGACATACAGTATTGATTTCCAACCTTAAATTACACTCATGTTTTCTTTTTTACTTTTATTGTTGGCTACAGAGATTTCCCATTGTTTATAACGCATATGTCTTTTCGGAAAAAAGAAAGAAAAAGAAACCTAAAAGGAGTTTGAGATATCCTGCACTCAGAAGTGTTTTAATGCACAGACTCCATTCACTTATACATTTCTATTGCCTGAATAGAGACACCCTGACTCCCAAGGGCAAGACCAGATTTTAAAAGATGCTACATTGCAACTATTTAATGATAAGAGGCATTAGCTAAGAGCAACCATTCTGTATGTTGATGCAATAAAAGAATATGGAAGAGTTGATCATTGATCTACAGGGACCTACATACTTGATGATAATATTTCAAAAACCCTCTCTTCACGAGACTCCATCTCACCAGGAAAAACTAACTGAGGCTCTCATTGCCCTCAGTTAAACATGCTGTTTGGTGTCCATGGAACACCAAACTCTCACAACTAGTAAACCACTTATCAGCGTACCTGTACAAGTCTGTCCAGGCCCCTGCATTGGAGGCTTAGCAAGAGGCTGTTCCTAAATCCAGTGTTGCCAGTTGTACTTGTTACTGTAATTATGTTATTTCATTGAGGATTCATAAAAGGAATTAATATGAACACAAAGAGCAAAAGATCTCTTTCTACAAAACCACGTCAAATGTGTTGGAAAGAAACAATAAAAACGGGTCACATAAAAAAATGCTTTTGTGTTAAAGGTGAGCAAAACAACTATAAAGGATTGAGGGGAGTAGTCATAAAAATCTAGAAGAATCCTGATCTCAGATTGCCTTGTGACTTTCTGTAAGTTCTCCCTTCACTTAAGAAACTGAAGCTGAGCATTGTAAATGATGCTGTGTGGGTGTCACTTGTACACGAGATCCAAGGAAGAACATTCATCAGCAGGACCCAACTCAATGACAAGGTCTTCACCTACTTCACAAGGTTGGTGAATTAGTGTATGATTATGGGTTTCAAGTTGAAATAAAGCCTATAAGATTTGTGTAAGCTATTGTTTTATTTTTTTTGAATTTTATTTTATTTTTTTATATAGAAGGTTCTTATTAGTCATCAATTTTATAACATCAGTGTATACATGTCAATCTCAATCACCCAAATTCATTGATTATCTCTAGTAGTTTTCTGGTGGCATCTTTACGATTCTCTATGTATAGTATCGTGTCATCTGCAAACAGGGACAGTTTTACTTCTTCTTTTCCAATTTGGATTCCTTTTATTTCTTTTTCTTCTCTGATTGCCGTGGCTAGGACTTCCAACACTATGTTGAATAATAGTGGTGACAGTGGAAAACCTTGTCTCGTTCCTGATCTTAGAGGAAATGCTATCAGGTTTTCACCATTGAGAATGATGTTTACTGTTGGTTTGTTGTATATGGCCTTTATTATGTTGAGGCAGGTTTCCTCTATGCCCACTTTCTGGAGAGTTTTTATCATAAATAGGTGTTGAATTTTGTCAAAATTCATAAAAGAGGAAATCGACAGTAACACAATAATAACACCTCATTATTTCCGAAAATAATAACACCTGGCTTGTAGAGTTTCTGCTGAGAAATCAGCTGTTAACCTTATGGGAGTTCCATTGTATGTTATTTGTCGTTTTTCCCTCACTGCTTTCAATAATTTTTCTTTGCCTTTAATTTTTGCCAATTTGATTACTATGTGTCACAGCATGTTTCTCCTTGGGTTTATCCTGTATGGGACTGTCTGCATTTCCTGGACTTGGGTGGCTATTTCCTTTCCCATGTTAGGGAAGTTTTTGACTATAATCTCTTCAAATATTTTCTTGGGCCCTTTCTCTCTCTCTTCTCCTTCTGGGACCCCTATAATGTGAATGTTGTTGCGTTTAATGTTGTCCCAGAGGTTTCTTAGGCTGTCTTCATTTCTTTTCATTCTTTCTTGTTTATTATGTTCCGCAGCAGCGAATTCCACCATTCTGTCTTCCAGGTCACTTATCTGTTCTTCTGCCTCAGTTATTCTGCTATTGATTCCTTCTAGTGTAGTTTTCATTTCAGTTACTGTATTGTTCATCTCTGTTTGTTTGTTCTTTAATTCTTCCAGGTCTTTGTTAAACATTTCTTGCATCTTCTGGATCTTTGCCTCCATTCTTTTTCTGAGGTCCTGGATCATCTTCACTATCATTATTCTGAATTCTTTTTCTGGAAGGTTGCCTATCTCCACTTGATTTAGTTGTTTCTCTGGGGTTTTATCTTGTTCCTTCATGTGGTACATAGTCCTCTGCCTTTTCATCTTGTCTATCCTTCTGTGAATGTGGTTTTTTTTCCACAGGCTGCAGGATTGTAGTTCTTCTTGCTTCTGCTGTCTGCCCTCTGGTGGTTGAGGCTGTCTAAGAGGCTTGATGGGAGGGACTGGTGGTGGGTAGAGCTGACTGTTGCTCTGGTGGGCAGAGATCAGTAAAACTTTAATCCACTTGACTGCTGATGGGTGGGGCTGGATTCCCTCCCTGTTGGTTGTTTGATCTGAGGCAACCCAACAGTGGAGCCTACCTGGGCTCTTTGGTGGGGTTAATGGCGGACTCTGGGAGGGCTCATGCCAAGGAGCACCCCCTAGAAACTCTGCTGCCAGTGTCCCCATCCCCACGGTGAGCCACAGCCACTGCCCGCCTCTGCAGGAGACCCTCCAACACTAGCAGGTAGGTCTGTTTCAGTCTCCCCTGGGGTCACTGCTCCTTCCCCTGGGTACCGATGTGCACACTACTTTGTGTGTGCCCTCCAAGAGTGGAGTCTCTGTTTCCCCAGTCCTGTCAAAGTCCTACAATCAAATCCCACTAGCTTTCAAAGTCTGATTCTCTAGGAATTCCTCCTCCTGTTGCTGGACCCCCAGGTTTGGAAGCCTGACGTGGGGCTCAGACCCTTCACTCCAGTGGGTGGACTTCTGTGGTATAATTGTTCTCCAGTCTGTGAGTCATCCACCCAGCAGTTATGGGATTTGATTTCACTGTGATTGCACCCCTCCTACCATCTCATTGTGGCTTTTCCTTTGTCTTTGGATGTGGGGTATCTTTTTTGGTGAGTTCAAGTGTCTTCCTGTCGATGATTGTTCAGCAGTTAGTTGTGATTCTGGTGTTCTCACAAGAGGGAGTGAGAGCACATCCTTCTACTCTGCCATCTTGGTCACTTTTTTTTTTTCAGCTGTTGTTTTATGATCCCCTACTTTAACTGGCTTTTTTCGATTGAGTGACCAGCTAAAGTTTCAATTTTCGTCAAAGAAGAGTAATGTTATGATATTACATATGAATATGGTATTTGGGGGGTTATATTGAGGTAATTTTTCCTTTCTTTTATTGTCAGAGGCACCCTCACTTTGAAAGATGCAGAAATACTGTTTATATTCTTGCCAGTGAATGTGCCAAGAGGTGAACATTTGTATCTGTTTCCAGCTCAGATGGCATACAACTCCCTCCTCTGCTAAGAGTTATCATTTCTGTGTCTCTCCCAAAAGATACAATAAAATAAGATGGAATGTGGCCTTTTAATCTTGGAGTCATAAAAAAAATGTTGAGGGATGGGGGCTCAAACCACGCCCAGACAAGCTATTGCAAGTTGAGAAGTGATAGAGCATATGGTTTTCCATGTGTGAGGCTTCCTCTTGCAGAACAATAAAGGCAAACCACAGACAAGATCAGGAACACCGATTATTGCTTTGGTTTAATCTACTATATCTTAGACGTTCTTTACACGAAACAAAACATGGTGACATGCTTCACTCTCCATCTTCATTCAGAGAAGCCGTGACTATTTCTATGTAGAAGATCACAGACAGTCAGCATATGGTTGTGAGGTTGTCTGGCTGCCACAATGAAAACTGCCCCCACTGCGAATTGATTTCCAAGTAGCCAGTCCTAATGGGCCGGCTTCAATGATTAAACAACTGAACCAAACATTGTTCTGTTGTAGTAATGGTGACTGGAGCATGTCAGCCATGTACGATCTGATCACTTACTCATCAAAGAGAAAGTTGATTTGTTTGTTCTAATATCTGTTGCCTGTGTCATGTATATGTTCTAGTGACACATCAGGAAAAAATTATGTTAAATAATTTTATAATAATATATAATATATATTATAATATATTATAATATATAAATATAAATATTTATATATAATATATTATATATAAATATATATAATATATATAAAAATATATAAAATAATCATTTTATAACTTTTCCCAATAAATAGAATAAATTGCTATTATGATGTGCTTAGGAATAGCCAGGTTAAACCACGTTCCCTGAAAACACTGGCTAATTGTGAGTTGTGTAATACGATCTTACTTTTCCTTGCCTCTGTCTCAGGCTTCATCCTCTCTTTTCATACCGATGATCCCTCTGGTTCTATTTAATCAACAATGATTACTGCATCCGTGTTTCTTAACTTTATGGTCTTGGTCAAACTACTGTCCCTGTAAATTCTAAGAAAGATCCACCCTGAAAAGATGAGCCATCTTGAAACCACACCATTAAGGGGATCACTTCCGGGATCCCCATAGCTTCCTGCCATGAGACACGGTCATCGTTGTCTCAGCAGAGTTCTCCAAGGCAATCTTAGCACATGCGTGTACTACAGCTCACTGCTGAGAGCTGACAGCCACTGGAACTCCACTGATCCTTACCTACTAAAAAGGGGATGGTAGAGAACTAGCATATTGGCCACCTGCTTATTTTCATTTTACACTCAGAATTTCCCTGGGAAAACAATGTAATTCCGATGGGAGCTTTCCAAATAGGAATGCTGTCTGATAAAGTTGTGCTCTCAAAGTGGAGGAAAGAAAAAGGATGAAGGGAGGAGAGAAAAAAAGAAAGGGAAGACATGGAAATAAAAGAAAAACATTGGCATGTTTTCTACAAACAAATTACTGTTAAAAAGGGAAATACGAAGAAAGAGGTAGGGGGTCGCTGACTGAACAGCTATAGCTTTCTTGAGGTGATGATTATGTAACACTCTCAGAGAAAACTGTAACAGTTCAGAAGAATGTAAAATAGTGGGGAGTTATGGACTATCTCCCCCCATCACCACACTCCATTGACAGGAGGTTTTAAAATATGTATTAGTCATCCTCTGATTCCTGCTCAAAACCACAAAGGGTGATCCACAGTGTAATACCGATAAAGGCTTAAATAAATGTTAGGTACTATGCCACACAATTTTCCTCATGTACAGCAACACCAATATAAAACAATCCATAGAATGCAAAGATATCTGCATTTGGATGTTAGTTGCAGCAGCACTTATAACAGCAATAAAAAAAGGGAATATTACAAAAATGATCATCGATGGAAAAATGGTGAAATAAATTGTGACACATCTGGGCAACGGAATAGTCTGCAATTTTGCGTATAGCCAAAAATGGGTATAGCCAAAAATGGGTATAGCCAAAATGGTATAGCCATTTTGGGTATTAAAAAAAAGAAAGAAAAGGGACTTCCCTGGGGGTCCAGTGGTTGAGACTCCACGCTTCCACCGCGGGGGGCACAGGTTCGATCCCTGGTCCAGGAACAAAGATCCCCACATGCCCCTTGGTACAGCAAGGAAGAAAGGAAGGAAGGAAAGAAGGAAGGAAAGGAGGGAGGGAGGGAGGGAAAAATGTGTGTGTTACAAAGGCAGAGAAAACAAGACAAAGATTTATAGAACTACAGGAAATGTAACAGTATAGGAAAAGACTTGGAAAGGATACACACCAAACTTAGCAATGTCTACTTCTGATAGAGAATGAAATCAGAAGAATGGACAAGGGATACTTTCTAGTTTTCATCGACATAATTCAAAATTTGTGAAATTGTATACTTTCTATTTTGTGACATATGAGGGGTTTTTTTAATTTAAAAATGTAGATATTTTGCAACCATAATCCTAGGCCCACTCTGTGTAGAAACCACAACTTCCAGCATCCCATGGGGTTTTAGTCTAGAGCCCTAGACACAAAAGGGGGTCCCTTTATAGATCAGCAAGCCCTAGCAGAAGGTGAGATAAGAATTTGTAAGCACACCTAATCTCTTGGGGTCTTCAAGAGGGTAAGCTGCCTAAGACAATTCCTGGAGTTGTGACCATGTCAGGCTAAAATGCCTAGCATGTGAAGGGCAGAATTGAAAGGCAGAGTACCAAAGATTGCACTTCCTTCCCAAGAATATATCACATGGAGGAGTTTTTAGAAGCTAGTCACAAAATACGTCAGAAAGTTGCATTGCTTATTTAAATCAAAATTTGTGGATTTCATGGGGTAAATAAGGCTGCTCTCCAAAATGGTAAGAGAAATTTCACAAAGTGCCTTTAGTAACATTTTTACGCTGCCCGCTCTCAGAAGCATTTAGGAGAATTGCAAAGTAGTATATCCTATGCAGCAATATGTAATGGAGAACAAAATTTTTAATCTTCCGTTAAGGAGTCATTTGAAAACAAGGGGAGATTGAGAGTATGTTCTTAATACAAACTTGCTGTGGTTGTTTCTACCGTTTCTGTTTTGTGCTAACAAGGTAACTTCTATAACACCTGCCCCTGCAACAGACTGTCTGATTATGTGTCATATTTGTCAATACTCATGTATTGACAAATACATGTCATATCACAGAAACACCCGCCTCTTTTCATAAACTAACTTTGATGTGCTTTCTCTACATTATCAAAAGTCAATGTCTATTAGTCAATTTTCTCTCCGTACAGTACTTCATTTATTCATTCAGCAACTTTTTTTGAGTGCTGATTGACTAGATTCCAGGAACTCTGTTATGTGAAAATTCTTTGGGTTTTCTTTTTGTTTGTCTTTAATTTATCTTTTTTTTTTTTTGAAGTTTGGTTGATCTACAATGTCAGGTTAATTTCTATTAAAAGTGATTCAGTTACACACATATAAACATTCTTTTTTTATATAGATTTTTTTCCATGATGGTTTATCACAGGCTATTGAATATAGTTCCCTGTGCGACACAGTAAGATCTTGGTGTTACCTGATATGTGAAAATTCTTTGTAATGTGGAAAGTGTATTCAAATATCAATGGTGGTTTTCGGTCCAATCAGACACTCCCAGTCTGCCGCTTCCTCAGAGCAGTTATTGGTTACTCTAGAGAAAGAAAAAAGAGAGAGAGATAGAAAATCTGATAAGTTTCAGAGAGGTGATAGAGATATCTCAGCCACTTCCCCCTTTAAAAAGATTATTATATAATATTGTACCGCATTAAGGGCAAAAGGACTCATGTCGGCGTCCTAATAGAGTGGGCAGTGTTGATTGGGCAGCATCACCTAATGGCTGCTGGACAGAGCTTGTGTCCTCTACCTGGGGAACACGGGCTGCTGTGTCACTTTCTCCTGGATGGGTTTTAGATATGGGCAATGTAAGTGGCAACCCTTTTATTTGTGCCAAGGTCAAAAGAGACCCACTACCTGGACCACCTCCTTAAATGCTGCTAGAAAGATAGGTAGACACTTTCCGGCTTATTTAGAATCAATGGTACCACTCAGCCTACCCAAAGCCCATAAACTCAGGGCACCACAACTCATACGACAGCAACTTATGTTCTGTTTAAAGGTACCTCTTTTGATTCCTGCTACAGCCAAGGAAAGAAGAAATAAAAACTTAAGGGGAAAAAGATTCTGCTATAACTCACCATATGTCTAAAAAAGAACTTCAGGGAAAATTCACACTGAGATTCTATTTCCCAAGATTAAATTCAAAGAACATCATGATTGAGATGAAGGATAATGTCCCCTCCCTTCTCACTGTTACACGTAGATCCAGACGAGATGCTTTCTTCATTGCTTTCTGCTCTGTGAGTTATTATCACCAGGAAACAGTAATGTATACTTGTGCACCAAAAAATACAAAGGGGTGTTATTTATTGGGTTAATCCATGAAAACATCCAACTTCATTACTTCCACATTTTTTTCTGGGGAGGAAAAAGAAGAAAGACTGAATCTGAAGAATACACCAAACTTTCCACCTCTTCTATCCTCTCTCACCTCTGCTGAATCTGGTCTTTGTCTTTGAGGCTTTCAATTCCTTCATCTTTACAGTGTCACTCAATCCCTTGCTTCTCTTGCTCCATTTTTTCAGACGTACTTTCAAGATGCGGGTTTTCAGGAAGCCATTCATCCTTCATCTTTTCTACACCCTCCCTTCCAATTTGTAATCTCACACGATTCCAGTGACCATTTTGCTTTTGATCCCCATTTTGATCATTGAGCATTTTGGGGGGGGAAGGGGAGAGGGAGTCACATAACGGAATAGGTCGGATCTTGACACACGTCCCTGCCTACTAATTCCACCTCATCTGCGTCCACTGAGCAACCCTGTCAATGTCTCTACTGACCCCTAGTGAGCTTCTGGTTCTTTTCCACCTTTCTCCGGCCCCCACCAATCCACCACCAGGTTGCTTGTTACCTATATCACTGAGAGGATAGGTGACCCCCGTTTGAACTCCCCCAGCTGTCTCCCTTAAACCTCAAATTTCCCTGCTTTTCATGGTTTTCCCTTTTTTGTCCTCATTCGACCAGAAGTGTCCTCTAAGGCTAACTTTCCCCCCAGGATTTTATCCCCCTTCTTCCCTTTCAGGTACTTAATCTATGGATCATTGCCTCTGTTCACATCTTCCAGTTCTCCTTCGCCTTGGGCATCTTCCTTCCTTGGTTTAAAAACACAACTTCTCCCTTGAACATTTTTTGCCCTCGAGATCAAGTCCTATCCTGTCTCTCTTCTTTGCCAAACTTCTGCAAACAGTAAGCATAACTCGTCACCACGTTCTAACTTCTCTTTAACTTCTAATCACTGACTATCAGGTTTTTCTGCCACTTTCCAATGACATTCGGGCTCTCTGAGGCAGCAATATCCTCCTAATTACCAAAATCCAATGCTTTTTCCTTGGGTCTCACCTCTTTCTATCTTTCCTCAGAATCCAGCCTTGTTCACCATCCCTTTCATGAAACCCCTTCCTACATTGTCTTCCAGGACCATCCCCCAACTTATTCTCCTTCTACTTTTCCAATCATTCCTGCCCACCGTCTCTGCTTGCTTTACCTTGGAGATCCCTCCAACGTAACTATGTGCCCAATACATGGGATACATCAGGGAACAGTGCAAATAAAAATCTCTGTCCCCGTGAAGCTCACACTCTAGGGGGAGACAGAAATGAACACGGTCATCAGGCAGATTATTTCAGACGTTAGAAGATGAAGCAGATATGATTATTATCTCTAGCTTAAGATGAGGAGGTAGAAACCTGAAGAGAGTAAATAATTTGCACAAGTACACATGACCTGTACTGGGATTGCTCCAGCCCAAGACTCTGACTCCCAAACCCCTACTCTTATCCACTGTGCTACACAAAACCTCTGACGCCTAAGCAAAGGCCTTTGGAAGAGGAACCCCAGGTAGAAAAGGATTCTGTGCAGCAGATGCTGACTTCTCCCCCAGGCTTTGCTTTCCCATAGTGCTAGTTTCCTTTCTGGACCCCGCTTACCACCCTGCTTAGCCCCTGCAGTATGATGCTCTCCATATAAACTTGCAACCCAAGAAAGAAAAGAATCTAAAGGTGGTCTTCTTTTCCCTGTCTTACCTAACAAAGACAGACTGGAATTTGAAAAATGTCAACACCTAAGGAAAAAGTTAACTTGAAAGTACAAAGAAAATACAAGAAGTATAAATACATTTAATCTTATAAATTACAGACTCCTGACTTAGGCATAAATACCTAAGTGACTCATTCAGCTCCCATTCCATCCCTCCCCCTGCTCTTGGAAAATGTCTGTATATAAGATCTCTGCTGCTTTTGTGTTCATCATCCTCTTCCAGGCTGAGAGACCCAGCAGAGGGCAGGTGGACACCCTCGGCACCTCCATGAGTGGCCCTTACAGATCGAGGCTATGAGCTCCACCCTCCCATGGAAGAGGTATTCTGTCTCCACCCCTACATCCCATCCCCGTGAAACTAGTAGTCTTACTAAAGTCTAGCAGTTAGAGTTCTCAATATAATGACAACTCAACTGTGTCAGAATCCATTAAAGTCTGTTTAGTTCAGCTTAACAAACAGTTGTTGAGTTTCTACAACATGCCAGGCTCTGAGCCTGGTGCAGAGTGGGCATTTAGTCAATATTGGGTGGGTGAATGAATGAGCAAATAAATGCTTTGCTTTGTGCTGAGGCTGAGGTGAATGAGACATATTCCAGTCTTCAAGGAGCAAGTTTAGTTCTCTTGCTGAACATGTACACATACCAAATTCAGCATATTCAAAAACAAGTTTTTCCTCTTCTTATGAAATTAGATCATGTCCCCTTTCCTTACTTCCTGTAGGTTCCTCGTTGCTTTTTTTTTTTTTTTTTTTTGCCGCGTGGTATGTGGGATGCTAGTCTCCAACCAGGGATCAGACCTGTGCCCCCTGCATTGGAAGCGCAGAGTCTTAACCACTGGACCGCCAGGGAAGTGTCCGTTCCTCATTGCCTTTAACCTCAGAGTTACTTGTACCTCCCTCTCCCTGGGCCTCTATACATCCTGAGTCCACAACTTCCTCGTCCTTTTCACGATCACTTTCCTAGGTCATGGTCTTACCAGCTCTCATCTGAATGATTGCAGTAGCTTCCAGACAGGGCCCTCCAGCTCCAGTCCGTCTTGACCCCCGCCTCCCACCCACGTCACCCATTCTCCACTCTGCCTCCAGAATTCTCTTCCTAAAATCAGTGTAACCACATCAACTCTGTTTTTCAAAGATGTTGATTGGCTTCCCACCTTCCTCTGATCCGGTAGTCACAGCCATCCATGGCCAAGCCCAGCCTCCAGCTCCAATCTCCCCTGAGCCACACCCTCTCATCTTACCTGACCTCCACACCCCGATACCTGGTCTCATTGGATGATTCTCTGCTCTGGAGCAGGCCTTGCTCTCTCCAGCCTCTGTGTCTATGTTCAGGCTGTTCTCTCCTCCTGAAACGCCCTTTCCCTAGTCTGTGTCTGTTACGAGTCTACATCTCCTCTGAGGCCCGACTGATCCCTTCCTCTTCCAGATGCTTCCCAAGTTGGAGACCTCCTTTCTCTCCCTTGTTTCTCGTAATGAAATCCATTCATCCTTTCATTATAGCACATTTCATAGTCTTTCCCATGTTAGAATCACTCCTTTCTGTCTCCCCTGTGGGATTTTGAGATTGCCAACTCTATCTAACTCATCTTTATAATTCCCATAGTACTCAGCTCAGTGGTGGCTGATTGACTTGGGAGTGAAACGTTTCGTCTATAACTAAAATGAGCATAGCATGGTACTATTGAGGAATGACTGAGGTTAAACTTGATCTAAAAAAAAAAAGAAGAAGAAGAAAAGAAGCAGCTTTGCATAAAGAGAAGTTAGTCCCCCAATTATAGACTGTGTCTCAATCTTATCAGTCCTCCAGCAAATATATACTCTTCCAGGAAACCTCTGTAATTTCTCCACAAGTGCAAAGCCATATTCACAGGGGAGACTGGTGAGAGGATTTCATTAACTCAAGCTTAATTCATCACACTACTATAAATAAAACTCAACGTACATGCCCTGCAGACGGTAGGTCAATAACATCAACTCACATGAAGGATGACCCTAGCAAAGGACAGACTAGGCTGGAAAAAAATACGAAAACAAACTTTTAACTGGTCCAATGCCAGTTTCTGAACCATACCAGAATATGGCCTCTTGATGACTGGAAGAAATTGGAAAGGGAGTAGAAAGAGGGGAATTTCAACTTCAAGGGGATTGAGACAAAGGGGAGGACACACTGCCACCTGCTGGTCGCCAGCCAGGGATTTCCCATGTTCGGACTTAGCATGTTCTGCAACCAGATATTTGCTTCCTGGATGCTTCACTAGGCCCCTTCACGTCCTCCTGTCTTGACCTGTAATTTCTCCATCCCATCCTTGGCTACACACACTGACGTTTGGCCTCTTCCTTTCCTGGATAACTATGTGTTAGTTTGCTAAAGCTGCCATAACAAAGTGCTACAGACTGAACGGCTTAAACAACAGAAATGTATTTTCTCCTAGTCTGGAGACTAAAAAGTCTAAGACCAAAGTGTCTACAAGGTTGTTTCTTCTGAGGTCTCTTTCCTTGGCTTACAGACAGCTGTCTTCCTTCTTGGTCTTCACATCATCTTCCCTCTGCACTTGTCTGTCCTAATTTCCTTTTCTTATAAGGACCCAGTTCATATTGGATTAAGGCCCACCCCAATGACCTCATTTTTATTTAACTACTTCTTTAAAGAACCTGTTTTCAAGTCCAGTCACATTCTGAGGTGCTGGCAGTAAGAACGTCAACATATGAATTTGAGGGGAGACACAGTCCCGCCCATAACACTCCGTGAGATGTTATGTTGCCCTCTGATCTCTGACTCTGGCTAGCAATCGTATCTCTGATGGGAATAAAGGAACTACTGGCCTTGATCCCAAATCCCTATAAAGGACTGTTAAGTCCTCTACAGCTTATCAGTCTAGTAGTGAAAAGGAACTAGAAAGGATGAACCTAGAGAAAAATACTGCCAAGAACAGTATGTATTTGTTGGATGTGTTCCCTCCATGTCAAACTCTCTACATAACTAACCAGAGTTGGCTGCAGCCACAGGATACGTGAAGATCTGCAAATGCTGGGCCACCATTCTACAAAAGAAATATGACAAGAATGGACCACGGCTCCTACTTGCTGGAGGCCCTGCCATCAACATCCAGCTCATTCCTTGAATTCACTGCCACTGGTCAGCTTGTGTCATTTCTGAGCCTTTATACAATCAAACTTAACCTCCGATATAACCTCATCCTTGCCAAGGCCAGGTCCCTTTTGTCCCATATTTTCCCTAACGTCCATTTTGAATCTTGTCCCACGTTAGTAATTTTACTGTGCAGTTACAGATGTCGGTGTTTAAATGGCTTATAAAAACATTTTTTTCCTTAAGAAGAGTCCAGTTATCCAAAATCGTTATTAAACTTTTTGCACAAATTATTTTTTAAAGAAAAAGTCCAAGGACAATGAAAGCTAGTGAATACTGGAGTTTTTGAAAAATAAACTTCTAGAAAATATCCCAGGATCGATCCATATTTAGCCCAATTTCCTTAATTTCTCTATGTAAAATGTTGTACAATGAGAATTTATACTCTGATGACCCTGAGGCACTGTAAAATTCTTAATCATCAAAAATGCAATTATGCTCACTATACTGTAATTACTAAGGAAAGAAAGTGCATTTATATATTTTACAAAGATTTTCTACAGAGAGAAACTAGTAGGCTATGTGTGTTGAAGGGCAGAGTTTTAATTAACTTTCAGTTAATCAGAAATTCAAGTAGCCAGAAAACCTCATTTCTTAGACATTCCATGAGCACGAGCTATGTGCCACACATTGAATTATTTTACTTTAGAAAAGTGCAAGAAAGGCCATTTCCCAATTGATAGATGGAACATCTTTCTGGAAGTACAATTTAACAAATGACTCCACTCTAGATTTGCATATCAAGAGAGGTCATATGTAAATATACAAAGCTTTGAAATGTTTAGATATTTTAGGCATCTAAATACAAATGAAATAGCAATAATAGATTTCGAATTTGATTGTAGGAAACCATGAAGTGTTTCTCCCTGCTGTAGGAATGTTTTAACTAAGAGTTTCAGTAGGGACAGACCTTTTATGGTGCAAGTGACCAAAAGCTCAACTCAGATTGATTCAATAAAGGAAATTTGTATGGGACTTCCCTGGCGATTAAGACTTCGCCTTCCAATGCAGGGGGTGCAGGTTGGACCCCTGGTCAGGGAGCTAAGATCACACGTGCCTCAGGGCCTAAAAACCAAAACATAAAACAGCAATATTGTAACAAATTCAATAAAGACTTCAAAAATGGTCCACATTAAAAAAAAAAAAAATCTTTAAAGGAAATTTGTTGAGTTGTAGCTGAAAAAGCCAGAGGAAACTGTGGTAAAGCTGGAGCCACAGCTAGAAAGGTACTGCCAAGCGTCGAGTTCTATCTGTCTTTCTCTGGCGCTGACTTCCTCCAAAAGTTGCCAAATTCCTGATCTCACATCTTCCTGCCTCATCATCCAGAGGAAGACAGAAGGTCTTTTCCTACAGCGTTTGGGAAGAAGTGTTACATTTTTCTTTCCCAGAAACCCCAGCAAATGTCTCTCCGCCCTCATTGGTTTAAAAGTCCTTCCCTGAACCAATCACAGTGGTCAGAGGAGATGGAGTAATCTGATGCCTTAGGCCAATCAGGGCTACCCTGGAACCAGAGGTGGGTTTCTTTTCTTATATACAACTTTTAAAGGTTACTTTCCATTTACAGTTATTACAAAATATTGGCTCTATTCCTCATGTTGTACAGTACATCCTTGAGCCAGTACACAATAGTCTGTGGCTCCCACTTCCCACTTCTATATTGTCCCTCCCCCCTCCCCACTGGTAACCACTAGTTTGTTCTCTGTATCTGTGAGCCTGCTTCTTTTTTGTTTCATTCACTAGTTTGTTGTATTTTTTAGATTCCTCATATAAGTGATGTCATACAGTATTTGTCTTTCTCTGTCTGACTCATTTCACTTAGCATGATGCCCTCCAAGTCCATCCATATTGCTGCAAATGGTAAAATTTTGTTCTTTTTTATGGCTGAGTAGTATTCCATTGTATATATGTAACCACATCTTCTTTATCCATTCACCTGTTGATGGACACTTAGGTTGCTTCCATATCTTGGCAATTATAAATAATGCTGCTATGAACATTGGGGTGAGTGTGTCTTTTAGTGTTTGTAGAGTTTTTTTGGATGTATACCCAGGAGTAGAATTGCTGGGTCACATGGTAGTTCTATTTTTAGTTGTTAGAGAAAACTCCATCCTGTTTTCCACAGTGGCTGTACCAATTTACATTCCCACCAACAGTGAACAAGGGTTCCCTTTTCTCCACATCGTTGCCAACATTTGTTATTTATGTTCTTTTTGATGATAGCCATTCTGACAGGTGTGAGGTGATATATCACTGTGGTTTTGATTTGCATTTCCCAGAGGTAGTTTTAATCCTACCCAACCCCACGTGACTGAGAATGAGAGAAAGTGGTTTCTCAAAGGAAATTCAGGGTACTCTTAGGAAGGAGAAAGGGGGACTGGTGGCTAAAACATAAATAGATGGATGTCTAACTAGATCCACAAATACAAAGCAAACTCTGAGGGTTTTGTTCCTGCAGTCTTGGCCCCAGATCAACAGTAACTTTCCTATGAGTCGTTTTGAAGCATGTTTATTTCAAGGTAATTTCATGAGTGAGAAGTGGGAGGGTAGAGATAGCAACTTAGAGCTGCCCACACGCCTCTAAAATTCTGATTTATGAATCAGAACATCAGACATCCTGAGCATACGTCTCAACCGGCTTTTTGGAAAAATAGGAACTATTGGTCGGTACCTGTAATATAAAGATCAAAACTTTCTAATAATAATAAAAGTTGGGTGTGCGCTTACTGTGAGCCAGGCCCTGTTCTCAGCCCATCACACGCATTGAATCATTTAATCCTCACAACAACTCTGGAAAGTTGATCCTGTGATTACCCCCCATACTGTAAATGAGGAAACTGAGGCAGAGAGAGGTTAAGTAACTTACCCAAGATCCTTGAACTTGGGCCATAGAGCTACAGGAAGAAGTCGTGACTCAAGGGGCAATGGCTTTATTCTTGCCTGTTGGTGGCAAGGGACACTTTTGAGTTTGATAACTGGTGCTGCCACTTAAATCTGCTCCAATCCCTAGAATGAGAGGGGTATAAGATCCTGAAAGTCCAGGGTCCCCCTCCCAGGAACCCAGCAAGAATACTACCTTCAATAGTAGGAGTGATGGATCACAGGATCAGCAGGCTTATTATGGGCAGCAGAGAAGTCTCTTCTTTGAGTGAGAAACTGGAGTAAAGGATGCCAGGTGGAGAGAAACCGTACTGGCCTCCAAGGAAAGGAGCCAGTGCGGCCAGAAACTGCCAGGAGTAGGGCAGGCAACTCAAAGACGATGCTTGCCACCCTGATTATTGTCAACTGCACTTTGGAATTTGTCCCTCTAGCCAGGGTGACCCGGGAAAGTAAAGGTTACACATTATAGAACATGATTAAAGGAAACGTGTTACCTTAGCAGATGCTGAGAATCCTAGTCATTACCATGATTTCATCTTTTAACTATTCTTTTCTACTTTTGCCCAACGTTGAGAGGCAGGGATAGGATTCCAGTACAGCACTTGCTCACAAAACACAGCCTCCCGTTTAGACGCATTCTCTTGACCCACTGCAAATGTTGCAAATACAAAAAAAAAAAAATAGAGACTTCAGTCTAAATTGAGTGCAGGTTTTGACATGTATGGTGCAGCTGCCAATGCAAATCCGAGGCTGAAAGGAAAGCTAAGGCAGCAGGGGGCCGCCGGCTCAGAAACCGCAGGGGGCCAAGAGAAGCAGTCCGTGCAGCTAAAAACCAAATGTTAAAACAAAGAGTGTCAGAGGCGCATAAAAACTCCTGCTGCTGGTTTCTACACAGACTGTCTCCTACAATCTTAAATGGTTAAAAGAAAGGTGGAAGAAAGGGTCCAGGAGTTTCTGCCTTGGTGACATCGCTCGCTTTCGTCCAGCCTAAGTGATCGGTGGCTGCAGTGCGCCACCTAATGGTGACACCAGTTGCTTCTGATTTAAAGAGCATGATTGCACTTTCTAAAACATCTCGTTTCCCTTCTCTAATTTAAATGCAATGATAAAAGCATAAACACCCTTATCACAGTTACAAAGACTAGCCTTGCTTTCATTTTTTCATGGCTCTAGTGAAGATCTTGAGTGTGCTTCTAAATATTAAAATCCCGATTAAGTATCAACTAGATGGAATGACAGCTAAAAAGTGTCTAAGTACACAGCTATGCTTAATGAATAAAAACCAAAAAAGGCTGGGCTTACTTGACTGCGTCCCTTCAAATCCAGGAATTCTAGGCTAAATTTCCTGACACCTTTCTTTTCTCCATCAATCCTGTATTTTTAACTAAGGACCGCACAAAGTTTTAAAACCAAACTTGTTAAAGTGAACAATCCTCCCCTAAGAAACACAATTTCTGCATCATCATTTTCTCTGACCACTTAGTTCTCGACATTTCATCACATGTCTTGTCAAGATAGGTTCTTTGAGGCCTGAGTCTTTA